>NC_080415.1:2500000-3750000 GCF_030265065.1 Corythoichthys intestinalis
CAAAAAAGCCATTTAAGCCTTTTCACATTGAGATCTATGCGATATGGCCGAGAAATGTAATTTTGATGTTCACTCCCAAACCGCTGCGCAGAAGTCAACCAAACTTCACCCAATAGTGTATTGTATCACAATCTAGTAGTTACATTTGAAAATTTTGTTCTAGGAAATTTTGTTTGAGCGCAATCATCAAACTTAATTAAAAAAGTCATTTAAGCCTTTTCACAGTGAGATCTATGCGATATGGCCGAGAAATGTAATTTTGATGTTAACTCCCAAACCGCTGCGCAGAAGTCAACCAAACTTCACCCATTAGTGTATTTTATCACAATCTAGTAGTTACATGTGGAAATTTGGTTCTAGGACATTTGATTTGAGCGCAATCCTCAAACTTAGGTCAAAAAAGCCATTTAAGCCTTTTCACAGTGAGATCTATGCGATATGGCCGAGAAATGTAATTTTGATGTTAACTCCCAAACCGCTGCGCAGAAGTCAACCAAACTTCACCCAATAGTGTATTGTATCACATTCTAGTAGTTACATTTGAAAATTTCGTTCTAGGACATTTGGTTTGAGCGCAATCCTCAAACTTAGGTCAAAAAAGCCATTTAAGCCTTTTCACAGTGAGATCTATGCGATATGGCCGAGAAATGTAATTTTGATGTTAACTCCCAAACCGCTGCGCAGAAGTCAACCAAACTTCACCCAATAGTGTATTGTATCACAATCTAGTAGTTACATTTGAAAATTTTGTTCTAGGAAATTTTGTTTGAACGCAATCATCAAACTTAATTAAAAAAGTCATTTAAGCCTTTTCACAGTGAGATCTATGCGATATGGCCGAGAAATGTAATTTTGATGTTAACTCCCAAACCGCTGCGCAGAAGTCAACCAAACTTCACCCAATAGTGTATTGTATCACATTCTAGTAGTTACATTTGAAAATTTCGTTCAAGGACATTTGGTTTGAGCGCAATTATTAAACTTAGGTCAAAAAGCCATTTAAGCCTTTTCACAGTGAGATCTATGCGATATGGCCGAGAAATGTAATTTTGATGTTAACTCCCAAACCGCTGCGCAGAAGTAAACCAAACTTCACCCATTAGTGTATTGTATCACAATCTAGTAGTTACATGTGGAAATTTGGTTCTAGGACATTTGATTTGAGCGCAATCCTCAAACTTAGGTCAAAAAAGCCATTTAAGCCTTTTCACAGTGAGATCTATGCGATATGGCCGAGAAATGTAATTTTGATGTTAACTCCCAAACCGCTGCGCAGAAGTCAACCAAACTTCACCCAATAGTGTATTGTATCACAATCTAGTAGTTACATTTGAAAATTTTGTTCTAGGACATTTTGTTTGAACGCAATCATCAAACTTAATTAAAAAAGTCATTTAAGCCTTTTCACAGTGAGATCTATGCGATATGGCCGAGAAATGTAATTTTGATGTTAACTCCCAAACCGCTGCGCAGAAGTCAACCAAACTTCACCCAATAGTGTATTGTATCACAATCTAGTAGTTACATTTGAAAATTTTGTTCAAGGACATTTTGTTTGAACGCAATCATCAAACTTAATTAAAAAAGTCATTTAAGCCTTTTCACAGTGAGATCTATGCGATATGGCCGAGAAATGTAATTTTGATGTTAACTCCCAAACCGCTGCGCAGAAGTCAACCAAACTTCACCCATTAGTGTATTGTATCACAATCTAGTAGTTACATGTGGAAATTTGGTTATAGGACATTTGATTTGAGCGCAATCCTCAAACTTAGGTCAAAAAAGCCATTTAAGCCTTTTCACAGTGAGATCTATGCGATATGGCCGAGAAATGTAATTTTGATGTTAACTCCCAAACCGCTGCGCAGAAGTCAACCAAACTTCACCCAATAGTGTATTGTATCACAATCTAGTAGTTACATTTGAAAATTTTGTTCTAGGAAATTTTGTTTGAGCGCAATCATCAAACTTAATTAAAAAAGTCATTTAAGCCTTTTCACAGTGAGATCTATGCGATATGGCCGAGAAATGTAATTTTGATGTTAACTCCCAAACCGCTGCGCAGAAGTCAACCAAACTTCACCCATTAGTGTATTTTATCACAATCTAGTAGTTACATGTGGAAATTTGGTTCTAGGACATTTGATTTGAGCGCAATCCTCAAACTTAGATCAAAAAAGCCATTTAAGCCTTTTCACAGTGAGATCTATGCGATATGGCCGAGAAATGTAATTTTGATGTTAACTCCCAAACCGCTGCGCAGAAGTCAACCAAACTTCACCCATTAGTGTATTGTATCACAATCTAGTAGTTACATGTGGAAATTTGGTTATAGGACATTTGATTTGAGCGCAATCCTCAAACTTAGGTCAAAAAAGCCATTTAAGCCTTTTCACAGTGAGATCTATGCGATATGGCCGAGAAATGTAATTTTGATGTTAACTCCCAAACCGCTGCGCAGAAGTCAACCAAACTTCACCCATTAGTGTATTGTATCACAATCTAGTAGTTACATTTGAAAATTTCGTTCTAGGACATTTGGTTTGAGCGCAATCTTTAACCTTAGGTCAAAAAAGCCATTTAAGCCTTTTCACAGTGAGATCTATGCGATATGGCCGAGAAATGTAATTTTGATGTTAACTCCCAAACCGCTGCGCAGAGGTCAACCAAACTTCACCCAATAGTGTATTGTATCACAATCTAGTAGTTACATTTGAAAATTTTGTTCTAGGACATTTTGTTTGAACGCAATCATCAAACTTAATTAAAAAAGTCATTTAAGCCTTTTCACAGTGAGATCTATGCGATATGGCCGAGAAATGTAATTTTGATGTTAACTCCCAAACCGCTGCGCAGAAGTCAACCAAACTTCACCCAATAGTGTATTGTATCACAATCTAGTAGTTACATTTGAAAATTTTGTTCTAGGAAATTTTGTTTGAGCGCAATCATCAAACTTAATTAAAAAAGTCATTTAAGCCTTTTCACAGTGAGATCTATGCGATATGGCCGAGAAATGTAATTTTGATGTTAACTCCCAAACCGCTGCGCAGAAGTCAACCAAACTTCACCCATTAGTGTATTGTATCACAATCTAGTAGTTACATGTGGAAATTTGGTTATAGGACATTTGATTTGAGCGCAATCCTCAAACTTAGGTCAAAAAAGCCATTTAAGCCTTTTCACAGTGAGATCTATGCGATATGGCCGAGAAATGTAATTTTGATGTTAACTCCCAAACCGCTGCGCAGAAGTCAACCAAACTTCACCCAATAGTGTATTGTATCACAATCTAGTAGTTACATTTGAAAATTTTGTTCTAGGAAATTTTGTTTGAGCGCAATCATCAAACTTAATTAAAAAAGTCATTTAAGCCTTTTCACAGTGAGATCTATGCGATATGGCCGAGAAATGTAATTTTGATGTTAACTCCCAAACCGCTGCGCAGAAGTCAACCAAACTTCACCCATTAGTGTATTTTATCACAATCTAGTAGTTACATGTGGAAATTTGGTTCTAGGACATTTGATTTGAGCGCAATCCTCAAACTTAGGTCAAAAAAGCCATTTAAGCCTTTTCACAGTGAGATCATATGCGATATGGCCGAGAAATGTAATTTTGATGTTAACTCCCAAACCGCTGCGCAGAAGTCAACCAAACTTCACCCAATAGTGTATTGTATCACATTCTAGTAGTTACATTTGAAAATTTCGTTCTAGGACATTTGGTTTGAGCGCAATCCTCAAACTTAGGTCAAAAAAGCCATTTAAGCCTTTTCACAGTGAGATCTATGCGATATGGCCGAGAAATGTAATTTTGATGTTAACTCCCAAACCGCTGCGCAGAAGTCAACCAAACTTCACCCAATAGTGTATTGTATCACAATCTAGTAGTTACATTTGAAAATTTTGTTCTAGGACATTTTGTTTGAACGCAATCATCAAACTTAATTAAAAAAGTCATTTAAGCCTTTTCACAGTCAGATCTATGAGATATGGCCGAGAAATGTAATTTTGATGTTAACTCCCAAACCGCTGCGCAGAAGTCAACCAAACTTCACCCAATAGTGTATTGTATCACAATCTAGTAGTTACATTTGAAAATTTTGTTCTAGGACATTTTGTTTGAGCGCAATCCTCAAACTTAGGTCAAAGAAGCCATTTAAGCCTTTTCACAGTGAGATCTATGCGATATGGCCGAGAAATGTAATTTTGATGTTAACTCCCAAACCGCTGCGCAGAAGTCAACCAAACTTCACCCAATAGTGTATTGTATCACAATCTAGTAGTTACATTTGAAAATTTTGTTCTAGGACATTTTGTTTGAACGCAATCACCAAACTTAATTAAAAAAGTCATTTAAGCCTTTTCACAGTGAGATCTATGCGATATGGCCGAGAAATGTAATTTTGATGTTAACTCCCAAACCTCTGCGCAGAAGTCAACCAAACTTCACCCAATAGTGTATTGTATCACAATCTAGTAGTTACATTTGAAAATTTTGTTCTAGGAAATTTTGTTTGAGCGCAATCATCAAACTTAATTAAAAAAGTCATTTAAGCCTTTTCACAGTGAGATCTATGCGATATGGCCGAGAAATGTAATTTTGATGTTAACTCCCAAACCGCTTCGCAGAAGTCAACCAAACTTCACCCATTAGTGTATTTTATCACAATCTAGTAGTTACATGTGGAAATTTGGTTCTAGGACATTTGATTTGAGCGCAATCCTCAAACTTAGGTCAAAAAAGCCATTTAAGCCTTTTCACAGTGAGATCTATGCGATATGGCCGAGAAATGTAATTTTGATGTTCACTCCCAAACCGCTGCGCAGAAGTCAACCAAACTTCACCCATTAGTGTATTGTATCACAATCTAGTAGTTACATGTGGAAATTTGGTTATAGGACATTTGATTTGAGCGCAATCCTCAAACTTAGGTCAAAAAAGCCATTTAAGCCTTTTCACAGTGAGATCTATGCGATATGGCCGAGAAATGTAATTTTGATGTTAACTCCCAAACCGCTGCGCAGAAGTCAACCAAACTTCACCCATTAGTGTATTGTATCACAATCTAGTAGTTACATTTGAAAATTTCGTTCTAGGACATTTGGTTTGAGCGCAATCTTTAACCTTAGGTCAAAAAAGCCATTTAAGCCTTTTCACAGTGAGATCTATGCGATATGGCCGAGAAATGTAATTTTGATGTTAACTCCCAAACCGCTGCGCAGAAGTCAACCAAACTTCACCCAATAGTGTATTGTATCACAATCTAGTAGTTACATTTGAAAATTTTGTTCTAGGACATTTTGTTTGAACGCAATCATCAAACTTAATTAAAAAAGTCATTTAAGCCTTTTCACAGTGAGATCTATGCGATATGGCCGAGAAATGTAATTTTGATGTTAACTCCAAAACCGCTGCGCAGAAGTCAACCAAACTTCACCCAATAGTGTATTGTATCACAATCTAGTAGTTACATTTCAAAATTTTGTTCAAGGACATTTTGTTTGAACGCAATCATCAAACTTAATTAAAAAAGTCATTTAAGCCTTTTCACAGTGAGATCTATGCGATATGGCCGAGAAATGTAATTTTGATGTTAACTCCCAAACCGCTGCGCAGAAGTCAACCAAACTTCACCCATTAGTGTATTGTATCACAATCTAGTAGTTACATGTGGAAATTTGGTTATAGGACATTTGATTTGAGCGCAATCCTCAAACTTAGGTCAAAAAAGCCATTTAAGCCTTTTCACAGTGAGATCTATGCGATATGGCCGAGAAATGTAATTTTGATGTTAACTCCCAAACCGCTGCGCAGAAGTCAACCAAACTTCACCCAATAGTGTATTGTATCACAATCTAGTAGTTACATTTGAAAATTTTGTTCTAGGAAATTTTGTTTGAGCGCAATCATCAAACTTAATTAAAAAAGTCATTTAAGCCTTTTCAAAGTGAGATCTATGCGATATGGCCGAGAAATGTAATTTTGATGTTAACTCCCAAACCGCTGCGCAGAAGTCAACCAAACTTCACCCATTAGTGTATTGTATCACAATCTAGTAGTTACATGTGGAAATTTGGTTATAGGACATTTGATTTGAGCGCAATCCTCAAACTTAGGTCAAAAAAGCCATTTAAGCCTTTTCACAGTGAGATCTATGCGATATGGCCGAGAAATGTAATTTTGATGTTAACTCCCAAACCGCTGCGCAGAAGTCAACCAAACTTCACCCATTAGTGTATTGTATCACAATCTAGTAGTTACATTTGAAAATTTCGTTCTAGGACATTTGGTTTGAGCGCAATCCTCAAACTTAGGTCAAAAAAGCCATTTAAGCCTTTTCACAGTGAGATCTATGCGATATGGCCGAGAAATGTAATTTTGATGTTAACTCCCAAACCGCTGCGCAGAGGTCAACCAAACTTCACCCAATAGTGTATTGTATCACAATCTAGTAGTTACATTTGAAAATTTTGTTCTAGGACATTTTGTTTGAACGCAATCATCAAACTTAATTAAAAAAGTCATTTAAGCCTTTTCACAGTGAGATCTATGCGATATGGCCGAGAAATGTAATTTTGATGTTAACTCCCAAACCGCTGCGCAGAAGTCAACCAAACTTCACCCAATAGTGTATTGTATCACAATCTAGTAGTTACATTTGAAAATTTTGTTCTAGGAAATTTTGTTTGAGCGCAATCATCAAACTTAATTAAAAAAGTCATTTAAGCCTTTTCACAGTGAGATCTATGCGATATGGCCGAGAAATGTAATTTTGATGTTAACTCCCAAACCGCTGCGCAGAAGTCAACCAAACTTCACCCATTAGTGTATTGTATCACAATCTAGTAGTTACATGTGGAAATTTGGTTATAGGACATTTGATTTGAGCGCAATCCTCAAACTTAGGTCAAAAAAGCCATTTAAGCCTTTTCACAGTGAGATCTATGCGATATGGCCGAGAAATGTAATTTTGATGTTAACTCCCAAACCGCTGCGCAGAAGTCAACCAAACTTCACCCAATAGTGTATTGTATCACAATCTAGTAGTTACATTTGAAAATTTTGTTCTAGGAAATTTTGTTTGAGCGCAATCATCAAACTTAATTAAAAAAGTCATTTAAGCCTTTTCACAGTGAGATCTATGCGATATGGCCGAGAAATGTAATTTTGATGTTAACTCCCAAACCGCTGCGCAGAAGTCAACCAAACTTCACCCATTAGTGTATTTTATCACAATCTAGTAGTTACATGTGGAAATTTGGTTCTAGGACATTTGATTTGAGCGCAATCCTCAAACTTAGGTCAAAAAAGCCATTTAAGCCTTTTCACAGTGAGATCATATGCGATATGGCCGAGAAATGTAATTTTGATGTTAACTCCCAAACCGCTGCGCAGAAGTCAACCAAACTTCACCCAATAGTGTATTGTATCACATTCTAGTAGTTACATTTGAAAATTTCGTTCTAGGACATTTGGTTTGAGCGCAATCCTCAAACTTAGGTCAAAAAAGCCATTTAAGCCTTTTCACAGTGAGATCTATGCGATATGGCCGAGAAATGTAATTTTGATGTTAACTCCCAAACCGCTGCGCAGAAGTCAACCAAACTTCACCCAATAGTGTATTGTATCACAATCTAGTAGTTACATTTGAAAATTTTGTTCTAGGACATTTTGTTTGAACGCAATCATCAAACTTAATTAAAAAAGTCATTTAAGCCTTTTCACAGTCAGATCTATGAGATATGGCCGAGAAATGTAATTTTGATGTTAACTCCCAAACCGCTGCGCAGAAGTCAACCAAACTTCACCCAATAGTGTATTGTATCACAATCTAGTAGTTACATTTGAAAATTTTGTTCTAGGACATTTTGTTTGAGCGCAATCCTCAAACTTAGGTCAAAGAAGCCATTTAAGCCTTTTCACAGTGAGATCTATGCGATATGGCCGAGAAATGTAATTTTGATGTTAACTCCCAAACCGCTGCGCAGAAGTCAACCAAACTTCACCCAATAGTGTATTGTATCACAATCTAGTAGTTACATTTGAAAATTTTGTTCTAGGACATTTTGTTTGAACGCAATCATCAAACTTAATTAAAAAAGTCATTTAAGCCTTTTCACAGTGAGATCTATGCGATATGGCCGAGAAATGTAATTTTGATGTTAACTCCAAAACCGCTGCGCAGAAGTCAACCAAACTTCACCCAATAGTGTATTGTATCACAATCTAGTAGTTACATTTCAAAATTTTGTTCAAGGACATTTTGTTTGAACGCAATCATCAAACTTAATTAAAAAAGTCATTTAAGCCTTTTCACAGTGAGATCTATGCGATATGGCCGAGAAATGTAATTTTGATGTTAACTCCCAAACCGCTGCGCAGAAGTCAACCAAACTTCACCCATTAGTGTATTGTATCACAATCTAGTAGTTACATGTGGAAATTTGGTTATAGGACATTTGATTTGAGCGCAATCCTCAAACTTAGGTCAAAAAAGCCATTTAAGCCTTTTCACAGTGAGATCTATGCGATATGGCCGAGAAATGTAATTTTGATGTTAACTCCCAAACCGCTGCGCAGAAGTCAACCAAACTTCACCCAATAGTGTATTGTATCACAATCTAGTAGTTACATTTGAAAATTTTGTTCTAGGAAATTTTGTTTGAGCGCAATCATCAAACTTAATTAAAAAAGTCATTTAAGCCTTTTCAAAGTGAGATCTATGCGATATGGCCGAGAAATGTAATTTTGATGTTAACTCCCAAACCGCTGCGCAGAAGTCAACCAAACTTCACCCATTAGTGTATTGTATCACAATCTAGTAGTTACATGTGGAAATTTGGTTATAGGACATTTGATTTGAGCGCAATCCTCAAACTTAGGTCAAAAAAGCCATTTAAGCCTTTTCACAGTGAGATCTATGCGATATGGCCGAGAAATGTAATTTTGATGTTAACTCCCAAACCGCTGCGCAGAAGTCAACCAAACTTCACCCATTAGTGTATTGTATCACAATCTAGTAGTTACATTTGAAAATTTCGTTCTAGGACATTTGGTTTGAGCGCAATCCTCAAACTTAGGTCAAAAAAGCCATTTAAGCCTTTTCACAGTGAGATCTATGCGATATGGCCGAGAAATGTAATTTTGATGTTAACTCCCAAACCGCTGCGCAGAGGTCAACCAAACTTCACCCAATAGTGTATTGTATCACAATCTAGTAGTTACATTTGAAAATTTTGTTCTAGGACATTTTGTTTGAACGCAATCATCAAACTTAATTAAAAAAGTCATTTAAGCCTTTTCACAGTGAGATCTATGCGATATGGCCGAGAAATGTAATTTTGATGTTAACTCCCAAACCGCTGCGCAGAAGTCAACCAAACTTCACCCAATAGTGTATTGTATCACAATCTAGTAGTTACATTTGAAAATTTTGTTCTAGGAAATTTTGTTTGAGCGCAATCATCAAACTTAATTAAAAAAGTCATTTAAGCCTTTTCACAGTGAGATCTATGCGATATGGCCGAGAAATGTAATTTTGATGTTAACTCCCAAACCGCTGCGCAGAAGTCAACCAAACTTCACCCATTAGTGTATTGTATCACAATCTAGTAGTTACATGTGGAAATTTGGTTATAGGACATTTGATTTGAGCGCAATCCTCAAACTTAGGTCAAAAAAGCCATTTAAGCCTTTTCACAGTGAGATCTATGCGATATGGCCGAGAAATGTAATTTTGATGTTAACTCCCAAACCGCTGCGCAGAAGTCAACCAAACTTCACCCAATAGTGTATTGTATCACAATCTAGTAGTTACATTTGAAAATTTTGTTCTAGGAAATTTTGTTTGAGCGCAATCATCAAACTTAATTAAAAAAGTCATTTAAGCCTTTTCACAGTGAGATCTATGCGATATGGCCGAGAAATGTAATTTTGATGTTAACTCCCAAACCGCTGCGCAGAAGTCAACCAAACTTCACCCATTAGTGTATTTTATCACAATCTAGTAGTTACATGTGGAAATTTGGTTCTAGGACATTTGATTTGAGCGCAATCCTCAAACTTAGGTCAAAAAAGCCATTTAAGCCTTTTCACAGTGAGATCATATGCGATATGGCCGAGAAATGTAATTTTGATGTTAACTCCCAAACCGCTGCGCAGAAGTCAACCAAACTTCACCCAATAGTGTATTGTATCACATTCTAGTAGTTACATTTGAAAATTTCGTTCTAGGACATTTGGTTTGAGCGCAATCCTCAAACTTAGGTCAAAAAAGCCATTTAAGCCTTTTCACAGTGAGATCTATGCGATATGGCCGAGAAATGTAATTTTGATGTTAACTCCCAAACCGCTGCGCAGAAGTCAACCAAACTTCACCCAATAGTGTATTGTATCACAATCTAGTAGTTACATTTGAAAATTTTGTTCTAGGACATTTTGTTTGAACGCAATCATCAAACTTAATTAAAAAAGTCATTTAAGCCTTTTCACAGTCAGATCTATGAGATATGGCCGAGAAATGTAATTTTGATGTTAACTCCCAAACCGCTGCGCAGAAGTCAACCAAACTTCACCCAATAGTGTATTGTATCACAATCTAGTAGTTACATTTGAAAATTTTGTTCTAGGACATTTTGTTTGAGCGCAATCCTCAAACTTAGGTCAAAGAAGCCATTTAAGCCTTTTCACAGTGAGATCTATGCGATATGGCCGAGAAATGTAATTTTGATGTTAACTCCCAAACCGCTGCGCAGAAGTCAACCAAACTTCACCCAATAGTGTATTGTATCACAATCTAGTAGTTACATTTGAAAATTTTGTTCTAGGACATTTTGTTTGAACGCAATCATCAAACTTAATTAAAAAAGTCATTTAAGCCTTTTCACAGTGAGATCTATGCGATATGGCCGAGAAATGTAATTTTGATGTTAACTCCCAAACCTCTGCGCAGAAGTCAACCAAACTTCACCCAATAGTGTATTGTATCACAATCTAGTAGTTACATTTGAAAATTTTGTTCTAGGAAATTTTGTTTGAGCGCAATCATCAAACTTAATTAAAAAAGTCATTTAAGCCTTTTCACAGTGAGATCTATGCGATATGGCCGAGAAATGTAATTTTGATGTTAACTCCCAAACCGCTTCGCAGAAGTCAACCAAACTTCACCCATTAGTGTATTTTATCACAATCTAGTAGTTACATGTGGAAATTTGGTTCTAGGACATTTGATTTGAGCGCAATCCTCAAACTTAGGTCAAAAAAGCCATTTAAGCCTTTTCACAGTGAGATCTATGCGATATGGCCGAGAAATGTAATTTTGATGTTCACTCCCAAACCGCTGCGCAGAAGTCAACCAAACTTCACCCATTAGTGTATTGTATCACAATCTAGTAGTTACATGTGGAAATTTGGTTCTAGGACATTTGATTTGAGCGCAATCCTCAAACTTAGATCAAAAAAGCCATTTAAGCCTTTTCACAGTGAGATCTATGCGATATGGCCGAGAAATGTAATTTTGATGTTCACTCCCAAACCGCTGCGCAGAAGTCAACCAAACTTCACCCATTAGTGTATTGTATCACAATCTAGTAGTTACATGTGGAAATTTGGTTATAGGACATTTGATTTGAGCGCAATCCTCAAACTTAGGTCAAAAAAGCCATTTAAGCCTTTTCACAGTGAGATCTATGCGATATGGCCGAGAAATGTAATTTTGATGTTAACTCCCAAACCGCTGCGCAGAAGTCAACCAAACTTCACCCATTAGTGTATTGTATCACAATCTAGTAGTTACATTTGAAAATTTCGTTCTAGGACATTTGGTTTGAGCGCAATCTTTAACCTTAGGTCAAAAAAGCCATTTAAGCCTTTTCACAGTGAGATCTATGCGATATGGCCGAGAAATGTAATTTTGATGTTAACTCCCAAACCGCTGCGCAGAAGTCAACCAAACTTCACCCAATAGTGTATTGTATCACAATCTAGTAGTTACATTTGAAAATTTTGTTCTAGGACATTTTGTTTGAACGCAATCATCAAACTTAATTAAAAAAGTCATTTAAGCCTTTTCACAGTGAGATCTATGCGATATGGCCGAGAAATGTAATTTTGATGTTAACTCCCAAACCGCTGCGCAGAAGTCAACCAAACTTCACCCAATAGTGTATTGTATCACAATCTAGTAGTTACATTTGAAAATTTTGTTCTAGGAAATTTTGTTTGAGCGCAATCATCAAACTTAATTAAAAAAGTCATTTAAGCCTTTTCACAGTGAGATCTATGCGATATGGCCGAGAAATGTAATTTTGATGTTAACTCCCAAACCGCTGCGCAGAAGTCAACCAAACTTCACCCATTAGTGTATTTTATCACAATCTAGTAGTTACATGTGGAAATTTGGTTCTAGGACATTTGATTTGAGCGCAATCCTCAAACTTAGGTCAAAAAAGCCATTTAAGCCTTTTCACTGTGAGATCTATGCGATATGGCCGAGAAATGTAATTTTGATGTTAACTCCCAAACCGCTGCGCAGAAGTCAACCAAACTTCACCCAATAGTGTATTGTATCACATTCTAGTAGTTACATTTGAAAATTTCGTTCTAGGACATTTGGTTTGAGCGCAATCCTCAAACTTAGGTCAAAAAAGCCATTTAAGCCTTTTCACAGTGAGATCTATGCGATATGGCCGAGAAATGTAATTTTGATGTTAACTCCCAAACCGCTGCGCAGAAGTCAACCAAACTTCACCCAATAGTGTATTGTATCACAATCTAGTAGTTACATTTGAAAATTTTGTTCTAGGACATTTTGTTTGAACGCAATCATCAAACTTAATTAAAAAAGTCATTTAAGCCTTTTCACAGTCAGATCTATGCGATATGGCCGAGAAATGTAATTTTGATGTTAACTCCCAAACCGCTGCGCAGAAGTCAACCAAACTTCACCCATTAGTGTATTGTATCACAATCTAGTAGTTACATTTGAAAATTTCGTTCTAGGACATTTGGTTTGAGCGCAATCTTTAACCTTAGGTCAAAAAAGCCATTTAAGCCTTTTCACAGTGAGATCTATGCGATATGGCCGAGAAATGTAATTTTGATGTTAACTCCCAAACCGCTGCGCAGAAGTCAACCAAACTTCACCCAATAGTGTATTGTATCACAATCTAGTAGTTACATTTGAAAATTTTGTTCTAGGACATTTTGTTTGAACGCAATCATCAAACTTAATTAAAAAAGTCATTTAAGCCTTTTCACAGTGAGATCTATGCGATATGGCCGAGAAATGTAATTTTGATGTTAACTCCCAAACCGCTGCGCAGAAGTCAACCAAACTTCACCCAATAGTGTATTGTATCACAATCTAGTAGTTACATTTGAAAATTTTGTTCTAGGAAATTTTGTTTGAGCGCAATCATCAAACTTAATTAAAAAAGTCATTTAAGCCTTTTCACAGTGAGATCTATGCGATATGGCCGAGAAATGTAATTTTGATGTTAACTCCCAAACCGCTGCGCAGAAGTCAACCAAACTTCACCCATTAGTGTATTTTATCACAATCTAGTAGTTACATGTGGAAATTTGGTTCTAGGACATTTGATTTGAGCGCAATCCTCAAACTTAGGTCAAAAAAGCCATTTAAGCCTTTTCACAGTGAGATCTATGCGATATGGCCGAGAAATGTAATTTTGATGTTAACTCCCAAACCGCTGCGCAGAAGTCAACCAAACTTCACCCAATAGTGTATTGTATCACATTCTAGTAGTTACATTTGAAAATTTCGTTCTAGGACATTTGGTTTGAGCGCAATCCTCAAACTTAGGTCAAAAAAGCCATTTAAGCCTTTTCACAGTGAGATCTATGCGATATGGCCGAGAAATGTAATTTTGATGTTAACTCCCAAACCGCTGCGCAGAAGTCAACCAAACTTCACCCAATAGTGTATTGTATCACAATCTAGTAGTTACATTTGAAAATTTTGTTCTAGGACATTTTGTTTGAACGCAATCATCAAACTTAATTAAAAAAGTCATTTAAGCCTTTTCACAGTCAGATCTATGCGATATGGCCGAGAAATGTAATTTTGATGTTAACTCCCAAACCGCTGCGCAGAAGTCAACCAAACTTCACCCAATAGTGTATTGTATCACAATCTAGTAGTTACATTTGAAAATTTTGTTCTAGGACATTTTGTTTGAGCGCAATCCTCAAACTTAGGTCAAAAAAGCCATTTAAGCCTTTTCACAGTGAGATCTATGCGATATGGCCGAGAAATGTAATTTTGATGTTAACTCCCAAACCGCTGCGCAGAAGTCAACCAAACTTCACCCATTAGTGTATTGTATCACAATCTAGTAGTTACATTTGAAAATTTCGTTCTAGGACATTTGGTTTGAGCGCAATCTTTAACCTTAGGTCAAAAAAGCCATTTAAGCCTTTTCACAGTGAGATCTATGCGATATGGCCGAGAAATGTAATTTTGATGTTAACTCCCAAACCGCTGCGCAGAAGTCAACCAAACTTCACCCAATAGTGTATTGTATCACAATCTAGTAGTTACATTTGAAAATTTTGTTCTAGGACATTTTGTTTGAACGCAATCATCAAACTTAATTAAAAAAGTCATTTAAGCCTTTTCACAGTGAGATCTATGCGATATGGCCGAGAAATGTAATTTTGATGTTAACTCCAAAACCGCTGCGCAGAAGTCAACCAAACTTCACCCAATAGTGTATTGTATCACAATCTAGTAGTTACATTTGAAAATTTTGTTCAAGGACATTTTGTTTGAACGCAATCATCAAACTTAATTAAAAAAGTCATTTAAGCCTTTTCACAGTGAGATCTATGCGATATGGCCGAGAAATGTAATTTTGATGTTAACTCCCAAACCGCTGCGCAGAAGTCAACCAAACTTCACCCATTAGTGTATTGTATCACAATCTAGTAGTTACATGTGGAAATTTGGTTATAGGACATTTGATTTGAGCGCAATCCTCAAACTTAGGTCAAAAAAGCCATTTAAGCCTTTTCACAGTGAGATCTATGCGATATGGCCGAGAAATGTAATTTTGATGTTAACTCCCAAACCGCTGCGCAGAAGTCAACCAAACTTCACCCAATAGTGTATTGTATCACAATCTAGTAGTTACATTTGAAAATTTTGTTCTAGGAAATTTTGTTTGAGCGCAATCATCAAACTTAATTAAAAAAGTCATTTAAGCCTTTTCACAGTGAGATCTATGCGATATGGCCGAGAAATGTAATTTTGATGTTAACTCCCAAACCGCTGCGCAGAAGTCAACCAAACTTCACCCATTAGTGTATTTTATCACAATCTAGTAGTTACTTGTGGAAATTTGGTTCTAGGACATTTGATTTGAGCGCAATCCTCAAACTTAGATCAAAAAAGTCATTTAAGCCTTTTCACAGTGAGATCTATGCGATATGGCCGAGAAATGTAATTTTGATGTTCACTCCCAAACCGCTGCGCAGAAGTCAACCAAACTTCACCCATTAGTGTATTGTATCACAATCTAGTAGTTACATGTGGAAATTTGGTTATAGGACATTTGATTTGAGCGCAATCCTCAAACTTAGGTCAAAAAAGCCATTTAAGCCTTTTCACAGTGAGATCTATGCGATATGGCCGAGAAATGTAATTTTGATGTTAACTCCCAAACCGCTGCGCAGAAGTCAACCAAACTTCACCCATTAGTGTATTGTATCACAATCTAGTAGTTACATTTGAAAATTTCGTTCTAGGACATTTGGTTTGAGCGCAATCTTTAACCTTAGGTCAAAAAAGCCATTTAAGCCTTTTCACAGTGAGATCTATGCGATATGGCCGAGAAATGTAATTTTGATGTTAACTCCCAAACCGCTGCGCAGAAGTCAACCAAACTTCACCCAATAGTGTATTGTATCACAATCTAGTAGTTACATTTGAAAATTTTGTTCTAGGACATTTTGTTTGAACGCAATCATCAAACTTAATTAAAAAAGTCATTTAAGCCTTTTCACAGTGAGATCTATGCGATATGGCCGAGAAATGTAATTTTGATGTTAACTCCCAAACCGCTGCGCAGAAGTCAACCAAACTTCACCCAATAGTGTATTGTATCACAATCTAGTAGTTACATTTGAAAATTTTGTTCTAGGAAATTTTGTTTGAGCGCAATCATCAAACTTAATTAAAAAAGTCATTTAAGCCTTTTCACAGTGAGATCTATGCGATATGGCCGAGAAATGTAATTTTGATGTTAACTCCCAAACCGCTGCGCAGAAGTCAACCAAACTTCACCCATTAGTGTATTTTATCACAATCTAGTAGTTACATGTGGAAATTTGGTTCTAGGACATTTGATTTGAGCGCAATCCTCAAACTTAGGTCAAAAAAGCCATTTAAGCCTTTTCACAGTGAGATCTATGCGATATGGCCGAGAAATGTAATTTTGATGTTAACTCCCAAACCGCTGCGCAGAAGTCAACCAAACTTCACCCAATAGTGTATTGTATCACATTCTAGTAGTTACATTTGAAAATTTCGTTCTAGGACATTTGGTTTGAGCGCAATCCTCAAACTTAGGTCAAAAAAGCCATTTAAGCCTTTTCACAGTGAGATCTATGCGATATGGCCGAGAAATGTAATTTTGATGTTAACTCCCAAACCGCTGCGCAGAAGTCAACCAAACTTCACCCAATAGTGTATTGTATCACAATCTAGTAGTTACATTTGAAAATTTTGTTCTAGGACATTTTGTTTGAACGCAATCATCAAACTTAATTAAAAAAGTCATTTAAGCCTTTTCACAGTCAGATCTATGCGATATGGCCGAGAAATGTAATTTTGATGTTAACTCCCAAACCGCTGCGCAGAAGTCAACCAAACTTCACCCATTAGTGTATTGTATCACAATCTAGTAGTTACATTTGAAAATTTCGTTCTAGGACATTTGGTTTGAGCGCAATCTTTAACCTTAGGTCAAAAAAGCCATTTAAGCCTTTTCACAGTGAGATCTATGCGATATGGCCGAGAAATGTAATTTTGATGTTAACTCCCAAACCGCTGCGCAGAAGTCAACCAAACTTCACCCAATAGTGTATTGTATCACAATCTAGTAGTTACATTTGAAAATTTTGTTCTAGGACATTTTGTTTGAACGCAATCATCAAACTTAATTAAAAAAGTCATTTAAGCCTTTTCACAGTGAGATCTATGCGATATGGCCGAGAAATGTAATTTTGATGTTAACTCCCAAACCGCTGCGCAGAAGTCAACCAAACTTCACCCAATAGTGTATTGTATCACAATCTAGTAGTTACATTTGAAAATTTTGTTCTAGGAAATTTTGTTTGAGCGCAATCATCAAACTTAATTAAAAAAGTCATTTAAGCCTTTTCACAGTGAGATCTATGCGATATGGCCGAGAAATGTAATTTTGATGTTAACTCCCAAACCGCTGCGCAGAAGTCAACCAAACTTCACCCATTAGTGTATTTTATCACAATCTAGTAGTTACATGTGGAAATTTGGTTCTAGGACATTTGATTTGAGCGCAATCCTCAAACTTAGGTCAAAAAAGCCATTTAAGCCTTTTCACAGTGAGATCTATGCGATATGGCCGAGAAATGTAATTTTGATGTTAACTCCCAAACCGCTGCGCAGAAGTCAACCAAACTTCACCCAATAGTGTATTGTATCACATTCTAGTAGTTACATTTGAAAATTTCGTTCTAGGACATTTGGTTTGAGCGCAATCCTCAAACTTAGGTCAAAAAAGCCATTTAAGCCTTTTCACAGTGAGATCTATGCGATATGGCCGAGAAATGTAATTTTGATGTTAACTCCCAAACCGCTGCGCAGAAGTCAACCAAACTTCACCCAATAGTGTATTGTATCACAATCTAGTAGTTACATTTGAAAATTTTGTTCTAGGACATTTTGTTTGAACGCAATCATCAAACTTAATTAAAAAAGTCATTTAAGCCTTTTCACAGTCAGATCTATGCGATATGGCCGAGAAATGTAATTTTGATGTTAACTCCCAAACCGCTGCGCAGAAGTCAACCAAACTTCACCCAATAGTGTATTGTATCACAATCTAGTAGTTACATTTGAAAATTTTGTTCTAGGACATTTTGTTTGAGCGCAATCCTCAAACTTAGGTCAAAAAAGCCATTTAAGCCTTTTCACAGTGAGATCTATGCGATATGGCCGAGAAATGTAATTTTGATGTTAACTCCCAAACCGCTGCGCAGAAGTCAACCAAACTTCACCCAATAGTGTATTGTATCACAATCTAGTAGTTACATTTGAAAATTTTGTTCTAGGACATTTTGTTTGAACGCAATCATCAAACTTAATTAAAAAAGTCATTTAAGCCTTTTCACAGTGAGATCAATGCGATATGGCCGAGAAATGTAATTTTGATGTTAACTCCCAAACCTCTGCGCAGAAGTCAACCAAACTTCACCCAATAGTGTATTGTATCACAATCTAGTAGTTACATTTGAAAATTTTGTTCTAGGAAATTTTGTTTGAGCGCAATCATCAAACTTAATTAAAAAAGTCATTTAAGCCTTTTCACAGTGAGATCTATGCGATATGGCCGAGAAATGTAATTTTGATGTTAACTCCCAAACCGCTTCGCAGAAGTCAACCAAACTTCACCCATTAGTGTATTTTATCACAATCTAGTAGTTACATGTGGAAATTTGGTTCTAGGACATTTGATTTGAGCGCAATCCTCAAACTTAGGTCAAAAAAGCCATTTAAGCCTTTTCACAGTGAGATCTATGCGATATGGCCGAGAAATGTAATTTTGATGTTAACTCCCAAACCGCTGCGCAGAAGTCAACCAAACTTCACCCAATAGTGTATTGTATCACAATCTAGTAGTTACATTTAAAAATTTTGTTCTAGGACATTTTGTTTGAACGCAATCATCAAACTTAATTAAAAAAGTCATTTAAGCCTTTTCACAGTGAGATCTATGCGATATGGCCGAGAAATGTAATTTTGATGTTAACTCCCAAACCGCTGCGCAGAAGTCAACCAAACTTCACCCATTAGTGTATTGTATCACAATCTAGTAGTTACATGTGGAAATTTGGTTATAGGACATTTGATTTGAGCGCAATCCTCAAACTTAGGTCAAAAAAGCCATTTAAGCCTTTTCACAGTGAGATCTATGCGATATGGCCGAGAAATGTAATTTTGATGTTAACTCCCAAACCGCTGCGCAGAAGTCAACCAAACTTCACCCAATAGTGTATTGTATCACAATCTAGTAGTTACATTTGAAAATTTTGTTCTAGGAAATTTTGTTTGAGCGCAATCATCAAACTTAATTAAAAAAGTCATTTAAGCCTTTTCACAGTGAGATCTATGCGATATGGCCGAGAAATGTAATTTTGATGTTAACTCCCAAACCGCTGCGCAGAAGTCAACCAAACTTCACCCATTAGTGTATTTTATCACAATCTAGTAGTTACATGTGGAAATTTGGTTCTAGGACATTTGATTTGAGCGCAATCCTCAAACTTAGGTCAAAAAAGCCATTTAAGCCTTTTCACAGTGAGATCTATGCGATATGGCCGAGAAATGTAATTTTGATGTTCACTCCCAAACCGCTGCGCAGAAGTCAACCAAACTTCACCCAATAGTGTATTGTATCACAATCTAGTAGTTACATTTGAAAATTTTGTTCTAGGAAATTTTGTTTGAGCGCAATCATCAAACTTAATTAAAAAAGTCATTTAAGCCTTTTCACAGTGAGATCTATGCGATATGGCCGAGAAATGTAATTTTGATGTTAACTCCCAAACCGCTGCGCAGAAGTCAACCAAACTTCACCCATTAGTGTATTTTATCACAATCTAGTAGTTACATGTGGAAATTTGGTTCTAGGACATTTGATTTGAGCGCAATCCTCAAACTTAGGTCAAAAAAGCCATTTAAGCCTTTTCACAGTGAGATCTATGCGATATGGCCGAGAAATGTAATTTTGATGTTAACTCCCAAACCGCTGCGCAGAAGTCAACCAAACTTCACCCAATAGTGTATTGTATCACAATCTAGTAGTTACATTTGAAAATTTTGTTCTAGGAAATTTTGTTTGAGCGCAATCATCAAACTTAATTAAAAAAGTCATTTAAGCCTTTTCACAGTGAGATCTATGCGATATGGCCGAGAAATGTAATTTTGATGTTAACTCCCAAACCGCTTCGCAGAAGTCAACCAAACTTCACCCATTAGTGTATTTTATCACAATCTAGTAGTTACATGTGGAAATTTGGTTCTAGGACATTTGATTTGAGCGCAATCCTCAAACTTAGGTCAAAAAAGCCATTTAAGCCTTTTCACAGTGAGATCTATGCGATATGGCCGAGAAATGTAATTTTGATGTTCACTCCCAAACCGCTGCGCAGAAGTCAACCAAACTTCACCCATTAGTGTATTGTATCACAATCTAGTAGTTACATGTGGAAATTTGGTTATAGGACATTTGATTTGAGCGCAATCCTCAAACTTAGGTCAAAAAAGCCATTTAAGCCTTTTCACAGTGAGATCTATGCGATATGGCCGAGAAATGTAATTTTGATGTTAACTCCCAAACCGCTGCGCAGAAGTCAACCAAACTTCACCCATTAGTGTATTGTATCACAATCTAGTAGTTACATTTGAAAATTTCGTTCTAGGACATTTGGTTTGAGCGCAATCTTTAACCTTAGGTCAAAAAAGCCATTTAAGCCTTTTCACAGTGAGATCTATGCGATATGGCCGAGAAATGTAATTTTGATGTTAACTCCCAAACCGCTGCGCAGAAGTCAACCAAACTTCACCCAATAGTGTATTGTATCACAATCTAGTAGTTACATTTGAAAATTTTGTTCTAGGACATTTTGTTTGAACGCAATCATCAAACTTAATTAAAAAAGTCATTTAAGCCTTTTCACAGTGAGATCTATGCGATATGGCCGAGAAATGTAATTTTGATGTTAACTCCAAAACCGCTGCGCAGAAGTCAACCAAACTTCACCCAATAGTGTATTGTATCACAATCTAGTAGTTACATTTGAAAATTTTGTTCAAGGACATTTTGTTTGAACGCAATCATCAAACTTAATTAAAAAAGTCATTTAAGCCTTTTCACAGTGAGATCTATGCGATATGGCCGAGAAATGTAATTTTGATGTTAACTCCCAAACCGCTGCGCAGAAGTCAACCAAACTTCACCCATTAGTGTATTGTATCACAATCTAGTAGTTACATGTGGAAATTTGGTTATAGGACATTTGATTTGAGCGCAATCCTCAAACTTAGGTCAAAAAAGCCATTTAAGCCTTTTCACAGTGAGATCTATGCGATATGGCCGAGAAATGTAATTTTGATGTTAACTCCCAAACCGCTGCGCAGAAGTCAACCAAACTTCACCCAATAGTGTATTGTATCACAATCTAGTAGTTACATTTGAAAATTTTGTTCTAGGAAATTTTGTTTGAGCGCAATCATCAAACTTAATTAAAAAAGTCATTTAAGCCTTTTCACAGTGAGATCTATGCGATATGGCCGAGAAATGTAATTTTGATGTTAACTCCCAAACCGCTGCGCAGAAGTCAACCAAACTTCACCCATTAGTGTATTTTATCACAATCTAGTAGTTACATGTGGAAATTTGGTTCTAGGACATTTGATTTGAGCGCAATCCTCAAACTTAGATCAAAAAAGTCATTTAAGCCTTTTCACAGTGAGATCTATGCGATATGGCCGAGAAATGTAATTTTGATGTTCACTCCCAAACCGCTGCGCAGAAGTCAACCAAACTTCACCCATTAGTGTATTGTATCACAATCTAGTAGTTACATGTGGAAATTTGGTTATAGGACATTTGATTTGAGCGCAATCCTCAAACTTAGGTCAAAAAAGCCATTTAAGCCTTTTCACAGTGAGATCTATGCGATATGGCCGAGAAATGTAATTTTGATGTTAACTCCCAAACCGCTGCGCAGAAGTCAACCAAACTTCACCCATTAGTGTATTGTATCACAATCTAGTAGTTACATTTGAAAATTTCGTTCTAGGACATTTGGTTTGAGCGCAATCTTTAACCTTAGGTCAAAAAAGCCATTTAAGCCTTTTCACAGTGAGATCTATGCGATATGGCCGAGAAATGTAATTTTGATGTTAACTCCCAAACCGCTGCGCAGAAGTCAACCAAACTTCACCCAATAGTGTATTGTATCACAATCTAGTAGTTACATTTGAAAATTTTGTTCTAGGACATTTTGTTTGAACGCAATCATCAAACTTAATTAAAAAAGTCATTTAAGCCTTTTCACAGTGAGATCTATGCGATATGGCCGAGAAATGTAATTTTGATGTTAACTCCCAAACCGCTGCGCAGAAGTCAACCAAACTTCACCCAATAGTGTATTGTATCACAATCTAGTAGTTACATTTGAAAATTTTGTTCTAGGAAATTTTGTTTGAGCGCAATCATCAAACTTAATTAAAAAAGTCATTTAAGCCTTTTCACAGTGAGATCTATGCGATATGGCCGAGAATTGTAATTTTGATGTTAACTCCCAAACCGCTGCGCAGAAGTCAACCAAACTTCACCCATTAGTGTATTTTATCACAATCTAGTAGTTACATGTGGAAATTTGGTTCTAGGACATTTGATTTGAGCGCAATCCTCAAACTTAGGTCAAAAAAGCCATTTAAGCCTTTTCACAGTGAGATCTATGCGATATGGCCGAGAAATGTAATTTTGATGTTAACTCCCAAACCGCTGCGCAGAAGTCAACCAAACTTCACCCAATAGTGTATTGTATCACATTCTAGTAGTTACATTTGAAAATTTCGTTCTAGGACATTTGGTTTGAGCGCAATCCTCAAACTTAGGTCAAAAAAGCCATTTAAGCCTTTTCACAGTGAGATCTATGCGATATGGCCGAGAAATGTAATTTTGATGTTAACTCCCAAACCGCTGCGCAGAAGTCAACCAAACTTCACCCAATAGTGTATTGTATCACAATCTAGTAGTTACATTTGAAAATTTTGTTCTAGGACATTTTGTTTGAACGCAATCATCAAACTTAATTAAAAAAGTCATTTAAGCCTTTTCACAGTCAGATCTATGCGATATGGCCGAGAAATGTAATTTTGATGTTAACTCCCAAACCGCTGCGCAGAAGTCAACCAAACTTCACCCAATAGTGTATTGTATCACAATCTAGTAGTTACATTTGAAAATTTTGTTCTAGGACATTTTGTTTGAGCGCAATCCTCAAACTTAGGTCAAAAAAGCCATTTAAGCCTTTTCACAGTGAGAGCCGAGAAATGTAATTTTGATGTTAACTCCCAAACCGCTGCGCAGAAGTCAACCAAACTTCACCCAATAGTGTATTGTATCACAATCTAGTAGTTACATTTGAAAATTTTGTTCTAGGACATTTTGTTTGAACGCAATCATCAAACTTAATTAAAAAAGTCATTTAAGCCTTTTCACAGTGAGATCTATGCGATATGGCCGAGAAATGTAATTTTGATGTTAACTCCCAAACCTCTGCGCAGAAGTCAACCAAACTTCACCCAATAGTGTATTGTATCACAATCTAGTAGTTACATTTGAAAATTTTGTTCTAGGAAATTTTGTTTGAGCGCAATCATCAAACTTAATTAAAAAAGTCATTTAAGCCTTTTCACAGTGAGATCTATGCGATATGGCCGAGAAATGTAATTTTGATGTTAACTCCCAAACCGCTTCGCAGAAGTCAACCAAACTTCACCCATTAGTGTATTTTATCACAATCTAGTAGTTACATGTGGAAATTTGGTTCTAGGACATTTGATTTGAGCGCAATCCTCAAACTTAGGTCAAAAAAGCCATTTAAGCCTTTTCACAGTGAGATCTATGCGATATGGCCGAGAAATGTAATTTTGATGTTAACTCCCAAACCGCTGCGCAGAAGTCAACCAAACTTCACCCAATAGTGCATTGTATCACAATCTAGTAGTTACATTTAAAAATTTTGTTCTAGGACATTTTGTTTGAACGCAATCATCAAACTTAATTAAAAAAGTCATTTAAGCCTTTTCACAGTGAGATCTATGCGATATGGCCGAGAAATGTAATTTTGATGTTAACTCCCAAACCGCTGCGCAGAAGTCAACCAAACTTCACCCATTAGTGTATTGTATCACAATCTAGTAGTTACATGTGGAAATTTGGTTATAGGACATTTGATTTGAGCGCAATCCTCAAACTTAGGTCAAAAAAGCCATTTAAGCCTTTTCACAGTGAGATCTATGCGATATGGCCGAGAAATGTAATTTTGATGTTAACTCCCAAACCGCTGCGCAGAAGTCAACCAAACTTCACCCAATAGTGTATTGTATCACAATCTAGTAGTTACATTTGAAAATTTTGTTCTAGGAAATTTTGTTTGAGCGCAATCATCAAACTTAATTAAAAAAGTCATTTAAGCCTTTTCACAGTGAGATCTATGCGATATGGCCGAGAAATGTAATTTTGATGTTAACTCCCAAACCGCTGCGCAGAAGTCAACCAAACTTCACCCATTAGTGTATTTTATCACAATCTAGTAGTTACATGTGGAAATTTGGTTCTAGGACATTTGATTTGAGCGCAATCCTCAAACTTAGGTCAAAAAAGCCATTTAAGCCTTTTCACAGTGAGATCTATGCGATATGGCCGAGAAATGTAATTTTGATGTTCACTCCCAAACCGCTGCGCAGAAGTCAACCAAACTTCACCCAATAGTGTATTGTATCACAATCTAGTAGTTACATTTGAAAATTTTGTTCTAGGAAATTTTGTTTGAGCGCAATCATCAAACTTAATTAAAAAAGTCATTTAAGCCTTTTCACAGTGAGATCTATGCGATATGGCCGAGAAATGTAATTTTGATGTTAACTCCCAAACCGCTGCGCAGAAGTCAACCAAACTTCACCCATTAGTGTATTTTATCACAATCTAGTAGTTACATGTGGAAATTTGGTTCTAGGACATTTGATTTGAGCGCAATCCTCAAACTTAGGTCAAAAAAGCCATTTAAGCCTTTTCACAGTGAGATCTATGCGATATGGCCGAGAAATGTAATTTTGATGTTAACTCCCAAACCGCTGCGCAGAAGTCAACCAAACTTCACCCAATAGTGTATTGTATCACATTCTAGTAGTTACATTTGAAAATTTCGTTCTAGGACATTTGGGTTGAGCGCAATCCTCAAACTTAGGTCAAAAAAGCCATTTAAGCCTTTTCACAGTGAGATCTATGCGATATGGCCGAGAAATGTAATTTTGATGTTAACTCCCAAACCGCTGCGCAGAAGTCAACCAAACTTCACCCAATAGTGTATTGTATCACAATCTAGTAGTTACATTTGAAAATTTTGTTCTAGGACATTTTGTTTGAACGCAATCATCAAACTTAATTAAAAAAGTCATTTAAGCCTTTTCACAGTCAGATCTATGCGATATGGCCGAGAAATGTAATTTTGATGTTAACTCCCAAACCGCTGCGCAGAAGTCAACCAAACTTCACCCAATAGTGTATTGTATCACAATCTAGTAGTTACATTTGAAAATTTTGTTCTAGGACATTTTGTTTGAGCGCAATCCTCAAACTTAGGTCAAAAAAGCCATTTAAGCCTTTTCACAGTGAGATCTATGCGATATGGCCGAGAAATGTAATTTTGATGTTAACTCTCAAACCGCTGCGCAGAAGTCAACCAAACTTCACCCAATAGTGTATTGTATCACAATCTAGTAGTTACATTTGAAAATTTTGTTCTAGGACATTTTGTTTGAACGCAATCATCAAACTTAATTAAAAAAGTCATTTAAGCCTTTTCACAGTGAGATCTATGCGATATGGCCGAGAAATGTAATTTTGATGTTAACTCCCAAACCTCTGCGCAGAAGTCAACCAAACTTCACCCAATAGTGTATTGTATCACAATCTAGTAGTTACATTTGAAAATTTTGTTCTAGGAAATTTTGTTTGAGCGCAATCATCAAACTTAATTAAAAAAGTCATTTAAGCCTTTTCACAGTGAGATCTATGCGATATGGCCGAGAAATGTAATTTTGATGTTAACTCCCAAACCGCTTCGCAGAAGTCAACCAAACTTCACCCATTAGTGTATTTTATCACAATCTAGTAGTTACATGTGGAAATTTGGTTCTAGGACATTTGATTTGAGCGCAATCCTCAAACTTAGGTCAAAAAAGCCATTTAAGCCTTTTCACAGTGAGATCTATGCGATATGGCCGAGAAATGTAATTTTGATGTTAACTCCCAAACCGCTGCGCAGAAGTCAACCAAACTTCACCCAATAGTGTATTGTATCACAATCTAGTAGTTACATTTAAAAATTTTGTTCTAGGACATTTTGTTTGAACGCAATCATCAAACTTAATTAAAAAAGTCATTTAAGCCTTTTCACAGTGAGATCTATGCGATATGGCCGAGAAATGTAATTTTGATGTTAACTCCCAAACCGCTGCGCAGAAGTCAACCAAACTTCACCCATTAGTGTATTGTATCACAATCTAGTAGTTACATGTGGAAATTTGGTTATAGGACATTTGATTTGAGCGCAATCCTCAAACTTAGGTCAAAAAAGCCATTTAAGCCTTTTCACAGTGAGATCTATGCGATATGGCCGAGAAATGTAATTTTGATGTTAACTCCCAAACCGCTGCGCAGAAGTCAACCAAACTTCACCCAATAGTGTATTGTATCACAATCTAGTAGTTACATTTGAAAATTTTGTTCTAGGAAATTTTGTTTGAGCGCAATCATCAAACTTAATTAAAAAAGTCATTTAAGCCTTTTCACAGTGAGATCTATGCGATATGGCCGAGAAATGTAATTTTGATGTTAACTCCCAAACCGCTGCGCAGAAGTCAACCAAACTTCACCCATTAGTGTATTTTATCACAATCTAGTAGTTACATGTGGAAATTTGGTTCTAGGACATTTGATTTGAGCGCAATCCTCAAACTTAGGTCAAAAAAGCCATTTAAGCCTTTTCACAGTGAGATCTATGCGATATGGCCGAGAAATGTAATTTTGATGTTCACTCCCAAACCGCTGCGCAGAAGTCAACCAAACTTCACCCAATAGTGTATTGTATCACAATCTAGTAGTTACATTTGAAAATTTTGTTCTAGGAAATTTTGTTTGAGCGCAATCATCAAACTTAATTAAAAAAGTCATTTAAGCCTTTTCACAGTGAGATCTATGCGATATGGCCGAGAAATGTAATTTTGATGTTAACTCCCAAACCGCTGCGCAGAAGTCAACCAAACTTCACCGATTAGTGTATTTTATCACAATCTAGTAGTTACATGTGGAAATTTGGTTCTAGGACATTTGATTTGAGCGCAATCCTCAAACTTAGGTCAAAAAAGCCATTTAAGCCTTTTCACAGTGAGATCTATGCGATATGGCCGAGAAATGTAATTTTGATGTTAACTCCCAAACCGCTGCGCAGAAGTCAACCAAACTTCACCCAATAGTGTATTGTATCACAATCTAGTAGTTACATTTAAAAATTTTGTTCTAGGACATTTTGTTTGAACGCAATCATCAAACTTAATTAAAAAAGTCATTTAAGCCTTTTCACAGTGAGATCTATGCGATATGGCCGAGAAATGTAATTTTGATGTTAACTCCCAAACCGCTGCGCAGAAGTCAACCAAACTTCACCCATTAGTGTATTGTATCACAATCTAGTAGTTACATGTGGAAATTTGGTTATAGGACATTTGATTTGAGCGCAATCCTCAAACTTAGGTCAAAAAAGCCATTTAAGCCTTTTCACAGTGAGATCTATGCGATATGGCCGAGAAATGTAATTTTGATGTTAACTCCCAAACCGCTGCGCAGAAGTCAACCAAACTTCACCCAATAGTGTATTGTATCACAATCTAGTAGTTACATTTGAAAATTTTGTTCTAGGAAATTTTGTTTGAGCGCAATCATCAAACTTAATTAAAAAAGTCATTTAAGCCTTTTCACAGTGAGATCTATGCGATATGGCCGAGAAATGTAATTTTGATGTTAACTCCCAAACCGCTGCGCAGAAGTCAACCAAACTTCACCCATTAGTGTATTTTATCACAATCTAGTAGTTACATGTGGAAATTTGGTTCTAGGACATTTGATTTGAGCGCAATCCTCAAACTTAGGTCAAAAAAGCCATTTAAGCCTTTTCACAGTGAGATCTATGCGATATGGCCGAGAAATGTAATTTTGATGTTCACTCCCAAACCGCTGCGCAGAAGTCAACCAAACTTCACCCAATAGTGTATTGTATCACAATCTAGTAGTTACATTTGAAAATTTTGTTCTAGGAAATTTTGTTTGAGCGCAATCATCAAACTTAATTAAAAAAGTCATTTAAGCCTTTTCACAGTGAGATCTATGCGATATGGCCGAGAAATGTAATTTTGATGTTAACTCCCAAACCGCTGCGCAGAAGTCAACCAAACTTCACCCATTAGTGTATTTTATCACAATCTAGTAGTTACATGTGGAAATTTGGTTCTAGGACATTTGATTTGAGCGCAATCCTCAAACTTAGGTCAAAAAAGCCATTTAAGCCTTTTCACAGTGAGATCTATGCGATATGGCCGAGAAATGTAATTTTGATGTTAACTCCCAAACCGCTGCGCAGAAGTCAACCAAACTTCACCCAATAGTGTATTGTATCACATTCTAGTAGTTACATTTGAAAATTTCGTTCTAGGACATTTGGTTTGAGCGCAATCCTCAAACTTAGGTCAAAAAAGCCATTTAAGCCTTTTCACAGTGAGATCTATGCGATATGGCCGAGAAATGTAATTTTGATGTTAACTCCCAAACCGCTGCGCAGAAGTCAACCAAACTTCACCCAATAGTGTATTGTATCACAATCTAGTAGTTACATTTAAAAATTTTGTTCTAGGACATTTTGTTTGAACGCAATCATCAAACTTAATTAAAAAAGTCATTTAAGCCTTTTCACAGTGAGATCTATGCGATATGGCCGAGAAATGTAATTTTGATGTTAACTCCCAAACCGCTGCGCAGAAGTCAACCAAACTTCACCCATTAGTGTATTGTATCACAATCTAGTAGTTACATGTGGAAATTTGGTTATAGGACATTTGATTTGAGCGCAATCCTCAAACTTAGGTCAAAAAAGCCATTTAAGCCTTTTCACAGTGAGATCTATGCGATATGGCCGAGAAATGTAATTTTGATGTTAACTCCCAAACCGCTGCGCAGAAGTCAACCAAACTTCACCCAATAGTGTATTGTATCACAATCTAGTAGTTACATTTGAAAATTTTGTTCTAGGAAATTTTGTTTGAGCGCAATCATCAAACTTAATTAAAAAAGTCATTTAAGCCTTTTCACAGTGAGATCTATGCGATATGGCCGAGAAATGTAATTTTGATGTTAACTCCCAAACCGCTGCGCAGAAGTCAACCAAACTTCACCCATTAGTGTATTTTATCACAATCTAGTAGTTACATGTGGAAATTTGGTTCTAGGACATTTGATTTGAGCGCAATCCTCAAACTTAGGTCAAAAAAGCCATTTAAGCCTTTTCACATTGAGATCTATGCGATATGGCCGAGAAATGTAATTTTGATGTTCACTCCCAAACCGCTGCGCAGAAGTCAACCAAACTTCACCCAATAGTGTATTGTATCACAATCTAGTAGTTACATTTGAAAATTTTGTTCTAGGAAATTTTGTTTGAGCGCAATCATCAAACTTAATTAAAAAAGTCATTTAAGCCTTTTCACAGTGAGATCTATGCGATATGGCCGAGAAATGTAATTTTGATGTTAACTCCCAAACCGCTGCGCAGAAGTCAACCAAACTTCACCCATTAGTGTATTTTATCACAATCTAGTAGTTACATGTGGAAATTTGGTTCTAGGACATTTGATTTGAGCGCAATCCTCAAACTTAGGTCAAAAAAGCCATTTAAGCCTTTTCACAGTGAGATCTATGCGATATGGCCGAGAAATGTAATTTTGATGTTAACTCCCAAACCGCTGCGCAGAAGTCAACCAAACTTCACCCAATAGTGTATTGTATCACATTCTAGTAGTTACATTTGAAAATTTCGTTCTAGGACATTTGGTTTGAGCGCAATCCTCAAACTTAGGTCAAAAAAGCCATTTAAGCCTTTTCACAGTGAGATCTATGCGATATGGCCGAGAAATGTAATTTTGATGTTAACTCCCAAACCGCTGCGCAGAAGTCAACCAAACTTCACCCAATAGTGTATTGTATCACAATCTAGTAGTTACATTTGAAAATTTTGTTCTAGGACATTTTGTTTGAACGCAATCATCAAACTTAATTAAAAAAGTCATTTAAGCCTTTTCACAGTCAGATCTATGCGATATGGCCGAGAAATGTAATTTTGATGTTAACTCCCAAACCGCTGCGCAGAAGTCAACCAAACTTCACCCAATAGTGTATTGTATCACAATCTAGTAGTTACATTTGAAAATTTTGTTCTAGGACATTTTGTTTGAGCGCAATCCTCAAACTTAGGTCAAAAAAGCCATTTAAGCCTTTTCACAGTGAGATCTATGCGATATGGCCGAGAAATGTAATTTTGATGTTAACTCCCAAACCGCTGCGCAGAAGTCAACCAAACTTCACCCAATAGTGTATTGTATCACAATCTAGTAGTTACATTTGAAAATTTTGTTCTAGGACATTTTGTTTGAACGCAATCATCAAACTTAATTAAAAAAGTCATTTAAGCCTTTTCACAGTGAGATCTATGCGATATGGCCGAGAAATGTAATTTTGATGTTAACTCCCAAACCTCTGCGCAGAAGTCAACCAAACTTCACCCAATAGTGTATTGTATCACAATCTAGTAGTTACATTTGAAAATTTTGTTCTAGGAAATTTTGTTTGAGCGCAATCATCAAACTTAATTAAAAAAGTCATTTAAGCCTTTTCACAGTGAGATCTATGCGATATGGCCGAGAAATGTAATTTTGATGTTAACTCCCAAACCGCTTCGCAGAAGTCAACCAAACTTCACCCATTAGTGTATTTTATCACAATCTAGTAGTTACATGTGGAAATTTGGTTCTAGGACATTTGATTTGAGCGCAATCCTCAAACTTAGGTCAAAAAAGCCATTTAAGCCTTTTCACAGTGAGATCTATGCGATATGGCCGAGAAATGTAATTTTGATGTTAACTCCCAAACCGCTGCGCAGAAGTCAACCAAACTTCACCCAATAGTGTATTGTATCACAATCTAGTAGTTACATTTAAAAATTTTGTTCTAGGACATTTTGTTTGAACGCAATCATCAAACTTAATTAAAAAAGTCATTTAAGCCTTTTCACAGTGAGATCTATGCGATATGGCCGAGAAATGTAATTTTGATGTTAACTCCCAAACCGCTGCGCAGAAGTCAACCAAACTTCACCCATTAGTGTATTGTATCACAATCTAGTAGTTACATGTGGAAATTTGGTTATAGGACATTTGATTTGAGCGCAATCCTCAAACTTAGGTCAAAAAAGCCATTTAAGCCTTTTCACAGTGAGATCTATGCGATATGGCCGAGAAATGTAATTTTGATGTTAACTCCCAAACCGCTGCGCAGAAGTCAACCAAACTTCACCCAATAGTGTATTGTATCACAATCTAGTAGTTACATTTGAAAATTTTGTTCTAGGAAATTTTGTTTGAGCGCAATCATCAAACTTAATTAAAAAAGTCATTTAAGCCTTTTCACAGTGAGATCTATGCGATATGGCCGAGAAATGTAATTTTGATGTTAACTCCCAAACCGCTGCGCAGAAGTCAACCAAACTTCACCCATTAGTGTATTTTATCACAATCTAGTAGTTACATGTGGAAATTTGGTTCTAGGACATTTGATTTGAGCGCAATCCTCAAACTTAGGTCAAAAAAGCCATTTAAGCCTTTTCACAGTGAGATCTATGCGATATGGCCGAGAAATGTAATTTTGATGTTCACTCCCAAACCGCTGCGCAGAAGTCAACCAAACTTCACCCAATAGTGTATTGTATCACAATCTAGTAGTTACATTTGAAAATTTTGTTCTAGGAAATTTTGTTTGAGCGCAATCATCAAACTTAATTAAAAAAGTCATTTAAGCCTTTTCACAGTGAGATCTATGCGATATGGCCGAGAAATGTAATTTTGATGTTAACTCCCAAACCGCTGCGCAGAAGTCAACCAAACTTCACCCATTAGTGTATTTTATCACAATCTAGTAGTTACATGTGGAAATTTGGTTCTAGGACATTTGATTTGAGCGCAATCCTCAAACTTAGGTCAAAAAAGCCATTTAAGCCTTTTCACAGTGAGATCTATGCGATATGGCCGAGAAATGTAATTTTGATGTTAACTCCCAAACCGCTGCGCAGAAGTCAACCAAACTTCACCCAATAGTGTATTGTATCACAATCTAGTAGTTACATTTAAAAATTTTGTTCTAGGACATTTTGTTTGAACGCAATCATCAAACTTAATTAAAAAAGTCATTTAAGCCTTTTCACAGTGAGATCTATGCGATATGGCCGAGAAATGTAATTTTGATGTTAACTCCCAAACCGCTGCGCAGAAGTCAACCAAACTTCACCCATTAGTGTATTGTATCACAATCTAGTAGTTACATGTGGAAATTTGGTTATAGGACATTTGATTTGAGCGCAATCCTCAAACTTAGGTCAAAAAAGCCATTTAAGCCTTTTCACAGTGAGATCTATGCGATATGGCCGAGAAATGTAATTTTGATGTTAACTCCCAAACCGCTGCGCAGAAGTCAACCAAACTTCACCCATTAGTGTATTGTATCACAATCTAGTAGTTACATGTGGAAATTTGGTTATAGGACATTTGATTTGAGCGCAATCCTCAAACTTAAGTCAAAAAAGCCATTTAAGCCTTTTCACAGTGAGATCTATGCGATATGGCCGAGAAATGTAATTTTGATGTTAACTCCCAAACCGCTGCGCAGAAGTCAACCAAACTTCACCCAATAGTGTATTGTATCACAATCTAGTAGTTACATTTGAAAATTTTGTTCTAGGAAATTTTGTTTGAGCGCAATCATCAAACTTAATTAAAAAAGTCATTTAAGCCTTTTCACAGTGAGATCTATGCGATATGGCCGAGAAATGTAATTTTGATGTTAACTCCCAAACCGCTGCGCAGAAGTCAACCAAACTTCACCCATTAGTGTATTTTATCACAATCTAGTAGTTACATGTGGAAATTTGGTTCTAGGACATTTGATTTGAGCGCAATCCTCAAACTTAGGTCAAAAAAGCCATTTAAGCCTTTTCACATTGAGATCTATGCGATATGGCCGAGAAATGTAATTTTGATGTTCACTCCCAAACCGCTGCGCAGAAGTCAACCAAACTTCACCCAATAGTGTATTGTATCACAATCTAGTAGTTACATTTGAAAATTTTGTTCTAGGAAATTTTGTTTGAGCGCAATCATCAAACTTAATTAAAAAAGTCATTTAAGCCTTTTCACAGTGAGATCTATGCGATATGGCCGAGAAATGTAATTTTGATGTTAACTCCCAAACCGCTGCGCAGAAGTCAACCAAACTTCACCCATTAGTGTATTTTATCACAATCTAGTAGTTACATGTGGAAATTTGGTTCTAGGACATTTGATTTGAGCGCAATCCTCAAACTTAGGTCAAAAAAGCCATTTAAGCCTTTTCACAGTGAGATCTATGCGATATGGCCGAGAAATGTAATTTTGATGTTAACTCCCAAACCGCTGCGCAGAAGTCAACCAAACTTCACCCAATAGTGTATTGTATCACATTCTAGTAGTTACATTTGAAAATTTCGTTCTAGGACATTTGGTTTGAGCGCAATCCTCAAACTTAGGTCAAAAAAGCCATTTAAGCCTTTTCACAGTGAGATCTATGCGATATGGCCGAGAAATGTAATTTTGATGTTAACTCCCAAACCGCTGCGCAGAAGTCAACCAAACTTCACCCAATAGTGTATTGTATCACAATCTAGTAGTTACATTTGAAAATTTTGTTCTAGGAAATTTTGTTTGAACGCAATCATCAAACTTAATTAAAAAAGTCATTTAAGCCTTTTCACAGTGAGATCTATGCGATATGGCCGAGAAATGTAATTTTGATGTTAACTCCCAAACCGCTGCGCAGAAGTCAACCAAACTTCACCCAATAGTGTATTGTATCACATTCTAGTAGTTACATTTGAAAATTTCGTTCAAGGACATTTGGTTTGAGCGCAATTATTAAACTTAGGTCAAAAAGCCATTTAAGCCTTTTCACAGTGAGATCTATGCGATATGGCCGAGAAATGTAATTTTGATGTTAACTCCCAAACCGCTGCGCAGAAGTAAACCAAACTTCACCCATTAGTGTATTGTATCACAATCTAGTAGTTACATGTGGAAATTTGGTTCTAGGACATTTGATTTGAGCGCAATCCTCAAACTTAGGTCAAAAAAGCCATTTAAGCCTTTTCACAGTGAGATCTATGCGATATGGCCGAGAAATGTAATTTTGATGTTAACTCCCAAACCGCTGCGCAGAAGTCAACCAAACTTCACCCAATAGTGTATTGTATCACATTCTAGTAGTTACATTTGAAAATTTCGTTCTAGGACATTTGGTTTGAGCGCAATCATCAAACTTAATTAAAAAAGTCATTTAAGCCTTTTCACAGTGAGATATATGCGATATGGCCGAGAAATGTAATTTTGATGTTAACTCCCAAACCGCTGCGCAGAAGTCAACCAAACTTCACCCAATAGTGTATTGTATCACAATCTAGTAGTTACATTTGAAAATTTTGTTCTAGGAAATTTTGTTTGAGCGCAATCATCAAACTTAATTAAAAAAGTCATTTAAGCCTTTTCACAGTGAGATCTATGCGATATGGCCGAGAAATGTAATTTTGATGTTAACTCCCAAACCGCTGCGCAGAAGTCAACCAAACTTCACCCATTAGTGTATTTTATCACAATCTAGTAGTTACATGTGGAAATTTGGTTCTAGGACATTTGATTTGAGCGCAATCCTCAAACTTAGGTCAAAAAAGCCATTTAAGCCTTTTCACAGTGAGATCTATGCGATATGGCCGAGAAATGTAATTTTGATGTTAACTCCCAAACCGCTGCGCAGAAGTCAACCAAACTTCACCCAATAGTGTATTGTATCACAATCTAGTAGTTACATTTGAAAATTTTGTTCTAGGACATTTTGTTTGAACGCAATCATCAAACTTAATTAAAAAAGTCATTTAAGCCTTTTCACAGTGAGATCTATGCGATATGGCCGAGAAATGTAATTTTGATGTTAACTCCCAAACCGCTGCGCAGAAGTCAACCAAACTTCACCCATTAGTGTATTGTATCACAATCTAGTAGTTACATGTGGAAATTTGGTTATAGGACATTTGATTTGAGCGCAATCCTCAAACTTAGGTCAAAAAAGCCATTTAAGCCTTTTCACAGTGAGATCTATGCGATATGGCCGAGAAATGTAATTTTGATGTTAACTCCCAAACCGCTGCGCAGAAGTCAACCAAACTTCACCCAATAGTGTATTGTATCACAATCTAGTAGTTACATTTGAAAATTTTGTTCTAGGAAATTTTGTTTGAGCGCAATCATCAAACTTAATTAAAAAAGTCATTTAAGCCTTTTCACAGTGAGATCTATGCGATATGGCCGAGAAATGTAATTTTGATGTTAACTCCCAAACCGCTGCGCAGAAGTCAACCAAACTTCACCCATTAGTGTATTTTATCACAATCTAGTAGTTACATGTGGAAATTTGGTTCTAGGACATTTGATTTGAGCGCAATCCTCAAACTTAGGTCAAAAAAGCCATTTAAGCCTTTTCACAGTGAGATCTATGCGATATGGCCGAGAAATGTAATTTTGATGTTAACTCCCAAACCGCTGCGCAGAAGTCAACCAAACTTCACCCAATAGTGTATTGTATCACATTCTAGTAGTTACATTTGAAAATTTCGTTCTAGGACATTTGGTTTGAGCGCAATCCTCAAACTTAGGTCAAAAAAGCCATTTAAGCCTTTTCACAGTGAGATCTATGCGATATGGCCGAGAAATGTAATTTTGATGTTAACTCCCAAACCGCTGCGCAGAAGTCAACCAAACTTCACCCAATAGTGTATTGTATCACAATCTAGTAGTTACATTTGAAAATTTTGTTCTAGGACATTTTGTTTGAACGCAATCATCAAACTTAATTAAAAAAGTCATTTAAGCCTTTTCACAGTGAGATCTATGCGATATGGCCGAGAAATGTAATTTTGATGTTAACTCCCAAACCGCTGCGCAGAAGTCAACCAAACTTCACCCAATAGTGTATTGTATCACAATCTAGTAGTTACATTTGAAAATTTTGTTCTAGGACATTTTGTTTGAGCGCAATCCTCAAACTTAGGTCAAAAAAGCCATTTAAGCCTTTTCACAGTGAGATCTATGCGATATGGCCGAGAAATGTAATTTTGATGTTAACTCCCAAACCGCTGCGCAGAAGTCAACCAAACTTCACCCAATAGTGTATTGTATCACAATCTAGTAGTTACATTTGAAAATTTTGTTCTAGGACATTTTGTTTGAACGCAATCATCAAACTTAATTAAAAAAGTCATTTAAGCCTTTTCACAGTGAGATCTATGCGATATGGCCGAGAAATGTAATTTTGATGTTAACTCCCAAACCTCTGCGCAGAAGTCAACCAAACTTCACCCAATAGTGTATTGTATCACAATCTAGTAGTTACATTTGAAAATTTTGTTCTAGGAAATTTTGTTTGAGCGCAATCATCAAACTTAATTAAAAAAGTCATTTAAGCCTTTTCACAGTGAGATCTATGCGATATGGCCGAGAAATGTAATTTTGATGTTAACTCCCAAACCGCTTCGCAGAAGTCAACCAAACTTCACCCATTAGTGTATTTTATCACAATCTAGTAGTTACATGTGGAAATTTGGTTCTAGGACATTTGATTTGAGCGCAATCCTCAAACTTAGGTCAAAAAAGCCATTTAAGCCTTTTCACAGTGAGATCTATGCGATATGGCCGAGAAATGTAATTTTGATGTTAACTCCCAAACTGCTGCGCAGAAGTCAACCAAACTTCACCCAATAGTGTATTGTATCACAGTCTAGTAGTTACATTTAAAAATTTTGTTCTAGGACATTTTGTTTGAACGCAATCATCAAACTTAATTAAAAAAGTCATTTAAGCCTTTTTACAGTGAGATCTATGCGATATGGCCGAGAAATGTAATTTTGATGTTAACTCCCAAACCGCTGCGCAGAAGTCAACCAAACTTCACCCATTAGTGTATTGTATCACAATCTAGTAGTTACATGTGGAAATTTGGTTATAGGACATTTGATTTGAGCGCAATCCTCAAACTTAGGTCAAAAAAGCCATTTAAGCCTTTTCACAGTGAGATCTATGCGATATGGCCGAGAAATGTAATTTTGATGTTAACTCCCAAACCGCTGCGCAGAAGTCAACCAAACTTCACCCAATAGTGTATTGTATCACAATCTAGTAGTTACATTTGAAAATTTTGTTCTAGGAAATTTTGTTTGAGCGCAATCATCAAACTTAATTAAAAAGTCATTTAAGCCTTTTCACAGTGAGATCTATGCGATATGGCCGAGAAATGTAATTTTGATGTTAACTCCCAAACCGCTGCGCAGAAGTCAACCAAACTTCACTCATTAGTGTATTTTATCACAATCTAGTAGTTACATGTGGAAATTTGGTTCTAGGACATTTGATTTGAGCGCAATCCTCAAACTTAGGTCAAAAAAGCCATTTAAGCCTTTTCACAGTGAGATCTATGCGATATGGCCGAGAAATGTAATTTTGATGTTCACTCCCAAACCGCTGCGCAGAAGTCAACCAAACTTCACCCAATAGTGTATTGTATCACAATCTAGTAGTTACATTTGAAAATTTTGTTCTAGGAAATTTTGTTTGAGCGCAATCATCAAACTTAATTAAAAAAGTCATTTAAGCCTTTTCACAGTGAGATCTATGCGATATGGCCGAGAAATGTAATTTTGATGTTAACTCCCAAACCGCTGCGCAGAAGTCAACCAAACTTCACCCATTAGTGTATTTTATCACAATCTAGTAGTTACATGTAGAAATTTGGTTCTAGGACATTTGATTTGAGCGCAATCCTCAAACTTAGGTCAAAAAAGCCATTTAAGCCTTTTCACAGTGAGATCTATGCGATATGGCCGAGAAATGTAATTTTGATGTTAACTCCCAAACCGCTGCGCAGAAGTCAACCAAACTTCACCCAATAGTGTATTGTATCACATTCTAGTAGTTACATTTGAAAATTTCGTTCTAAGACATTTGGTTTGAGCGCAATCCTCAAACTTAGGTCAAAAAAGCCATTTAAGCCTTTTCACAGTGAGATCTATGCGATATGGCCGAGAAATGTAATTTTGATGTTAACTCCCAAACCGCTGCGCAGAAGTCAACCAAACTTCACCCAATAGTGTATTGTATCACAATCTAGTAGTTACATTTGAAAATTTTGTTCTAGGACATTTTGTTTGAACGCAATCATCAAACTTAATTAAAAAAGTCATTTAAGCCTTTTCACAGTCAGATCTATGCGATATGGCCGAGAAATGTAATTTTGATGTTAACTCCCAAACCGCTGCGCAGAAGTCAACCAAACTTCACCCAATAGTGTATTGTATCACAATCTAGTAGTTACATTTGAAAATTTTGTTCTAGGACATTTTGTTTGAGCGCAATCCTCAAACTTAGGTCAAAAAAGCCATTTAAGCCTTTTCACAGTGAGATCTATGCGATATGGCCGAGAAATGTAATTTTGATGTTAACTCCCAAACCGCTGCGCAGAAGTCAACCAAACTTCACCCAATAGTGTATTGTATCACAATCTAGTAGTTACATTTAAAAATTTTGTTCTAGGACATTTTGTTTGAACGCAATCATCAAACTTAATTAAAAAAGTCATTTAAGCCTTTTCACAGTGAGATCTATGCGATATGGCCGAGAAATGTAATTTTGATGTTAACTCCCAAACCTCTGCGCAGAAGTCAACCAAACTTCACCCAATAGTGTATTGTATCACAATCTAGTAGTTACATTTGAAAATTTTGTTCTAGGAAATTTTGTTTGAGCGCAATCATCAAACTTAATTAAAAAAGTCATTTAAGCCTTTTCACAGTGAGATCTATGCGATATGGCCGAGAAATGTAATTTTGATGTTAACTCCCAAACCGCTTCGCAGAAGTCAACCAAACTTCACCCATTAGTGTATTTTATCACAATCTAGTAGTTACATGTGGAAATTTGGTTCTAGGACATTTGATTTGAGCGCAATCCTCAAACTTAGGTCAAAAAAGCCATTTAAGCCTTTTCACAGTGAGATCTATGCGATATGGCCGAGAAATGTAATTTTGATGTTAACTCCCAAACCGCTGCGCAGAAGTCAACCAAACTTCACCCAATAGTGTATTGTATCACAATCTAGTAGTTACATTTAAAAATTTTGTTCTAGGACATTTTGTTTGAACGCAATCATCAAACTTAATTAAAAAAGTCATTTAAGCCTTTTCACAGTGAGATCTATGCGATATGGCCGAGAAATGTAATTTTGATGTTAACTCCCAAACCGCTGCGCAGAAGTCAACCAAACTTCACCCATTAGTGTATTGTATCACAATCTAGTAGTTACATGTGGAAATTTGGTTCTAGGACATTTGATTTGAGCGCAATCCTCAAACTTAGGTCAAAAAAGCCATTTAAGCCTTTTCACAGTGAGATCTATGCGATATGGCCGAGAAATGTAATTTTGATGTTAACTCCCAAACCGCTGCGCAGAAGTCAACCAAACTTCACCCAATAGTGTATTGTATCACAATCTAGTAGTTACATTTAAAAATTTTGTTCTAGGACATTTTGTTTGAACGCAATCATCAAACTTAATTAAAAAAGTCATTTAAGCCTTTTCACAGTGAGATCTATGCGATATGGCCGAGAAATGTAATTTTGATGTTAACTCCCAAACCTCTGCGCAGAAGTCAACCAAACTTCACCCAATAGTGTATTGTATCACAATCTAGTAGTTACATTTGAAAATTTTGTTCTAGGAAATTTTGTTTGAGCGCAATCATCAAACTTAATTAAAAAAGTCATTTAAGCCTTTTCACAGTGAGATCTATGCGATATGGCCGAGAAATGTAATTTTGATGTTAACTCCCAAACCGCTTCGCAGAAGTCAACCAAACTTCACCCATTAGTGTATTTTATCACAATCTAGTAGTTACATGTGGAAATTTGGTTCTAGGACATTTGATTTGAGCGCAATCCTCAAACTTAGGTCAAAAAAGCCATTTAAGCCTTTTCACAGTGAGATCTATGCGATATGGCCGAGAAATGTAATTTTGATGTTAACTCCCAAACCGCTGCGCAAAAGTCAACCAAACTTCACCCAATAGTGTATTGTATCACAATCTAGTAGTTACATTTAAAAATTTTGTTCTAGGACATTTTGTTTGAACGCAATCATCAAACTTAATTAAAAAAGTCATTTAAGCCTTTTCACAGTGAGATCTATGCGATATGGCCGAGAAATGTAATTTTGATGTTAACTCCCAAACCGCTGCGCAGAAGTCAACCAAACTTCACCCATTAGTGTATTGTATCACAATCTAGTAGTTACATGTGGAAATTTGGTTCTAGGACATTTGATTTGAGCGCAATCCTCAAACTTAGGTCAAAAAAGCCATTTAAGCCTTTTCACAGTGAGATCTATGCGATATGGCCGAGAAATGTAATTTTGATGTTAACTCCCAAACCGCTGCGCAGAAGTCAACCAAACTTCACCCAATAGTGTATTGTATCACAATCTAGTAGTTACATTTGAAAATTTTGTTCTAGGAAATTTTGTTTGAGCGCAATCATCAAACTTAATTAAAAAAGTCATTTAAGCCTTTTCACAGTGAGATCTATGCGATATGGCCGAGAAATGTAATTTTGATGTTAACTCCCAAACCGCTGCGCAGAAGTCAACCAAACTTTACCCATTAGTGTATTTTATCACAATCTAGTAGTTACATGTGGAAATTTGGTTCTAGGACATTTGATTTGAGCGCAATCCTCAAACTTAGGTCAAAAAAGCCATTTAAGCCTTTTCACAGTGAGATCTATGCGATATGGCCGAGAAATGTAATTTTGATGTTCACTCCCAAACCGCTGCGCAGAAGTCAACCAAACTTCACCCAATAGTGTATTGTATCACAATCTAGTAGTTACATTTGAAAATTTTGTTCTAGGAAATTTTGTTTGAGCGCAATCATCAAACTTAATTAAAAAAGTCATTTAAGCCTTTTCACAGTGAGATCTATGCGATATGGCCGAGAAATGTAATTTTGATGTTAACTCCCAAACCGCTGCGCAGAAGTCAACCAAACTTCACCCAGTAGTGTATTTTATCACAATCTAGTAGTTACATGTGGAAATTTGGTTCTAGGACATTTGATTTGAGCGCAATCCTCAAACTTAGGTCAAAAAAGCCATTTAAGCCTTTTCACAGTGAGATCTATGCGATATGGCCGAGAAATGTAATTTTTATGTTAACTCCCAAACCGCTGCGCAGAAGTCAACCAAACTTCACCCATTAGTGTATTTTATCACAATCTAGTAGTTACAAGTGGAAATTTGGTTCTAGGACATTTGATTTGAGCGCAATCCTCAAACTTAGGTCAAAAAAGCCATTTAAGCCTTTTCACAGTGAGATCTATGCGATATGGCCGAGAAATGTAATTTTGATGTTAACTCCCAAACCGCTGCGCAGAAGTCAACCAAACTTCACTCAATAGTGTATTGTATCACAATCTAGTAGTTACATTTGAAAATTTTGTTCTAGGACATTTTGTTTGAACGCAATCATCAAACTTAATTAAAAAAGTCATTTAAGCCTTTTCACAGTGAGATCTATGCGATATGGCCGAGAAATGTAATTTTGATGTTAACTCCCAAACCGCTGCGCAGAAGTCAACCAAACTTCACCCATTAGTGTATTGTATCACAATCTAGTAGTTACATGTGGAAATTTGGTTATAGGACATTTGATTTGAGCGCAATCCTCAAACTTAGGTCAAAAAAGCCATTTAAGCCTTTTCACAGTGAGATCTATGCGATATGGCCGAGAAATGTAATTTTGATGTTAACTCCCAAACCGCTGCGCAGAAGTCAACCAAACTTCACCCAATAGTTTATTGTATCACAATCTAGTAGTTACATTTGAAAATTTTGTTCTAGGAAATTTTGTTTGAGCGCAATCATCAAACTTAATTAAAAAAGTCATTTAAGCCTTTTCACAGTGAGATCTATGCGATATGGCCGAGAAATGTAATTTTGATGTTAACTCCCAAACCGCTGCGCAGAAGTCAACCAAACTTCACCCATTAGTGTATTTTATCACAATCTAGTAGTTACATGTGGAAATTTGGTTCTAGGACATTCGATTTGAGCGCAATCCTCAAACTTAGGTCAAAAAAGCCATTTAAGCCTTTTCACAGTGAGATCTATGCGATATGGCCGAGAAATGTAATTTTGATGTTCACTCCCAAACCGCTGCGCAGAAGTCAACCAAACTTCACCCATTAGTGTATTGTATCACAATCTAGTAGTTACATGTGGAAATTTGGTTATAGGACATTTGATTTGAGCGCAATCCTCAAACTTAGGTCAAAAAAGCCATTTAAGCCTTTTCACAGTGAGATCTATGCGATATGGCCGAGAAATGTAATTTTGATGTTAACTCCCAAACCGCTGCGCAGAAGTCAACCAAACTTCACCCAATAGTGTATTGTATCACAATCTAGTAGTTACATTTGAAAATTTTGTTCTAGGACATTTTGTTTGAACGCAATCATCAAACTTAATTAAAAAAGTCATTTAAGCCTTTTCACAGTGAGATCTATGCGATATGGCCGAGAAATGTAATTTTGATGTTAACTCCCAAACCGCTGCGCAGAAGTCAACCAAACTTCACCCAATAGTGTATTGTATCACAATCTAGTAGTTACATTTAAAAATTTTGTTCTAGGACATTTTGTTTGAACGCAATCATCAAACTTAATTAAAAAAGTCATTTAAACCTTTTCACAGTGAGATCTATGCGATATGGCCGAGAAATGTAATTTTGATGTTAACTCCCAAACCGCTGCGCAGAAGTCAACCAAACTTCACCCATTAGTGTATTGTATCACAATCTAGTAGTTACATGTGGAAATTTGGTTATAGGACATTTGATTTGAGCGCAATCCTCAAACTTAGGTCAAAAAAGCCATTTAAGCCTTTTCACAGTGAGATCTATGCGATATGGCCGAGAAATGTAATTTTGATGTTAACTCCCAAACCGCTGCGCAGAAGTCAACCAAACTTCACCCAATAGTGTATTGTATCACAATCTAGTAGTTACATTTGAAAATTTTGTTCTAGGAAATTTTGTTTGAGCGCAATCATCAAACTTAATTAAAAAAGTCATTTAAGCCTTTTCACAGTGAGATCTATGCGATATGGCCGAGAAATGTAATTTTTATGTTAACTCCCAAACCGCTGCGCAGAAAACCAAACTTCACCCATTAGTGTATTTTATCACAATCTAGTAGTTACATGTGGAAATTTGGTTCTAGGACATTTGATTTGAGCGCAATCCTCAAACTTAGGTCAAAAAAGCCATTTAAGCCTTTTCACAGGGAGATCTATGCGATATGGCCGAGAAATGTAATTTTGATGTTAACTCCCAAACCGCTGCGCAGAAGTCAACCAAACTTCACCCATTAGTGTATTTTATCACAATCTAGTAGTTACATGTGGAAATTTGGTTCTAGGACATTTGATTTGAGCGCAATCCTCAAACTTAGGTCAAAAAAGCCATTTAAGCCTTTTCACAGGGAGATCTATGCGATATGGCCGAGAAATGTAATTTTGATGTTAACTCCCAAACCGCTGCGCAGAAGTCAACCAAACTTCACCCATTAGTGTATTGTATCACAATCTAGTAGTTACATGTGGAAATTTGGTTATAGGAAATTTGATTTGAGCGCAATACTCAAACTTAGGTCAAAAAAGCCATTTAAGCCTTTTCACAGTGAGATATATGCGATATGGCCGAGAAATGTAATTTTGATGTTAACTCCCAAACCGCTGCGCAGAAGTCAACCAAACTTCACCCATTAGTGTATTGTATCACAATCTAGTAGTTACATTTGAAAATTTCGTTCTAGGACATTTGGTTTGAGCGCAATCTTTAACCTTAGGTCAAAAAAGCCATTTAAGCCTTTTCACAGTGAGATCTATGCGATATGGCCGAGAAATGTAATTTTGATGTTAACTCCCAAACCGCTGCGCAGAAGTCAACCAAACTTCACCCAATAGTGTATTGTATCACAATCTAGTAGTTACATTTGAAAATTTTGTTCTAGGACATTTTGTTTGAACGCAATCATCAAACTTAATTAAAAAAGTCATTTAAGCCTTTTCACAGTGAGATCTATGCGATATGGCCGAGAAATGTAATTTTGATGTTAACTCCCAAACCGCTGCGCAGAAGTCAACCAAACTTCACCCAATAGTGTATTGTATCACAATCTAGTAGTTACATTTGAAAATTTTGTTCTAGGAAATTTTGTTTGAGCGCAATCATCAAACTTAATTAAAAAAGTCATTTAAGCCTTTTCACAGTGAGATCTATGCGATATGGCCGAGAAATGTAATTTTGATGTTAACTCCCAAACCGCTGCGCAGAAGTCAACCAAACTTCACCCATTAGTGTATTTTATCACAATCTAGTAGTTACATGTGGAAATTTGGTTCTAGGACATTTGATTTGAGCGCAATCCTCAAACTTAGGTCAAAAAAGCCATTTAAGCCTTTTCACAGTGAGATCTATGCGATATGGCCGAGAAATGTAATTTTGATGTTAACTCCCAAACCGCTGCGCAGAAGTCAACCAAACTTCACCCAATAGTGTATTGTATCACAATCTAGTAGTTACATTTAAAAATTTTGTTCTAGGACATTTTGTTTGAACGCAATCATCAAACTTAATTAAAAAAGTCATTTAAGCCTTTTCACAGTGAGATCTATGCGATATGGCCGAGAAATGTAATTTTGATGTTAACTCCCAAACCGCTGCGCAGAAGTCAACCAAACTTCACCCATTAGTGTATTGTATCACAATCTAGTAGTTACATGTGGAAATTTGGTTATAGGACATTTGATTTGAGCGCAATCCTCAAACTTAGGTCAAAAAAGCCATTTAAGCCTTTTCACAGTGAGATCTATGCGATATGGCCGAGAAATGTAATTTTGATGTTAACTCCCAAACCGCTGCGCAGAAGTCAACCAAACTTCACCCAATAGTGTATTGTATCACAATCTAGTAGTTACATTTGAAAATTTTGTTCTAGGAAATTTTGTTTGAGCGCAATCATCAAACTTAATTAAAAAAGTCATTTAAGCCTTTTCACAGTGAGATCTATGCGATATGGCCGAGAAATGTAATTTTTACGTTAACTCCCAAACCGCTGCGCAGAAGTCAACCAAACTTCACCCATTAGTGTATTTTATCACAATCTAGTAGTTACATGTGGAAATTTGGTTCTAGGACATTTGATTTGAGCGCAATCCTCAAACTTAGGTCAAAAAAGCCATTTAAGCCTTTTCACAGTGAGATCTATGCGATATGGCCGAGAAATGTAATTTTGATGTTAACTCCCAAACCGCTGCGCAGAAGTCAACCAAACTTCACCCAATAGTGTATTGTATCACATTCTAGTAGTTACATTTGAAAATTTCGTTCTAGGACATTTGGTTTGAGCGCAATCGTCAAACTTAGGTCAAAAAAGCCATTTAAGCCTTTTCACAGTGAGATCTATGCGATATGGCCGAGAAATGTAATTTTGATGTTAACTCCCAAACCGCTGCGCAGAAGTCAACCAAACTTCACCCAATAGTGTATTGTATCACAATCTAGTAGTTACATTTAAAAATTTTGTTCTAGGACATTTTGTTTGAACGCAATCATCAAACGTAATTAAAAAAGTCATTTAAGCCTTTTCACAGTGAGATCTATGCGATATGGCCGAGAAATGTAATTTTGATGTTAACTCCCAAACCGCTGCGCAGAAGTCAACCAAACTTCACCCAATAGTGTATTGTATCACAATCTAGTAGTTACATGTGGAAATTTGGTTATAGGACATTTGATTTGAGCGCAATCCTCAAACTTAGGTCAAAAAAGCCATTTAAGCCTTTTCACAGTGAGATCTATGCGATATGGCCGAGAAATGTAATTTTGATGTTAACTCCCAAACCGCTGCGCAGAAGTCAACCAAACTTCACCCAATAGTGTATTGTATCACAATCTAGTAGTTACATTTGAAAATTTTGTTCTAGGACATTTTGTTTGAACGCAATCATCAAACTTAATTAAAAAAGTCATTTAAGCCTTTTCACAGTGAGATCTATGCGATATGGCCGAGAAATGTAATTTTGATGTTAACTCCCAAACCGCTGCGCAGAAGTCAACCAAACTTCACCCAATAGTGTATTGTATCACAATCTAGTAGTTACATTTAAAAATTTTGTTCTAGGACATTTTGTTTGAACGCAATCATCAAACTTAATTAAAAAAGTCATTTAAACCTTTTCACAGTGAGATCTATGCGATATGGCCGAGAAATGTAATTTTGATGTTAACTCCCAAACCGCTGCGCAGAAGTCAACCAAACTTCACCCATTAGTGTATTGTATCACAATCTAGTAGTTACATGTGGAAATTTGGTTATAGGACATTTGATTTGAGCGCAATCCTCAAACTTAGGTCAAAAAAGCCATTTAAGCCTTTTCACAGTGAGATCTATGCGATATGGCCGAGAAATGTAATTTTGATGTTAACTCCCAAACCGCTGCGCAGAAGTCAACCAAACTTCACCCAATAGTGTATTGTATCACAATCTAGTAGTTACATTTGAAAATTTTGTTCTAGGACATTTTGTTTGAGCGCAATCATCAAACTTAATTAAAAAAGTCATTTAAGCCTTTTCACAGTGAGATCTATGCGATATGGCCGAGAAATGTAATTTTTATGTTAACTCCCAAACCGCTGCGCAGAAAACCAAACTTCACCCATTAGTGTATTTTATCACAATCTAGTAGTTACATGTGGAAATTTGGTTCTAGGACATTTGATTTGAGCGCAATCCTCAAACTTAGGTCAAAAAAGCCATTTAAGCCTTTTCACAGGGAGATCTATGCGATATGGCCGAGAAATGTAATTTTGATGTTAACTCCCAAACCGCTGCGCAGAAGTCAACCAAACTTCACCCATTAGTGTATTTTATCACAATCTAGTAGTTACATGTGGAAATTTGGTTCTAGGACATTTGATTTGAGCGCAATCCTCAAACTTAGGTCAAAAAAGCCATTTAAGCCTTTTCACAGTGAGATCTATGCGATATGGCCGAGAAATGTAATTTTGATGTTCACTCCCAAACCGCTGCGCAGAAGTCAACCAAACTTCACCCATTAGTGTATTGTATCACAATCTAGTAGTTACATGTGGAAATTTGGTTATAGGAAATTTGATTTGAGCGCAATCATCAAACTTAATTAAAAAAGTCATTTAAGCCTTTTCACAGTGAGATCTATGCGATATGGCCGAGAAATGTAATTTTGATGTTAACTCCCAAACCGCTGCGCAGAAGTCAACCAAACTTCACCCATTAGTGTATTTTATCACAATCTAGTAGTTACATGTGGAAATTTGGTTCTAGGACATTTGATTTGAGCGCAATCCTCAAACTTAGGTCAAAAAAGCCATTTAAGCCTTTTCACAGTGAGATCTATGCGATATGGCCGAGAAATGTAATTTTGATGTTAACTCCCAAACCGCTGCGCAGAAGTCAACCAAACTTCACCCAATAGTGTATTGTATCACAATCTAGTAGTTACATTTGAAAATTTTGTTCTAGGAAATTTTGTTTGAGCGCAATCATCAAACTTAATTAAAAAAGTCATTTAAGCCTTTTCACAGTGAGATCTATGCGATATGGCCGAGAAATGTAATTTTTACGTTAACTCCCAAACCGCTGCGCAGAAGTCAACCAAACTTCACCCATTAGTGTATTTTATCACAATCTAGTAGTTACATGTGGAAATTTGGTTCTAGGACATTTGATTTGAGCGCAATCCTCAAACTTAGGTCAAAAAAGCCATTTAAGCCTTTTCACAGTGAGATCTATGCGATATGGCCGAGAAATGTAATTTTGATGTTAACTCCCAAACCGCTGCGCAGAAGTCAACCAAACTTCACCCAATAGTGTATTGTATCACATTCTAGTAGTTACATTTGAAAATTTCGTTCTAGGACATTTGGTTTGAGCGCAATCGTCAAACTTAGGTCAAAAAAGCCATTTAAGCCTTTTCACAGTGAGATCTATGCGATATGGCCGAGAAATGTAATTTTGATGTTAACTCCCAAACCGCTGCGCAGAAGTCAACCAAACTTCACCCAATAGTGTATTGTATCACAATCTAGTAGTTACATTTAAAAATTTTGTTCTAGGACATTTTGTTTGAACGCAATCATCAAACGTAATTAAAAAAGTCATTTAAGCCTTTTCACAGTGAGATCTATGCGATATGGCCGAGAAATGTAATTTTGATGTTAACTCCCAAACCGCTGCGCAGAAGTCAACCAAACTTCACCCAATAGTGTATTGTATCACAATCTAGTAGTTACATGTGGAAATTTGGTTCTAGGACATTTGATTTGAGCGCAATCCTCAAACTTAGGTCAAAAAAGCCATTTAAGCCTTTTCACAGTGAGATCTATGCGATATGGCCGAGAAATGTAATTTTGATGTTAACTCCCAAACCGCTGCGCAGAAGTCAACCAAACTTCACCCAATAGTGTATTGTATCACAATCTAGTAGTTACATTTGAAAATTTTGTTCTAGGACATTTTGTTTGAACGCAATCATCAAACTTAATTAAAAAAGTCATTTAAGCCTTTTCACAGTGAGATCTATGCGATATGGCCGAGAAATGTAATTTTGATGTTAACTCCCAAACCGCTGCGCAGAAGTCAACCAAACTTCACCCAATAGTGTATTGTATCACAATCTAGTAGTTACATTTAAAAATTTTGTTCTAGGACATTTTGTTTGAACGCAATCATCAAACTTAATTAAAAAAGTCATTTAAACCTTTTCACAGTGAGATCTATGCGATATGGCCGAGAAATGTAATTTTGATGTTAACTCCCAAACCGCTGCGCAGAAGTCAACCAAACTTCACCCATTAGTGTATTGTATCACAATCTAGTAGTTACATGTGGAAATTTGGTTATAGGACATTTGATTTGAGCGCAATCCTCAAACTTAGGTCAAAAAAGCCATTTAAGCCTTTTCACAGTGAGATCTATGCGATATGGCCGAGAAATGTAATTTTGATGTTAACTCCCAAACCGCTGCGCAGAAGTCAACCAAACTTCACCCATTAGTGTATTGTATCACAATCTAGTAGTTACATTTGAAAATTTTGTTCTAGGACATTTTGTTTGAGCGCAATCATCAAACTTAATTAAAAAAGTCATTTAAGCCTTTTCACAGTGAGATCTATGCGATATGGCCGAGAAATGTAATTTTTATGTTAACTCCCAAACCGCTGCGCAGAAAACCAAACTTCACCCATTAGTGTATTTTATCACAATCTAGTAGTTACATGTGGAAATTTGGTTCTAGGACATTTGATTTGAGCGCAATCCTCAAACTTAGGTCAAAAAAGCCATTTAAGCCTTTTCACAGTGAGATCTATGCGATATGGCCGAGAAATGTAATTTTGATGTTAACTCCCAAACCGCTGCGCAGAAGTCAACCAAACTTCACCCAATAGTGTATTGTATCACAATCTAGTAGTTACATTTGAAAATTTTGTTCTAGGACATTTTGTTTGAACGCAATCATCAAACTTAATTAAAAAAGTCATTTAAGCCTTTTCACAGTGAGATCTATGCGATATGGCCGAGAAATGTAATTTTTATGTTAACTCCCAAACCGCTGCGCAGAAGTCAACCAAACTTCACCCATTAGTGTATTTTATCACAATCTAGTAGTTACATGTGGAAATTTGGTTCTAGGACATTTGATTTGAGCGCAATTCTCAAACTTAGGTCAAAAAAGCCATTTAAGCCTTTTCACAGGGAGATCTATGCGATATGGCCGAGAAATGTAATTTTGATGTTAACTCCCAAACCGCTGCGCAGAAGTCAACCAAACTTCACCCAATAGTGTATTGTATCACATTCTAGTAGTTACATTTGAAAATTTCGTTCTAGGACATTTGGTTTGAGCGCAATCCTCAAACTTAGGTCAAAAAAGCCATTTAAGCCTTTTCACAGTGAGATCTATGCGATATGGCCGAGAAATGTAATTTTGATGTTAACTCCCAAACCGCTGCGCAGAAGTCAACCAAACTTCACCCAATAGTGTATTGTATCACAATCTAGTAGTTACATTTGAAAATTTTGTTCTAGGACATTTTGTTTGAACGCAATCAAACTTAAATAAAAAAGTCATTTAAGCCTTTTCACAGTGAGATCTATGCGATATGGCCGAGAAATGTAATTTTGATGTTAACTCCCAAACCGCTGCGCAGAAGTCAACCAAACTTCACCCAATAGTGTATTGTATCACAATCTAGTAGTTACATTTGAAAATTTTGTTCTAGGAAATTTTGTTTGAGCGCAATCATCAAACTTAATTAAAAAAGTCATTTAAGCCTTTTCACAGTGAGATCTATGCGATATGGCCGAGAAATGTAATTTTGATGTTAACTCCCAAACCGCTGCGCAGAAGTCAACCAAACTTCACCCATTAGTGTATTTTATCACAATCTAGTAGTTACATGTGGAAATTTGGTTCTAGGACATTTGATTTGAGCGCAATCCTCAAACTTAGGTCAAAAAAGCCATTTAAGCCTTTTCACAGTGAGATCTATGCGATATGGCCGAGAAATGTAATTTTGATGTTAACTCCCAAACCGCTGCGCAGAAGTCAACCAAACTTCACCCAATAGTGTATTGTATCACAATCTAGTAGTTACATTTAAAAATTTTGTTCTAGGACATTTTGTTTGAACGCAATCATCAAACTTAATTAAAAAAGTCATTTAAGCCTTTTCACAGTGAGATCTATGCGATATGGCCGAGAAATGTAATTTTGATGTTAACTCCCAAACCGCTGCGCAGAAGTCAACCAAACTTCACCCATTAGTGTATTGTATCACAATCTAGTAGTTACATGTGGAAATTTGGTTATAGGACATTTGATTTGAGCGCAATCCTCAAACTTAGGTCAAAAAAGCCATTTAAGCCTTTTCACAGTGAGATCTATGCGATATGGCCGAGAAATGTAATTTTGATGTTAACTCCCAAACCGCTGCGCAGAAGTCAACCAAACTTCACCCAATAGTGTATTGTATCACAATCTAGTAGTTACATTTGAAAATTTTGTTCTAGGAAATTTTGTTTGAGCGCAATCATCAAACTTAATTAAAAAAGTCATTTAAGCCTTTTCACAGTGAGATCTATGCGATATGGCCGAGAAATGTAATTTTTACGTTAACTCCCAAACCGCTGCGCAGAAGTCAACCAAACTTCACCCATTAGTGTATTTTATCACAATCTAGTAGTTACATGTGGAAATTTGGTTCTAGGACATTTGATTTGAGCGCAATCCTCAAACTTAGGTCAAAAAAGCCATTTAAGCCTTTTCACAGTGAGATCTATGCGATATGGCCGAGAAATGTAATTTTGATGTTAACTCCCAAACCGCTGCGCAGAAGTCAACCAAACTTCACCCAATAGTGTATTGTATCACATTCTAGTAGTTACATTTGAAAATTTCGTTCTAGGACATTTGGTTTGAGCGCAATCCTCAAACTTAGGTCAAAAAAGCCATTTAAGCCTTTTCACAGTGAGATCTATGCGATATGGCCGAGAAATGTAATTTTGATGTTAACTCCCAAACCGCTGCGCAGAAGTCAACCAAACTTCACCCAATAGTGTATTGTATCACAATCTAGTAGTTACATTTGAAAATTTTGTTCTAGGACATTTTGTTTGAACGCAATCATCAAACTTAATTAAAAAAGTCATTTAAGCCTTTTCACAGTGAGATCTATGCGATATGGCCGAGAAATGTAATTTTGATGTTAACTCCCAAACCGCTGCGCAGAAGTCAACCAAACTTCACCCAATAGTGTATTGTATCACAATCTAGTAGTTACATTTAAAAATTTTGTTCTAGGACATTTTGTTTGAACGCAATCATCAAACTTAATTAAAAAAGTCATTTAAGCCTTTTCACAGTGAGATCTATGCGATATGGCCGAGAAATGTAATTTTGATGTTAACTCCCAAACCGCTGCGCAGAAGTCAACCAAACTTCACCCAATAGTGTATTGTATCACAATCTAGTAGTTACATGTGGAAATTTGGTTATAGGACATTTGATTTGAGCGCAATCCTCAAACTTAGGTCAAAAAAGCCATTTAAGCCTTTTCACAGTGAGATCTATGCGATATGGCCGAGAAATGTAATTTTGATGTTAACTCCCAAACCGCTGCGCAGAAGTCAACCAAACTTCACCCAATAGTGTATTGTATCACAATCTAGTAGTTACATTTGAAAATTTTGTTCTAGGAAATTTTGTTTGAGCGCAATCATCAAACTTAATTAAAAAAGTCATTTAAGCCTTTTCACAGTGAGATCTATGCGATATGGCCGAGAAATGTAATTTTGATGTTAACTCCCAAACCGCTGCGCAGAAGTCAACCAAACTTCACCCATTAGTGTATTTTATCACAATCTAGTAGTTACATGTGGAAATTTTGTTCTAGGACATTTGATTTGAGCGCAATCCTCAAACTTAGGTCAAAAAAGCCATTTAAGCCTTTTCACAGTGAGATCTATGCGATATGGCCGAGAAATGTAATTTTGATGTTAACTCCCAAACCGCTGCGCAGAAGTCAACTAAACTTCACCCAATAGTGTATTGTATCACATTCTAGTAGTTACATTTGAAAATTTCGTTCTAGGACATTTGGTTTGAGCGCAATCCTCAAACTTAGGTCAAAAAAGCCATTTAAGCCTTTTCACAGTGAGATCTATGCGATATGGCCGAGAAATGTAATTTTGATGTTAACTCCCAAACCGCTGCGCAGAAGTCAACCAAACTTCACCCAATAGTGTATTGTATCACAATCTAGTAGTTACATTTGAAAATTTTGTTCTAGGACATTTTGTTTGAACGCAATCATCAAACTTAATTAAAAAAGTCATTTAAGCCTTTTCACAGTGAGATCTATGCGATATGGCCGAGAAATGTAATTTTGATGTTAACTCCCAAACCGCTGCGCAGAAGTCAACCAAACTTCACCCAATAGTGTATTGTATCACAATCTAGTAGTTACATTTGAAAATTTTGTTCTAGGACATTTTGTTTGAGCACAATCCTCAAACTTAGGTCAAAAAAGCCATTTAAGCCTTTTCACAGTGAGATCTATGCGATATGGCCGAGAAATGTAATTTTGATGTTAACTCCCAAACCGCTGCGCAGAAGTCAACCAAACTTCACCCATTAGTGTATTGTATCACAATCTAGTAGTTACATGTGGAAATTTGGTTATAGGACATTTGATTTGAGCGCAATCCTCAAACTTAGGTCAAAAAAGCCATTTAAGCCTTTTCACAGTGAGATCTATGCGATATGGCCGAGAAATGTAATTTTGATGTTAACTCCCAAACCGCTGCGCAGAAGTCAACCAAACTTCACCCAATAGTGTATTGTATCACATTCTAGTAGTTACATTTTAAAATTTCGTTCAAGGACATTTGGTTTGAGCGCAATTATTAAACTTAGGTCAAAAAAGCCATTTAAGCCTTTTCACAGTGAGATCTATGCGATATGGCCGAGAAATGTAATTTTGATGTTAACTCCCAAACCGCTGCGCAGAAGTAAACCAAACTTCACCCATTAGTGTATTGTATCACAATCTAGTAGTTACATGTGGAAATTTGGTTCTAGGACATTTGATTTGAGCGCAATCCTCAAACTTAGGTCAAAAAAGCCATTTAAGCCTTTTCACAGTGAGATCTATGCGATATGGCCGAGAAATGTAATATTGATGTTAACTCCCAAACCGCTGCGCAGAAGTCAACCAAACTTCACCCAATAGTGTATTGTATCACATTCTAGTAGTTACATTTGAAAATTTCGTTCTAGGACATTTGGTTTGAGCGCAATTATTAAACTTAGGTCAAAAAAGCCATTTAAGCCTTTTCACAGTGAGATCTATATGATATGGCCGAGAAATGTAATTTTGATGTTAACTCCCAAACCGCTGCGCAGAAGTAAACCAAACTTCACCCATTAGTGTATTGTATCACAATCTAGTAGTTACATGTGGAAATTTGGTTCTAGGACATTTGATTTTAGCGCAATCCTCAAACTTAGGTCAAAAAAGCCATTTAAGCCTTTTCACAGTGAGATCTATGCGATATGGCCGAGAAATGTAATTTTGATGTTAACTCCCAAACCGCTGCGCAGAAGTCAACCAAACTTCACCCAATAGTGTATTGTATCACAATCTAGTAGTTACATTTGAAAATTTTGTTCTAGGAAATTTTGTTTGAGCGCAATCATCAAACTTAATTAAAAAAGTCATTTAAGCCTTTTCACAGTGAGATCTATGCGATATGGCCGAGAAATGTAATTTTGATGTTAACTCCCAAACCGCTGCGCAGAAGTCAACCAAACTTCACCCATTAGTGTATTGTATCACAATCTAGTAGTTACATGTGGAAATTTGGTTCTAGGACATTTGATTTGAGCGCAATCCTCAAACTTAGGTCAAAAAAGCCATTTAAGCCTTTTCACAGTGAGATCTATGCGATATGGCCGAGAGATGTAATTTTGATGTTAACTCCCAAACCGCTGCGCAGAAGTCAACCAAACTTCACCCTTTAGTGTATTGTATCACAATCTAGTAGTTACATTTGAATTTTTTGTTCTAGGACATTTTGTTTGAATGCAATCATCAAACTTAATTAAAAAAGTCATTTAAGCCTTTTCACAGTGAGATCTATGCGATATGGCCGAGAAATGTAATTTTGATGTTAACTCCCAAACCGCTGCGCAGAAGTCAACCAAACTTCACCCATTAGTGTATTGTATCACAATCTAGTAGTTACATGTGGAAATTTGGTTATAGGACATTTGATTTGAGCGCAATCCTCAAACTTAGGTCAAAAAAGCCATTTAAGCCTTTTCACAGTGAGATCTATGCGATATGGCCGAGAAATGTAATTTTGATGTTAACTCCCAAACCGCTGCGCAGAAGTCACATAAACTTCACCCAATAGTGTATTTTATCACAATCTAGTAGTTACATTTGGAAATTTAGTTCTAGGACATTTGATTTGAGCGCAATCTTCAAACTTAATTAAAAAAAGTCATTTAAGCCTTTTCACAGTGAGATCTATGCGATATGGCCGAGAAATGTAATTTTGATGTTCACTCCCAAACCGCTGCGCAGAAGTCAACCAAACTTCACCCATTAGTGTATTGTATCACAATCTAGTAGTTACATGTGGAAATTTGGTTATAGGACATTTGATTTGAGCGCAATCCTCCAACTTAGGTCAAAAAAGCCATTTAAGCCTTTTCACAGTGAGATCTATGCGATATGGCCGAGAAATGTAATTTTGATGTTAACTCCCAAACCGCTGCGCAGAAGTCAACCAAACTTCACCTATTAGTGTATTGTATCACAATCTAGTAGTTACATTTGAAAATTTCGTTCTAGGACATTTGGTTTGAGCGCAATCTTTAAACTTAGGTCAAAAAAGCCATTTAAGCCTTTTCACAGTGAGATCTATGCGATATGGCCGAGAAATGTAATTTTGATGTTAACTCCCAAACCGCTGCGCAGAAGTCAACCAAACTTCACCCAATAGTGTATTGTATCACAATCTAGTAGTTACGTTTGAAAATTTTGTTCTAGGACATTTTGTTTGAACGCAATCATCAAACTTAATTAAAAAAGTCATTTAAGCCTTTTCACAGTGAGATCTATGCGATATGGCCGAGAAATGTAATTTTGATGTTAACTCCCAAACCGCTGCGCAGAAGTCAACCAAACTTCACCCAATAGTGTATTGTATCACAATCTAGTAGATACATTTGAAAATTTTGTTCTAGGAAATTTTGTTTGAGCGCAATCATCAAACTTAATTAAAAAAGTCATTTAAGCCTTTTCACAGTGAGATCTATGCGAATTGGCCGAGAAATGTAATTTTGATGTTAACTCCCAAACCGCTGCGCAGAAGTCAACCAAACTTCATCCAATAGTGTATTGTATCACAATCTAGTAGTTACATTTGAAAATTTTGTTTTAGGAAATTTTGTTTGAGCGCAATCATCAAACTTAATTAAAAAAGTCATTTAAGCCTTTTCACAGTGAGATCTATGCGATATGGCCGAGAAATGTAATTTTGATGTTCACTCCCAAACCGCTGCGCAGAAGTCAACCAAACTTCACCCATTAGTGTATTGTATCACAATCTAGTAGTTACATGTGGAAATTTGGTTATAGGACATTTGATTTGAGCCCAATCCTCAAACTTAGGTCAAAAAAGCCATTTAAGCCTTTTCAAAGTGAGATCTATGCGATATGGCCGAGAAATGTAATTTTGATGTTAACTCCCAAACCGCTGCGCAGAAGTCAACCAAACTTCACCCAATAGTGTATTGTATCACATTCTAGTAGTTACATTTTAAAATTTCGTTCAAGGACATTTGGTTTGAGCGCAATTATTAAACTTAGGTCAAAAAAGCCATTTAAGCCTTTTCACAGTGAGATCTATGCGATATGGCCGAGAAATGTAATTTTGATGTTAACTCCCAAACCGCTGCGCAGAAGTAAACCAAACTTCACCCATTAGTGTATTGTATCACAATCTAGTAGTTACATGTGGAAATTTGGTTCTAGGACATTTGATTTGAGCGCAATCCTCAAACTTAGGTCAAAAAAGCCATTTAAGCCTTTTCACAGTGAGATCTATGCGATATGGCCGAGAAATGTAATTTTGATGTTAACTCCCAAACCGCTGCGCAGAAGTCAACCAAACTTCACCCAATAGTGTATTGTATCACATTCTAGTAGTTACATTTGAAAATTTCGTTCTAGGACATTTGGTTTGAGCGCAATTATTAAACTTAATTTAAAAAGTCATTTAAGCCTTTTCACAGTGAGATCTATGCGATATGGCCTAGAAATGTAATTTTGATGTTAACTCCCAAACCGCTGCGCAGAAGTCAACCAAACTTCACCCAATAGTGTATTGTATCACAATCTAGTAGTTACATTTGAAAATTTTGTTCTAGGACATTTTGTTTGAGCACAATCCTCAAACTTAGGTCAAAAAAGCCATTTAAGCCTTTTCACAGTGAGATCTATGCGATATGGCCGAGAAATGTAATTTTGATGTTAACTCCCAAACCGCTGCGCAGAAGTCAACCAAACTTCACCCATTAGTGTATTGTATCACAATCTAGTAGTTACATGTGGAAATTTGGTTATAGGACATTTGATTTGAGCGCAATCCTCAAACTTAGGTCAAAAAAGCCATTTAAGCCTTTTCACAGTGAGATCTATGCGATATGGCCGAGAAATGTAATTTTGATGTTAACTCCCAAACCGCTGCGCAGAAGTCAACCAAACTTCACCCAATAGTGTATTGTATCACATTCTAGTAGTTACATTTGAAAATTTCGTTCTAGGACATTTGGTTTGAGCGCAATCCTCAAACTTAGGTCAAAAAAGCCATTTAAGCCTTTTCACAGTGAGATCTATGCGATATGGCCGAGAAATGTAATTTTGATGTTAACTCCCAAACCGCTGCGCAGAAGTCAACCAAACTTCACCCAATAGTGTATTGTATCACATTCTAGTAGTTACATTTGAAAATTTCGTTCTAGGACATTTGGTTTGAGCGCAATCCTCAAACTTAGGTCAAAAAAGCCATTTAAGCCTTTTCACAGTGAGATCTATGCGATATGGCCGAGAAATGTAATTTTGATGTTAACTCCCAAACCGCTGCGCAGAAGTCAACCAAACTTCACCCAATAGTGTATTGTATCACAATCTAGTAGTTACATTTGAAAATTTTGTTCTAGGAAATTTTGTTTGAGCGCAATCATCAAACTTAATTAAAAAAGTCATTTAAGCCTTTTCACAGTGAGATCTATGCGATATGGCCGAGAAATGTAATTTTGATGTTAACTCCCAAACCGCTGCTCAGAAGTCAACCAAACTTTACCCATTAGTGTATTTTATCACAATCTAGTAGTTACATGTGGAAATTTGGTTCTAGGACATTTGATTTGAGCGCAATCCTCAAACTTAGGTCAAAAAAGCCATTTAAGCCTTTTCACAGTGAGATCTATGCGATATGGCCGAGAAATGTAATTTTGATGTTCACTCCCAAACCGCTGCGCAGAAGTCAACCAAACTTCACCCAATAGTGTATTGTATCACAATCTAGTAGTTACATTTGAAAATTTTGTTCTAGGAAATTTTGTTTGAGCGCAATCATCAAACTTAATTAAAAAAGTCATTTAAGCCTTTTCACAGTGAGATCTATGCGATATGGCCGAGAAATGTAATTTTGATGTTAACTCCCAAACCGCTGCGCAGAAGTCAACCAAACTTTACCCATTAGTGTATTTTATCACAATCTAGTAGTTACATGTGGAAATTTGGTTCTAGGACATTTGATTTTAGCGCAATCCTCAAACTTAGGTCAAAAAAGCCATTTAAGCCTTTTCACAGTGAGATCTATGCGATATGGCCGAGAAATGTAATTTTGATGTTCACTCCCAAACCGCTGCGCAGAAGTCAACCAAACTTCACCCAATAGTGTATTGTATCACAATCTAGTAGTTACATTTGAAAATTTTGTTCTAGGAAATTTTGTTTGAGCGCAATCATCAAACTTAATTAAAAAAGTCATTTAAGCCTTTTCACAGTGAGATCTATGCGATATGGCCGAGAAATGTAATTTTGATGTTAACTCCCAAACCGCTGCGCAGAAGTCAACCAAACTTCACCCAGTAGTGTATTTTATCACAATCTAGTAGTTACATGTGGAAATTTGGTTCTAGGACATTTGATTTGAGCGCAATCCTCAAACTTAGGTCAAAAAAGCCATTTAAGCCTTTTCACAGTGAGATCTATGCGATATGGCCGAGAAATGTAATTTTTATGTTAACTCCCAAACCGCTGCGCAGAAGTCAACCAAACTTCACCCATTAGTGTATTTTATCACAATCTAGTAGTTACAAGTGGAAATTTGGTTCTAGGACATTTGATTTGAGCGCAATCCTCAAACTTAGGTCAAAAAAGCCATTTAAGCCTTTTCACAGTGAGATCTATGCGATATGGCCGAGAAATGTAATTTTGATGTTAACTCCCAAACCGCTGCGCAGAAGTCAACCAAACTTCACTCAATAGTGTATTGTATCACAATCTAGTAGTTACATTTGAAAATTTTGTTCTAGGACATTTTGTTTGAACGCAATCATCAAACTTAATTAAAAAAGTCATTTAAGCCTTTTCACAGTGAGATCTATGCGATATGGCCGAGAAATGTAATTTTGATGTTAACTCCCAAACCGCTGCGCAGAAGTCAACCAAACTTCACCCATTAGTGTATTGTATCACAATCTAGTAGTTACATGTGGAAATTTGGTTATAGGACATTTGATTTGAGCGCAATCCTCAAACTTAGGTCAAAAAAGCCATTTAAGCCTTTTCACAGTGAGATCTATGCGATATGGCCGAGAAATGTAATTTTGATGTTAACTCCCAAACCGCTGCGCAGAAGTCAACCAAACTTCACCCAATAGTGTATTGTATCACAATCTAGTAGTTACATTTGAAAATTTTGTTCTAGGAAATTTTGTTTGAGCGCAATCATCAAACTTAATTAAAAAAGTCATTTAAGCCTTTTCACAGTGAGATCTATGCGATATGGCCGAGAAATGTAATTTTGATGTTAACTCCCAAACCGCTGCGCAGAAGTCAACCAAACTTCACCCATTAGTGTATTTTATCACAATCTAGTAGTTACATGTGGAAATTTGGTTCTAGGACATTCGATTTGAGCGCAATCCTCAAACTTAGGTCAAAAAAGCCATTTAAGCCTTTTCACAGTGAGATCTATGCGATATGGCCGAGAAATGTAATTTTGATGTTCACTCCCAAACCGCTGCGCAGAAGTCAACCAAACTTCACCCATTAGTGTATTGTATCACAATCTAGTAGTTACATGTGGAAATTTGGTTATAGGACATTTGATTTGAGCGCAATCCTCAAACTTAGGTCAAAAAAGCCATTTAAGCCTTTTCACAGTGAGATCTATGCGATATGGCCGAGAAATGTAATTTTGATGTTAACTCCCAAACCGCTGCGCAGAAGTCAACCAAACTTCACCCAATAGTGTATTGTATCACAATCTAGTAGTTACATTTGAAAATTTTGTTCTAGGACATTTTGTTTGAACGCAATCATCAAACTTAATTAAAAAAGTCATTTAAGCCTTTTCACAGTGAGATCTATGCGATATGGCCGAGAAATGTAATTTTGATGTTAACTCCCAAACCGCTGCGCAGAAGTCAACCAAACTTCACCCAATAGTGTATTGTATCACAATCTAGTAGTTACATTTAAAAATTTTGTTCTAGGACATTTTGTTTGAACGCAATCATCAAACTTAATTAAAAAAGTCATTTAAACCTTTTCACAGTGAGATCTATGCGATATGGCCGAGAAATGTAATTTTGATGTTAACTCCCAAACCGCTGCGCAGAAGTCAACCAAACTTCACCCATTAGTGTATTGTATCACAATCTAGTAGTTACATGTGGAAATTTGGTTATAGGACATTTGATTTGAGCGCAATCCTCAAACTTAGGTCAAAAAAGCCATTTAAGCCTTTTCACAGTGAGATCTATGCGATATGGCCGAGAAATGTAATTTTGATGTTAACTCCCAAACCGCTGCGCAGAAGTCAACCAAACTTCACCCAATAGTGTATTTTATCACAATCTAGTAGTTACATTTGAAAATTTTGTTCTAGGAAATTTTGTTTGAGCGCAATCATCAAACTTAATTAAAAAAGTCATTTAAGCCTTTTCACAGTGAGATCTATGCGATATGGCCGAGAAATGTAATTTTTATGTTAACTCCCAAACCGCTGCGCAGAAAACCAAACTTCACCCATTAGTGTATTTTATCACAATCTAGTAGTTACATGTGGAAATTTGGTTCTAGGACATTTGATTTGAGCGCAATCCTCAAACTTAGGTCAAAAAAGCCATTTAAGCCTTTTCACAGGGAGATCTATGCGATATGGCCGAGAAATGTAATTTTGATGTTAACTCCCAAACCGCTGCGCAGAAGTCAACCAAACTTCACCCATTAGTGTATTTTATCACAATCTAGTAGTTACATGTGGAAATTTGGTTCTAGGACATTTGATTTGAGCGCAATCCTCAAACTTAGGTCAAAAAAGCCATTTAAGCCTTTTCACAGTGAGATCTATGCGATATGGCCGAGAAATGTAATTTTGATGTTCACTCCCAAACCGCTGCGCAGAAGTCAACCAAACTTCACCCATTAGTGTATTGTATCACAATCTAGTAGTTACATGTGGAAATTTGGTTATAGGAAATTTGATTTGAACGCAATACTCAAACTTAGGTCAAAAAAGCCATTTAAGCCTTTTCACAGTGAGATATATGCGATATGGCCGAGAAATGTAATTTTGATGTTAACTCCCAAACCGCTGCGCAGAAGTCAACCAAACTTCACCCATTAGTGTATTGTATCACAATCTAGTAGTTACATTTGAAAATTTCGTTCTAGGACATTTGGTTTGAGCGCAATCTTTAACCTTAGGTCAAAAAAGCCATTTAAGCCTTTTCACAGTGAGATCTATGCGATATGGCCGAGAAATGTAATTTTGATGTTAACTCCCAAACCGCTGCGCAGAGGTCAACCAAACTTCACCCAATAGTGTATTGTATCACAATCTAGTAGTTACATTTGAAAAATTTGTTCTAGGACATTTTGTTTGAACGCAATCATCAAACTTAATTAAAAAAGTCATTTAAGCCTTTTCACAGTGAGATCTATGCGATATGGCCGAGAAATGTAATTTTGATGTTAACTCCCAAACCGCTGCGCAGAAGTCAACCAAACTTCACCCAATAGTGTATTGTATCACAATCTAGTAGTTACATTTGAAAATTTTGTTCTAGGAAATTTTGTTTGAGCGCAATCATCAAACTTAATTAAAAAAGTCATTTAAGCCTTTTCACAGTGAGATCTATGCGATATGGCCGAGAAATGTAATTTTGATGTTAACTCCCAAACCGCTGCGCAGAAGTCAACCAAACTTCACCCATTAGTGTATTTTATCACAATCTAGTAGTTACATGTGGAAATTTGGTTCTAGGACATTTGATTTGAGCGCAATCCTCAAACTTAGGTCAAAAAAGCCATTTAAGCCTTTTCACAGTGAGATCTATGCGATATGGCCGAGAAATGTAATTTTGATGTTAACTCCCAAACCGCTGCGCAGAAGTCAACCAAACTTCACCCAATAGTGTATTGTATCACAATCTAGTAGTTACATTTAAAAATTTTGTTCTAGGACATTTTGTTTGAACGCAATCATCAAACTTAATTAAAAAAGTCATTTAAGCCTTTTCACAGTGAGATCTATGCGATATGGCCGAGAAATGTAATTTTGATGTTAACTCCCAAACCGCTGCGCAGAAGTCAACCAAACTTCACCCATTAGTGTATTGTATCACAATCTAGTAGTTACATGTGGAAATTTGGTTATAGGACATTTGATTTGAGCGCAATCCTCAAACTTAGGTCAAAAAAGCCATTTAAGCCTTTTCACAGTGAGATCTATGCGATATGGCCGAGAAATGTAATTTTGATGTTAACTCCCAAACCGCTGCGCAGAAGTCAACCAAACTTCACCCAATAGTGTATTGTATCACAATCTAGTAGTTACATTTGAAAATTTTGTTCTAGGAAATTTTGTTTGAGCGCAATCATCAAACTTAATTAAAAAAGTCATTTAAGCCTTTTCACAGTGAGATCTATGCGATATGGCCGAGAAATGTAATTTTGATGTTAACTCCCAAACCGCTGCGCAGAAGTCAACCAGACTTCACCCATTAGTGTATTGTATCACAATCTAGTAGTTACATGTGGAAATTTGGTTCTAGGACATTTGATTTGAGCGCAATCCTCAAACTTAGGTCAAAAAAGCCATTTAAGCCTTTTCACAGTGAGATCTATGCGATATGGCCGAGAAATGTAATTTTGATGTTAACTCCCAAACCGCTGCGCAGAAGTCAACCAAACTTCACCCTTTAGTGTATTGTATCACAATCTAGTAGTTACATTTGAATTTTTTGTTCTAGGACATTTTGTTTGAATGCAATCATCAAACTTAATTAAAAAAGTCATTTAAGCCTTTTCACAGTGAGATCTATGCGATATGGCCGAGAAATGTAATTTTGATGTTAACTCCCAAACCGCTGCGCAGAAGTCAACCAAACTTCACCCATTAGTGTATTGTATCACAATCTAGTAGTTACATGTGGAAATTTGGTTATAGGACATTTGATTTGAGCGCAATCCTCAAACTTAGGTCAAAAAAGCCATTTAAGCCTTTTCACAGTGAGATCTATGCGATATGGCCGAGAAATGTAATTTTGATGTTAACTCCCAAACCGCTGCGCAGAAGTCACATAAACTTCACCCAATAGTGTATTTTATCACAATCTAGTAGTTACATTTGGAAATTTAGTTCTAGGACATTTGATTTGAGCGCAATCTTCAAACTTAATTAAAAAAAGTCATTTAAGCCTTTTCACAGTGAGATCTATGCGATATGGCCGAGAAATGTAATTTTGATGTTCACTCCCAAACCGCTGCGCAGAAGTCAACCAAACTTCACCCATTAGTGTATTGTATCACAATCTAGTAGTTACATGTGGAAATTTGGTTATAGGACATTTGATTTGAGCGCAATCCTCCAACTTAGGTCAAAAAAGCCATTTAAGCCTTTTCACAGTGAGATCTATGCGATATGGCCGAGAAATGTAATTTTGATGTTAACTCCCAAACCGCTGCGCAGAAGTCAACCAAACTTCACCTATTAGTGTATTGTATCACAATCTAGTAGTTACATTTGAAAATTTCGTTCTAGGACATTTGGTTTGAGCGCAATCTTTAAACTTAGGTCAAAAAAGCCATTTAAGCCTTTTCACAGTGAGATCTATGCGATATGGCCGAGAAATGTAATTTTGATGTTAACTCCCAAACCGCTGCGCAGAAGTCAACCAAACTTCACCCAATAGTGTATTGTATCACAATCTAGTAGTTACATTTGAAAATTTTGTTCTAGGAAATTTTGTTTGAGCGCAATCATCAAACTTAATTAAAAAAGTCATTTAAGCCTTTTCACAGTGAGATCTATGCGATATGGCCGAGAAATGTAATTTTTACGTTAACTCCCAAACCGCTGCGCAGAAGTCAACCAAACTTCACCCATTAGTGTATTTTATCACAATCTAGTAGTTACATGTGGAAATTTGGTTCTAGGACATTTGATTTGAGCGCAATCCTCAAACTTAGGTCAAAAAAGCCATTTAAGCCTTTTCACAGTGAGATCTATGCGATATGGCCGAGAAATGTAATTTTGATGTTAACTCCCAAACCGCTGCGCAGAAGTCAACCAAACTTCACCCAATAGTGTATTGTATCACATTCTAGTAGTTACATTTGAAAATTTCGTTCTAGGACATTTGGTTTGAGCGCAATCCTCAAACTTAGGTCAAAAAAGCCATTTAAGCCTTTTCACAGTGAGATCTATGCGATATGGCCGAGAAATGTAATTTTGATGTTAACTCCCAAACCGCTGCGCAGAAGTCAACCAAACTTCACCCAATAGTGTATTGTATCACAATCTAGTAGTTACATTTGAAAATTTTGTTCTAGGACATTTTGTTTGAACGCAATCATCAAACTTAATTAAAAAAGTCATTTAAGCCTTTTCACAGTGAGATCTATGCGGTATGGCCGAGAAATGTAATTTTGATGTTAACTCCCAAACCGCTGCGCAGAAGTCAACCAAACTTCACCCAATAGTGTATTGTATCACAATCTAGTAGTTACATTTGAAAATTTTGTTCTAGGACATTTTGTTTGAGCGCAATCCTCAAACTTAGGTCAAAAAAGCCATTTAAGCCTTTTCACAGTGAGATCTATGCGATATGGCCGAGAAATGTAATTTTGATGTTAACTCCCAAACCGCTGCGCAGAAGTCAACCAAACTTCACCCAATAGTGTATTGTATCACAATCTAGTAGTTACATTTGAAAATTTTGTTCTAGGACATTTTGTTTGAACGCAATCATCAAACTTAATTAAAAAAGTCATTTAAGCCTTTTCACAGTGAGATCTATGCGATATGGCCGAGAAATGTAATTTTGATGTTAACTCCCAAACCGCTGCGCAGAAGTCAACCAAACTTCACCCAATAGTGTATTGTATCACAATCTAGTAGTTACATTTAAAAATTTTGTTCTAGGACATTTTGTTTGAACGCAATCATCAAACTTAATTAAAAAAGTCATTTAAGCCTTTTCACAGTGAGATCTATGCGATATGGCCGAGAAATGTAATTTTGATGTTAACTCCCAAACCGCTGCGCAGAAGTCAACCAAACTTCACCCATTAGTGTATTGTATCACAATCTAGTAGTTACATGTGGAAATTTGGTTATAGGACATTTGATTTGAGCGCAATCCTCAAACTTAGGTCAAAAAAGCCATTTAAGCCTTTTCACAGTGAGATCTATGCGATATGGCCGAGAAATGTAATTTTGATGTTAACTCCCAAACCGCTGCGCAGAAGTCAACCAAACTTCACCCAATAGTGTATTGTATCACAATCTAGTAGTTACATTTGAAAATTTTGTTCTAGGAAATTTTGTTTGAGCGCAATCATCAAACTTAATTAAAAAAGTCATTTAAGCCTTTTCACAGTGAGATCTATGCGATATGGCCGAGAAATGTAATTTTTACGTTAACTCCCAAACCGCTGCGCAGAAGTCAACCAAACTTCACCCATTAGTGTATTTTATCACAATCTAGTAGTTACATGTGGAAATTTGGTTCTAGGACATTTGATTTGAGCGCAATCCTCAAACTTAGGTCAAAAAAGCCATTTAAGCCTTTTCACAGTGAGATCTATGCGATATGGCCGAGAAATGTAATTTTGATGTTAACTCCCAAACCGCTGCGCAGAAGTCAACCAAACTTCACCCAATAGTGTATTGTATCACATTCTAGTAGTTACATTTGAAAATTTCGTTCTAGGACATTTGGTTTGAGCGCAATCCTCAAACTTAGGTCAAAAAAGCCATTTAAGCCTTTTCACAGTGAGATCTATGCGATATGGCCGAGAAATGTAATTTTGATGTTAACTCCCAAACCGCTGCGCAGAAGTCAACCAAACTTCACCCAATAGTGTATTGTATCACAATCTAGTAGTTACATTTGAAAATTTTGTTCTAGGACATTTTGTTTGAACGCAATCATCAAACTTAATTAAAAAAGTCATTTAAGCCTTTTCACAGTGAGATCTATGCGGTATGGCCGAGAAATGTAATTTTGATGTTAACTCCCAAACCGCTGCGCAGAAGTCAACCAAACTTCACCCAATAGTGTATTGTATCACAATCTAGTAGTTACATTTGAAAATTTTGTTCTAGGACATTTTGTTTGAGCGCAATCCTCAAACTTAGGTCAAAAAAGCCATTTAAGCCTTTTCACAGTGAGATCTATGCGATATGGCCGAGAAATGTAATTTTGATGTTAACTCCCAAACCGCTGCGCAGAAGTCAACCAAACTTCACCCAATAGTGTATTGTATCACAATCTAGTAGTTACATTTGAAAATTTTGTTCTAGGACATTTTGTTTGAACGCAATCATCAAACTTAATTAAAAAAGTCATTTAAGCCTTTTCACAGTGAGATCTATGCGATATGGCCGAGAAATGTAATTTTGATGTTAACTCCCAAACCGCTGCGCAGAAGTCAACCAAACTTCACCCAATAGTGTATTGTATCACAATCTAGTAGTTACATTTAAAAATTTTGTTCTAGGACATTTTGTTTGAACGCAATCATCAAACTTAATTAAAAAAGTCATTTAAGCCTTTTCACAGTGAGATCTATGCGATATGGCCGAGAAATGTAATTTTGATGTTAACTCCCAAACCGCTGCGCAGAAGTCAACCAAACTTCACCCATTAGTGTATTGTATCACAATCTAGTAGTTACATGTGGAAATTTGGTTATAGGACATTTGATTTGAGCGCAATCCTCAAACTTAGGTCAAAAAAGCCATTTAAGCCTTTTCACAGTGAGATCTATGCGATATGGCCGAGAAATGTAATTTTGATGTTAACTCCCAAACCGCTGCGCAGAAGTCAACCAAACTTCACCCAATAGTGTATTGTATCACAATCTAGTAGTTACATTTGAAAATTTTGTTCTAGGACATTTTGTTTGAGCACAATCCTCAAACTTAGGTCAAAAAAGCCATTTAAGCCTTTTCACAGTGAGATCTATGCGATATGGCCGAGAAATGTAATTTTGATGTTAACTCCCAAACCGCTGCGCAGAAGTCAACCAAACTTCACCCATTAGTGTATTGTATCACAATCTAGTAGTTACATGTGGAAATTTGGTTATAGGACATTTGATTTGAGCGCAATCCTCAAACTTAGGTCAAAAAAGCCATTTAAGCCTTTTCACAGTGAGATCTATGCGATATGGCCGAGAAATGTAATTTTGATGTTAACTCCCAAACCGCTGCGCAGAAGTCAACCAAACTTCACCCAATAGTGTATTGTATCACATTCTAGTAGTTACATTTTAAAATTTCGTTCAAGGACATTTGGTTTGAGCGCAATTATTAAACTTAGGTCAAAAAAGCCATTTAAGCCTTTTCACAGTGAGATCTATGCGATATGGCCGAGAAATGTAATTTTGATGTTAACTCCCAAACCGCTGCGCAGAAGTAAACCAAACTTCACCCATTAGTGTATTGTATCACAATCTAGTAGTTACATGTGGAAATTTGGTTCTAGGACATTTGATTTGAGCGCAATCCTCAAACTTAGGTCAAAAAAGCCATTGAAGCCTTTTCACAGTGAGATCTATGCGATATGGCCGAGAAATGTAATATTGATGTTAACTCCCAAACCGCTGCGCAGAAGTCAACCAAACTTCACCCAATAGTGTATTGTATCACATTCTAGTAGTTACATTTGAAAATTTCGTTCTAGGACATTTGGTTTGAGCGCAATTATTAAACTTAGGTCAAAAAAGCCATTTAAGCCTTTTCACAGTGAGATCTATGCGATATGGCCGAGAAATGTAATTTTGATGTTAACTCCCAAACCGCTGCGCAGAAGTAAACCAAACTTCACCCATTAGTGTATTGTATCACAATCTAGTAGTTACATGTGGAAATTTGGTTCTAGGACATTTGATTTGAGCGCAATCCTCAAACTTAGGTCAAAAAAGCCATTTAAGCCTTTTCACAGTGAGATCTATGCGATATGGCCGAGAAATGTAATTTTGATGTTAACTCCCAAACCGCTGCGCAGAAGTCAACCAAACTTCACCCAATAGTGTATTGTATCACAATCTAGTAGTTACATTTGAAAATTTTGTTCTAGGAAATTTTGTTTGAGCGCAATCATCAAACTTAATTAAAAAAGTCATTTAAGCCTTTTCACAGTGAGATCTATGCGATATGGCCGAGAAATGTAATTTTGATGTTAACTCCCAAACCGCTGCGCAGAAGTCAACCAAACTTCACCCATTAGTGTATTGTATCACAATCTAGTAGTTACATGTGGAAATTTGGTTCTAGGACATTTGATTTGAGCGCAATCCTCAAACTTAGGTCAAAAAAGCCATTTAAGCCTTTTCACAGTGAGATCTATGCGATATGGCCGAGAAATGTAATTTTGATGTTAACTCCCAAACCGCTGCGCAGAAGTCAACCAAACTTCACCCAATAGTGTATTGTATCACAATCTAGTAGTTACATTTGAATTTTTTGTTCTAGGACATTTTGTTTGAATGCAATCATCAAACTTAATTAAAAAAGTCATTTAAGCCTTTTCACAGTGAGATCTATGCGATATGGCCGAGAAATGTAATTTTGATGTTAACTCCCAAACCGCTGCGCAGAAGTCAACCAAACTTCACCCATTAGTGTATTGTATCACAATCTAGTAGTTACATGTGGAAATTTGGTTATAGGACATTTGATTTGAGCGCAATCCTCAAACTTAGGTCAAAAAAGCCATTTAAGCCTTTTCACAGTGAGATCTATGCGATATGGCCGAGAAATGTAATTTTGATGTTAACTCCCAAACCGCTGCGCAGAAGTCACATAAACTTCACCCAATAGTGTATTTTATCACAATCTAGTAGTTACATTTGGAAATTTAGTTCTAGGACATTTGATTTGAGCGCAATCTTCAAACTTAATTAAAAAAAGTCATTTAAGCCTTTTCACAGTGAGATCTATGCGATATGGCCGAGAAATGTAATTTTGATGTTAACTCCCAAACCGCTGCGCAGAAGTCAACCAAACTTCACCTATTAGTGTATTGTATCACAATCTAGTAGTTACATTTGAAAATTTCGTTCTAGGACATTTGGTTTGAGCGCAATCTTTAAACTTAGGTCAAAAAAGCCATTTAAGCCTTTTCACAGTGAGATCTATGCGATATGGCCGAGAAATGTAATTTTGATGTTAACTCCCAAACCGCTGCGCAGAAGTCAACCAAACTTCACCCAATAGTGTATTGTATCACAATCTAGTAGTTACGTTTGAAAATTTTGTTCTAGGACATTTTGTTTGAACGCAATCATCAAACTTAATTAAAAAAGTCATTTAAGCCTTTTCACAGTGAGATCTATGCGATATGGCCGAGAAATGTAATTTTGATGTTAACTCCCAAACCGCTGCGCAGAAGTCAACCAAACTTCACCCAATAGTGTATTGTATCACAATCTAGTAGTTACATTTGAAAATTTTGTTCTAGGAAATTTTGTTTGAGCGCAATCATCAAACTTAATTAAAAAAGTCATTTAAGCCTTTTCACAGTGAGATCTATGCGATATGGCCGAGAAATGTAATTTTGATGTTAACTCCCAAACCGCTGCGCAGAAGTCAACCAAACTTCATCCAATAGTGTATTGTATCACAATCTAGTAGTTACATTTGAAAATTTTGTTTTAGGAAATTTTGTTTGAGCGCAATCATCAAACTTAATTAAAAAAGTCATTTAAGCCTTTTCACAGTGAGATCTATGCGATATGGCCGAGAAATGTAATTTTGATGTTCACTCCCAAACCGCTGCGCAGAAGTCAACCAAACTTCACCCATTAGTGTATTGTATCACAATCTAGTAGTTACATGTGGAAATTTGGTTATAGGACATTTGATTTGAGCCCAATCCTCAAACTTAGGTCAAAAAAGCCATTTAAGCCTTTTCACAGTGAGATCTATGCGATATGGCCGAGAAATGTAATTTTGATGTTAACTCCCAAACCGCTGCGCAGAAGTCAACCAAACTTCACCCAATAGTGTATTGTATCACATTCTAGTAGTTACATTTTAAAATTTCGTTCAAGGACATTTGGTTTGAGCGCAATTATTAAACTTAGGTCAAAAAAGCCATTTAAGCCTTTTCACAGTGAGATCTATGCGATATGGCCGAGAAATGTAATTTTGATGTTAACTCCCAAACCGCTGCGCAGAAGTAAACCAAACTTCACCCATTAGTGTATTGTATCACAATCTAGTAGTTACATGTGGAAATTTGGTTCTAGGACATTTGATTTGAGCGCAATCCTCAAACTTAGGTCAAAAAAGCCATTTAAGCCTTTTCACAGTGAGATCTATGCGATATGGCCGAGAAATGTAATTTTGATGTTAACTCCCAAACCGCTGCGCAGAAGTCAACCAAACTTCACCCAATAGTGTATTGTATCACATTCTAGTAGTTACATTTGAAAATTTCGTTCTAGGACATTTGGTTTGAGCGCAATTATTAAACTTAATTTAAAAAGTCATTTAAGCCTTTTCACAGTGAGATCTATGCGATATGGCCGAGAAATGTAATTTTGATGTTAACTCCCAAACCGCTGCGCAGAAGTCAACCAAACTTCACCCAATAGTGTATTGTATCACAATCTAGTAGTTACATTTGAAAATTTTGTTCTAGGACATTTTGTTTGAGCACAATCCTCAAACTTAGGTCAAAAAAGCCATTTAAGCCTTTTCACAGTGAGATCTATGCGATATGGCCGAGAAATGTAATTTTGATGTTAACTCCCAAACCGCTGCGCAGAAGTCAACCAAACTTCACCCATTAGTGTATTGTATCACAATCTAGTAGTTACATGTGGAAATTTGGTTATAGGACATTTGATTTGAGCGCAATCCTCAAACTTAGGTCAAAAAAGCCATTTAAGCCTTTTCACAGTGAGATCTATGCGATATGGCCGAGAAATGTAATTTTGATGTTAACTCCCAAACCGCTGCGCAGAAGTCAACCAAACTTCACCCAATAGTGTATTGTATCACATTCTAGTAGTTACATTTGAAAATTTCGTTCTAGGACATTTGGTTTGAGCGCAATCCTCAAACTTAGGTTAAAAAAAGCCATTTAATCCTTTTCACAGTGAGATCTATGCGATATGGCCGAGAAATGTAATTTTGATGTTAACTCCCAAACCGCTGCGCAGAAGTCAACCAAACTTCACCCAATAGTGTATTGTATCACAATCTAGTAGTTACATTTGAAAATTTTGTTCTAGGACATTTTGTTTGAAGGCAATCATCAAACTTAATTAAAAAAGTCATTTAAGCCTTTTCACAGTGAGATCTATGCGATATGGCCGAGAAATGTAATTTTGATGTTAACTCCCAAACCGCTGCGCAGAAGTCAACCAAACTTCACCCAATAGTGTATTGTATCACAATCTAGTAGTTACATTTAAAAAATTTGTTCTAGGACATTTTGTTTGAGCGCAATCCTCAAACTTATGTCAAAAAAGCCATTTAAGCCTTTTCACAGTGAGATCTATGCGATATGGCCGAGAAATGTAATTTTGATGTTAACTCCCAAACCGCTGCGCAGAAGTCAACCAAACTTCACCCAATAGTGTATTGTATCACAATCTAGTAGTTACATTTGAAAATTTTGTTCTAGGACATTTTGTTTGAACGCAATCATCAAACTTAATTAAAAAAGTCATTTAAGCCTTTTCACAGTGAGATCTATGCGATATGGCCGAGAAATGTAATTTTGATGTTAACTCCCAAACCGCTGCGCAGAAGTCAACCAAACTTCACCCAATAGTGTATTGTATCACAATCTAGTAGTTACATTTGAAAATTTTGTTCTAGGAAATTTTGTTTGAGCGCAATCATCAAACTTAATTAAAAAAGTCATTTAAGCCTTTTCACAGTGAGATCTATGCGATATGGCCGAGAAATGTAATTTTGATGTTAACTCCCAAACCGCTGCGCAGAAGTCAACCAAACTTCACCTATTAGTGTATTTTATCACAATCTAGTAGTTACATGTGGAAATTTGGTTCTAGGACATTTGATTTGAGCGCAATCCTCAAACTTAGGTCAAAAAAGCCATTTAAGCCTTTTCACAGTGAGATCTATGCGATATGGCCGAGAAATGTAATTTTGATGTTAACTCCCAAACCGCTGCGCAGAAGTCAACCAAACTTCACCCATTAGTGTATTTTATCACAATCTAGTAGTTACATGTGGAAATTTGGTTCTAGGACATTTGATTTGAGCGCAATCCTCAAACTTAGGTCAAAAAAGCCATTTAAGCCTTTTCACAGTGAGATCTATGCGATATGGCCGAGAAATGTAATTTTGATGTTAACTCCCAAACCGCTGCGCAGAAGTCAACCAAACTTCACCCAATAGTGTATTGTATCACATTCTAGTAGTTACATTTGAAAATTTCGTTCTAGGACATTTGGTTTGAGCGCAATCCTCAAACTTAGGTCAAAAAAGCCATTTAAGCCTTTTCACAGTGAGATCTATGCGATATGGCCGAGAAATGTAATTTTGATGTTAACTCCCAAACCGCTGCGCAGAAGTCAACCAAACTTCACCCAATAGTGTATTGTATCACAATCTAGTAGTTACATTTGAAAATTTTGTTCTAGAAAATTTTGTTTGAACGCAATCATCAAACTTAATTAAAAAAGTCATTTAAGCCTTTTCACAGTGAGATCTATGCGATATGGCCGAGAAATGTAATTTTGATGTTAACTCCCAAACCGCTGCGCAGAAGTCAACCAAACTTCACCCAATAGTGTATTGTATCACAATCTAGTAGTTACATTTGAAAATTTTGTTCTAGGAAATTTTGTTTGAGCGCAATCATCAAACTTAATTAAAAAAGTCATTTAAGCCTTTTCACAGTGAGATCTATGCGATATGGCCGAGAAATGTAATTTTGATGTTAACTCCCAAACCGCTGCGCAGAAGTCAACCAAACTTCACCCATTAGTGTATTTTATCACAATCTAGTAGTTACATGTGGAAATTTTGTTCTAGGACATTTGATTTGAGCGCAATCCTCAAACTTAGGTCAAAAAAGCCATTTAAGCCTTTTCACAGTGAGATCTATGCGATATGGCCGAGAAATGTAATTTTGATGTTAACTCCCAAACCGCTGCGCAGAAGTCAACCAAACTTCACCCAATAGTGTATTGTATCACATTCTAGTAGTTACATTTGAAAATTTCATTCTAGGACATTTGGTTTGAGCGCAATCCTCAAACTTAGGTCAAAAAAGCCATTTAAGCCTTTTCACAGTGAGATCTATGCGATATGGCCGAGAAATGTAATTTTGATGTTAACTCCCAAACCGCTGCGCAGAAGTCAACCAAACTTCACCCAATAGTGTATTCTATCACAATCTAGTAGTTACATTTGAAAATTTTGTTCTAGGACATTTTGTTTGAACGCAATCATCAAACTTAATTAAAAAAGTCATTTAAGCCTTTTCACAGTGAGATCTATGCGATATGGCCGAGAAATGTAATTTTGATGTTAACTCCCAAACCGCTGCGCAGATGTCAACCAAACTTCACCCAATAGTGTATTGTATCACAATCTAGTAGTTACATTTGAACATTTTGTTCTAGGACATTTTGTTTGAGCACAATCCTCAAACTTAGGTCAAAAAAGCCATTTAAGCCTTTTCACAGTGAGATCTATGCGATATGGCCGAGAAATGTAATTTTGATGTTAACTCCCAAACCGCTGCGCAGAAGTCAACCAAACTTCACCCATTAGTGTATTGTATCACAATCTAGTAGTTACATGTGGAAATTTGGTTATAGGACATTTGATTTGAGCGCAATCCTCAAACTTAGGTCAAAAAAGCCATTTAAGCCTTTTCACAGTGAGATCTATGCGATATGGCCGAGAAATGTAATTTTGATGTTAACTCCCAAACCGCTGCGCAGAAGTCAACCAAACTTCACCCAATAGTGTATTGTATCACATTCTAGTAGTTACATTTTAAAATTTCGTTCAAGGACATTTGGTTTGAGCGCAATTATTAAACTTAGGTCAAAAAAGCCATTTAAGCCTTTTCACAGTGAGATCTATGCGATATGGCCGAGAAATGTAATTTTGATGTTAACTCCCAAACCGCTGCGCAGAAGTAAACCAAACTTCACCCATTAGTGTATTGTATCACAATCTAGTAGTAACATGTGGAAATTTGGTTCTAGGACATTTGATTTGAGCGCAATCCTCAAACTTAGGTCAAAAAAGCCATTTAAGCCTTTTCACAGTGAGATCTATGCGATATGGCCGAGAAATGTAATATTGATGTTAACTCCCAAACCGCTGCGCAGAAGTCAACCAAACTTCACCCAATAGTGTATTGTATCACATTCTAGTAGTTACATTTGAAAATTTCGTTCTAGGACGTTTTGTTTGAACGCAATCATCAAACTTAATTAAAAAAGTCATTTAAGCCTTTTCACAGTGAGATCTATGCGATATGGCCGAGAAATGTAATTTTGATGTTAACTCCCAAACCGCTGCGCAGAAGTCAACCAAACTTCACCCATTAGTGTATTGTATCACAATCTAGTAGTTACATGTGGAAATTTGGTTATAGGACATTTGATTTGAGCGCAATCCTCAAACTTAGGTCAAAAAAGCCATTTAAGCCTTTTCACAGTGAGATCTATGCGATATGGCCGAGAAATGTAATTTTGATGTTAACTCCCAAACCGCTGCGCAGAAGTCAACCAAACTTCACCCAATAGTGTATTGTATCACAATCTAGTAGTTACATTTGAAAATTTTGTTCTAGGAAATTTTGTTTGAGCGCAATCATCAAACTTAATTAAAAAAGTCATTTAAGCCTTTTCACAGTGAGATCTATGCGATATGGCCGAGAAATGTAATTTTGATGTTAACTCCCAAACCGCTGCGCAGAAGTCAACCAAACTTCACCCATTAGTGTATTTTATCACCATCTAGTAGTTACATGTGGAAATTTTGTTCTAGGACATTTGATTTGAGCGCAATCCTCAAACTTAGGTCAAAAAAGCCATTTAAGCCTTTTCACAGTGAGATCTATGCGATATGGCCGAGAAATGTAATTTTGATGTTAACTCCCAAACCGCTGCGCAGAAGTCAACCAAACTTCACCCAATAGTGTATTGTATCACATTCTAGTAGTTACATTTGAAAATTTCGTTCTAGGACATTTGGTTTGAGCGTAATCCTCAAACTTAATTAAAAAAGTCATTTAAGCCTTTTCACAGTGAGATCTATGCGATATGGCCGAGAAATGTAATTTTGATGTTAACTCCCAAACCGCTGCGCAGAAGTCAACCAAACTTCACCCATTAGTGTATTTTATCACAATCTAGTAGTTACATGTGGAAATTTGGTTCTAGGACATTTGATTTGAGCGCAATCCTCAAACTTAGGTCAAAAAAGCCATTTAAGCCTTTTCACAGTGAGATCTATGCGATATGGCCGAGAAATGTAATTTTGATGTTAACTCCCAAACCGCTGCGCAGAAGTCAACCAAACTTCACCCAATAGTGTATTGTATCACAATCTAGTAGTTACATTTGAAAATTTTGTTCTAGGAAATTTTGTTTGAACGCAATCATCAAACTTAATTAAAAAAGTCATTTAAGCCTTTTCACAGTGAGATCTATGCGATATGGCCGAGAAATGTAATCTTGATGTTAACTCCCAAACCGCTGCGCAGAAGTCAACCAAACTTCACCCAATAGTGTATTGTATCACATTCTAGTAGTTACATTTGAAAATTTCGTTCAAGGACATTTGGTTTGAGCGCAATTATTAAACTTAGGTCAAAAAAGCCATTTAAGCCTTTTCACAGTGAGATCTATGCGATATGGCCGAGAAATGTAATTTTGATGTTAACTCCCAAACCGCTGCGCAGAAGTAAACCAAACTTCACCCATTAGTGTATTGTATCACAATCTAGTAGTTACATGTGGAAATTTGGTTCTAGGACATTTGATTTGAGCGCAATCCTCAAACTTAGGTCAAAAAAGCCATTTAAGCCTTTTCACAGTGAGATCTATGCGATATGGCCGAGAAATGTAATTTTGATGTTAACTCACAAACCGCTGCGCAGAAGTCAACCAAACTTCACCCAATAGTGTATTGTATCACATTCTAGTAGTTACATTTGAAAATTTCGTTCTAGGACATTTGGTTTGAGCGCAATCATCAAACTTAATTAAAAAAGTCATTTAAGCCTTTTCACAGTGAGATATATGCGATATGGCCGAGAAATGTAATTTTGATGTTCACTCACAAACCGCTGCGCAGAAGTCAACCAAACTTCACCCAATAGTGTATTGTATCACATTCTAGTAGTTACATTTGAAAATTTCGTTCAAGGACATTTGGTTTGAGCGCAATTATTAAACTTAGGTCAAAAAAGCCATTTAAGCCTTTTCACAGTGAGATCTATGCGATATGGCCGAGAAATGTAATTTTGATGTTAACTCCCAAACCGCTGCGCAGAAGTAAACCAAACTTCACCCATTAGTGTATTGTATCACAATCTAGTAGTTACATGTGGAAATTTCGTTCTAGGACATTTGATTTGAGCGCAATCCTCAAACTTAGGTCAAAAAAGCCATTTAAGCCTTTTCACAGTGAGATCTATGCGATATGGCCGAGAAATGTAATTTTGATGTTAACTCACAAACCGCTGCGCAGAAGTCAACCAAACTTCACCCAATAGTGTATTGTATCACATTCTAGTAGTTACATTTGAAAATTTCGTTCTAGGACATTTGGTTTGAGCGCAATCATCAAACTTAATTAAAAAAGTCATTTAAGCCTTTTCACAGTGAGATATATGCGATATGGCCGAGAAATGTAATTTTGATGTTCACTCCCAAACCGCTGCGCAGAAGACAACCAAACTTCACCCATTAGTGTATTGTATCACAATCTAGTAGTTACATGTGGAAATTTGGTTATAGGACATTTGATTTGAGCGCAATCCTCAAACTTAGGTCAAAAAAGCCATTTAAGCCTTTTCACAGTGAGATCTATGCGATATGGCCGAGAAATGTAATTTTGATGTTAACTCCCAAACCGCTGCGCAGAAGTCAACCAAACTTCACCCATTAGTGTATTGTATCACAATCTAGTAGTTACATTTGAAAATTTCGTTCTAGGACATTTGGTTTGAGCGCAATCTTTAAACTTAGGTCAAAAAAGCCATTTAAGCCTTTTCACAGTGAGATCTATGCGATATGGCCGAGAAATGTAATTTTGATGTTAACTCCCAAACCGCTGCGCAGAAGTCAACCAAACTTCACCCAATAGTGTATTGTATCACAATCTAGTAGTTACATTTGAAAATTTTGTTCTAGGACATTTTGTTTGAACGCAATCATCAAACTTAATTAAAAAAGTCATTTAAGCCTTTTCACAGTGAGATCTATGCGATATGGCCGAGAAATGTAATTTTGATGTTAACTCCCAAACCGCTGCGCAGAAGTCAACCAAACTTCACCCAATAGTGTATTGTATCACAATCTAGTAGTTACATTTAAAAATTTTGTTCTAGGACATTTTGTTTGAACGCAATCATCAAACTTAATTAAAAAAGTCATTTAAGCCTTTTCACAGTGAGATCTATGCGATATGGCCGAGAAATGTAATTTTGATGTTAACTCCCAAACCGCTGCGCAGAAGTCAACCAAACTTCACCCATTAGTGTATTGTATCACAATCTAGTAGTTACATGTGGAAATTTGGTTATAGGACATTTGATTTGAGCGCAATCCTCAAACTTAGGTCAAAAAAGCCATTTAAGCCTTTTCACAGTGAGATCTATGCGATATGGCCGAGAAATGTAATTTTGATGTTAACTCCCAAACCGCTGCGCAGAAGTCAACCAAACTTCACCCAATAGTGTATTGTATCACAATCTAGTAGTTACATTTGAAAATTTTGTTCTAGGAAATTTTGTTTGAGCGCAATCATCAAACTTAATTAAAAAAGTCATTTAAGCCTTTTCACAGTGAGATCTATGCGATATGGCCGAGAAATGTAATTTTGATGTTAACTCCCAAACCGCTGCGCAGAAGTCAACCAAACTTCACCCATTAGTGTATTTTATCACAATCTAGTAGTTACATGTGGAAATTTTGTTCTAGGACATTTGATTTGAGCGCAATCCTCAAACTTAGGTCAAAGAAGCCATTTAAGCCTTTTCACAGTGAGATCTATGCGATATGGCCGAGAAATGTAATTTTGATGTTAACTCCCAAACCGCTGCGCAGAAGTCAACCAAACTTCACCCAATAGTGTATTGTATCACATTCTAGTAGTTACATTTGAAAATTTCATTCTAGGACATTTGGTTTGAGCGCAATCCTCAAACTTAGGTCAAAAAAGCCATTTAAGCCTTTTCACAGTGAGATCTATGCGATATGGCCGAGAAATGTAATTTTGATGTTAACTCCCAAACCGCTGCGCAGAAGTCAACCAAACTTCACCCAATAGTGTATTGTATCACAATCTAGTAGTTACATTTGAAAATTTTGTTCTAGGACATTTTGTTTGAACGCAATCATCAAACTTAATTAAAAAAGTCATTTAAGCCTTTTCACAGTGAGATCTATGCGATATGGCCGAGAAATGTAATTTTGATGTTAACTCCCAAACCGCTGCGCAGATGTCAACCAAACTTCACCCAATAGTGTATTGTATCACAATCTAGTAGTTACATTTGAAAATTTTGTTCTAGGACATTTTGTTTGAGCACAATCCTCAAACTTAGGTCAAAAAAGCCATTTAAGCCTTTTCACAGTGAGATCTATGCGATATGGCCGAGAAATGTAATTTTGATGTTAACTCCCAAACCGCTGCGCAGAAGTCAACCAAACTTCACCCATTAGTGTATTGTATCACAATCTAGTAGTTACATGTGGAAATTTGGTTATAGGACATTTGATTTGAGCGCAATCCTCAAACTTAGGTCAAAAAAGCCATTTAAGCCTTTTCACAGTGAGATCTATGCGATATGGCCGAGAAATGTAATTTTGATGTTAACTCCCAAACCGCTGCGCAGAAGTCAACCAAACTTCACCCAATAGTGTATTGTATCACATTCTAGTAGTTACATTTTAAAATTTCGTTCAAGGACATTTGGTTTGAGCGCAATTATTAAACTTAGGTCAAAAAAGCCATTTAAGCCTTTTCACAGTGAGATCTATGCGATATGGCCGAGAAATGTAATTTTGATGTTAACTCCCAAACCGCTGCGCAGAAGTAAACCAAACTTCACCCATTAGTGTATTGTATCACAATCTAGTAGTTACATGTGGAAATTTGGTTCTAGGACATTTGATTTGAGCGCAATCCTCAAACTTAGGTCAAAAAAGCCATTTAAGCCTTTTCACAGTGAGATCTATGCGATATGGCCGAGAAATGTAATATTGATGTTAACTCCCAAACCGCTGCGCAGAAGTCAACCAAACTTCACCCAATAGTGTATTGTATCACATTCTAGTAGTTACATTTGAAAATTTCGTTCTAGGACATTTGATTTTAGCGCAATCCTCAAACTTAGGTCAAAAAAGCCATTTAAGCCTTTTCACAGTGAGATCTATGCGATATGGCCGAGAAATGTAATTTTGATGTTAACTCCCAAACCGCTGCGCAGAAGTCAACCAAACTTCACCCAATAGTGTATTGTATCACAATCTAGTAGTTACATTTGAAAATTTTGTTCTAGGAAATTTTGTTTGAGCGCAATCATCAAACTTAATTAAAAAAGTCATTTAAGCCTTTTCACAGTGAGATCTATGCGATATGGCCGAGAAATGTAATTTTGATGTTAACTCCCAAACCGCTGCGCAGAAGTCAACCAAACTTCACCCAATAGTGTATTGTATCACAATCTAGTAGTTACATTTGAAAATTTTGTTCTAGGAAATTTTGTTTGAGCGCAATCATCAAACTTAATTAAAAAAGTCATTTAAGCCTTTTCACAGTGAGATCTATGCGATATGGCCGAGAAATGTAATTTTGATGTTAACTCCCAAACCGCTGCGCAGAAGTCAACCAAACTTCACCCATTAGTGTATTGTATCACAATCTAGTAGTTACATGTGGAAATTTGGTTCTAGGACATTTGATTTGAGCGCAATCCTCAAACTTAGGTCAAAAAAGCCATTTAAGCCTTTTCACAGTGAGATCTATGCGATATGGCCGAGAAATGTAATTTTGATGTTAACTCCCAAACCGCTGCGCAGAAGTCAACCAAACTTCACCCAATAGTGTATTGTATCACATTCTAGTAGTTACATTTTAAAATTTCGTTCTAGGACATTTGGTTTGAGCGCAATTATTAAACTTAGGTCAAAAAAGCCATTTAAGCCTTTTCACAGTGAGATCTATGCGATATGGCCGAGAAATGTAATTTTGATGTTAACTCCCAAACCGCTGCGCAGAAGTAAACCAAACTTCACCCATTACTGTATTGTATCACAATCTAGTAGTTACATGTGGAAATTTGGTTCTAGGACATTTGATTTGAGCGCAATCCTCAAACTTAGGTCAAAAAAGCCATTTAAGCCTTTTCACAGTGAGATCTATGCGATATGGCCGAGAAATGTAATTTTGATGTTAACTCCCAAACCGCTGCGCAGAAGTCAACCAAACTTCACCCAATAGTGTATTGTATCACAATCTAGTAGTTACATTTGAATTTTTTGTTCTAGGACATTTTGTTTGAATGCAATCATCAAAATTAAAAAAGTCATTTAAGCCTTTTCACAGTGAGATCTATGCGATATGGCCGAGAAATGTAATTTTGATGTTAACTCCCAAACTGCTGCGCAGAAGTCAACCAAACTTCACCCATTAGTGTATTGTATCACAATCTAGTAGTTACATGTGGAAATTTGGTTATAGGACATTTGATTTGAGCGCAATCCTCAAACTTAGGTCAAAAAAGCCATTTAAGCCTTTTCACAGTGAGATCTATGCGATATGGCCGAGAAATGTAATTTTGATGTTAACTCCCAAACCGCTGCGCAGAAGTCACATAAACTTCACCCAATAGTGTATTTTATCACAATCTAGTAGTTACATTTGGAAATTTAGTTCTAGGACATTTGATTTGAGCGCAATCTTCAAACTTAATTAAAAAAAGTCATTTAAGCCTTTTCACAGTGAGATCTATGCGATATGGCCGAGAAATGTAATTTTGATGTTAACTCCCAAACCGCTGCGCAGAAGTCAACCAAACTTCACCCAATAGTGTATTGTATCACAATCTAGTAGTTACATTTGAAAATTTTGTTCTAGGACATTTTGTTTGAACGCAATCATCAAACTTAATTAAAAAAGTCATTTAAGCCTTTTCACAGTGAGATCTATGCGATATGGCCGAGAAATGTAATTTTGATGTTAACTCCCAAACCGCTGCGCAGAAGTCAACCAAACTTCACCCATTAGTGTATTGTATCACAATCTAGTAGTTACATGTGGAAATTTGGTTATAGGACATTTGATTTGAGCGCAATCCTCAAACTTAGGTCAAAAAAGCCATTTAAGCCTTTTCACAGTGAGATCTATGCGATATGGCCGAGAAATGTAATTTTGATGTTAACTCCCAAACCGCTGCGCAGAAGTCAACCAAACTTCACCCAATAGTGTATTGTATCACAATCTAGTAGTTACATTTGAAAATTTTGTTCTAGGAAATTTTGTTTGAGCGCAATCATCAAACTTAATTAAAAAAGTCATTTAAGCCTTTTCACAGTGAGATCTATGCGATATGGCCGAGAAATGTAATTTTGATGTTAACTCCCAAACCGCTGCGCAGAAGTCAACCAAACTTCACCCATTAGTGTATTTTATCACAATCTAGTAGTTACATGTGGAAATTTGGTTCTAGGACATTTTGTTTGAACGCAATCATCAAACTTAATTAAAAAAGTCATTTAAGCCTTTTCACAGTGAGATCTATGCGATATGGCCGAGAAATGTAATTTTGATGTTAACTCCCAAACCTCTGCGCAGAAGTCAACCAAACTTCACCCAATAGTGTATTGTATCACAATCTAGTAGTTACATTTGAAAATTTTGTTCTAGGAAATTTTGTTTGAGCGCAATCATCAAACTTAATTAAAAAAGTCATTTAAGCCTTTTCACAGTGAGATCTATGCGATATGGCCGAGAAATGTAATTTTGATGTTAACTCCCAAACCGCTTCGCAGAAGTCAACCAAACTTCACCCATTAGTGTATTTTATCACAATCTAGTAGTTACATGTGGAAATTTGGTTCTAGGACATTTGATTTGAGCGCAATCCTCAAACTTAGGTCAAAAAAGCCATTTAAGCCTTTTCACAGTGAGATCTATGCGATATGGCCGAGAAATGTAATTTTGATGTTAACTCCCAAACCGCTGCGCAGAAGTCAACCAAACTTCACCCAATAGTGTATTGTATCACAGTCTAGTAGTTACATTTAAAAATTTTGTTCTAGGACATTTTGTTTGAACGCAATCATCAAACTTAATTAAAAAAGTCATTTAAGCCTTTTTACAGTGAGATCTATGCGATATGGCCGAGAAATGTAATTTTGATGTTAACTCCCAAACCGCTGCGCAGAAGTCAACCAAACTTCACCCATTAGTGTATTGTATCACAATCTAGTAGTTACATGTGGAAATTTGGTTATAGGACATTTGATTTGAGCGCAATCCTCAAACTTAGGTCAAAAAAGCCATTTAAGCCTTTTCACAGTGAGATCTATGCGATATGGCCGAGAAATGTAATTTTGATGTTAACTCCCAAACCGCTGCGCAGAAGTCAACCAAACTTCACCCAATAGTGTATTGTATCACAATCTAGTAGTTACATTTGAAAATTTTGTTCTAGGAAATTTTGTTTGAGCGCAATCATCAAACTTAATTAAAAAGTCATTTAAGCCTTTTCACAGTGAGATCTATGCGATATGGCCGAGAAATGTAATTTTGATGTTAACTCCCAAACCGCTGCGCAGAAGTCAACCAAACTTCACTCATTAGTGTATTTTATCACAATCTAGTAGTTACATGTGGAAATTTGGTTCTAGGACATTTGATTTGAGCGCAATCCTCAAACTTAGGTCAAAAAAGCCATTTAAGCCTTTTCACAGTGAGATCTATGCGATATGGCCGAGAAATGTAATTTTGATGTTCACTCCCAAACCGCTGCGCAGAAGTCAACCAAACTTCACCCAATAGTGTATTGTATCACAATCTAGTAGTTACATTTGAAAATTTTGTTCTAGGAAATGTTGTTTGAGCGCAATCATCAAACTTAATTAAAAAAGTCATTTAAGCCTTTTCACAGTGAGATCTATGCGATATGGCCGAGAAATGTAATTTTGATGTTAACTCCCAAACCGCTGCGCAGAAGTCAACCAAACTTCACCCATTAGTGTATTTTATCACAATCTAGTAGTTACATGTAGAAATTTGGTTCTAGGACATTTGATTTGAGCGCAATCCTCAAACTTAGGTCAAAAAAGCCATTTAAGCCTTTTCACAGTGAGATCTATGCGATATGGCCGAGAAATGTAATTTTGATGTTAACTCCCAAACCGCTGCGCAGAAGTCAACCAAACTTCACCCAATAGTGTATTGTATCACATTCTAGTAGTTACATTTGAAAATTTCGTTCTAAGACATTTGGTTTGAGCGCAATCCTCAAACTTAGGTCAAAAAAGCCATTTAAGCCTTTTCACAGTGAGATCTATGCGATATGGCCGAGAAATGTAATTTTGATGTTAACTCCCAAACCGCTGCGCAGAAGTCAACCAAACTTCACCCAATAGTGTATTGTATCACAATCTAGTAGTTACATTTGAAAATTTTGTTCTAGGACATTTTGTTTGAACGCAATCATCAAACTTAATTAAAAAAGTCATTTAAGCCTTTTCACAGTGAGATCTATGCGATATGGCCGAGAAATGTAATTTTGATGTTAACTCCCAAACCGCTGCGCAGAAGTCAACCAAACTTCACCCAATAGTGTATTGTATCACAATCTAGTAGTTACATTTGAAAATTTTGTTCTAGGACATTTTGTTTGAGCGCAATCCTCAAACTTAGGTCAAAAAAGCCATTTAAGCCTTTTCACAGTGAGATCTATGCGATATGGCCGAGAAATGTAATTTTGATGTTAACTCCCAAACCGCTGCGCAGAAGTCAACCAAACTTCACCCAATAGTGTATTGTATCACAATCTAGTAGTTACATTTAAAAATTTTGTTCTAGGACATTTTGTTTGAACGCAATCATCAAACTTAATTAAAAAAGTCATTTAAGCCTTTTCACAGTGAGATCTATGCGATATGGCCGAGAAATGTAATTTTGATGTTAACTCCCAAACCTCTGCGCAGAAGTCAACCAAACTTCACCCAATAGTGTATTGTATCACAATCTAGTAGTTACATTTGAAAATTTTGTTCTAGGAAATTTTGTTTGAGCGCAATCATCAAACTTAATTAAAAAAGTCATTTAAGCCTTTTCACAGTGAGATCTATGCGATATGGCCGAGAAATGTAATTTTGATGTTAACTCCCAAACCGCTTCGCAGAAGTCAACCAAACTTCACCCATTAGTGTATTTTATCACAATCTAGTAGTTACATGTGGAAATTTGGTTCTAGGACATTTGATTTGAGCGCAATCCTCAAACTTAGGTCAAAAAAGCCATTTAAGCCTTTTCACAGTGAGATCTATGCGATATGGCCGAGAAATGTAATTTTGATGTTAACTCCCAAACCGCTGCGCAGAAGTCAACCAAACTTCACCCAATAGTGTATTGTATCACAATCTAGTAGTTACATTTAAAAATTTTGTTCTAGGACATTTTGTTTGAACGCAATCATCAAACTTAATTAAAAAAGTCATTTAAGCCTTTTCACAGTGAGATCTATGCGATATGGCCGAGAAATGTAATTTTGATGTTAACTCCCAAACCGCTGCGCAGAAGTCAACCAAACTTCACCCATTAGTGTATTGTATCACAATCTAGTAGTTACATGTGGAAATTTGGTTCTAGGACATTTGATTTGAGCGCAATCCTCAAACTTAGGTCAAAAAAGCCATTTAAGCCTTTTCACAGTGAGATCTATGCGATATGGCCGAGAAATGTAATTTTGATGTTAACTCCCAAACCGCTGCGCAGAAGTCAACCAAACTTCACCCAATAGTGTATTGTATCACAATCTAGTAGTTACATTTAAAAATTTTGTTCTAGGACATTTTGTTTGAACGCAATCATCAAACTTAATTAAAAAAGTCATTTAAGCCTTTTCACAGTGAGATCTATGCGATATGGCCGAGAAATGTAATTTTGATGTTAACTCCCAAACCTCTGCGCAGAAGTCAACCAAACTTCACCCAATAGTGTATTGTATCACAATCTAGTAGTTACATTTGAAAATTTTGTTCTAGGAAATTTTGTTTGAGCGCAATCATCAAACTTAATTAAAAAAGTCATTTAAGCCTTTTCACAGTGAGATCTATGCGATATGGCCGAGAAATGTAATTTTGATGTTAACTCCCAAACCGCTTCGCAGAAGTCAACCAAACTTCACCCATTAGTGTATTTTATCACAATCTAGTAGTTACATGTGGAAATTTGGTTCTAGGACATTTGATTTGAGCGCAATCCTCAAACTTAGGTCAAAAAAGCCATTTAAGCCTTTTCACAGTGAGATCTATGCGATATGGCCGAGAAATGTAATTTTGATGTTAACTCCCAAACCGCTGCGCAAAAGTCAACCAAACTTCACCCAATAGTGTATTGTATCACAATCTAGTAGTTACATTTAAAAATTTTGTTCTAGGACATTTTGTTTGAACGCAATCATCAAACTTAATTAAAAAAGTCATTTAAGCCTTTTCACAGTGAGATCTATGCGATATGGCCGAGAAATGTAATTTTGATGTTAACTCCCAAACCGCTGCGCAGAAGTCAACCAAACTTCACCCATTAGTGTATTGTATCACAATCTAGTAGTTACATGTGGAAATTTGGTTCTAGGACATTTGATTTGAGCGCAATCCTCAAACTTAGGTCAAAAAAGCCATTTAAGCCTTTTCACAGTGAGATCTATGCGATATGGCCGAGAAATGTAATTTGGATGTTAACTCCCAAACCGCTGCGCAGAAGTCAACCAAACTTCACCCAATAGTGTATTGTATCACAATCTAGTAGTTACATTTGAAAATTTTGTTCTAGGAAATTTTGTTTGAGCGCAATCATCAAACTTAATTAAAAAAGTCATTTAAGCCTTTTCACAGTGAGATCTATGCGATATGGCCGAGAAATGTAATTTTGATGTTAACTCCCAAACCGCTGCGCAGAAGTCAACCAAACTTTACCCATTAGTGTATTTTATCACAATCTAGTAGTTACATGTGGAAATTTGGTTCTAGGACATTTGATTTGAGCGCAATCCTCAAACTTAGGTCAAAAAAGCCATTTAAGCCTTTTCACAGTGAGATCTATGCGATATGGCCGAGAAATGTAATTTTGATGTTCACTCCCAAACCGCTGCGCAGAAGTCAACCAAACTTCACCCAATAGTGTATTGTATCACAATCTAGTAGTTACATTTGAAAATTTTGTTCTAGGAAATTTTGTTTGAGCGCAATCATCAAACTTAATTAAAAAAGTCATTTAAGCCTTTTCACAGTGAGATCTATGCGATATGGCCGAGAAATGTAATTTTGATGTTAACTCCCAAACCGCTGCGCAGAAGTCAACCAAACTTCACCCAGTAGTGTATTTTATCACAATCTAGTAGTTACATGTGGAAATTTGGTTCTAGGACATTTGATTTGAGCGCAATCCTCAAACTTAGGTCAAAAAAGCCATTTAAGCCTTTTCACAGTGAGATCTATGCGATATGGCCGAGAAATGTAATTTTTATGTTAACTCCCAAACCGCTGCGCAGAAGTCAACCAAACTTCACCCATTAGTGTATTTTATCACAATCTAGTAGTTACAAGTGGAAATTTGGTTCTAGGACATTTGATTTGAGCGCAATCCTCAAACTTAGGTCAAAAAAGCCATTTAAGCCTTTTCACAGTGAGATCTATGCGATATGGCCGAGAAATGTAATTTTGATGTTAACTCCCAAACCGCTGCGCAGAAGTCAACCAAACTTCACTCAATAGTGTATTGTATCACAATCTAGTAGTTACATTTGAAAATTTTGTTCTAGGACATTTTGTTTGAACGCAATCATCAAACTTAATTAAAAAAGTCATTTAAGCCTTTTCACAGTGAGATCTATGCGATATGGCCGAGAAATGTAATTTTGATGTTAACTCCCAAACCGCTGCGCAGAAGTCAACCAAACTTCACCCATTAGTGTATTGTATCACAATCTAGTAGTTACATGTGGAAATTTGGTTATAGGACATTTGATTTGAGCGCAATCCTCAAACTTAGGTCAAAAAAGCCATTTAAGCCTTTTCACAGTGAGATCTATGCGATATGGCCGAGAAATGTAATTTTGATGTTAACTCCCAAACCGCTGCGCAGAAGTCAACCAAACTTCACCCAATAGTTTATTGTATCACAATCTAGTAGTTACATTTGAAAATTTTGTTCTAGGAAATTTTGTTTGAGCGCAATCATCAAACTTAATTAAAAAAGTCATTTAAGCCTTTTCACAGTGAGATCTATGCGATATGGCCGAGAAATGTAATTTTGATGTTACCTCCCAAACCGCTGCGCAGAAGTCAACCAAACTTCACCCATTAGTGTATTTTATCACAATCTAGTAGTTACATGTGGAAATTTGGTTCTAGGACATTCGATTTGAGCGCAATCCTCAAACTTAGGTCAAAAAAGCCATTTAAGCCTTTTCACAGTGAGATCTATGCGATATGGCCGAGAAATGTAATTTTGATGTTCACTCCCAAACCGCTGCGCAGAAGTCAACCAAACTTCACCCATTAGTGTATTGTATCACAATCTAGTAGTTACATGTGGAAATTTGGTTATAGGACATTTGATTTGAGCGCAATCCTCAAACTTAGGTCAAAAAAGCCATTTAAGCCTTTTCACAGTGAGATCTATGCGATATGGCCGAGAAATGTAATTTTGATGTTAACTCCCAAACCGCTGCGCAGAAGTCAACCAAACTTCACCCAATAGTGTATTGTATCACAATCTAGTAGTTACATTTGAAAATTTTGTTCTAGGACATTTTGTTTGAACGCAATCATCAAACTTAATTAAAAAAGTCATTTAAGCCTTTTCACAGTGAGATCTATGCGATATGGCCGAGAAATGTAATTTTGATGTTAACTCCCAAACCGCTGCGCAGAAGTCAACCAAACTTCACCCAATAGTGTATTGTATCACAATCTAGTAGTTACATTTAAAAATTTTGTTCTAGGACATTTTGTTTGAACGCAATCATCAAACTTAATTAAAAAAGTCATTTAAACCTTTTCACAGTGAGATCTATGCGATATGGCCGAGAAATGTAATTTTGATGTTAACTCCCAAACCGCTGCGCAGAAGTCAACCAAACTTCACCCATTAGTGTATTGTATCACAATCTAGTAGTTACATGTGGAAATTTGGTTATAGGACATTTGATTTGAGCGCAATCCTCAAACTTAGGTCAAAAAAGCCATTTAAGCCTTTTCACAGTGAGATCTATGCGATATGGCCGAGAAATGTAATTTTGATGTTAACTCCCAAACCGCTGCGCAGAAGTCAACCAAACTTCACCCAATAGTGTATTGTATCACAATCTAGTAGTTACATTTGAAAATTTTGTTCTAGGAAATTTTGTTTGAGCGCAATCATCAAACTTAATTAAAAAAGTCATTTAAGCCTTTTCACAGTGAGATCTATGCGATATGGCCGAGAAATGTAATTTTTATGTTAACTCCCAAACCGCTGCGCAGAAAACCAAACTTCACCCATTAGTGTATTTTATCACAATCTAGTAGTTACATGTGGAAATTTGGTTCTAGGACATTTGATTTGAGCGCAATCCTCAAACTTAGGTCAAAAAAGCCATTTAAGCCTTTTCACAGGGAGATCTATGCGATATGGCCGAGAAATGTAATTTTGATGTTAACTCCCAAACCGCTGCGCAGAAGTCAACCAAACTTCACCCATTAGTGTATTTTATCACAATCTAGTAGTTACATGTGGAAATTTGGTTCTAGGACATTTGATTTGAGCGCAATCCTCAAACTTAGGTCAAAAAAGCCATTTAAGCCTTTTCACAGTGAGATCTATGCGATATGGCCGAGAAATGTAATTTTGATGTTCACTCCCAAACCGCTGCGCAGAAGTCAACCAAACTTCACCCATTAGTGTATTGTATCACAATCTAGTAGTTACATGTGGAAATTTGGTTATAGGAAATTTGATTTGAGCGCAATACTCAAACTTAGGTCAAAAAAGCCATTTAAGCCTTTTCACAGTGAGATATATGCGATATGGCCGAGAAATGTAATTTTGATGTTAACTCCCAAACCGCTGCGCAGAAGTCAACCAAACTTCACCCATTAGTGTATTGTATCACAATCTAGTAGTTACATTTGAAAATTTCGTTCTAGGACATTTGGTTTGAGCGCAATCTTTAACCTTAGGTCAAAAAAGCCATTTAAGCCTTTTCACAGTGAGATCTATGCGATATGGCCGAGAAATGTAATTTTGATGTTAACTCCCAAACCGCTGCGCAGAAGTCAACCAAACTTCACCCAATAGTGTATTGTATCACAATCTAGTAGTTACATTTGAAAATTTTGTTCTAGGACATTTTGTTTGAACGCAATCATCAAACTTAATTAAAAAAGTCATTTAAGCCTTTTCACAGTGAGATCTATGCGATATGGCCGAGAAATGTAATTTTGATGTTAACTCCCAAACCGCTGCGCAGAAGTCAACCAAACTTCACCCAATAGTGTATTGTATCACAATCTAGTAGTTACATTTGAAAATTTTGTTCTAGGAAATTTTGTTTGAGCGCAATCATCAAACTTAATTAAAAAAGTCATTTAAGCCTTTTCACAGTGAGATCTATGCGATATGGCCGAGAAATGTAATTTTGATGTTAACTCCCAAACCGCTGCGCAGAAGTCAACCAAACTTCACCCATTAGTGTATTTTATCACAATCTAGTAGTTACATGTGGAAATTTGGTTCTAGGACATTTGATTTGAGCGCAATCCTCAAACTTAGGTCAAAAAAGCCATTTAAGCCTTTTCACAGTGAGATCTATGCGATATGGCCGAGAAATGTAATTTTGATGTTAACTCCCAAACCGCTGCGCAGAAGTCAACCAAACTTCACCCAATAGTGTATTGTATCACAATCTAGTAGTTACATTTAAAAATTTTGTTCTAGGACATTTTGTTTGAACGCAATCATCAAACTTAATTAAAAAAGTCATTTAAGCCTTTTCACAGTGAGATCTATGCGATATGGCCGAGAAATGTAATTTTGATGTTAACTCCCAAACCGCTGCGCAGAAGTCAACCAAACTTCACCCATTAGTGTATTGTATCACAATCTAGTAGTTACATGTGGAAATTTGGTTATAGGACATTTGATTTGAGCGCAATCCTCAAACTTAGGTCAAAAAAGCCATTTAAGCCTTTTCACAGTGAGATCTATGCGATATGGCCGAGAAATGTAATTTTGATGTTAACTCCCAAACCGCTGCGCAGAAGTCAACCAAACTTCACCCAATAGTGTATTGTATCACAATCTAGTAGTTACATTTGAAAATTTTGTTCTAGGAAATTTTGTTTGAGCGCAATCATCAAACTTAATTAAAAAAGTCATTTAAGCCTTTTCACAGTGAGATCTATGCGATATGGCCGAGAAATGTAATTTTTACGTTAACTCCCAAACCGCTGCGCAGAAGTCAACCAAACTTCACCCATTAGTGTATTTTATCACAATCTAGTAGTTACATGTGGAAATTTGGTTCTAGGACATTTGATTTGAGCGCAATCCTCAAACTTAGGTCAAAAAAGCCATTTAAGCCTTTTCACAGTGAGATCTATGCGATATGGCCGAGAAATGTAATTTTGATGTTAACTCCCAAACCGCTGCGCAGAAGTCAACCAAACTTCACCCAATAGTGTATTGTATCACATTCTAGTAGTTACATTTGAAAATTTCGTTCTAGGACATTTGGTTTGAGCGCAATCGTCAAACTTAGGTCAAAAAAGCCATTTAAGCCTTTTCACAGTGAGATCTATGCGATATGGCCGAGAAATGTAATTTTGATGTTAACTCCCAAACCGCTGCGCAGAAGTCAACCAAACTTCACCCAATAGTGTATTGTATCACAATCTAGTAGTTACATTTAAAAATTTTGTTCTAGGACATTTTGTTTGAACGCAATCATCAAACGTAATTAAAAAAGTCATTTAAGCCTTTTCACAGTGAGATCTATGCGATATGGCCGAGAAATGTAATTTTGATGTTAACTCCCAAACCGCTGCGCAGAAGTCAACCAAACTTCACCCAATAGTGTATTGTATCACAATCTAGTAGTTACATGTGGAAATTTGGTTATAGGACATTTGATTTGAGCGCAATCCTCAAACTTAGGTCAAAAAAGCCATTTAAGCCTTTTCACAGTGAGATCTATGCGATATGGCCGAGAAATGTAATTTTGATGTTAACTCCCAAACCGCTGCGCAGAAGTCAACCAAACTTCACCCAATAGTGTATTGTATCACAATCTAGTAGTTACATTTGAAAATTTTGTTCTAGGACATTTTGTTTGAACGCAATCATCAAACTTAATTAAAAAAGTCATTTAAGCCTTTTCACAGTGAGATCTATGCGATATGGCCGAGAAATGTAATTTTGATGTTAACTCCCAAACCGCTGCGCAGAAGTCAACCAAACTTCACCCAATAGTGTATTGTATCACAATCTAGTAGTTACATTTAAAAATTTTGTTCTAGGACATTTTGTTTGAACGCAATCATCAAACTTAATTAAAAAAGTCATTTAAACCTTTTCACAGTGAGATCTATGCGATATGGCCGAGAAATGTAATTTTGATGTTAACTCCCAAACCGCTGCGCAGAAGTCAACCAAACTTCACCCATTAGTGTATTGTATCACAATCTAGTAGTTACATGTGGAAATTTGGTTATAGGACATTTGATTTGAGCGCAATCCTCAAACTTAGGTCAAAAAAGCCATTTAAGCCTTTTCACAGTGAGATCTATGCGATATGGCCGAGAAATGTAATTTTGATGTTAACTCCCAAACCGCTGCGCAGAAGTCAACCAAACTTCACCCAATAGTGTATTGTATCACAATCTAGTAGTTACATTTGAAAATTTTGTTCTAGGACATTTTGTTTGAGCGCAATCATCAAACTTAATTTAAAAAGTCATTTAAGCCTTTTCACAGTGAGATCTATGCGATATGGCCGAGAAATGTAATTTTTATGTTAACTCCCAAACCGCTGCGCAGAAAACCAAACTTCACCCATTAGTGTATTTTATCACAATCTAGTAGTTACATGTGGAAATTTGGTTCTAGGACATTTGATTTGAGCGCAATCCTCAAACTTAGGTCAAAAAAGCCATTTAAGCCTTTTCACAGGGAGATCTATGCGATATGGCCGAGAAATGTAATTTTGATGTTAACTCCCAAACCGCTGCGCAGAAGTCAACCAAACTTCACCCATTAGTGTATTTTATCACAATCTAGTAGTTACATGTGGAAATTTGGTTCTAGGACATTTGATTTGAGCGCAATCCTCAAACTTAGGTCAAAAAAGCCATTTAAGCCTTTTCACAGTGAGATCTATGCGATATGGCCGAGAAATGTAATTTTGATGTTCACTCCCAAACCGCTGCGCAGAAGTCAACCAAACTTCACCCATTAGTGTATTGTATCACAATCTAGTAGTTACATGTGGAAATTTGGTTATAGGAAATTTGATTTGAGCGCAATACTCAAACTTAGGTCAAAAAAGCCATTTAAGCCTTTTCACAGTGAGATATATGCGATATGGCCGAGAAATGTAATTTTGATGTTAACTCCCAAACCGCTGCGCAGAAGTCAACCAAACTTCACCCATTAGTGTATTGTATCACAATCTAGTAGTTACATTTGAAAATTTCGTTCTAGGACATTTGGTTTGAACGCAATCTTTAACCTTAGGTCAAAAAAGCCATTTAAGCCTTTTCACAGTGAGATCTATGCGATATGGCCGAGAAATGTAATTTTGATGTTAACTCCCAAACCGCTGCGCAGAAGTCAACCAAACTTCACCCAATAGTGTATTGTATCACAATCTAGTAGTTACATTTGAAAATTTTGTTCTAGGACATTTTGTTTGAACGCAATCATCAAACTTAATTAAAAAAGTCATTTAAGCCTTTTCACAGTGAGATCTATGCGATATGGCCGAGAAATGTAATTTTGATGTTAACTCCCAAACCGCTGCGCAGAAGTCAACCAAACTTCACCCAATAGTGTATTGTATCACAATCTAGTAGTTACATTTGAAAATTTTGTTCTAGGAAATTTTGTTTGAGCGCAATCATCAAACTTAATTAAAAAAGTCATTTAAGCCTTTTCACAGTGAGATCTATGCGATATGGCCGAGAAATGTAATTTTGATGTTAACTCCCAAACCGCTGCGCAGAAGTCAACCAAACTTCACCCATTAGTGTATTTTATCACAATCTAGTAGTTACATGTGGAAATTTGGTTCTAGGACATTTGATTTGAGCGCAATCCTCAAACTTAGGTCAAAAAAGCCATTTAAGCCTTTTCACAGTGAGATCTATGCGATATGGCCGAGAAATGTAATTTTGATGTTAACTCCCAAACCGCTGCGCAGAAGTCAACCAAACTTCACCCAATAGTGTATTGTATCACATTCTAGTAGTTACATTTGAAAATTTCGTTCTAGGACATTTGGTTTGAGCGCAATCCTCAAACTTAGGTCAAAAAAGCCATTTAAGCCTTTTCACAGTGAGATCTATGCGATATGGCCGAGAAATGTAATTTTGATGTTAACTCCCAAACCGCTGCGCAGAAGTCAACCAAACTTCACCCAATAGTGTATTGTATCACAATCTAGTAGTTACATTTGAAAATTTTGTTCTAGGACATTTTGTTTGAACGCAATCATCAAACTTAATTAAAAAAGTCATTTAAGCCTTTTCACAGTGAGATCTATGCGATATGGCCGAGAAATGTAATTTTGATGTTAACTCCCAAACCGCTGCGCAGAAGTCAACCAAACTTCACCCAATAGTGTATTGTATCACAATCTAGTAGTTAGATTTAAAAATTTTGTTCTAGGACATTTTGTTTGAACGCAATCATCAAACTTAATTAAAAAAGTCATTTAAGCCTTTTCACAGTGAGATCTATGCGATATGGCCGAGAAATGTAATTTTGATGTTAACTCCCAAACCGCTGCGCAGAAGTCAACCAAACTTCACCCAATAGTGTATTGTATCACAATCTAGTAGTTACATGTGGAAATTTGGTTATAGGACATTTGATTTGAGCGCAATCCTCAAACTTAGGTCAAAAAAGCCATTTAAGCCTTTTCACAGTGAGATCTATGCGATATGGCCGAGAAATGTAATTTTGATGTTAACTCCCAAACCGCTGCGCAGAAGTCAACCAAACTTCACCCAATAGTGTATTGTATCACAATCTAGTAGTTACATTTGAAAATTTTGTTCTAGGAAATTTTGTTTGAGCGCAATCATCAAACTTAATTAAAAAAGTCATTTAAGCCTTTTCACAGTGAGATCTATGCGATATGGCCGAGAAATGTAATTTTGATGTTAACTCCCAAACCGCTGCGCAGAAGTCAACCAAACTTCACCCATTAGTGTATTTTATCACAATCTAGTAGTTACATGTGGAAATTTTGTTCTAGGACATTTGATTTGAGCGCAATCCTCAAACTTAGGTCAAAAAAGCCATTTAAGCCTTTTCACAGTGAGATCTATGCGATATGGCCGAGAAATGTAATTTTGATGTTAACTCCCAAACCGCTGCGCAGAAGTCAACTAAACTTCACCCAATAGTGTATTGTATCACATTCTAGTAGTTACATTTGAAAATTTCGTTCTAGGACATTTGGTTTGAGCGCAATCCTCAAACTTAGGTCAAAAAAGCCATTTAAGCCTTTTCACAGTGAGATCTATGCGATATGGCCGAGAAATGTAATTTTGATGTTAACTCCCAAACCGCTGCGCAGAAGTCAACCAAACTTCACCCAATAGTGTATTGTATCACAATCTAGTAGTTACATTTGAAAATTTTTTTCTAGGACATTTTGTTTGAACGCAATCATCAAACTTAATTAAAAAAGTCATTTAAGCCTTTTCACAGTGAGATCTATGCGATATGGCCGAGAAATGTAATTTTGATGTTAACTCCCAAACCGCTGCGCAGAAGTCAACCAAACTTCACCCAATAGTGTATTGTATCACAATCTAGTAGTTACATTTGAAAATTTTGTTCTAGGACATTTTGTTTGAGCACAATCCTCAAACTTAGGTCAAAAAAGCCATTTAAGCCTTTTCACAGTGAGATCTATGCGATATGGCCGAGAAATGTAATTTTGATGTTAACTCCCAAACCGCTGCGCAGAAGTCAACCAAACTTCACCCATTAGTGTATTGTATCACAATCTAGTAGTTACATGTGGAAATTTGGTTATAGGACATTTGATTTGAGCGCAATCCTCAAACTTAGGTCAAAAAAGCCATTTAAGCCTTTTCACAGTGAGATCTATGCGATATGGCCGAGAAATGTAATTTTGATGTTAACTCCCAAACCGCTGCGCAGAAGTCAACCAAACTTCACCCAATAGTGTATTGTATCACATTCTAGTAGTTACATTTTAAAATTTCGTTCAAGGACATTTGGTTTGAGCGCAATTATTAAACTTAGGTCAAAAAAGCCATTTAAGCCTTTTCACAGTGAGATCTATGCGATATGGCCGAGAAATGTAATTTTGATGTTAACTCCCAAACCGCTGCGCAGAAGTAAACCAAACTTCACCCATTAGTGTATTGTATCACAATCTAGTAGTTACATGTGGAAATTTGGTTCTAGGACATTTGATTTGAGCGCAATCCTCAAACTTAGGTCAAAAAAGCCATTTAAGCCTTTTCACAGTGAGATCTATGCGATATGGCCGAGAAATGTAATATTGATGTTAACTCCCAAACCGCTGCGCAGAAGTCAACCAAACTTCACCCAATAGTGTATTGTATCACATTCTAGTAGTTACATTTGAAAATTTCGTTCTAGGACATTTGGTTTGAGCGCAATTATTAAACTTAGGTCAAAAAAGCCATTTAAGCCTTTTCACAGTGAGATCTATATGATATGGCCGAGAAATGTAATTTTGATGTTAACTCCCAAACCGCTGCGCAGAAGTAAACCAAACTTCACCCATTAGTGTATTGTATCACAATCTAGTAGTTACATGTGGAAATTTGGTTCTAGGACATTTGATTTTAGCGCAATCCTCAAACTTAGGTCAAAAAAGCCATTTAAGCCTTTTCACAGTGAGATCTATGCGATATGGCCGAGAAATGTAATTTTGATGTTAACTCCCAAACCGCTGCGCAGAAGTCAACCAAACTTCACCCAATAGTGTATTGTATCACAATCTAGTAGTTACATTTGAAAATTTTGTTCTAGGAAATTTTGTTTGAGCGCAATCATCAAACTTAATTAAAAAAGTCATTTAAGCCTTTTCACAGTGAGATCTATGCGATATGGCCGAGAAATGTAATTTTGATGTTAACTCCCAAACCGCTGCGCAGAAGTCAACCAAACTTCACCCATTAGTGTATTGTATCACAATCTAGTAGTTACATGTGGAAATTTGGTTCTAGGACATTTGATTTGAGCGCAATCCTCAAACTTAGGTCAAAAAAGCCATTTAAGCCTTTTCACAGTGAGATCTATGCGATATGGCCGAGAAATGTAATTTTGATGTTAACTCCCAAACCGCTGCGCAGAAGTCAACCAAACTTCACCCTTTAGTGTATTGTATCACAATCTAGTAGTTACATTTGAATTTTTTGTTCTAGGACATTTTGTTTGAATGCAATCATCAAACTTAATTAAAAAAGTCATTTAAGCCTTTTCACAGTGAGATCTATGCGATATGGCCGAGAAATGTAATTTTGATGTTAACTCCCAAACCGCTGCGCAGAAGTCAACCAAACTTCACCCATTAGTGTATTGTATCACAATCTAGTAGTTACATGTGGAAATTTGGTTATAGGACATTTGATTTGAGCGCAATCCTCAAACTTAGGTCAAAAAAGCCATTTAAGCCTTTTCACAGTGAGATCTATGCGATATGGCCGAGAAATGTAATTTTGATGTTAACTCCCAAACCGCTGCGCAGAAGTCACATAAACTTCACCCAATAGTGTATTTTATCACAATCTAGTAGTTACATTTGGAAATTTAGTTCTAGGACATTTGATTTGAGCGCAATCTTCAAACTTAATTAAAAAAAGTCATTTAAGCCTTTTCACAGTGAGATCTATGCGATATGGCCGAGAAATGTAATTTTGATGTTCACTCCCAAACCGCTGCGCAGAAGTCAACCAAACTTCACCCATTAGTGTATTGTATCACAATCTAGTAGTTACATGTGGAAATTTGGTTATAGGACATTTGATTTGAGCGCAATCCTCCAACTTAGGTCAAAAAAGCCATTTAAGCCTTTTCACAGTGAGATCTATGCGATATGGCCGAGAAATGTAATTTTGATGTTAACTCCCAAACCGCTGCGCAGAAGTCAACCAAACTTCACCTATTAGTGTATTGTATCACAATCTAGTAGTTACATTTGAAAATTTCGTTCTAGGACATTTGGTTTGAGCGCAATCTTTAAACTTAGGTCAAAAAAGCCATTTAAGCCTTTTCACAGTGAGATCTATGCGATATGGCCGAGAAATGTAATTTTGATGTTAACTCCCAAACCGCTGCGCAGAAGTCAACCAAACTTCACCCAATAGTGTATTGTATCACAATCTAGTAGTTACGTTTGAAAATTTTGTTCTAGGACATTTTGTTTGAACGCAATCATCAAACTTAATTAAAAAAGTCATTTAAGCCTTTTCACAGTGAGATCTATGCGATATGGCCGAGAAATGTAATTTTGATGTTAACTCCCAAACCGCTGCGCAGAAGTCAACCAAACTTCACCCAATAGTGTATTGTATCACAATCTAGTAGATACATTTGAAAATTTTGTTCTAGGAAATTTTGTTTGAGCGCAATCATCAAACTTAATTAAAAAAGTCATTTAAGCCTTTTCACAGTGAGATCTATGCGATATGGCCGAGAAATGTAATTTTGATGTTAACTCCCAAACCGCTGCGCAGAAGTCAACCAAACTTCATCCAATAGTGTATTGTATCACAATCTAGTAGTTACATTTGAAAATTTTGTTTTAGGAAATTTTGTTTGAGCGCAATCATCAAACTTAATTAAAAAAGTCATTTAAGCCTTTTCACAGTGAGATCTATGCGATATGGCCGAGAAATGTAATTTTGATGTTCACTCCCAAACCGCTGCGCAGAAGTCAACCAAACTTCACCCATTAGTGTATTGTATCACAATCTAGTAGTTACATGTGGAAATTTGGTTATAGGACATTTGATTTGAGCCCAATCCTCAAACTTAGGTCAAAAAAGCCATTTAAGCCTTTTCACAGTGAGATCTATGCGATATGGCCGAGAAATGTAATTTTGATGTTAACTCCCAAACCGCTGCGCAGAAGTCAACCAAACTTCACCCAATAGTGTATTGTATCACATTCTAGTAGTTACATTTTAAAATTTCGTTCAAGGACATTTGGTTTGAGCGCAATTATTAAACTTAGGTCAAAAAAGCCATTTAAGCCTTTTCACAGTGAGATCTATGCGATATGGCCGAGAAATGTAATTTTGATGTTAACTCCCAAACCGCTGCGCAGAAGTAAACCAAACTTCACCCATTAGTGTATTGTATCACAATCTAGTAGTTACATGTGGAAATTTGGTTCTAGGACATTTGATTTGAGCGCAATCCTCAAACTTAGGTCAAAAAAGCCATTTAAGCCTTTTCACAGTGAGATCTATGCGATATGGCCGAGAAATGTAATTTTGATGTTAACTCCCAAACCGCTGCGCAGAAGTCAACCAAACTTCACCCAATAGTGTATTGTATCACATTCTAGTAGTTACATTTGAAAATTTCGTTCTAGGACATTTGGTTTGAGCGCAATTATTAAACTTAATTTAAAAAGTCATTTAAGCCTTTTCACAGTGAGATCTATGCGATATGGCCGAGAAATGTAATTTTGATGTTAACTCCCAAACCGCTGCGCAGAAGTCAACCAAACTTCACCCAATAGTGTATTGTATCACAATCTAGTAGTTACATTTGAAAATTTTGTTCTAGGACATTTTGTTTGAGCACAATCCTCAAACTTAGGTCAAAAAAGCCATTTAAGCCTTTTCACAGTGAGATCTATGCGATATGGCCGAGAAATGTAATTTTGATGTTAACTCCCAAACCGCTGCGCAGAAGTCAACCAAACTTCACCCATTAGTGTATTGTATCACAATCTAGTAGTTACATGTGGAAATTTGGTTATAGGACATTTGATTTGAGCGCAATCCTCAAACTTAGGTCAAAAAAGCCATTTAAGCCTTTTCACAGTGAGATCTATGCGATATGGCCGAGAAATGTAATTTTGATGTTAACTCCCAAACCGCTGCGCAGAAGTCAACCAAACTTCACCCAATAGTGTATTGTATCACATTCTAGTAGTTACATTTGAAAATTTCGTTCTAGGACATTTGGTTTGAGCGCAATCCTCAAACTTAGGTCAAAAAAGCCATTTAAGCCTTTTCACAGTGAGATCTATGCGATATGGCCGAGAAATGTAATTTTGATGTTAACTCCCAAACCGCTGCGCAGAAGTCAACCAAACTTCACCCAATAGTGTATTGTATCACATTCTAGTAGTTACATTTGAAAATTTCGTTCTAGGACATTTGGTTTGAGCGCAATCCTCAAACTTAGGTCAAAAAAGCCATTTAAGCCTTTTCACAGTGAGATCTATGCGATATGGCCGAGAAATGTAATTTTGATGTTAACTCCCAAACCGCTGCGCAGAAGTCAACCAAACTTCACCCAATAGTGTATTGTATCACAATCTAGTAGTTACATTTGAAAATTTTGTTCTAGGAAATTTTGTTTGAGCGCAATCATCAAACTTAATTAAAAAAGTCATTTAAGCCTTTTCACAGTGAGATCTATGCGATATGGCCGAGAAATGTAATTTTGATGTTAACTCCCAAACCGCTGCGCAGAAGTCAACCAAACTTTACCCATTAGTGTATTTTATCACAATCTAGTAGTTACATGTGGAAATTTGGTTCTAGGACATTTGATTTGAGCGCAATCCTCAAACTTAGGTCAAAAAAGCCATTTAAGCCTTTTCACAGTGAGATCTATGCGATATGGCCGAGAAATGTAATTTTGATGTTCACTCCCAAACCGCTGCGCAGAAGTCAACCAAACTTCACCCAATAGTGTATTGTATCACAATCTAGTAGTTACATTTGAAAATTTTGTTTTAGGAAATTTTGTTTGAGCGCAATCCTCAAACTTAGGTCAAAAAAGTCATTTAAGCCTTTTCACAGTGAGATCTATGCGATATGGCCGAGAAATGTAATTTTGATGTTAACTCCCAAACCGCTGCGCAGAAGTCAACCAAACTTTACCCATTAGTGTATTTTATCACAATCTAGTAGTTACATGTGGAAATTTGGTTCTAGGACATTTGATTTGAGCGCAATCCTCAAACTTAGGTCAAAAAAGCCATTTAAGCCTTTTCACAGTGAGATCTATGCGATATGGCCGAGAAATGTAATTTTGATGTTCACTCCCAAACCGCTGCGCAGAAGTCAACCAAACTTCACCCAATAGTGTATTGTATCACAATCTAGTAGTTACATTTGAAAATTTTGTTCTAGGAAATTTTGTTTGAGCGCAATCATCAAACTTAATTAAAAAAGTCATTTAAGCCTTTTCACAGTGAGATCTATGCGATATGGCCGAGAAATGTAATTTTGATGTTAACTCCCAAACCGCTGCGCAGAAGTCAACCAAACTTCACCCATTAGTGTATTTTATCACAATCTAGTAGTTACATGTGGAAATTTGGTTCTAGGACATTTGATTTGAGCGCAATCCTCAAACTTAGGTCAAAAAAGCCATTTAAGCCTTTTCACAGTGAGATCTATGCGATATGGCCGAGAAATGTAATTTTGATGTTCACTCCCAAACCGCTGCGCAGAAGTCAACCAAACTTCACCCAATAGTGTATTGTATCACAATCTAGTAGTTACATTTGAAAATTTTGTTCTAGGAAATTTTGTTTGAGCGCAATCATCAAACTTAATTAAAAAAGTCATTTAAGCCTTTTCACAGTGAGATCTATGCGATATGGCCGAGAAATGTAATTTTGATGTTAACTCCCAAACCGCTGCGCAGAAGTCAACCAAACTTTACCCATTAGTGTATTTTATCACAATCTAGTAGTTACATGTGGAAATTTGGTTCTAGGACATTTGATTTGAGCGCAATCCTCAAACTTAGGTCAAAAAAGCCATTTAAGCCTTTTCACAGTGAGATCTATGCGATATGGCCGAGAAATGTAATTTTGATGTTCACTCCCAAACCGCTGCGCAGAAGTCAACCAAACTTCACCCAATAGTGTATTGTATCACAATCTAGTAGTTACATTTGAAAATTTTGTTCTAGGAAATTTTGTTTGAGCGCAATCATCAAACTTAATTAAAAAAGTCATTTAAGCCTTTTCACAGTGAGATCTATGCGATATGGCCGAGAAATGTAATTTTGATGTTAACTCCCAAACCGCTGCGCAGAAGTCAACCAAACTTCACCCAGTAGTGTATTTTATCACAATCTAGTAGTTACATGTGGAAATTTGGTTCTAGGACATTTGATTTGAGCGCAATCCTCAAACTTAGGTCAAAAAAGCCATTTAAGCCTTTTCACAGTGAGATCTATGCGATATGGCCGAGAAATGTAATTTTTATGTTAACTCCCAAACCGCTGCGCAGAAGTCAACCAAACTTCACCCATTAGTGTATTTTATCACAATCTAGTAGTTACAAGTGGAAATTTGGTTCTAGGACATTTGATTTGAGCGCAATCCTCAAACTTAGGTCAAAAAAGCCATTCAAGCCTTTTCACAGTGAGATCTATGCGATATGGCCGAGAAATGTAATTTTGATGTTAACTCCCAAACCGCTGCGCAGAAGTCAACCAAACTTCACTCAATAGTGTATTGTATCACAATCTAGTAGTTACATTTGAAAATTTTGTTCTAGGACATTTTGTTTGAACGCAATCATCAAACTTAATTAAAAAAGTCATTTAAGCCTTTTCACAGTGAGATCTATGCGATATGGCCGAGAAATGTAATTTTGATGTTAACTCCCAAACCGCTGCGCAGAAGTCAACCAAACTTCACCCATTAGTGTATTGTATCACAATCTAGTAGTTACATGTGGAAATTTGGTTATAGGACATTTGATTTGAGCGCAATCCTCAAACTTAGGTCAAAAAAGCCATTTAAGCCTTTTCACAGTGAGATCTATGCGATATGGCCGAGAAATGTAATTTTGATGTTAACTCCCAAACCGCTGCGCAGAAGTCAACCAAACTTCACCCAATAGTGTATTGTATCACAATCTAGTAGTTACATTTGAAAATTTTGTTCTAGGAAATTTTGTTTGAGCGCAATCATCAAACTTAATTAAAAAAGTCATTTAAGCCTTTTCACAGTGAGATCTATGCGATATGGCCGAGAAATGTAATTTTGATGTTAACTCCCAAACCGCTGCGCAGAAGTCAACCAAACTTCACCCATTAGTGTATTTTATCACAATCTAGTAGTTACATGTGGAAATTTGGTTCTAGGACATTCGATTTGAGCGCAATCCTCAAACTTAGGTCAAAAAAGCCATTTAAGCCTTTTCACAGTGAGATCTATGCGATATGGCCGAGAAATGTAATTTTGATGTTCACTCCCAAACCGCTGCGCAGAAGTCAACCAAACTTCACCCATTAGTGTATTGTATCACAATCTAGTAGTTACATGTGGAAATTTGGTTATAGGACATTTGATTTGAGCGCAATCCTCAAACTTAGGTCAAAAAAGCCATTTAAGCCTTTTCACAGTGAGATCTATGCGATATGGCCGAGAAATGTAATTTTGATGTTAACTCCCAAACCGCTGCGCAGAAGTCAACCAAACTTCACCCAATAGTGTATTGTATCACAATCTAGTAGTTACATTTGAAAATTTTGTTCTAGGACATTTTGTTTGAACGCAATCATCAAACTTAATTAAAAAAGTCATTTAAGCCTTTTCACAGTGAGATCTATGCGATATGGCCGAGAAATGTAATTTTGATGTTAACTCCCAAACCGCTGCGCAGAAGTCAACCAAACTTCACCCAATAGTGTATTGTATCACAATCTAGTAGTTACATTTAAAAATTTTGTTCTAGGACATTTTGTTTGAACGCAATCATCAAACTTAATTAAAAAAGTCATTTAAACCTTTTCACAGTGAGATCTATGCGATATGGCCGAGAAATGTAATTTTGATGTTAACTCCCAAACCGCTGCGCAGAAGTCAACCAAACTTCACCCATTAGTGTATTGTATCACAATCTAGTAGTTACATGTGGAAATTTGGTTATAGGACATTTGATTTGAGCGCAATCCTCAAACTTAGGTCAAAAAAGCCATTTAAGCCTTTTCACAGTGAGATCTATGCGATATGGCCGAGAAATGTAATTTTGATGTTAACTCCCAAACCGCTGCGCAGAAGTCAACCAAACTTCACCCAATAGTGTATTTTATCACAATCTAGTAGTTACATTTGAAAATTTTGTTCTAGGAAATTTTGTTTGAGCGCAATCATCAAACTTAATTAAAAAAGTCATTTAAGCCTTTTCACAGTGAGATCTATGCGATATGGCCGAGAAATGTAATTTTTATGTTAACTCCCAAACCGCTGCGCAGAAAACCAAACTTCACCCATTAGTGTATTTTATCACAATCTAGTAGTTACATGTGGAAATTTGGTTCTAGGACATTTGATTTGAGCGCAATCCTCAAACTTAGGTCAAAAAAGCCATTTAAGCCTTTTCACAGGGAGATCTATGCGATATGGCCGAGAAATGTAATTTTGATGTTAACTCCCAAACCGCTGCGCAGAAGTCAACCAAACTTCACCCATTAGTGTATTTTATCACAATCTAGTAGTTACATGTGGAAATTTGGTTCTAGGACATTTGATTTGAGCGCAATCCTCAAACTTAGGTCAAAAAAGCCATTTAAGCCTTTTCACAGTGAGATCTATGCGATATGGCCGAGAAATGTAATTTTGATGTTAACTCCCAAACCGCTGCGCAGAAGTCAACCAAACTTCACCCATTAGTGTATTGTATCACAATCTAGTAGTTACATGTGGAAATTTGGTTATAGGACATTTGATTTGAGCGCAATCCTCAAACTTAGGTCAAAAAAGCCATTTAAGCCTTTTCACAGTGAGATCTATGCGATATGGCCGAGAAATGTAATTTTGATGTTAACTCCCAAACCGCTGCGCAGAAGTCAACCAAACTTCACCCAATAGTGTATTGTATCACATTCTAGTAGTTACATTTGAAAATTTCGTTCTAGGACATTTGGTTTGAGCGCAATCCTCAAACTTAGGTCAAAAAAGCCATTTAAGCCTTTTCACAGTGAGATCTATGCGATATGGCCGAGAAATGTAATTTTGATGTTAACTCCCAAACCGCTGCGCAGAAGTCAACCAAACTTCACCCAATAGTGTATTGTATCACAATCTAGTAGTTACATTTGAAAATTTTGTTCTAGGAAATTTTGTTTGAGCGCAATCATCAAACTTAATTAAAAAAGTCATTTAAGCCTTTTCACAGTGAGATCTATGCGATATGGCCGAGAAATGTAATTTTGATGTTAACTCCCAAACCGCTGCGCAGAAGTCAACCAAACTTTACCCATTAGTGTATTTTATCACAATCTAGTAGTTACATGTGGAAATTTGGTTCTAGGACATTTGATTTGAGCGCAATCCTCAAACTTAGGTCAAAAAAGCCATTTAAGCCTTTTCACAGTGAGATCTATGCGATATGGCCGAGAAATGTAATTTTGATGTTCACTCCCAAACCGCTGCGCAGAAGTCAACCAAACTTCACCCAATAGTGTATTGTATCACAATCTAGTAGTTACATTTGAAAATTTTGTTCTAGGAAATTTTGTTTGAGCGCAATCATCAAACTTAATTAAAAAAGTCATTTAAGCCTTTTCACAGTGAGATCTATGCGATATGGCCGAGAAATGTAATTTTGATGTTAACTCCCAAACCGCTGCGCAGAAGTCAACCAAACTTCACCCAGTAGTGTATTTTATCACAATCTAGTAGTTACATGTGGAAATTTGGTTCTAGGACATTTGATTTGAGCGCAATCCTCAAACTTAGGTCAAAAAAGCCATTTAAGCCTTTTCACAGTGAGATCTATGCGATATGGCCGAGAAATGTAATTTTTATGTTAACTCCCAAACCGCTGCGCAGAAGTCAACCAAACTTCACCCATTAGTGTATTTTATCACAATCTAGTAGTTACAAGTGGAAATTTGGTTCTAGGACATTTGATTTGAGCGCAATCCTCAAACTTAGGTCAAAAAAGCCATTTAAGCCTTTTCACAGTGAGATCTATGCGATATGGCCGAGAAATGTAATTTTGATGTTAACTCCCAAACCGCTGCGCAGAAGTCAACCAAACTTCACTCAATAGTGTATTGTATCACAATCTAGTAGTTACATTTGAAAATTTTGTTCTAGGACATTTTGTTTGAACGCAATCATCAAACTTAATTAAAAAAGTCATTTAAGCCTTTTCACAGTGAGATCTATGCGATATGGCCGAGAAATGTAATTTTGATGTTAACTCCCAAACCGCTGCGCAGAAGTCAACCAAACTTCACCCATTAGTGTATTGTATCACAATCTAGTAGTTACATGTGGAAATTTGGTTATAGGACATTTGATTTGAGCGCAATCCTCAAACTTAGGTCAAAAAAGCCATTTAAGCCTTTTCACAGTGAGATCTATGCGATATGGCCGAGAAATGTAATTTTGATGTTCACTCCCAAACCGCTGCGCAGAAGTCAACCAAACTTCACCCAATAGTGTATTGTATCACAATCTAGTAGTTACATTTGAAAATTTTGTTCTAGGAAATTTTGTTTGAGCGCAATCATCAAACTTAATTAAAAAAGTCATTTAAGCCTTTTCACAGTGAGATCTATGCGATATGGCCGAGAAATGTAATTTTGATGTTAACTCCCAAACCGCTGCGCAGAAGTCAACCAAACTTTACCCATTAGTGTATTTTATCACAATCTAGTAGTTACATGTGGAAATTTGGTTCTAGGACATTTGATTTGAGCGCAATCCTCAAACTTAGGTCAAAAAAGCCATTTAAGCCTTTTCACAGTGAGATCTATGCGATATGGCCGAGAAATGTAATTTTGATGTTCACTCCCAAACCGCTGCGCAGAAGTCAACCAAACTTCACCCAATAGTGTATTGTATCACAATCTAGTAGTTACATTTGAAAATTTTGTTCTAGGAAATTTTGTTTGAGCGCAATCATCAAACTTAATTAAAAAAGTCATTTAAGCCTTTTCACAGTGAGATCTATGCGATATGGCCGAGAAATGTAATTTTGATGTTAACTCCCAAACCGCTGCGCAGAAGTCAACCAAACTTCACCCAGTAGTGTATTTTATCACAATCTAGTAGTTACATGTGGAAATTTGGTTCTAGGACATTTGATTTGAGCGCAATCCTCAAACTTAGGTCAAAAAAGCCATTTAAGCCTTTTCACAGTGAGATCTATGCGATATGGCCGAGAAATGTAATTTTTATGTTAACTCCCAAACCGCTGCGCAGAAGTCAACCAAACTTCACCCATTAGTGTATTTTATCACAATCTAGTAGTTACAAGTGGAAATTTGGTTCTAGGACATTTGATTTGAGCGCAATCCTCAAACTTAGGTCAAAAAAGCCATTTAAGCCTTTTCACAGTGAGATCTATGCGATATGGCCGAGAAATGTAATTTTGATGTTAACTCCCAAACCGCTGCGCATAAGTCAACCAAACTTCACTCAATAGTGTATTGTATCACAATCTAGTAGTTACATTTGAAAATTTTGTTCTAGGACATTTTGTTTGAACGCAATCATCAAACTTAATTAAAAAAGTCATTTAAGCCTTTTCACAGTGAGATCTATGCGATATGGCCGAGAAATGTAATTTTGATGTTAACTCCCAAACCGCTGCGCAGAAGTCAACCAAACTTCACCCATTAGTGTATTGTATCACAATCTAGTAGTTACATGTGGAAATTTGGTTATAGGACATTTGATTTGAGCGCAATCCTCAAACTTAGGTCAAAAAAGCCATTTAAGCCTTTTCACAGTGAGATCTATGCGATATGGCCGAGAAATGTAATTTTGATGTTAACTCCCAAACCGCTGCGCAGAAGTCAACCAAACTTCACCCAATAGTGTATTGTATCACAATCTAGTAGTTACATTTGAAAATTTTGTTCTAGGAAATTTTGTTTGAGCGCAATCATCAAACTTAATTAAAAAAGTCATTTAAGCCTTTTCACAGTGAGATCTATGCGATATGGCCGAGAAATGTAATTTTGATGTTAACTCCCAAACCGCTGCGCAGAAGTCAACCAAACTTCACCCATTAGTGTATTTTATCACAATCTAGTAGTTACATGTGGAAATTTGGTTCTAGGACATTCGATTTGAGCGCAATCCTCAAACTTAGGTCAAAAAAGCCATTTAAGCCTTTTCACAGTGAGATCTATGCGATATGGCCGAGAAATGTAATTTTGATGTTCACTCCCAAACCGCTGCGCAGAAGTCAACCAAACTTCACCCATTAGTGTATTGTATAACAATCTAGTAGTTACATGTGGAAATTTGGTTATAGGACATTTGATTTGAGCGCAATCCTCAAACTTAGGTCAAAAAAGCCATTTAAGCCTTTTCACAGTGAGATCTATGCGATATGGCCGAGAAATGTAATTTTGATGTTAACTCCCAAACCGCTGCGCAGAAGTCAACCAAACTTCACCCAATAGTGTATTGTATCACAATCTAGTAGTTACATTTGAAAATTTTGTTCTAGGACATTTTGTTTGAACGCAATCATCAAACTTAATTAAAAAAGTCATTTAAGCCTTTTCACAGTGAGATCTATGCGATATGGCCGAGAAATGTAATTTTGATGTTAACTCCCAAACCGCTGCGCAGAAGTCAACCAAACTTCACCCAATAGTGTATTGTATCACAATCTAGTAGTTACATTTAAAAATTTTGTTCTAGGACATTTTGTTTGAACGCAATCATCAAACTTAATTAAAAAAGTCATTTAAACCTTTTCACAGTGAGATCTATGCGATATGGCCGAGAAATGTAATTTTGATGTTAACTCCCAAACCGCTGCGCAGAAGTCAACCAAACTTCACCCATTAGTGTATTGTATCACAATCTAGTAGTTACATGTGGAAATTTGGTTATAGGACATTTGATTTGAGCGCAATCCTCAAACTTAGGTCAAAAAAGCCATTTAAGCCTTTTCACAGTGAGATCTATGCGATATGGCCGAGAAATGTAATTTTGATGTTAACTCCCAAACCGCTGCGCAGAAGTCAACCAAACTTCACCCAATAGTGTATTTTATCACAATCTAGTAGTTACATTTGAAAATTTTGTTCTAGGAAATTTTGTTTGAGCGCAATCATCAAACTTAATTAAAAAAGTCATTTAAGCCTTTTCACAGTGAGATCTATGCGATATGGCCGAGAAATGTAATTTTTATGTTAACTCCCAAACCGCTGCGCAGAAAACCAAACTTCACCCATTAGTGTATTTTATCACAATCTAGTAGTTACATGTGGAAATTTGGTTCTAGGACATTTGATTTGAGCGCAATCCTCAAACTTAGGTCAAAAAAGCCATTTAAGCCTTTTCACAGGGAGATCTATGCGATATGGCCGAGAAATGTAATTTTGATGTTAACTCCCAAACCGCTGCGCAGAAGTCAACCAAACTTCACCCATTAGTGTATTTTATCACAATCTAGTAGTTACATGTGGAAATTTGGTTCTAGGACATTTGATTTGAGCGCAATCCTCAAACTTAGGTCAAAAAAGCCATTTAAGCCTTTTCACAGTGAGATCTATGCGATATGGCCGAGAAATGTAATTTTGATGTTCACTCCCAAACCGCTGCGCAGAAGTCAACCAAACTTCACCCATTAGTGTATTGTATCACAATCTAGTAGTTACATGTGGAAATTTGGTTATAGGAAATTTGATTTGAACGCAATACTCAAACTTAGGTCAAAAAAGCCATTTAAGCCTTTTCACAGTGAGATATATGCGATATGGCCGAGAAAGGTAATTTTGATGTTAACTCCCAAACCGCTGCGCAGAAGTCAACCAAACTTCACCCATTAGTGTATTGTATCACAATCTAGTAGTTACATTTGAAAATTTCGTTCTAGGACATTTGGTTTGAGCGCAATCTTTAACCTTAGGTCAAAAAAGCCATTTAAGCCTTTTCACAGTGAGATCTATGCGATATGGCCGAGAAATGTAATTTTGATGTTAACTCCCAAACCGCTGCGCAGAAGTCAACCAAACTTCACCCAATAGTGTATTGTATCACAATCTAGTAGTTACATTTGAAAAATTTGTTCTAGGACATTTTGTTTGAACGCAATCATCAAACTTAATTAAAAAAGTCATTTAAGCCTTTTCACAGTGAGATCTATGCGATATGGCCGAGAAATGTAATTTTGATGTTAACTCCCAAACCGCTGCGCAGAAGTCAACCAAACTTCACCCAATAGTGTATTGTATCACAATCTAGTAGTTACATTTGAAAATTTTGTTCTAGGAAATTTTGTTTGAGCGCAATCATCAAACTTAATTAAAAAAGTCATTTAAGCCTTTTCACAGTGAGATCTATGCGATATGGCCGAGAAATGTAATTTTGATGTTAACTCCCAAACCGCTGCGCAGAAGTCAACCAAACTTCACCCATTAGTGTATTTTATCACAATCTAGTAGTTACATGTGGAAATTTGGTTCTAGGACATTTGATTTGAGCGCAATCCTCAAACTTAGGTCAAAAAAGCCATTTAAGCCTTTTCACAGTGAGATCTATGCGATATGGCCGAGAAATGTAATTTTGATGTTAACTCCCAAACCGCTGCGCAGAAGTCAACCAAACTTCACCCAATAGTGTATTGTATCACATTCTAGTAGTTACATTTGAAAATTTCGTTCTAGGACATTTTGTTTGAACGCAATCATCAAACTTAATTAAAAAAGTCATTTAAGCCTTTTCACAGTGAGATCTATGCGATATGGCCGAGAACTGTAATTTTGATGTTAACTCCCAAACCGCTGCGCAGAAGTCAACCAAACTTCACCCATTAGTGTATTGTATCACAATCTAGTAGTTACATGTGGAAATTTGGTTATAGGACATTTGATTTGAGCGCAATCCTCAAACTTAGGTCAAAAAAGCCATTTAAGCCTTTTCACAGTGAGATCTATGCGATATGGCCGAGAAATGTAATTTTGATGTTAACTCCCAAACCGCTGCGCAGAAGTCAACCAAACTTCACCCTTTAGTGTATTGTATCACAATCTAGTAGTTACATTTGAATTTTTTGTTCTAGGACATTTTGTTTGAATGCAATCATCAAACTTAATTAAAAAAGTCATTTAAGCCTTTTCACAGTGAGATCTATGCGATATGGCCGAGAAATGTAATTTTGATGTTAACTCCCAAACCGCTGCGCAGAAGTCAACCAAACTTCACCCATTAGTGTATTGTATCACAATCTAGTAGTTACATGTGGAAATTTGGTTATAGGACATTTGATTTGAGCGCAATCCTCCAACTTAGGTCAAAAAAGCCATTTAAGCCTTTTCACAGTGAGATCTATGCGATATGGCCGAGAAATGTAATTTTGATGTTAACTCCCAAACCGCTGCGCAGAAGTCAACCAAACTTCACCTATTAGTGTATTGTATCACAATCTAGTAGTTACATTTGAAAATTTCGTTCTAGGACATTTGGTTTGAGCGCAATCTTTAAACTTAGGTCAAAAAAGCCATTTAAGCCTTTTCACAGTGAGATCTATGCGATATGGCCGAGAAATGTAATTTTGATGTTAACTCCCAAACCGCTGCGCAGAAGTCAACCAAACTTCACCCAATAGTGTATTGTATCACAATCTAGTAGTTACGTTTGAAAATTTTGTTCTAGGACATTTTGTTTGAACGCAATCATCAAACTTAATTAAATAAGTCATTTAAGCCTTTTCACAGTGAGATCTATGCGATATGGCCGAGAAATGTAATTTTGATGTTAACTCCCAAACCGCTGCGCAGAAGTCAACCAAACTTCACCCAATAGTGTATTGTATCACAATCTAGTAGATACATTTGAAAATTTTGTTCTAGGAAATTTTGTTTGAGCGCAATCATCAAACTTAATTAAAAAAGTCATTTAAGCCTTTTCACAGTGAGATCTATGCGATATGGCCGAGAAATGTAATTTTGATGTTAACTCCCAAACCGCTGCGCAGAAGTCAACCAAACTTCATCCAATAGTGTATTGTATCACAATCTAGTAGTTACATTTGAAAATTTTGTTTTAGGAAATTTTGTTTGAGCGCAATCATCAAACTTAATTAAAAAAGTCATTTAAGCCTTTTCACAGTGAGATCTATGCGATATGGCCGAGAAATGTAATTTTGATGTTCACTCCCAAACCGCTGCGCAGAAGTCAACCAAACTTCACCCATTAGTGTATTGTATCACAATCTAGTAGTTACATGTGGAAATTTGGTTATAGGACATTTGATTTGAGCCCAATCCTCAAACTTAAATCAAAAAAGCCATTTAAGCCTTTTCACAGTGAGATCTATGCGATATGGCCGAGAAATGTAATTTTGATGTTAACTCCCAAACCGCTGCGCAGAAGTCAACCAAACTTCACCCAATAGTGTATTGTATCACATTCTAGTAGTTACATTTTAAAATTTCGTTCAAGGACATTTGGTTTGAGCGCAATTATTAAACTTAGGTCAAAAAAGCCATTTAAGCCTTTTCACAGTGAGATCTATGCGATATGGCCGAGAAATGTAATTTTGATGTTAACTCCCAAACCGCTGCGCAGAAGTCAACCAAACTTCACCCATTAGTGTATTGTATCACAATCTAGTAGTTACATGTGGAAATTTGGTTCTAGGACATTTGATTTGAGCGCAATCCTCAAACTTAGGTCAAAAAAGCCATTTAAGCCTTTTCACAGTGAGATCTATGCGATATGGCCGAGAAATGTAATTTTGATGTTAACTCCCAAACCGCTGCGCAGAAGTCAACCAAACTTCACCCAATAGTGTATTGTATCACAATCTAGTAGTTACATTTGAAAATTTTGTTCTAGGAAATTTTGTTTGAGCGCAATCATCAAACTTAATTAAAAAAGTCATTTAAGCCTTTTCACAGTGAGATCTATGCGATATGGCCGAGAAATGTAATTTTTACGTTAACTCCCAAACCGCTGCGCAGAAGTCAACCAAACTTCACCCATTAGTGTATTTTATCACAATCTAGTAGTTACATGTGGAAATTTGGTTCTAGGACATTTGATTTGAGCGCAATCCTCAAACTTAGGTCAAAAAAGCCATTTAAGCCTTTTCACAGTGAGATCTATGCGATATGGCCGAGAAATGTAATTTTGATGTTAACTCCCAAACCGCTGCGCAGAAGTCAACCAAACTTCACCCAATAGTGTATTGTATCACAATCTAGTAGTTACATTTGAAAATTTTGTTCTAGGACATTTTGTTTGAGCGCAATCCTCAAACTTAGGTCAAAAAAGCCATTTAAGCCTTTTCACAGTGAGATCTATGCGATATGGCCGAGAAATGTAATTTTGATGTTAACTCCCAAACCGCTGCGCAGAAGTCAACCAAACTTCACCCAATAGTGTATTGTATCACAATCTAGTAGTTACATTTGAAAATTTTGTTCTAGGACATTTTGTTTGAACGCAATCATCAAACTTAATTAAAAAAGTCATTTAAGCCTTTTCACAGTGAGATCTATGCGATATGGCCGAGAAATGTAATTTTGATGTTAACTCCCAAACCGCTGCGCAGAAGTCAACCAAACTTCACCCAATAGTGTATTGTATCACAATCTAGTAGTTACATTTAAAAATTTTGTTCTAGGACATTTTGTTTGAACGCAATCATCAAACTTAATTAAAAAAGTCATTTAAGCCTTTTCACAGTGAGATCTATGCGATATGGCCGAGAAATGTAATTTTGATGTTAACTCCCAAACCGCTGCGCAGAAGTCAACCAAACTTCACCCATTAGTGTATTGTATCACAATCTAGTAGTTACATGTGGAAATTTGGTTATAGGACATTTGATTTGAGCGCAATCCTCAAACTTAGGTCAAAAAAGCCATTTAAGCCTTTTCACAGTGAGATCTATGCGATATGGCCGAGAAATGTAATTTTGATGTTAACTCCCAAACCGCTGCGCAGAAGTCAACCAAACTTCACCCAATAGTGTATTGTATCACAATCTAGTAGTTACATTTGAAAATTTTGTTCTAGGAAATTTTGTTTGAGCGCAATCATCAAACTTAATTAAAAAAGTCATTTAAGCCTTTTCACAGTGAGATCTATGCGATATGGCCGAGAAATGTAATTTTTACGTTAACTCCCAAACCGCTGCGCAGAAGTCAACCAAACTTCACCCATTAGTGTATTTTATCACAATCTAGTAGTTACATGTGGAAATTTGGTTCTAGGACATTTGATTTGAGCGCAATCCTCAAACTTAGGTCAAAAAAGCCATTTAAGCCTTTTCACAGTGAGATCTATGCGATATGGCCGAGAAATGTAATTTTGATGTTAACTCCCAAACCGCTGCGCAGAAGTCAACCAAACTTCACCCAATAGTGTATTGTATCACATTCTAGTAGTTACATTTGAAAATTTCGTTCTAGGACATTTGGTTTGAGCGCAATCCTCAAACTTAGGTCAAAAAAGCCATTTAAGCCTTTTCACAGTGAGATCTATGCGATATGGCCGAGAAATGTAATTTTGATGTTAACTCCCAAACCGCTGCGCAGAAGTCAACCAAACTTCACCCAATAGTGTATTGTATCACAATCTAGTAGTTACATTTGAAAATTTTGTTCTAGGACATTTTGTTTGAACGCAATCATCAAACTTAATTAAAAAAGTCATTTAAGCCTTTTCACAGTGAGATCTATGCGATATGGCCGAGAAATGTAATTTTGATGTTAACTCCCAAACCGCTGCGCAGAAGTCAACCAAACTTCACCCAATAGTGTATTGTATCACAATCTAGTAGTTACATTTAAAAATTTTGTTCTAGGACATTTTGTTTGAACGCAATCATCAAACTTAATTAAAAAAGTCATTTAAGCCTTTTCACAGTGAGATCTATGCGATATGGCCGAGAAATGTAATTTTGATGTTAACTCCCAAACCGCTGCGCAGAAGTCAACCAAACTTCACCCATTAGTGTATTGTATCACAATCTAGTAGTTACATGTGGAAATTTGGTTATAGGACATTTGATTTGAGCGCAATCCTCAAACTTAGGTCAAAAAAGCCATTTAAGCCTTTTCACAGTGAGATCTATGCGATATGGCCGAGAAATGTAATTTTGATGTTAACTCCCAAACCGCTGCGCAGAAGTCAACCAAACTTCACCCAATAGTGTATTGTATCACAATCTAGTAGTTACATTTGAAAATTTTGTTCTAGGAAATTTTGTTTGAGCGCAATCATCAAACTTAATTAAAAAAGTCATTTAAGCCTTTTCACAGTGAGATCTATGCGATATGGCCGAGAAATGTAATTTTGATGTTAACTCCCAAACCGCTGCGCAGAAGTCAACCAAACTTCACCCATTAGTGTATTTTATCACAATCTAGTAGTTACATGTGGAAATTTTGTTCTAGGACATTTGATTTGAGCGCAATCCTCAAACTTAGGTCAAAAAAGCCATTTAAGCCTTTTCACAGTGAGATCTATGCGATATGGCCGAGAAATGTAATTTTGATGTTAACTCCCAAACCGCTGCGCAGAAGTCAACTAAACTTCACCCAATAGTGTATTGTATCACATTCTAGTAGTTACATTTGAAAATTTCGTTCTAGGACATTTGGTTTGAGCGCAATCCTCAAACTTAGGTCAAAAAAGCCATTTAAGCCTTTTCACAGTGAGATCTATGCGATATGGCCGAGAAATGTAATTTTGATGTTAACTCCCAAACCGCTGCGCAGAAGTCAACCAAACTTCACCCAATAGTGTATTGTATCACAATCTAGTAGTTACATTTGAAAATTTTGTTCTAGGACATTTTGTTTGAACGCAATCATCAAACTTAATTAAAAAAGTCATTTAAGCCTTTTCACAGTGAGATCTATGCGATATGGCCGAGAAATGTAATTTTGATGTTAACTCCCAAACCGCTGCGCAGAAGTCAACCAAACTTCACCCAATAGTGTATTGTATCACAATCTAGTAGTTACATTTGAAAATTTTGTTCTAGGACATTTTGTTTGAGCACAATCCTCAAACTTAGGTCAAAAAAGCCATTTAAGCCTTTTCACAGTGAGATCTATGCGATATGGCCGAGAAATGTAATTTTGATGTTAACTCCCAAACCGCTGCGCAGAAGTCAACCAAACTTCACCCATTAGTGTATTGTATCACAATCTAGTAGTTACATGTGGAAATTTGGTTATAGGACATTTGATTTGAGCGCAATCCTCAAACTTAGGTCAAAAAAGCCATTTAAGCCTTTTCACAGTGAGATCTATGCGATATGGCCGAGAAATGTAATTTTGATGTTAACTCCCAAACCGCTGCGCAGAAGTCAACCAAACTTCACCCAATAGTGTATTGTATCACATTCTAGTAGTTACATTTTAAAATTTCGTTCAAGGACATTTGGTTTGAGCGCAATTATTAAACTTAGGTCAAAAAAGCCATTTAAGCCTTTTCACAGTGAGATCTATGCGATATGGCCGAGAAATGTAATTTTGATGTTAACTCCCAAACCGCTGCGCAGAAGTAAACCAAACTTCACCCATTAGTGTATTGTATCACAATCTAGTAGTTACATGTGGAAATTTGGTTCTAGGACATTTGATTTGAGCGCAATCCTCAAACTTAGGTCAAAAAAGCCATTTAAGCCTTTTCACAGTGAGATCTATGCGATATGGCCGAGAAATGTAATATTGATGTTAACTCCCAAACCGCTGCGCAGAAGTCAACCAAACTTCACCCAATAGTGTATTGTATCACATTCTAGTAGTTACATTTGAAAATTTCGTTCTAGGACATTTGGTTTGAGCGCAATTATTAAACTTAGGTCAAAAAAGCCATTTAAGCCTTTTCACAGTGAGATCTATGCGATATGGCCGAGAAATGTAATTTTGATGTTAACTCCCAAACCGCTGCGCAGAAGTAAACCAAACTTCACCCATTAGTGTATTGTATCACAATCTAGTAGTTACATGTGGAAATTTGGTTCTAGGACATTTGATTTGAGCGCAATCCTCAAACTTAGGTCAAAAAAGCCATTTAAGCCTTTTCACAGTGAGATCTATGCGATATGGCCGAGAAATGTAATTTTGATGTTAACTCCCAAACCGCTGCGCAGAAGTCAACCAAACTTCACCCAATAGTGTATTGTATCACAATCTAGTAGTTACATTTGAAAATTTTGTTCTAGGAAATTTTGTTTGAGCGCAATCATCAAACTTAATTAAAAAAGTCATTTAAGCCTTTTCACAGTGAGATCTATGCGATATGGCCGAGAAATGTAATTTTGATGTTAACTCCCAAACCGCTGCGCAGAAGTCAACCAAACTTCACCCATTAGTGTATTGTATCACAATCTAGTAGTTACATGTGGAAATTTGGTTCTAGGACATTTGATTTGAGCGCAATCCTCAAACTTAGGTCAAAAAAGCCATTTAAGCCTTTTCACAGTGAGATCTATGCGATATGGCCGAGAAATGTAATTTTGATGTTAACTCCCAAACCGCTGCGCAGAAGTCAACCAAACTTCACCCAATAGTGTATTGTATCACAATCTAGTAGTTACATTTGAATTTTTTGTTCTAGGACATTTTGTTTGAATGCAATCATCAAACTTAATTAAAAAAGTCATTTAAGCCTTTTCACAGTGAGATCTATGCGATATGGCCGAGAAATGTAATTTTGATGTTAACTCCCAAACCGCTGCGCAGAAGTCAACCAAACTTCACCCATTAGTGTATTGTATCACAATCTAGTAGTTACATGTGGAAATTTGGTTATAGGACATTTGATTTGAGCGCAATCCTCAAACTTAGGTCAAAAAAGCCATTTAAGCCTTTTCACAGTGAGATCTATGCGATATGGCCGAGAAATGTAATTTTGATGTTAACTCCCAAACCGCTGCGCAGAAGTCACATAAACTTCACCCAATAGTGTATTTTATCACAATCTAGTAGTTACATTTGGAAATTTAGTTCTAGGACATTTGATTTGAGCGCAATCTTCAAACTTAATTAAAAAAAGTCATTTAAGCCTTTTCACAGTGAGATCTATGCGATATGGCCGAGAAATGTAATTTTGATGTTCACTCCCAAACCGCTGCGCAGAAGTCAACCAAACTTCACCCATTAGTGTATTGTATCACAATCTAGTAGTTACATGTGGAAATTTGGTTATAGGACATTTGATTTGAGCGCAATCCTCCAACTTAGGTCAAAAAAGCCATTTAAGCCTTTTCACAGTGAGATCTATGCGATATGGCCGAGAAATGTAATTTTGATGTTAACTCCCAAACCGCTGCGCAGAAGTCAACCAAACTTCACCTATTAGTGTATTGTATCACAATCTAGTAGTTACATTTGAAAATTTCGTTCTAGGACATTTGGTTTGAGCGCAATCTTTAAACTTAGGTCAAAAAAGCCATTTAAGCCTTTTCACAGTGAGATCTATGCGATATGGCCGAGAAATGTAATTTTGATGTTAACTCCCAAACCGCTGCGCAGAAGTCAACCAAACTTCACCCAATAGTGTATTGTATCACAATCTAGTAGTTACGTTTGAAAATTTTGTTCTAGGACATTTTGTTTGAACGCAATCATCAAACTTAATTAAAAAAGTCATTTAAGCCTTTTCACAGTGAGATCTATGCGATATGGCCGAGAAATGTCATTTTGATGTTAACTCCCAAACCGCTGCGCAGAAGTCAACCAAACTTCACCCAATAGTGTATTGTATCACAATCTAGTAGTTACATTTGAAAATTTTGTTCTAGGAAATTTTGTTTGAGCGCAATCATCAAACTTAATTAAAAAAGTCATTTAAGCCTTTTCACAGTGAGATCTATGCGATATGGCCGAGAAATGTAATTTTGATGTTAACTCCCAAACCGCTGCGCAGAAGTCAACCAAACTTCATCCAATAGTGTATTGTATCACAATCTAGTAGTTACATTTGAAAATTTTGTTTTAGGAAATTTTGTTTGAGCGCAATCATCAAACTTAATTAAAAAAGTCATTTAAGCCTTTTCACAGTGAGATCTATGCGATATGGCCGAGAAATGTAATTTTGATGTTCACTCCCAAACCGCTGCGCAGAAGTCAACCAAACTTCACCCATTAGTGTATTGTATCACAATCTAGTAGTTACATGTGGAAATTTGGTTATAGGACATTTGATTTGAGCCCAATCCTCAAACTTAGGTCAAAAAAGCCATTTAAGCCTTTTCACAGTGAGATCTATGCGATATGGCCGAGAAATGTAATTTTGATGTTAACTCCCAAACCGCTGCGCAGAAGTCAACCAAACTTCACCCAATAGTGTATTGTATCACATTCTAGTAGTTACATTTTAAAATTTCGTTCAAGGACATTTGGTTTGAGCGCAATTATTAAACTTAGGTCAAAAAAGCCATTTAAGCCTTTTCACAGTGAGATCTATGCGATATGGCCGAGAAATGTAATTTTGATGTTAACTCCCAAACCGCTGCGCAGAAGTAAACCAAACTTCACCCATTAGTGTATTGTATCACAATCTAGTAGTTACATGTGGAAATTTGGTTCTAGGACATTTGATTTGAGCGCAATCCTCAAACTTAGGTCAAAAAAGCCATTTAAGCCTTTTCACAGTGAGATCTATGCGATATGGCCGAGAAATGTAATTTTGATGTTAACTCCCAAACCGCTGCGCAGAAGTCAACCAAACTTCACCCAATAGTGTATTGTATCACATTCTAGTAGTTACATTTGAAAATTTCGTTCTAGGACATTTGGTTTGAGCGCAATTATTAAACTTAATTTAAAAAGTCATTTAAGCCTTTTCACAGTGAGATCTATGCGATATGGCCGAGAAATGTAATTTTGATGTTAACTCCCAAACCGCTGCGCAGAAGTCAACCAAACTTCACCCAATAGTGTATTGTATCACAATCTAGTAGTTACATTTGAAAATTTTGTTCTAGGACATTTTGTTTGAGCACAATCCTCAAACTTAGGTCAAAAAAGCCATTTAAGCCTTTTCACAGTGAGATCTATGCGATATGGCCGAGAAATGTAATTTTGATGTTAACTCCCAAACCGCTGCGCAGAAGTCAACCAAACTTCACCCATTAGTGTATTGTATCACAATCTAGTAGTTACATGTGGAAATTTGGTTATAGGACATTTGATTTGAGCGCAATCCTCAAACTTAGGTCAAAAAAGCCATTTAAGCCTTTTCACAGTGAGATCTATGCGATATGGCCGAGAAATGTAATTTTGATGTTAACTCCCAAACCGCTGCGCAGAAGTCAACCAAACTTCACCCAATAGTGTATTGTATCACATTCTAGTAGTTACATTTGAAAATTTCGTTCTAGGACATTTGGTTTGAGCGCAATCCTCAAACTTAGGTTAAAAAAAGCCATTTAAGCCTTTTCACAGTGAGATCTATGCGATATGGCCGAGAAATGTAATTTTGATGTTAACTCCCAAACCGCTGCGCAGAAGTCAACCAAACTTCACCCAATAGTGTATTGTATCACAATCTAGTAGTTACATTTGAAAATTTTGTTCTAGGACATTTTGTTTGAAGGCAATCATCAAACTTAATTAAAAAAGTCATTTAAGCCTTTTCACAGTGAGATCTATGCGATATGGCCGAGAAATGTAATTTTGATGTTAACTCCCAAACCGCTGCGCAGAAGTCAACCAAACTTCACCCAATAGTGTATTGTATCACAATCTAGTAGTTACATTTAAAAATTTTGTTCTAGGACATTTTGTTTGAGCGCAATCCTCAAACTTATGTCAAAAAAGCCATTTAAGCCTTTTCACAGTGAGATCTATGCGATATGGCCGAGAAATGTAATTTTGATGTTAACTCCCAAACCGCTGCGCAGAAGTCAACCAAACTTCACCCAATAGTGTATTGTATCACAATCTAGTAGTTACATTTGAAAATTTTGTTCTAGGACATTTTGTTTGAACGCAATCATCAAACTTAATTAAAAAAGTCATTTAAGCCTTTTCACAGTGAGATCTATGCGATATGGCCGAGAAATGTAATTTTGATGTTAACTCCCAAACCGCTGCGCAGAAGTCAACCAAACTTCACCCAATAGTGTATTGTATCACAATCTAGTAGTTACATTTGAAAATTTTGTTCTAGGAAATTTTGTTTGAGCGCAATCATCAAACTTAATTAAAAAAGTCATTTAAGCCTTTTCACAGTGAGATCTATGCGATATGGCCGAGAAATGTAATTTTGATGTTAACTCCCAAACCGCTGCGCAGAAGTCAACCAAACTTCACCCATTAGTGTATTTTATCACAATCTAGTAGTTACATGTGGAAATTTTGTTCTAGGACATTTGATTTGAGCGCAATCCTCAAACTTAGGTCAAAAAAGCCATTTAAGCCTTTTCACAGTGAGATCTATGCGATATGGCCGAGAAATGTAATTTTGATGTTAACTCCCAAACCGCTGCGCAGAAGTCAACCAAACTTCACCCAATAGTGTATTGTATCACATTCTAGTAGTTACATTTGAAAATTTCATTCTAGGACATTTGGTTTGAGCGCAATCCTCAAACTTAGGTCAAAAAAGCCATTTAAGCCTTTTCACAGTGAGATCTATGCGATATGGCCGAGAAATGTAATTTTGATGTTAACTCCCAAACCGCTGCGCAGAAGTCAACCAAACTTCACCCAATAGTGTATTCTATCACAATCTAGTAGTTACATTTGAAAATTTTGTTCTAGGACATTTTGTTTGAACGCAATCATCAAACTTAATTAAAAAAGTCATTTAAGCCTTTTCACAGTGAGATCTATGCGATATGGCCGAGAAATGTAATTTTGATGTTAACTCCCAAACCGCTGCGCAGATGTCAACCAAACTTCACCCAATAGTGTATTGTATCACAATCTAGTAGTTACATTTGAAAATTTTGTTCTAGGACATTTTGTTTGAGCACAATCCTCAAACTTAGGTCAAAAAAGCCATTTAAGCCTTTTCACAGTGAGATCTATGCGATATGGCCGAGAAATGTAATTTTGATGTTAACTCCCAAACCGCTGCACAGAAGTCAACCAAACTTCACCCATTAGTGTATTGTATCACAATCTAGTAGTTACATGTGGAAATTTGGTTATAGGACATTTGATTTGAGCGCAATCCTCAAACTTAGGTCAAAAAAGCCATTTAAGCCTTTTCACAGTGAGATCTATGCGATATGGCCGAGAAATGTAATTTTGATGTTAACTCCCAAACCGCTGCGCAGAAGTCAACCAAACTTCACCCAATAGTGTATTGTATCACATTCTAGTAGTTACATTTTAAAATTTCGTTCAAGGACATTTGGTTTGAGCGCAATTATTAAACTTAGGTCAAAAAAGCCATTTAAGCCTTTTCACAGTGAGATCTATGCGATATGGCCGAGAAATGTAATTTTGATGTTAACTCCCAAACCGCTGCGCAGAAGTAAACCAAACTTCACCCATTAGTGTATTGTATCACAATCTAGTAGTAACATGTGGAAATTTGGTTCTAGGACATTTGATTTGAGCGCAATCCTCAAACTTAGGTCAAAAAAGCCATTTAAGCCTTTTCACAGTGAGATCTATGCGATATGGCCGAGAAATGTAATATTGATGTTAACTCCCAAACCGCTGCGCAGAAGTCAACCAAACTTCACCCAATAGTGTATTGTATCACATTCTAGTAGTTACATTTGAAAATTTCGTTCTAGGACATTTTGTTTGAACGCAATCATCAAACTTAATTAAAAAAGTCATTTAAGCCTTTTCACAGTGAGATCTATGCGATATGGCCGAGAAATGTAATTTTGATGTTAACTCCCAAACCGCTGCGCAGAAGTCAACCAAACTTCACCCATTAGTGTATTGTATCACAATCTAGTAGTTACATGTGGAAATTTGGTTATAGGACATTTGATTTGAGCGCAATCCTCAAACTTAGGTCAAAAAAGCCATTTAAGCCTTTTCACAGTGAGATCTATGCGATATGGCCGAGAAATGTAATTTTGATGTTAACTCCCAAACCGCTGCGCAGAAGTCAACCAAACTTCACCCAATAGTGTATTGTATCACAATCTAGTAGTTACATTTGAAAATTTTGTTCTAGGAAATTTTGTTTGAGCGCAATCATCAAACTTAATTAAAAAAGTCATTTAAGCCTTTTCACAGTGAGATCTATGCGATATGGCCGAGAAATGTAATTTTGATGTTAACTCCCAAACCGCTGCGCAGAAGTCAACCAAACTTCACCCATTAGTGTATTTTATCACCATCTAGTAGTTACATGTGGAAATTTTGTTCTAGGACATTTGATTTGAGCGCAATCCTCAAACTTAGGTCAAAAAAGCCATTTAAGCCTTTTCACAGTGAGATCTATGCGATATGGCCGAGAAATGTAATTTTGATGTTAACTCCCAAACCGCTGCGCAGAAGTCAACCAAACTTCACCCAATAGTGTATTGTATCACATTCTAGTAGTTACATTTGAAAATTTCGTTCTAGGACATTTGGTTTGAGCGCAATCCTCAAACTTAATTAAAAAAGTCATTTAAGCCTTTTCACAGTGAGATCTATGCGATATGGCCGAGAAATGTAATTTTGATGTTAACTCCCAAACCGCTGCGCAGAAGTCAACCAAACTTCACCCATTAGTGTATTTTATCACAATCTAGTAGTTACATGTGGAAATTTGGTTCTAGGACATTTGATTTGAGCGCAATCCTCAAACTTAGGTCAAAAAAGCCATTTAAGCCTTTTCACAGTGAGATCTATGCGATATGGCCGAGAAATGTAATTTTGATGTTAACTCCCAAACCGCTGCGCAGAAGTCAACCAAACTTCACCCAATAGTGTATTGTATCACAATCTAGTAGTTACATTTGAAAATTTTGTTCTAGGAAATTTTGTTTGAACGCAATCATCAAACTTAATTAAAAAAGTCATTTAAGCCTTTTCACAGTGAGATCTATGCGATATGGCCGAGAAATGTAATCTTGATGTTAACTCCCAAACCGCTGCGCAGAAGTCAACCAAACTTCACCCAATAGTGTATTGTATCACATTCTAGTAGTTACATTTGAAAATTTCGTTCAAGGACATTTGGTTTGAGCGCAATTATTAAACTTAGGTCAAAAAAGCCATTTAAGCCTTTTCACAGTGAGATCTATGCGATATGGCCGAGAAATGTAATTTTGATGTTAACTCCCAAACCGCTGCGCAGAAGTAAACCAAACTTCACCCATTAGTGTATTGTATCACAATCTAGTAGTTACATGTGGAAATTTGGTTCTAGGACATTTGATTTGAGCGCAATCCTCAAACTTAGGTCAAAAAAGCCATTTAAGCCTTTTCACAGTGAGATCTATGCGATATGGCCGAGAAATGTAATTTTGATGTTAACTCACAAACCGCTGCGCAGAAGTCAACCAAACTTCACCCAATAGTGTATTGTATCACATTCTAGTAGTTACATTTGAAAATTTCGTTCTAGGACATTTGGTTTGAGCGCAATCATCAAACTTAATTAAAAAAGTCATTTAAGCCTTTTCACAGTGAGATATATGCGATATGGCCGAGAAATGTAATTTTGATGTTCACTCACAAACCGCTGCGCAGAAGTCAACCAAACTTCACCCAATAGTGTATTGTATCACATTCTAGTAGTTACATTTGAAAATTTCGTTCAAGGACATTTGGTTTGAGCGCAATTATTAAACTTAGGTCAAAAAAGCCATTTAAGCCTTTTCACAGTGAGATCTATGCGATATGGCCGAGAAATGTAATTTTGATGTTAACTCCCAAACCGCTGCGCAGAAGTAAACCAAACTTCACCCATTAGTGTATTGTATCACAATCTAGTAGTTACATGTGGAAATTTGGTTCTAGGACATTTGATTTGAGCGCAATCCTCAAACTTAGGTCAAAAAAGCCATTTAAGCCTTTTCACAGTGAGATCTATGCGATATGGCCGAGAAATGTAATTTTGATGTTAACTCACAAACCGCTGCGCAGAAGTCAACCAAACTTCACCCAATAGTGTATTGTATCACATTCTAGTAGTTACATTTGAAAATTTCGTTCTAGGACATTTGGTTTGAGCGCAATCATCAAACTTAATTAAAAAAGTCATTTAAGCCTTTTCACAGTGAGATATATGCGATATGGCCGAGAAATGTAATTTTGATGTTCACTCCCAAACCGCTGCGCAGAAGACAACCAAACTTCACCCATTAGTGTATTGTATCACAATCTAGTAGTTACATGTGGAAATTTGGTTATAGGACATTTGATTTGAGCGCAATCCTCAAACTTAGGTCAAAAAAGCCATTTAAGCCTTTTCACAGTGAGATCTATGCGATATGGCCGAGAAATGTAATTTTGATGTTAACTCCCAAACCGCTGCGCAGAAGTCAACCAAACTTCACCCATTAGTGTATTGTATCACAATCTAGTAGTTACATTTGAAAATTTCGTTCTAGGACATTTGGTTTGAGCGCAATCTTTAAACTTAGGTCAAAAAAGCCATTTAAGCCTTTTCACAGTGAGATCTATGCGATATGGCCGAGAAATGTAATTTTGATGTTAACTCCCAAACCGCTGCGCAGAAGTCAACCAAACTTCACCCAATAGTGTATTGTATCACAATCTAGTAGTTACATTTGAAAATTTTGTTCTAGGACATTTTGTTTGAACGCAATCATCAAACTTAATTAAAAAAGTCATTTAAGCCTTTTCACAGTGAGATCTATGCGATATGGCCGAGAAATGTAATTTTGATGTTAACTCCCAAACCGCTGCGCAGAAGTCAACCAAACTTCACCCAATAGTGTATTGTATCACAATCTAGTAGTTACATTTAAAAATTTTGTTCTAGGACATTTTGTTTGAACGCAATCATCAAACTTAATTAAAAAAGTCATTTAAGCCTTTTCACAGTGAGATCTATGCGATATGGCCGAGAAATGTAATTTTGATGTTAACTCCCAAACCGCTGCGCAGAAGTCAACCAAACTTCACCCATTAGTGTATTGTATCACAATCTAGTAGTTACATGTGGAAATTTGGTTATAGGACATTTGATTTGAGCGCAATCCTCAAACTTAGGTCAAAAAAGCCATTTAAGCCTTTTCACAGTGAGATCTATGCGATATGGCCGAGAAATGTAATTTTGATGTTAACTCCCAAACCGCTGCGCAGAAGTCAACCAAACTTCACCCAATAGTGTATTGTATCACAATCTAGTAGTTACATTTGAAAATTTTGTTCTAGGAAATTTTGTTTGAGCGCAATCATCAAACTTAATTAAAAAAGTCATTTAAGCCTTTTCACAGTGAGATCTATGCGATATGGCCGAGAAATGTAATTTTGATGTTAACTCCCAAACCGCTGCGCAGAAGTCAACCAAACTTCACCCATTAGTGTATTTTATCACAATCTAGTAGTTACATGTGGAAATTTTGTTCTAGGACATTTGATTTGAGCGCAATCCTCAAACTTAGGTCAAAAAAGCCATTTAAGCCTTTTCACAGTGAGATCTATGCGATATGGCCGAGAAATGTAATTTTGATGTTAACTCCCAAACCGCTGCGCAGAAGTCAACCAAACTTCACCCAATAGTGTATTGTATCACATTCTAGTAGTTACATTTGAAAATTTCGTTCTAGGACATTTGGTTTGAGTGCAATTATTAAACTTAATTAAAAAAGTCATTTAAGCCTTTTCACAGTGAGATCTATGCGATATGGCCGAGAAATGTAATTTTGATGTTAACTCCCAAACCGCTGCGCAGAAGTCAACCAAACTTCACCCAATAGTGTATTGTATCACAATCTAGTAGTTACATTTGAAAATTTTGTTCTAGGACATTTTGTTTGAGCACAATCCTCTAAATTAGGTCAAAAAAGCCATTTAAGCCTTTTCACAGTGAGATCTATGCGATATGGCCGAGAAATGTAATTTTGATGTTAACTCCCAAACCGCTGTGCAGAAGTCAACCAAACTTCACCCAATAGTGTATTGTATCACAATCTAGTAGTTACATTTAAAAATTTTGTTCTAGAAAATTTTGTTTGAGCGCAATCATCAAACTTAATTAAAAAAGTCATTTAAGCCTTTTCACAGTGAGATCTATGCGATATGGCCGAGAAATGTAATTTTGATGTTAACTCCCAAACCGCTGCGCAGAAGTCAACCAAACTTCACCCATTAGTGTATTTTATCACAATCTAGTAGTTACATGTGGAAATTTGGTTCTAGGACATTTGATTTGAGCGCAATCCTCAAACTTAGGTCAAAAAAGCCATTTAAGCCTTTTCACAGTGAGATCTATGCGATATGGCCGAGAAATGTAATTTTGATGTTAACTCCCAAACCGCTGCGCAGAAGTCAACCAAACTTCACCCAATAGTGTATTGTATCACAATCTAGTAGTTACATTTAAAAATTTTGTTCTAGGACATTTTGTTTGAACGCAATCATCAAACTTAATTAAAAAAGTCATTTAAGCCTTTTCACAGTGAGATCTATGCGATATGGCCGAGAAATGTAATTTTGATGTTAACTCCCAAACCGCTGCGCAGAAGTCAACCAAACTTCACCCATTAGTGTATTGTATCACAATCTAGTAGTTACATGTGGAAATTTGGTTATAGGACATTTGATTTGAGCGCAATCCTCAAACTTAGGTCAAAAAAGCCATTTAAGCCTTTTCACAGTGAGATCTATGCGATATGGCCGAGAAATGTAATTTTGATGTTAACTCCCAAACCGCTGCGCAGAAGTCAACCAAACTTCACCCAATAGTGTATTGTATCACAATCTAGTAGTTACATTTGAAAATTTTGTTCTAGGAAATTTTGTTTGAGCGCAATCATCAAACTTAATTAAAAAAGTCATTTAAGCCTTTTCACAGTGAGATCTATGCGATATGGCCGAGAAATGTAATTTTGATGTTAACTCCCAAACCGCTGCGCAGAAGTCAACCAAACTTCACCCATTAGTGTATTTTATCACAATCTAGTAGTTACATGTGGAAATTTGGTTCTAGGACATTTGATTTGAGCGCAATCCTCAAACTTAGGTCAAAAAAGCCATTTAAGCCTTTTCACAGTGAGATCTATGCGATATGGCCGAGAAATGTAATTTTGATGTTAACTCCCAAACCGCTGCGCAGAAGTCAACCAAACTTCACCCAAAAGTGTATTGTATCACATTCTAGTAGTTACATTTGAAAATTTCGTTCTAGGACATTTGGTTTGAGCGCAATCCTCAAACTTAGGTCAAAAAAGCCATTTAAGCCTTTTCACAGTGAGATCTATGCGATATGGCCGAGAAATGTAATTTTGATGTTAACTCCCAAACCGCTGCGCAGAAGTCAACCAAACTTCACCCAATAGTGTATTGTATCACAATCTAGTAGTTACATTTGAAAATTTTGTTCTAGGACATTTTGTTTGAACGCAATCATCAAACTTAATTAAAAAAGTCATTTAAGCCTTTTCACAGTGAGATCTATGCGATATGGCCGAGAAATGTAATTTTGATGTTAACTCCCAAACCGCTGCGCAGAAGTCAACCAAACTTCACCCAATAGTGTATTGTATCACAATCTAGTAGTTACATTTGAAAATTTTGTTCTAGGACATTTTGTTTGAGCGCAATCCTCAAACTTAGGTCAAAAAAGCCATTTAAGCCTTTTCACAGTGAGATCTATGCGATATGGCCGAGAAATGTAATTTTGATGTTAACTCCCAAACCGCTGCGCAGAAGTCAACCAAACTTCACCCAATAGTGTATTGTATCACAATCTAGTAGTTACATTTGAAAATTTTGTTCTAGGACATTTTGTTTGAACGCAATCATCAAACTTAATTAAAAAAGTCATTTAAGCCTTTTCACAGTGAGATCTATGCGATATGGCCGAGAAATGTAATTTTGATGTTAACTCCCAAACCGCTGCGCAGAAGTCAACCAAACTTCACCCAATAGTGTATTGTATCACAATCTAGTAGTTACATTTAAAAATTTTGTTCTAGGAAATTTTGTTTGAGCGCAATCATCAAACTTAATTAAAAAAGTCATTTAAGCCTTTTCACAGTGAGATCTATGCGATATGGCCGAGAAATGTAATTTTGATGTTAACTCCCAAACCGCTTCGCAGAAGTCAACCAAACTTCACCCATTAGTGTATTTTATCACAATCTAGTAGTTACATGTGGAAATTTGGTTCTAGGACATTTGATTTGAGCGCAATCCTCAAACTTAGGTCAAAAAAGCCATTTAAGCCTTTTCACAGTGAGATCTATGCGATATGGCCGAGAAATGTAATTTTGATGTTAACTCCCAAACCGCTGCGCAGAAGTCAACCATACTTCACCAAATAGTGTATTGTATCACAATCTAGTAGTTACATTTAAAAATTTTGTTCTAGGACATTTTGTTTGAACGCAATCATCAAACTTAATTAAAAAAGTCATTTAAGCCTTTTCACAGTGAGATCTATGCGATATGGCCGAGAAATGTAATTTTGATGTTAACTCCCAAACCGCTGCGCAGAAGTCAACCAAACTTCACCCATTAGTGTATTGTATCACAATCTAGTAGTTACATGTTGAAATTTGGTTATAGGACATTTGATTTGAGCGCAATCCTCAAACTTAGGTCAAAAAAGCCATTTAAGCCTTTTCACAGTGAGATCTATGCGATATGGCCGAGAAATGTAATTTTGATGTTAACTCCCAAACCGCTGCGCAGAAGTCAACCAAACTTCACCCAATAGTGTATTGTATCACAATCTAGTAGTTACATTTGAAAATTTTGTTCTAGGAAATTTTGTTTGAGCGCAATCATCAAACTTAATTAAAAAAGTCATTTAAGCCTTTTCACAGTGAGATCTATGCGATATGGCCGAGAAATGTAATTTTGATGTTAACTCCCAAACCGCTGCGCAGAAGTCAACCAAACTTCACCCATTAGTGTATTTTATCACAATCTAGTAGTTACATGTGGAAATTTGGTTCTAGGACATTTGATTTGAGCGCAATCCTCAAACTTAGGTCAAAAAAGCCATTTAAGCCTTTTCACAGTGAGATCTATGCGATATGGCCGAGAAATGTAATTTTGATGTTCACTCCCAAACCGCTGCGCAGAAGTCAACCAAACTTCACCCAATAGTGTATTGTATCACAATCTAGTAGTTACATTTGAAAATTTTGTTCTAGGAAATTTTGTTTGAGCGCAATCATCAAACTTAATTAAAAAAGTCATTTAAGCCTTTTCACAGTGAGATCTATGCGATATGGCCGAGAAATGTAATTTTGATGTTAACTCCCAAACCGCTGCGCAGAAGTCAACCAAACTTCACCCATTAGTGTATTTTATCACAATCTAGTAGTTACATGTGGAAATTTGGTTCTAGGACATTTGATTTGAGCGCAATCCTCAAACTTAGGTCAAAAAAGCCATTTAAGCCTTTTCACAGTGAGATCTATGCGATATGGCCGAGAAATGTAATTTTGATGTTAACTCCCAAACCGCTGCGCAGAAGTCAACCAAACTTCACCCAATAACGTATTGTATCACATTCTAGTAGTTACATTTGAAAATTTCGTTCTAGGACATTTGGTTTGAGCGCAATCCTCAAACTTAGGTCAAAAAAGCCATTTAAGCCTTTTCACAGTGAGATCTATGCGATATGGCCGAGAAATGTAATTTTGATGTTAACTCCCAAACCGCTGCGCAGAAGTCAACCAAACTTCACCCAATAGTGTATTGTATCACAATCTAGTAGTTACATTTGAAAATTTTGTTCTAGAACATTTTGTTTGAACGCAATCATCAAACTTAATTAAAAAAGTCATTTAAGCCTTTTCACAGTGAGATCTATGCGATATGGCCGAGAAATGTAATTTTGATGTTAACTCCCAAACCGCTGCGCAGAAGTCAACCAAACTTCACCCAATAGTGTATTGTATCACATTCTAGTAGTTACATTTGAAAATTTCGTTCAAGGACATTTGGTTTGAGCGCAATTATTAAACTTAGGTCAAAAAAGCCATTTAAGCCTTTTCACAGTGAGATCTATGCGATATGGCCGAGAAATGTAATTTTGATGTTAACTCCCAAACCGCTGCGCAGAAGTAAACCAAACTTCACCCATTAGTGTATTGTATCACAATCTAGTAGTTACATTTGAAAATTTTGTTCTAGAAAATTTTGTTTGAGCGCAATCATCAAACTTAATTAAAAAAGTCATTTAAGCCTTTTCACAGTGAGATCTATGCGATATGGCCGAGAAATGTAATTTTGATGTTAACTCCCAAACCGCTGCGCAGAAGTCAACCAAACTTCACCCATTAGTGTATTTTATCACAATCTAGTACTTACATGTGGAAATTTGGTTCTAGGACATTTGATTTGAGCGCAATCCTCAAACTTAGGTCAAAAAAGCCATTTAAGCCTTTTCACAGTGAGATCTATGCGATATGGCCGAGAAATGTAATTTTGATGTTAACTCCCAAACCGCTGCGCAGAAGTCAACCAAACTTCACCCAATAGTGTATTGTATCACAATCTAGTAGTTACATTTAAAAATTTTGTTCTAGGACATTTTGTTTGAGCGCAATCATCAAACTTAATTAAAAAAGTCATTTAAGCCTTTTCACAGTGAGATCTATGCGATATGGCCGAGAAATGTAATTTTGATGTTAACTCCCAAACCGCTTCGCAGAAGTCAACCAAACTTCACCCATTAGTGTATTTTATCACAATCTAGTAGTTACATGTGGAAATTTGGTTCTAGGACATTTGATTTGAGCGCAATCCTCAAACTTAGGTCAAAAAAGCCATTTAAGCCTTTTCACAGTGAGATCTATGCGATATGGCCGAGAAATGTAATTTTGATGTTAACTCCCAAACCGCTGCGCAGAAGTCAACCATACTTCACCAAATAGTGTATTGTATCACAATCTAGTAGTTACATTTAAAAATTTTGTTCTAGGACATTTTGTTTGAACGCAATCATCAAACTTAATTAAAAAAGTCATTTAAGCCTTTTCACAGTGAGATCTATGCGATATGGCCGAGAAATGTAATTTTGATGTTAACTCCCAAACCGCTGCGCAGAAGTCAACCAAACTTCACCCATTAGTGTATTGTATCACAATCTAGTAGTTACATGTGGAAATTTGGTTATAGGACATTTGATTTGAGCGCAATCCTCAAACTTAGGTCAAAAAAGCCATTTAAGCCTTTTCACAGTGAGATCTATGCGATATGGCCGAGAAATGTAATTTTGATGTTAACTCCCAAACCGCTGCGCAGAAGTCAACCAAACTTCACCCAATAGTGTATTGTATCACAATCTAGTAGTTACATTTGAAAATTTTGTTCTAGGAAATTTTGTTTGAGCGCAATCATCAAACTTAATTAAAAAAGTCATTTAAGCCTTTTCACAGTGAGATCTATGCGATATGGCCGAGAAATGTAATTTTGATGTTAACTCCCAAACCGCTTCGCAGAAGTCAACCAAACTTCACCCATTAGTGTATTTTATCACAATCTAGTAGTTACATGTGGAAATTTGGTTCTAGGACATTTGATTTGAGCGCAATCCTCAAACTTAGGTCAAAAAAGCCATTTAAGCCTTTTCACAGTGAGATCTATGCGATATGGCCGAGAAATGTAATTTTGATGTTAACTCCCAAACCGCTGCGCAGAAGTCAACCAAACTTCACCCAATAACGTATTGTATCACATTCTAGTAGTTACATTTGAAAATTTCGTTCTAGGACATTTGGTTTGAGCGCAATCCTCAAACTTAGGTCAAAAAAGCCATTTAAGCCTTTTCACAGTGAGATCTATGCGATATGGCCGAGAAATGTAATTTTGATGTTAACTCCCAAACCGCTGCGCAGAAGTCAACCAAACTTCACCCAATAGTGTATTGTATCACAATCTAGTAGTTACATTTGAAAATTTTGTTCTAGAAAATTTTGTTTGAACGCAATCATCAAACTTAATTAAAAAAGTCATTTAAGCCTTTTCACAGTGAGATCTATGCGATATGGCCGAGAAATGTAATTTTGATGTTAACTCCCAAACCGCTGCGCAGAAGTCAACCAAACTTCACCCAATAGTGTATTGTATCACATTCTAGTAGTTACATTTGAAAATTTCGTTCAAGGACATTTGGTTTGATCACAATCTAGTAGTTACATTTGAAAATTTTGTTCTAGAAAATTTTGTTTGAGCGCAATCATCAAACTTAATTAAAAAAGTCATTTAAGCCTTTTCACAGTGAGATCTATGCGATATGGCCGAGAAATGTAATTTTGATGTTAACTCCCAAACCGCTGCGCAGAAGTCAACCAAACTTCACCCAATAGTGTATTTTATCACAATCTAGTAGTTACATGTGGAAATTTGGTTCTAGGACATTTGATTTGAGCGCAATCCTCAAACTTAGGTCAAAAAAGCCTAAGCCTTTTCACAGTGAGATCTATGCGATATGGCCGAGAAATGTAATTTTGATGTTAACTCCCAAACCGCTGCGCAGAAGTCAACCAAACTTCACCCAATAGTGTATTGTATCACATTCTAGTAGTTACATTTGAAAATTTCGTTCTAGGACATTTGGTTTGAGCGCAATCCTCAAACTTAGGTCAAAAAAGCCATTTAAGCCTTTTCACAGTGAGATCTATGCGATATGGCCGAGAAATGTAATTTTGATGTTAACTCCCAAACCGCTGCGCAGAAGTCAACCAAACTTCACCCAATAGTGTATTGTATCACAATCTAGTAGTTACATTTGAAAATTTTGTTCTAGGAAATTTTGTTTGAACGCAATCATCAAACTTAAAAAAGTCATTTAAGCCTTTTCACAGTGAGATCTATGCGATATGGCCGAGAAATGTAATTTTGATGTTAACTCCCAAACCGCTGCGCAGAAGTCAACCAAACTTCACCCAATAGTGTATTGTATCACAATCTAGTAGTTACATTTGAAAATTTTGTTCTAGGACATTTTGTTTGAGCGCAATCCTCAAACTTAGGTCAAAAAAGCCATTTAAGCCTTTTCACAGTGAGATCTATGCGATATGGCCGAGAAATGTAATTTTGATGTTAACTCCCAAACCGCTTCGCAGAAGTCAACCAAACTTCACCCATTAGTGTATTTTATCACAATCTAGTAGTTACATGTGGAAATTTGGTACTAGGACATTTGATTTGAGCGCAATCCTCAAACTTAGGTCAAAAAAGCCATTTAAGCCTTTTCACAGTGAGATCTATGCGATATGGCCGAGAAATGTAATTTTGATGTTAACTCCCAAACCGCTGCGCAGAAGTCAACCAAACTTCACCCAATAGTGTATTGTATCACAATCTAGTAGTTACATTTAAAAATTTTGTTCTAGGACATTTTGTTTGAACGCAATCATCAAACTTAATTAAAAAAGTCATTTAAGCCTTTTCACAGTGAGATCTATGCGATATGGCCGAGAAATGTAATTTTGATGTTAACTCCCAAACCGCTGCGCAGAAGTCAACCAAACTTCACCCATTAGTGTATTGTATCACAATCTAGTAGTTACATGTGGAAATTTGGTTATAGGACATTTGATTTGAGCGCAATCCTCAAACTTAGGTCAAAAAAGCCATTTAAGCCTTTTCACAGTGAGATCTATGCGATATGGCCGAGAAATGTAATTTTGATGTTAACTCCCAAACCGCTGCGCAGAAGTCAACCAAACTTCACCCAATAGTGTATTGTATCACAATCTAGTAGTTACATTTGAAAATTTTGTTCTAGGAAATTTTGTTTGAGCGCAATCATCAAACTTAATTAAAAAAGTCATTTAAGCCTTTTCACAGTGAGATCTATGCGATATAGCCGAGAAATGTAATTTTGATGTTCACTCCCAAACCGCTGCGCAGAAGTCAACCAAACTTCACCCATTAGTGTATTTTATCACAATCTAGTAGTTACATGTGGAAATTTGGTTCTAGGACATTTGATTTGAGCGCAATCCTCAAACTTAGGTCAAAAAAGCCATTTAAGCCTTTTCACAGTGAGATCTATGCGATATGGCCGAGAAATGTAATTTTGATGTTCACTCCCAAACCGCTGCGCAGAAGTCAACCAAACTTCACCCAATAGTGTATTGTATCACAATCTAGTAGTTACATTTGAAAATTTTGTTCTAGGAAATTTTGTTTGAGCGCAATCATCAAACTTAATTAAAAAAGTCATTTAAGCCTTTTCACAGTGAGATCTATGCGATATGGCCGAGAAATGTAATTTTGATGTTAACTCCCAAACCGCTGCGCAGAAGTCAACCAAACTTCACCCATTAGTGTATTTTATCACAATCTAGTAGTTACATGTGGAAATTTGGTTCTAGGACATTTGATTTGAGCGCAATCCTCAAACTTAGGTCAAAAAAGCCATTTAAGCCTTTTCACAGTGAGATCTATGCGATATGGCCGAGAAATGTAATTTTGATGTTAACTCCCAAACCGCTGCGCAGAAGTCAACCAAACTTCACCCAATAGTGTATTGTATCACATTCTAGTAGTTACATTTGAAAATTTCGTTCTAGAACATTTGGTTTGAGCGCAATCCTCAAACTTAGGTCAAAAAAGCCATTTAAGCCTTTTCACAGTGAGATCTATGCGATATGGCCGAGAAATGTAATTTTGATGTTAACTCCCAAACCGCTGCGCAGAAGTCAACCAAACTTCACCCAATAGTGTATTGTATCACAATCTAGTAGTTACATTTGAAAATTTTGTTCTAGGAAATTTTGTTTGAACGCAATCATCAAACTTAATTAAAAAAGTCATTTAAGCCTTTTCACAGTGAGATCTATGCGATATGGCCGAGAAATGTAATCTTGATGTTAACTCCCAAACCGCTGCGCAGAAGTCAACCAAACTTCACCCAATAGTGTATTGTATCACATTCTAGTAGTTACATTTGAAAATTTCGTTCAAGGACATTTGGTTTGAGCGCAATTATTAAACTTAGGTCAAAAAAGTCATTTAAGCCTTTTCACAGTGAGATCTATGCGATATGGCCGAGAAATGTAATTTTGATGTTAACTCCCAAACCGCTGCGCAGAAGTCAACCAAACTTCACCCATTAGTGTATTGTATCACAATCTAGTAGTTACATTTGAAAATTTCGTTCAAGGACATTTGGTTTGAGCGCAATTATTAAACTTAGGTCAAAAAAGTCATTTAAGCCTTTTCACAGTGAGATCTATGCGATATGGCCGAGAAATGTAATTTTGATGTTAACTCCCAAACCGCTGCGCAGAAGTCAACCAAACTTCACCCATTAGTGTATTGTATCACAATCTAGTAGTTACATTTGAAAATTTCGTTCTAGGACATTTGGTTTGAGCGCAATCCTCAAACGTAGGTCAAAAAAGCCATTTAAGCCTTTTCACAGTGAGATCTATGCGATATGGCCGAGAAATGTAATTTTGATGTTAACTCCCAAACCGCTGCGCAGAAGTCAACCAAACTTCACCCAATAGTGTATTGTATCACATTCTAGTAGTTACATTTGAAAATTTCGTTCAAGGACATTTGGTTTGATCACAATCTAGTAGTTACATTTGAAAATTTTGTTCTAGAAAATTTTGTTTGAGCGCAATCATCAAACTTAATTAAAAAAGTCATTTAAGCCTTTTCACAGTGAGATCTATGCGATATGGCCGAGAAATGTAATTTTGATGTTAACTCCCAAACCGCTGCGCAGAAGTCAACCAAACTTCACCCAATAGTGTATTTTATCACAATCTAGTAGTTACATGTGGAAATTTGGTTCTAGGACATTTGATTTGAGCGCAATCCTCAAACTTAGGTCAAAAAAGCCTAAGCCTTTTCACAGTGAGATCTATGCGATATGGCCGAGAAATGTAATTTTGATGTTAACTCCCAAACCGCTGCGCAGAAGTCAACCAAACTTCACCCAATAGTGTATTGTATCACATTCTAGTAGTTACATTTGAAAATTTCGTTCTAGGACATTTGGTTTGAGCGCAATCCTCAAACTTAGGTCAAAAAAGCCATTTAAGCCTTTTCACAGTGAGATCTATGCGATATGGCCGAGAAATGTAATTTTGATGTTAACTCCCAAACCGCTGCGCAGAAGTCAACCAAACTTCACCCAATAGTGTATTGTATCACAATCTAGTAGTTACATTTGAAAATTTTGTTCTAGGAAATTTTGTTTGAACGCAATCATCAAACTTAAAAAAGTCATTTAAGCCTTTTCACAGTGAGATCTATGCGATATGGCCGAGAAATGTAATTTTGATGTTAACTCCCAAACCGCTGCGCAGAAGTCAACCAAACTTCACCCAATAGTGTATTGTATCACAATCTAGTAGTTACATTTGAAAATTTTGTTCTAGGACATTTTGTTTGAGCGCAATCCTCAAACTTAGGTCAAAAAAGCCATTTAAGCCTTTTCACAGTGAGATCTATGCGATATGGCCGAGAAATGTAATTTTGATGTTAACTCCCAAACCGCTTCGCAGAAGTCAACCAAACTTCACCCATTAGTGTATTTTATCACAATCTAGTAGTTACATGTGGAAATTTGGTACTAGGACATTTGATTTGAGCGCAATCCTCAAACTTAGGTCAAAAAAGCCATTTAAGCCTTTTCACAGTGAGATCTATGCGATATGGCCGAGAAATGTAATTTTGATGTTAACTCCCAAACCGCTGCGCAGAAGTCAACCAAACTTCACCCAATAGTGTATTGTATCACAATCTAGTAGTTACATTTAAAAATTTTGTTCTAGGACATTTTGTTTGAACGCAATCATCAAACTTAATTAAAAAAGTCATTTAAGCCTTTTCACAGTGAGATCTATGCGATATGGCCGAGAAATGTAATTTTGATGTTAACTCCCAAACCGCTGCGCAGAAGTCAACCAAACTTCACCCATTAGTGTATTGTATCACAATCTAGTAGTTACATGTGGAAATTTGGTTATAGGACATTTGATTTGAGCGCAATCCTCAAACTTAGGTCAAAAAAGCCATTTAAGCCTTTTCACAGTGAGATCTATGCGATATGGCCGAGAAATGTAATTTTGATGTTAACTCCCAAACCGCTGCGCAGAAGTCAACCAAACTTCACCCAATAGTGTATTGTATCACAATCTAGTAGTTACATTTGAAAATTTTGTTCTAGGAAATTTTGTTTGAGCGCAATCATCAAACTTAATTAAAAAAGTCATTTAAGCCTTTTCACAGTGAGATCTATGCGATATAGCCGAGAAATGTAATTTTGATGTTCACTCCCAAACCGCTGCGCAGAAGTCAACCAAACTTCACCCATTAGTGTATTTTATCACAATCTAGTAGTTACATGTGGAAATTTGGTTCTAGGACATTTGATTTGAGCGCAATCCTCAAACTTAGGTCAAAAAAGCCATTTAAGCCTTTTCACAGTGAGATCTATGCGATATGGCCGAGAAATGTAATTTTGATGTTCACTCCCAAACCGCTGCGCAGAAGTCAACCAAACTTCACCCAATAGTGTATTGTATCACAATCTAGTAGTTACATTTGAAAATTTTGTTCTAGGAAATTTTGTTTGAGCGCAATCATCAAACTTAATTAAAAAAGTCATTTAAGCCTTTTCACAGTGAGATCTATGCGATATGGCCGAGAAATGTAATTTTGATGTTAACTCCCAAACCGCTGCGCAGAAGTCAACCAAACTTCACCCATTAGTGTATTTTATCACAATCTAGTAGTTACATGTGGAAATTTGGTTCTAGGACATTTGATTTGAGCGCAATCCTCAAACTTAGGTCAAAAAAGCCATTTAAGCCTTTTCACAGTGAGATCTATGCGATATGGCCGAGAAATGTAATTTTGATGTTAACTCCCAAACCGCTGCGCAGAAGTCAACCAAACTTCACCCAATAGTGTATTGTATCACATTCTAGTAGTTACATTTGAAAATTTCGTTCTAGAACATTTGGTTTGAGCGCAATCCTCAAACTTAGGTCAAAAAAGCCATTTAAGCCTTTTCACAGTGAGATCTATGCGATATGGCCGAGAAATGTAATTTTGATGTTAACTCCCAAACCGCTGCGCAGAAGTCAACCAAACTTCACCCAATAGTGTATTGTATCACAATCTAGTAGTTACATTTGAAAATTTTGTTCTAGGAAATTTTGTTTGAACGCAATCATCAAACTTAATTAAAAAAGTCATTTAAGCCTTTTCACAGTGAGATCTATGCGATATGGCCGAGAAATGTAATCTTGATGTTAACTCCCAAACCGCTGCGCAGAAGTCAACCAAACTTCACCCAATAGTGTATTGTATCACATTCTAGTAGTTACATTTGAAAATTTCGTTCAAGGACATTTGGTTTGAGCGCAATTATTAAACTTAGGTCAAAAAAGTCATTTAAGCCTTTTCACAGTGAGATCTATGCGATATGGCCGAGAAATGTAATTTTGATGTTAACTCCCAAACCGCTGCGCAGAAGTCAACCAAACTTCACCCATTAGTGTATTGTATCACAATCTAGTAGTTACATTTGAAAATTTCGTTCAAGGACATTTGGTTTGAGCGCAATTATTAAACTTAGGTCAAAAAAGTCATTTAAGCCTTTTCACAGTGAGATCTATGCGATATGGCCGAGAAATGTAATTTTGATGTTAACTCCCAAACCGCTGCGCAGAAGTCAACCAAACTTCACCCATTAGTGTATTGTATCACAATCTAGTAGTTACATTTGAAAATTTCGTTCTAGGACATTTGGTTTGAGCGCAATCCTCAAACGTAGGTCAAAAAAGCCATTTAAGCCTTTTCACAGTGAGATCTATGCGATATGGCCGAGAAATGTAATTTTGATGTTAACTCCCAAACCGCTGCGCAGAAGTCAACCAAACTTCACCCATTAGTGTATTGTATCACAATCTAGTAGTTACATGTGGAAATTTGGTTATAGGACATTTGATTTGAGCGCAATCCTCAAACTTAGGTCAAAAAAGCCATTTAAGCCTTTTCACAGTGAGATCTATGCGATATGGCCGAGAAATGTAATTTTGATGTTAACTCCCAAACCGCTGCGCAGAAGTCAACCAAACTTCACCCAATAGTGTATTGTATCACAATCTAGTAGTTACATTTGAAAATTTTGTTCTAGGAAATTTTGTTTGAGCGCAATCATCAAACTTAATTAAAAAAGTCATTTAAGCCTTTTCACAGTGAGATCTATGCGATATGGCCGAGAAATGTAATTTTGATGTTAACTCCCAAACCGCTGCGCAGAAGTCAACCAAACTTCACCCATTAGTGTATTTTATCACAATCTAGTAGTTACATGTGGAAATTTGGTTCTAGGACATTTGATTTGAGCGCAATCCTCAAACTTAGGTCAAAAAAGCCATTTAAGCCTTTTCACAGTGAGATCTATGCGATATGGCCGAGAAATGTAATTTTGATGTTAACTCCCAAACCGCTGCGCAGAAGTCAACCAAACTTCACCCAATAGTGTATTGTATCACATTCTAGTAGTTACATTTGAAAATTTCGTTCTAGGACATTTGGTTTGAGCGCAATCCTCAAACGTAGGTCAAAAAAGCCATTAAGCCTTTTCACAGGGAGATCTATGCAATATGGCCGAGAAATGTAATTTTGATGTTAACTCCCAAACCGCTGCGCAGAAGTCAACCAAACTTCACCCAATAGTGTATTGTATCACAATCTAGTAGTTACATTTGACAATTTTGTTCTAGGACATTTTGTTTGAACGCAATCATCAAACTTAATTAAAAAAGTCATTTAAGCCTTTTCACAGTGAGATCTATGCGATATGGCCGAGAAATGTAATTTTGATGTTAACTCCCAAACCGCTGCGCAGAAGTCAACCAAACTTCACCCAATAGTGTATTGTATCACAATCTAGTAGTTACATTTGAAAATTTTGTTCTAGGACATTTTGTTTGAGCGCAATCCTCAAACTTAGGTCAAAAAAGCCATTTAAGCCTTTTCACAGTGAGATCTATGCGATATGGCCGACAAATGTAATTTTGATGTTAACTCCCAAACCGCTGCGCAGAAGTCAACCAAACTTCACCCAATAGTGTATTGTATCACAATCTAGTAGTTACATTTGAAAATTTTGTTCTAGGACATTTTGTTTGAACGCAATCATCAAACTTAATTAAAAAAGTCATTTAAGCCTTTTCACAGTGAGATCTATGCGATATGGCCGAGAAATGTAATTTTGATGTTAACTCCCAAACCTCTGCGCAGAAGTCAACCAAACTTCACCCAATAGTGTATTGTATCACAATCTAGTAGTTACATTTGAAAATTTTGTTCTAGGAAATTTTGTTTGAGCGCAATCATCAAACTTAATTAAAAAAGTCATTTAAGCCTTTTCACAGTGAGATCTATGCGATATGGCCGAGAAATGTAATTTTGATGTTAACTCCCAAACCGCTTCGCAGAAGTCAACCAAACTTCACCCATTAGTGTATTTTATCACAATCTAGTAGTTACATGTGGAAATTTGGTTCTAGGACATTTGATTTGAGCGCAATCCTCAAACTTAGGTCAAAAAAGCCATTTAAGCCTTTTCACAGTGAGATCTATGCGATATGGCCGAGAAATGTAATTTTGATGTTAACTCCCAAACCGCTGCGCAGAAGTCAACCAAACTTCACCCAATAGTGTATTGTATCACAATCTAGTAGTTACATTTGAAAATTTTGTTCTAGGAAATTTTGTTTGAGCGCAATCATCAAACTTAATTAAAAAAGTCATTTAAGCCTTTTCACAGTGAGATCTATGCGATATGGCCGAGAAATGTAATTTTGATGTTAACTCCCAAACCGCTGCGCAGAAGTCAACCAAACTTCACCCATTAGTGTATTTTATCACAATCTAGTAGTTACATGTGGAAATTTGGTTCTAGGACATTTGATTTGAGCGCAATCCTCAAACTTAGGTCAAAAAAGCCATTTAAGCCTTTTCACAGTGAGATCTATGCGATATGGCCGAGAAATGTAATTTTGATGTTAACTCCCAAACCGCTGCGCAGAAGTCAACCAAACTTCACCCAATAGTGTATTGTATCACATTCTAGTAGTTACATTTGAAAATTTTGTTCTAGAACATTTGGTTTGAGCGCAATCCTCAAACTTAGGTCAAAAAAGCCATTTAAGCCTTTTCACAGTGAGATCTATGCGATATGGCCGAGAAATGTAATTTTGATGTTAACTCCCAAACCGCTGCGCAGAAGTCAACCAAACTTCACCCAATAGTGTATTGTATCACAATCTAGTAGTTACATTTGAAAATTTTGTTCTAGGAAATTTTGTTTGAACGCAATCATCAAACTTAATTAAAAAAGTCATTTAAGCCTTTTCACAGTGAGATCTATGCGATATGGCCGAGAAATGTAATCTTGATGTTAACTCCCAAACCGCTGCGCAGAAGTCAACCAAACTTCACCCAATAGTGTATTGTATCACATTCTAGTAGTTACATTTGAAAATTTCGTTCAAGGACATTTGGTTTGAGCGCAATTATTAAACTTAGGTCAAAAAAGTCATTTAAGCCTTTTCACAGTGAGATCTATGCGATATGGCCGAGAAATGTAATTTTGATGTTAACTCCCAAACCGCTGCGCAGAAGTCAACCAAACTTCACCCATTAGTGTATTGTATCACAATCTAGTAGTTACATTTGAAAATTTCGTTCAAGGACATTTGGTTTGAGCGCAATTATTAAACTTAGGTCAAAAAAGTCATTTAAGCCTTTTCACAGTGAGATCTATGCGATATGGCCGAGAAATGTAATTTTGATGTTAACTCCCAAACCGCTGCGCAGAAGTCAACCAAACTTCACCCATTAGTGTATTGTATCACAATCTAGTAGTTACATTTGAAAATTTCGTTCTAGGACATTTGGTTTGAGCGCAATCCTCAAACGTAGGTCAAAAAAGCCATTTAAGCCTTTTCACAGTGAGATCTATGCGATATGGCCGAGAAATGTAATTTTGATGTTAACTCCCAAACCGCTGCGCAGAAGTCAACCAAACTTCACCCATTAGTGTATTGTATCACAATCTAGTAGTTACATGTGGAAATTTGGTTATAGGACATTTGATTTGAGCGCAATCCTCAAACTTAGGTCAAAAAAGCCATTTAAGCCTTTTCACAGTGAGATCTATGCGATATGGCCGAGAAATGTAATTTTGATGTTAACTCCCAAACCGCTGCGCAGAAGTCAACCAAACTTCACCCAATAGTGTATTGTATCACAATCTAGTAGTTACATTTGAAAATTTTGTTCTAGGAAATTTTGTTTGAGCGCAATCATCAAACTTAATTAAAAAAGTCATTTAAGCCTTTTCACAGTGAGATCTATGCGATATGGCCGAGAAATGTAATTTTGATGTTAACTCCCAAACCGCTGCGCAGAAGTCAACCAAACTTCACCCATTAGTGTATTTTATCACAATCTAGTAGTTACATGTGGAAATTTGGTTCTAGGACATTTGATTTGAGCGCAATCCTCAAACTTAGGTCAAAAAAGCCATTTAAGCCTTTTCACAGTGAGATCTATGCGATATGGCCGAGAAATGTAATTTTGATGTTAACTCCCAAACCGCTGCGCAGAAGTCAACCAAACTTCACCCAATAGTGTATTGTATCACATTCTAGTAGTTACATTTGAAAATTTCGTTCTAGGACATTTGGTTTGAGCGCTATCCTCAAACGTAGGTCAAAAAAGCCATTAAGCCTTTTCACAGTGAGATCTATGCGATATGGCCGAGAAATGTAATTTTGATGTTAACTCCCAAACCGCTGCGCAGAAGTCAACCAAACTTCACCCAATAGTGTATTGTATCACAATCTAGTAGTTACATTTGACAATTTTGTTCTAGGACATTTTGTTTGAACGCAATCATCAAACTTAATTAAAAAAGTCATTTAAGCCTTTTCACAGTGAGATCTATGCGATATGGCCGAGAAATGTAATTTTGATGTTAACTCCCAAACCGCTGCGCAGAAGTCAACCAAACTTCACCCAATAGTGTATTGTATCACAATCTAGTAGTTACATTTGAAAATTTTGTTCTAGGACATTTTGTTTGAGCGCAATCCTCAAACTTAGGTCAAAAAAGCCATTTAAGCCTTTTCACAGTGAGATCTATGCGATATGGCCGAGAAATGTAATTTTGATGTTAACTCCCAAACCGCTGCGCAGAAGTCAACCAAACTTCACCCAATAGTGTATTGTATCACAATCTAGTAGTTACATTTGAAAATTTTTTTCTAGGACATTTTGTTTGAACGCAATCATCAAACTTAATTAAAAAAGTCATTTAAGCCTTTTCACAGTGAGATCTATGCGATATGGCCGAGAAATGTAATTTTGATGTTAACTCCCAAACCTCTGCGCAGAAGTCAACCAAACTTCACCCAATAGTGTATTGTATCACAATCTAGTAGTTACATTTGAAAATTTTGTTCTAGGAAATTTTGTTTGAGCGCAATCATCAAACTTAATTAAAAAAGTCATTTAAGCCTTTTCACAGTGAGATCTATGCGATATGGCCGAGAAATGTAATTTTGATGTTAACTCCCAAACCGCTTCGCAGAAGTCAACCAAACTTCACCCATTAGTGTATTTTATCACAATCTAGTAGTTACATGTGGAAATTTGGTTATAGGACATTTGATTTGAGCGCAATCCTCAAACTTAGGTCAAAAAAGCCATTTAAGCCTTTTCACAGTGAGATCTATGCGATATGGCCGAGAAATGTAATTTTGATGTTAACTCCCAAACCGCTGCGCAGAAGTCAACCAAACTTCACCCAATAGTGTATTGTATCACAATCTAGTAGTTACATTTGAAAATTTTGTTCTAGGAAATTTTGTTTGAGCGCAATCATCAAACTTAATTAAAAAAGTCATTTAAGCCTTTTCACAGTGAGATCTATGCGATATGGCCGAGAAATGTAATTTTGATGTTAACTCCCAAACCGCTGCGCAGAAGTCAACCAAACTTCACCCATTAGTGTATTTTATCACAATCTAGTAGTTACATGTGGAAATTTGGTTCTAGGACATTTGATTTGAGCGCAATCCTCAAACTTAGGTCAAAAAAGCCATTTAAGCCTTTTCACAGTGAGATCTATGCGATATGGCCGAGAAATGTAATTTTGATGTTCACTCCCAAACCGCTGCGCAGAAGTCAACCAAACTTCACCCAATAGTGTATTGTATCACAATCTAGTAGTTACATGTGGAAATTTCGTTCTAGGACATTTGGTTTGAGCGCAATCATCAAACTTAATTAAAAAAGTCATTTAAGCCTTTTCACAGTGAGATATATGCGATATGGCCGAGAAATGTAATTTTGATGTTCACTCCCAAACCGCTGCGCAGAAGACAACCAAACTTCACCCATTAGTGTATTGTATCACAATCTAGTAGTTACATGTGGAAATTTGGTTATAGGACATTTGATTTGAGCGCAATCCTCAAACTTAGGTCAAAAAAGCCATTTAAGCCTTTTCACAGTGAGATCTATGCGATATGGCCGAGAAATGTAATTTTGATGTTAACTCCCAAACCGCTGCGCAGAAGTCAACCAAACTTCACCCATTAGTGTATTGTATCACAATCTAGTAGTTACATTTGAAAATTTCGTTCTAGGACATTTGGTTTGAGCGCAATCTTTAAACTTAGGTCAAAAAAGCCATTTAAGCCTTTTCACAGTGAGATCTATGCGATATGGCCGAGAAATGTAATTTTGATGTTAACTCCCAAACCGCTGCGCAGAAGTCAACCAAACTTCACCCAATAGTGTATTGTATCACAATCTAGTAGTTACATTTGAAAATTTTGTTCTAGGACATTTTGTTTGAACGCAATCATCAAACTTAATTAAAAAAGTCATTTAAGCCTTTTCACAGTGAGATCTATGCGATATGGCCGAGAAATGTAATTTTGATGTTAACTCCCAAACCGCTGCGCAGAAGTAAACCAAACTTCACCCAATAGTGTATTGTATCACAATCTAGTAGTTACATTTGAAAATTTTGTTCTAGGAAATTTTGTTTGAGCGCAATCATCAAACTTAATTAAAAAAGTCATTTAAGCCTTTTCACAGTGAGATCTATGCGATATGGCCGAGAAATGTAATTTTGATGTTAACTCCCAAACCGCTGCGCAGAAGTCAACCAAACTTCACCCATTAGTGTATTTTATCACAATCTAGTAGTTACATGTGGAAATTTGGTTCTAGGACATTTCATTTGAGCGCAATCCTCAAACTTAGGTCAAAAAAGCCATTTAAGCCTTTTCACAGTGAGATCTATGCGATATGGCCGAGAAATGTAATTTTGATGTTAACTCCCAAACCGCTGCGCAGAAGTCAACCAAACTTCACCCAATAGTGTATTGTATCACAATCTAGTAGTTACATTTGAAAATTTTGTTCTAGGACATTTTGTTTGAACGCAATCATCAAACTTAATTAAAAAAGTCATTTAAGCCTTTTCACAGTGAGATCTATGCGATATGGCCGAGAAATGTAATTTTGATGTTAACTCCCAAACCGCTGCGCAGAAGTCAACCAAACTTCACCCAATAGTGTATTGTATCACAATCTAGTAGTTACATTTGAAAATTTTGTTCTAGGACATTTTGTTGGAGCGCAATCCTCAAACTTAGGTCAAAAAAGCCATTTAAGCCTTTTCACAGTGAGATCTATGCGATATGGCCGAGAAATGTAATTTTGATGTTAACTCCCAAACCGCTGCGCAGAAGTCAACCAAACTTCACCCAATAGTGTATTGTATCACAATCTAGTAGTTACATTTGAAAATTTTGTTCTAGGACATTTTGTTTGAACGCAATCATCAAACTTAATTAAAAAAGTCATTTAAGCCTTTTCACAGTGAGATCTATGCGATATGGCCGAGAAATGTAATTTTGATGTTAACTCCCAAACCTCTGCGCAGAAGTCAACCAAACTTCACCCAATAGTGTATTGTATCACAATCTAGTAGTTACATTTGAAAATTTTGTTCTAGGAAATTTTGTTTGAGCGCAATCATCAAACTTAATTAAAAAAGTCATTTAAGCCTTTTCACAGTGAGATCTATGCGATATGGCCGAGAAATGTAATTTTGATGTTAACTCCCAAACCGCTTCGCAGAAGTCAACCAAACTTCACCCATTAGTGTATTTTATCACAATCTAGTAGTTACATGTGGAAATTTGGTTCTAGGACATTTGATTTGAGCGCAATCCTCAAACTTAGGTCAAAAAAGCCATTTAAGCCTTTTCACAGTGAGATCTATGCGATATGGCCGAGAAATGTAATTTTGATGTTAACTCCCAAACCGCTGCGCAGAAGTCAACCAAACTTCACCCAATAGTGTATTGTATCACAATCTAGTAGGTACATTTAAAAATTTTGTTCTAGGAAATTTTGTTTGAGCGCAATCATCAAACTTAATTAAAAAAGTCATTTAAGCCTTTTCACAGTGAGATCTATGCGATATGGCCGAGAAATGTAATTTTGATGTTAACTCCCAAACCGCTGCGCAGAAGTCAACCAAACTTCACCCATTAGTGTATTGTATCACAATCTAGTAGTTACATGTGGAAATTTGGTTCTAGGACATTTGATTTGAGCGCAATCCTCAAACTTAGGTCAAAAAAGCCATTTAAGCCTTTTCACAGTGAGATCTATGCGATATGGCCGAGAAATGTAATTTTGATGTTCACTCCCAAACCGCTGCGCAGAAGTCAACCAAACTTCACCCAATAGTGTATTGTATCACAATCTAGTAGTTACATTTAAAAATTTTGTTCTAGGACATTTTGTTTGAACGCAATCATCAAACTTAATTAAAAAAGTCATTTAAGCCTTTTCACAGTGAGATCTATGCGATATGGCCGAGAAATGTAATTTTGATGTTAACTCCCAAACCTCTGCGCAGAAGTCAACCAAACTTCACCCAATAGTGTATTGTATCACAATCTAGTAGTTACATTTAAAAATTTTGTTCTAGGACATTTTGTTTGAACGCAATCATCAAACTTAATTAAAAAAGTCATTTAAGCCTTTTCACAGTGAGATCTATGCGATATGGCCGAGAAATGTAATTTTGATGTTAACTCCCAAACCGCTGCGCAGAAGTCAACCAAACTTCACCCATTAGTGTATTGTATCACAATCTAGTAGTTACATGTGGAAATTTGGTTATAGGACATTTGATTTGAGCGCAATCCTCAAACTTAGGTCAAAAAAGCCATTTAAGCCTTTTCACAGTGAGATCTATGCGATATGGCCGAGAAATGTAATTTTGATGTTAACTCCCAAACCGCTGCGCAGAAGTCAACCAAACTTCACCCAATAGTGTATTGTATCACAATCTAGTAGTTACATTTGAAAATTTTGTTCTAGGAAATTTTGTTTGAGCGCAATCATCAAACTTAATTAAAAAAGTCATTTAAGCCTTTTCACAGTGAGATCTATGCGATATAGCCGAGAAATGTAATTTTGATGTTCACTCCCAAACCGCTGCGCAGAAGTCAACCAAACTTCACCCATTAGTGTATTTTATCACAATCTAGTAGTTACATGTGGAAATTTGGTTCTAGGACATTTGATTTGAGCGCAATCCTCAAACTTAGGTCAAAAAAGCCATTTAAGCCTTTTCACAGTGAGATCTATGCGATATGGCCGAGAAATGTAATTTTGATGTTCACTCCCAAACCGCTGCGCAGAAGTCAACCAAACTTCACCCAATAGTGTATTGTATCACAATCTAGTAGTTACATTTGAAAATTTTGTTCTAGGAAATTTTGTTTGAGCGCAATCATCAAACTTAATTAAAAAAGTCATTTAAGCCTTTTCACAGTGAGATCTATGCGATATGGCCGAGAAATGTAATTTTGATGTTAACTCCCAAACCGCTGCGCAGAAGTCAACCAAACTTCACCCATTAGTGTATTTTATCACAATCTAGTAGTTACATGTGGAAATTTGGTTCTAGGACATTTGATTTGAGCGCAATCCTCAAACTTAGGTCAAAAAAGCCATTTAAGCCTTTTCACAGTGAGATCTATGCGATATGGCCGAGAAATGTAATTTTGATGTTAACTCCCAAACCGCTGCGCAGAAGTCAACCAAACTTCACCCAATAGTGTATTGTATCACATTCTAGTAGTTACATTTGAAAATTTCGTTCTAGAACATTTGGTTTGAGCGCAATCCTCAAACTTAGGTCAAAAAAGCCATTTAAGCCTTTTCACAGTGAGATCTATGCGATATGGCCGAGAAATGTAATTTTGATGTTAACTCCCAAACCGCTGCGCAGAAGTCAACCAAACTTCACCCAATAGTGTATTGTATCACAATCTAGTAGTTACATTTGAAAATTTTGTTCTAGGAAATTTTGTTTGAACGCAATCATCAAACTTAATTAAAAAAGTCATTTAAGCCTTTTCACAGTGAGATCTATGCGATATGGCGGAGAAATGTAATCTTGATGTTAACTCCCAAACCGCTGCGCAGAAGTCAACCAAACTTCACCCAATAGTGTATTGTATCACATTCTAGTAGTTACATTTGAAAATTTCGTTCAAGGACATTTGGTTTGAGCGCAATTATTAAACTTAGGTCAAAAAAGTCATTTAAGCCTTTTCACAGTGAGATCTATGCGATATGGCCGAGAAATGTAATTTTGATGTTAACTCCCAAACCGCTGCGCAGAAGTCAACCAAACTTCACCCATTAGTGTATTGTATCACAATCTAGTAGTTACATTTGAAAATTTCGTTCAAGGACATTTGGTTTGAGCGCAATTATTAAACTTAGGTCAAAAAAGTCATTTAAGCCTTTTCACAGTGAGATCTATGCGATATGGCCGAGAAATGTAATTTTGATGTTAACTCCCAAACCGCTGCGCAGAAGTCAACCAAACTTCACCCATTAGTGTATTGTATCACAATCTAGTAGTTACATTTGAAAATTTCGTTCTAGGACATTTGGTTTGAGCGCAATCCTCAAACGTAGGTCAAAAAAGCCATTTAAGCCTTTTCACAGTGAGATCTATGCGATATGGCCGAGAAATGTAATTTTGATGTTAACTCCCAAACCGCTGCGCAGAAGTCAACCAAACTTCACCCATTAGTGTATTGTATCACAATCTAGTAGTTACATGTGGAAATTTGGTTATAGGACATTTGATTTGAGCGCAATCCTCAAACTTAGGTCAAAAAAGCCATTTAAGCCTTTTCACAGTGAGATCTATGCGATATGGCCGAGAAATGTAATTTTGATGTTAACTCCCAAACCGCTGCGCAGAAGTCAACCAAACTTCACCCAATAGTGTATTGTATCACAATCTAGTAGTTACATTTGAAAATTTTGTTCTAGGAAATTTTGTTTGAGCGCAATCATCAAACTTAATTAAAAAAGTCATTTAAGCCTTTTCACAGTGAGATCTATGCGATATGGCCGAGAAATGTAATTTTGATGTTAACTCCCAAACCGCTGCGCAGAAGTCAACCAAACTTCACCCATTAGTGTATTTTATCACAATCTAGTAGTTACATGTGGAAATTTGGTTCTAGGACATTTGATTTGAGCGCAATCCTCAAACTTAGGTCAAAAAAGCCATTTAAGCCTTTTCACAGTGAGATCTATGCGATATGGCCGAGAAATGTAATTTTGATGTTAACTCCCAAACCGCTGCGCAGAAGTCAACCAAACTTCACCCAATAGTGTATTGTATCACATTCTAGTAGTTACATTTGAAAATTTCGTTCTAGGACATTTGGTTTGAGCGCTATCCTCAAACGTAGGTCAAAAAAGCCATTAAGCCTTTTCACAGTGAGATCTATGCGATATGGCCGAGAAATGTAATTTTGATGTTAACTCCCAAACCGCTGCGCAGAAGTCAACCAAACTTCACCCAATAGTGTATTGTATCACAATCTAGTAGTTACATTTGACAATTTTGTTCTAGGACATTTTGTTTGAACGCAATCATCAAACTTAATTAAAAAAGTCATTTAAGCCTTTTCACAGTGAGATCTATGCGATATGGCCGAGAAATGTAATTTTGATGTTAACTCCCAAACCGCTGCGCAGAAGTCAACCAAACTTCACCCAATAGTGTATTGTATCACAATCTAGTAGTTACATTTGAAAATTTTGTTCTAGGACATTTTGTTTGAGCGCAATCCTCAAACTTAGGTCAAAAAAGCCATTTAAGCCTTTTCACAGTGAGATCTATGCGATATGGCCGAGAAATGTAATTTTGATGTTAACTCCCAAACCGCTGCGCAGAAGTCAACCAAACTTCACCCAATAGTGTATTGTATCACAATCTAGTAGTTACATTTGAAAATTTTGTTCTAGGACATTTTGTTTGAACGCAATCATCAAACTTAATTAAAAAAGTCATTTAAGCCTTTTCACAGTGAGATCTATGCGATATGGCCGAGAAATGTAATTTTGATGTTAACTCCCAAACCTCTGCGCAGAAGTCAACCAAACTTCACCCAATAGTGTATTGTATCACAATCTAGTAGTTACATTTGAAAATTTTGTTCTAGGAAATTTTGTTTGAGCGCAATCATCAAACTTAATTAAAAAAGTCATTTAAGCCTTTTCACAGTGAGATCTATGCGATATGGCCGAGAAATGTAATTTTGATGTTAACTCCCAAACCGCTTCGCAGAAGTCAACCAAACTTCACCCATTAGTGTATTTTATCACAATCTAGTAGTTACATGTGGAAATTTGGTTCTAGGACATTTGATTTGAGCGCAATCCTCAAACTTAGGTCAAAAAAGCCATTTAAGCCTTTTCACAGTGAGATCTATGCGATATGGCCGAGAAATGTAATTTTGATGTTAACTCCCAAACCGCTGCGCAGAAGTCAACCAAACTTCACCCAATAGTGTATTGTATCACAATCTAGTAGGTACATTTAAAAATTTTGTTCTAGGAAATTTTGTTTGAGCGCAATCATCAAACTTAATTAAAAAAGTCATTTAAGCCTTTTCACAGTGAGATCTATGCGATATGGCCGAGAAATGTAATTTTGATGTTAACTCCCAAACCGCTGCGCAGAAGTCAACCAAACTTCACCCATTAGTGTATTGTATCACAATCTAGTAGTTACATGTGGAAATTTGGTTATAGGACATTTGATTTGAGCGCAATCCTCAAACTTAGGTCAAAAAAGCCATTTAAGCCTTTTCACAGTGAGATCTATGCGATATGGCCGAGAAATGTAATTTTGATGTTAACTCCCAAACCGCTGCGCAGAAGTCAACCAAACTTCACCCAATAGTGTATTGTATCACAATCTAGTAGTTACATTTGAAAATTTTGTTCTAGGAAATTTTGTTTGAGCGCAATCATCAAACTTAATTAAAAAAGTCATTTAAGCCTTTTCACAGTGAGATCTATGCGATATGGCCGAGAAATGTAATTTTGATGTTAACTCCCAAACCGCTGCGCAGAAGTCAACCAAACTTCACCCATTAGTGTATTTTATCACAATCTAGTAGTTACATGTGGAAATTTGGTTCTAGGACATTTGATTTGAGCGCAATCCTCAAACTTAGGTCAAAAAAGCCATTTAAGCCTTTTCACAGTGAGATCTATGCGATATGGCCGAGAAATGTAATTTTGATGTTCACTCCCAAACCGCTGCGCAGAAGTCAACCAAACTTCACCCAATAGTGTATTGTATCACAATCTAGTAGTTACATGTGGAAATTTCGTTCTAGGACATTTGGTTTGAGCGCAATCATCAAACTTAATTAAAAAAGTCATTTAAGCCTTTTCACAGTGAGATATATGCGATATGGCCGAGAAATGTAATTTTGATGTTCACTCCCAAACCGCTGCGCAGAAGACAACCAAACTTCACCCATTAGTGTATTGTATCACAATCTAGTAGTTACATGTGGAAATTTGGTTATAGGACATTTGATTTGAGCGCAATCCTCAAACTTAGGTCAAAAAAGCCATTTAAGCCTTTTCACAGTGAGATCTATGCGATATGGCCGAGAAATGTAATTTTGATGTTAACTCCCAAACCGCTGCGCAGAAGTCAACCAAACTTCACCCATTAGTGTATTGTATCACAATCTAGTAGTTACATTTGAAAATTTCGTTCTAGGACATTTGGTTTGAGCGCAATCTTTAAACTTAGGTCAAAAAAGCCATTTAAGCCTTTTCACAGTGAGATCTATGCGATATGGCCGAGAAATGTAATTTTGATGTTAACTCCCAAACCGCTGCGCAGAAGTCAACCAAACTTCACCCATTAGTGTATTGTATCACAATCTAGTAGTTACATTTGAAAATTTCGTTCAAGGACATTTGGTTTGAGCGCAATTATTAAACTTAGGTCAAAAAAGTCATTTAAGCCTTTTCACAGTGAGATCTATGCGATATGGCCGAGAAATGTAATTTTGATGTTAACTCCCAAACCGCTGCGCAGAAGTCAACCAAACTTCACCCATTAGTGTATTGTATCACAATCTAGTAGTTACATTTGAAAATTTCGTTCTAGGACATTTGGTTTGAGCGCAATCATCAAACTTAATTAAAAAAGTCATTTAAGCCTTTTCACAGTGAGATCTATGCGATATGGCCGAGAAATGTAATTTTGATGTTAACTCCCAAACCGCTGCGCAGAAGTCAACCAAACTTCACCCATTAGTGTATTTTATCACAATCTAGTAGTTACATGTGGAAATTTGGTTCTAGGACATTTGATTTGAGCGCAATCCTCAAACTTAGGTCAAAAAAGCCATTTAAGCCTTTTCACAGTGAGATCTATGCGATATGGCCGAGAAATGTAATTTTGATGTTAACTCCCAAACCGCTGCGCAGAAGTCAACCAAACTTCACCCAATAGTGTATTGTATCACAATCTAGTAGTTACATTTGAAAATTTTGTTCTAGGAAATTTTGTTTGAGCACAATCATCAAACTTAATTAAAAAAGTCATTTAAGCCTTTTCACAGTGAGATCTATGCGATATGGCCGAGAAATGTAATTTTGATGTTAACTCCCAAACCGCTGCGCAGAAGTCAACCAAACTTCACCCATTAGTGTATTTTATCACAATCTAGTAGTTACATGTGGAAATTTGGTTTTAGGACATTTGATTTGAGCGCAATCCTCAAACTTAGGTCAAAAAAGCCATTTAAGCCTTTTCACAGTGAGATCTATGCGATATGGCCGAGAAATGTAATTTTGATGTTAACTCCCAAACCGCTGCGCAGAAGTCAACCAAACTTCACCCAATAGTGTATTGTATCACATTCTAGTAGTTACATTTGAAAATTTCGTTCTAGGACATTTGGTTTGAGCGCTATCCTCAAACGTAGGTCAAAAAAGCCATTAAGCCTTTTCACAGTGAGATCTATGCGATATGGCCGAGAAATGTAATTTTGATGTTAACTCCCAAACCGCTGCGCAGAAGTCAACCAAACTTCACCCAATAGTGTATTGTATCACAATCTAGTAGTTACATTTGACAATTTTGTTCTAGGACATTTTGTTTGAACGCAATCATCAAACTTAATTAAAAAAGTCATTTAAGCCTTTTCACAGTGAGATCTATGCGATATGGCCGAGAAATGTAATTTTGATGTTAACTCCCAAACCGCTGCGCAGAAGTCAACCAAACTTCACCCAATAGTGTATTGTATCACAATCTAGTAGTTACATTTGAAAATTTTGTTCTAGGACATTTTGTTTGAGCGCAATCCTCAAACTTAGGTCAAAAAAGCCATTTAAGCCTTTTCACAGTGAGATCTATGCGATATGGCCGAGAAATGTAATTTTGATGTTAACTCCCAAACCGCTGCGCAGAAGTCAACCAAACTTCACCCAATAGTGTATTGTATCACAATCTAGTAGTTACATTTGAAAATTTTGTTCTAGGACATTTTGTTTGAACGTAATCATCAAACTTAATTAAAAAAGTCATTTAAGCCTTTTCACAGTGAGATCTATGCGATATGGCCGAGAAATGTAATTTTGATGTTAACTCCCAAACCTCTGCGCAGAAGTCAACCAAACTTCACCCAATAGTGTATTGTATCACAATCTAGTAGTTACATTTGAAAATTTTGTTCTAGGAAATTTTGTTTGAGCGCAATCATCAAACTTAATTAAAAAAGTCATTTAAGCCTTTTCACAGTGAGATCTATGCGATATGGCCGAGAAATGTAATTTTGATGTTAACTCCCAAACCGCTTCGCAGAAGTCAACCAAACTTCACCCATTAGTGTATTTTATCACAATCTAGTAGTTACATGTGGAAATTTGGTTCTAGGACATTTGATTTGAGCGCAATCCTCAAACTTAGGTCAAAAAAGCCATTTAAGCCTTTTCACAGTGAGATCTATGCGATATGGCCGAGAAATGTAATTTTGATGTTAACTCCCAAACCGCTGCGCAGAAGTCAACCAAACTTCACCCAATAGTGTATTGTATCACAATCTAGTAGGTACATTTAAAAATTTTGTTCTAGGAAATTTTGTTTGAGCGCAATCATCAAACTTAATTAAAAAAGTCATTTAAGCCTTTTCACAGTGAGATCTATGCGATATGGCCGAGAAATGTAATTTTGATGTTAACTCCCAAACCGCTGCGCAGAAGTCAACCAAACTTCACCCATTAGTGTATTGTATCACAATCTAGTAGTTACATGTGGAAATTTTGTTCTAGGACATTTGATTTGAGCGCAATCCTCAAACTTAGGTCAAAAAAGCCATTTAAGCCTTTTCACAGTGAGATCTATGCGATATGGCCGAGAAATGTAATTTTGATGTTAACTCCCAAACCGCTGCGCAGAAGTCAACCAAACTTCACCCAATAGTGTATTGTATCACAATCTAGTAGTTACATTTGAAAATTTTGTTCTAGGAAATTTTGTTTGAGCGCAATCATCAAACTTAATTAAAAAAGTCATTTAAGCCTTTTCACAGTGAGATCTATGCGATATGGCCGAGAAATGTAATTTTGATGTTAACTCCCAAACCGCTGCGCAGAAGTCAACCAAACTTCACCCATTAGTGTATTTTATCACAATCTAGTAGTTACATGTGGAAATTTGGTTCTAGGACATTTGATTTGAGCGCAATCCTCAAACTTAGGTCAAAAAAGCCATTTAAGCCTTTTCACAGTGAGATCTATGCGATATGGCCGAGAAATGTAATTTTGATGTTAACTCCCAAACCGCTGCGCAGAAGTCAACCAAACTTCACCCAATAGTGTATTGTATCACAATCTAGTAGTTACATTTGAAAATTTTGTTCTAGGACATTTTGTTTGAACGCAATCATCAAACTTAATTAAAAAAGTCATTTAAGCCTTTTCACAGTGAGATCTATGCGATATGGCCGAGAAATGTAATTTTGATGTTAACTCCCAAACCGCTGCGCAGAAGTCAACCAAACTTCACCCATTAGTGTATTGTATCACAATCTAGTAGTTACATGTGGAAATTTGGTTATAGGACATTTTATTTGAGCGCAATCCTCAAACTTAGGTCAAAAAAGCCATTTAAGCCTTTTCACAGTGAGATCTATGCGATATGGCCGAGAAATGTAATTTTGATGTTAACTCCCAAACCGCTGCGCAGAAGTCAACCAAACTTCACCCAATAGTGTATTGTATCACAATCTAGTAGTTACATTTGAAAATTTTGTTCTAGGAAATTTTGTTTGAGCGCAATCATCAAACTTAATTAAAAAAGTCATTTAAGCCTTTTCACAGTGAGATCTATGCGATATGGCCGAGAAATGTAATTTTGATGTTAACTCCCAAACCGCTGCGCAGAAGTCAACCAAACTTCACCCATTAGTGTATTTTATCACAATCTAGTAGTTACATGTGGAAATTTGGTTCTAGGACATTTGATTTGAGCGCAATCCTCAAACTTAGGTCAAAAAAGCCATTTAAGCCTTTTCACAGTGAGATCTATGCGATATGGCCGAGAAATGTAATTTTGATGTTCACTCCCAAACCGCTGCGCAGAAGTCAACCAAACTTCACCCATTAGTGTATTGTATCACAATCTAGTAGTTACATGTGGAAATTTGGTTATAGGACATTTGATTTGAGCGCAATCCTCAAACTTAGGTCAAAAAAGCCATTTAAGCCTTTTCACAGTGAGATCTATGCGATATGGCCGAGAAATGTAATTTTGATGTTAACTCCCAAACCGCTGCGCAGAAGTCAACCAAACTTCACCCATTAGTGTATTGTATCACAATCTAGTAGTTACATTTGAAAATTTCGTTCTAGGACATTTGGTTTGAGCGCAATCTTTAACCTTAGGTCAAAAAAGCCATTTAAGCCTTTTCACAGTGAGATCTATGCGATATGGCCGAGAAATGTAATTTTGATGTTAACTCCCAAACCGCTGCGCAGAAGTCAACCAAACTTCACCCAATAGTGTATTGTATCACAATCTAGTAGTTACATTTGAAAATTTTGTTCTAGGACATTTTGTTTGAACGCAATCATCAAACTTAATTAAAAAAGTCATTTAAGCCTTTTCACAGTGAGATCTATGCGATATGGCCGAGAAATGTAATTTTGATGTTAACTCCCAAACCGCTGCGCAGAAGTCAACCAAACTTCACCCAATAGTGTATTGTATCACAATCTAGTAGTTACATTTGAAAATTTTGTTCTAGGAAATTTTGTTTGAGCGCAATCATCAAACTTAATTAAAAAAGTCATTTAAGCCTTTTCACAGTGAGATCTATGCGATATGGCCGAGAAATGTAATTTTGATGTTAACTCCCAAACCGCTGCGCAGAAGTCAACCAAACTTCACCCAATAGTGTATTGTATCACAATCTAGTAGTTACATTTGAAAATTTTGTTCTAGGAAATTTTGTTTGAGCGCAATCATCAAACTTAATTAAAAAAGTCATTTAAGCCTTTTCACAGTGAGATCTATGCGATATGGCCGAGAAATGTAATTTTGATGTTAACTCCCAAACCGCTGCGCAGAAGTCAACCAAACTTCACCCATTAGTGTATTTTATCACATTCTAGTAGTTACATGTGGAAATTTGGTTCTAGGACATTTGATTTGAGCGCAATCCTCAAACTTAGGTCAAAAAAGCCATTTAAGCCTTTTCACAGTGAGATCTATGCGATATGGCCGAGAAATGTAATTTTGATGTTCACTCCCAAACCGCTGCGCAGAAGTCAACCAAACTTCACCCATTAGTGTATTGTATCACAATCTAGTAGTTACATGTGGAAATTTGGTTATAGGACATTTGATTTGAGCGCAATCCTCAAACTTAGGTCAAAAAAGCCATTTAAGCCTTTTCACAGTGAGATCTATGCGATATGGCCGAGAAATGTAATTTTGATGTTAACTCCCAAACCGCTGCGCAGAAGTCAACCAAACTTCACCCATTAGTGTATTGTATCACAATCTAGTAGTTACATTTGAAAATTTCGTTCTAGGACATTTGGTTTGAGCGCAATCTTTAACCTTAGGTCAAAAAAGCCATTTAAGCCTTTTCACAGTGAGATCTATGCGATATGGCCGAGAAATGTAATTTTGATGTTAACTCCCAAACCGCTGCGCAGAAGTCAACCAAACTTCACCCAATAGTGTATTGTATCACAATCTAGTAGTTACATTTGAAAATTTTGTTCTAGGACATTTTGTTTGAACGCAATCATCAAACTTAATTAAAAAAGTCATTTAAGCCTTTTCACAGTGAGATCTATGCGATATGGCCGAGAAATGTAATTTTGATGTTAACTCCCAAACCGCTGCGCAGAAGTCAACCAAACTTCACCCAATAGTGTATTGTATCACAATCTAGTGGTTACATTTGAAAATTTTGTTCTAGGAAATTTTGTTTGAGCGCAATCATCAAACTTAATTAAAAAAGTCATTTAAGCCTTTTCACAGTGAGATCTATGCGATATGGCCGAGAAATGTAATTTTGATGTTAACTCCCAAACCGCTGCGCAGAAGTCAACCAAACTTCACCCAATAGTGTATTGTATCACAATCTAGTAGTTACATTTGAAAATTTTGTTCTAGGAAATTTTGTTTGAGCGCAATCATCAAACTTAATTAAAAAAGTCATTTAAGCCTTTTCACAGTGAGATCTATGCGATATGGCCGAGAAATGTAATTTTGATGTTAACTCCCAAACCGCTGCGCAGAAGTCAACCAAACTTCACCCATTAGTGTATTTTATCACAATCTAGTAGTTACATGTGGAAATTTGGTTCTAGGACATTTGATTTGAGCGCAATCCTCAAACTTAGGTCAAAAAAGCCATTTAAGCCTTTTCACAGTGAGATCTATGCGATATGGCCGAGAAATGTAATTTTGATGTTCACTCCCAAACCGCTGCGCAGAAGTCAACCAAACTTCACCCAATAGTGTATTGTATCACAATCTAGTAGTTACATGTGGAAATTTCGTTCTAGGACATTTGGTTTGAGCGCAATCATCAAACTTAATTAAAAAAGTCATTTAAGCCTTTTCACAGTGAGATATATGCGATATGGCCGAGAAATGTAATTTTGATGTTCACTCCCAAACCGCTGCGCAGAAGACAACCAAACTTCACCCATTAGTGTATTGTATCACAATCTAGTAGTTACATGTGGAAATTTGGTTATAGGACATTTGATTTGAGCGCAATCCTCAAACTTAGGTCAAAAAAGCCATTCAAGCCTTTTCACAGTGAGATCTATGCGATATGGCCGAGAAATGTAATTTTGATGTTAACTCCCAAACCGCTGCGCAGAAGTCAACCAAACTTCACCCATTAGTGTATTGTATCACAATCTAGTAGTTACATTTGAAAATTTCGTTCTAGGACATTTGGTTTGAGCGCAATCTTTAAACTTAGGTCAAAAAAGCCATTTAAGCCTTTTCACAGTGAGATCTATGCGATATGGCCGAGAAATGTAATTTTGATGTTAACTCCCAAACCGCTGCGCAGAAGTCAACCAAACTTCACCCATTAGTGTATTGTATCACAATCTAGTAGTTACATTTGAAAATTTCGTTCAAGGACATTTGGTTTGAGCGCAATTATTAAACTTAGGTCAAAAAAGTCATTTAAGCCTTTTCACAGTGAGATCTATGCGATATGGCCGAGAAATGTAATTTTGATGTTAACTCCCAAACCGCTGCGCAGAAGTCAACCAAACTTCACCCATTAGTGTATTGTATCACAATCTAGTAGTTACATTTGAAAATTTCGTTCTAGGACATTTGGTTTGAGCGCAATCATCAAACTTAATTAAAAAAGTCATTTAAGCCTTTTCACAGTGAGATCTATGCGATATGGCCGAGAAATGTAATTTTGATGTTAACTCCCAAACCGCTGCGCAGAAGTCAACCAAACTTCACCCATTAGTGTATTTTATCACAATCTAGTAGTTACATGTGGAAATTTGGTTCTAGGACATTTGATTTGAGCGCAATCCTCAAACTTAGGTCAAAAAAGCCATTTAAGCCTTTTCACAGTGAGATCTATGCGATATGGCCGAGAAATGTAATTTTGATGTTAACTCCCAAACCGCTGCGCAGAAGTCAACCAAACTTCACCCAATAGTGTATTGTATCACAATCTAGTAGTTACATTTGAAAATTTTGTTCTAGGAAATTTTGTTTGAGCGCAATCATCAAACTTAATTAAAAAAGTCATTTAAGCCTTTTCACAGTGAGATCTATGCGATATGGCCGAGAAATGTAATTTTGATGTTAACTCCCAAACCGCTGCGCAGAAGTCAACCAAACTTCACCCATTAGTGTATTTTATCACAATCTAGTAGTTACATGTGGAAATTTGGTTCTAGGACATTTGATTTGAGCGCAATCCTCAAACTTAGGTCAAAAAAGCCATTTAAGCCTTTTCACAGTGAGATCTATGCGATATGGCCGAGAAATGTAATTTTGATGTTAACTCCCAAACCGCTGCGCAGAAGTCAACCAAACTTCACCCAATAGTGTATTGTATCACATTCTAGTAGTTACATTTGAAAATTTCGTTCTAGGACATTTGGTTTGAGCGCTATCCTCAAACGTAGGTCAAAAAAGCCATTAAGCCTTTTCACAGTGAGATCTATGCGATATGGCCGAGAAATGTAATTTTGATGTTAACTCCCAAACCGCTGCGCAGAAGTCAACCAAACTTCACCCAATAGTGTATTGTATCACAATCTAGTAGTTACATTTGACAATTTTGTTCTAGGACATTTTGTTTGAACGCAATCATCAAACTTAATTAAAAAAGTCATTTAAGCCTTTTCACAGTGAGATCTATGCGATATGGCCGAGAAATGTAATTTTGATGTTAACTCCCAAACCGCTGCGCAGAAGTCAACCAAACTTCACCCAATAGTGTATTGTATCACAATCTAGTAGTTACATTTGAAAATTTTGTTCTAGGACATTTTGTTTGAGCGCAATCCTCAAACTTAGGTCAAAAAAGCCATTTAAGCCTTTTCACAGTGAGATCTATGCGATATGGCCGAGAAATGTAATTTTGATGTTAACTCCCAAACCGCTGCGCAGAAGTCAACCAAACTTCACCCAATAGTGTATTGTATCACAATCTAGTAGTTACATTTGAAAATTTTGTTCTAGGACATTTTGTTTGAACGCAATCATCAAACTTAATTAAAAAAGTCATTTAAGCCTTTTCACAGTGAGATCTATGCGATATGGCCGAGAAATGTAATTTTGATGTTAACTCCCAAACCTCTGCGCAGAAGTCAACCAAACTTCACCCAATAGTGTATTGTATCACAATCTAGTAGTTACATTTGAAAATTTTGTTCTAGGAAATTTTGTTTGAGCGCAATCATCAAACTTAATTAAAAAAGTCATTTAAGCCTTTTCACAGTGAGATCTATGCGATATGGCCGAGAAATGTAATTTTGATGTTAACTCCCAAACCGCTTCGCAGAAGTCAACCAAACTTCACCCATTAGTGTATTTTATCACAATCTAGTAGTTACATGTGGAAATTTGGTTCTAGGACATTTGATTTGAGCGCAATCCTCAAACTTAGGTCAAAAAAGCCATTTAAGCCTTTTCACAGTGAGATCTATGCGATATGGCCGAGAAATGTAATTTTGATGTTAACTCCCAAACCGCTGCGCAGAAGTCAACCAAACTTCACCCAATAGTGTATTGTATCACAATCTAGTAGGTACATTTAAAAATTTTGTTCTAGGAAATTTTGTTTGAGCGCAATCATCAAACTTAATTAAAAAAGTCATTTAAGCCTTTTCACAGTGAGATCTATGCGATATGGCCGAGAAATGTAATTTTGATGTTAACTCCCAAACCGCTGCGCAGAAGTCAACCAAACTTCACCCATTAGTGTATTGTATCACAATCTAGTAGTTACATGTGGAAATTTTGTTCTAGGACATTTGATTTGAGCGCAATCCTCAAACTTAGGTCAAAAAAGCCATTTAAGCCTTTTCACAGTGAGATCTATGCGATATGGCCGAGAAATGTAATTTTGATGTTAACTCCCAAACCGCTGCGCAGAAGTCAACCAAACTTCACCCAATAGTGTATTGTATCACAATCTAGTAGTTACATTTGAAAATTTTGTTCTAGGAAATTTTGTTTGAGCGCAATCATCAAACTTAATTAAAAAAGTCATTTAAGCCTTTTCACAGTGAGATCTATGCGATATGGCCGAGAAATGTAATTTTGATGTTAACTCCCAAACCGCTGCGCAGAAGTCAACCAAACTTCACCCATTAGTGTATTTTATCACAATCTAGTAGTTACATGTGGAAATTTGGTTCTAGGACATTTGATTTGAGCGCAATCCTCAAACTTAGGTCAAAAAAGCCATTTAAGCCTTTTCACAGTGAGATCTATGCGATATGGCCGAGAAATGTAATTTTGATGTTAACTCCCAAACCGCTGCGCAGAAGTCAACCAAACTTCACCCAATAGTGTATTGTATCACAATCTAGTAGTTACATTTGAAAATTTTGTTCTAGGACATTTTGTTTGAACGCAATCATCAAACTTAATTAAAAAAGTCATTTAAGCCTTTTCACAGTGAGATCTATGCGATATGGCCGAGAAATGTAATTTTGATGTTAACTCCCAAACCGCTGCGCAGAAGTCAACCAAACTTCACCCATTAGTGTATTGTATCACAATCTAGTAGTTACATGTGGAAATTTGGTTATAGGACATTTTATTTGAGCGCAATCCTCAAACTTAGGTCAAAAAAGCCATTTAAGCCTTTTCACAGTGAGATCTATGCGATATGGCCGAGAAATGTAATTTTGATGTTAACTCCCAAACCGCTGCGCAGAAGTCAACCAAACTTCACCCAATAGTGTATTGTATCACAATCTAGTAGTTACATTTGAAAATTTTGTTCTAGGAAATTTTGTTTGAGCGCAATCATCAAACTTAATTAAAAAAGTCATTTAAGCCTTTTCACAGTGAGATCTATGCGATATGGCCGAGAAATGTAATTTTGATGTTAACTCCCAAACCGCTGCGCAGAAGTCAACCAAACTTCACCCATTAGTGTATTTTATCACAATCTAGTAGTTACATGTGGAAATTTGGTTCTAGGACATTTGATTTGAGCGCAATCCTCAAACTTAGGTCAAAAAAGCCATTTAAGCCTTTTCACAGTGAGATCTATGCGATATGGCCGAGAAATGTAATTTTGATGTTCACTCCCAAACCGCTGCGCAGAAGTCAACCAAACTTCACCCATTAGTGTATTGTATCACAATCTAGTAGTTACATGTGGAAATTTGGTTATAGGACATTTGATTTGAGCGCAATCCTCAAACTTAGGTCAAAAAAGCCATTTAAGCCTTTTCACAGTGAGATCTATGCGATATGGCCGAGAAATGTAATTTTGATGTTAACTCCCAAACCGCTGCGCAGAAGTCAACCAAACTTCACCCATTAGTGTATTGTATCACAATCTAGTAGTTACATTTGAAAATTTCGTTCTAGGACATTTGGTTTGAGCGCAATCTTTAACCTTAGGTCAAAAAAGCCATTTAAGCCTTTTCACAGTGAGATCTATGCGATATGGCCGAGAAATGTAATTTTGATGTTAACTCCCAAACCGCTGCGCAGAAGTCAACCAAACTTCACCCAATAGTGTATTGTATCACAATCTAGTAGTTACATTTGAAAATTTTGTTCTAGGACATTTTGTTTGAACGCAATCATCAAACTTAATTAAAAAAGTCATTTAAGCCTTTTCACAGTGAGATCTATGCGATATGGCCGAGAAATGTAATTTTGATGTTAACTCCCAAACCGCTGCGCAGAAGTCAACCAAACTTCACCCAATAGTGTATTGTATCACAATCTAGTGGTTACATTTGAAAATTTTGTTCTAGGAAATTTTGTTTGAGCGCAATCATCAAACTTAATTAAAAAAGTCATTTAAGCCTTTTCACAGTGAGATCTATGCGATATGGCCGAGAAATGTAATTTTGATGTTAACTCCCAAACCGCTGCGCAGAAGTCAACCAAACTTCACCCATTAGTGTATTTTATCACAATCTAGTAGTTACATGTGGAAATTTGGTTCTAGGACATTTGATTTGAGCGCAATCCTCAAACTTAGGTCAAAAAAGCCATTTAAGCCTTTTCACAGTGAGATCTATGCGATATGGCCGAGAAATGTAATTTTGATGTTAACTCCCAAACCGCTGCGCAGAAGTCAACCAAACTTCACCCAATAGTGTATTGTATCACAATCTAGTAGTTACATTTAAAAATTTTGTTCTAGGACATTTTGTTTGAACGCAATCATCAAACTTAATTAAAAAAGTCATTTAAGCCTTTTCACAGTGAGATCTATGCGATATGGCCGAGAAATGTAATTTTGATGTTAACTCCCAAACCGCTGCGCAGAAGTCAACCAAACTTCACCCATTAGTGTATTGTATCACAATCTAGTAGTTACATGTGGAAATTTGGTTATAGGACATTTGATTTGAGCGCAATCCTCAAACTTAGGTCAAAAAAGCCATTTAAGCCTTTTCACAGTGAGATCTATGCGATATGGCCGAGAAATGTAATTTTGATGTTAACTCCCAAACCGCTGCGCAGAAGTCAACCAAACTTCACCCAATAGTGTATTGTATCACAATCTAGTAGTTACATTTGAAAATTTTGTTCTAGGAAATTTTGTTTGAGCGCAATCATCAAACTTAATTAAAAAAGTCATTTAAGCCTTTTCACAGTGAGATCTATGCGATATGGCCGAGAAAAGTAATTTTGATGTTAACTCCAAAACCGCTGCGCAGAAGTCAACCAAACTTCACCCATTAGTGTATTTTATCACAATCTAGTAGTTACATGTGGAAATTTGGTTCTAGGACATTTGATTTGAGCGCAATCCTCAAACTTAGGTCAAAAAAGCCATTTAAGCCTTTTCACAGGGAGATCTATGCGATATGGCCGAGAAATGTAATTTTGATGTTAACTCCCAAACCGCTGCGCAGAAGTCAACCAAACTTCACCCATTAGTGTATTGTATCACAATCTAGTAGTTACATTTGAAAATTTCGTTCTAGGACATTTGGTTTGAGCGCAATCTTTAACCTTAGGTCAAAAAAGCCATTTAAGCCTTTTCACAGTGAGATCTATGCGATATGGCCGAGAAATGTAATTTTGATGTTAACTCCCAAACCGCTGCGCAGAAGTCAACCAAACTTCACCCAATAGTGTATTGTATCACAATCTAGTAGTTACATTTGAAAATTTTGTTCTAGGACATTTTGTTTGAACGCAATCATCAAACTTAATTAAAAAAGTCATTTAAGCCTTTTCACAGTGAGATCTATGCGATATGGCCGAGAAATGTAATTTTGATGTTAACTCCCAAACCGCTGCGCAGAAGTCAACCAAACTTCACCCAATAGTGTATTGTATCACAATCTAGTAGTTACATTTGAAAATTTTGTTCTAGGAAATTTTGTTTGAGCGCAATCATCAAACTTAATTAAAAAAGTCATTTAAGCCTTTTCACAGTGAGATCTATGCGATATGGCCGAGAAATGTAATTTTGATGTTAACTCCCAAACCGCTGCGCAGAAGTCAACCAAACTTCACCCAATAGTGTATTGTATCACAATCTAGTAGTTACATTTGAAAATTTTGTTCTAGGAAATTTTGTTTGAGCGCAATCATCAAACTTAATTAAAAAAGTCATTTAAGCCTTTTCACAGTGAGATCTATGCGATATGGCCGAGAAATGTAATTTTGATGTTAACTCCCAAACCGCTGCGCAGAAGTCAACCAAACTTCACCCATTAGTGTATTTTATCACATTCTAGTAGTTACATGTGGAAATTTGGTTCTAGGACATTTGATTTGAGCGCAATCCTCAAACTTAGGTCAAAAAAGCCATTTAAGCCTTTTCACAGTGAGATCTATGCGATATGGCCGAGAAATGTAATTTTGATGTTCACTCCCAAACCGCTGCGCAGAAGTCAACCAAACTTCACCCATTAGTGTATTGTATCACAATCTAGTAGTTACATGTGGAAATTTGGTTATAGGACATTTGATTTGAGCGCAATCCTCAAACTTAGGTCAAAAAAGCCATTTAAGCCTTTTCACAGTGAGATCTATGCGATATGGCCGAGAAATGTAATTTTGATGTTAACTCCCAAACCGCTGCGCAGAAGTCAACCAAACTTCACCCATTAGTGTATTGTATCACAATCTAGTAGTTACATGTGGAAATTTGGTTCTAGGACATTTGATTTGAGCGCAATCCTCAAACTTAGGTCAAAAAAGCCATTTAAGCCTTTTCACAGGGAGATCTATGCGATATGGCCGAGAAATGTAATTTTGATGTTAACTCCCAAACCGCTGCGCAGAAGTCAACCAAACTTCACCCATTAGTGTATTTTATCACAATCTAGTAGTTACATGTGGAAATTTGGTTCTAGGACATTTGATTTGAGCGCAATCCTCAAACTTAGGTCAAAAAAGCCATTTAAGCCTTTTCACAGTGAGATCTATGCGATATGGCCGAGAAATGTAATTTTGATGTTCACTCCCAAACCGCTGCGCAGAAGTCAACCAAACTTCACCCATTAGTGTATTGTATCACAATCTAGTAGTTACATGTGGAAATTTGGTTATAGGACATTTGATTTGAGCGCAATCCTCAAACTTAGGTCAAAAAAGCCATTTAAGCCTTTTCACAGTGAGATCTATGCGATATGGCCGAGAAATGTAATTTTGATGTTAACTCCCAAACCGCTGCGCAGAAGTCAACCAAACTTCACCCATTAGTGTATTGTATCACAATCTAGTAGTTACATTTGAAAATTTCGTTCTAGGACATTTGGTTTGAGCGCAATCTTTAACCTTAGGTCAAAAAAGCCATTTAAGCCTTTTCACAGTGAGATCTATGCGATATGGCCGAGAAATGTAATTTTGATGTTAACTCCCAAACCGCTGCGCAGAAGTCAACCAAACTTCACCCAATAGTGTATAGTATCACAATCTAGTAGTTACATTTGAAAATTTTGTTCTAGGACATTTTGTTTGAACGCAATCATCAAACTTAATTAAAAAAGTCATTTAAGCCTTTTCACAGTGAGATCTATGCGATATGGCCGAGAAATGTAATTTTGATGTTAACTCCCAAACCGCTGCGCAGAAGTCAACCAAACTTCACCCAATAGTGTATTGTATCACAATCTAGTAGTTACATTTGAAAATTTTGTTCTAGGAAATTTTGTTTGAGCGCAATCATCAAACTTAATTAAAAAAGTCATTTAAGCCTTTTCACAGTGAGATCTATGCGATATGGCCGAGAAATGTAATTTTGATGTTAACTCCCAAACCGCTGCGCAGAAGTCAACCAAACTTCACCCATTAGTGTATTTTATCACAATCTAGTAGTTACATGTGGAAATTTGGTTCTAGGACATTTGATTTGAGCGCAATCCTCAAACTTAGGTCAAAAAAGCCATTTAAGCCTTTTCACAGTGAGATCTATGCGATATGGCGGAGAAATGTAATTTTGATGTTAACTCCCAAACCGCTGCGCAGAAGTCAACCAAACTTCAGCCAATAGTGTATTGTATCACAATCTAGTAGTTACATTTAAAAATTTTGTTCTAGGACATTTTGTTTGAACGCAATCATCAAACTTAATTAAAAAAGTCATTTAAGCCTTTTCACAGTGAGATCTATGCGATATGGCCGAGAAATGTAATTTTGATGTTAACTCCCAAACCGCTGCGCAGAAGTCAACCAAACTTCACCCATTAGTGTATTGTATCACAATCTAGTAGTTACATGTGGAAATTTGGTTCTAGGACATTTGATTTGAGCGCAATCCTCAAACTTAGGTCAAAAAAGCCATTTAAGCCTTTTCACAGTGAGATCTATGCGATATGGCCGAGAAATGTAATTTTGATGTTAACTCCCAAACCGCTGCGCAGAAGTCAACCAAACTTCACCCAATAGTGTATTGTATCACAATCTAGTAGTTACATTTGAAAATTTTGTTCTAGGAAATTTTGTTTGAGCGCAATCATCAAACTTAATTAAAAAAGTCATTTAAGCCTTTTCACAGTGAGATCTATGCGATATGGCCGAGAAATGTAATTTTGATGTTAACTCCCAAACCGCTGCGCAGAAGTCAACCAAACTTCACCCATTAGTGTATTTTATCACAATCTAGTAGTTACATGTGGAAATTTGGTTCTAGGACATTTGATTTGAGCGCAATCCTCAAACTTAGGTCAAAAAAGCCATTTAAGCCTTTTCACAGTGAGATCTATGCGATATGGCCGAGAAATGTAATTTTGATGTTAAGTCCCAAACCGCTGCGCAGAAGTCAACCAAACTTCACCCAATAGTGTATTGTATCACATTCTAGTAGTTACATTTGAAAATTTCGTTCTAGGACATTTGGTTTGAGCGCAATCCTCAAACTTAGGTCAAAAAAGCCATTTAAGCCTTTTCACAGTGAGATCTATGCGATATGGCCGAGAAATGTAATTTTGATGTTAACTCCCAAACCGCTGCGCAGAAGTAAACCAAACTTCACCCATTAGTGTATTGTATCACAATCTAGTAGTTACATGTGGAAATTTGGTTCTAGGACATTTGATTTGAGCGCAATCCTCAAACTTAGGTCAAAAAAGCCATTTAAGCCTTTTCACAGTGAGATCTATGCGATATGGCCGAGAAATGTAATTTTGATGTTAACTCCCAAACCGCTGCGCAGAAGTCAACAAAACTTCACCCAATAGTGTATTGTATCACAATCTAGTAGTTACATTTGAAAATTTCGTTCTAGGACATTTGGTTTGAGCGCAATCATCAAACTTAATTAAAAAAGTCATTTAAGCCTTTTCACAGTGAGATATATGCGATATGGCCGAGAAATGTAATTTTGATGTTCACTCCCAAACCGCTGCGCAGAAGACAACCAAACTTCACCCATTAGTGTATTGTATCACAATCTAGTAGTTACATGTGGAAATTTGGTTCTAGGACATTTGATTTGAGCGCAATCCTCAAACTTAGGTCAAAAAAGCCATTTAAGCCTTTTCACAGTGAGATCTATGCGATATGGCCGAGAAATGTAATTTTGATGTTAACTCCCAAACCGCTGCGCAGAAGTCAACCAAACTTCACCCATTAGTGTATTGTATCACAATCTAGTAGTTACATTTGAAAATTTCGTTCTAGGACATTTGGTTTGAGCGCAATCTTTAAACTTAGGTCAAAAAAGCCATTTAAGCCTTTTCACAGTGAGATCTATGCGATATGGCCGAGAAATGTAATTTTGATGTTAACTCCCAAACCGCTGCGCAGAAGTCAACCAAACTTCACCCAATAGTGTATTGTATCACAATCTAGTAGTTACATTTGAAAATTTTGTTCTAGGACATTTTGTTTGAACGCAATCATCAAACTTAATTAAAAAAGTCATTTAAGCCTTTTCACAGTGAGATCTATGCGATATGGCCGAGAAATGTAATTTTGATGTTAACTCCCAAACCGCTGCGCAGAAGTCAACCAAACTTCACCCAATAGTGTATTGTATCACAATCTAGTAGTTACATTTGAAAATTTTGTTCTAGGAAATTTTGTTTGAGCGCAATCATCAAACTTAATTAAAAAAGTCATTTAAGCCTTTTCACAGTGAGATCTATGCGATATGGCCGAGAAATGTAATTTTGATGTTAACTCCCAAACCGCTGCGCAGAAGTCAACCAAACTTCACCCATTAGTGTATTTTATCACAATCTAGTAGTTACATGTAGAAATTTGGTTCTAGGACATTTGATTTGAGCGCAATCCTCAAACTTAGGTCAAAAAAGCCATTTAAGCCTTTTCACAGTGAGATCTATGCGATATGGCCGAGAAATGTAATTTTGATGTTAACTCCCAAACCGCTGCGCAGAAGTCAACCAAACTTCACCCAATAGTGTATTGTATCACAATCTAGTAGTTACATTTGAAAATTTTGTTCTAGGACATTTTGTTTGAACGCAATCATCAAACTTAATTAAAAAAGTCATTTAAGCCTTTTCACAGTGAGATCTATGCGATATGGCCGAGAAATGTAATTTTGATGTTAACTCCAAAACCGCTGCGCAGAAGTCAACCAAACTTCACCCATTAGTGTATTTTATCACAATCTAGTAGTTACATGTGGAAATTTGGTTCTAGGACATTTGATTTGAGCGCAATCCTCAAACTTAGGTCAAAAAAGCCATTTAAGCCTTTTCACAGGGAGATCTATGCGATATGGCCGAGAAATGTAATTTTGATGTTAACTCCCAAACCGCTGCGCAGAAGTCAACCAAACTTCACCCATTAGTGTATTGTATCACAATCTAGTAGTTACATTTGAAAATTTCGTTCTAGGACATTTGGTTTGAGCGCAATCTTTAACCTTAGGTCAAAAAAGCCATTTAAGCCTTTTCACAGTGAGATCTATGCGATATGGCCGAGAAATGTAATTTTGATGTTAACTCCCAAACCGCTGCGCAGAAGTCAACCAAACTTCACCCAATAGTGTATTGTATCACAATCTAGTAGTTACATTTGAAAATTTTGTTCTAGGACATTTTGTTTGAACGCAATCATCAAACTTAATTAAAAAAGTCATTTAAGCCTTTTCACAGTGAGATCTATGCGATATGGCCGAGAAATGTAATTTTGATGTTAACTCCCAAACCGCTGCGCAGAAGTCAACCAAACTTAACCCAATAGTGTATTGTATCACAATCTAGTAGTTACATTTGAAAATTTTGTTCTAGAAAATTTTGTTTGAGCGCAATCATCAAACTTAATTAAAAAAGTCATTTAAGCCTTTTCACAGTGAGATCTATGCGATATGGCCGAGAAATGTAATTTTGATGTTAACTCCCAAACCGCTGCGCAGAAGTCAACCAAACTTCACCCAATAGTGTATTGTATCACAATCTAGTAGTTACATTTGAAAATTTTGTTCTAGGAAATTTTGTTTGAGCGCAATCATCAAACTTAATTAAAAAAGTCATTTAAGCCTTTTCACAGTGAGATCTATGCGATATGGCCGAGAAATGTAATTTTGATGTTAACTCCCAAACCGCTGCGCAGAAGTCAACCAAACTTCACCCATTAGTGTATTTTATCACATTCTAGTAGTTACATGTGGAAATTTGGTTCTAGGACATTTGATTTGAGCGCAATCCTCAAACTTAGGTCAAAAAAGCCATTTAAGCCTTTTCACAGTGAGATCTATGCGATATGGCCGAGAAATGTAATTTTGATGTTCACTCCCAAACCGCTGCGCAGAAGTCAACCAAACTTCACCCATTAGTGTATTGTATCACAATCTAGTAGTTACATGTGGAAATTTGGTTATAGGACATTTGATTTGAGCGCAATCCTCAAACTTAGGTCAAAAAAGCCATTTAAGCCTTTTCACAGTGAGATCTATGCGATATGGCCGAGAAATGTAATTTTGATGTTAACTCCCAAACCGCTGCGCAGAAGTCAACCAAACTTCACCCATTAGTGTATTGTATCACAATCTAGTAGTTACATGTGGAAATTTGGTTCTAGGACATTTGATTTGAGCGCAATCCTCAAACTTAGGTCAAAAAAGCCATTTAAGCCTTTTCACAGGGAGATCTATGCGATATGGCCGAGAAATGTAATTTTGATGTTAACTCCCAAACCGCTGCGCAGAAGTCAACCAAACTTCACCCATTAGTGTATTTTATCACAATCTAGTAGTTACATGTGGAAATTTGGTTCTAGGACATTTGATTTGAGCGCAATCCTCAAACTTAGGACAAAAAAGCCATTTAAGCCTTTTCACAGTGAGATCTATGCGATATGGCCGAGAAATGTAATTTTGATGTTCACTCCCAAACCGCTGCGCAGAAGTCAACCAAACTTCACCCATTAGTGTATTGTATCACAATCTAGTAGTTACATGTGGAAATTTGGTTATAGGACATTTGATTTGAGCGCAATCCTCAAACTTAGGTCAAAAAAGCCATTTAAGCCTTTTCACAGTGAGATCTATGCGATATGGCCGAGAAATGTAATTTTGATGTTAACTCCCAAACCGCTGCGCAGAAGTCAACCAAACTTCACCCATTAGTGTATTGTATCACAATCAAGTAGTTACATTTGAAAATTTCGTTCTAGGACATTTGGTTTGAGCGCAATCTTTAACCTTAGGTCAAAAAAGCCATTTAAGCCTTTTCACAGTGAGATCTATGCGATATGGCCGAGAAATGTAATTTTGATGTTAACTCCCAAACCGCTGCGCAGAAGTCAACCAAACTTCACCCAATAGTGTATTGTATCACAATCTAGTAGTTACATTTGAAAATTTTGTTCTAGGACATTTTGTTTGAACGCAATCATCAAACTTAATTAAAAAAGTCATTTAAGCCTTTTCACAGTGAGATCTATGCGATATGGCCGAGAAATGTAATTTTGATGTTAACTCCCAAACCGCTGCGCAGAAGTCAACCAAACTTCACCCAATAGTGTATTGTATCACAATCTAGTAGTTACATTTGAAAATTTTATTCTAGGAAATTTTGTTTGAGCGCAATCATCAAACTTAATTAAAAAAGTCATTTAAGCCTTTTCACAGTGAGATCTATGCGATATGGCCGAGAAATGTAATTTTGATGTTAACTCCCAAACCGCTGCGCAGAAGTCAACCAAACTTCACCCATTAGTGTATTTTATCACATTCTAGTAGTTACATGTGGAAATTTGGTTCTAGGACATTTGATTTGAGCGCAATCCTCAAACTTAGGTCAAAAAAGCCATTTAAGCCTTTTCACAGTGAGATCTATGCGATATGGCCGAGAAATGTAATTTTGATGTTAACTCCCAAACCGCTGCGCAGAAGTCAACCAAACTTCACCCATTAGTGTATTGTATCACAATCTAGTAGTTACATGTGGAAATTTGGTTATAGGACATTTGATTTGAGCGCAATCCTCAAACTTAGGTCAAAAAAGCCATTTAAGCCTTTTCACAGTGAGATCTATGCGATATGGCCGAGAAATGTAATTTTGATGTTAACTCCCAAACCGCTGCGCAGAAGTCAACCAAACTTCACCCATTAGTGTATTGTATCACAATCTAGTAGTTACATGTGGAAATTTGGTTCTAGGACATTTGATTTGAGCGCAATCCTCAAACTTAGGTCAAAAAAGCCATTTAAGCCTTTTCACAGGGAGATCTATGCGATATGGCCGAGAAATGTAATTTTGATGTTAACTCCCAAACCGCTGCGCAGAAGTCAACCAAACTTCACCCATTAGTGTATTTTATCACAATCTAGTAGTTACATGTGGAAATTTGGTTCTAGGACATTTGATTTGAGCGCAATCCTCAAACTTAGGACAAAAAAGCCATTTAAGCCTTTTCACAGTGAGATCTATGCGATATGGCCGAGAAATGTAATTTTGATGTTCACTCCCAAACCGCTGCGCAGAAGTCAACCAAACTTCACCCATTAGTGTATTGTATCACAATCTAGTAGTTACATGTGGAAATTTGGTTATAGGACATTTGATTTGAGCGCAATCCTCAAACTTAGGTCAAAAAAGCCATTTAAGCCTTTTCACAGTGAGATCTATGCGATATGGCCGAGAAATGTAATTTTGATGTTAACTCCCAAACCGCTGCGCAGAAGTCAACCAAACTTCACCCATTAGTGTATTGTATCACAATCTAGTAGTTACATTTGAAAATTTCGTTCTAGGACATTTGGTTTGAGCGCAATCTTTAACCTTAGGTCAAAAAAGCCATTTAAGCCTTTTCACAGTGAGATCTATGCGATATGGCCGAGAAATGTAATTTTGATGTTAACTCCCAAACCGCTGCGCAGAAGTCAACCAAACTTCACCCAATAGTGTATTGTATCACAATCTAGTAGTTACATTTGAAAATTTTGTTCTAGGACATTTTGTTTGAACGCAATCATCAAACTTAATTAAAAAAGTCATTTAAGCCTTTTCACAGTGAGATCTATGCGATATGGCCGAGAAATGTAATTTTGATGTTAACTCCCAAACCGCTGCGCAGAAGTAAACCAAACTTCACCCATTAGTGTATTGTATCACAATCTAGTAGTTACATGTGGAAATTTGGTTCTAGGACATTTGATTTGAGCGCAATCCTCAAACTTAGGTCAAAAAAGCCATTTAAGCCTTTTCACAGTGAGATCTATGCGATATGGCCGAGAAATGTAATTTTGATGTTAACTCCCAAACCGCTGCGCAGAAGTCAACCAAACTTCACCCAATAGTGTATTGTATCACAATCTAGTAGTTACATTTGAAAATTTCGTTCTAGGACATTTGGTTTGAGCGCAATCATCAAACTTAATTAAAAAAGTCATTTAAGCCTTTTCACAGTGAGATATATGCGATATGGCCGAGAAATGTAATTTTGATGTTCACTCCCAAACCGCTGCGCAGAAGACAACCAAACTTCACCCATTAGTGTATTGTATCACAATCTAGTAGTTACATGTGGAAATTTGGTTCTAGGACATTTGATTTGAGCGCAATCCTCAAACTTAGGTCAAAAAAGCCATTTAAGCCTTTTCACAGTGAGATCTATGCGATATGGCCGAGAAATGTAATTTTGATGTTAACTCCCAAACCGCTGCGCAGAAGTCAACCAAACTTCACCCATTAGTGTATTGTATCACAATCTAGTAGTTACATTTGAAAATTTCGTTCTAGGACATTTGGTTTGAGCGCAATCTTTAAACTTAGGTCAAAAAAGCCATTTAAGCCTTTTCACAGTGAGATCTATGCGATATGGCCGAGAAATGTAATTTTGATGTTAACTCCCAAACCGCTGCGCAGAAGTCAACCAAACTTCACCCAATAGTGTATTGTATCACAATCTAGTAGTTACATTTGAAAATTTTGTTCTAGGACATTTTGTTTGAACGCAATCATCAAACTTAATTAAAAAAGTCATTTAAGCCTTTTCACAGTGAGATCTATGCGATATGGCCGAGAAATGTAATTTTGATGTTAACTCCCAAACCGCTGCGCAGAAGTCAACCAAACTTCACCCAATAGTGTATTGTATCACAATCTAGTAGTTACATTTGAAAATTTTGTTCTAGGAAATTTTGTTTGAGCGCAATCATCAAACTTAATTAAAAAAGTCATTTAAGCCTTTTCACAGTGAGATCTATGCGATATGGCCGAGAAATGTAATTTTGATGTTAACTCCCAAACCGCTGCGCAGAAGTCAACCAAACTTCACCCATTAGTGTATTTTATCACAATCTAGTAGTTACATGTAGAAATTTGGTTCTAGGACATTTGATTTGAGCGCAATCCTCAAACTTAGGTCAAAAAAGCCATTTAAGCCTTTTCACAGTGAGATCTATGCGATATGGCCGAGAAATGTAATTTTGATGTTAACTCCCAAACCGCTGCGCAGAAGTCAACCAAACTTCACCCAATAGTGTATTGTATCACAATCTAGTAGTTACATTTGAAAATTTTGTTCTAGGACATTTTGTTTGAACGCAATCATCAAACTTAATTAAAAAAGTCATTTAAGCCTTTTCACAGTGAGATCTATGCGATATGGCCGAGAAATGTAATTTTGATGTTAACTCCAAAACCGCTGCGCAGAAGTCAACCAAACTTCACCCATTAGTGTATTTTATCACAATCTAGTAGTTACATGTGGAAATTTGGTTCTAGGACATTTGATTTGAGCGCAATCCTCAAACTTAGGTCAAAAAAGCCATTTAAGCCTTTTCACAGGGAGATCTATGCGATATGGCCGAGAAATGTAATTTTGATGTTAACTCCCAAACCGCTGCGCAGAAGTCAACCAAACTTCACCCATTAGTGTATTGTATCACAATCTAGTAGTTACATTTGAAAATTTCGTTCTAGGACATTTGGTTTGAGCGCAATCTTTAACCTTAGGTCAAAAAAGCCATTTAAGCCTTTTCACAGTGAGATCTATGCGATATGGCCGAGAAATGTAATTTTGATGTTAACTCCCAAACCGCTGCGCAGAAGTCAACCAAACTTCACCCAATAGTGTATTGTATCACAATCTAGTAGTTACATTTGAAAATTTTGTTCTAGGACATTTTGTTTGAACGCAATCATCAAACTTAATTAAAAAAGTCATTTAAGCCTTTTCACAGTGAGATCTATGCGATATGGCCGAGAAATGTAATTTTGATGTTAACTCCCAAACCGCTGCGCAGAAGTCAACCAAACTTCACCCAATAGTGTATTGTATCACAATCTAGTAGTTACATTTGAAAATTTTGTTCTAGGAAATTTTGTTTGAGCGCAATCATCAAACTTAATTAAAAAAGTCATTTAAGCCTTTTCACAGTGAGATCTATGCGATATGGCCGAGAAATGTAATTTTGATGTTAACTCCCAAACCGCTGCGCAGAAGTCAACCAAACTTCACCCAATAGTGTATTGTATCACAATCTAGTAGTTACATTTGAAAATTTTGTTCTAGGAAATTTTGTTTGAGCGCAATCATCAAACTTAATTAAAAAAGTCATTTAAGCCTTTTCACAGTGAGATCTATGCGATATGGCCGAGAAATGTAATTTTGATGTTAACTCCCAAACCGCTGCGCAGAAGTCAACCAAACTTCACCCATTAGTGTATTTTATCACATTCTAGTAGTTACATGTGGAAATTTGGTTCTAGGACATTTGATTTGAGCGCAATCCTCAAACTTAGGTCAAAAAAGCCATTTAAGCCTTTTCACAGTGAGATCTATGCGATATGGCCGAGAAATGTAATTTTGATGTTCACTCCCAAACCGCTGCGCAGAAGTCAACCAAACTTCACCCATTAGTGTATTGTATCACAATCTAGTAGTTACATGTGGAAATTTGGTTATAGGACATTTGATTTGAGCGCAATCCTCAAACTTAGGTCAAAAAAGCCATTTAAGCCTTTTCACAGTGAGATCTATGCGATATGGCCGAGAAATGTAATTTTGATGTTAACTCCCAAACCGCTGCGCAGAAGTCAACCAAACTTCACCCATTAGTGTATTGTATCACAATCTAGTAGTTACATGTGGAAATTTGGTTCTAGGACATTTGATTTGAGCGCAATCCTCAAACTTAGGTCAAAAAAGCCATTTAAGCCTTTTCACAGGGAGATCTATGCGATATGGCCGAGAAATGTAATTTTGATGTTAACTCCCAAACCGCTGCGCAGAAGTCAACCAAACTTCACCCATTAGTGTATTTTATCACAATCTAGTAGTTACATGTGGAAATTTGGTTCTAGGACATTTGATTTGAGCGCAATCCTCAAACTTAGGACAAAAAAGCCATTTAAGCCTTTTCACAGTGAGATCTATGCGATATGGCCGAGAAATGTAATTTTGATGTTCACTCCCAAACCGCTGCGCAGAAGTCAACCAAACTTCACCCAATAGTGTATTGTATCACAATCTAGTAGTTACATTTGAAAATTTTGTTCTAGGAAATTTTGTTTGAGCGCAATCATCAAACTTAATTAAAAAAGTCATTTAAGCCTTTTCACAGTGAGATCTATGCGATATGGCCGAGAAATGTAATTTTGATGTTCACTCCCAAACCGCTGCGCAGAAGTCAACCAAACTTCACCCATTAGTGTATTGTATCACAATCTAGTAGTTACATTTGAAAATTTCGTTCTAGGACATTTGGTTTGAGCGCAATCTTTAACCTTAGGTCAAAAAAGCCATTTAAGCCTTTTCACAGTGAGATCTATGCGATATGGCCGAGAAATGTAATTTTGATGTTAACTCCCAAACCGCTGCGCAGAAGTCAACCAAACTTCACCCAATAGTGTATTGTATCACAATCTAGTAGTTACATTTGAAAATTTTGTTCTAGGACATTTTGTTTGAACGCAATCATCAAACTTAATTAAAAAAGTCATTTAAGCCTTTTCACAGTGAGATCTATGCGATATGGCCGAGAAATGTAATTTTGATGTTAACTCCCAAACCGCTGCGCAGAAGTCAACCAAACTTCACCCAATAGTGTATTGTATCACAATCTAGTAGTTACATTTGAAAATTTTGTTCTAGGAAATTTTGTTTGAGCGCAATCATCAAACTTAATTAAAAAAAGTCATTTAAGCCTTTTCACAGTGAGATCTATGCGATATGGCCGAGAAATGTAATTTTGATGTTAACTCCCAAACCGCTGCGCAGAAGTCAACCAAACTTCACCCATTAGTGTATTTTATCACAATCTAGTAGTTACATGTGGAAATTTGGTTCTAGGACATTTGATTTGAGCGCAATCCTCAAACTTAGGTCAAAAAAGCCATTTAAGCCTTTTCACAGTGAGATCTATGCGATATGGCGGAGAAATGTAATTTTGATGTTAACTCCCAAACCGCTGCGCAGAAGTCAACCAAACTTCAGCCAATAGTGTATTGTATCACAATCTAGTAGTTACATTTAAAAATTTTGTTCTAGGACATTTTGTTTGAACGCAATCATCAAACTTAATTAAAAAAGTCATTTAAGCCTTTTCACAGTGAGATCTACGCGATATGGCCGAGAAATGTAATTTTGATGTTAACTCCCAAACCGCTGCGCAGAAGTCAACCAAACTTCACCCATTAGTGTATTGTATCACAATCTAGTAGTTACATGTGGAAATTTGGTTCTAGGACATTTGATTTGAGCGCAATCCTCAAACTTAGGTCAAAAAAGCCATTTAGGCCTTTTCACAGTGAGATCTATGCGATATGGCCGAGAAATGTAATTTTGATGTTAACTCCCAAACCGCTGCGCAGAAGTCAACCAAACTTCACCCAATAGTGTATTGTATCACAATCTAGTAGTTACATTTGAAAATTTTGTTCTAGGAAATTTTGTTTGAGCGCAATCATCAAACTTAATTAAAAAAGTCATTTAAGCCTTTTCACAGTGAGATCTATGCGATATGGCCGAGAAATGTAATTTTTATGTTAACTCCCAAACCGCTGCGCAGAAGTCAACCAAACTTCACCCATTAGTGTATTTTATCACAATCTAGTAGTTACATGTGGAAATTTGGTTCTAGGACATTTGATTTGAGCGCAATCCTCAAACTTAGGTCAAAAAAGCCATTTAAGCCTTTTCACAGTGAGATCTATGCGATATGGCCGAGAAATGTAATTTTGATGTTAAGTCCCAAACCGCTGCGCAGAAGTCAACCAAACTTCACCCAATAGTGTATTGTATCACATTCTAGTAGTTACATTTGAAAATTTCGTTCTAGGACATTTGGTTTGAGCGCAATCCTCAAACTTAGGTCAAAAAAGCCATTTAAGCCTTTTCACAGTGAGATCTATGCGATATGGCCGAGAAATGTAATTTTGATGTTAACTCCCAAACCGCTGCGCAGAAGTAAACCAAACTTCACCCATTAGTGTATTGTATCACAATCTAGTAGTTACATGTGGAAATTTGGTTCTAGGACATTTGATTTGAGCGCAATCCTCAAACTTAGGTCAAAAAAGCCATTTAAGCCTTTTCACAGTGAGATCTATGCGATATGGCCGAGAAATGTAATTTTGATGTTAACTCCCAAACCGCTGCGCAGAAGTCAACCAAACTTCACCCAATAGTGTATTGTATCACAATCTAGTAGTTACATTTGAAAATTTCGTTCTAGGACATTTGGTTTGAGCGCAATCATCAAACTTAATTAAAAAAGTCATTTAAGCCTTTTCACAGTGAGATATATGCGATATGGCCGAGAAATGTAATTTTGATGTTCACTCCCAAACCGCTGCGCAGAAGACAACCAAACTTCACCCATTAGTGTATTGTATCACAATCTAGTAGTTACATGTGGAAATTTGGTTCTAGGACATTTGATTTGAGCGCAATCCTCAAACTTAGGTCAAAAAAGCCATTTAAGCCTTTTCACAGTGAGATCTATGCGATATGGCCGAGAAATGTAATTTTGATGTTAACTCCCAAACCGCTGCGCAGAAGTCAACCAAACTTCACCCATTAGTGTATTGTATCACAATCTAGTAGTTACATTTGAAAATTTCGTTCTAGGACATTTGGTTTGAGCGCAATCTTTAAACTTAGGTCAAAAAAGCCATTTAAGCCTTTTCACAGTGAGATCTATGCGATATGGCCGAGAAATGTAATTTTGATGTTTACTCCCAAACCGCTGCGCAGAAGTCAACCAAACTTCACCCAATAGTGTATTGTATCACAATCTAGTAGTTACATTTGAAAATTTTGTTCTAGGACATTTTGTTTGAACGCAATCATCAAACTTAATTAAAAAAGTCATTTAAGCCTTTTCACAGTGAGATCTATGCGATATGGCCGAGAAATGTAATTTTGATGTTAACTCCCAAACCGCTGCGCAGAAGTCAACCAAACTTCACCCAATAGTGTATTGTATCACAATCTAGTAGTTACATTTGAAAATTTTGTTCTAGGAAATTTTGTTTGAGCGCAATCATCAAACTTAATTAAAAAAGTCATTTAAGCCTTTTCACAGTGAGATCTATGCGATATGGCCGAGAAATGTAATTTTGATGTTAACTCCCAAACCGCTGCGCAGAAGTCAACCAAACTTCACCCATTAGTGTATTTTATCACAATCTAGTAGTTACATGTGGAAATTTGGTTCTAGGACATTTGATTTGAGCGCAATCCTCAAACTTAGGTCAAAAAAGCCATTTAAGCCTTTTCACAGTGAGATCTATGCGATATGGCCGAGAAATGTAATTTTGATGTTAACTCCCAAACCGCTGCGCAGAAGTCAACCAAACTTCACCCAATAGTGTATTGTATCACAATCTAGTAGTTACATTTGAAAATTTTGTTCTAGGACATTTTGTTTGAACGCAATCATCAAACTTAATTAAAAAAGTCATTTAAGCCTTTTCACAGTGAGATCTATGCGATATGGCCGAGAAATGTAATTTTGATGTTAACTCCCAAACCGCTGCGCAGAAGTCAACCAAACTTCACCCATTAGTGTATTGTATCACAATCTAGTAGTTACATGTGGAAATTTGGTTATAGGACATTTGATTTAAACGCAATCCTCAAACTTAGGTCAAAAAAGCCATTTAAGCCTTTTCACAGTGAGATCTATGCGATATGGCCGAGAAATGTAATTTTGATGTTAACTCCCAAACCGCTGCGCAGAAGTCAACCAAACTTCACCCAATAGTGTATTGTATCACAATCTAGTAGTTACATTTGAAAATTTTGTTCTAGGAAATTTTGTTTGAGCGCAATCATCAAACTTAATTAAAAAAGTCATTTAAGCCTTTTCACAGTGAGATCTATGCGATATGGCCGAGAAATGTAATTTTGATGTTAACTCCCAACCCGCTGCGCAGAAGTCAACCAAACTTCACCCATTAGTGTATTTTATCACAATCTAGTAGTTACATGTGGAAATTTGGTTCTAGGACATTTGATTTGAGCGCAATCCTCAAACTTAGGTCAAAAAAGCCATTTAAGCCTTTTCACAGTGAGATCTATGCGATATGGCCGAGAAATGTAATTTTGATGTTAACTCCCAAACCGCTGCGCAGAAGTCAACCAAACTTCACCCATTAGTGTATTGTATCACAATCTAGTAGTTACATTTGAAAATTTCGTTCTAGGACATTTGGTTTGAGCGCAATCTTTAACCTTAGGTCAAAAAGCCATTTAAGCCTTTTCACAGTGAGATCTATGCGATATGGCCGAGAAATGTAATTTTGATGTTAACTCCCAAACCGCTGCGCAGAAGTCAACCAAACTTCACCCAATAGTGTATTGTATCACAATCTAGTAGTTACATTTGAAAATTTTGTTCTAGGACATTTTGTTTGAACGCAATCATCAAACTTAAATAAAAAAGTCATTTAAGCCTTTTCACAGTGAGATCTATGCGATATGGCCGAGAAATGTAATTTTGATGTTAACTCCCAAACCGCTGCGCAGAAGTCAACCAAACTTCACCCAATAGTGTATTGTATCACAATCTAGTAGTTACATTTGAAAATTTTGTTCTAGGAAATTTTGTTTGAGCGCAATCATCAAACTTAATTAAAAAAGTCATTTAAGCCTTTTCACAGTGAGATCTATGCGATATGGCCGAGAAATGTAATTTTGATGTTAACTCCCAAACCGCTGCGCAGAAGTCAACCAAACTTCACCCATTAGTGTATTTTATCACAATCTAGTAGTTACATGTGGAAATTTGGTTCTAGGACATTTGATTTGAGCGCAATCCTCAAACTTAGGTCAAAAAAGCCATTTAAGCCTTTTCACAGTGAGATCTATGCGATATGGCCGAGAAATGTAATTTTGATGTTAACTCCCAAACCGCTGCGCAGAAGTCAACCAAACTTCACCCAATAGTGTATTGTATCACAATCTAGTAGTTACATTTAAAAATTTTGTTCTAGGACATTTTGTTTGAACGCAATCATCAAACTTAATTAAAAAAGTCATTTAAGCCTTTTCACAGTGAGATCTATGCGATATGGCCGAGAAATGTAATTTTGATGTTAACTCCCAAACCGCTGCGCAGAAGTCAACCAAACTTCACCCATTAGTGTATTTTATCACAATCTAGTAGTTACATGTGGAAATTTGGTTCTAGGACATTTGATTTGAGCGCAATCCTCAAACTTAGGTCAAAAAAGCCATTTAAGCCTTTTCACAGGGAGATCTATGCGATATGGCCGAGAAATGTAATTTTGATGTTAACTCCCAAACCGCTGCGCAGAAGTCAACCAAACTTCACCCATTAGTGTATTTTATCACAATCTAGTAGTTACATGTGGAAATTTGGTTCTAGGACATTTGATTTGAGCGCAATCCTCAAACTTAGGTCAAAAAAGCCATTTAAGCCTTTTCACAGTGAGATCTATGCGATATGGCCGAGAAATGTAATTTTGATGTTCACTCCCAAACCGCTGCGCAGAAGTCAACCAAACTTCACCCATTAGTGTATTGTATCACAATCTAGTAGTTACATGTGGAAATTTGGTTATAGGATATTTGATTTGAGCGCAATCCTCAAACTTAGGTCAAAAAAGCCATTTAAGCCTTTTCACAGTGAGATCTATGCGATATGGCCGAGAAATGTAATTTTGATGTTAACTCCCAAACCGCTGCGCAGAAGTCAACCAAACTTCACCCATTAGTGTATTGTATCACAATCTAGTAGTTACATTTGAAAATTTCGTTCTAGGACATTTGGTTTGAGCGCAATCTTTAACCTTAGGTCAAAAAAGCCATTTAAGCCTTTTCACAGTGAGATCTATGCGATATGGCCGAGAAATGTAATTTTGATGTTAACTCCCAAACCGCTGCGCAGAAGTCAACCAAACTTCACCCAATAGTGTATTGTATCACAATCTAGTAGTTACATTTGAAAATTTTGTTCTAGGACATTTTGTTTGAACGCAATCATCAAACTTAATTAAAAAAGTCATTTAAGCCTTTTCACAGTGAGATCTATGCGATATGGCCGAGAAATGTAATTTTGATGTTAACTCCCAAACCGCTGCGCAGAAGTCAACCAAACTTCACCCAATAGTGTATTGTATCACAATCTAGTAGTTACATTTGAAAATTTTGTTCTAGGAAATTTTGTTTGAGCGCAATCATCAAACTTAATTAAAAAAGTCATTTAAGCCTTTTCACAGTGAGATCTATGCGATATGGCCGAGAAATGTAATTTTGATGTTAACTCCCAAACCGCTGCGCAGAAGTCAACCAAACTTCACCCATTAGTGTATTTTATCACAATCTAGTAGTTACATGTGGAAATTTGGTTCTAGGACATTTGATTTGAGCGCAATCCTCAAACTTAGGTCAAAAAAGCCATTTAAGCCTTTTCACAGTGAGATCTATGCGATATGGCGGAGAAATGTAATTTTGATGTTAACTCCCAAACCGCTGCGCAGAAGTCAACCAAACTTCAGCCAATAGTGTATTGTATCACAATCTAGTAGTTACATTTAAAAATTTTGTTCTAGGACATTTTGTTTGAACGCAATCATCAAACTTAATTAAAAAAGTCATTTAAGCCTTTTCACAGTGAGATCTATGCGATATGGCCGAGAAATGTAATTTTGATGTTAACTCCCAAACCGCTGCGCAGAAGTCAACCAAACTTCACCCATTAGTGTATTGTATCACAATCTAGTAGTTACATGTGGAAATTTGGTTATAGGACATTTGATTTGAGCGCAATCCTCAAACTTAGGTCAAAAAAGCCATTTAAGCCTTTTCACAGTGAGATCTATGCGATATGGCCGAGAAATGTAATTTTGATGTTAACTCCCAAACCGCTGCGCAGAAGTCAACCAAACTTCACCCAATAGTGTATTGTATCACAATCTAGTAGTTACATTTGAAAATTTTGTTCTAGGAAATTTTGTTTGAGCGCAATCATCAAACTTAATTAAAAAAGTCATTTAAGCCTTTTCACAGTGAGATCTATGCGATATGGCCGAGAAATGTAATTTTTATGTTAACTCCCAAACCGCTGCGCAGAAGTCAACCAAACTTCACCCATTAGTGTATTTTATCACAATCTAGTAGTTACATGTGGAAATTTGGTTCTAGGACATTTGATTTGAGCGCAATCCTCAAACTTAGGTCAAAAAAGCCATTTAAGCCTTTTCACAGGGAGATCTATGCGATATGGCCGAGAAATGTAATTTTGATGTTAACTCCCAAACCGCTGCGCAGAAGTCAACCAAACTTCACCCAATAGTGTATTGTATCACAATCTAGTAGTTACATTTGAAAATTTTGTTCTAGGAAATTTTGTTTGAGCGCAATCATCAAACTTAATTAAAAAAGTCATTTAAGCCTTTTCACAGTGAGATCTATGCGATATGGCCGAGAAATGTAATTTTGATGTTAACTCCCAACCCGCTGCGCAGAAGTCAACCAAACTTCACCCATTAGTGTATTTTATCACAATCTAGTAGTTACATGTGGAAATTTGGTTCTAGGACATTTGATTTGAGCGCAATCCTCAAACTTAGGTCAAAAAAGCCATTTAAGCCTTTTCACAGTGAGATCTATGCGATATGGCCGAGAAATGTAATTATGATGTTCACTCCCAAACCGCTGCGCAGAAGTCAACCAAACTTCACCCATTAGTGTATTGTATCACAATCTAGTAGTTACATGTGGAAATTTGGTTATAGGACATTTGATTTGAGCGCAATCCTCAAACTTAGGTCAAAAAAGCCATTTAAGCCTTTTCACAGTGAGATCTATGCGATATGGCCGAGAAATGTAATTTTGATGTTAACTCCCAAACCGCTGCGCAGAAGTCAACCAAACTTCACCCATTAGTGTATTGTATCACAATCTAGTAGTTACATTTGAAAATTTCGTTCTAGGACATTTGGTTTGAGCGCAATCTTTAACCTTAGGTCAAAAAGCCATTTAAGCCTTTTCACAGTGAGATCTATGCGATATGGCCGAGAAATGTAATTTTGATGTTAACTCCCAAACCGCTGCGCAGAAGTAAACCAAACTTCACCCAATAGTGTATTGTATCACAATCTAGTAGTTACATTTGAAAATTTTGTTCTAGGACATTTTGTTTGAACGCAATCATCAAACTTAATTAAAAAAGTCATTTAAGCCTTTTCACAGTGAGATCTATGCGATATGGCCGAGAAATGTAATTTTGATGTTAACTCCCAAACCGCTGCGCAGAAGTCAACCAAACTTCACCCAATAGTGTATTGTATCACAATCTAGTAGTTACATTTGAAAATTTTGTTCTAGGAAATTTTGTTTGAGCGCAATCATCAAACTTAATTAAAAAAGTCATTTAAGCCTTTTCACAGTGAGATCTATGCGATATGGCCGAGAAATGTAATTTTGATGTTAACTCCCAAACCGCTGCGCAGAAGTCAACCAAACTTCACCCATTAGTGTATTTTATCACAATCTAGTAGTTACATGTGGAAATTTGGTTCTAGGACATTTGATTTGAGCGCAATCCTCAAACTTAGGTCAAAAAAGCCATTTAAGCCTTTTCACAGTGAGATCTATGCGATATGGCCGAGAAATGTAATTTTGATGTTAACTCCCAAACCGCTGCGCAGAAGTCAACCAAACTTCACCCAATAGTGTATTGTATCACAATCTAGTAGTTACATTTAAAAATTTTGTTCTAGGACATTTTGTTTGAACGCAATCATCAAACTTAATTAAAAAAGTCATTTAAGCCTTTTCACAGTGAGATCTATGCGATATGGCCGAGAAATGTAATTTTGATGTTAACTCCCAAACCGCTGCGCAGAAGTCAACCAAACTTCACCCATTAGTGTATTTTATCACAATCTAGTAGTTACATGTGGAAATTTGGTTCTAGGACATTTGATTTGAGCGCAATCCTCAAACTTAGGTCAAAAAAGCCATTTAAGCCTTTTCACAGTGAGATCTATGCGATATGGCGGAGAAATGTAATTTTGATGTTAACTCCCAAACCGCTGCGCAGAAGTCAACCAAACTTCAGCCAATAGTGTATTGTATCACAATCTAGTAGTTACATTTAAAAATTTTGTTCTAGGACATTTTGTTTGAACGCAATCATCAAACTTAATTAAAAAAGTCATTTAAGCCTTTTCACAGTGAGATCTATGCGATATGGCCGAGAAATGTAATTTTGATGTTAACTCCCAAACCGCTGCGCAGAAGTCAACCAAACTTCACCCATTAGTGTATTGTATCACAATCTAGTAGTTACATGTGGAAATTTGGTTATAGGACATTTGATTTGAGCGCAATCCTCAAACTTAGGTCAAAAAAGCCATTTAAGCCTTTTCACAGTGAGATCTATGCGATATGGCCGAGAAATGTAATTTTGATGTTAACTCCCAAACCGCTGCGCAGAAGTCAACCAAACTTCACCCAATAGTGTATTGTATCACAATCTAGTAGTTACATTTGAAAATTTTGTTCTAGGAAATTTTGTTTGAGCGCAATCATCAAACTTAATTAAAAAAGTCATTTAAGCCTTTTCACAGTGAGATCTATGCGATATGGCCGAGAAATGTAATTTTTATGTTAACTCCCAAACCGCTGCGCAGAAGTCAACCAAACTTCACCCATTAGTGTATTTTATCACAATCTAGTAGTTACATGTGGAAATTTGGTTCTAGGACATTTGATTTGAGCGCAATCCTCAAACTTAGGTCAAAAAAGCCATTTAAGCCTTTTCACAGGGAGATCTATGCGATATGGCCGAGAAATGTAATTTTGATGTTAACTCCCAAACCGCTGCGCAGAAGTCAACCAAACTTCACCCAATAGTGTATTGTATCACATTCTAGTAGTTACATTTGAAAATTTCGTTCTAGGACATTTGGTTTGAGCGCAATCCTCAAACTTAGGTCAAAAAAGCCATTTAAGCCTTTTCACAGTGAGATCTATGCGATATGGCCGAGAAATGTAATTTTGATGTTAACTCCCAAACCGCTGCGCAGAAGTCAACCAAACTTCACCCAATAGTGTATTGTATCACAATCTAGTAGTTACATTTGAAAATTTTGTTCTAGGACATTTTGTTTGAACGCAATCATCAAACTTAATTAAAAAAGTCATTTAAGCCTTTTCACAGTGAGATCTATGCGATATGGCCGAGAAATGTAATTTTGATGTTAACTCCCAAACCGCTGCGCAGAAGTCAACCAAACTTCACCCAATAGTGTATTGTATCACAATCTAGTAGTTACATTTGAAAATTTTGTTCTAGGAAATTTTGTTTGAGCGCAATCATCAAACTTAATTAAAAAAGTCATTTAAGCCTTTTCACAGTGAGATCTATGCGATATGGCCGAGAAATGTAATTTTGATGTTAACTCCCAAACCGCTGCGCAGAAGTCAACCAAACTTCACCCATTAGTGTATTTTATCACAATCTAGTAGTTACATGTGGAAATTTGGTTGTAGGACATTTGATTTGAGCGCAATCCTCAAACTTAGGTCAAAAAAGCCATTTAAGCCTTTTCACAGTGAGATCTATGCGATATGGCCGAGAAATGTAATTTTGATGTTAACTCCCAAACCGCTGCGCAGAAGTCAACCAAACTTCACCCAATAGTGTATTGTATCACAATCTAGTAGTTACATTTAAAAATTTTGTTCTAGGACATTTTGTTTGAACGCAATCATCAAACTTAATTAAAAAAGTCATTTAAGCCTTTTCACAGTGAGATCTATGCGATATGGCCGAGAAATGTAATTTTGATGTTAACTCCCAAACCGCTGCGCAGAAGTCAACCAAACTTCACCCATTAGTGTATTGTATCACAATCTAGTAGTTACATGTGGAAATTTGGTTCTAGGACATTTGATTTGAGCGCAATCCTCAAACTTAGGTCAAAAAAGCCATTTAAGCCTTTTCACAGTGAGATCTATGCGATATGGCCGAGAAATGTAATTTTGATGTTAACTCCCAAACCGCTTCGCAGAAGTCAACCAAACTTCACCCAATAGTGTATTGTATCACATTCTAGTAGTTACATTTGAAAATTTCGTTCTAGGACATTTGGTTTGAGCGCAATCCTCAAACTTAGGTCAAAAAAGCCATTTAAGCCTTTTCACAGTGAGATCTATGCGATATGGCCGAGAAATGTAATTTTGATGTTAACTCCCAAACCGCTGCGCAGAAGTCAACCAAACTTCACCCAACAGTGTATTGTATCACAATCTAGTAGTTACATTTGAAAATTTTGTTCTAGGACATTTTGTTTGAACGCAATCATCAAACTTAATTAAAAAAGTCATTTAAGCCTTTTCACAGTGAGATCTATGCGATATGGCCGAGAAATGTAATTTTGATGTTAACTCCCAAACCGCTGCGCAGAAGTCAACCAAACTTCACCCAATAGTGTATTGTATCACAATCTAGTAGTTACATTTGAAAATTTTGTTCTAGGACATTTTGTTTGAGCGCAATCCTCAAACTTAGGTCAAAAAAGCCATTTAAGCCTTTTCACAGTGAGATCTATGCGATATGGCCGAGAAATGTAATTTTGATGTTAACTCCCAAACCGCTGCGCAGAAGTCAACCAAACTTCACCCAATAGTGTATTGTATCACAATCTAGTAGTTACATGTGGAAATTTGGTTCTAGGACATTTGATTTGAGCGCAATCCTCAAACTTAGGTCAAAAAAGCCATTTAAGCCTTTTCACAGTGAGATCTATGCGATATGGCCGAGAAATGTAATTTTGATGTTAAGTCCCAAACCGCTGCGCAGAAGTCAACCAAACTTCACCCAATAGTGTATTGTATCACATTCTAGTAGTTACATTTGAAAATTTCGTTCTAGGACATTTGGTTTGAGCGCAATCCTCAAACTTAGGTCAAAAAAGCCATTTAAGCCTTTTCACAGTGAGATCTATGCGATATGGCCGAGAAATGTAATTTTGATGTTAACTCCCAAACCGCTGCGCAGAAGTCAACCAAACTTCACCCAATAGTGTATTGTATCACAATCTAGTAGTTACATTTGAAAATTTTGTTCTAGGACATTTTGTTTGAACGCAATCATCAAACTTAATTAAAAAAGTCATTTAAGCCTTTTCACAGTGAGATCTATGCGATATGGCCGAGAAATGTAATTTTGATGTTAACTCCCAAACCGCTGCGCAGAAGTCAACCAAACTTCACCCAATAGTGTATTGTATCACAATCTAGTAGTTACATTTGAAAATTTTGTTCTAGGACATTTTGTTTGAGCACAATCCTCAAACTTAGGTCAAAAAAGCCATTTAAGCCTTTTCACAGTGAGATCTATGCGATATGGCCGAGAAATGTAATTTTGATGTTAACTCCCAAACCGCTGCGCAGAAGTCAACCAAACTTCACCCATTAGTGTATTGTATCACAATCTAGTAGTTACATGTGGAAATTTGGTTATAGGACATTTGATTTGAGCGCAATCCTCAAACTTAGGTCAAAAAAGCCATTTAAGCCTTTTCACAGTGAGATCTATGCGATATGGCCGAGAAATGTAATTTTGATGTTAACTCCCAAACCGCTGCGCAGAAGTCAACCAAACTTCACCCAATAGTGTATTGTATCACATTCTAGTAGTTACATTTGAAAATTTCGTTCTAGGACATTTGGTTTGAGCGCAATCCTCAAACTTAGGTCAAAAAAGCCATTTAAGCCTTTTCACAGTGAGATCTATGCGATATGGCCGAGAAATGTAATTTTGATGTTAACTCCCAAACCGCTGCGCAGAAGTCAACCAAACTTCACCCAATAGTGTATTGTATCACAATCTAGTAGTTACATTTGAAAATTTTGTTCTAGGACATTTTGTTTGAACGCAATCATCAAACTTAATTAAAAAAGTCATTTAAGCCTTTTCACAGTGAGATCTATGCGATATGGCCGAGAAATGTAATTTTGATGTTAACTCCCAAACCGCTGCGCAGAAGTCAACCAAACTTCACCCAATAGTGTATTGTATCACAATCTAGTAGTTACATTTGAAAATTTTGTTCTAGGACATTTTGTTTGAGCACAATCCTCAAACTTAGGTCAAAAAAGCCATTTAAGCCTTTTCACAGTGAGATCTATGCGATATGGCCGAGAAATGTAATTTTGATGTTAACTCCCAAACCGCTGCGCAGAAGTCAACCAAACTTCACCCATTAGTGTATTGTATCACAATCTAGTAGTTACATGTGGAAATTTGGTTATAGGACATTTGATTTGAGCGCAATCCTCAAACTTAGGTCAAAAAAGCCATTTAAGCCTTTTCACAGTGAGATCTATGCGATATGGCCGAGAAATGTAATTTTGATGTTAACTCCCAAACCGCTGCGCAGAAGTCAACCAAACTTCACCCAATAGTGTATTGTATCACATTCTAGTAGTTACATTTTAAAATTTCGTTCAAGGACATTTGGTTTGAGCACAATTATTAAACTTAGGTCAAAAAAGCCATTTAAGCCTTTTCACAGTGAGATCTATGCGATATGGCCGAGAAATGTAATTTTGATGTTAACTCCCAAACCGCTGCGCAGAAGTCAACCAAACTTCACCCATTAGTGTATTGTATCACAATCTAGTAGTTACATGTGGAAATTTGGTTCTAGGACATTTGATTTGAGCGCAATCCTCAAACTTAGGTCAAAAAAGCCATTTAAGCCTTTTCACAGTGAGATCTATGCGATATGGCCGAGAAATGTAATTTTGATGTTAACTCCCAAACCGCTGCGCAGAAGTCAACCAAACTTCACCCAATAGTGTATTGTATCACAATCTAGTAGTTACATTTAAAAATTTTGTTCTAGGACATTTTGTTTGAACGCAATCATCAAACTTAATTAAAAAAGTCATTTAAGCCTTTTCACAGTGAGATCTATGCGATATGGCCGAGAAATGTAATTTTGATGTTAACTCCCAAACCGCTGCGCAGAAGTCAACCAAACTTCACCCATTAGTGTATTGTATCACAATCTAGTAGTTACATGTGGAAATTTGGTTCTAGGACATTTGATTTGAGCGCAATCCTCAAACTTAGGTCAAAAAAGCCATTTAAGCCTTTTCACAGTGAGATCTATGCGATATGGCCGAGAAATGTAATTTTGATGTTAACTCCCAAACCGCTGCGCAGAAGTCAACCAAACTTCACCCAATAGTGTATTGTATCACATTCTAGTAGTTACATTTGAAAATTTCGTTCTAGGACATTTGGTTTGAGCGCAATCCTCAAACTTAGGTCAAAAAAGCCATTTAAGCCTTTTCACAGTGAGATCTATGCGATATGGCCGAGAAATGTAATTTTGATGTTAACTCCCAAACCGCTGCGCAGAAGTCAACCAAACTTCACCCAATAGTGTATTGTATCACAATCTATTAGGTACATTTGAAAATTTTGTTCTAGGACATTTTGTTTGAACGCAATCATCAAACTTAATTAAAAAAGTCATTTAAGCCTTTTCACAGTGAGATCTATGCGATATGGCCGAGAAATGTAATTTTGATGTTAACTCCCAAACCGCTGCGCAGAAGTCAACCAAACTTCACCCAATCGTGTATTGTATCACAATCTAGTAGTTACATTTGAAAATTTTGTTCTAGGACATTTTGTTTGAGCGCAATCCTCAAACTTAGGTCAAAAAAGCCATTTAAGCCTTTTCACAGTGAGATCTATGCGATATGGCCGAGAAATGTAATTTTGATGTTAACTCCCAAACCGCTGCGCAGAAGTCAACCAAACTTCACCCAATAGTGTATTGTATCACAATCTAGTAGTTACATTTGAAAATTTTGTTCTAGGACATTTTGTTTGAACGCAATCATCAAACTTAATTAAAAAAGTCATTTAAGCCTTTTCACAGTGAGATCTATGCGATATGGCCGAGAAATGTAATTTTGATGTTAACTCCCAAACCGCTGCGCAGAAGTCAACCAAACTTCACCCAATAGTGTATTGTATCACAATCTAGTAGTTACATTTAAAAATTTTGTTCTAGGACATTTTGTTTGAACGCAATCATCAAACTTAATTAAAAAAGTCATTTAAGCCTTTTCACAGTGAGATCTATGCGATATGGCCGAGAAATGTAATTTTGATGTTAACTCCCAAACCGCTGCGCAGAAGTCAACCAAACTTCACCCATTAGTGTATTGTATCACAATCTAGTAGTTACATGTGGAAATTTGGTTATAGGACATTTGATTTGAGCGCAATCCTCAAACTTAGGTCAAAAAAGCCATTTAAGCCTTTTCACAGTGAGATCTATGCGATATGGCCGAGAAATGTAATTTTGATGTTAAGTCCCAAACCGCTGCGCAGAAGTCAACCAAACCACCCAATAGTGTATTGTATCACATTCTAGTAGTTACATTTGAAAATTTCGTTCTAGGACATTTGGTTTGAGCGCAATCCTCAAACTTAGGTCAAAAAAGCCATTTAAGCCTTTTCACAGTGAGATCTATGCGATATGGCCGAGAAATGTAATTTTGATGTTAACTCCCAAACCGCTGCGCAGAAGTCAACCAAACTTCACCCAATAGTGTATTGTATCACATTCTAGTAGTTACATTTGAAAATTTCGTTCTAGGACATTTGGTTTGAGCGCAATCCTCAAACTTAGGTCAAAAAAGCCATTTAAGCCTTTTCACAGTGAGATCTATGCGATATGGCCGAGAAATGTAATTTTGATGTTAACTCCCAAACCGCTGCGCAGAAGTCAACCAAACTTCACCCAATAGTGTATTGTATCACAATCTATTAGGTACATTTGAAAATTTTGTTCTAGGACATTTTGTTTGAACGCAATCATCAAACTTAATTAAAAAAGTCATTTAAGCCTTTTCACAGTGAGATCTATGCGATATGGCCGAGAAATGTAATTTTGATGTTAACTCCCAAACCGCTGCGCAGAAGTCAACCAAACTTCACCCAATAGTGTATTGTATCACAATCTAGTAGTTACATTTGAAAATTTTGTTCTAGGACATTTTGTTTGAGCGCAATCCTCAAACTTAGGTCAAAAAAGCCATTTAAGCCTTTTCACAGTGAGATCTATGCGATATGGCCGAGAAATGTAATTTTGATGTTAACTCCCAAACCGCTGCGCAGAAGTCAACCAAACTTCACCCAATAGTGTATTGTATCACAATCTAGTAGTTACATTTGAAAATTTTGTTCTAGGACATTTTGTTTGAACGCAATCATCAAACTTAATTAAAAAAGTCATTTAAGCCTTTTCACAGTGAGATCTATGCGATATGGCCGAGAAATGTAATTTTGATGTTAACTCCCAAACCGCTGCGCAGAAGTCAACCAAACTTCACCCAATAGTGTATTGTATCACAATCTAGTAGTTACATTTAAAAATTTTGTTCTAGGACATTTTGTTTGAACGCAATCATCAAACTTAATTAAAAAAGTCATTTAAGCCTTTTCACAGTGAGATCTATGCGATATGGCCGAGAAATGTAATTTTGATGTTAACTCCCAAACCGCTGCGCAGAAGTCAACCAAACTTCACCCATTAGTGTATTGTATCACAATCTAGTAGTTACATGTGGAAATTTGGTTATAGGACATTTGATTTGAGCGCAATCCTCAAACTTAGGTCAAAAAAGCCATTTAAGCCTTTTCACAGTGAGATCTATGCGATATGGCCGAGAAATGTAATTTTGATGTTAAGTCCCAAACCGCTGCGCAGAAGTCAACCAAACCACCCAATAGTGTATTGTATCACATTCTAGTAGTTACATTTGAAAATTTCGTTCTAGGACATTTGGTTTGAGCGCAATCCTCAAACTTAGGTCAAAAAAGCCATTTAAGCCTTTTCACAGTGAGATCTATGCGATATGGCCGAGAAATGTAATTTTGATGTTAACTCCCAAACCGCTGCGCAGAAGTCAACCAAACTTCACCCAATAGTGTATTGTATCACATTCTAGTAGTTACATTTGAAAATTTCGTTCTAGGACATTTGGTTTGAGCGCAATCCTCAAACTTAGGTCAAAAAAGCCATTTAAGCCTTTTCACAGTGAGATCTATGCGATATGGCCGAGAAATGTAATTTTGATGTTAACTCCCAAACCGCTGCGCAGAAGTCAACCAAACTTCACCCAATAGTGTATTGTATCACAATCTATTAGGTACATTTGAAAATTTTGTTCTAGGACATTTTGTTTGAACGCAATCATCAAACTTAATTAAAAAAGTCATTTAAGCCTTTTCACAGTGAGATCTATGCGATATGGCCGAGAAATGTAATTTTGATGTTAACTCCCAAACCGCTGCGCAGAAGTCAACCAAACTTCACCCAATAGTGTATTGTATCACAATCTAGTAGTTACATTTGAAAATTTTGTTCTAGGACATTTTGTTTGAGCGCAATCCTCAAACTTAGGTCAAAAAAGCCATTTAAGCCTTTTCACAGTGAGATCTATGCGATATGGCCGAGAAATGTAATTTTGATGTTAACTCCCAAACCGCTGCGCAGAAGTCAACCAAACTTCACCCAATAGTGTATTGTATCACAATCTAGTAGTTACATTTGAAAATTTTGTTCTAGGACATTTTGTTTGAACGCAATCATCAAACTTAATTAAAAAAGTCATTTAAGCCTTTTCACAGTGAGATCTATGCGATATGGCCGAGAAATGTAATTTTGATGTTAACTCCCAAACCGCTGCGCAGAAGTCAACCAAACTTCACCCAATAGTGTATTGTATCACAATCTAGTAGTTACATTTAAAAATTTTGTTCTAGGACATTTTGTTTGAACGCAATCATCAAACTTAATTAAAAAAGTCATTTAAGCCTTTTCACAGTGAGATCTATGCGATATGGCCGAGAAATGTAATTTTGATGTTAACTCCCAAACCGCTGCGCAGAAGTCAACCAAACTTCACCCATTAGTGTATTGTATCACAATCTAGTAGTTACATGTGGAAATTTGGTTATAGGACATTTGATTTGAGCGCAATCCTCAAACTTAGGTCAAAAAAGCCATTTAAGCCTTTTCACAGTGAGATCTATGCGATATGGCCGAGAAATGTAATTTTGATGTTAAGTCCCAAACCGCTGCGCAGAAGTCAACCAAACCACCCAATAGTGTATTGTATCACATTCTAGTAGTTACATTTGAAAATTTCGTTCTAGGACATTTGGTTTGAGCGCAATCCTCAAACTTAGGTCAAAAAAGCCATTTAAGCCTTTTCACAGTGAGATCTATGCGATATGGCCGAGAAATGTAATTTTGATGTTAACTCCCAAACCGCTGCGCAGAAGTCAACCAAACTTCACCCAATAGTGTATTGTATCACAATCTAGTAGTTACATTTGAAAATTTTGTTCTAGGACATTTTGTTTGAACGCAATCATCAAACTTAATTAAAAAAGTCATTTAAGCCTTTTCACAGTGAGATCTATGCGATATGGCCGAGAAATGTAATTTTGATGTTAACTCCCAAACCGCTGCGCAGAAGTCAACCAAACTTCACCCATTAGTGTATTTTATCACAATCTAGTAGTTACATGTGAAAATTTGGTTCTAGGACATTTGATTTGAGCGCAATCCTCAAACTTAGGTCAAAAAAGCCATTTAAGCCTTTTCACAGTGAGATCTATGCGATATGGCCGAGAAATGTAATTTTGATGTTAACTCCCAAACCGCTGCGCAGAAGTCAACCAAACTTCACCCAATAGTGTATTGTATCACAATCTAGTAGTTACATTTGAAAATTTTGTTCTAGGACATTTTGTTTGAACGCAATCATCAAACTTAATTAAAAAAGTCATTTAAGCCTTTTCACAGTGAGATCTATGCGATATGGCCGAGAAATGTAATTTTGATGTTAACTCCCAAACCGCTGCGCAGAAGTCAACCAAACTTCACCCAATAGTGTATTGTATCACAATCTAGTAGTTACATTTGAAAATTTTGTTCTAGGACATTTTGTTTGAGCACAATCCTCAAACTTAGGTCAAAAAAGCCATTTAAGCCTTTTCACAGTGAGATCTATGCGATATGGCCGAGAAATGTAATTTTGATGTTAACTCCCAAACCGCTGCGCAGAAGTCAACCAAACTTCACCCATTAGTGTATTGTATCACAATCTAGTAGTTACATGTGGAAATTTGGTTATAGGACATTTGATTTGAGCGCAATCCTCAAACTTAGGTCAAAAAAGCCATTTAAGCCTTTTCACAGTGAGATCTATGCGATATGGCCGAGAAATGTAATTTTGATGTTAACTCCCAAACCGCTGCGCAGAAGTCAACCAAACTTCACCCAATAGTGTATTGTATCACATTCTAGTAGTTACATTTTAAAATTTCGTTCAAGGACATTTGGTTTGAGCGCAATTATTAAACTTAGGTCAAAAAAGCCATTTAAGCCTTTTCACAGTGAGATCTATGCGATATGGCCGAGAAATGTAATTTTGATGTTAACTCCCAAACCGCTGCGCAGAAGTCAACCAAACTTCACCCATTAGTGTATTGTATCACAATCTAGTAGTTACATGTGGAAATTTGGTTCTAGGACATTTGATTTGAGCGCAATCCTCAAACTTAGGTCAAAAAAGCCATTTAAGCCTTTTCACAGTGAGATCTATGCGATATGGCCGAGAAATGTAATTTTGATGTTAACTCCCAAACCGCTGCGCAGAAGTCAACCAAACTTCACCCAATAGTGTATTGTATCACAATCTAGTAGTTACATTTAAAAATTTTGTTCTAGGACATTTTGTTTGAACGCAATCATCAAACTTAATTAAAAAAGTCATTTAAGCCTTTTCACAGTGAGATCTATGCGATATGGCCGAGAAATGTAATTTTGATTTTAACTCCCAAACCGCTGCGCAGAAGTCAACCAAACTTCACCCATTAGTGTATTGTATCACAATCTAGTAGTTACATGTGGAAATTTGGTTCTAGGACATTTGATTTGAGCGCAATCCTCAAACTTAGGTCAAAAAAGCCATTTAAGCCTTTTCACAGTGAGATCTATGCGATATGGCCGAGAAATGTAATTTTGATGTTAACTCCCAAACCGCTGCGCAGAAGTCAACCAAACTTCACCCAATAGTGTATTGTATCACATTCTAGTAGTTACATTTGAAAATTTCGTTCTAGGACATTTGGTTTGAGCGCAATCCTCAAACTTAGGTCAAAAAAGCCATTTAAGCCTTTTCACAGTGAGATCTATGCGATATGGCCGAGAAATGTAATTTTGATGTTAACTCCCAAACCGCTGCGCAGAAGTCAACCAAACTTCACCCAATAGTGTATTGTATCACAATCTAGTAGTTACATTTGAAAATTTTGTTCTAGGACATTTTGTTTGAACGCAATCATCAAACTTAATTAAAAAAGTCATTTAAGCCTTTTCACAGTGAGATCTATGCGATATGGCCGAGAAATGTAATTTTGATGTTAACTCCCAAACCGCTGCGCAGAAGTCAACCAAACTTCACCCAATAGTGTATTGTATCACAATCTAGTAGTTACATTTGAAAATTTTGTTCTAGGACATTTTGTTTGAGCGCAATCCTCAAACTTAGGTCAAAAAAGCCATTTAAGCCTTTTCACAGTGAGATCTATGCGATATGGCCGAGAAATGTAATTTTGATGTTAACTCCCAAACCGCTGCGCAGAAGTCAACCAAACTTCACCCAATAGTGTATTGTATCACAATCTAGTAGTTACATTTGAAAATTTTGTTCTAGGACATTTTGTTTGAACGCAATCATCAAACTTAATTAAAAAAGTCATTTAAGCCTTTTCACAGTGAGATCTATGCGATATGGCCGAGAAATGTAATTTTGATGTTAACTCCCAAACCGCTGCGCAGAAGTCAACCAAACTTCACCCAATAGTGTATTGTATCACAATCTAGTAGTTACATTTAAAAATTTTGTTCTAGGACATTTTGTTTGAACGCAATCATCAAACTTAATTAAAAAAGTCATTTAAGCCTTTTCACAGTGAGATCTATGCGATATGGCCGAGAAATGTAATTTTGATGTTAACTCCCAAACCGCTGCGCAGAAGTAAACCAAACTTCACCCATTAGTGTATTGTATCACAATCTAGTAGTTACATGTGGAAATTTGGTTCTAGGACATTTGATTTGAGCGCAATCCTCAAACTTAGGTCAAAAAAGCCATTTAAGCCTTTTCACAGTGAGATCGATGCGATATGGCCGAGAAATGTAATTTTGATGTTAACTCCCAAACCGCTGCGCAGAAGTCAACCAAACTTCACCCAATAGTGTATTGTATCACAATCTAGTAGTTACATTTGAAAATTTTGTTCTAGGAAATTTTGTTTGAGCGCAATCATCAAACTTAATTAAAAAAGTCATTTAAGCCTTTTCACAGTGAGATCTATGCGATATGGCCGAGAAATGTAATTTTGATGTTAACTCCCAAACCGCTGCGCAGAAGTCAACCAAACTTCACCCATTAGTGTATTGTATCACAATCTAGTAGTTACATGTGGAAATTTGGTTCTAGGACATTTGATTTGAGCGCAATCCTCAAACTTAGGTCAAAAAAGCCATTTAAGCCTTTTCACAGTGAGATCTATGCGATATGGCCGAGAAATGTAATTTTGATGTTAACTCCCAAACCGCTGCGCAGAAGTCAACCAAACTTCACCCAATAGTGTATTGTATCACATTCTAGTAGTTACATTTTAAAATTTCGTTCTAGGACATTTGGTTTGAGCGCAATTATTAAACTTAGGTCAAAAAAGCCATTTAAGCCTTTTCACAGTGAGATCTATGCGATATGGCCGAGAAATGTAATTTTGATGTTAACTCCCAAACCGCTGCGCAGAAGTAAACCAAACTTCACCCATTAGTGTATTGTATCACAATCTAGTAGTTACATGTGGAAATTTGGTTCTAGGACATTTGATTTGAGCGCAATCCTCAAACTTAGGTCAAAAAAGCCATTTAAGCCTTTTCACAGTGAGATCTATGCGATATGGCCGAGAAATGTAATTTTGATGTTAACTCCCAAACCGCTGCGCAGAAGTCAACCAAACTTCACCCAATAGTGTATTGTATCACAATCTAGTAGTTACATTTGAAAATTTTGTTCTAGGACATTTTGTTTGAACGCAATCATCAAACTTAATTAAAAAAGTCATTTAAGCCTTTTCACAGTGAGATCTATGCGATATGGCCGAGAAATGTAATTTTGATGTTAACTCCCAAACCGCTGCGCAGAAGTCAACCAAACTTCACCCAATAGTGTATTGTATCACAATCTAGTAGTTACATTTGAAAATTTTGTTCTAGGAAATTTTGTTTGAGCGCAATCATCAAACTTAATTAAAAAAGTCATTTAAGCCTTTTCACAGTGAGATCTATGCGATATGGCCGAGAAATGTAATTTTGATGTTAACTCCCAAACCGCTGCGCAGAAGTCAACCAAACTTCACCCATTAGTGTATTTTATCACAATCTAGTAGTTACATGTGGAAATTTGGTTCTAGGACATTTGATTTGAGCGCAATCCTCAAACTTAGGTCAAAAAAGCCATTTAAGCCTTTTCACAGTGAGATCTATGCGATATGGCGGAGAAATGTAATTTTGATGTTAACTCCCAAACCGCTGCGCAGAAGTCAACCAAACTTCACCCAATAGTGTATTGTATCACAATCTAGTAGTTACATTTAAAAATTTTGTTCTAGGACATTTTGTTTGAACGCAATCATCAAACTTAATTAAAAAAGTCATTTAAGCCTTTTCACAGTGAGATCTATGCGATATGGCCGAGAAATGTAATTTTGATGTTAACTCCCAAACCGCTGCGCAGAAGTCAACCAAACTTCACCCATTAGTGTATTGTATCACAATCTAGTAGTTACATGTGGAAATTTGGTTATAGGACATTTGATTTGAGCGCAATCCTCAAACTTAGGTCAAAAAAGCCATTTAAGCCTTTTCACAGTGAGATCTATGCGATATGGCCGAGAAATGTAATTTTGATGTTAACTCCCAAACCGCTGCGCAGAAGTCAACCAAACTTCACCCAATAGTGTATTGTATCACAATCTAGTAGTTACATTTGAAAATTTTGTTCTAGGAAATTTTGTTTGAGCGCAATCATCAAACTTAATTAAAAAAGTCATTTAAGCCTTTTCACAGTGAGATCTATGCGATATGGCCGAGAAATGTAATTTTTATGTTAACTCCCAAACCGCTGCGCAGAAGTCAACCAAACTTCACCCATTAGTGTATTTTATCACAATCTAGTAGTTACATGTGGAAATTTGGTTCTAGGACATTTGATTTGAGCGCAATCCTCAAACTTAGGTCAAAAAAGCCATTTAAGCCTTTTCACAGGGAGATCTATGCGATATGGCCGAGAAATGTAATTTTGATGTTAACTCCCAAACCGCTGCGCAGAAGTCAACCAAACTTCACCCAATAGTGTATTGTATCACATTCTAGTAGTTACATTTGAAAATTTCGTTCTAGGACATTTGGTTTGAGCGCAATCCTCAAACTTAGGTCAAAAAAGCCATTTAAGCCTTTTCACAGTGAGATCTATGCGATATGGCCGAGAAATGTAATTTTGATGTTAACTCCCAAACCGCTGCGCAGAAGTCAACCAAACTTCACCCAATAGTGTATTGTATCACAATCTAGTAGTTACATTTGAAAATTTTGTTCTAGGACATTTTGTTTGAACGCAATCATCAAACTTAATTAAAAAAGTCATTTAAGCCTTTTCACAGTGAGATCTATGCGATATGGCCGAGAAATGTAATTTTGATGTTAACTCCCAAACCGCTGCGCAGAAGTCAACCAAACTTCACCCAATAGTGTATTGTATCACAATCTAGTAGTTACATTTGAAAATTTTGTTCTAGGAAATTTTGTTTGAGCGCAATCATCAAACTTAATTAAAAAAGTCATTTAAGCCTTTTCACAGTGAGATCTATGCGATATGGCCGAGAAATGTAATTTTGATGTTAACTCCCAAACCGCTGCGCAGAAGTCAACCAAACTTCACCCATTAGTGTATTTTATCACAATCTAGTAGTTACATGTGGAAATTTGGTTCTAGGACATTTGATTTGAGCGCAATCCTCAAACTTAGGTCAAAAAAGCCATTTAAGCCTTTTCACAGTGAGATCTATGCGATATGGCCGAGAAATGTAATTTTGATGTTAACTCCCAAACCGCTGCGCAGAAGTCAACCAAACTTCACCCAATAGTGTATTGTATCACAATCTAGTAGTTACATTTAAAAATTTTGTTCTAGGACATTTTGTTTGAACGCAATCATCAAACTTAATTAAAAAAGTCATTTAAGCCTTTTCACAGTGAGATCTATGCGATATGGCCGAGAAATGTAATTTTGATGTTAACTCCCAAACCGCTGCGCAGAAGTCAACCAAACTTCACCCATTAGTGTATTGTATCACAATCTAGTAGTTACATGTGGAAATTTGGTTCTAGGACATTTGATTTGAGCGCAATCCTCAAACTTAGGTCAAAAAAGCCATTTAAGCCTTTTCACAGTGAGATCTATGCGATATGGCCGAGAAATGTAATTTTGATGTTAACTCCCAAACCGCTGCGCAGAAGTCAACCAAACTTCACCCAATAGTGTAATGTATCACATTCTAGTAGTTACATTTGAAAATTTCGTTCTAGGACATTTGGTTTGAGCGCAATCCTCAAACTTAGGTCAAAAAAGCCATTTAAGCCTTTTCACAGTGAGATCTATGCGATATGGCCGAGAAATGTAATTTTGATGTTAACTCCCAAACCGCTGCGCAGAAGTCAACCAAACTTCACCCAATAGTGTATTGTATCACAATCTAGTAGTTACATTTGAAAATTTTGTTCTAGGACATTTTGTTTGAACGCAATCATTAAACTTAATTAAAAAAGTCATTTAAGCCTTTTCACAGTGAGATCTATGCGATATGGCTGAGAAATGTAATTTTGATGTTAACTCCCAAACCGCTGCGCAGAAGTCAACCAAACTTCACCCAATAGTGTATTGTATCACAATCTAGTAGTTACATTTGAAAATTTTGTTCTAGGACATTTTGTTTGAGCGCAATCCTCAAACTTAGGTCAAAAAAGCCATTTAAGCCTTTTCACAGTGAGATCTATGCGATATGGCCGAGAAATGTAATTTTGATGTTAACTCCCAAACCGCTGCGCAGAAGTCAACCAAACGTCACCCAATAGTGTATTGTATCACAATCTAGTAGTTACATTTGAAAATTTTGTTCTAGGACATTTTGTTTGAACGCAATCATCAAACTTAATTAAAAAAGTCATTTAAGCCTTTTCACAGTGAGATCTATGCGATATGGCCGAGAAATGTAATTTTGATGTTAACTCCCAAACCGCTGCGCAGAAGTCAACCAAACTTCACCCAATAGTGTATTGTATCACAATCTAGTAGTTACATTTAAAAATTTTGTTCTAGGACATTTTGTTTGAACGCAATCATCAAACTTAATTAAAAAAGTCATTTAAGCCTTTTCACAGTGAGATCTATGCGATATGGCCGAGAAATGTAATTTTGATGTTAACTCCCAAACCGCTGCGCAGAAGTCAACCAAACTTCACCCATTAGTGTATTGTATCACAATCTAGTAGTTACATGTGGAAATTTGGTTCTAGGACATTTGATTTGAGCGCAATCCTCAAACTTAGGTCAAAAAAGCCATTTAAGCCTTTTCACAGTGAGATCTATGCGATATGGCCGAGAAATGTAATTTTGATGTTAACTCCCAAACCGCTGCGCAGAAGTCAACCAAACTTCACCCAATAGTGTATTGTATCACAATCTAGTAGTTACATTTAAAAATTTTGTTCTAGGACATTTTGTTTGAACGCAATCATCAAACTTAATTAAAAAAGTCATTTAAGCCTTTTCACAGTGAGATCTATGCGATATGGCCGAGAAATGTAATTTTGATGTTAACTCCCAAACCGCTGCGCAGAAGTCAACCAAACTTCACCCATTAGTGTATTGTATAACAATCTAGTAGTTACATGTGGAAATTTGGTTCTAGGACATTTGATTTGAGCGCAATCCTCAAACTTAGGTCAAAAAAGCCATTTAAGCCTTTTCACAGTGAGATCTATGCGATATGGCCGAGAAATGTAATTTTGATGTTAACTCCCAAACCGCTGCGCAGAAGTCAACCAAACTTCACCCAATAGTGTATTGTATCACATTCTAGTAGTTACATTTGAAAATTTCGTTCTAGGACATTTGGTTTGAGCGCAATCCTCAAACTTAGGTCAAAAAAGCCATTTAAGCCTTTTCACAGTGAGATCTATGCGATATGGCCGAGAAATGTAATTTTGATGTTAACTCCCAAACCGCTGCGCAGAAGTCAACCAAACTTCACCCAATAGTGTATTGTATCACAATCTAGTAGTTACATTTGAAAATTTTGTTCTAGGACATTTTGTTTGAACGCAATCATCAAACTTAATTAAAAAAGTCATTTAAGCCTTTTCACAGTGAGATCTATGCGATATGGCCGAGAAATGTAATTTTGATGTTAACTCCCAAACCGCTGCGCAGAAGTCAACCAAACTTCACCCAATAGTGTATTGTATCACAATCTAGTAGTTACATTTGAAAATTTTGTTCTAGGACATTTTGTTTGAGCGCAATCCTCAAACTTAGGTCAAAAAAGCCATTTAAGCCTTTTCACAGTGAGATCTATGCGATATGGCCGAGAAATGTAATTTTGATGTTAACTCCCAAACCGCTGCGCAGAAGTCAACCAAACTTCACCCAATAGTGTATTGTATCACAATCTAGTAGTTACATTTGAAAATTTTGTTCTAGGACATTTTGTTTGAACGCAATCATCAAACTTAATTAAAAAAGTCATTTAAGCCTTTTCACAGTGAGATCTATGCGATATGGCCGAGAAATGTAATTTTGATGTTAACTCCCAAACCGCTGCGCAGAAGTCAACCAAACTTCACCCAATAGTGTATTGTATCACAATCTAGTAGTTACATTTAAAAATTTTGTTCTAGGACATTTTGTTTGAACGCAATCATCAAACTTAATTAAAAAAGTCATTTAAGCCTTTTCACAGTGAGATCTATGCGATATGGCCGAGAAATGTAATTTTGATGTTAACTCCCAAACCGCTGCGCAGAAGTCAACCAAACTTCACCCATTAGTGTATTGTATCACAATCTAGTAGTTACATGTGGAAATTTGGTTATAGGACATTTGATTTGAGCGCAATCCTCAAACTTAGGTCAAAAAAGCCATTTAAGCCTTTTCACAGTGAGATCTATGCGATATGGCCGAGAAATGTAATTTTGATGTTAACTCCCAAACCGCTGCGCAGAAGTCAACCAAACTTCACCCAATAGTGTATTGTATCACAATCTAGTAGTTACATTTGAAAATTTTGTTCTAGGAAATTTTGTTTGAGCGCAATCATCAAACTTAATTAAAAAAGTCATTTAAGCCTTTTCACAGTGAGATCTATGCGATATGGCCGAGAAATGTAATTTTGATGTTAACTCCCAAACCGCTGCGCAGAAGTCAACCAAACTTCACCCATTAGTGTATTTTATCACAATCTAGTAGTTACATGTGGAAATTTGGTTCTAGGACATTTGATTTGAGCGCAATCCTCAAACTTAGGTCAAAAAAGCCATTTAAGCCTTTTCACAGTGAGATCTATGCGATATGGCCGAGAAATGTAATTTTGATGTTCACTCCCAAACCGCTGCGCAGAAGTCAACCAAACTTCACCCATTAGTGTATTGTATCACAATCTAGTAGTTACATGTGGAAATTTGGTTCTAGGACATTTGATTTGAGCGCAATCCTCAAACTTAGGTCAAAAAAGCCATTTAAGCCTTTTCACAGTGAGATCTATGCGATATGGCCGAGAAATGTAATTTTGATGTTAACTCCCAAACCGCTGCGCAGAAGTCAACCAAACTTCACCCATTAGTGTATTGTATCACAATCTAGTAGTTACATTTGAAAATTTCGTTCTAGGACATTTGGTTTGAGCGCAATCTTTAACCTTAGGTCAAAAAAGCCATTTAAGCCTTTTCACAGTGAGATCTATGCGATATGGCCGAGAAATGTAATTTTGATGTTAACTCCCAAACCGCTGCGCAGAAGTCAACCAAACTTCACCCAATAGTGTATTGTATCACAATCTAGTAGTTACATTTGAAAATTTTGTTCTAGGACATTTTGTTTGAACGCAATCATCAAACTTAATTAAAAAAGTCATTTAAGCCTTTTCACAGTGAGATCTATGCGATATGGCCGAGAAATGTAATTTTGATGTTAACTCCCAAACCGCTGCGCAGAAGTCAACCAAACTTCACCCAATAGTGTATTGTATCACAATCTAGTAGTTACATTTGAAAATTTTGTTCTAGGAAATTTTGTTTGAGCGCAATCATCAAACTTAATTAAAAAAGTCATTTAAGCCTTTTCACAGTGAGATCTATGCGATATGGCCGAGAAATGTAATTTTGATGTTAACTCCCAAACCGCTGCGCAGAAGTCAACCAAACTTCACCCATTAGTGTATTTTATCACAATCTAGTAGTTACATGTGGAAATTTGGTTCTAGGACATTTGATTTGAGCGCAATCCTCAAACTTAGGTCAAAAAAGCCATTTAAGCCTTTTCACAGTGAGATCTATGCGATATGGCGGAGAAATGTAATTTTGATGTTAACTCCCAAACCGCTGCGCAGAAGTCAACCAAACTTCAGCCAATAGTGTATTGTATCACAATCTAGTAGTTACATTTAAAAATTTTGTTCTAGGACATTTTGTTTGAACGCAATCATCAAACTTAATTAAAAAAGTCATTTAAGCCTTTTCACAGTGAGATCTATGCGATATGGCTGAGAAATGTAATTTTGATGTTAACTCCCAAACCGCTGCGCAGAAGTCAACCAAACTTCACCCATTAGTGTATTGTATCACAATCTAGTAGTTACATGTGGAAATTTGGTTATAGGACATTTGATTTGAGCGCAATCCTCAAACTTAGGTCAAAAAAGCCATTTAAGCCTTTTCACAGTGAGATCTATGCGATATGGCCGAGAAATGTAATTTTGATGTTAACTCCCAAACCGCTGCGCAGAAGTCAACCAAACTTCACCCAATAGTGTATTGTATCACAATCTAGTAGTTACATTTGAAAATTTTGTTCTAGGAAATTTTGTTTGAGCGCAATCATCAAACTTAATTAAAAAAGTCATTTAAGCCTTTTCACAGTGAGATCTATGCGATATGGCCGAGAAATGTAATTTTTATGTTAACTCCCAAACCGCTGCGCAGAAGTCAACCAAACTTCACCCATTAGTGTATTTTATCACAATCTAGTAGTTACATGTGGAAATTTGGTTCTAGGACATTTGATTTGAGCGCAATCCTCAAACTTAGGTCAAAAAAGCCATTTAAGCCTTTTCACAGGGAGATCTATGCGATATGGCCGAGAAATGTAATTTTGATGTTAACTCCCAAACCGCTGCGCAGAAGTCAACCAAACTTCACCCAATAGTGTATTGTATCACATTCTAGTAGTTACATTTGAAAATTTCGTTCTAGGACATTTGGTTTGAGCGCAATCCTCAAACTTAGGTCAAAAAAGCCATTTAAGCCTTTTCACAGTGAGATCTATGCGATATGGCCGAGAAATGTAATTTTGATGTTAACTCCCAAACCGCTGCGCAGAAGTCAACCAAACTTCACCCAATAGTGTATTGTATCACAATCTAGTAGTTACATTTGAAAATTTTGTTCTAGGACATTTTGTTTGAACGCAATCATCAAACTTAATTAAAAAAGTCATTTAAGCCTTTTCACAGTGAGATCTATGCGATATGGCCGAGAAATGTAATTTTGATGTTAACTCCCAAACCGCTGCGCAGAAGTCAACCAAACTTCACCCAATAGTGTATTGTATCACAATCTAGTAGTTACATTTGAAAATTTTGTTCTAGGAAATTTTGTTTGAGCGCAATCATCAAACTTAATTAAAAAAGTCATTTAAGCCTTTTCACAGTGAGATCTATGCGATATGGCCGAGAAATGTAATTTTGATGTTAACTCCCAAACCGCTGCGCAGAAGTCAACCAAACTTCACCCATTAGTGTATTTTATCACAATCTAGTAGTTACATGTGGAAATTTGGTTCTAGGACATTTGATTTGAGCGCAATCCTCAAACTTAGGTCAAAAAAGCCATTTAAGCCTTTTCACAGTGAGATCTATGCGATATGGCCGAGAAATGTAATTTTGATGTTAACTCCCAAACCGCTGCGCAGAAGTCAACCAAACTTCACCCAATAGTGTATTGTATCACAATCTAGTAGTTACATTTAAAAATTTTGTTCTAGGACATTTTGTTTGAACGCAATCATCAAACTTAATTAAAAAAGTCATTTAAGCCTTTTCACAGTGAGATCTATGCGATATGGCCGAGAAATGTAATTTTGATGTTAACTCCCAAACCGCTGCGCAGAAGTCAACCAAACTTCACCCATTAGTGTATTGTATCACAATCTAGTAGTTACATGTGGAAATTTGGTTCTAGGACATTTGATTTGAGCGCAATCCTCAAACTTAGGTCAAAAAAGCCATTTAAGCCTTTTCACAGTGAGATCTATGCGATATGGCCGAGAAATGTAATTTTGATGTTAACTCCCAAACCGCTGCGCAGAAGTCAACCAAACTTCACCCAATAGTGTAATGTATCACATTCTAGTAGTTACATTTGAAAATTTCGTTCTAGGACATTTGGTTTGAGCGCAATCCTCAAACTTAGGTCAAAAAAGCCATTTAAGCCTTTTCACAGTGAGATCTATGCGATATGGCCGAGAAATGTAATTTTGATGTTAACTCCCAAACCGCTGCGCAGAAGTCAACCAAACTTCACCCAATAGTGTATTGTATCACAATCTAGTAGTTACATTTGAAAATTTTGTTCTAGGACATTTTGTTTGAACGCAATCATCAAACTTAATTAAAAAAGTCATTTAAGCCTTTTCACAGTGAGATCTATGCGATATGGCTGAGAAATGTAATTTTGATGTTAACTCCCAAACCGCTGCGCAGAAGTCAACCAAACTTCACCCAATAGTGTATTGTATCACAATCTAGTAGTTACATTTGAAAATTTTGTTCTAGGACATTTTGTTTGAGCGCAATCCTCAAACTTAGGTCAAAAAAGCCATTTAAGCCTTTTCACAGTGAGATCTATGCGATATGGCCGAGAAATGTAATTTTGATGTTAACTCCCAAACCGCTGCGCAGAAGTCAACCAAACGTCACCCAATAGTGTATTGTATCACAATCTAGTAGTTACATTTGAAAATTTTGTTCTAGGACATTTTGTTTGAACGCAATCATCAAACTTAATTAAAAAAGTCATTTAAGCCTTTTCACAGTGAGATCTATGCGATATGGCCGAGAAATGTAATTTTGATGTTAACTCCCAAACCGCTGCGCAGAAGTCAACCAAACTTCAGCCAATAGTGTATTGTATCACAATCTAGTAGTTACATTTAAAAATTTTGTTCTAGGACATTTTGTTTGAACGCAATCATCAAACTTAATTAAAAAAGTCATTTAAGCCTTTTCACAGTGAGATCTATGCGATATGGCCGAGAAATGTAATTTTGATGTTAACTCCCAAACCGCTGCGCAGAAGTCAACCAAACTTCACCCATTAGTGTATTGTATCACAATCTAGTAGTTACATGTGGAAATTTGGTTCTAGGACATTTGATTTGAGCGCAATCCTCAAACTTAGGTCAAAAAAGCCATTTAAGCCTTTTCACAGTGAGATCTATGCGATATGGCCGAGAAATGTAATTTTGATGTTAACTCCCAAACCGCTGCGCAGAAGTCAACCAAACTTCACCCAATAGTGTATTGTATCACAATCTAGTAGTTACATTTAAAAATTTTGTTCTAGGACATTTTGTTTGAACGCAATCATCAAACTTAATTAAAAAAGTCATTTAAGCCTTTTCACAGTGAGATCTATGCGATATGGCCGAGAAATGTAATTTTGATGTTAACTCCCAAACCGCTGCGCAGAAGTCAACCAAACTTCACCCATTAGTGTATTGTATAACAATCTAGTAGTTACATGTGGAAATTTGGTTCTAGGACATTTGATTTGAGCGCAATCCTCAAACTTAGGTCAAAAAAGCCATTTAAGCCTTTTCACAGTGAGATCTATGCGATATGGCCGAGAAATGTAATTTTGATGTTAACTCCCAAACCGCTGCGCAGAAGTCAACCAAACTTCACCCAATAGTGTATTGTATCACATTCTAGTAGTTACATTTGAAAATTTCGTTCTAGGACATTTGGTTTGAGCGCAATCCTCAAACTTAGGTCAAAAAAGCCATTTAAGCCTTTTCACAGTGAGATCTATGCGATATGGCCGAGAAATGTAATTTTGATGTTAACTCCCAAACCGCTGCGCAGAAGTCAACCAAACTTCACCCAATAGTGTATTGTATCACATTCTAGTAGTTACATTTGAAAATTTTGTTCTAGGACATTTTGTTTGAACGCAATCATCAAACTTAATTAAAAAAGTCATTTAAGCCTTTTCACAGTGAGATCTATGCGATATGGCCGAGAAATGTAATTTTGATGTTAACTCCCAAACCGCTGCGCAGAAGTCAACCAAACTTCACCCAATAGTGTATTGTATCACAATCTAGTAGTTACATTTGAAAATTTTGTTCTAGGACATTTTGTTTGAGCGCAATCCTCAAACTTAGGTCAAAAAAGCCATTTAAGCCTTTTCACAGTGAGATCTATGCGATATGGCCGAGAAATGTAATTTTGATGTTAACTCCCAAACCGCTGCGCAGAAGTCAACCAAACTTCACCCAATAGTGTATTGTATCACAATCTAGTAGTTACATTTGAAAATTTTGTTCTAGGACATTTTGTTTGAACGCAATCATCAAACTTAATTAAAAAAGTCATTTAAGCCTTTTCACAGTGAGATCTATGCGATATGGCCGAGAAATGTAATTTTGATGTTAACTCCCAAACCGCTGCGCAGAAGTCAACCAAACTTCACCCAATAGTGTATTGTATCACAATCTAGTAGTTACATTTAAAAATTTTGTTCTAGGACATTTTGTTTGAACGCAATCATCAAACTTAATTAAAAAAGTCATTTAAGCCTTTTCACAGTGAGATCTATGCGATATGGCCGAGAAATGTAATTTTGATGTTAACTCCCAAACCGCTGCGCAGAAGTCAACCAAACTTCACCCATTAGTGTATTGTATCACAATCTAGTAGTTACATGTGGAAATTTGGTTATAGGACATTTGATTTGAGCGCAATCCTCAAACTTAGGTCAAAAAAGCCATTTAAGCCTTTTCACAGTGAGATCTATGCGATATGGCCGAGAAATGTAATTTTGATGTTAACTCCCAAACCGCTGCGCAGAAGTCAACCAAACTTCACCCAATAGTGTATTGTATCACAATCTAGTAGTTACATTTGAAAATTTTGTTCTAGGAAATTTTGTTTGAGCGCAATCATCAAACTTAATTAAAAAAGTCATTTAAGCCTTTTCACAGTGAGATCTATGCGATATGGCCGAGAAATGTAATTTTGATGTTAACTCCCAAACCGCTGCGCAGAAGTCAACCAAACTTCACCCATTAGTGTATTTTATCACAATCTAGTAGTTACATGTGGAAATTTGGTTCTAGGACATTTGATTTGAGCGCAATCCTCAAACTTAGGTCAAAAAAGCCATTTAAGCCTTTTCACAGTGAGATCTATGCGATATGGCCGAGAAATGTAATTTTGATGTTAAGTCCCAAACCGCTGCGCAGAAGTCAACCAAACTTCACCCAATAGTGTATTGTATCACATTCTAGTAGTTACATTTGAAAATTTCGTTCTAGGACATTTGGTTTGAGCGCAATCCTCAAACTTAGGTCAAAAAAGCCATTTAAGCCTTTTCACAGTGAGATCTATGCGATATGGCCGAGAAATGTAATTTTGATGTTAACTCCCAAACCGCTGCGCAGAAGTCAACCAAACTTCACCCAATAGTGTATTGTATCACAATCTAGTAGTTACATTTGAAAATTTTGTTCTAGGACATTTTGTTTGAACGCAATCATCAAACTTAATTAAAAAAGTCATTTAAGCCTTTTCACAGTGAGATCTATGCGATATGGCCGAGAAATGTAATTTTGATGTTAACTCCCAAACCGCTGCGCAGAAGTCAACCAAACTTCACCCATTAGTGTATTTTATCACAATCTAGTAGTTACATGTGAAAATTTGGTTCTAGGACATTTGATTTGAGCGCAATCCTCAAACTTAGGTCAAAAAAGCCATTTAAGCCTTTTCACAGTGAGATCTATGCGATATGGCCGAGAAATGTAATTTTGATGTTAAGTCCCAAACCGCTGCGCAGAAGTCAACCAAACTTCACCCAATAGTGTATTGTATCACATTCTAGTAGTTACATTTGAAAATTTCGTTCTAGGACATTTGGTTTGAGCGCAATCCTCAAACTTAGGTCAAAAAAGCCATTTAAGCCTTTTCACAGTGAGATCTATGCGATATGGCCGAGAAATGTAATTTTGATGTTAACTCCCAAACCGCTGCGCAGCAGTCAACCAAACTTCACCCAATAGTGTATTGTATCACAATCTAGTAGTTACATTTGAAAATTTTGTTCTAGGACATTTTGTTTGAACGCAATCATCAAACTTAATTAAAAAAGTCATTTAAGCCTTTTCACAGTGAGATCTATGCGATATGGCCGAGAAATGTAATTTTGATGTTAACTCCCAAACCGCTGCGCAGAAGTCAACCAAACTTCACCCAATAGTGTATTGTATCACAATCTAGTAGTTACATTTGAAAATTTTGTTCTAGGACATTTTGTTTGAGCACAATCCTCAAACTTAGGTCAAAAAAGCCATTTAAGCCTTTTCACAGTGAGATCTATGCGATATGGCCGAGAAATGTAATTTTGATGTTAACTCCCAAACCGCTGCGCAGAAGTCAACCAAACTTCACCCATTAGTGTATTGTATCACAATCTAGTAGTTACATGTGGAAATTTGGTTATAGGACATTTGATTTGAGCGCAATCCTCAAACTTAGGTCAAAAAAGCCATTTAAGCCTTTTCACAGTGAGATCTATGCGATATGGCCGAGAAATGTAATTTTGATGTTAACTCCCAAACCGCTGCGCAGAAGTCAACCAAACTTCACCCAATAGTGTATTGTATCACATTCTAGTAGTTACATTTTAAAATTTCGTTCAAGGACATTTGGTTTGAGCGCAATTATTAAACTTAGGTCAAAAAAGCCATTTAAGCCTTTTCACAGTGAGATCTATGCGATATGGCCGAGAAATGTAATTTTGATGTTAACTCCCAAACCGCTGCGCAGAAGTCAACCAAACTTCACCCATTAGTGTATTGTATCACAATCTAGTAGTTACATGTGGAAATTTGGTTCTAGGACATTTGATTTGAGCGCAATCCTCAAACTTAGGTCAAAAAAGCCATTTAAGCCTTTTCACAGTGAGATCTATGCGATATGGCCGAGAAATGTAATTTTGATGTTAACTCCCAAACCGCTGCGCAGAAGTCAACCAAACTTCACCCAATAGTGTATTGTATCACAATCTAGTAGTTACATGTGGAAATTTGGTTCTAGGACATTTGATTTGAGCGCAATCCTCAAACTTAGGTCAAAAAAGCCATTTAAGCCTTTTCACAGAAAGATCTATGCGATATGGCCGAGAAATGTAATTTTGATGTTAAGTCCCAAACCGCTGCGCAGAAGTCAACCAAACTTCACCCAATAGTGTATTGTATCACAATCTAGTAGTTACATTTGAAAATTTTGTTCTAGGACATTTTGTTTGAACGCAATCATCAAATTTAATTAAAAAAGTCATTTAAGCCTTTTCACAGTGAGATCTATGCGATATGGCCGAGAAATGTAATTTTGATGTTAACTCCCAAACCGCTGCGCAGAAGTCAACCAAACTTCACCCAATAGTGTATTGTATCACAATCTAGTAGTTACATTTGAAAATTTTGTTCTAGGACATTTTGTTTGAGCGCAATCCTCAAACTTAGGTCAAAAAAGCCATTTAAGCCTTTTCACAGTGAGATCTATGCGATATGGCCGAGAAATGTAATTTTGATGTTAACTCCCAAACCGCTGCGCAGAAGTCAACCAAACTTCACCCAATAGTGTATTGTATCACAATCTAGTAGTTACATTTGAAAATTTTGTTCTAGGACATTTTGTTTGAACGCAATCATCAAACTTAATTAAAAAAGTCATTTAAGCCTTTTCACAGTGAGATCTATGCGATATGGCCGAGAAATGTAATTTTGATGTTAACTCCCAAACCGCTGCGCAGAAGTCAACCAAACTTCACCCAATAGTGTATTGTATCACAATCTAGTAGTTACATTTAAAAATTTTGTTCTAGGACATTTTGTTTGAACGCAATCATCAAACTTAATTAAAAAAGTCATTTAAGCCTTTTCACAGTGAGATCTATGCGATATGGCCGAGAAATGTAATTTTGATGTTAACTCCCAAACCGCTGCGCAGAAGTCAACCAAACTTCACCCATTAGTGTATTGTATCACAATCTAGTAGTTACATGTGGAAATTTGGTTATAGGACATTTGATTTGAGCGCAATCCTCAAACTTAGGTCAAAAAAGCCATTTAAGCCTTTTCACAGTGAGATCTATGCGATATGGCCGAGAAATGTAATTTTGATGTTAACTCCCAAACCGCTGCGCAGAAGTCAACCAAACTTCACTCAATAGTGTATTGTATCACAATCTAGTAGTTACATTTGAAAATTTTGTTCTAGGACATTTTGTTTGAACGCAATCATCAAACTTAATTAAAAAAGTCATTTAAGCCTTTTCACAGTGAGATCTATGCGATATGGCCGAGAAATGTAATTTTGATGTTAACTCCCAAACCGCTGCGCAGAAGTCAACCAAACTTCACCCAATAGTGTATTGTATCACAATCTAGTAGTTACATTTGAAAATTTTGTTCTAGGACATTTTGTTTGAGCACAATCCTCAAACTTAGGTCAAAAAAGCCATTTAAGCCTTTTCACAGTGAGATCTATGCGATATGGCCGAGAAATGTAATTTTGATGTTAACTCCCAAACCGCTGCGCAGAAGTCAACCAAACTTCACCCATTAGTGTATTGTATCACAATCTAGTAGTTACATGTGGAAATTTGGTTATAGGACATTTGATTTGAGCGCAATCCTCAAACTTAGGTCAAAAAAGCCATTTAAGCCTTTTCACAGTGAGATCTATGCGATATGGCCGAGAAATGTAATTTTGATGTTAACTCCCAAACCGCTGCGCAGAAGTAAACCAAACTTCACCCAATAGTGTATTGTATCACATTCTAGTAGTTACATTTTAAAATTTCGTTCAAGGACATTTGGTTTGAGCGCAATTATTAAACTTAGGTCAAAAAAGCCATTTAAGCCTTTTCACAGTGAGATCTATGCGATATGGCCGAGAAATGTAATTTTGATGTTAACTCCCAAACCGCTGCGCAGAAGTAAACCAAACTTCACCCATTAGTGTATTGTATCACAATCTAGTAGTTACATGTGGAAATTTGGTTCTAGGACATTTGATTTGAGCGCAATCCTCAAACTTAGGTCAAAAAAGCCATTTAAGCCTTTTCACAGTGAGATCTATGCGATATGGCCGAGAAATGTAATATTGATGTTAACTCCCAAACCGCTGCGCAGAAGTCAACCAAACTTCACCCAATAGTGTATTGTATCACATTCTAGTAGTTACATTTGAAAATTTCGTTCTAGGACATTTGGTTTGAGCGCAATTATTAAACTTAGGTCAAAAAAGCCATTTAAGCCTTTTCACAGTGAGATCTATGCGATATGGCCGAGAAATGTAATTTTGATGTTAACTCCCAAACCGCTGCGCAGAAGTAAACCAAACTTCACCCATTAGTGTATTGTATCACAATCTAGTAGTTACATGTGGAAATTTGGTTCTAGGACATTTGATTTTAGCGCAATCCTCAAACTTAGGTCAAAAAAGCCATTTAAGCCTTTTCACAGTGAGATCTATGCGATATGGCCGAGAAATGTAATTTTGATGTTAACTCCCAAACCGCTGCGCAGAAGTCAACCAAACTTCACCCAATAGTGTATTGTATCACAATCTAGTAGTTACATTTGAAAATTTTGTTCTAGGAAATTTTGTTTGAGCGCAATCATCAAACAATTAAAAAAGTCATTTAAGCCTTTTCACAGTGAGATCTATGCGATATGGCCGAGAAATGTAATTTTGATGTTAACTCCCAAACCGCTGCGCAGAAGTAAACCAAACTTCACCCATTAGTGTATTGTATCACAATCTAGTAGTTACATGTGGAAATTTGGTTCTAGGACATTTGATTTGAGCGCAATCCTCAAACTTAGGTCAAAAAAGCCATTTAAGCCTTTTCACAGTGAGATCTATGCGATATGGCCGAGAAATGTAATTTTGATGTTAACTCCCAAACCGCTGCGCAGAAGTCAACCAAACTTCACCCAATAGTGTATTGTATCACAATCTAGTAGTTACATTTAAAAATTTTGTTCTAGGACATTTTGTTTGAACGCAATCATCAAACTTAATTAAAAAAGTCATTTAAGCCTTTTCACAGTGAGATCTATGCGATATGGCCGAGAAATGTAATTTTGATGTTAACTCCCAAACCGCTGCACAGAAGTCAACCAAACTTCACCCATTAGTGTATTGTATCACAATCTAGTAGTTACATGTGGAAATTTGGTTCTAGGACATTTGATTTGAGCGCAATCCTCAAACTTAGGTCAAAAAAGCCATTTAAGCCTTTTCACAGTGAGATCTATGCGATATGGCCGAGAAATGTAATTTTGATGTTAACTCCCAAACCGCTGCGCAGAAGTCAACCAAACTTCACCCAATAGTGTATTGTATCACATTCTAGTAGTTACATTTGAAAATTTCGTTCTAGGACATTTGGTTTGAGAGCAATCCTCAAACTTAGGTCAAAAAAGCCATTTAAGCCTTTTCACAGTGAGATCTATGCGATATGGCCGAGAAATGTAATTTTGATGTTAACTCCCAAACCGCTGCGCAGAAGTCAACCAAACTTCACCCAATAGTGTATTGTATCACAATCTAGTAGTTACATTTGAAAATTTTGTTCTAGGACATTTTGTTTGAACGCAATCATCAAACTTAATTAAAAAAGTCATTTAAGCCTTTTCACAGTGAGATCTATGCGATATGGCCGAGAAATGTAATTTTGATGTTAACTCCCAAACCGCTGCGCAGAAGTCAACCAAACTTCACCCAATAGTGTATTGTATCACAATCTAGTAGTTACATTTGAAAATTTTGTTCTAGGACATTTTGTTTGAGCGCAATCCTCAAACTTAGGTCAAAAAAGCCATTTAAGCCTTTTCACAGTGAGATCTATGCGATATGGCCGAGAAATGTAATTTTGATGTTAACTCCCAAACCGCTGCGCAGAAGTCAACCAAACTTCACCCAATAGTGTATTGTATCACAATCTAGTAGTTACATTTGAAAATTTTGTTCTAGGACATTTTGTTTGAACGCAATCATCAAACTTAATTAAAAAAGTCATTTAAGCCTTTTCACAGTGAGATCTATGCGATATGGCCGAGAAATGTAATTTTGATGTTAACTCCCAAACCGCTGCGCAGAAGTCAACCAAACTTCACCCAATAGTGTATTGTATCACAATCTAGTAGTTACATTTAAAAATTTTGTTCTAGGACATTTTGTTTGAACGCAATCATCAAACTTAATTAAAAAAGTCATTTAAGCCTTTTCACAGTGAGATCTATGCGATATGGCCGAGAAATGTAATTTTGATGTTAACTCCCAAACCGCTGCGCAGAAGTAAACCAAACTTCACCCATTAGTGTATTGTATCACAATCTAGTAGTTACATGTGGAAATTTGGTTATAGGACATTTGATTTGAGCGCAATCCTCAAACTTAGGTCAAAAAAGCCATTTAAGCCTTTTCACAGTGAGATCTATGCGATATGGCCGAGAAATGTAATTTTGATGTTAACTCCCAAACCGCTGCGCAGAAGTCAACCAAACTTCACCCAATAGTGTATTGTATCACAATCTAGTAGTTACATTTGAAAATTTTGTTCTAGGAAATTTTGTTTGAGCGCAATCATCAAACTTAATTAAAAAAGTCATTTAAGCCTTTTCACAGTGAGATCTATGCGATATGGCCGAGAAATGTAATTTTGATGTTAACTCCCAAACCGCTGCGCAGAAGTCAACCAAACTTCACCCATTAGTGTATTTTATCACATTCTAGTAGTTACATTTGAAAATTTGGTTCTAGGACATTTGGTTTGAGCGCAATCCTCAAACTTAGGTCAAAAAAGCCATTTAAGCCTTTTCACAGTGAGATCTATGCGATATGGCCGAGAAATGTAATTTTGATGTTAACTCCCAAACCGCTGCGCAGAAGTCAACCAAACTTCACCCAATAGTGTATTGTATCACATTCTAGTAGTTACATTTGAAAATTTCGTTCTAGGACATTTGGTTTGAGCGCAATCCTCAAACTTAGGTCAAAAAAGCCATTTAAGCCTTTTCACAGTGAGATCTATGCGATATGGCCGAGAAATGTAATTTTGATGTTAACTCCCAAACCGCTGCGCAGAAGTCAACCAAACTTCACCCAATAGTGTATTGTATCACAATCTAGTAGTTACATTTGAAAATTTTGTTCTAGGACATTTTGTTTGAACGCAATCATCAAACTTAATTAAAAAAGTCATTTAAGCCTTTTCACAGTGAGATCTATGCGATATGGCCGAGAAATGTAATTTTGATGTTAACTCCCAAACCGCTGCGCAGAAGTCAACCAAACTTCACCCATTAGTGTATTTTATCACAATCTAGTAGTTACATGTGGAAATTTGGTTCTAGGACATTTGATTTGAGCGCAATCCTCAAACTTAGGTCAAAAAAGCCATTTAAGCCTTTTCACAGTGAGATCTATGCGATATGGCCGAGAAATGTAATTTTGATGTTAAGTCCCAAACCGCTGCGCAGAAGTCAACCAAACTTCACCCAATAGTGTATTGTATCACATTCTAGTAGTTACATTTGAAAATTTTGTTCTAGGACATTTGGTTTGAGCGCAATCCTCAAACTTAGGTCAAAAAAGCCATTTAAGCCTTTTCACAGTGAGATCTATGCGATATGGCCGAGAAATGTAATTTTGATGTTAACTCCCAAACCGCTGCGCAGAAGTCAACCAAACTTCACCCAATAGTGTATTGTATCACAATCTAGTAGTTACATTTGAAAATTTTGTTCTAGGACATTTTGTTTGAACGCAATCATCAAACTTAATTAAAAAAGTCATTTAAGCCTTTTCACAGTGAGATCTATGCGATATGGCCGAGAAATGTAATTTTGATGTTAACTCCCAAACCGCTGCGCAGAAGTCAACCAAACTTCACCCAATAGTGTATTGTATCACAATCTAGTAGTTACATTTGAAAATTTTGTTCTAGGACATTTTGTTTGAGCACAATCCTCAAACTTAGGTCAAAAAAGCCATTTAAGCCTTTTCACAGTGAGATCTATGCGATATGGCCGAGAAATGTAATTTTGATGTTAACTCCCAAACCGCTGCGCAGAAGTCAACCAAACTTCACCCAATAGTGTATTGTATCACAATCTAGTAGTTACATTTGAAAATTTTGTTCTAGGACATTTTGTTTGAACGCAATCATCAAACTTAATTAAAAAAGTCATTTAAGCCTTTTCACAGTGAGATCTATGCGATATGGCCGAGAAATGTAATTTTGATGTTAACTCCCAAACCGCTGCGCAGAAGTCAACCAAACTTCACCCAATAGTGTATTGTATCACAATCTAGTAGTTACATTTAAAAATTTTGTTCTAGGACATTTTGTTTGAACGCAATCATCAAACTTAATTAAAAAAGTCATTTAAGCCTTTTCACAGTGAGATCTATGCGATATGGCCGAGAAATGTAATTTTGATGTTAACTCCCAAACCGCTGCGCAGAAGTCAACCAAACTTCACCCAATAGTGTATTGTATCACAATCTAGTAGTTACATTTGAAAATTTTGTTCTAGGAAATTTTGTTTGAGCGCAATCATCAAACTTAATTAAAAAAGTCATTTAAGCCTTTTCACAGTGAGATCTATGCGATATGGCCGAGAAATGTAATTTTGATGTTAACTCCCAAACCGCTGCGCAGAAGTCAACCAAACTTCACCCATTAGTGTATTTTATCACAATCTAGTAGTTACATGTGGAAATTTGGTTCTAGGACATTTGATTTGAGCGCAATCCTCAAACTTAGGTCAAAAAAGCCATTTAAGCCTTTTCACAGTGAGATCTATGCGATATGGCCGAGAAATGTAATTTTGATGTTAAGTCCCAAACCGCTGCGCAGAAGTCAACCAAACTTCACCCAATAGTGTATTGTATCACATTCTAGTAGTTACATTTGAAAATTTCGTTCTAGGACATTTGGTTTGAGCGCAATCCTCAAACTTAGGTCAAAAAAGCCATTTAAGCCTTTTCACAGTGAGATCTATGCGATATGGCCGAGAAATGTAATTTTGATGTTAACTCCCAAACCGCTGCGCAGAAGTCAACCAAACTTCACCCAATAGTGTATTGTATCACAATCTAGTAGTTACATTTGAAAATTTTGTTCTAGGACATTTTGTTTGAACGCAATCATCAAACTTAATTAAAAAAGTCATTTAAGCCTTTTCACAGTGAGATCTATGCGATATGGCCGAGAAATGTAATTTTGATGTTAACTCCCAAACCGCTGCGCAGAAATCAACCAAACTTCACCCAATTGTGTATTGTATCACAATCTAGTAGTTACATTTGAAAATTTTGTTCTAGGACATTTTGTTTGAGCACAATCCTCAAACTTAGGTCAAAAAAGCCATTTAAGCCTTTTCACAGTGAGATCTATGCGATATGGCCGAGAAATGTAATATTGATGTTAACTCCCAAACCGCTGCGCAGAAGTCAACCAAACTTCACCCATTAGTGTATTGTATCACAATCTAGTAGTTACATGTGGAAATTTGGTTATAGGACATTTGATTTGAGCGCAATCCTCAAACTTAGGTCAAAAAAGCCATTTAAGCCTTTTCACAGTGAGATCTATGCGATATGGCCGAGAAATGTAATTTTGATGTTAACTCCCAAACCGCTGCGCAGAAGTCAACCAAACTTCACCCAATAGTGTATTGTATCACATTCTAGTAGTTACATTTTAAAAATTTCGTTCAAGGACATTTGGTTTGAGCGCAATTATTAAACTTAGGTCAAAAAAGCCATTTAAGCCTTTTCACAGTGAGATCTATGCGATATGGCCGAGAAATGTAATTTTGATGTTAACTCCCAAACCGCTGCGCAGAAGTAAACCAAACTTCACCCATTAGTGTATTGTATCACAATCTAGTAGTTACATGTGGAAATTTGGTTCTAGGACATTTGATTTGAGCGCAATCCTCAAACTTAGGTCAAAAAAGCCATTTAAGCCTTTTCACAGTGAGATCTATGCGATATGGCCGAGAAATGTAATATTGATGTTAACTCCCAAACCGCTGCGCAGAAGTCAACCAAACTTCACCCAATAGTGTATTGTATCACATTCTAGTAGTTACATTTGAAAATTTCGTTCTAGGACATTTGGTTTGAGCGCAATTATTAAACTTAGGTCAAAAAAGCCATTTAAGCCTTTTCACAGTGAGATCTATGCGATATGGCCGAGAAATGTAATTTTGATGTTAACTCCCAAACCGCTGCGCAGAAGTAAACCAAACTTCACCCATTAGTGTATTGTATCACAATCTAGTAGTTACATGTGGAAATTTGGTTCTAAGACATTTGATTTTAGCGCAATCCTCAAACTTAGGTCAAAAAAGCCATTTAAGCCTTTTCACAGTGAGATCTATGCGATATGGCCGAGAAATGTAATTTTGATGTTAACTCCCAAACCGCTGCGCAGAAGTCAACCAAACTTCACCCAATAGTGTATTGTATCACAATCTAGTAGTTACATTTGAAAATTTTGTTCTAGGAAATTTTGTTTGAGCGCAATCATCAAACTTAATTAAAAAAGTCATTTAAGCCTTTTCACAGTGAGATCTATGCGATATGGCCGAGAAATGTAATTTTGATGTTAACTCCCAAACCGCTGCGCAGAAGTCAACCAAACTTCACCCATTAGTGTATTGTATCACAATCTAGTAGTTACATGTGGAAATTTGGTTCTAGGACATTTGATTTGAGCGCAATCCTCAAACTTAGGTCAAAAAAGCCATTTAAGCCTTTTCACAGTGAGATCTATGCGATATGGCCGAGAAATGTAATTTTGATGTTAACTCCCAAACCGCTGCGCAGAAGTCAACCAAACTTCACCCAATAGTGTATTGTATCACATTCTAGTAGTTACATTTTAAAATTTCGTTCAAGGACATTTGGTTTGAGCGCAATTATTAAACTTAGGTCAAAAAAGCCATTAAGCCTTTTCACAGTGAGATCTATGCGATATGGCCGAGAAATGTAATTTTGATGTTAACTCCCAAACCGCTGCGCAGAAGTCAACCAAACTTCACCCATTAGTGTATTGTATCACAATCTAGTAGTTACATGTGGAAATTTGGTTCTAGGACATTTGATTTGAGCGCAATCCTCAAACTTAGGTCAAAAAAGCCATTTAAGCCTTTTCACAGTGAGATCTATGCGATATGGCCGAGAAATGTAATTTTGATGTTAACTCCCAAACCGCTGCGCAGAATTCAACCAAACTTCACCCAATAGTGTATTGTATCACATTCTAGTAGTTACATTTGAAAATTTCGTTCTAGGACATTTGGTTTGAGCGCAATCCCCAAACTTAGGTCAAAAAAGCCATTTAAGCCTTTTCACAGTGAGATCTATGCGATATGGCCGAGAAATGTAATTTTGATGTTAACTCCCAAACCGCTGCGCAGAAGTCAACCAAACTTCACCCAATAGTGTATTGTATCACAATCTAGTAGTTACATTTGAAAATTTTGTTCTAGGACATTTTGTTTGAACGCAATCATCAAACTTGATTAAAAAAGTCATTTAAGCCTTTTCACAGTGAGATCTATGCGATATGGCCGAGAAATGTAATTTTGATGTTAACTCCCAAACCGCTGCGCAGAAGTCAACCAAACTTCACCCAATAGTGTATTGTATCACAATCTAGTAGTTACATTTGAAAATTTTGTTCTAGGACATTTTGTTTGAACGCAATCATCAAATTTAATTAAAAAAGTCATTTAAGCCTTTTCACAGTGAGATCTATGCGATATGGCCGAGAAATGTAATTTTGATGTTAACTCCCAAACCGCTGCGCAGAAGTCAACCAAACTTCACCCAATAGTGTATTGTATCACAATCTAGTAGTTACATTTGAAAATTTTGTTCTAGGACATTTTGTTTGAGCGCAATCCTCAAACTTAGGTCAAAAAAGCCATTTAAGCCTTTTCACAGTGAGATCTATGCGATATGGCCGAGAAATGTAATTTTGATGTTAACTCCCAAACCGCTGCGCAGAAGTCAACCAAACTTCACCCAATAGTGTATTGTATCACAATCTAGTAGTTACATTTGAAAATTTTGTTCTAGGACATTTTGTTTGAACGCAATCATCAAACTTAATTAAAAAAGTCATTTAAGCCTTTTCACAGTGAGATCTATGCGATATGGCCGAGAAATGTAATTTTGATGTTAACTCCCAAACCGCTGCGCAGAAGTCAACCAAACTTCACCCAATAGTGTATTGTATCACAATCTAGTAGTTACATTTAAAAATTTTGTTCTAGGACATTTTGTTTGAACGCAATCATCAAACTTAATTAAAAAAGTCATTTAAGCCTTTTCACAGTGAGATCTATGCGATATGGCCGAGAAATGTAATTTTGATGTTAACTCCCAAACCGCTGCGCAGAAGTCAACCAAACTTCACCCAATAGTGTATTGTATCACAATCTAGTAGTTACATTTGAAAATTTTGTTCTAGGACATTTTGTTTGAACGCAATCATCAAACTTAATTAAAAAAGTCATTTAAGCCTTTTCACAGTGAGATCTATGCGATATGGCCGAGAAATGTAATTTTGATGTTAACTCCCAAACCGCTGCGCAGAAGTCAACCAAACTTCACCCAATAGTGTATTGTATCACAATCTAGTAGTTACATTTAAAAATTTTGTTCTAGGACATTTTGTTTGAACGCAATCATCAAACTTAATTAAAAAAGTCATTTAAGCCTTTTCACAGTGAGATCTATGCGATATGGCCGAGAAATGTAATTTTGATGTTAACTCCCAAACCGCTGCGCAGAAGTAAACCAAACTTCACCCATTAGTGTATTGTATCACAATCTAGTAGTTACATGTGGAAATTTGGTTATAGGACATTTGATTTGAGCGCAATCCTCAAACTTAGGTCAAAAAAGCCATTTAAGCCTTTTCACAGTGAGATCTATGCGATATGGCCGAGAAATGTAATTTTGATGTTAACTCCCAAACCGCTGCGCAGAAGTCAACCAAACTTCACCCAATAGTGTATTGTATCACAATCTAGTAGTTACATTTGAAAATTTTGTTCTAGGAAATTTTGTTTGAGCGCAATCATCAAACTTAATTAAAAAAGTCATTTAAGCCTTTTCACAGTGAGATCTATGCGATATGGCCGAGAAATGTAATTTTGATGTTAACTCCCAAACCGCTGCGCAGAAGTCAACCAAACTTCACCCATTAGTGTATTTTATCACATTCTAGTAGTTACATTTGAAAATTTGGTTCTAGGACATTTGGTTTGAGCGCAATCCTCAAACTTAGGTCAAAAAAGCCATTTAAGCCTTTTCACAGTGAGATCTATGCGATATGGCCGAGAAATGTAATTTTGATGTTAACTCCCAAACCGCTGCGCAGAAGTCAACCAAACTTCACCCAATAGTGTATTGTATCACATTCTAGTAGTTACATTTGAAAATTTCGTTCTAGGACATTTGGTTTGAGCGCAATCCTCAAACTTAGGTCAAAAAAGCCATTTAAGCCTTTTCACAGTGAGATCTATGCGATATGGCCGAGAAATGTAATTTTGATGTTAACTCCCAAACCGCTGCGCAGAAGTCAACCAAACTTCACCCAATAGTGTATTGTATCACAATCTAGTAGTTACATTTGAAAATTTTGTTCTAGGACATTTTGTTTGAACGCAATCATCAAACTTAATTAAAAAAGTCATTTAAGCCTTTTCACAGTGAGATCTATGCGATATGGCCGAGAAATGTAATTTTGATGTTAACTCCCAAACCGCTGCGCAGAAGTCAACCAAACTTCACCCATTAGTGTATTTTATCACAATCTAGTAGTTACATGTGGAAATTTGGTTCTAGGACATTTGATTTGAGCGCAATCCTCAAACTTAGGTCAAAAAAGCCATTTAAGCCTTTTCACAGTGAGATCTATGCGATATGGCCGAGAAATGTAATTTTGATGTTAAGTCCCAAACCGCTGCGCAGAAGTCAACCAAACTTCACCCAATAGTGTATTGTATCACATTCTAGTAGTTACATTTGAAAATTTTGTTCTAGGACATTTGGTTTGAGCGCAATCCTCAAACTTAGGTCAAAAAAGCCATTTAAGCCTTTTCACAGTGAGATCTATGCGATATGGCCGAGAAATGTAATTTTGATGTTAACTCCCAAACCGCTGCGCAGAAGTCAACCAAACTTCACCCAATAGTGTATTGTATCACAATCTAGTAGTTACATTTGAAAATTTTGTTCTAGGACATTTTGTTTGAACGCAATCATCAAACTTAATTAAAAAAGTCATTTAAGCCTTTTCACAGTGAGATCTATGCGATATGGCCGAGAAATGTAATTTTGATGTTAACTCCCAAACCGCTGCGCAGAAGTCAACCAAACTTCACCCAATAGTGTATTGTATCACAATCTAGTAGTTACATTTGAAAATTTTGTTCTAGGACATTTTGTTTGAGCACAATCCTCAAACTTAGGTCAAAAAAGCCATTTAAGCCTTTTCACAGTGAGATCTATGCGATATGGCCGAGAAATGTAATTTTGATGTTAACTCCCAAACCGCTGCGCAGAAGTCAACCAAACTTCACCCAATAGTGTATTGTATCACAATCTAGTAGTTACATTTGAAAATTTTGTTCTAGGACATTTTGTTTGAACGCAATCATCAAACTTAATTAAAAAAGTCATTTAAGCCTTTTCACAGTGAGATCTATGCGATATGGCCGAGAAATGTAATTTTGATGTTAACTCCCAAACCGCTGCGCAGAAGTCAACCAAACTTCACCCAATAGTGTATTGTATCACAATCTAGTAGTTACATTTAAAAATTTTGTTCTAGGACATTTTGTTTGAACGCAATCATCAAACTTAATTAAAAAAGTCATTTAAGCCTTTTCACAGTGAGATCTATGCGATATGGCCGAGAAATGTAATTTTGATGTTAACTCCCAAACCGCTGCGCAGAAGTCAACCAAACTTCACCCAATAGTGTATTGTATCACAATCTAGTAGTTACATTTGAAAATTTTGTTCTAGGAAATTTTGTTTGAGCGCAATCATCAAACTTAATTAAAAAAGTCATTTAAGCCTTTTCACAGTGAGATCTATGCGATATGGCCGAGAAATGTAATTTTGATGTTAACTCCCAAACCGCTGCGCAGAAGTCAACCAAACTTCACCCATTAGTGTATTTTATCACAATCTAGTAGTTACATGTGGAAATTTGGTTCTAGGACATTTGATTTGAGCGCAATCCTCAAACTTAGGTCAAAAAAGCCATTTAAGCCTTTTCACAGTGAGATCTATGCGATATGGCCGAGAAATGTAATTTTGATGTTAAGTCCCAAACCGCTGCGCAGAAGTCAACCAAACTTCACCCAATAGTGTATTGTATCACATTCTAGTAGTTACATTTGAAAATTTCGTTCTAGGACATTTGGTTTGAGCGCAATCCTCAAACTTAGGTCAAAAAAGCCATTTAAGCCTTTTCACAGTGAGATCTATGCGATATGGCCGAGAAATGTAATTTTGATGTTAACTCCCAAACCGCTGCGCAGAAGTCAACCAAACTTCACCCAATAGTGTATTGTATCACAATCTAGTAGTTACATTTGAAAATTTTGTTCTAGGACATTTTGTTTGAACGCAATCATCAAACTTAATTAAAAAAGTCATTTAAGCCTTTTCACAGTGAGATCTATGCGATATGGCCGAGAAATGTAATTTTGATGTTAACTCCCAAACCGCTGCGCAGAAATCAACCAAACTTCACCCAATTGTGTATTGTATCACAATCTAGTAGTTACATTTGAAAATTTTGTTCTAGGACATTTTGTTTGAGCACAATCCTCAAACTTAGGTCAAAAAAGCCATTTAAGCCTTTTCACAGTGAGATCTATGCGATATGGCCGAGAAATGTAATATTGATGTTAACTCCCAAACCGCTGCGCAGAAGTCAACCAAACTTCACCCATTAGTGTATTGTATCACAATCTAGTAGTTACATGTGGAAATTTGGTTATAGGACATTTGATTTGAGCGCAATCCTCAAACTTAGGTCAAAAAAGCCATTTAAGCCTTTTCACAGTGAGATCTATGCGATATGGCCGAGAAATGTAATTTTGATGTTAACTCCCAAACCGCTGCGCAGAAGTCAACCAAACTTCACCCAATAGTGTATTGTATCACATTCTAGTAGTTACATTTTAAAAATTTCGTTCAAGGACATTTGGTTTGAGCGCAATTATTAAACTTAGGTCAAAAAAGCCATTTAAGCCTTTTCACAGTGAGATCTATGCGATATGGCCGAGAAATGTAATTTTGATGTTAACTCCCAAACCGCTGCGCAGAAGTAAACCAAACTTCACCCATTAGTGTATTGTATCACAATCTAGTAGTTACATGTGGAAATTTGGTTCTAGGACATTTGATTTGAGCGCAATCCTCAAACTTAGGTCAAAAAAGCCATTTAAGCCTTTTCACAGTGAGATCTATGCGATATGGCCGAGAAATGTAATATTGATGTTAACTCCCAAACCGCTGCGCAGAAGTCAACCAAACTTCACCCAATAGTGTATTGTATCACATTCTAGTAGTTACATTTGAAAATTTCGTTCTAGGACATTTGGTTTGAGCGCAATTATTAAACTTAGGTCAAAAAAGCCATTTAAGCCTTTTCACAGTGAGATCTATGCGATATGGCCGAGAAATGTAATTTTGATGTTAACTCCCAAACCGCTGCGCAGAAGTAAACCAAACTTCACCCATTAGTGTATTGTATCACAATCTAGTAGTTACATGTGGAAATTTGGTTCTAAGACATTTGATTTTAGCGCAATCCTCAAACTTAGGTCAAAAAAGCCATTTAAGCCTTTTCACAGTGAGATCTATGCGATATGGCCGAGAAATGTAATTTTGATGTTAACTCCCAAACCGCTGCGCAGAAGTCAACCAAACTTCACCCAATAGTGTATTGTATCACAATCTAGTAGTTACATTTGAAAATTTTGTTCTAGGAAATTTTGTTTGAGCGCAATCATCAAACTTAATTAAAAAAGTCATTTAAGCCTTTTCACAGTGAGATCTATGCGATATGGCCGAGAAATGTAATTTTGATGTTAACTCCCAAACCGCTGCGCAGAAGTCAACCAAACTTCACCCATTAGTGTATTGTATCACAATCTAGTAGTTACATGTGGAAATTTGGTTCTAGGACATTTGATTTGAGCGCAATCCTCAAACTTAGGTCAAAAAAGCCATTTAAGCCTTTTCACAGTGAGATCTATGCGATATGGCCGAGAAATGTAATTTTGATGTTAACTCCCAAACCGCTGCGCAGAAGTCAACCAAACTTCACCCAATAGTGTATTGTATCACATTCTAGTAGTTACATTTTAAAATTTCGTTCAAGGACATTTGGTTTGAGCGCAATTATTAAACTTAGGTCAAAAAAGCCATTAAGCCTTTTCACAGTGAGATCTATGCGATATGGCCGAGAAATGTAATTTTGATGTTAACTCCCAAACCGCTGCGCAGAAGTCAACCAAACTTCACCCATTAGTGTATTGTATCACAATCTAGTAGTTACATGTGGAAATTTGGTTCTAGGACATTTGATTTGAGCGCAATCCTCAAACTTAGGTCAAAAAAGCCATTTAAGCCTTTTCACAGTGAGATCTATGCGATATGGCCGAGAAATGTAATTTTGATGTTAACTCCCAAACCGCTGCGCAGAATTCAACCAAACTTCACCCAATAGTGTATTGTATCACATTCTAGTAGTTACATTTGAAAATTTCGTTCTAGGACATTTGGTTTGAGCGCAATCCCCAAACTTAGGTCAAAAAAGCCATTTAAGCCTTTTCACAGTGAGATCTATGCGATATGGCCGAGAAATGTAATTTTGATGTTAACTCCCAAACCGCTGCGCAGAAGTCAACCAAACTTCACCCAATAGTGTATTGTATCACAATCTAGTAGTTACATTTGAAAATTTTGTTCTAGGACATTTTGTTTGAACGCAATCATCAAACTTGATTAAAAAAGTCATTTAAGCCTTTTCACAGTGAGATCTATGCGATATGGCCGAGAAATGTAATTTTGATGTTAACTCCCAAACCGCTGCGCAGAAGTCAACCAAACTTCACCCAATAGTGTATTGTATCACAATCTAGTAGTTACATTTGAAAATTTTGTTCTAGGACATTTTGTTTGAACGCAATCATCAAATTTAATTAAAAAAGTCATTTAAGCCTTTTCACAGTGAGATCTATGCGATATGGCCGAGAAATGTAATTTTGATGTTAACTCCCAAACCGCTGCGCAGAAGTCAACCAAACTTCACCCAATAGTGTATTGTATCACAATCTAGTAGTTACATTTGAAAATTTTGTTCTAGGACATTTTGTTTGAGCGCAATCCTCAAACTTAGGTCAAAAAAGCCATTTAAGCCTTTTCACAGTGAGATCTATGCGATATGGCCGAGAAATGTAATTTTGATGTTAACTCCCAAACCGCTGCGCAGAAGTCAACCAAACTTCACCCAATAGTGTATTGTATCACAATCTAGTAGTTACATTTGAAAATTTTGTTCTAGGACATTTTGTTTGAACGCAATCATCAAACTTAATTAAAAAAGTCATTTAAGCCTTTTCACAGTGAGATCTATGCGATATGGCCGAGAAATGTAATTTTGATGTTAACTCCCAAACCGCTGCGCAGAAGTCAACCAAACTTCACCCAATAGTGTATTGTATCACAATCTAGTAGTTACATTTAAAAATTTTGTTCTAGGACATTTTGTTTGAACGCAATCATCAAACTTAATTAAAAAAGTCATTTAAGCCTTTTCACAGTGAGATCTATGCGATATGGCCGAGAAATGTAATTTTGATGTTAACTCCCAAACCGCTGCGCAGAAGTCAACCAAACTTCACCCATTAGTGTATTGTATCACAATCTAGTAGTTACATGTGGAAATTTGGTTATAGGACATTTGATTTGAGCGCAATCCTCAAACTTAGGTCAAAAAAGCCATTTAAGCCTTTTCACAGTGAGATCTATGCGATATGGCCGAGAAATGTAATTTTGATGTTAACTCCCAAACCGCTGCGCAGAAGTCAACCAAACTTCACCCAATAGTGTATTGTATCACAATCTAGTAGTTACATTTGAAAATTTTGTTCTAGGACATTTTGTTTGAACGCAATCATCAAACTTAATTAAAAAAGTCATTTAAGCCTTTTCACAGTGAGATCTATGCGATATGGCCGAGAAATGTAATTTTGATGTTAACTCCCAAACCGCTGCGCAGAAGTCAACCAAACTTCACCCAATAGTGTATTGTATCACAATCTAGTAGTTACATTTGAAAATTTTGTTCTAGGACATTTTGTTTGAGCACAATCCTCAAACTTAGGTCAAAAAAGCCATTTAAGCCTTTTCACAGTGAGATCTATGCGATATGGCCGAGAAATGTAATTTTGATGTTAACTCCCAAACCGCTGCGCAGAAGTCAACCAAACTTCACCCATTAGTGTATTGTATCACAATCTAGTAGTTACATGTGGAAATTTGGTTATAGGACATTTGATTTGAGCGCAATCCTCAAACTTAGGTCAAAAAAGCCATTTAAGCCTTTTCACAGTGAGATCTATGCGATATGGCCGAGAAATGTAATTTTGATGTTAACTCCCAAACCGCTGCGCAGAAGTAAACCAAACTTCACCCAATAGTGTATTGTATCACATTCTAGTAGTTACATTTTAAAATTTCGTTCAAGGACATTTGGTTTGAGCGCAATTATTAAACTTAGGTCAAAAAAGCCATTTAAGCCTTTTCACAGTGAGATCTATGCGATATGGCCGAGAAATGTAATTTTGATGTTAACTCCCAAACCGCTGCGCAGAAGTAAACCAAACTTCACCCATTAGTGTATTGTATCACAATCTAGTAGTTACATGTGGAAATTTGGTTCTAGGACATTTGATTTGAGCGCAATCCTCAAACTTAGGTCAAAAAAGCCATTTAAGCCTTTTCACAGTGAGATCTATGCGATATGGCCGAGAAATGTAATATTGATGTTAACTCCCAAACCGCTGCGCAGAAGTCAACCAAACTTCACCCAATAGTGTATTGTATCACATTCTAGTAGTTACATTTGAAAATTTCGTTCTAGGACATTTGGTTTGAGCGCAATTATTAAACTTAGGTCAAAAAAGCCATTTAAGCCTTTTCACAGTGAGATCTATGCGATATGGCCGAGAAATGTAATTTTGATGTTAACTCCCAAACCGCTGCGCAGAAGTAAACCAAACTTCACCCATTAGTGTATTGTATCACAATCTAGTAGTTACATGTGGAAATTTGGTTCTAGGACATTTGATTTTAGCGCAATCCTCAAACTTAGGTCAAAAAAGCCATTTAAGCCTTTTCACAGTGAGATCTATGCGATATGGCCGAGAAATGTAATTTTGATGTTAACTCCCAAACCGCTGCGCAGAAGTCAACCAAACTTCACCCAATAGTGTATTGTATCACAATCTAGTAGTTACATTTGAAAATTTTGTTCTAGGAAATTTTGTTTGAGCGCAATCATCAAACAATTAAAAAAGTCATTTAAGCCTTTTCACAGTGAGATCTATGCGATATGGCCGAGAAATGTAATTTTGATGTTAACTCCCAAACCGCTGCGCAGAAGTAAACCAAACTTCACCCATTAGTGTATTGTATCACAATCTAGTAGTTACATGTGGAAATTTGGTTCTAGGACATTTGATTTGAGCGCAATCCTCAAACTTAGGTCAAAAAAGCCATTTAAGCCTTTTCACAGTGAGATCTATGCGATATGGCCGAGAAATGTAATTTTGATGTTAACTCCCAAACCGCTGCGCAGAAGTCAACCAAACTTCACCCAATAGTGTATTGTATCACAATCTAGTAGTTACATTTAAAAATTTTGTTCTAGGACATTTTGTTTGAACGCAATCATCAAACTTAATTAAAAAAGTCATTTAAGCCTTTTCACAGTGAGATCTATGCGATATGGCCGAGAAATGTAATTTTGATGTTAACTCCCAAACCGCTGCGCAGAAGTCAACCAAACTTCACCCATTAGTGTATTGTATCACAATCTAGTAGTTACATGTGGAAATTTGGTTCTAGGACATTTGATTTGAGCGCAATCCTCAAACTTAGGTCAAAAAAGCCATTTAAGCCTTTTCACAGTGAGATCTATGCGATATGGCCGAGAAATGTAATTTTGATGTTAACTCCCAAACCGCTGCGCAGAAGTCAACCAAACTTCACCCAATAGTGTATTGTATCACATTCTAGTAGTTACATTTGAAAATTTCGTTCTAGGACATTTGGTTTGAGAGCAATCCTCAAACTTAGGTCAAAAAAGCAATTTAAGCCTTTTCACAGTGAGATCTATGCGATATGGCCGAGAAATGTAATTTTGATGTTAACTCCCAAACCGCTGCGCAGAAGTCAACCAAACTTCACCCAATAGTGTATTGTATCACAATCTAGTAGTTACATTTGAAAATTTTGTTCTAGGACATTTTGTTTGAACGCAATCATCAAACTTAATTAAAAAAGTCATTTAAGCCTTTTCACAGTGAGATCTATGCGATATGGCCGAGAAATGTAATTTTGATGTTAACTCCCAAACCGCTGCGCAGAAGTCAACCAAACTTCACCCAATAGTGTATTGTATCACAATCTAGTAGTTACATTTGAAAATTTTGTTCTAGGACATTTTGTTTGAGCGCAATCCTCAAACTTAGGTCAAAAAAGCCATTTAAGCCTTTTCACAGTGAGATCTATGCGATATGGCCGAGAAATGTAATTTTGATGTTAACTCCCAAACCGCTGCGCAGAAGTCAACCAAACTTCACCCAATAGTGTATTGTATCACAATCTAGTAGTTACATTTGAAAATTTTGTTCTAGGACATTTTGTTTGAACGCAATCATCAAACTTAATTAAAAAAGTCATTTAAGCCTTTTCACAGTGAGATCTATGCGATATGGCCGAGAAATGTAATTTTGATGTTAACTCCCAAACCGCTGCGCAGAAGTCAACCAAACTTCACCCAATAGTGTATTGTATCACAATCTAGTAGTTACATTTAAAAATTTTGTTCTAGGACATTTTGTTTGAACGCAATCATCAAACTTAATTAAAAAAGTCATTTAAGCCTTTTCACAGTGAGATCTATGCGATATGGCCGAGAAATGTAATTTTGATGTTAACTCCCAAACCGCTGCGCAGAAGTAAACCAAACTTCACCCATTAGTGTATTGTATCACAATCTAGTAGTTACATGTGGAAATTTGGTTATAGGACATTTGATTTGAGCGCAATCCTCAAACTTAGGTCAAAAAAGCCATTTAAGCCTTTTCACAGTGAGATCTATGCGATATGGCCGAGAAATGTAATTTTGATGTTAACTCCCAAACCGCTGCGCAGAAGTCAACCAAACTTCACCCAATAGTGTATTGTATCACAATCTAGTAGTTACATTTGAAAATTTTGTTCTAGGAAATTTTGTTTGAGCGCAATCATCAAACTTAATTAAAAAAGTCATTTAAGCCTTTTCACAGTGAGATCTATGCGATATGGCCGAGAAATGTAATTTTGATGTTAACTCCCAAACCGCTGCGCAGAAGTCAACCAAACTTCACCCATTAGTGTATTTTATCACATTCTAGTAGTTACATTTGAAAATTTGGTTCTAGGACATTTGGTTTGAGCGCAATCCTCAAACTTAGGTCAAAAAAGCCATTTAAGCCTTTTCACAGTGAGATCTATGCGATATGGCCGAGAAATGTAATTTTGATGTTAACTCCCAAACCGCTGCGCAGAAGTCAACCAAACTTCACCCAATAGTGTATTGTATCACATTCTAGTAGTTACATTTGAAAATTTTGTTCTAGGACATTTGGTTTGAGCGCAATCCTCAAACTTAGGTCAAAAAAGCCATTTAAGCCTTTTCACAGTGAGATCTATGCGATATGGCCGAGAAATGTAATTTTGATGTTAACTCCCAAACCGCTGCGCAGAAGTCAACCAAACTTCACCCAATAGTGTATTGTATCACAATCTAGTAGTTACATTTGAAAATTTTGTTCTAGGACATTTTGTTTGAACGCAATCATCAAACTTAATTAAAAAAGTCATTTAAGCCTTTTCACAGTGAGATCTATGCGATATGGCCGAGAAATGTAATTTTGATGTTAACTCCCAAACCGCTGCGCAGAAGTCAACCAAACTTCACCCAATAGTGTATTGTATCACAATCTAGTAGTTACATTTGAAAATTTTGTTCTAGGACATTTTGTTTGAGCACAATCCTCAAACTTAGGTCAAAAAAGCCATTTAAGCCTTTTCACAGTGAGATCTATGCGATATGGCCGAGAAATGTAATTTTGATGTTAACTCCCAAACCGCTGCGCAGAAGTCAACCAAACTTCACCCAATAGTGTATTGTATCACAATCTAGTAGTTACATTTGAAAATTTTGTTCTAGGACATTTTGTTTGAACGCAATCATCAAACTTAATTAAAAAAGTCATTTAAGCCTTTTCACAGTGAGATCTATGCGATATGGCCGAGAAATGTAATTTTGATGTTAACTCCCAAACCGCTGCGCAGAAGTCAACCAAACTTCACCCAATAGTGTATTGTATCACAATCTAGTAGTTACATTTAAAAATTTTGTTCTAGGACATTTTGTTTGAACGCAATCATCAAACTTAATTAAAAAAGTCATTTAAGCCTTTTCACAGTGAGATCTATGCGATATGGCCGAGAAATGTAATTTTGATGTTAACTCCCAAACCGCTGCGCAGAAGTCAACCAAACTTCACCCAATAGTGTATTGTATCACAATCTAGTAGTTACATTTGAAAATTTTGTTCTAGGAAATTTTGTTTGAGCGCAATCATCAAACTTAATTAAAAAAGTCATTTAAGCCTTTTCACAGTGAGATCTATGCGATATGGCCGAGAAATGTAATTTTGATGTTAACTCCCAAACCGCTGCGCAGAAGTCAACCAAACTTCACCCATTAGTGTATTTTATCACAATCTAGTAGTTACATGTGGAAATTTGGTTCTAGGACATTTGATTTGAGCGCAATCCTCAAACTTAGGTCAAAAAAGCCATTTAAGCCTTTTCACAGTGAGATCTATGCGATATGGCCGAGAAATGTAATTTTGATGTTAAGTCCCAAACCGCTGCGCAGAAGTCAACCAAACTTCACCCAATAGTGTATTGTATCACATTCTAGTAGTTACATTTGAAAATTTCGTTCTAGGACATTTGGTTTGAGCGCAATCCTCAAACTTAGGTCAAAAAAGCCATTTAAGCCTTTTCACAGTGAGATCTATGCGATATGGCCGAGAAATGTAATTTTGATGTTAACTCCCAAACCGCTGCGCAGAAGTCAACCAAACTTCACCCAATAGTGTATTGTATCACAATCTAGTAGTTACATTTGAAAATTTTGTTCTAGGACATTTTGTTTGAACGCAATCATCAAACTTAATTAAAAAAGTCATTTAAGCCTTTTCACAGTGAGATCTATGCGATATGGCCGAGAAATGTAATTTTGATGTTAACTCCCAAACCGCTGCGCAGAAGTCAACCAAACTTCACCCAATTGTGTATTGTATCACAATCTAGTAGTTACATTTGAAAATTTTGTTCTAGGACATTTTGTTTGAGCACAATCCTCAAACTTAGGTCAAAAAAGCCATTTAAGCCTTTTCACAGTGAGATCTATGCGATATGGCCGAGAAATGTAATATTGATGTTAACTCCCAAACCGCTGCGCAGAAGTCAACCAAACTTCACCCATTAGTGTATTGTATCACAATCTAGTAGTTACATGTGGAAATTTGGTTATAGGACATTTGATTTGAGCGCAATCCTCAAACTTAGGTCAAAAAAGCCATTTAAGCCTTTTCACAGTGAGATCTATGCGATATGGCCGAGAAATGTAATTTTGATGTTAACTCCCAAACCGCTGCGCAGAAGTCAACCAAACTTCACCCAATAGTGTATTGTATCACATTCTAGTAGTTACATTTTAAAATTTCGTTCAAGGACATTTGGTTTGAGCGCAATTATTAAACTTAGGTCAAAAAAGCCATTTAAGCCTTTTCACAGTGAGATCTATGCGATATGGCCGAGAAATGTAATTTTGATGTTAACTCCCAAACCGCTGCGCAGAAGTAAACCAAACTTCACCCATTAGTGTATTGTATCACAATCTAGTAGTTACATGTGGAAATTTGGTTCTAGGACATTTGATTTGAGCGCAATCCTCAAACTTAGGTCAAAAAAGCCATTTAAGCCTTTTCACAGTGAGATCTATGCGATATGGCCGAGAAATGTAATATTGATGTTAACTCCCAAACCGCTGCGCAGAAGTCAACCAAACTTCACCCAATAGTGTATTGTATCACATTCTAGTAGTTACATTTGAAAATTTCGTTCTAGGACATTTGGTTTGAGCGCAATTATTAAACTTAGGTCAAAAAAGCCATTTAAGCCTTTTCACAGTGAGATCTATGCGATATGGCCGAGAAATGTAATTTTGATGTTAACTCCCAAACCGCTGCGCAGAAGTAAACCAAACTTCACCCATTAGTGTATTGTATCACAATCTAGTAGTTACATGTGGAAATTTGGTTCTAAGACATTTGATTTTAGCGCAATCCTCAAACTTAGGTCAAAAAAGCCATTTAAGCCTTTTCACAGTGAGATCTATGCGATATGGCCGAGAAATGTAATTTTGATGTTAACTCCCAAACCGCTGCGCAGAAGTCAACCAAACTTCACCCAATAGTGTATTGTATCACAATCTAGTAGTTACATTTGAAAATTTTGTTCTAGGAAATTTTGTTTGAGCGCAATCATCAAACTTAATTAAAAAAGTCATTTAAGCCTTTTCACAGTGAGATCTATGCGATATGGCCGAGAAATGTAATTTTGATGTTAACTCCCAAACCGCTGCGCAGAAGTCAACCAAACTTCACCCATTAGTGTATTGTATCACAATCTAGTAGTTACATGTGGAAATTTGGTTCTAGGACATTTGATTTGAGCGCAATCCTCAAACTTAGGTCAAAAAAGCCATTTAAGCCTTTTCACAGTGAGATCTATGCGATATGGCCGAGAAATGTAATTTTGATGTTAACTCCCAAACCGCTGCGCAGAAGTCAACCAAACTTCACCCAATAGTGTATTGTATCACATTCTAGTAGTTACATTTTAAAATTTCGTTCAAGGACATTTGGTTTGAGCGCAATTATTAAACTTAGGTCAAAAAAGCCATTAAGCCTTTTCACAGTGAGATCTATGCGATATGGCCGAGAAATGTAATTTTGATGTTAACTCCCAAACCGCTGCGCAGAAGTCAACCAAACTTCACCCATTAGTGTATTGTATCACAATCTAGTAGTTACATGTGGAAATTTGGTTCTAGGACATTTGATTTGAGCGCAATCCTCAAACTTAGGTCAAAAAAGCCATTTAAGCCTTTTCACAGTGAGATCTATGCGATATGGCCGAGAAATGTAATTTTGATGTTAACTCCCAAACCGCTGCGCAGAATTCAACCAAACTTCACCCAATAGTGTATTGTATCACATTCTAGTAGTTACATTTGAAAATTTCGTTCTAGGACATTTGGTTTGAGCGCAATCCCCAAACTTAGGTCAAAAAAGCCATTTAAGCCTTTTCACAGTGAGATCTATGCGATATGGCCGAGAAATGTAATTTTGATGTTAACTCCCAAACCGCTGCGCAGAAGTCAACCAAACTTCACCCAATAGTGTATTGTATCACAATCTAGTAGTTACATTTGAAAATTTTGTTCTAGGACATTTTGTTTGAACGCAATCATCAAACTTGATTAAAAAAGTCATTTAAGCCTTTTCACAGTGAGATCTATGCGATATGGCCGAGAAATGTAATTTTGATGTTAACTCCCAAACCGCTGCGCAGAAGTCAACCAAACTTCACCCAATAGTGTATTGTATCACAATCTAGTAGTTACATTTGAAAATTTTGTTCTAGGACATTTTGTTTGAGCGCAATCCTCAAACTTAGGTCAAAAAAGCCATTTAAGCCTTTTCACAGTGAGATCTATGCGATATGGCCGAGAAATGTAATTTTGATGTTAACTCCCAAACCGCTGCGCAGAAGTCAACCAAACTTCACCCAATAGTGTATTGTATCACAATCTAGTAGTTACATTTGAAAATTTTGTTCTAGGACATTTTGTTTGAACGCAATCATCAAACTTAATTAAAAAAGTCATTTAAGCCTTTTCACAGTGAGATCTATGCGATATGGCCGAGAAATGTAATTTTGATGTTAACTCCCAAACCGCTGCGCAGAAGTCAACCAAACTTCACCCAATAGTGTATTGTATCACAATCTAGTAGTTACATTTAAAAAATTTGTTCTAGGACATTTTGTTTGAACGCAATCATCAAACTTAATTAAAAAAGTCATTTAAGCCTTTTCACAGTGAGATCTATGCGATATGGCCGAGAAATGTAATTTTGATGTTAACTCCCAAACCGCTGCGCAGAAGTAAACCAAACTTCACCCATTAGTGTATTGTATCACAATCTAGTAGTTACATGTGGAAATTTGGTTCTAGGACATTTGATTTGAGCGCAATCCTCAAACTTAGGTCAAAAAAGCCATTTAAGCCTTTTCACAGTGAGATCTATGCGATATGGCCGAGAAATGTAATATTGATGTTAACTCCCAAACCGCTGCGCAGAAGTCAACCAAACTTCACCCAATAGTGTATTGTATCACATTCTAGTAGTTACATTTGAAAATTTCGTTCTAGGACATTTGGTTTGAGCGCAATTATTAAACTTAGGTCAAAAAAGCCATTTAAGCCTTTTCACAGTGAGATCTATGCGATATGGCCGAGAAATGTAATTTTGATGTTAACTCCCAAACCGCTGCGCAGAAGTAAACCAAACTTCACCCATTAGTGTATTGTATCACAATCTAGTAGTTACATGTGGAAATTTGGTTCTAAGACATTTGATTTTAGCGCAATCCTCAAACTTAGGTCAAAAAAGCCATTTAAGCCTTTTCACAGTGAGATCTATGCGATATGGCCGAGAAATGTAATTTTGATGTTAACTCCCAAACCGCTGCGCAGAAGTCAACCAAACTTCACCCAATAGTGTATTGTATCACAATCTAGTAGTTACATTTGAAAATTTTGTTCTAGGAAATTTTGTTTGAGCGCAATCATCAAACTTAATTAAAAAAGTCATTTAAGCCTTTTCACAGTGAGATCTATGCGATATGGCCGAGAAATGTAATTTTGATGTTAACTCCCAAACCGCTGCGCAGAAGTCAACCAAACTTCACCCATTAGTGTATTGTATCACAATCTAGTAGTTACATGTGGAAATTTGGTTCTAGGACATTTGATTTGAGCGCAATCCTCAAACTTAGGTCAAAAAAGCCATTTAAGCCTTTTCACAGTGAGATCTATGCGATATGGCCGAGAAATGTAATTTTGATGTTAACTCCCAAACCGCTGCGCAGAAGTCAACCAAACTTCACCCAATAGTGTATTGTATCACATTCTAGTAGTTACATTTTAAAATTTCGTTCAAGGACATTTGGTTTGAGCGCAATTATTAAACTTAGGTCAAAAAAGCCATTAAGCCTTTTCACAGTGAGATCTATGCGATATGGCCGAGAAATGTAATTTTGATGTTAACTCCCAAACCGCTGCGCAGAAGTCAACCAAACTTCACCCATTAGTGTATTGTATCACAATCTAGTAGTTACATGTGGAAATTTGGTTCTAGGACATTTGATTTGAGCGCAATCCTCAAACTTAGGTCAAAAAAGCCATTTAAGCCTTTTCACAGTGAGATCTATGCGATATGGCCGAGAAATGTAATTTTGATGTTAACTCCCAAACCGCTGCGCAGAATTCAACCAAACTTCACCCAATAGTGTATTGTATCACATTCTAGTAGTTACATTTGAAAATTTCGTTCTAGGACATTTGGTTTGAGCGCAATCCCCAAACTTAGGTCAAAAAAGCCATTTAAGCCTTTTCACAGTGAGATCTATGCGATATGGCCGAGAAATGTAATTTTGATGTTAACTCCCAAACCGCTGCGCAGAAGTCAACCAAACTTCACCCAATAGTGTATTGTATCACAATCTAGTAGTTACATTTGAAAATTTTGTTCTAGGACATTTTGTTTGAACGCAATCATCAAACTTGATTAAAAAAGTCATTTAAGCCTTTTCACAGTGAGATCTATGCGATATGGCCGAGAAATGTAATTTTGATGTTAACTCCCAAACCGCTGCGCAGAAGTCAACCAAACTTCACCCAATAGTGTATTGTATCACAATCTAGTAGTTACATTTGAAAATTTTGTTCTAGGACATTTTGTTTGAGCGCAATCCTCAAACTTAGGTCAAAAAAGCCATTTAAGCCTTTTCACAGTGAGATCTATGCGATATGGCCGAGAAATGTAATTTTGATGTTAACTCCCAAACCGCTGCGCAGAAGTCAACCAAACTTCACCCAATAGTGTATTGTATCACAATCTAGTAGTTACATTTGAAAATTTTGTTCTAGGACATTTTGTTTGAACGCAATCATCAAACTTAATTAAAAAAGTCATTTAAGCCTTTTCACAGTGAGATCTATGCGATATGGCCGAGAAATGTAATTTTGATGTTAACTCCCAAACCGCTGCGCAGAAGTCAACCAAACTTCACCCAATAGTGTATTGTATCACAATCTAGTAGTTACATTTAAAAAATTTGTTCTAGGACATTTTGTTTGAACGCAATCATCAAACTTAATTAAAAAAGTCATTTAAGCCTTTTCACAGTGAGATCTATGCGATATGGCCGAGAAATGTAATTTTGATGTTAACTCCCAAACCGCTGCGCAGAAGTCAACCAAACTTCACCCATTAGTGTATTGTATCACAATCTAGTAGTTACATGTGGAAATTTGGTTATAGGACATTTGATTTGAGCGCAATCCTCAAACTTAGGTCAAAAAAGCCATTTAAGCCTTTTCACAGTGAGATCTATGCGATATGGCCGAGAAATGTAATTTTGATGTTAACTCCCAAACCGCTGCGCAGAAGTCAACCAAACTTCACCCAATAGTGTATTGTATCACAATCTAGTAGTTACATTTGAAAATTTTGTTCTAGGAAATTTTGTTTGAGCGCAATCATCAAACTTAATTAAAAAAGTCATTTAAGCCTTTTCACAGTGAGATCTATGCGATATGGCCGAGAAATGTAATTTTGATGTTAACTCCCAAACCGCTGCGCAGAAGTCAACCAAACTTCACCCATTAGTGTATTTTATCACAATCTAGTAGTTACATGTGGAAATTTGGTTCTAGGACATTTGATTTGAGCGCAATCCTCAAACTTAGGTCAAAAAAGCCATTTAAGCCTTTTCACAGTGAGATCTATGCGATATGGCCGAGAAATGTAATTTTGATGTTAAGTCCCAAACCGCTGCGCAGAAGTCAACCAAACTTCACCCAATAGTGTATTGTATCACATTCTAGTAGTTACATTTGAAAATTTCGTTCTAGGACATTTGGTTTTAGCGCAATCCTCAAACTTAGGTCAAAAAAGCCATTTAAGCCTTTTCACAGTGAGATCTATGCGATATGGCCGAGAAATGTAATTTTGATGTTAACTCCCAAACCGCTGCGCAGAAGTCAACCAAACTTCACCCAATAGTGTATTGTATCACAATCTAGTAGTTACATTTGAAAATTTTGTTCTAGGACATTTTGTTTGAACGCAATCATCAAACTTAATTAAAAAAGTCATTTAAGCCTTTTCACAGTGAGATCTATGCGATATGGCCGAGAAATGTAATTTTGATGTTAACTCCCAAACCGCTGCGCAGAAGTCAACCAAACTTCACCCATTAGTGTATTGTATCACAATCTAGTAGTTACATTTGAAAATTTGGTTCTAGGACATTTGATTTGAGCGCAATCCTCAAACTTAGGTCAAAAAAGCCATTTAAGCCTTTTCACAGTGAGATCTATGCGATATGGCCGAGAAATGTAATTTTGATGTTAACTCCCAAACCGCTGCGCAGAAGTCAACCAAACTTCACCCAATAGTGTATTGTATCACAATCTAGTAGTTACATTTGAAAATTTTGTTCTAGGACATTTTGTTTGAACGCAATCATCAAACTTAATTAAAAAAGTCATTTAAGCCTTTTCACAGTGAGATCTATGCGATATGGCCGAGAAATGTAATTTTGATGTTAACTCCCAAACCGCTGCGCAGAAGTCAACCAAACTTCACCCAATAGTGTATTGTATCACAATCTAGTAGTTACATTTGAAAATTTTGTTCTAGGACATTTTGTTTGAGCACAATCCTCAAACTTAGGTCAAAAAAGCCATTTAAGCCTTTTCACAGTGAGATCTATGCGATATGGCCGAGAAATGTAATTTTGATGTTAACTCCCAAACCGCTGCGCAGAAGTCAACCAAACTTCACCCATTAGTGTATTGTATCACAATCTAGTAGTTACATGTGGAAATTTGGTTATAGGACATTTGATTTGAGCGCAATCCTCAAACTTAGGTCAAAAAAGCCATTTAAGCCTTTTCACAGTGAGATCTATGCGATATGGCCGAGAAATGTAATTTTGATGTTAACTCCCAAACCGCTGCGCATAAGTCAACCAAACTTCACCCAATAGTGTATTGTATCACATTCTAGTAGTTACATTTTAAAATTTCGTTCAAGGACATTTGGTTTGAGCGCAATTATTAAACTTAGGTCAAAAAAGCCATTTAAGCCTTTTCACAGTGAGATCTATGCGATATGGCCGAGAAATGTAATTTTGATGTTAACTCCCAAACCGCTGCGCAGAAGTCAACCAAACTTCACCCATTAGTGTATTGTATCACAATCTAGTAGTTACATGTGGAAATTTGGTTCTAGGACATTTGATTTGAGCGCAATCCTCAAACTTAGGTCAAAAAAGCCATTTAAGCCTTTTCACAGTGAGATCTATGCGATATGGCCGAGAAATGTAATTTTGATGTTAACTCCCAAACCGCTGCGCAGAAGTCAACCAAACTTCACCCAGTAGTGTATTGTATCACAATCTAGTAGTTACATTTAAAAATTTTGTTCTAGGACATTTTGTTTGAACGCAATCATCAAACTTAATTAAAAAAGTCATTTAAGCCTTTTCACAGTGAGATCTATGCGATATGGCCGAGAAATGTAATTTTGATGTTAACTCCCAAACCGCTGCGCAGAAGTCAACCAAACTTCACCCATTAGTGTATTGTATCACAATCTAGTAGTTACATGTGGAAATTTGGTTCTAGGACATTTGATTTGAGCGCAATCCTCAAACTTAGGTCAAAAAAGCCATTTAAGCCTTTTCACAGTGAGATCTATGCGATATGGCCGAGAAATGTAATTTTGATGTTAACTCCCAAACCGCTGCGCAGAAGTCAACCAAACTTCACCCAATAGTGTATTGTATCACATTCTAGTAGTTACATTTGAAAATTTCGTTCTAGGACATTTGGTTTGAGCGCAATCCTCAAACTTAGGTCAAAAAAGCCATTTAAGCCTTTTCACAGTGAGATCTATGCGATATGGCCGAGAAATGTAATTTTGATGTTAACTCCCAAACCGCTGCGCAGAAGTCAACCAAACTTCACCCAATAGTGTATTGTATCACAATCTAGTAGTTACATTTGAAAATTTTGTTCTAGGACATTTTGTTTGAACGCAATCATCAAACTTAATTAAAAAAGTCATTTAAGCCTTTTCACAGTGAGATCTATGCGATATGGCCGAGAAATGTAATTTTGATGTTAACTCCCAAACCGCTGCGCAGAAGTCAACCAAACTTCACCCAATAGTGTATTGTATCACATTCTAGTAGTTACATTTGAAAATTTCGTTCTAGGACATTTGGTTTGAGCGCAATTATTAAACTTAGGTCAAAAAAGCCATTTAAGCCTTTTCACAGTGAGATCTATGCGATATGGCCGAGAAATGTAATTTTGATGTTAACTCCCAAACCGCTGCGCAGAAGTAAACCAAACTTCACCCATTAGTGTATTGTATCACAATCTAGTAGTTACATGTGGAAATTTGGTTCTAGGACATTTGATTTTAGCGCAATCCTCAAACTTAGGTCAAAAAAGCCATTTAAGCCTTTTCACAGTGAGATCTATGCGATATGGCCGAGAAATGTAATTTTGATGTTAACTCCCAAACCGCTGCGCAGAAGTCAACCAAACTTCACCCAATAGTGTATTGTATCACAATCTAGTAGTTACATTTGAAAATTTTGTTCTAGGAAATTTTGTTTGAGCGCAATCATCAAACTTAATTAAAAAAGTCATTTAAGCCTTTTCACAGTGAGATCTATGCGATATGGCCGAGAAATGTAATTTTGATGTTAACTCCCAAACCGCTGCGCAGAAGTCAACCAAACTTCACCCAATAGTGTATTGTATCACATTCTAGTAGTTACATTTTAAAATTTCGTTCTAGGACATTTGGTTTGAGCGCAATTATTAAACTTAGGTCAAAAAAGCCATTTAAGCCTTTTCACAGTGAGATCTATGCGATATGGCCGAGAAATGTAATTTTGATGTTAACTCCCAAACCGCTGCGCAGAAGTAAACCAAACTTCACCCATTAGTGTATTGTATCACAATCTAGTAGTTACATGTGGAAATTTGGTTCTAGGACATTTGATTTGAGCGCAATCCTCAAACTTAGGTCAAAAAAGCCATTTAAGCCTTTTCACAGTGAGATCTATGCGATATGGCCGAGAAATGTAATTTTGATGTTAACTCCCAAACCGCTGCGCAGAAGTAAACCAAACTTCACCCAATAGTGTATTTTATCACAATCTAGTAGTTACATTTGAAAATTTTGTTCTAGGACATTTTGTTTGAACGCAATCATCAAACTTAATTAAAAAAGTCATTTAAGCCTTTTCACAGTGAGATCTATGCGATATGGCCGAGAAATGTAATTTTGATGTTAACTCCCAAACCGCTGCGCAGAAGTCAACCAAACTTCACCCAATAGTGTATTGTATCACAATCTAGTAGTTACATTTGAACATTTTGTTCTAGGACATTTTGTTTGAGCGCAATCCTCAAACTTAGGTCAAAAAAGCCATTTAAGCCTTTTCACAGTGAGATCTATGCGATATGGCCGAGAAATGTAATTTTGATGTTAACTCCCAAACCGCTGCGCAGAAGTCAACCAAACTTCACCCAATAGTGTATTGTATCACAATCTAGTAGTTACATTTGAAAATTTTGTTCTAGGACATTTTGTTTGAACGCAATCATCAAACTTAATTAAAAAAGTCATTTAAGCCTTTTCACAGTGAGATCTATGCGATATGGCCGAGAAATGTAATTTTGATGTTAACTCCCAAACCGCTGCGCAGAAGTCAACCAAACTTCACCCAATAGTGTATTGTATCACAATCTAGTAGTTACATTTAAAAATTTTGTTCTAGGACATTTTGTTTGAACGCAATCATCAAACTTAATTAAAAAAGTCATTTAAGCCTTTTCACAGTGAGATCTATGCGATATGGCCGAGAAATGTAATTTTGATGTTAACTCCCAAACCGCTGCGCAGAAGTAAACCAAACTTCACCCATTAGTGTATTGTATCACAATCTAGTAGTTACATGTGGAAATTTGGTTATAGGACATTTGATTTGAGCGCAATCCTCAAACTTAGGTCAAAAAAGCCATTTAAGCCTTTTCACAGTGAGATCTATGCGATATGGCCGAGAAATGTAATTTTGATGTTAACTCCCAAACCGCTGCGCAGAAGTCAACCAAACTTCACCCAATAGTGTATTGTATCACAATCTAGTAGTTACATTTGAAAATTTTGTTCTAGGAAATTTTGTTTGAGCGCAATCATCAAACTTAATTAAAAAAGTCATTTAAGCCTTTTCACAGTGAGATCTATGCGATATGGCCGAGAAATGTAATTTTGATGTTAACTCCCAAACCGCTGCGCAGAAGTCAACCAAACTTCACCCATTAGTGTATTTTATCACATTCTAGTAGTTACATTTGAAAATTTGGTTCTAGGACATTTGGTTTGAACGCAATCCTCAAACTTAGGTCAAAAAAGCCATTTAAGCCTTTTCACAGTGAGATCTATGCGATATGGCCGAGAAATGTAATTTTGATGTTAACTCCCAAACCGCTGCGCAGAAGTCAACCAAACTTCACCCAATAGTGTATTGTATCACATTCTAGTAGTTACATTTGAAAATTTCGTTCTAGGACATTTGGTTTGAGCGCAATCCTCAAACTTAGGTCAAAAAAGCCATTTAAGCCTTTTCACAGTGAGATCTATGCGATATGGCCGAGAAATGTAATTTTGATGTTAACTCCCAAACCGCTGCGCAGAAGTCAACCAAACTTCACCCAATAGTGTATTGTATCACAATCTAGTAGTTACATTTGAAAATTTTGTTCTAGGACATTTTGTTTGAACGCAATCATCAAACTTAATTAAAAAAGTCATTTAAGCCTTTTCACAGTGAGATCTATGCGATATGGCCGAGAAATGTAATTTTGATGTTAACTCCCAAACCGCTGCGCAGAAGTCAACCAAACTTCACCCATTAGTGTATTTTATCACAATCTAGTAGTTACATGTGGAAATTTGGTTCTAGGACATTTGATTTGAGCGCAATCCTCAAACTTAGGTCAAAAAAGCCATTTAAGCCTTTTCACAGTGAGATCTATGCGATATGGCCGAGAAATGTAATTTTGATGTTAAGTCCCAAACCGCTGCGCAGAAGTCAACCAAACTTCACCCAATAGTGTATTGTATCACATTCTAGTAGTTACATTTGAAAATTTTGTTCTAGGACATTTGGTTTGAGCGCAATCCTCAAACTTAGGTCAAAAAAGCCATTTAAGCCTTTTCACAGTGAGATCTATGCGATATGGCCGAGAAATGTAATTTTGATGTTAACTCCCAAACCGCTGCGCAGAAGTCAACCAAACTTCACCCAATAGTGTATTGTATCACAATCTAGTAGTTACATTTGAAAATTTTGTTCTAGGACATTTTGTTTGAACGCAATCATCAAACTTAATTAAAAAAGTCATTTAAGCCTTTTCACAGTGAGATCTATGCGATATGGCCGAGAAATGTAATTTTGATGTTAACTCCCAAACCGCTGCGCAGAAGTCAACCAAACTTCACCCAATAGTGTATTGTATCACAATCTAGTAGTTACATTTGAAAATTTTGTTCTAGGACATTTTGTTTGAGCACAATCCTCAAACTTAGGTCAAAAAAGCCATTTAAGCCTTTTCACAGTGAGATCTATGCGATATGGCCGAGAAATGTAATTTTGATGTTAACTCCCAAACCGCTGCGCAGAAGTCAACCAAACTTCACCCAATAGTGTATTGTATCACAATCTAGTAGTTACATTTGAAAATTTTGTTCTAGGACATTTTGTTTGAACGCAATCATCAAACTTAATTAAAAAAGTCATTTAAGCCTTTTCACAGTGAGATCTATGCGATATGGCCGAGAAATGTAATTTTGATGTTAACTCCCAAACCGCTGCGCAGAAGTCAACCAAACTTCACCCAATAGTGTATTGTATCACAATCTAGTAGTTACATTTAAAAATTTTGTTCTAGGACATTTTGTTTGAACGCAATCATCAAACTTAATTAAAAAAGTCATTTAAGCCTTTTCACAGTGAGATCTATGCGATATGGCCGAGAAATGTAATTTTGATGTTAACTCCCAAACCGCTGCGCAGAAGTCAACCAAACTTCACCCAATAGTGTATTGTATCACAATCTAGTAGTTACATTTGAAAATTTTGTTCTAGGAAATTTTGTTTGAGCGCAATCATCAAACTTAATTAAAAAAGTCATTTAAGCCTTTTCACAGTGAGATCTATGCGATATGGCCGAGAAATGTAATTTTGATGTTAACTCCCAAACCGCTGCGCAGAAGTCAACCAAACTTCACCCATTAGTGTATTTTATCACAATCTAGTAGTTACATGTGGAAATTTGGTTCTAGGACATTTGATTTGAGCGCAATCCTCAAACTTAGGTCAAAAAAGCCATTTAAGCCTTTTCACAGTGAGATCTATGCGATATGGCCGAGAAATGTAATTTTGATGTTAAGTCCCAAACCGCTGCGCAGAAGTCAACCAAACTTCACCCAATAGTGTATTGTATCACATTCTAGTAGTTACATTTGAAAATTTCGTTCTAGGACATTTGGTTTGAGCGCAATCCTCAAACTTAGGTCAAAAAAGCCATTTAAGCCTTTTCACAGTGAGATCTATGCGATATGGCCGAGAAATGTAATTTTGATGTTAACTCCCAAACCGCTGCGCAGAAGTCAACCAAACTTCACCCAATAGTGTATTGTATCACAATCTAGTAGTTACATTTGAAAATTTTGTTCTAGGACATTTTGTTTGAACGCAATCATCAAACTTAATTAAAAAAGTCATTTAAGCCTTTTCACAGTGAGATCTATGCGATATGGCCGAGAAATGTAATTTTGATGTTAACTCCCAAACCGCTGCGCAGAAGTCAACCAAACTTCACCCAATTGTGTATTGTATCACAATCTAGTAGTTACATTTGAAAATTTTGTTCTAGGACATTTTGTTTGAGCACAATCCTCAAACCTAGGTCAAAAAAGCCATTTAAGCCTTTTCACAGTGAGATCTATGCGATATGGCCGAGAAATGTAATATTGATGTTAACTCCCAAACCGCTGCGCAGAAGTCAACCAAACTTCACCCATTAGTGTATTGTATCACAATCTAGTAGTTACATGTGGAAATTTGGTTCTAGGACATTTGATTTGAGCGCAATCCTCAAACTTAGGTCAAAAAAGCCATTTAAGCCTTTTCACAGTGAGATCTATGCGATATGGCCGAGAAATGTAATTTTGATGTTAACTCCCAAACCGCTGCGCAGAAGTCAACCAAACTTCACCCAATAGTGTATTGTATCACATTCTAGTAGTTACATTTTAAAATTTCGTTCAAGGACATTTGGTTTGAGCGCAATTATTAAACTTAGGTCAAAAAAGCCATTTAAGCCTTTTCACAGTGAGATCTATGCGATATGGCCGAGAAATGTAATTTTGATGTTAACTCCCAAACCGCTGCGCAGAAGTAAACCAAACTTCACCCATTAGTGTATTGTATCACAATCTAGTAGTTACATGTGGAAATTTGGTTCTAGGACATTTGATTTGAGCGCAATCCTCAAACTTAGGTCAAAAAAGCCATTTAAGCCTTTTCACAGTGAGATCTATGCGATATGGCCGAGAAATGTAATATTGATGTTAACTCCCAAACCGCTGCGCAGAAGTCAACCAAACTTCACCCAATAGTGTATTGTATCACATTCTAGTAGTTACATTTGAAAATTTCGTTCTAGGACATTTGGTTTGAGCGCAATTATTAAACTTAGGTCAAAAAAGCCATTTAAGCCTTTTCACAGTGAGATCTATGCGATATGGCCGAGAAATGTAATTTTGATGTTAACTCCCAAACCGCTGCGCAGAAGTAAACCAAACTTCACCCATTAGTGTATTGTATCACAATCTAGTAGTTACATGTGGAAATTTGGTTCTAAGACATTTGATTTTAGCGCAATCCTCAAACTTAGGTCAAAAAAGCCATTTAAGCCTTTTCACAGTGAGATCTATGCGATATGGCCGAGAAATGTAATTTTGATGTTAACTCCCAAACCGCTGCGCAGAAGTCAACCAAACTTCACCCAATAGTGTATTGTATCACAATCTAGTAGTTACATTTGAAAATTTTGTTCTAGGAAATTTTGTTTGAGCGCAATCATCAAACTTAATTAAAAAAGTCATTTAAGCCTTTTCACAGTGAGATCTATGCGATATGGCCGAGAAATGTAATTTTGATGTTAACTCCCAAACCGCTGCGCAGAAGTCAACCAAACTTCACCCATTAGTGTATTGTATCACAATCTAGTAGTTACATGTGGAAATTTGGTTCTAGGACATTTGATTTGAGCGCAATCCTCAAACTTAGGTCAAAAAAGCCATTTAAGCCTTTTCACAGTGAGATCTATGCGATATGGCCGAGAAATGTAATTTTGATGTTAACTCCCAAACCGCTGCGCAGAAGTCAACCAAACTTCACCCAATAGTGTATTGTATCACATTCTAGTAGTTACATTTTAAAATTTCGTTCAAGGACATTTGGTTTGAGCGCAATTATTAAACTTAGGTCAAAAAAGCCATTAAGCCTTTTCACAGTGAGATCTATGCGATATGGCCGAGAAATGTAATTTTGATGTTAACTCCCAAACCGCTGCGCAGAAGTCAACCAAACTTCACCCATTAGTGTATTGTATCACAATCTAGTAGTTACATGTGGAAATTTGGTTATAGGACATTTGATTTGAGCGCAATCCTCAAACTTAGGTCAAAAAAGCCATTTAAGCCTTTTCACAGTGAGATCTATGCGATATGGCCGAGAAATGTAATTTTGATGTTAACTCCCAAACCGCTGCGCAGAATTCAACCAAACTTCACCCAATAGTGTATTGTATCACATTCTAGTAGTTACATTTGAAAATTTCGTTCTAGGACATTTGGTTTGACCGCAATCCCCAAACTTAGGTCAAAAAAGCCATTTAAGCCTTTTCACAGTGAGATCTATGCGATATGGCCGAGAAATGTAATTTTGATGTTAACTCCCAAACCGCTGCGCAGAAGTCAACCAAACTTCACCCAATAGTGTATTGTATCACAATCTAGTAGTTACATTTGAAAATTTTGTTCTAGGACATTTTGTTTGAACGCAATCATCAAACTTGATTAAAAAAGTCATTTAAGCCTTTTCACAGTGAGATCTATGCGATATGGCCGAGAAATGTAATTTTGATGTTAACTCCCAAACCGCTGCGCAGAAGTCAACCAAACTTCACCCAATAGTGTATTGTATCACAATCTAGTAGTTACATTTGAAAATTTTGTTCTAGGACATTTTGTTTGAGCGCAATCCTCAAACTTAGGTCAAAAAAGCCATTTAAGCCTTTTCACAGTGAGATCTATGCGATATGGCCGAGAAATGTAATTTTGATGTTAACTCCCAAACCGCTGCGCAGAAGTCAACCAAACTTCACCCAATAGTGTATTGTATCACAATCTAGTAGTTACATTTGAAAATTTTGTTCTAGGACATTTTGTTTGAACGCAATCATCAAACTTAATTAAAAAAGTCATTTAAGCCTTTTCACAGTGAGATCTATGCGATATGGCCGAGAAATGTAATTTTGATGTTAACTCCCAAACCGCTGCGCAGAAGTCAACCAAACTTCACCCAATAGTGTATTGTATCACAATCTAGTAGTTACATTTAAAAAATTTGTTCTAGGACATTATGTTTGAACGCAATCATCAAACTTAATTAAAAAAGTCATTTAAGCCTTTTCACAGTGAGATCTATGCGATATGGCCGAGAAATGTAATTTTGATGTTAACTCCCAAACCGCTGCGCAGAAGTCAACCAAACTTCACCCATTAGTGTATTGTATCACAATCTAGTAGTTACATGTGGAAATTTGGTTATAGGACATTTGATTTGAGCGCAATCCTCAAACTTAGGTCAAAAAAGCCATTTAAGCCTTTTCACAGTGAGATCTATGCGATATGGCCGAGAAATGTAATTTTGATGTTAACTCCCAAACTGCTGCGCAGAAGTCAACCAAACTTCACCCAATAGTGTATTGTATCACAATCTAGTAGTTACATTTGAAAATTTTGTTCTAGGAAATTTTGTTTGAGCGCAATCATCAAACTTAATTAAAAAAGTCATTTAAGCCTTTTCACAGTGAGATCTATGCGATATGGCCGAGAAATGTAATTTTGATGTTAACTCCCAAACCGCTGCGCAGAAGTCAACCAAACTTCACCCAATAGTGTATTGTATCACAATCTAGTAGTTACATTTGAAAATTTTGTTCTAGGAAATTTTGTTTGAGCGCAATCATCAAACTTAATTAAAAAAGTCATTTAAGCCTTTTCACAGTGAGATCTATGCGATATGGCCGAGAAATGTAATTTTGATGTTAACTCCCAAACCGCTGCGCAGAAGTCAACCAAACTTCACCCATTAGTGTATTTTATCACAATCTAGTAGTTACATGTGGAAATTTGGTTCTAGGACATTTGATTTGAGCGCAATCCTCAAACTTAGGTCAAAAAAGCCATTTAAGCCTTTTCACAGTGAGATCTATGCGATATGGCCGAGAAATGTAATTTTGATGTTAAGTCCCAAACCGCTGCGCAGAAGTCAACCAAACTTCACCCAATAGTGTATTGTATCACATTCTAGTAGTTACATTTGAAAATTTCGTTCTAGGACATTTGGTCTGAGCGCAATCCTCAAACTTAGGTCAAAAAAGCCATTTAAGCCTTTTCACAGTGAGATCTATGCGATATGGCCGAGAAATGTAATTTTGATGTTAACTCCCAAACCGCTGCGCAGAAGTCAACCAAACTTCACCCAATAGTGTATTGTATCACAATCTAGTAGTTACATTTGAAAATTTTGTTCTAGGACATTTTGTTTGAACGCAATCATCAAACTTAATTAAAAAAGTCATTTAAGCCTTTTCACACTGAGATCTATGCGATATGGCCGAGAAATGTAATTTTGATGTTAACTCCCAAACCGCTGCGCAGAAGTCAACCAAACTTCACCCATTAGTGTATTGTATCACAATCTAGTAGTTACATTTGAAAATTTGGTTCTAGGACATTTGATTTGAGCGCAATCCTCAAACTTAGGTCAAAAAAGCCATTTAAGCCTTTTCACAGTGAGATCTATGCGATATGGCCGAGAAATGTAATTTTGATGTTAACTCCCAAACCGCTGCGCAGAAGTCAACCAAACTTCACCCAATAGTGTATTGTATCACAATCTAGTAGTTACATTTGAAAATTTTGTTCTAGGACATTTTGTTTGAACGCAATCATCAAACTTAATTAAAAAAGTCATTTAAGCCTTTTCACAGTGAGATCTATGCGATATGGCCGAGAAATGTAATTTTGATGTTAACTCCCAAACCGCTGCGCAGAAGTCAACCAAACTTCACCCAATAGTGTATTGTATCACAATCTAGTAGTTACATTTGAAAATTTTGTTCTAGGACATTTTGTTTGAGCACAATCCTCAAACTTAGGTCAAAAAAGCCATTTAAGCCTTTTCACAGTGAGATCTATGCGATATGGCCGAGAAATGTAATTTTGATGTTAACTCCCAAACAGCTGCGCAGAAGTCAACCAAACTTCACCCATTAGTGTATTGTATCACAATCTAGTAGTTACATGTGGAAATTTGGTTATAGGACATTTGATTTGAGCGCAATCCTCAAACTTAGGTCAAAAAAGCCATTTAAGCCTTTTCACAGTGAGATCTATGCGATATGGCCGAGAAATGTAATTTTGATGTTAACTCCCAAACCGCTGCGCATAAGTCAACCAAACTTCACCCAATAGTGTATTGTATCACATTCTAGTAGTTACATTTTAAAATTTCGTTCAAGGACATTTGGTTTGAGCGCAATTATTAAACTTAGGTCAAAAAAGCCATTTAAGCCTTTTCACAGTGAGATCTATGCGATATGGCCGAGAAATGTAATTTTGATGTTAACTCCCAAACCGCTGCGCAGAAGTCAACCAAACTTCACCCATTAGTGTATTGTATCACAATCTAGTAGTTACATGTGGAAATTTGGTTCTAGGACATTTGATTTGAGCGCAATCCTCAAACTTAGGTCAAAAAAGCCATTTAAGCCTTTTCACAGTGAGATCTATGCGATATGGCCGAGAAATGTAATTTTGATGTTAACTCCCAAACCGCTGCGCAGAAGTCAACCAAACTTCACCCAATAGTGTATTGTATCACAATCTAGTAGTTACATTTAAAAATTTTGTTCTAGGACATTGTGTTTGAACGCAATCATCAAACTTAATTAAAAAAGTCATTTAAGCCTTTTCACAGTGAGATCTATGCGATATGGCCGAGAAATGTAATTTTGATGTTAACTCCCAAACCGCTGCGCAGAAGTCAACCAAACTTCACCCATTAGTGTATTGTATCACAATCTAGTAGTTACATGTGGAAATTTGGTTCTAGGACATTTGATTTGAGCGCAATCCTCAAACTTAGGTCAAAAAAGCCATTTAAGCCTTTTCACAGTGAGATCTATGCGATATGGCCGAGAAATGTAATTTTGATGTTAACTCCCAAACCGCTGCGCAGAAGTCAACCAAACTTCACCCAATAGTGTATTGTATCACATTCTAGTAGTTACATTTGAAAATTTCGTTCTAGGACATTTGGTTTGAGCGCAATCCTCAAACTTAGGTCAAAAAAGCCATTTAAGCCTTTTCACAGTGAGATCTATGCGATATGGCCGAGAAATGTAATTTTGATGTTAACTCCCAAACCGCTGCGCAGAAGTCAACCAAACTTCACCCAATAGTGTATTGTATCACAATCTAGTAGTTACATTTGAAAATTTTGTTCTAGGACATTTTGTTTGAACGCAATCATCAAACTTAATTAAAAAAGTCATTTAAGCCTTTTCACAGTGAGATCTATGCGATATGGCCGAGAAATGTAATTTTGATGTTAACTCCCAAACCGCTGCGCAGAAGTCAACCAAACTTCACCCAATAGTGTATTGTATCACAATCTAGTAGTTACATTTGAAAATTTTGTTCTAGGAAATTTTGTTTGAGCGCAATCATCAAACTTAATTAAAAAAGTCATTTAAGCCTTTTCACAGTGAGATCTATGCGATATGGCCGAGAAATGTAATTTTGATGTTAACTCCCAAACCGCTGCGCAGAAGTCAACCAAACTTCACCCATTAGTGTATTTTATCACAATCTAGTAGTTACATGTGGAAATTTGGTTCTAGGACATTTGATTTGAGCGCAATCCTCAAACTTAGGTCAAAAAAGCCATTTAAGCCTTTTCACAGTGAGATCTATGCGATATGGCCGAGAAATGTAATTTTGATGTTAAGTCCCAAACCGCTGCGCAGAAGTCAACCAAACTTCACCCAATAGTGTATTGTATCACATTCTAGTAGTTACATTTGAAAATTTCGTTCTAGGACATTTGGTTTGAGCGCAATCCTCAAACTTAGGTCAAAAAAGCCATTTAAGCCTTTTCACAGTGAGATCTATGCGATATGGCCGAGAAATGTAATTTTGATGTTAACTCCCAAACCGCTGCGCAGAAGTCAACCAAACTTCACCCAATAGTGTATTGTATCACAATCTAGTAGTTACATTTGAAAATTTTGTTCTAGGACATTTTGTTTGAACGCAATCATCAAACTTAATTAAAAAAGTCATTTAAGCCTTTTCACAGTGAGATCTATGCGATATGGCCGAGAAATGTAATTTTGATGTTAACTCCCAAACCGCTGCGCAGAAGTCAACCAAACTTCACCCAATAGTGTATTGTATCACAATCTAGTAGTTACATTTGAAAATTTTGTTCTAGGACATTTTGTTTGAGCACAATCCTCAAACTTAGGTCAAAAAAGCCATTTAAGCCTTTTCACAGTGAGATCTATGCGATATGGCCGAGAAATGTAATTTTGATGTTAACTCCCAAACCGCTGCGCAGAAGTCAACCAAACTTCACCCATTAGTGTATTGTATCACAATCTAGTAGTTACATGTGGAAATTTGGTTCTAGGACATTTGATTTGAGCGCAATCCTCAAACTTAGGTCAAAAAAGCCATTTAAGCCTTTTCACAGTGAGATCTATGCGATATGGCCGAGAAATGTAATTTTGATGTTAACTCCCAAACCGCTGCGCAGAAGTCAACCAAACTTCACCCAATAGTGTATTGTATCACATTCTAGTAGTTACATTTTAAAATTTCGTTCAAGGACATTTGGTTTGAGCGCAATTATTAAACTTAGGTCAAAAAAGCCATTTAAGCCTTTTCACAGTGAGATCTATGCGATATGGCCGAGAAATGTAATTTTGATGTTAACTCCCAAACCGCTGCGCAGAAGTAAACCAAACTTCACCCATTAGTGTATTGTATCACAATCTAGTAGTTACATGTGGAAATTTGGTTCTAGGACATTTGATTTGAGCGCAATCCTCAAACTTAGGTCAAAAAAGCCATTTAAGCCTTTTCACAGTGAGATCTATGCGATATGGCCGAGAAATGTAATATTGATGTTAACTCCCAAACCGCTGCGCAGAAGTCAACCAAACTTCACCCAATAGTGTATTGTATCACATTCTAGTAGTTACATTTGAAAATTTCGTTCTAGGACATTTGGTTTGAGCGCAATTATTAAACTTAGGTCAAAAAAGCCATTTAAGCCTTTTCACAGTGAGATCTATGCGATATGGCCGAGAAATGTAATTTTGATGTTAACTCCCAAACCGCTGCGCAGAAGTAAACCAAACTTCACCCATTAGTGTATTGTATCACAATCTAGTAGTTACATGTGGAAATTTGGTTCTAGGACATTTGATTTTAGCGCAATCCTCAAACTTAGGTCAAAAAAGCCATTTAAGCCTTTTCACAGTGAGATCTATGCGATATGGCCGAGAAATGTAATTTTGATGTTAACTCCCAAACCGCTGCGCAGAAGTCAACCAAACTTCACCCAATAGTGTATTGTATCACAATCTAGTAGTTACATTTGAAAATTTTGTTCTAGGAAATTTTGTTTGAGCGCAATCATCAAACTTAATTAAAAAAGTCATTTAAGCCTTTTCACAGTGAGATCTATGCGATATGGCCGAGAAATGTAATTTTGATGTTAACTCCCAAACCGCTGCGCAGAAGTCAACCAAACTTCACCCAATAGTGTATTGTATCACATTCTAGTAGTTACATTTTAAAATTTCGTTCTAGGACATTTGGTTTGAGCGCAATTATTAAACTTAGGTCAAAAAAGCCATTTAAGCCTTTTCACAGTGAGATCTATGCGATATGGCCGAGAAATGTAATTTTGATGTTAACTCCCAAACCGCTGCGCAGAAGTAAACCAAACTTCACCCATTAGTGTATTGTATCACAATCTAGTAGTTACATGTGGAAATTTGGTTCTAGGACATTTGATTTGAGCGCAATCCTCAAACTTAGGTCAAAAAAGCCATTTAAGCCTTTTCACAGTGAGATCTATGCGATATGGCCGAGAAATGTAATTTTGATGTTAACTCCCAAACCGCTGCGCAGAGGTCAACCAAACTTCACCCAATAGTGTATTGTATCACATTCTAGTAGTTACATTTGAAAATTTCGTTCTAGGACATTTGGTTTGAGCGCAATCCTCAAACTTAGGTCAAAAAAGCCATTTAAGCCTTTTCACAGTGAGATCTATGCGATATGGCCGAGAAATGTAATTTTGATGTTAACTCCCAAACCGCTGCGCAGAAGTCAACCAAACTTCACCCAATAGTGTATTGTATCACAATCTAGTAGTTACATTTGAAAATTTTGTTCTAGGACATTTTGTTTGAACGCAATCATCAAACTTAATTAAAAAAGTCATTTAAGCCTTTTCACAGTGAGATCTATGCGATATGGCCGAGAAATGTAATTTTGATGTTAACTCCCAAACCGCTGCGCAGAAGTCAACCAAACTTCACCCAATAGTGTATTGTATCACAATCTAGTAGTTACATTTGAAAATTTTGTTCTAGGACATTTTGTTTGAGCGCAATCCTCAAACTTAGGTCAAAAAGCCATTTAAGCCTTTTCACAGTGAGATCTATGCGATATGGCCGAGAAATGTAATTTTGATGTTAACTCCCAAACCGCTGCGCAGAAGTCAACCAAACTTCACCCAATAGTGTATTGTATCACAATCTAGTAGTTACATTTGAAAATTTTGTTCTAGGACATTTTGTTTGAACGCAATCATCAAACTTAATTAAAAAAGTCATTTAAGCCTTTTCACAGTGAGATCTATGCGATATGGCCGAGAAATGTAATTTTGATGTTAACTCCCAAACCGCTGCGCAGAAGTCAACCAAACTTCACCCAATAGTGTATTGTATCACAATCTAGTAGTTACATTTAAAAATTTTGTTCTAGGACATTTTGTTTGAACGCAATCATCAAACTTAATTAAAAAAGTCATTTAAGCCTTTTCACAGTGAGATCTATGCGATATGGCCGAGAAATGTAATTTTGATGTTAACTCCCAAACCGCTGCGCAGAAGTCAACCAAACTTCACCCATTAGTGTATTGTATCACAATCTAGTAGTTACATGTGGAAATTTGGTTATAGGACATTTGATTTGAGCGCAATCCTCAAACTTAGGTCAAAAAAGCCATTTAAGCCTTTTCACAGTGAGATCTATGCGATATGGCCGAGAAATGTAATTTTGATGTTAACTCCCAAACCGCTGCGCAGAAGTCAACCAAACTTCACCCAATAGTGTATTGTATCACAATCTAGTAGTTACATTTGAAAATTTTGTTCTAGGAAATTTTGTTTGAGCGCAATCATCAAACTTAATTAAAAAAGTCATTTAAGCCTTTTCACAGTGAGATCTATGCGATATGGCCGAGAAATGTAATTTTGATGTTAACTCCCAAACCGCTGCGCAGAAGTCAACCAAACTTCACCCATTAGTGTATTTTATCACAATCTAGTAGTTACATGTGGAAATTTGGTTCTAGGACATTTGATTTTAGCGCAATCCTCAAACTTAGGTCAAAAAAGCCATTTAAGCCTTTTCACAGTGAGATCTATGCGATATGGCCGAGAAATGTAATTTTGATGTTAAGTCCCAAACCGCTGCGCAGAAGTCAACCAAACTTCACCCAATAGTGTATTGTATCACATTCTAGTAGTTACATTTGAAAATTTCGTTCTAGGACATTTGGTTTGAGCGCAATCCTCAAACTTAGGTCAAAAAAGCCATTTAAGCCTTTTCACAGTGAGATCTATGCGATAGGGCCGAGAAATGTAATTTTGATGTTAACTCCCAAACCGCTGCGCAGAAGTCAACCAAACTTCACCCAATAGTGTATTGTATCACAATCTAGTAGTTACATTTGAAAATTTTGTTCTAGGACATTTTGTTTGAACGCAATCATCAAACTTAATTAAAAAAGTCATTTAAGCCTTTTCACAGTGAGATCTATGCGATATGGCCGAGAAATGTAATTTTGATGTTAACTCCCAAACCGCTGCGCAGAAGTCAACCAAACTTCACCCAATAGTGTATTGTATCACAATCTAGTAGTTACATTTGAAAATTTTGTTCTAGGATATTTGGTTTGAGCACAATCCTCAAACTTAGGTCAAAAAAGCCATTTAAGCCTTTTCACAGTGAGATCTATGCGATATGGCCGAGAAATGTAATTTTGATGTTAACTCCCAAACCGCTGCGCAGAAGTCAACCAAACTTCACCCATTAGTGTATTGTATCACAATCTAGTAGTTACATGTGGAAATTTGGTTATAGGACATTTGATTTGAGCGCAATCCTCAAACTTAGGTCAAAAAAGCCATTTAAGCCTTTTCACAGTGAGATCTATGCGATATGGCCGAGAAATGTAATTTTGATGTTAACTCCCAAACCGCTGCGCAGAAGTCAACCAAACTTCACCCAATAGTGTATTGTATCACAATCTAGTAGTTACATTTGAAAATTTTGTTCTAGGACATTTTGTTTGAACGCAATCATTAAACTTAATTAAAAAAGTCATTTAAGCCTTTTCACAGTGAGATCTATGCGATATGGCCGAGAAATGTAATTTTGATGTTAACTTCCAAACCGCTGCGCAGAAGTAAACCAAACTTCACCCATTAGTGTATTGTATCACAATCTAGTAGTTACATGTGGAAATTTGGTTCTAGGACATTTGATTTGAGCGCAATCCTCAAACTTAGGTCAAAAAAGCCATTTAAGCCTTTTCACAGTGAGATCTATGCGATATGGCCGAGAAATGTAATTTTGATGTTAACTCCCAAACCGCTGCGCAGAAGTCAACCAAACTTCACCCAATAGTGTATTGTATCACATTCTAGTAGTTACATTTTAAAATTTCGTTCTAGGACATTTGGTTTGAGCGCAATTATTAAACTTAGGTCAAAAAAGCCATTTAAGCCTTTTCACAGTGAGATCTATGCGATATGGCCGAGAAATGTAATTTTGATGTTAACTCCCAAACCGCTGCGCAGAAGTAAACCAAACTTCACCCATTAGTGTATTGTATCACAATCTAGTAGTTACATGTGGAAATTTGGTTCTAGGACATTTGATTTGAGCGCAATCCTCAAACTTAGGTCAAAAAAGCCATTTAAGCCTTTTCACAGTGAGATCTATGCGATATGGCCGAGAAATGTAATTTTGATGTTAACTCCCAAACCGCTGCGCAGAGGTCAACCAAACTTCACCCAATAGTGTATTGTATCACATTCTAGTAGTTACATTTGAAAATTTCGTTCTAGGACATTTGGTTTGAGCGCAATCCTCAAACTTAGGTCAAAAAAGCCATTTAAGCCTTTTCACAGTGAGATCTATGCGATATGGCCGAGAAATGTAATTTTGATGTTAACTCCCAAACCGCTGCGCAGAAGTCAACCAAACTTCACCCAATAGTGTATTGTATCACAATCTAGTAGTTACATTTGAAAATTTTGTTCTAGGACATTTTGTTTGAACGCAATCATCAAACTTAATTAAAAAAGTCATTTAAGCCTTTTCACAGTGAGATCTATGCGATATGGCCGAGAAATGTAATTTTGATGTTAACTCCCAAACCGCTGCGCAGAAGTCAACCAAACTTCACCCAATAGTGTATTGTATCACAATCTAGTAGTTACATTTGAAAATTTTGTTCTAGGACATTTTGTTTGAGCGCAATCCTCAAACTTAGGTCAAAAAGCCATTTAAGCCTTTTCACAGTGAGATCTATGCGATATGGCCGAGAAATGTAATTTTGATGTTAACTCCCAAACCGCTGCGCAGAAGTCAACCAAACTTCACCCAATAGTGTATTGTATCACAATCTAGTAGTTACATTTGAAAATTTTGTTCTAGGACATTTTGTTTGAACGCAATCATCAAACTTAATTAAAAAAGTCATTTAAGCCTTTTCACAGTGAGATCTATGCGATATGGCCGAGAAATGTAATTTTGATGTTAACTCCCAAACCGCTGCGCAGAAGTCAACCAAACTTCACCCAATAGTGTATTGTATCACAATCTAGTAGTTACATTTAAAAATTTTGTTCTAGGACATTTTGTTTGAACGCAATCATCAAACTTAATTAAAAAAGTCATTTAAGCCTTTTCACAGTGAGATCTATGCGATATGGCCGAGAAATGTAATTTTGATGTTAACTCCCAAACCGCTGCGCAGAAGTCAACCAAACTTCACCCATTAGTGTATTGTATCACAATCTAGTAGTTACATGTGGAAATTTGGTTATAGGACATTTGATTTGAGCGCAATCCTCAAACTTAGGTCAAAAAAGCCATTTAAGCCTTTTCACAGTGAGATCTATGCGATATGGCCGAGAAATGTAATTTTGATGTTAACTCCCAAACCGCTGCGCAGAAGTCAACCAAACTTCACCCAATAGTGTATTGTATCACAATCTAGTAGTTACATTTGAAAATTTTGTTCTAGGAAATTTTGTTTGAGCGCAATCATCAAACTTAATTAAAAAAGTCATTTAAGCCTTTTCACAGTGAGATCTATGCGATATGGCCGAGAAATGTAATTTTGATGTTAACTCCCAAACCGCTGCGCAGAAGTCAACCAAACTTCACCCATTAGTGTATTTTATCACAATCTAGTAGTTACATGTGGAAATTTGGTTCTAGGACATTTGATTTTAGCGCAATCCTCAAACTTAGGTCAAAAAAGCCATTTAAGCCTTTTCACAGTGAGATCTATGCGATATGGCCGAGAAATGTAATTTTGATGTTAAGTCCCAAACCGCTGCGCAGAAGTCAACCAAACTTCACCCAATAGTGTATTGTATCACATTCTAGTAGTTACATTTGAAAATTTCGTTCTAGGACATTTGGTTTGAGCGCAATCCTCAAACTTAGGTCAAAAAAGCCATTTAAGCCTTTTCACAGTGAGATCTATGCGATAGGGCCGAGAAATGTAATTTTGATGTTAACTCCCAAACCGCTGCGCAGAAGTCAACCAAACTTCACCCAATAGTGTATTGTATCACAATCTAGTAGTTACATTTGAAAATTTTGTTCTAGGACATTTTGTTTGAACGCAATCATCAAACTTAATTAAAAAAGTCATTTAAGCCTTTTCACAGTGAGATCTATGCGATATGGCCGAGAAATGTAATTTTGATGTTAACTCCCAAACCGCTGCGCAGAAGTCAACCAAACTTCACCCAATAGTGTATTGTATCACAATCTAGTAGTTACATTTGAAAATTTTGTTCTAGGATATTTGGTTTGAGCACAATCCTCAAACTTAGGTCAAAAAAGCCATTTAAGCCTTTTCACAGTGAGATCTATGCGATATGGCCGAGAAATGTAATTTTGATGTTAACTCCCAAACCGCTGCGCAGAAGTCAACCAAACTTCACCCATTAGTGTATTGTATCACAATCTAGTAGTTACATGTGGAAATTTGGTTATAGGACATTTGATTTGAGCGCAATCCTCAAACTTAGGTCAAAAAAGCCATTTAAGCCTTTTCACAGTGAGATCTATGCGATATGGCCGAGAAATGTAATTTTGATGTTAACTCCCAAACCGCTGCGCAGAAGTCAACCAAACTTCACCCAATAGTGTATTGTATCACAATCTAGTAGTTACATTTGAAAATTTTGTTCTAGGACATTTTGTTTGAACGCAATCATTAAACTTAATTAAAAAAGTCATTTAAGCCTTTTCACAGTGAGATCTATGCGATATGGCCGAGAAATGTAATTTTGATGTTAACTTCCAAACCGCTGCGCAGAAGTAAACCAAACTTCACCCATTAGTGTATTGTATCACAATCTAGTAGTTACATGTGGAAATTTGGTTCTAGGACATTTGATTTGAGCGCAATCCTCAAACTTAGGTCAAAAAAGCCATTTAAGCCTTTTCACAGTGAGATCTATGCGATATGGCCGAGAAATGTAATTTTGATGTTAACTCCCAAACCGCTGCGCAGAAGTCAACCAAACTTCACCCAATAGTGTATTGTATCACATTCTAGTAGTTACATTTTAAAATTTCGTTCTAGGACATTTGGTTTGAGCGCAATTATTAAACTTAGGTCAAAAAAGCCATTTAAGCCTTTTCACAGTGAGATCTATGCGATATGGCCGAGAAATGTAATTTTGATGTTAACTCCCAAACCGCTGCGCAGAAGTAAACCAAACTTCACCCATTAGTGTATTGTATCACAATCTAGTAGTTACATGTGGAAATTTGGTTCTAGGACATTTGATTTGAGCGCAATCCTCAAACTTAGGTCAAAAAAGCCATTTAAGCCTTTTCACAGTGAGATCTATGCGATATGGCCGAGAAATGTAATTTTGATGTTAACTCCCAAACCGCTGCGCAGAAGTCAACCAAACTTCACCCAATAGTGTATTGTATCACATTCTAGTAGTTACATTTCAAAATTTCGTTCTAGGACATTTGGTTTGAGCGCAATCCTCAAACTTAGGTCAAAAAAGCCATTTAAGCCTTTTCACAGTGAGATCTATGCGATATGGCCGAGAAATGTAATTTTGATGTTAACTCCCAAACCGCTGCGCAGAAGTCAACCAAACTTCACCCAATAGTGTATTGTATCACAATCTAGTAGTTACATTTGAAAATTTTGTTCTAGGACATTTTGTTTGAACGCAATCATCAAACTTAATTAAAAAAGTCATTTAAGCCTTTTCACAGTGAGATCTATGCGATATGGCCGAGAAATGTAATTTTGATGTTAACTCCCAAACCGCTGCGCAGAAGTCAACCAAACTTCACCCAATAGTGTATTGTATCACAATCTAGTAGTTACATTTGAAAATTTTGTTCTAGGACATTTTGTTTGAGCGCAATCCTCAAACTTAGGTCAAAAAGCCATTTAAGCCTTTTCACAGTGAGATCTATGCGATATGGCCGAGAAATGTAATTTTGATGTTAACTCCCAAACCGCTGCGCAGAAGTCAACCAAACTTCACCCAATAGTGTATTGTATCACATTCTAGTAGTTACATTTTAAAATTTCGTTCTAGGACATTTGGTTTGAGCGCAATTATTAAACTTAGGTCAAAAAAGCCATTTAAGCCTTTTCACAGTGAGATCTATGCGATATGGCCGAGAAATGTAATTTTGATGTTAACTCCCAAACCGCTGCGCAGAAGTAAACCAAACTTCACCCATTAGTGTATTGTATCACAATCTAGTAGTTACATGTGGAAATTTGGTTCTAGGACATTTGATTTGAGCGCAATCCTCAAACTTAGGTCAAAAAAGCCATTTAAGCCTTTTCACAGTGAGATCTATGCGATATGGCCGAGAAATGTAATTTTGATGTTAACTCCCAAACCGCTGCGCAGAAGTCAACCAAACTTCACCCAATAGTGTATTGTATCACATTCTAGTAGTTACATTTGAAAATTTCGTTCTAGGACATTTTGTTTGAGCGCAATCCTCAAACTTAGGTCAAAAAAGCCATTTAAGCCTTTTCACAGTGAGATCTATGCGATATGGCCGAGAAATGTAATTTTGATGTTAACTCCCAAACCGCTGCGCAGAAGTCAACCAAACTTCACCCAATAGTGTATTGTATCACAATCTAGTAGTTACATTTGAAAATTTTGTTCTAGGACATTTTGTTTGAACGCAATCATCAAACTTAATTAAAAAAGTCATTTAAGCCTTTTCACAGTGAGATCTATGCGATATGGCCGAGAAATGTAATTTTGATGTTAACTCCCAAACCGCTGCGCAGAAGTCAACCAAACTTCACCCAATAGTGTATTGTATCACAATCTAGTAGTTACATTTGAAAATTTTGTTCTAGGACATTTTGTTTGAGCGCAATCCTCAAACTTAGGTCAAAAAGCCATTTAAGCCTTTTCACAGTGAGATCTATGCGATATGGCCGAGAAATGTAATTTTGATGTTAACTCCCAAACCGCTGCGCAGAAGTCAACCAAACTTCACCCAATAGTGTATTGTATCACAATCTAGTAGTTACATTTGAAAATTTTGTTCTAGGACATTTTGTTTGAACGCAATCATCAAACTTAATTAAAAAAGTCATTTAAGCCTTTTCACAGTGAGATCTATGCGATATGGCCGAGAAATGTAATTTTGATGTTAACTCCCAAACCGCTGCGCAGAAGTCAACCAAACTTCACCCAATAGTGTATTGTATCACAATCTAGTAGTTACATTTAAAAATTTTGTTCTAGGACATTTTGTTTGAACGCAATCATCAAACTTAATTAAAAAAGTCATTTAAGCCTTTTCACAGTGAGATCTATGCGATATGGCCGAGAAATGTAATTTTGATGTTAACTCCCAAACCGCTGCGCAGAAGTCAACCAAACTTCACCCATTAGTGTATTGTATCACAATCTAGTAGTTACATGTGGAAATTTGGTTATAGGACATTTGATTTGAGCGCAATCCTCAAACTTAGGTCAAAAAAGCCATTTAAGCCTTTTCACAGTGAGATCTATGCGATATGGCCGAGAAATGTAATTTTGATGTTAACTCCCAAACCGCTGCGCAGAAGTCAACCAAACTTCACCCAATAGTGTATTGTATCACAATCTAGTAGTTACATTTGAAAATTTTGTTCTAGGAAATTTTGTTTGAGCGCAATCATCAAACTTAATTAAAAAAGTCATTTAAGCCTTTTCACAGTGAGATCTATGCGATATGGCCGAGAAATGTAATTTTGATGTTAACTCCCAAACCGCTGCGCAGAAGTCAACCAAACTTCACCCATTAGTGTATTTTATCACAATCTAGTAGTTACATGTGGAAATTTGGTTCTAGGACATTTGATTTGAGCGCAATCCTCAAACTTAGGTCAAAAAAGCCATTTAAGCCTTTTCACAGTGAGATCTATGCGATATGGCCGAGAAATGTAATTTTGATGTTAAGTCCCAAACCGCTGCGCAGAAGTCAACCAAACTTCACCCAATAGTGTATTGTATCACATTCTAGTAGTTACATTTGAAAATTTCGTTCTAGGACATTTGGTTTGAGCGCAATCCTCAAACTTAGGTCAAAAAAGCCATTTAAGCCTTTTCACAGTGAGATCTATGCGATAGGGCCGAGAAATGTAATTTTGATGTTAACTCCGAAACCGCTGCGCAGAAGTCAACCAAACTTCACCCAATAGTGTATTGTATCACAATCTAGTAGTTACATTTGAAAATTTTGTTCTAGGACATTTTGTTTGAACGCAATCATCAAACTTAATTAAAAAAGTCATTTAAGCCTTTTCACAGTGAGATCTATGCGATATGGCCGAGAAATGTAATTTTGATGTTAACTCCCAAACCGCTGCGCAGAAGTCAACCAAACTTCACCCAATAGTGTATTGTATCACAATCTAGTAGTTACATTTGAAAATTTTGTTCTAGGACATTTTGTTTGAGCACAATCCTCAAACTTAGGTCAAAAAAGCCATTTAAGCCTTTTCACAGTGAGATCTATGCGATATGGCCGAGAAATGTAATTTTGATGTTAACTCCCAAACCGCTGCGCAGAAGTCAACCAAACTTCACCCATTAGTGTATTGTATCACAATCTAGTAGTTACATGTGGAAATTTGGTTATAGGACATTTGATTTGAGCGCAATCCTCAAACTTAGGTCAAAAAAGCCATTTAAGCCTTTTCACAGTGAGATCTATGCGATATGGCCGAGAAATGTAATATTGATGTTAACTCCCAAACCGCTGCGCAGAAGTCAACCAAACTTCACCCAATAGTGTATTGTATCACATTCTAGTAGTTACATTTGAAAATTTCGTTCTAGGACATTTGGTTTGAGCGCAATTATTAAACTTAGGTCAAAAAAGCCATTTAAGCCTTTTCACAGTGAGATCTATGCGATATGGCCGAGAAATGTAATTTTGATGTTAACTCCCAAACCGCTACGCAGAAGTAAACCAAACTTCACCCATTAGTGTATTGTATCACAATCTAGTAGTTACATGTGGAAATTTGGTTCTAGGACATTTGATTTTAGCGCAATCCTCAAACTTAGGTCAAAAAAGCCATTTAAGCCTTTTCACAGTGAGATCTATGCGATATGGCCGAGAAATGTAATTTAATGTTAACTCCCAAACCGCTGCGCAGAAGTCAACCAAACTTCACCCAATAGTGTATTGTATCACAATCTAGTAGTTACATTTGAAAATTTTGTTCTAGGAAATTTTGTTTGAGCGCAATCATCAAACTTAATTAAAAAAGTCATTTAAGCCTTTTCACAGTGAGATCTATGCGATATGGCCGAGAAATGTAATTTTGATGTTAACTCCCAAACCGCTGCGCAGAAGTCAACCAAACTTCACCCATTAGTGTATTGTATCACAATCTAGTAGTTACATGTGGAAATTTGGTTCTAGGACATTTGATTTGAGCGCAATCCTCAAACTTAGGTCAAAAAAGCCATTTAAGCCTTTTCACAGTGAGATCTATGCGATATGGCCGAGAAATGTAATTTTGATGTTAACTCCCAAACCGCTGCGCAGAAGTCAACCAAACTTCACCCAATAGTGTATTGTATCACATTCTAGTAGTTACATTTTAAAATTTCGTTCTAGGACATTTGGTTTGAGCGCAATTATTAAACTTAGGTCAAAAAAGCCATTTAAGCCTTTTCACAGTGAGATCTATGCGATATGGCCGAGAAATGTAATTTTGATGTTAACTCCCAAACCGCTGCGCAGAAGTAAACCAAACTTCACCCATTAGTGTATTGTATCACAATCTAGTAGTTACATGTGGAAATTTGGTTCTAGGACATTTGATTTGAGCGCAATCCTCAAACTTAGGTCAAAAAAGCCATTTAAGCCTTTTCACAGTGAGATCTATGCGATATGGCCGAGAAATGTAATTTTGATGTTAACTCCCAAACCGCTGCGCTGAAGTCAACCAAACTTCACCCAATAGTGTATTGTATCACAATCTAGTAGTTACATTTGAAAATTTTGTTCTAGGACATTTTGTTTGAACGCAATCATCAAACTTAATTAAAAAAGTCATTTAAGCCTTTTCACAGTGAGATCTATGCGATATGGCCGAGAAATGTAATTTTGATGTTAACTCCCAAACCGCTGCGCAGAAGTCAACCAAACTTCACCCAATTGTGTATTGTATCACAATCTAGTAGTTACATTTAAAAATTTTGTTCTAGGACATTTTGTTTGAACGCAATCATCAAACTTAATTAAAAAAGTCATTTAAGCCTTTTCACAGTGAGATCTATGCGATATGGCCGAGAAATGTAATTTTGATGTTAACTCCCAAACCGCTGCGCAGAAGTCAACCAAACTTCACCCATTAGTGTATTGTATCACAATCTAGTAGTTACATGTGGAAATTTGGTTATAGGACATTTGATTTGAGCGCAATCCTCAAACTTAGGTCAAAAAAGCCATTTAAGCCTTTTCACAGTGAGATCTATGCGATATGGCCGAGAAATGTAATTTTGATGTTAACTCCCAAACCGCTGCGCAGAAGTCAACCAAACTTCACCCAATAGTGTATTGTATCACAATCTAGTAGTTACATTGGAAAATTTTGTTCTAGGAAATTTTGTTTGAGCGCAATCATCAAACTTAATTAAAAAAGTCATTTAAGCCTTTTCACAGTGAGATCTATGCGATATGGCCGAGAAATGTAATTTTGATGTTAACTCCCAAACCGCTGCGCAGAAGTCAACCAAACTTCACCCAATAGTGTATTGTATCACAATCTAGTAGTTACGTTTGAAAATTTTGTTCTAGGACATTTTGTTTGAACGCAATCATCAAACTTAATTAAAAAAGTCATTTAAGCCTTTTCACAGTGAGATCTATGCGATATGGCCGAGAAATGTAATTTTGATGTTAACTCCCAAACCGCTGCGCAGAAGTCAACCAAACTTCACCCAATAGTGTATTGTATCACAATCTAGTAGTTACATTTGAAAATTTTGTTCTAGGAAATTTTGTTTGAGCGCAATCATCAAACTTAATTAAAAAAGTCATTTAAGCCTTTTCACAGTGAGATCTATGCGATATGGCCGAGAAATGTAATTTTGATGTTAACTCCCAAACCGCTGCGCAGAAGTCAACCAAACTTCATCCAATAGTGTATTGTATCACAATCTAGTAGTTACATTTGAAAATTTTGTTTTAGGAAATTTTGTTTGAGCGCAATCATCAAACTTAATTAAAAAAGTCATTTAAGCCTTTTCACAGTGAGATCTATGCGATATGGCCGAGAAATGTAATTTTGATGTTCACTCCCAAACCGCTGCGCAGAAGTCAACCAAACTTCACCCATTAGTGTATTGTATCACAATCTAGTAGTTACATGTGGAAATTTGGTTATAGGACATTTGATTTGAGCCCAATCCTCAAACTTAGGTCAAAAAAGCCATTTAAGCCTTTTCACAGTGAGATCTATGCGATATGGCCGAGAAATGTAATTTTGATGTTAACTCCCAAACCGCTGCGCAGAAGTCAACCAAACTTCACCCAATAGTGTATTGTATCACATTCTAGTAGTTACATTTTAAAATTTCGTTCAAGGACATTTGGTTTGAGCGCAATTATTAAACTTAGGTCAAAAAAGCCATTTAAGCCTTTTCACAGTGAGATCTATGCGATATGGCCGAGAAATGTAATTTTGATGTTAACTCCCAAACCGCTGCGCAGAAGTAAACCAAACTTCACCCATTAGTGTATTGTATCACAATCTAGTAGTTACATGTGGAAATTTGGTTCTAGGACATTTGATTTGAGCGCAATCCTCAAACTTAGGTCAAAAAAGCCATTTAAGCCTTTTCACAGTGAGATCTATGCGATATGGCCGAGAAATGTAATTTTGATGTTAACTCCCAAACCGCTGCGCAGAAGTCAACCAAACTTCACCCAATAGTGTATTGTATCACATTCTAGTAGTTACATTTGAAAATTTCGTTCTAGGACATTTGGTTTGAGCGCAATTATTAAACTTAATTAAAAAAGTCATTTAAGCCTTTTCACAGTGAGATCTATGCGATATGGCCGAGAAATGTAATTTTGATGTTAACTCCCAAACCGCTGCGCAGAAGTCAACCAAACTTTACCCAATAGTGTATTGTATCACAATCTAGTAGTTACATTTGAAAATTTTGTTCTAGGACATTTTGTTTCAGCACAATCCTCAAACTTAGGTCAAAAAAGCCATTTAAGCCTTTTCACAGTGAGATCTATGCGATATGGCCGAGAAATGTAATTTTGATGTTAACTCCCAAACCGCTGCGCAGAAGTCAACCAAACTTCACCCATTAGTGTATTGTATCACAATCTAGTAGTTACATGTGGAAATTTGGTTATAGGACATTTGGTTTGAGCGCAATCCTCAAACTTAGGTCAAAAAAGCCATTTAAGCCTTTTCACAGTGAGATCTATGCGATATGGCCGAGAAATGTAATTTTGATGTTAACTCCCAAACCGCTGCGCAGAAGTCAACCAAACTTCACCCAATAGTGTATTGTATCACAATCTAGTAGTTACATTTGAAAATTTTGTTCTAGGACATTTTGTTTGAACGCAATCATCAAACTTAATTAAAAAAGTCATTTAAGCCTTTTCACAGTGAGATCTATGCGATATGGCCGAGAAATGTAATTTTGATGTTAACTCCCAAACCGCTGTGCAGAAGTCAACCAAACTTCACCCAATAGTGTATTGTATCACAATCTAGTAGTTACATTTGAAAATTTTGTTCTAGAAAATTTTGTTTGAGCGCAATCATCAAACTTAATTAAAAAAGTCATTTAAGCCTTTTCACAGTGAGATCTATGCGATATGGCCGAGAAATGTAATTTTGATGTTAACTCCCAAACCGCTGCGCAGAAGTCAACCAAACTTCACCCATTAGTGTATTTTATCACAATCTAGTAGTTACATGTGGAAATTTGGTTCTAGGACATTTGATTTGAGCGCAATCCTCAAACTTAGGTCAAAAAAGCCATTTAAGCCTTTTCACAGTGAGATCTATGCGATATGGCCGAGAAATGTAATTTTGATGTTAACTCCCAAACCAATGTGCAGAAGTCAACCAAACTTCACCCAATAGTGTATTGTATCACAATCTAGTAGTTACATTTAAAAATTTTGTTCTAGGACATTTTGTTTGAACGCAATCATCAAACTTAATTAAAAAAGTCATTTAAGCCTTTTCACAGTGAGATCTATGCGATATGGCCGAGAAATGTAATTTTGATGTTAACTCCCAAACCGCTGCGCAGAAGTCAACCAAACTTCACCCATTAGTGTATTTTATCACAATCTAGTAGTTACATGTGGAAATTTGGTTCTAGGACATTTGATTTGAGCGCAATCCTCAAACTTAGGTCAAAAAAGCCATTCAAGCCTTTTCACAGTGAGATCTATGCGATATGGCCGAGAAATGTAATTTTGATGTTAACTCCCAAACCGCTGCGCAGAAGTCAACCAAACTTCACCCAATAGTGTATTGTATCACATTCTAGTAGTTACATTTTAAAATTTGGTTCTAGGACATTTGGTTTGAGCGCAATTATTAAACTTAGGTCAAAAAAGCCATTTAAGCCTTTTCACAGTGAGATCTATGCGATATGGCCGAGAAATGTAATTTTGATGTTAACTCCCAAACCGCTGCGCAGAAGTAAACCAAACTTCACCCATTAGTGTATTGTATCACAATCTAGTAGTTACATGTGGAAATTTGGTTCTAGGACATTTGATTTGAGCGCAATCCTCAAACTTAGGTCAAAAAAGCCATTTAAGCCTTTTCACAGTGAGATCTATGCGATATGGCCGAGAAATGTAATTTTGATGTTAACTCCCAAACCGCTGCGCTGAAGTCAACCAAACTTCACCCAATAGTGTATTGTATCACAATCTAGTAGTTACATTTAAAAATTTTGTTCTAGGACATTTTGTTTGAACGCAATCATCAAACTTAATTAAAAAAGTCATTTAAGCCTTTTCACAGTGAGATCTATGCGATATGGCCGAGAAATGTAATTTTGATGTTAACTCCCAAACCGCTGCGCAGAAGTCAACCAAACTTCACCCATTAGTGTATTGTATCACAATCTAGTAGTTACATGTGGAAATTTGGTTATAGGACATTTGATTTGAGCGCAATCCTCAAACTTAGGTCAAAAAAGCCATTTAAGCCTTTTCACAGTGAGATCTATGCGATATGGCCGAGAAATGTAATTTTGATGTTAACTCCCAAACCGCTGCGCAGAAGTCAACCAAACTTCACCCAATAGTGTATTGTATCACAATCTAGTAGTTACATTTGAAAATTTTGTTCTAGGAAATTTTGTTTGAGCGCAATCATCAAACTTAATTAAAAAAGTCATTTAAGCCTTTTCACAGTGAGATCTATGCGATATGGCCGAGAAATGTAATTTTGATGTTCACTCCCAAACCGCTGCGCAGAAGTCAACCAAACTTCACCCATTAGTGTATTGTATCACAATCTAGTAGTTACATGTGGAAATTTGGTTATAGGACATTTGATTTGAGCGCAATCCTCCAACTTAGGTCAAAAAAGCCATTTAAGCCTTTTCACAGTGAGATCTATGCGATATGGCCGAGAAATGTAATTTTGATGTTAACTCCCAAACCGCTGCGCAGAAGTCAACCAAACTTCACCTATTAGTGTATTGTATCACAATCTAGTAGTTACATTTGAAAATTTCGTTCTAGGACATTTGGTTTGAGCGCAATCATCAAACTTAATTAAAAAAGTCATTTAAGCCTTTTCACAGTGAGATCTATGCGATATGGCCGAGAAATGTAATTTTGATGTTAACTCCCAAACCGCTGCGCAGAAGTCAACCAAACTTCACCTATTAGTGTATTGTATCACAATCTAGTAGTTACATTTGAAAATTTCGTTCTAGGACATTTGGTTTGAGCGCAATCATCAAACTTAATTAAAAAAGTCATTTAAGCCTTTTCACAGTGAGATCTATGCGATATGGCCGAGAAATGTAATTTTGATGTTAACTCCCAAACCGCTGCGCAGAAGTCAACCAAACTTCACCCATTAGTGTATTGTATCACAATCTAGTAGTTACATGTGGAAATTTGGTTATAGGACATTTGATTTGAGCCCAATCCTCAAACTTAGGTCAAAAAAGCCATTTAAGCCTTTTCACAGTGAGATCTATGCGATATGGCCGAGAAATGTAATTTTGATGTTAACTCCCAAACCGCTGCGCAGAAGTCAACCAAACTTCACCCAATAGTGTATTGTATCACATTCTAGTAGTTACATTTTAAAATTTCGTTCAAGGACATTTGGTTTGAGCGCAATTATTAAACTTAGGTCAAAAAAGCCATTTAAGCCTTTTCACAGTGAGATCTATGCGATATGGCCGAGAAATGTAATTTTGATGTTAACTCCCAAACTGCTGCGCAGAAGTAAACCAAACTTCACCCATTAGTGTATTGTATCACAATCTAGTAGTTACATGTGGAAATTTGGTTCTAGGACATTTGATTTGAGCGCAATCCTCAAACTTAGGTCAAAAAAGCCATTTAAGCCTTTTCACAGTGAGATCTATGCGATATGGCCGAGAAATGTAATTTTGATGTTAACTCCCAAACCGCTGCGCAGAAGTCAACCAAACTTCACCCAATAGTGTATTGCAGGGGTTTTCAACCCAGTCCTCAAGGCACACTGTGGGTCCTGGTTTTTGTTCCAGCCGATCCAGCAGAGACAGTTGAACCAATGAGGCTTCTGCTAAAACAAGCCACACCTGACTGCAATCAACTGATTGCACTTGTAAAACACCAGATTGGGGAAAAAGTGTTGTCATCTTGTTTGGTAAGAATGAAATCCTGCACCCACAGTGTGCCTTAGTGGAATAGGTTGGGAACCCCTGGTGTATTGTATCACATTCTAGTAGTTACATTTGAAAATTTCGTTCTAGGACATTTGGTTTGAGCGCAATTATTAAACTTAATTAAAAAAGTCATTTAAGCCTTTTCACAGTGAGATCTATGCGATATGGCCGAGAAATGTAATTTTGATGTTAACTCCCAAACCGCTGCGCAGAAGTCAACCAAACTTCACCCAATAGTGTATTGTATCACAATCTAGTAGTTACATTTGAAAATTTTGTTCTAGGACATTTTGTTTGAACGCAATCATCAAACTTAATTAAAAAAGTCATTTAAGCCTTTTCACAGTGAGATCTATGCGATATGGCCGAGAAATGTAATTTTGATGTTAACTCCCAAACCGCTGCGCAGAAGTCAACCAAACTTCACCCAATAGTGTATTGTATCACAATCTAGTAGTTACATTTGAAAATTTTGTTCTAGGACATTTTGTTTGAGCACAATCCTCAAACTTAGGTCAAAAAAGCCATTTAAGCCTTTTCACAGTGAGATCTATGCGATATGGCCGAGAAATGTAATTTTGATGTTAACTCCCAAACCGCTGCTCAGAAGTAAACCAAACTTCACCCATTAGTGTATTGTATCACAATCTAGTAGTTACATGTGGAAATTTGGTTCTAGGACATTTGATTTTAGCGCAATCCTCAAACTTAGGTCAAAAAAGCCATTTAAGCCTTTTCACAGTGAGATCTATGCGATATGGCCGAGAAATGTAATTTTGATGTTAACTCCCAAACCGCTGCGCAGAAGTCAACCAAACTTCACCCAATAGTGTATTGTATCACAATCTAGTAGTTACATTTGAAAATTTTGTTCTAGGAAATTTTGTTTGAGCGCAATCATCAAACTTAATTAAAAAAGTCATTTAAGCCTTTTCACAGTGAGATCTATGCGATATGGCCGAGAAATGTAATTTTGATGTTAACTCCCAAACCGCTGCGCAGAAGTCAACCAAACTTCACCCAATAGTGTATTGTATCACATTCTAGTAGTTACATTTTAAAATTTCGTTCTAGGACATTTGGTTTGAGCGCAATTATTAAACTTAGGTCAAAAAAGCCATTTAAGCCTTTTCACAGTGAGATCTATGCGATATGGCCGAGAAATGTAATTTTGATGTTAACTCCCAAACCGCTGCGCAGAAGTAAACCAAACTTCACCCATTAGTGTATTGTATCACAATCTAGTAGTTACATGTGGAAATTTGGTTCTAGGACATTTGATTTGAGCGCAATCCTCAAACTTAGGTCAAAAAAGCCATTTAAGCCTTTTCACAGTGAGATCTATGCGATATGGCCGAGAAATGTAATTTTGATGTTAACTCCCAAACCGCTGCGCAGAAGTCAACCAAACTTCACCCAATAGTGTATTGTATCACATTCTAGTAGTTACATTTGAAAATTTCGTTCTAGGACATTTGGTTTGAGCGCAATCCTCAAACTTAGGTCAAAAAAGCCATTTAAGCCTTTTCACAGTGAGATCTATGCGATATGGCCGAGAAATGTAATTTTGATGTTAACTCCCAAACCGCTGCGCAGAAGTCAACCAAACTTCACCCAATAGTGTATTGTATCACAATCTAGTAGTTACATTTGAAAATTTTGTTCTAGGACATTTTGTTTGAACGCAATCATCAAACTTAATTAAAAAAGTCATTTAAGCCTTTTCACAGTGAGATCTATGCGATATGGCCGAGAAATGTAATTTTGATGTTAACTCTCAAACCGCTGCGCAGAAGTCAACCAAACTTCACCCAATAGTGTATTGTATCACAATCTAGTAGTTACATTTGAAAATTTTGTTCTAGGACATTTTGTTTGAGCGCAATCCTCAAACTTAGGTCAAAAAGCCATTTAAGCCTTTTCACAGTGAGATCTATGCGATATGGCCGAGAAATGTAATTTTGATGTTAACTCCCAAACCGCTGCGCAGAAGTCAACCAAACTTCACCCAATAGTGTATTGTATCACAATCTAGTAGTTACATTTGAAAATTTTGTTCTAGGACATTTTGTTTGAACGCAATCATCAAACTTAATTAAAAAAGTCATTTAAGCCTTTTCACAGTGAGATCTATGCGATATGGCCGAGAAATGTAATTTTGATGTTAACTCCCAAACCGCTGCGCAGAAGTCAACCAAACTTCACCCAATAGTGTATTGTATCACAATCTAGTAGTTACATTTAAAAATTTTGTTCTAGGACATTTTGTTTGAACGCAATCATCAAACTTAATTAAAAAAGTCATTTAAGCCTTTTCACAGTGAGATCTATGCGATATGGCCGAGAAATGTAATTTTGATGTTAACTCCCAAACCGCTGCGCAGAAGTCAACCAAACTTCACCCATTAGTGTATTGTATCACAATCTAGTAGTTACATGTGGAAATTTGGTTATAGGACATTTGATTTGAGCGCAATCCTCAAACTTAGGTCAAAAAAGCCATTTAAGCCTTTTCACAGTGAGATCTATGCGATATGGCCGAGAAATGTAATTTTGATGTTAACTCCCAAACCGCTGCGCAGAAGTCAACCAAACTTCACCCAATAGTGTATTGTATCACAATCTAGTAGTTACATTTGAAAATTTTGTTCTAGGAAATTTTGTTTGAGCGCAATCATCAAACTTAATTAAAAAAGTCATTTAAGCCTTTTCACAGTGAGATCTATGCGATATGGCCGAGAAATGTAATTTTGATGTTAACTCCCAAACCGCTGCGCAGAAGTCAACCAAACTTCACCCATTAGTGTATTTTATCACAATCTAGTAGTTACATGTGGAAATTTGGTTCTAGGACATTTGATTTTAGCGCAATCCTCAAACTTAGGTCAAAAAAGCCATTTAAGCCTTTTCACAGTGAGATCTATGCGATATGGCCGAGAAATGTAATTTTGATGTTAAGTCCCAAACCGCTGCGCAGAAGTCAACCAAACTTCACCCAATAGTGTATTGTATCACATTCTAGTAGTTACATTTGAAAATTTCGTTCTAGGACATTTGGTTTGAGCGCAATCCTCAAACTTAGGTCAAAAAAGCCATTTAAGCCTTTTCACAGTGAGATCTATGCGATAGGGCCGAGAAATGTAATTTTGATGTTAACTCCCAAACCGCTGCGCAGAAGTCAACCAAACTTCACCCAATAGTGTATTGTATCACAATCTAGTAGTTACATTTGAAAATTTTGTTCTAGGACATTTTGTTTGAACGCAATCATCAAACTTAATTAAAAAAGTCATTTAAGCCTTTTCACAGTGAGATCTATGCGATATGGCCGAGAAATGTAATTTTGATGTTAACTCCCAAACCGCTGCGCAGAAGTCAACCAAACTTCACCCAATAGTGTATTGTATCACAATCTAGTAGTTACATTTGAAAATTTTGTTCTAGGACATTTTGTTTGAGCACAATCCTCAAACTTAGGTCAAAAAAGCCATTTAAGCCTTTTCACAGTGAGATCTATGCGATATGGCCGAGAAATGTAATTTTGATGTTAACTCCCAAACCGCTGCGCAGAAGTCAACCAAACTTCACCCATTAGTGTATTGTATCACAATCTAGTAGTTACATGTGGAAATTTGGTTATAGGACATTTGATTTGAGCGCAATCCTCAAACTTAGGTCAAAAAAGCCATTTAAGCCTTTTCACAGTGAGATCTATGCGATATGGCCGAGAAATGTAATTTTGATGTTAACTCCCAAACCGCTGCGCAGAAGTCAACCAAACTTCACCCAATAGTGTATTGTATCACAATCTAGTAGTTACATTTGAAAATTTTGTTCTAGGACATTTTGTTTGAACGCAATCATTAAACTTAATTAAAAAAGTCATTTAAGCCTTTTCACAGTGAGATCTATGCGATATGGCCGAGAAATGTAATTTTGATGTTAACTCCCAAACCGCTGCGCAGAAGTAAACCAAACTTCACCCATTAGTGTATTGTATCACAATCTAGTAGTTACATGTGGAAATTTGGTTCTAGGACATTTGATTTGAGCGCAATCCTCAAACTTAGGTCAAAAAAGCCATTTAAGCCTTTTCACAGTGAGATCTATGCGATATGGCCGAGAAATGTAATTTTGATGTTAACTCCCAAACCGCTGCGCAGAAGTCAACCAAACTTCACCCAATAGTGTATTGTATCACATTCTAGTAGTTACATTTTAAAATTTCGTTCTAGGACATTTGGTTTGAGCGCAATTATTAAACTTAGGTCAAAAAAGCCATTTAAGCCTTTTCACAGTGAGATCTATGCGATATGGCCGAGAAATGTAATTTTGATGTTAACTCCCAAACCGCTGCGCAGAAGTAAACCAAACTTCACCCATTAGTGTATTGTATCACAATCTAGTAGTTACATGTGGAAATTTGGTTCTAGGACATTTGATTTGAGCGCAATCCTCAAACTTAGGTCAAAAAAGCCATTTAAGCCTTTTCACAGTGAGATCTATGCGATATGGCCGAGAAATGTAATTTTGATGTTAACTCCCAAACCGCTGCGCAGAAGTCAACCAAACTTCACCCAATAGTGTATTGTATCACATTCTAGTAGTTACATTTGAAAATTTCGTTCTAGGACATTTGGTTTGAGCGCAATCCTCAAACTTAGGTCAAAAAAGCCATTTAAGCCTTTTCACAGTGAGATCTATGCGATATGGCCGAGAAATGTAATTTTGATGTTAACTCCCAAACCGCTGCGCAGAAGTCAACCAAACTTCACCCAATAGTGTATTGTATCACAATCTAGTAGTTACATTTGAAAATTTTGTTCTAGGACATTTTGTTTGAACGCAATCATCAAACTTAATTAAAAAAGTCATTTAAGCCTTTTCACAGTGAGATCTATGCGATATGGCCGAGAAATGTAATTTTGATGTTAACTCCCAAACCGCTGCGCAGAAGTCAACCAAACTTCACCCAATAGTGTATTTTATCACAATCTAGTAGTTACATTTGAAAATTTCGTTCTAGGACATTTTGTTTGAGCGCAATCCTCAAACTTAGGTCAAAAAGCCATTTAAGCCTTTTCACAGTGAGATCTATGCGATATGGCCGAGAAATGTAATTTTGATGTTAACTCCCAAACCGCTGCGCAGAAGTCAACCAAACTTCACCCAATAGTGTATTGTATCACATTCTAGTAGTTACATTTTAAAATTTCGTTCTAGGACATTTGGTTTGAGCGCAATTATTAAACTTAGGTCAAAAAAGCCATTTAAGCCTTTTCACAGTGAGATCTATGCGATATGGCCGGGAAATGTAATTTTGATGTTAACTCCCAAACCGCTGCGCAGAAGTAAACCAAACTTCACCCATTAGTGTATTGTATCACAATCTAGTAGTTACATGTGGAAATTTGGTTCTAGGACATTTGATTTGAGCGCAATCCTCAAACTTAGGTCAAAAAAGCCATTTAAGCCTTTTCACAGTGAGATCTATGCGATATGGCCGAGAAATGTAATTTTGATGTTAACTCCCAAACCGCTGCGCAGAAGTCAACCAAACTTCACCCAATAGTGTATTGTATCACATTCTAGTAGTTACATTTGAAAATTTCGTTCTAGGACATTTGGTTTGAGCGCAATCCTCAAACTTAGGTCAAAAAAGCCATTTAAGCCTTTTCACAGTGAGATCTATGCGATATGGCCGAGAAATGTAATTTTGATGTTAACTCCCAAACCGCTGCGCAGAAGTCAACCAAACTTCACCCAATAGTGTATTGTATCACAATCTAGTAGTTACATTTGAAAATTTTGTTCTAGGACATTTTGTTTGAACGCAATCATCAAACTTAATTAAAAAAGTCATTTAAGCCTTTTCACAGTGAGATCTATGCGATATGGCCGAGAAATGTAATTTTGATGTTAACTCCCAAACCGCTGCGCAGAAGTCAACCAAACTTCACCCAATAGTGTATTGTATCACAATCTAGTAGTTACATTTGAAAATTTTGTTCTAGGACATTTTGTTTGAGCGCAATCCTCAAACTTAGGTCAAAAAGCCATTTAAGCCTTTTCACAGTGAGATCTATGCGATATGGCCGAGAAATGTAATTTTGATGTTAACTCCCAAACCGCTGCGCAGAAGTCAACCAAACTTCACCCAATAGTGTATTGTATCACAATCTAGTAGTTACATTTGAAAATTTTGTTCTAGGACATTTTGTTTGAACGCAATCATCAAACTTAATTAAAAAAGTCATTTAAGCCTTTTCACAGTGAGATCTATGCGATATGGCCGAGAAATGTAATTTTGATGTTAACTCCCAAACCGCTGCGCAGAAGTCAACCAAACTTCACCCAATAGTGTATTGTATCACAATCTAGTAGTTACATTTAAAAATTTTGTTCTAGGACATTTTGTTTGAACGCAATCATCAAACTTAATTAAAAAAGTCATTTAAGCCTTTTCACAGTGAGATCTATGCGATATGGCCGAGAAATGTAATTTTGATGTTAACTCCCAAACCGCTGCGCAGAAGTCAACCAAACTTCACCCATTAGTGTATTGTATCACAATCTAGTAGTTACATGTGGAAATTTGGTTATAGGACATTTGATTTGAGCGCAATCCTCAAACTTAGGTCAAAAAAGCCATTTAAGCCTTTTCACAGTGAGATCTATGCGATATGGCCGAGAAATGTAATTTTGATGTTAACTCCCAAACCGCTGCGCAGAAGTCAACCAAACTTCACCCAATAGTGTATTGTATCACAATCTAGTAGTTACATTTGAAAATTTTGTTCTAGGAAATTTTGTTTGAGCGCAATCATCAAACTTAATTAAAAAAGTCATTTAAGCCTTTTCACAGTGAGATCTATGCGATATGGCCGAGAAATGTAATTTTGATGTTAACTCCCAAACCGCTGCGCAGAAGTCAACCAAACTTCACCCATTAGTGTATTTTATCACAATCTAGTAGTTACATGTGGAAATTTGGTTCTAGGACATTTGATTTGAGCGCAATCCTCAAACTTAGGTCAAAAAAGCCATTTAAGCCTTTTCACAGTGAGATCTATGCGATATGGCCGAGAAATGTAATTTTGATGTTAAGTCCCAAACCGCTGCGCAGAAGTCAACCAAACTTCACCCAATAGTGTATTGTATCACATTCTAGTAGTTACATTTAAAAATTTCGTTCTAGGACATTTGGTTTGAGCGCAATCCTCAAACTTAGGTCAAAAAAGCCATTTAAGCCTTTTCACAGTGAGATCTATGCGATAGGGCCGAGAAATGTAATTTTGATGTTAACTCCCAAACCGCTGCGCAGAAGTCAACCAAACTTCACCCAATAGTGTATTGTATCACAATCTAGTAGTTACATTTGAAAATTTTGTTCTAGGAGATTTTGTTTGAACGCAATCATCAAACTTAATTAAAAAAGTCATTTAAGCCTTTTCACAGTGAGATCTATGCGATATGGCCGAGAAATGTAATTTTGATGTTAACTCCCAAACCGCTGCGCAGAAGTCAACCAAACTTCACCCAATAGTGTATTGTATCACAATCTAGTAGTTACATTTGAAAATTTTGTTCTAGGACATTTTGTTTGAGCACAATCCTCAAACTTAGGTCAAAAAAGCCATTTAAGCCTTTTCACAGTGAGATCTATGCGATATGGCCGAGAAATGTAATTTTGATGTTAACTCCCAAACCGCTGCGCAGAAGTCAACCAAACTTCACCCATTAGTGTATTGTATCACAATCTAGTAGTTACATGTGGAAATTTGGTTATAGGACATTTGATTTGAGCGCAATCCTCAAACTTAGGTCAAAAAAGCCATTTAAGCCTTTTCACAGTGAGATCTATGCGATATGGCCGAGAAATGTAATATTGATATTAACTCCCAAACCGCTGCGCAGAAGTCAACCAAACTTCACCCAATAGTGTATTGTATCACATTCTAGTAGTTACATTTGAAAATTTCGTTCTAGGACATTTGGTTTGAGCGCAATTATTAAACTTAGGTCAAAAAAGCCATTTAAGCCTTTTCACAGTGAGATCTATGCGATATGGCCGAGAAATGTAATTTTGATGTTAACTCCCAAACCGCTACGCAGAAGTAAACCAAACTTCACCCATTAGTGTATTGTATCACAATCTAGTAGTTACATGTGGAAATTTGGTTCTAGGACATTTGATTTTAGCGCAATCCTCAAACTTAGGTCAAAAAAGCCATTTAAGCCTTTTCACAGTGAGATCTATGCGATATGGCCGAGAAATGTAATTTAATGTTAACTCCCAAACCGCTGCGCAGAAGTCAACCAAACTTCACCCAATAGTGTATTGTATCACAATCTAGTAGTTACATTTGAAAATTTTGTTCTAGGAAATTTTGTTTGAGCGCAATCATCAAACTTAATTAAAAAAGTCATTTAAGCCTTTTCACAGTGAGATCTATGCGATATGGCCGAGAAATGTAATTTTGATGTTAACTCCCAAACCGCTGCGCAGAAGTCAACCAAACTTCACCCAATAGTGTATTGTATCACAATCTAGTAGTTACATTTGAAAATTTTGTTCTAGGACATTTTGTTTGAACGCAATCATCAAACTTAATTAAAAAAGTCATTTAAGCCTTTTCACAGTGAGATCTATGCGATATGGCCGAGAAATGTAATTTTGATGTTAACTCCCAAACCGCTGCGCAGAAGTCAACCAAACTTCACCCAATAGTGTATTGTATCACAATCTAGTAGTTACATTTGAAAATTTTGTTCTAGGACATTTTGTTTGAGCACAATCCTCAAACTTAGGTCAAAAAAGCCATTTAAGCCTTTTCACAGTGAGATCTATGCGATATGGCCGAGAAATGTAATTTTGATGTTAACTCCCAAACCGCTGCTCAGAAGTAAACCAAACTTCACCCATTAATGTATTGTATCACAATCTAGTAGTTACATGTGGAAATTTGGTTCTAGGACATTTGATTTTAGCGCAATCCTCAAACTTAGGTCAAAAAAGCCATTTAAGCCTTTTCACAGTGAGATCTATGCGATATGGCCGAGAAATGTAATTTTGATGTTAACTCCCAAACCGCTGCGCAGAAGTCAACCAAACTTCACCCAATAGTGTATTGTATCACAATCTAGTAGTTACATTTGAAAATTTTGTTCTAGGAAATTTTGTTTGAGCGCAATCATCAAACTTAATTAAAAAAGTCATTTAAGCCTTTTCACAGTGAGATCTATGCGATATGGCCGAGAAATGTAATTTTGATGTTAACTCCCAAACCGCTGCGCAGAAGTCAACCAAACTTCACCCAATAGTGTATTGTATCACATTCTAGTAGTTACATTTTAAAATTTCGTTCTAGGACATTTGGTTTGAGCGCAATTATTAAACTTAGGTCAAAAAAGCCATTTAAGCCTTTTCACAGTGAGATCTATGCGATATGGCCGAGAAATGTAATTTTGATGTTAACTCCCAAACCGCTGCGCAGAAGTAAACCAAACTTCACCCATTAGTGTATTGTATCACAATCTAGTAGTTACATGTGGAAATTTGGTTCTAGGACATTTGATTTGAGCGCAATCCTCAAACTTAGGTCAAAAAAGCCATTTAAGCCTTTTCACAGTGAGATCTATGCGATATGGCCGAGAAATGTAATTTTGATGTTAACTCCCAAACCGCTGCGCAGAAGTCAACCAAACTTCACCCAATAGTGTATTGTATCACAATCTAGTAGTTACATTTGAAAATTTTGTTCTAGGACATTTTGTTTGAGCGCAATCCTCAAACTTAGGTCAAAAAGCCATTTAAGCCTTTTCACAGTGAGATCTATGCGATATGGCCGAGAAATGTAATTTTGATGTTAACTCCCAAACCGCTGCGCAGAAGTCAACCAAACTTCACCCAATAGTGTATTGTATCACAATCTAGTAGTTACATTTGAAAATTTTGTTCTAGGACATTTTGTTTGAACGCAATCATCAAACTTAATTAAAAAAGTCATTTAAGCCTTTTCACAGTGAGATCTATGCGATATGGCCGAGAAATGTAATTTTGATGTTAACTCCCAAACCGCTGCGCAGAAGTCAACCAAACTTCACCCAATAGTGTATTGTATCACAATCTAGTAGTTACATTTAAAAATTTTGTTCTAGGACATTTTGTTTGAACGCAATCATCAAACTTAATTAAAAAAGTCATTTAAGCCTTTTCACAGTGAGATCTATGCGATATGGCCGAGAAATGTAATTTTGATGTTAACTCCCAAACCGCTGCGCAGAAGTCAACCAAACTTCACCCATTAGTGTATTGTATCACAATCTAGTAGTTACATGTGGAAATTTGGTTATAGGACATTTGATTTGAGCGCAATCCTCAAACTTAGGTCAAAAAAGCCATTTAAGCCTTTTCACAGTGAGATCTATGCGATATGGCCGAGAAATGTAATTTTGATGTTAACTCCCAAACCGCTGCGCAGAAGTCAACCAAACTTCACCCAATAGTGTATTGTATCACAATCTAGTAGTTACATTTGAAAATTTTGTTCTAGGAAATTTTGTTTGAGCGCAATCATCAAACTTAATTAAAAAAGTCATTTAAGCCTTTTCACAGTGAGATCTATGCGATATGGCCGAGAAATGTAATTTTGATGTTAACTCCCAAACCGCTGCGCAGAAGTCAACCAAACTTCACCCATTAGTGTATTTTATCACAATCTAGTAGTTACATGTGGAAATTTGGTTCTAGGACATTTGATTTTAGCGCAATCCTCAAACTTAGGTCAAAAAAGCCATTTAAGCCTTTTCACAGTGAGATCTATGCGATATGGCCGAGAAATGTAATTTTGATGTTAAGTCCCAAACCGCTGCGCAGAAGTCAACCAAACTTCACCCAATAGTGTATTGTATCACATTCTAGTAGTTACATTTGAAAATTTCGTTCTAGGACATTTGGTTTGAGCGCAATCCTCAAACTTAGGTCAAAAAAGCCATTTAAGCCTTTTCACAGTGAGATCTATGCGATAGGGCCGAGAAATGTAATTTTGATGTTAACTCCCAAACCGCTGCGCAGAAGTCAACCAAACTTCACCCAATAGTGTATTGTATCACAATCTAGTAGTTACATTTGAAAATTTTGTTCTAGGACATTTTGTTTGAACGCAATCATCAAACTTAATTAAAAAAGTCATTTAAGCCTTTTCACAGTGAGATCTATGCGATATGGCCGAGAAATGTAATTTTGATGTTAACTCCCAAACCGCTGCGCAGAAGTCAACCAAACTTCACCCAATAGTGTATTGTATCACAATCTAGTAGTTACATTTGAAAATTTTGTTCTAGGACATTTTGTTTGAGCACAATCCTCAAACTTAGGTCAAAAAAGCCATTTAAGCCTTTTCACAGTGAGATCAATGCGATATGGCCGAGAAATGTAATTTTGATGTTAACTCCCAAACCGCTGCGCAGAAGTCAACCAAACTTCACCCATTAGTGTATTGTATCACAATCTAGTAGTTACATGTGGAAATTTGGTTATAGGACATTTGATTTGAGCGCAATCCTCAAACTTAGGTCAAAAAAGCCATTTAAGCCTTTTCACAGTGAGATCTATGCGATATGGCCGAGAAATGTAATTTTGATGTTAACTCCCAAACCGCTGCGCAGAAGTCAACCAAACTTCACCCAATAGTGTATTGTATCACAATCTAGTAGTTACATTTGAAAATTTTGTTCTAGGACATTTTGTTTGAACGCAATCATTAAACTTAATTAAAAAAGTCATTTAAGCCTTTTCACAGTGAGATCTATGCGATATGGCCGAGAAATGTAATTTTGATGTTAACTCCCAAACCGCTGCGCAGAAGTAAACCAAACTTCACCCATTAGTGTATTGTATCACAATCTAGTAGTTACATGTGGAAATTTGGTTCTAGGACATTTGATTTGAGCGCAATCCTCAAACTTAGGTCAAAAAAGCCATTTAAGCCTTTTCACAGTGAGATCTATGCGATATGGCCGAGAAATGTAATTTTGATGTTAACTCCCAAACCGCTGCGCAGAAGTCAACCAAACTTCACCCAATAGTGTATTGTATCACATTCTAGTAGTTACATTTTAAAATTTCGTTCTAGGACATTTGGTTTGAGCGCAATTATTAAACTTAGGTCAAAAAAGCCATTTAAGCCTTTTCACAGTGAGATCTATGCGATATGGCCGAGAAATGTAATTTTGATGTTAACTCCCAAACCGCTGCGCAGAAGTAAACCAAACTTCACCCATTAGTGTATTGTATCACAATCTAGTAGTTACATGTGGAAATTTGGTTCTAGGACATTTGATTTGAGCGCAATCCTCAAACTTAGGTCAAAAAAGCCATTTAAGCCTTTTCACAGTGAGATCTATGCGATATGGCCGAGAAATGTAATTTTGATGTTAACTCCCAAACCGCTGCGCAGAAGTCAACCAAACTTCACCCAATAGTGTATTGTATCACATTCTAGTAGTTACATTTGAAAATTTCGTTCTAGGACATTTGGTTTGAGCGCAATCCTCAAACTTAGGTCAAAAAAGCCATTTAAGCCTTTTCACAGTGAGATCTATGCGATATGGCCGAGAAATGTAATTTTGATGTTAACTCCCAAACCGCTGCGCAGAAGTCAACCAAACTTCACCCAATAGTGTATTGTATCACAATCTAGTAGTTACATTTGAAAATTTTGTTCTAGGACATTTTGTTTGAACGCAATCATCAAACTTAATTAAAAAAGTCATTTAAGCCTTTTCACAGTGAGATCTATGCGATATGGCCGAGAAATGTAATTTTGATGTTAACTCCCAAACCGCTGCGCAGAAGTCAACCAAACTTCACCCAATAGTGTATTGTATCACAATCTAGTAGTTACATTTGAAAATTTTGTTCTAGGACATTTTGTTTGAGCGCAATCCTCAAACTTAGGTCAAAAAGCCATTTAAGCCTTTTCACAGTGAGATCTATGCGATATGGCCGAGAAATGTAATTTTGATGTTAACTCCCAAACCGCTGCGCAGAAGTCAACCAAACTTCACCCAATAGTGTATTGTATCACATTCTAGTAGTTACATTTTAAAATTTCGTTCTAGGACATTTGGTTTGAGCGCAATTATTAAACTTAGGTCAAAAAAGCCATTTAAGCCTTTTCACAGTGAGATCTATGCGATATGGCCGGGAAATGTAATTTTGATGTTAACTCCCAAACCGCTGCGCAGAAGTAAACCAAACTTCACCCATTAGTGTATTGTATCACAATCTAGTAGTTACATGTGGAAATTTGGTTCTAGGACATTTGATTTGAGCGCAATCCTCAAACTTAGGTCAAAAAAGCCATTTAAGCCTTTTCACAGTGAGATCTATGCGATATGGCCGAGAAATGTAATTTTGATGTTAACTCCCAAACCGCTGCGCAGAAGTCAACCAAACTTCACCCAATAGTGTATTGTATCACATTCTAGTAGTTACATTTGAAAATTTCGTTCTAGGACATTTGGTTTGAGCGCAATCCTCAAACTTAGGTCAAAAAAGCCATTTAAGCCTTTTCACAGTGAGATCTATGCGATATGGCCGAGAAATGTAATTTTTATGTTAACTCCCAAACCGCTGCGCAGAAGTCAACCAAACTTCACCCAATAGTGTATTGTATCACAATCTAGTAGTTACATTTGAAAATTTTGTTCTAGGACATTTTGTTTGAACGCAATCATCAAACTTAATTAAAAAAGTCATTTAAGCCTTTTCACAGTGAGATCTATGCGATATGGCCGAGAAATGTAATTTTGATGTTAACTCCCAAACCGCTGCGCAGAAGTCAACCAAACTTCACCCAATAGTGTATTGTATCACAATCTAGTAGTTACATTTGAAAATTTTGTTCTAGGACATTTTGTTTGAGCGCAATCCTCAAACTTAGGTCAAAAAGCCATTTAAGCCTTTTCACAGTGAGATCTATGCGATATGGCCGAGAAATGTAATTTTGATGTTAACTCCCAAACCGCTGCGCAGAAGTCAACCAAACTTCACCCAATAGTGTATTGTATCACAATCTAGTAGTTACATTTGAAAATTTTGTTCTAGGACATTTTGTTTGAACGCAATCATCAAACTTAATTAAAAAAGTCATTTAAGCCTTTTCACAGTGAGATCTATGCGATATGGCCGAGAAATGTAATTTTGATGTTAACTCCCAAACCGCTGCGCAGAAGTCAACCAAACTTCACCCAATAGTGTATTGTATCACAATCTAGTAGTTACATTTAAAAATTTTGTTCTAGGACATTTTGTTTGAACGCAATCATCAAACTTAATTAAAAAAGTCATTTAAGCCTTTTCACAGTGAGATCTATGCGATATGGCCGAGAAATGTAATTTTGATGTTAACTCCCAAACCGCTGCGCAGAAGTCAACCAAACTTCACCCATTAGTGTATTGTATCACAATCTAGTAGTTACATGTGGAAATTTGGTTCTAGGACATTTGATTTGAGCGCAATCCTCAAACTTAGGTCAAAAAAGCCATTTAAGCCTTTTCACAGTGAGATCTATGCGATATGGCCGAGAAATGTAATTTTGATGTTAACTCCCAAACCGCTGCGCAGAAGTCAACCAAACTTCACCCAATAGTGTATTGTATCACAATCTAGTAGTTACATTTGAAAATTTTGTTCTAGGAAATTTTGTTTGAGCGCAATCATCAAACTTAATTAAAAAAGTCATTTAAGCCTTTTCACAGTGAGATCTATGCGATATGGCCGAGAAATGTAATTTTGATGTTAACTCCCAAACCGCTGCGCAGAAGTCAACCAAACTTCACCCATTAGTGTATTTTATCACAATCTAGTAGTTACATGTGGAAATTTGGTTCTAGGACATTTGATTTGAGCGCAATCCTCAAACTTAGGTCAAAAAAGCCATTTAAGCCTTTTCACAGTGAGATCTATGCGATATGGCCGAGAAATGTAATTTTGATGTTAAGTCCCAAACCGCTGCGCAGAAGTCAACCAAACTTCACCCAATAGTGTATTGTATCACATTCTAGTAGTTACATTTAAAAATTTCGTTCTAGGACATTTGGTTTGAGCGCAATCCTCAAACTTAGGTCAAAAAAGCCATTTAAGCCTTTTCACAGTGAGATCTATGCGATAGGGCCGAGAAATGTAATTTTGATGTTAACTCCCAAACCGCTGCGCAGAAGTCAACCAAACTTCACCCAATAGTGTATTGTATCACAATCTAGTAGTTACATTTGAAAATTTTGTTCTAGGACATTTTGTTTGAACGCAATCATCAAACTTAATTAAAAAAGTCATTTAAGCCTTTTCACAGTGAGATCTATGCGATATGGCCGAGAAATGTAATTTTGATGTTAACTCCCAAACCGCTGCGCAGAAGTCAACCAAACTTCACCCAATAGTGTATTGTATCACAATCTAGTAGTTACATTTGAAAATTTTGTTCTAGGACATTTTGTTTGAGCACAATCCTCAAACTTAGGTCAAAAAAGCCATTTAAGCCTTTTCACAGTGAGATCTATGCGATATGGCCGAGAAATGTAATTTTGATGTTAACTCCCAAACCGCTGCGCAGAAGTCAACCAAACTTCACCCATTAGTGTATTGTATCACAATCTAGTAGTTACATGTGGAAATTTGGTTATAGGACATTTGATTTGAGCGCAATCCTCAAACTTAGGTCAAAAAAGCCATTTAAGCCTTTTCACAGTGAGATCTATGCGATATGGCCGAGAAATGTAATATTGATGTTAACTCCCAAACCGCTGCGCAGAAGTCAACCAAACTTCACCCAATAGTGTATTGTATCACATTCTAGTAGTTACATTTGAAAATTTCGTTCTAGGACATTTGGTTTGAGCGCAATTATTAAACTTAGGTCAAAAAAGCCATTTAAGCCTTTTCACAGTGAGATCTATGCGATATGGCCGAGAAATGTAATTTTGATGTTAACTCCCAAACCGCTACGCAGAAGTAAACCAAACTTCACCCATTAGTGTATTGTATCACAATCTAGTAGTTACATGTGGAAATTTGGTTCTAGGACATTTGATTTTAGCGCAATCCTCAAACTTAGGTCAAAAAAGCCATTTAAGCCTTTTCACAGTGAGATCTATGCGATATGGCCGAGAAATGTAATTTAATGTTAACTCCCAAACCGCTGCGCAGAAGTCAACCAAACTTCACCCAATAGTGTATTGTATCACAATCTAGTAGTTACATTTGAAAATTTTGTTCTAGGAAATTTTGTTTGAGCGCAATCATCAAACTTAATTAAAAAAGTCATTTAAGCCTTTTCACAGTGAGATCTATGCGATATGGCCGAGAAATGTAATTTTGATGTTAACTCCCAAACCGCTGCGCAGAAGTCAACCAAACTTCACCCATTAGTGTATTGTATCACAATCTAGTAGTTACATGTGGAAATTTGGTTCTAGGACATTTGATTTGAGCGCAATCCTCAAACTTAGGTCAAAAAAGCCATTTAAGCCTTTTCACAGTGAGATCTATGCGATATGGCCGAGAAATGTAATTTTGATGTTAACTCCCAAACCGCTGCGCAGAAGTCAACCAAACTTCACCCAATAGTGTATTGTATCACATTCTAGTAGTTACATTTTAAAATTTCGTTCTAGGACATTTGGTTTGAGCGCAATTATTAAACTTAGGTCAAAAAAGCCATTTAAGCCTTTTCACAGTGAGATCTATGCGATATGGCCGAGAAATGTAATTTTGATGTTAACTCCCAAACCGCTGCGCAGAAGTAAACCAAACTTCACCCATTAGTGTATTGTATCACAATCTAGTAGTTACATGTGGAAATTTGGTTCTAGGACATTTGATTTGAGCGCAATCCTCAAACTTAGGTCAAAAAAGCCATTTAAGCCTTTTCACAGTGAGATCTATGCGATATGGCCGAGAAATGTAATTTTGATGTTAACTCCCAAACCGCTGCGCTGAAGTCAACCAAACTTCACCCAATAGTGTATTGTATCACAATCTAGTAGTTACATTTGAAAATTTTGTTCTAGGACATTTTGTTTGAACGCAATCATCAAACTTAATTAAAAAAGTCATTTAAGCCTTTTCACAGTGAGATCTATGCGATATGGCCGAGAAATGTAATTTTGATGTTAACTCCCAAACCGCTGCGCAGAAGTCAACCAAACTTCACCCAATAGTGTATTGTATCACAATCTAGTAGTTACATTTAAAAATTTTGTTCTAGGACATTTTGTTTGAACGCAATCATCAAACTTAATTAAAAAAGTCATTTAAGCCTTTTCACAGTGAGATCTATGCGATATGGCCGAGAAATGTAATTTTGATGTTAACTCCCAAACCGCTGCGCAGAAGTCAACCAAACTTCACCCATTAGTGTATTGTATCACAATCTAGTAGTTACATGTGGAAATTTGGTTATAGGACATTTGATTTGAGCGCAATCCTCAAACTTAGGTCAAAAAAGCCATTTAAGCCTTTTCACAGTGAGATCTATGCGATATGGCCGAGAAATGTAATTTTGATGTTAACTCCCAAACCGCTGCGCAGAAGTCAACCAAACTTCACCCAATAGTGTATTGTATCACAATCTAGTAGTTACATTTGAAAATTTTGTTCTAGGAAATTTTGTTTGAGCGCAATCATCAAACTTAATTAAAAAAGTCATTTAAGCCTTTTCACAGTGAGATCTATGCGATATGGCCGAGAAATGTAATTTTGATGTTAACTCCCAAACCGCTGCGCAGAAGTCAACCAAACTTCACCCAATAGTGTATTGTATCACAATCTAGTAGTTACGTTTGAAAATTTTGTTCTAGGACATTTTGTTTGAACGCAATCATCAAACTTAATTAAAAAAGTCATTTAAGCCTTTTCACAGTGAGATCTATGCGATATGACCGAGAAATGTAATTTTGATGTTAACTCCCAAACCGCTGCGCAGAAGTCAACCAAACTTCACCCAATAGTGTATTGTATCACAATCTAGTAGTTACATTTGAAAATTTTGTTCTAGGAAATTTTGTTTGAGCGCAATCATCAAACTTAATTAAAAAAGTCATTTAAGCCTTTTCACAGTGAGATCTATGCGATATGGCCGAGAAATGTAATTTTGATGTTAACTCCCAAACCGCTGCGCAGAAGTCAACCAAACTTCATCCAATAGTGTATTGTATCACAATCTAGTAGTTACATTTGAAAATTTTGTTTTAGGAAATTTTGTTTGAGCGCAATCATCAAACTTAATTAAAAAAGTCATTTAAGCCTTTTCACAGTGAGATTTATGCGATATGGCCGAGAAATGTAATTTTGATGTTCACTCCCAAACCGCTGCGCAGAAGTCAACCAAACTTCACCCATTAGTGTATTGTATCACAATCTAGTAGTTACATGTGGAAATTTGGTTATAGGACATTTGATTTGAGCCCAATCCTCAAACTTAGGTCAAAAAAGCCATTTAAGCCTTTTCACAGTGAGATCTATGCGATATGGCCGAGAAATGTAATTTTGATGTTAACTCCCAAACCGCTGCGCAGAAGTCAACCAAACTTCACCCAATAGTGTATTGTATCACATTCTAGTAGTTACATTTTAAAATTTCGTTCAAGGACATTTGGTTTGAGCGCAATTATTAAACTTAGGTCAAAAAAGCCATTTAAGCCTTTTCACAGTGAGATCTATGCGATATGGCCGAGAAATGTAATTTTGATGTTAACTCCCAAACCGCTGCGCAGAAGTAAACCAAACTTCACCCATTAGTGTATTGTATCACAATCTAGTAGTTACATGTGGAAATTTGGTTCTAGGACATTTGATTTGAGCGCAATCCTCAAACTTAGGTCAAAAAAGCCATTTAAGCCTTTTCACAGTGAGATCTATGCGATATGGCCGAGAAATGTAATTTTGATGTTAACTCCCAAACCGCTGCGCAGAAGTCAACCAAACTTCACCCAATAGTGTATTGTATCACATTCTAGTAGTTACATTTGAAAATTTCGTTCTAGGACATTTGGTTTAGCGCAATTATTAAACTTAATTAAAAAAGTCATTTAAGCCTTTTCACAGTGAGATCTATGCGATATGGCCGAGAAATGTAATTTTGATGTTAACTCCCAAACCGCTGCGCAGAAGTCAACCAAACTTCACCCAATAGTGTATTGTATCACAATCTAGTAGTTACATTTGAAAATTTTGTTCTAGGACATTTTGTTTCAGCACAATCCTCAAACTTAGGTCAAAAAAGCCATTTAAGCCTTTTCACAGTGAGATCTATGCGATATGGCCGAGAAATGTAATTTTGATGTTAACTCCCAAACCGCTGCGCAGAAGTCAACCAAACTTCACCCATTAGTGTATTGTATCACAATCTAGTAGTTACATGTGGAAATTTGGTTGTAGGACATTTGGTTTGAGCGCAATCCTCAAACTTAGGTCAAAAAAGCCATTTAAGCCTTTTCACAGTGAGATCTATGCGATATGGCCGAGAAATGTAATTTTGATGTTAACTCCCAAACCGCTGCGCAGAAGTCAACCAAACTTCACCCAATAGTGTATTGTATAACATTCTAGTAGTTACATTTGAACATTTCGTTCTAGGACATTTGGTTTGAGCGCAATCCTCAAACTTAGGTCAAAAAAGCCATTTAAGCCTTTTCACAGTGAGATCTATGCGATATGGCCGAGAAATGTAATTTTGATGTTAACTCCCAAACCGCTGCGCAGAAGTCAACCAAACTTCACCCAATAGTGTATTGTATCACAATCTAGTAGTTACATTTGAAAATTTTGTTCTAGGACATTTTGTTTGAACGCAATCATCAAACTTAATTAAAAAAGTCATTTAAGCCTTTTCACAGTGAGATCTATGCGATATGGCCGAGAAATGTAATTTTGATGTTAACTCCCAAACCGCTGCGCAGAAGTCAACCAAACTTCACCCAATAGTGTATTGTATCACAATCTAGTAGTTACATTTAAAAATTTTGTTCTAGGACATTTTGTTTGAGCGCAATCCTCAAACTTAGGTCAAAAAAGCCATTTAAGCCTTTTCACAGTGAGATCTATGCGATATGGCCGAGAAATGTAATTTTGATGTTAACTCCCAAACCGCTGCGCAGAAGTCAACCAAACTTCACCCAATAGTGTATTGTATCACAATCTAGTAGTTACATTTGAAAATTTTGTTCTAGGACATTTTGTTTGAACGCAATCATCAAACTTAATTAAAAAAGTCATTTAAGCCTTTTCACAGTGAGATCTATGCGATATGGCCGAGAAATGTAATTTTGATGTTAACTCCCAAACCGCTGTGCAGAAGTCAACCAAACTTCACCCAATAGTGTATTGTATCACAATCTAGTAGTTACATTTGAAAATTTTGTTCTAGAAAATTTTGTTTGAGCGCAATCATCAAACTTAATTAAAAAAGTCATTTAAGCCTTTTCACAGTGAGATCTATGCGATATGGCCGAGAAATGTAATTTTGATGTTAACTCCCAAACCGCTGCGCAGAAGTCAACCAAACTTCACCCATTAGTGTATTTTATCACAATCTAGTAGTTACATGTGGAAATTTGGTTCTAGGACATTTGATTTGAGCGCAATCCTCAAACTTAGGTCAAAAAAGCCATTTAAGCCTTTTCACAGTGAGATCTATGCGATATGGCCGAGAAATGTAATTTTGATGTTAACTCCCAAACCAATGTGCAGAAGTCAACCAAACTTCACCCAATAGTGTATTGTATCACAATCTAGTAGTTACATTTAAAAATTTTGTTCTAGGACATTTTGTTTGAACGCAATCATCAAACTTAATTAAAAAAGTCATTTAAGCCTTTTCACAGTGAGATCTATGCGATATGGCCGAGAAATGTAATTTTGATGTTAACTCCCAAACCGCTGCGCAGAAGTCAACCAAACTTCACCCATTAGTGTATTTTATCACAATCTAGTAGTTACATGTGGAAATTTGGTTCTAGGACATTTGATTTGAGCGCAATCCTCAAACTTAGGTCAAAAAAGCCATTTAAGCCTTTTCACAGTGAGATCTATGCGATATGGCCGAGAAATGTAATTTTGATGTTAACTCCCAAACCGCTGCGCAGAAGTCAACCAAACTTCACCCAATAGTGTATTGTATCACATTCTAGTAGTTACATTTTAAAATTTCGTTCTAGGACATTTGGTTTGAGCGCAATTATTAAACTTAGGTCAAAAAAGCCATTTAAGCCTTTTCACAGTGAGATCTATGCGATATGGCCGAGAAATGTAATTTTGATGTTAACTCCCAAACCGCTGCGCAGAAGTAAACCAAACTTCACCCATTAGTGTATTGTATCACAATCTAGTAGTTACATGTGGAAATTTGGTTCTAGGACATTTGATTTGAGCGCAATCCTCAAACTTAGGTCAAAAAAGCCATTTAAGCCTTTTCACAGTGAGATCTATGCGATATGGCCGAGAAATGTAATTTTGATGTTAACTCCCAAACCGCTGCGCTGAAGTCAACCAAACTTCACCCAATAGTGTATTGTATCACAATCTAGTAGTTACATTTGAAAATTTTGTTCTAGGACATTTTGTTTGAACGCAATCATCAAACATTAAAAAAGTCATTTAAGCCTTTTCACAGTGAGATCTATGCGATATGGCCGAGAAATGTAATTTTGATGTTAACTCCCAAACCGCTGCGCAGAAGTCAACCAAACTTCACCCAATAGTGTATTGTATCACAATCTAGTAGTTACATTTAAAAATTTTGTTCTAGGACATTTTGTTTGAACGCAATCATCAAACTTAATTAAAAAAGTCATTTAAGCCTTTTCACAGTGAGATCTATGCGATATGGCCGAGAAATGTAATTTTGATGTTAACTCCCAAACCGCTGCGCAGAAGTCAACCAAACTTCACCCATTAGTGTATTGTATCACAATCTAGTAGTTACATGTGGAAATTTGGTTATAGGACATTTGATTTGAGCGCAATCCTCAAACTTAGGTCAAAAAAGCCATTTAAGCCTTTTCACAGTGAGATCTATGCGATATGGCCGAGAAATGTAATTTTGATGTTAACTCCCAAACCGCTGCGCAGAAGTCAACCAAACTTCACCCAATAGTGTATTGTATCACAATCTAGTAGTTACATTTGAAAATTTTGTTCTAGGAAATTTTGTTTGAGCGCAATCATCAAACTTAATTAAAAAAGTCATTTAAGCCTTTTCACAGTGAGATCTATGCGATATGGCCGAGAAATGTAATTTTGATGTTCACTCCCAAACCGCTGCGCAGAAGTCAACCAAACTTCACCCATTAGTGTATTGTATCACAATCTAGTAGTTACATGTGGAAATTTGGTTATAGGACATTTGATTTGAGCGCAATCCTCCAACTTAGGTCAAAAAAGCCATTTAAGCCTTTTCACAGTGAGATCTATGCGATATGGCCGAGAAATGTAATTTTGATGTTAACTCCCAAACCGCTGCGCAGAAGTCAACCAAACTTCACCTATTAGTGTATTGTATCACAATCTAGTAGTTACATTTGAAAATTTCGTTCTAGGACATTTGGTTTGAGCGCAATCATCAAACTTAATTAAAAAAGTCATTTAAGCCTTTTCACAGTGAGATCTATGCGATATGGCCGAGAAATGTAATTTTGATGTTAACTCCCAAACCGCTGCGCAGAAGTCAACCAAACTTCACCCAATAGTGTATTGTATCACAATCTAGTAGTTACGTTTGAAAATTTTGTTCTAGGACATTTTGTTTGAACGCAATCATCAAACTTAATTAAAAAAGTCATTTAAGCCTTTTCACAGTGAGATCTATGCGATATGGCCGAGAAATGTAATTTTGATGTTAACTCCCAAACCGCTGCGCAGAAGTCAACCAAACTTCACCCAATAGTGTATTGTATCACAATCTAGTAGTTACATTTGAAAATTTTGTTCTAGGAAATTTTGTTTGAGCGCAATCATCAAACTTAATTAAAAAAGTCATTTAAGCCTTTTCACAGTGAGATCTATGCGATATGGCCGAGAAATGTAATTTTGATGTTAACTCCCAAACCGCTGCGCAGAAGTCAACCAAACTTCATCCAATAGTGTATTGTATCACAATCTAGTAGTTACATTTGAAAATTTTGTTTTAGGAAATTTTGTTTGAGCGCAATCATCAAACTTAATTAAAAAAGTCATTTAAGCCTTTTCACAGTGAGATCTATGCGATATGGCCGAGAAATGTAATTTTGATGTTCACTCCCAAACCGCTGCGCAGAAGTCAACCAAACTTCACCCATTAGTGTATTGTATCACAATCTAGTAGTTACATGTGGAAATTTGGTTATAGGACATTTGATTTGAGCCCAATCCTCAAACTTAGGTCAAAAAAGCCATTTAAGCCTTTTCACAGTGAGATCTATGCGATATGGCCGAGAAATGTAATTTTGATGTTAACTCCCAAACCGCTGCGCAGAAGTCAACCAAACTTCACCCAATAGTGTATTGTATCACATTCTAGTAGTTACATTTGAAAATTTCGTTCTAGGACATTTGGTTTGAGCGCAATTATTAAACTTAGGTCAAAAAAGCCATTTAAGCCTTTTCACAGTGAGATCTATGCGATATGGCCGAGAAATGTAATTTTGATGTTAACTCCCAAACCGCTACGCAGAAGTAAACCAAACTTCACCCATTAGTGTATTGTATCACAATCTAGTAGTTACATGTGGAAATTTGGTTCTAGGACATTTGATTTTAGCGCAATCCTCAAACTTAGGTCAAAAAAGCCATTTAAGCCTTTTCACAGTGAGATCTATGCGATATGGCCGAGAAATGTAATTTAATGTTAACTCCCAAACCGCTGCGCAGAAGTCAACCAAACTTCACCCAATAGTGTATTGTATCACAATCTAGTAGTTACATTTGAAAATTTTGTTCTAGGAAATTTTGTTTGAGCGCAATCATCAAACTTAATTAAAAAAGTCATTTAAGCCTTTTCACAGTGAGATCTATGCGATATGGCCGAGAAATGTAATTTTGATGTTAACTCCCAAACCGCTGCGCAGAAGTCAACCAAACTTCACCCATTAGTGTATTGTATCACAATCTAGTAGTTACATGTGGAAATTTGGTTCTAGGACATTTGATTTGAGCGCAATCCTCAAACTTAGGTCAAAAAAGCCATTTAAGCCTTTTCACAGTGAGATCTATGCGATATGGCCGAGAAATGTAATTTTGATGTTAACTCCCAAACCGCTGCGCAGAAGTCAACCAAACTTCACCCAATAGTGTATTGTATCACATTCTAGTAGTTACATTTTAAAATTTCGTTCTAGGACATTTGGTTTGAGCGCAATTATTAAACTTAGGTCAAAAAAGCCATTTAAGCCTTTTCACAGTGAGATCTATGCGATATGGCCGAGAAATGTAATTTTGATGTTAACTCCCAAACCGCTGCGCAGAAGTAAACCAAACTTCACCCATTAGTGTATTGTATCACAATCTAGTAGTTACATGTGGAAATTTGGTTCTAGGACATTTGATTTGAGCGCAATCCTCAAACTTAGGTCAAAAAAGCCATTTAAGCCTTTTCACAGTGAGATCTATGCGATATGGCCGAGAAATGTAATTTTGATGTTAACTCCCAAACCGCTGCGCTGAAGTCAACCAAACTTCACCCAATAGTGTATTGTATCACAATCTAGTAGTTACATTTGAAAATTTTGTTCTAGGACATTTTGTTTGAACGCAATCATCAAACTTAATTAAAAAAGTCATTTAAGCCTTTTCACAGTGAGATCTATGCGATATGGCCGAGAAATGTAATTTTGATGTTAACTCCCAAACCGCTGCGCAGAAGTCAACCAAACTTCACCCAATAGTGTATTGTATCACAATCTAGTAGTTACATTTAAAAATTTTGTTCTAGGACATTTTGTTTGAACGCAATCATCAAACTTAATTAAAAAAGTCATTTAAGCCTTTTCACAGTGAGATCTATGCGATATGGCCGAGAAATGTAATTTTGATGTTAACTCCCAAACCGCTGCGCAGAAGTCAACCAAACTTCACCCATTAGTGTATTGTATCACAATCTAGTAGTTACATGTGGAAATTTGGTTATAGGACATTTGATTTGAGCGCAATCCTCAAACTTAGGTCAAAAAAGCCATTTAAGCCTTTTCACAGTGAGATCTATGCGATATGGCCGAGAAATGTAATTTTGATGTTAACTCCCAAACCGCTGCGCAGAAGTCAACCAAACTTCACCCAATAGTGTATTGTATCACAATCTAGTAGTTACATTTGAAAATTTTGTTCTAGGAAATTTTGTTTGAGCGCAATCATCAAACTTAATTAAAAAAGTCATTTAAGCCTTTTCACAGTGAGATCTATGCGATATGGCCGAGAAATGTAATTTTGATGTTAACTCCCAAACCGCTGCGCAGAAGTCAACCAAACTTCACCCAATAGTGTATTGTATCACAATCTAGTAGTTACGTTTGAAAATTTTGTTCTAGGACATTTTGTTTGAACGCAATCATCAAACTTAATTAAAAAAGTCATTTAAGCCTTTTCACAGTGAGATCTATGCGATATGGCCGAGAAATGTAATTTTGATGTTAACTCCCAAACCGCTGCGCAGAAGTCAACCAAACTTCACCCAATAGTGTATTGTATCACAATCTAGTAGTTACATTTGAAAATTTTGTTCTAGGAAATTTTGTTTGAGCGCAATCATCAAACTTAATTAAAAAAGTCATTTAAGCCTTTTCACAGTGAGATCTATGCGATATGGCCGAGAAATGTAATTTTGATGTTAACTCCCAAACCGCTGCGCAGAAGTCAACCAAACTTCATCCAATAGTGTATTGTATCACAATCTAGTAGTTACATTTGAAAATTTTGTTTTAGGAAATTTTGTTTGAGCGCAATCATCAAACTTAATTAAAAAAGTCATTTAAGCCTTTTCACAGTGAGATCTATGCGATATGGCCGAGAAATGTAATTTTGATGTTCACTCCCAAACCGCTGCGCAGAAGTCAACCAAACTTCACCCATTAGTGTATTGTATCACAATCTAGTAGTTACATGTGGAAATTTGGTTATAGGACATTTGATTTGAGCCCAATCCTCAAACTTAGGTCAAAAAAGCCATTTAAGCCTTTTCACAGTGAGATCTATGCGATATGGCCGAGAAATGTAATTTTGATGTTAACTCCCAAACCGCTGCGCAGAAGTCAACCAAACTTCACCCAATAGTGTATTGTATCACATTCTAGTAGTTACATTTTAAAATTTCGTTCAAGGACATTTGGTTTGAGCGCAATTATTAAACTTAGGTCAAAAAAGCCATTTAAGCCTTTTCACAGTGAGATCTATGCGATATGGCCGAGAAATGTAATTTTGATGTTAACTCCCAAACCGCTGCGCAGAAGTAAACCAAACTTCACCCATTAGTGTATTGTATCACAATCTAGTAGTTACATGTGGAAATTTGGTTCTAGGACATTTGATTTGAGCGCAATCCTCAAACTTAGGTCAAAAAAGCCATTTAAGCCTTTTCACAGTGAGATCTATGCGATATGGCCGAGAAATGTAATTTTGATGTTAACTCCCAAACCGCTGCGCAGAAGTCAACCAAACTTCACCCAATAGTGTATTGTATCACATTCTAGTAGTTACATTTGAAAATTTCGTTCTAGGACATTTGGTTTAGCGCAATTATTAAACTTAATTAAAAAAGTCATTTAAGCCTTTTCACAGTGAGATCTATGCGATATGGCCGAGAAATGTAATTTTGATGTTAACTCCCAAACCGCTGCGCAGAAGTCAACCAAACTTCACCCAATAGTGTATTGTATCACAATCTAGTAGTTACATTTGAAAATTTTGTTCTAGGACATTTTGTTTCAGCACAATCCTCAAACTTAGGTCAAAAAAGCCATTTAAGCCTTTTCACAGTGAGATCTATGCGATATGGCCGAGAAATGTAATTTTGATGTTAACTCCCAAACCGCTGCGCAGAAGTCAACCAAACTTCACCCATTAGTGTATTGTATCACAATCTAGTAGTTACATGTGGAAATTTGGTTATAGGACATTTGGTTTGAGCGCAATCCTCAAACTTAGGTCAAAAAAGCCATTTAAGCCTTTTCACAGTGAGATCTATGCGATATGGCCGAGAAATGTAATTTTGATGTTAACTCCCAAACCGCTGCGCAGAAGTCAACCAAACTTCACCCAATAGTGTATTGTATCACATTCTAGTAGTTACATTTGAACATTTCGTTCTAGGACATTTGGTTTGAGCGCAATCCTCAAACTTAGGTCAAAAAAGCCATTTAAGCCTTTTCACAGTGAGATCTATGCGATATGGCCGAGAAATGTAATTTTGATGTTAACTCCCAAACCGCTGCGCAGAAGTCAACCAAACTTCACCCAATAGTGTATTGTATCACAATCTAGTAGTTACATTTGAAAATTTTGTTCTAGGACATTTTGTTTGAACGCAATCATCAAACTTAATTAAAAAAGTCATTTAAGCCTTTTCACAGTGAGATCTATGCGATATGGCCGAGAAATGTAATTTTGATGTTAACTCCCAAACCGCTGCGCAGAAGTCAACCAAACTTCACCCAATAGTGTATTGTATCACAATCTAGTAGTTACATTTAAAAATTTTGTTCTAGGACATTTTGTTTGAGCGCAATCCTCAAACTTAGGTCAAAAAAGCCATTTAAGCCTTTTCACAGTGAGATCTATGCGATATGGCCGAGAAATGTAATTTTGATGTTAACTCCCAAACCGCTGCGCAGAAGTCAACCAAACTTCACCCAATAGTGTATTGTATCACAATCTAGTAGTTACATTTGAAAATTTTGTTCTAGGACATTTTGTTTGAACGCAATCATCAAACTTAATTAAAAAAGTCATTTAAGCCTTTTCACAGTGAGATCTATGCGATATGGCCGAGAAATGTAATTTTGATGTTAACTCCCAAACCGCTGTGCAGAAGTCAACCAAACTTCACCCAATAGTGTATTGTATCACAATCTAGTAGTTACATTTGAAAATTTTGTTCTAGAAAATTTTGTTTGAGCGCAATCATCAAACTTAATTAAAAAAGTCATTTAAGCCTTTTCACAGTGAGATCTATGCGATATGGCCGAGAAATGTAATTTTGATGTTAACTCCCAAACCGCTGCGCAGAAGTCAACCAAACTTCACCCATTAGTGTATTTTATCACAATCTAGTAGTTACATGTGGAAATTTGGTTCTAGGACATTTGATTTGAGCGCAATCCTCAAACTTAGGTCAAAAAAGCCATTTAAGCCTTTTCACAGTGAGATCTATGCGATATGGCCGAGAAATGTAATTTTGATGTTAACTCCCAAACCAATGTGCAGAAGTCAACCAAACTTCACCCAATAGTGTATTGTATCACAATCTAGTAGTTACATTTAAAAATTTTGTTCTAGGACATTTTGTTTGAACGCAATCATCAAACTTAATTAAAAAAGTCATTTAAGCCTTTTCACAGTGAGATCTATGCGATATGGCCGAGAAATGTAATTTTGATGTTAACTCCCAAACCGCTGCGCAGAAGTCAACCAAACTTCACCCATTAGTGTATTTTATCACAATCTAGTAGTTACATGTGGAAATTTGGTTCTAGGACATTTGATTTGAGCGCAATCCTCAAACTTAGGTCAAAAAAGCCATTTAAGCCTTTTCACAGTGAGATCTATGCGATATGGCCGAGAAATGTAATTTTGATGTTAACTCCCAAACCGCTGCGCAGAAGTCAACCAAACTTCACCCAATAGTGTATTGTATCACATTCTAGTAGTTACATTTTAAAATTTCGTTCTAGGACATTTGGTTTGAGCGCAATTATTAAACTTAGGTCAAAAAAGCCATTTAAGCCTTTTCACAGTGAGATCTATGCGATATGGCCGAGAAATGTAATTTTGATGTTAACTCCCAAACCGCTGCGCAGAAGTAAACCAAACTTCACCCATTAGTGTATTGTATCACAATCTAGTAGTTACATGTGGAAATTTGGTTCTAGGACATTTGATTTGAGCGCAATCCTCAAACTTAGGTCAAAAAAGCCATTTAAGCCTTTTCACAGTGAGATCTATGCGATATGGCCGAGAAATGTAATTTTGATGTTAACTCCCAAACCGCTGCGCTGAAGTCAACCAAACTTCACCCAATAGTGTATTGTATCACAATCTAGTAGTTACATTTGAAAATTTTGTTCTAGGACATTTTGTTTGAACGCAATCATCAAACATTAAAAAAGTCATTTAAGCCTTTTCACAGTGAGATCTATGCGATATGGCCGAGAAATGTAATTTTGATGTTAACTCCCAAACCGCTGCGCAGAAGTCAACCAAACTTCACCCAATAGTGTATTGTATCACAATCTAGTAGTTACATTTAAAAATTTTGTTCTAGGACATTTTGTTTGAACGCAATCATCAAACTTAATTAAAAAAGTCATTTAAGCCTTTTCACAGTGAGATCTATGCGATATGGCCGAGAAATGTAATTTTGATGTTAACTCCCAAACCGCTGCGCAGAAGTCAACCAAACTTCACCCATTAGTGTATTGTATCACAATCTAGTAGTTACATGTGGAAATTTGGTTATAGGACATTTGATTTGAGCGCAATCCTCAAACTTAGGTCAAAAAAGCCATTTAAGCCTTTTCACAGTGAGATCTATGCGATATGGCCGAGAAATGTAATTTTGATGTTAACTCCCAAACCGCTGCGCAGAAGTCAACCAAACTTCACCCAATAGTGTATTGTATCACAATCTAGTAGTTACATTTGAAAATTTTGTTCTAGGAAATTTTGTTTGAGCGCAATCATCAAACTTAATTAAAAAAGTCATTTAAGCCTTTTCACAGTGAGATCTATGCGATATGGCCGAGAAATGTAATTTTGATGTTCACTCCCAAACCGCTGCGCAGAAGTCAACCAAACTTCACCCATTAGTGTATTGTATCACAATCTAGTAGTTACATGTGGAAATTTGGTTATAGGACATTTGATTTGAGCGCAATCCTCCAACTTAGGTCAAAAAAGCCATTTAAGCCTTTTCACAGTGAGATCTATGCGATATGGCCGAGAAATGTAATTTTGATGTTAACTCCCAAACCGCTGCGCAGAAGTCAACCAAACTTCACCTATTAGTGTATTGTATCACAATCTAGTAGTTACATTTGAAAATTTCGTTCTAGGACATTTGGTTTGAGCGCAATCATCAAACTTAATTAAAAAAGTCATTTAAGCCTTTTCACAGTGAGATCTATGCGATATGGCCGAGAAATGTAATTTTGATGTTAACTCCCAAACCGCTGCGCAGAAGTCAACCAAACTTCACCCAATAGTGTATTGTATCACAATCTAGTAGTTACGTTTGAAAATTTTGTTCTAGGACATTTTGTTTGAACGCAATCATCAAACTTAATTAAAAAAGTCATTTAAGCCTTTTCACAGTGAGATCTATGCGATATGGCCGAGAAATGTAATTTTGATGTTAACTCCCAAACCGCTGCGCAGAAGTCAACCAAACTTCACCCAATAGTGTATTGTATCACAATCTAGTAGTTACATTTGAAAATTTTGTTCTAGGAAATTTTGTTTGAGCGCAATCATCAAACTTAATTAAAAAAGTCATTTAAGCCTTTTCACAGTGAGATCTATGCGATATGGCCGAGAAATGTAATTTTGATGTTAACTCCCAAACCGCTGCGCAGAAGTCAACCAAACTTCATCCAATAGTGTATTGTATCACAATCTAGTAGTTACATTTGAAAATTTTGTTTTAGGAAATTTTGTTTGAGCGCAATCATCAAACTTAATTAAAAAAGTCATTTAAGCCTTTTCACAGTGAGATCTATGCGATATGGCCGAGAAATGTAATTTTGATGTTCACTCCCAAACCGCTGCGCAGAAGTCAACCAAACTTCACCCATTAGTGTATTGTATCACAATCTAGTAGTTACATGTGGAAATTTGGTTATAGGACATTTGATTTGAGCCCAATCCTCAAACTTAGGTCAAAAAAGCCATTTAAGCCTTTTCACAGTGAGATCTATGCGATATGGCCGAGAAATGTAATTTTGATGTTAACTCCCAAACCGCTGCGCAGAAGTCAACCAAACTTCACCCAATAGTGTATTGTATCACATTCTAGTAGTTACATTTTAAAATTTCGTTCAAGGACATTTGGTTTGAGCGCAATTATTAAACTTAGGTCAAAAAAGCCATTTAAGCCTTTTCACAGTGAGATCTATGCGATATGGCCGAGAAATGTAATTTTGATGTTAACTCCCAAACCGCTGCGCAGAAGTAAACCAAACTTCACCCATTAGTGTATTGTATCACAATCTAGTAGTTACATGTGGAAATTTGGTTCTAGGACATTTGATTTGAGCGCAATCCTCAAACTTAGGTCAAAAAAGCCATTTAAGCCTTTTCACAGTGAGATCTATGCGATATGGCCGAGAAATGTAATTTTGATGTTAACTCCCAAACCGCTGCGCAGAAGTCAACCAAACTTCACCCAATAGTGTATTGTATCACATTCTAGTAGTTACATTTGAAAATTTCGTTCTAGGACATTTGGTTTGAGCGCAATTATTAAACTTAATTAAAAAAGTCATTTAAGCCTTTTCACAGTGAGATCTATGCGATATGGCCGAGAAATGTAATTTTGATGTTAACTCCCAAACCGCTGCGCAGAAGTCAACCAAACTTCACCCAATAGTGTATTGTATCACAATCTAGTAGTTACATTTGAAAATTTTGTTCTAGGACATTTTGTTTCAGCACAATCCTCAAACTTAGGTCAAAAAAGCCATTTAAGCCTTTTCACAGTGAGATCTATGCGATATGGCCGAGAAATGTAATTTTGATGTTAACTCCCAAACCGCTGCGCAGAAGTCAACCAAACTTCACCCATTAGTGTATTGTATCACAATCTAGTAGTTACATGTGGAAATTTGGTTATAGGACATTTGGTTTGAGCGCAATCCTCAAACTTAGGTCAAAAAAGCCATTTAAGCCTTTTCACAGTGAGATCTATGCGATATGGCCGAGAAATGTAATTTTGATGTTAACTCCCAAACCGCTGCGCAGAAGTCAACCAAACTTCACCCAATAGTGTATTGTATCACATTCTAGTAGTTACATTTGAAAATTTCGTTCTAGGACATTTGGTTTGAGCGCAATCCTCAAACTTAGGTCAAAAAAGCCATTTAAGCCTTTTCACAGTGAGATCTATGCGATATGGCCGAGAAATGTAATTTTGATGTTAACTCCCAAACCGCTGCGCAGAAGTCAACCAAACTTCACCCAATAGTGTATTGTATCACAATCTAGTAGTTACATTTGAAAATTTTGTTCTAGGACATTTTGTTTGAACGCAATCATCAAACTTAATTAAAAAAGTCATTTAAGCCTTTTCACAGTGAGATCTATGCGATATGGCCGAGAAATGTAATTTTGATGTTAACTCCCAAACCGCTGCGCAGAAGTCAACCAAACTTCACCCAATAGTGTATTGTATCAAAATCTAGTAGTTACATTTAAAAATTTTGTTCTAGGACATTTTGTTTGAGCGCAATCCTCAAACTTAGGTCAAAAAAGCCATTTAAGCCTTTTCACAGTGAGATCTATGCGATATGGCCGAGAAATGTAATTTTGATGTTAACTCCCAAACCGCTGCGCAGAAGTCAACCAAACTTCACCCAATAGTGTATTGTATCACAATCTAGTAGTTACATTTGAAAATTTTGTTCTAGGAAATTTTGTTTGAGCGCAATCATCAAACTTAATTAAAAAAGTCATTTAAGCCTTTTCACAGTGAGATCTATGCGATATGGCCGAGAAATGTAATTTTGATGTTCACTCCCAAACCGCTGCGCAGAAGTCAACCAAACTTCACCCATTAGTGTATTGTATCACAATCTAGTAGTTACATGTGGAAATTTGGTTATAGGACATTTGATTTGAGCGCAATCCTCCAACTTAGGTCAAAAAAGCCATTTAAGCCTTTTCACAGTGAGATCTATGCGATATGGCCGAGAAATGTAATTTTGATGTTAACTCCCAAACCGCTGCGCAGAAGTCAACCAAACTTCACCTATTAGTGTATTGTATCACAATCTAGTAGTTACATTTGAAAATTTCGTTCTAGGACATTTGGTTTGAGCGCAATCATCAAACTTAATTAAAAAAGTCATTTAAGCCTTTTCACAGTGAGATCTATGCGATATGGCCGAGAAATGTAATTTTGATGTTAACTCCCAAACCGCTGCGCAGAAGTCAACCAAACTTCACCCAATAGTGTATTGTATCACAATCTAGTAGTTACGTTTGAAAATTTTGTTCTAGGACATTTTGTTTGAACGCAATCATCAAACTTAATTAAAAAAGTCATTTAAGCCTTTTCACAGTGAGATCTATGCGATATGGCCGAGAAATGTAATTTTGATGTTAACTCCCAAACCGCTGCGCAGAAGTCAACCAAACTTCACCCAATAGTGTATTGTATCACAATCTAGTAGTTACATTTGAAAATTTTGTTCTAGGAAATTTTGTTTGAGCGCAATCATCAAACTTAATTAAAAAAGTCATTTAAGCCTTTTCACAGTGAGATCTATGCGATATGGCCGAGAAATGTAATTTTGATGTTAACTCCCAAACCGCTGCGCAGAAGTCAACCAAACTTCATCCAATAGTGTATTGTATCACAATCTAGTAGTTACATTTGAAAATTTTGTTTTAGGAAATTTTGTTTGAGCGCAATCATCAAACTTAATTAAAAAAGTCATTTAAGCCTTTTCACAGTGAGATCAATGTGATATGGCCGAGAAATGTAATTTTGATGTTCACTCCCAAACCGCTGCGCAGAAGTCAACCAAACTTCACCCATTAGTGTATTGTATCACAATCTAGTAGTTACATGTGGAAATTTGGTTATAGGACATTTGATTTGAGCCCAATCCTCAAACTTAGGTCAAAAAAGCCATTTAAGCCTTTTCACAGTGAGATCTATGCGATATGGCCGAGAAATGTAATTTTGATGTTAACTCCCAAACCGCTGCGCAGAAGTCAACCAAACTTCACCCAATAGTGTATTGTATCACATTCTAGTAGTTACTTTTTAAAATTTCGTTCAAGGACATTTGGTTTGAGCGCAATTATTAAACTTAGGTCAAAAAAGCCATTTAAGCCTTTTCACAGTGAGATCTATGCGATATGGCCGAGAAATGTAATTTTGATGTTAACTCCCAAACCGCTGCGCAGAAGTCAACCAAACTTCACCCATTAGTGTATTGTATCACAATCTAGTAGTTACATGTGGAAATTTGGTTATAGGACATTTGGTTTGAGCGCAATCCTCAAACTTAGGTCAAAAAAGCCATTTAAGCCTTTTCACAGTGAGATCTATGCGATATGGCCGAGAAATGTAATTTTGATGTTAACTCCCAAACCGCTGCGCAGAAGTCAACCAAACTTCACCCAATAGTGTATTGTATCACATTCTAGTAGTTACATTTGAAAATTTCGTTCTAGGACATTTGGTTTGAGCGCAATCCTCAAACTTAGGTCAAAAAAGCCATTTAAGCCTTTTCACAGTGAGATCTATGCGATATGGCCGAGAAATGTAATTTTGATGTTAACTCCCAAACCGCTGCGCAGAAGTCAACCAAACTTCACCCAATAGTGTATTGTATCACAATCTAGTAGTTACATTTGAAAATTTTGTTCTAGGACATTTTGTTTGAACGCAATCATCAAACTTAATTAAAAAAGTCATTTAAGCCTTTTCACAGTGAGATCTATGCGATATGGCCGAGAAATGTAATTTTGATGTTAACTCCCAAACCGCTGCGCAGAAGTCAACCAAACTTCACCCAATAGTGTATTGTATCACAATCTAGTAGTTACATTTAAAAATTTTGTTCTAGGACATTTTGTTTGAGCGCAATCCTCAAACTTAGGTCAAAAAAGCCATTTAAGCCTTTTCACAGTGAGATCTATGCGATATGGCCGAGAAATGTAATTTTGATGTTAACTCCCAAACCGCTGCGCAGAAGTCAACCAAACTTCACCCAATAGTGTATTGTATCACAATCTAGTAGTTACATTTAAAAATTTTGTTCTAGGACATTTTGTTTGAACGCAATCATCAAACTTAATTAAAAAAGTCATTTAAGCCTTTTCACAGTGAGATCTATGCGATATGGCCGAGAAATGTAATTTTGATGTTAACTCCCAAACCGCTGTGCAGAAGTCAACCAAACTTCACCCAATAGTGTATTGTATCACAATCTAGTAGTTACATTTGAAAATTTTGTTCTAGAAAATTTTGTTTGAGCGCAATCATCAAACTTAATTAAAAAAGTCATTTAAGCCTTTTCACAGTGAGATCTATGCGATATGGCCGAGAAATGTAATTTTGATGTTAACTCCCAAACCGCTGCGCAGAAGTCAACCAAACTTCACCCATTAGTGTATTTTATCACAATCTAGTAGTTACATGTGGAAATTTGGTTCTAGGACATTTGATTTGAGCGCAATCCTCAAACTTAGGTCAAAAAAGCCATTTAAGCCTTTTCACAGTGAGATCTATGCGATATGGCCGAGAAATGTAATTTTGATGTTAACTCCCAAACCAATGTGCAGAAGTCAACCAAACTTCACCCAATAGTGTATTGTATCACAATCTAGTAGTTACATTTAAAAATTTTGTTCTAGGACATTTTGTTTGAACGCAATCATCAAACTTAATTAAAAAAGTCATTTAAGCCTTTTCACAGTGAGATCTATGCGATATGGCCGAGAAATGTAATTTTGATGTTAACTCCCAAACCGCTGCGCAGAAGTCAACCAAACTTCACCCATTAGTGTATTTTATCACAATCTAGTAGTTACATGTGGAAATTTGGTTCTAGGACATTTGATTTGAGCGCAATCCTCAAACTTATGTCAAAAAAGCCATTTAAGCCTTTTCACAGTGAGATCTATGCGATATGGCCGAGAAATGTAATTTTGATGTTAACTCCCAAACCGCTGCGCAGAAGTCAACCAAACTTCACCCAATAGTGTATTGTATCACATTCTAGTAGTTACATTTTAAAATTTCGTTCTAGGACATTTGGTTTGAGCGCAATTATTAAACTTAGGTCAAAAAAGCCATTTAAGCCTTTTCACGGTGAGATCTATGCGATATGGCCGAGAAATGTAATTTTGATGTTAACTCCCAAACCGCTGCGCAGAAGTAAACCAAACTTCACCCATTAGTGTATTGTATCACAATCTAGTAGTTACATGTGGAAATTTGGTTCTAGGACATTTGATTTGAGCGCAATCCTCAAACTTAGGTCAAAAAAGCCATTTAAGCCTTTTCACAGTGAGATCTATGCGATATGGCCGAGAAATGTAATTTTGATGTTAACTCCCAAACCGCTGCGCTGAAGTCAACCAAACTTCACCCAATAGTGTATTGTATCACAATCTAGTAGTTACATTTGAAAATTTTGTTCTAGGACATTTTGTTTGAACGCAATCATCAAACTTAATTAAAAAAGTCATTTAAGCCTTTTCACAGTGAGATCTATGCGATATGGCCGAGAAATGTAATTTTGATGTTAACTCCCAAACCGCTGCGCAGAAGTCAACCAAACTTCACCCAATAGTGTATTGTATCACAATCTAGTAGTTACATTTAAAAATTTTGTTCTAGGACATTTTGTTTGAACGCAATCATCAAACTTAATTAAAAAAGTCATTTAAGCCTTTTCACAGTGAGATCTATGCGATATGGCCGAGAAATGTAATTTTGATGTTAACTCCCAAACCGCTGCGCAGAAGTCAACCAAACTTCACCCATTAGTGTATTGTATCACAATCTAGTAGTTACATGTGGAAATTTGGTTATAGGACATTTGATTTGAGCGCAATCCTCAAACTTAGGTCAAAAACGCCATTTAAGCCTTTTCACAGTGAGATCTATGCGATATGGCCGAGAAATGTAATTTTGATGTTAACTCCCAAACCGCTGCGCAGAAGTCAACCAAACTTCACCCAATAGTGTATTGTATCACAATCTAGTAGTTACATTTGAAAATTTTGTTCTAGGAAATTTTGTTTGAGCGCAATCATCAAACTTAATTAAAAAAGTCATTTAAGCCTTTTCACAGTGAGATCTATGCGATATGGCCGAGAAATGTAATTTTGATGTTCACTCCCAAACCGCTGCGCAGAAGTCAACCAATCTTCACCCATTAGTGTATTGTATCACAATCTAGTAGTTACATGTGGAAATTTGGTTATAGGACATTTGATTTGAGCGCAATCCTCCAACTTAGGTCAAAAAAGCCATTTAAGCCTTTTCACAGTGAGATCTATGCGATATGGCCGAGAAATGTAATTTTGATGTTAACTCCCAAACCGCTGCGCAGAAGTCAACCAAACTTCACCTATTAGTGTATTGTATCACAATCTAGTAGTTACATTTGAAAATTTCGTTCTAGGACATTTGGTTTGAGCGCAATCATCAAACTTAATTAAAAAAGTCATTTAAGCCTTTTCACAGTGAGATCTATGCGATATGGCCGAGAAATGTAATTTTGATGTTAACTCCCAAACCGCTGCGCAGAAGTCAACCAAACTTCACCCAATAGTGTATTGTATCACAATCTAGTAGTTACATTTGAAAATTTTGTTCTAGGAAATTTTGTTTGAGCGCAATCATCAAACTTAATTAAAAAAGTCATTTAAGCCTTTTCACAGTGAGATCTATGCGATATGGCCGAGAAATGTAATTTTGATGTTAACTCCCAAACCGCTGCGCAGAAGTCAACCAAACTTCATCCAATAGTGTATTGTATCACAATCTAGTAGTTACATTTGAAAATTTTGTTTTAGGAAATTTTGTTTGAGCGCAATCATCAAACTTAATTAAAAAAGTCATTTAAGCCTTTTCACAGTGAGATCTATGCGATATGGCCGAGAAATGTAATTTTGATGTTCACTCCCAAACCGCTGCGCAGAAGTCAACCAAACTTCACCCATTAGTGTATTGTATCACAATCTAGTAGTTACATGTGGAAATTTGGTTATAGGACATTTGATTTGAGCCCAATCCTCAAACTTAGGTCAAAAAAGCCATTTAAGCCTTTTCACAGTGAGATCTATGCGATATGGCCGAGAAATGTAATTTTGATGTTAACTCCCAAACCGCTGCGCAGAAGTCAACCAAACTTCACCCAATAGTGTATTGTATCACATTCTAGTAGTTACATTTTAAAATTTCGTTCAAGGACATTTGGTTTGAGCGCAATTATTAAACTTAGGTCAAAAAAGCCATTTAAGCCTTTTCACAGTGAGATCTATGCGATATGGCCGAGAAATGTAATTTTGATGTTAACTCCCAAACCGCTGCGCAGAAGTAAACCAAACTTCACCCATTAGTGTATTGTATCACAATCTAGTAGTTACATGTGGAAATTTGGTTCTAGGACATTTGATTTGAGCGCAATCCTCAAACTTAGGTCAAAAAAGCCATTTAAGCCTTTTCACAGTGAGATCTATGCGATATGGCCGAGAAATGTAATTTTGATGTTAACTCCCAAACCGCTGCGCAGAAGTCAACCAAACTTCACCCAATAGTGTATTGTATCACATTCTAGTAGTTACATTTGAAAATTTCGTTCTAGGACATTTGGTTTGAGCGCAATTATTAAACTTAATTAAAAAAGTCATTTAAGCCTTTTCACAGTGAGATCTATGCGATATGGCCGAGAAATGTAATTTTGATGTTAACTCCCAAACCGCTGCGCAGAAGTCAACCAAACTTCACCCAATAGTGTATTGTATCACAATCTAGTAGTTACATTTGAAAATTTTGTTCTAGGACATTTTGTTTGAGCACAATCCTCAAACTTAGGTCAAAAAAGCCATTTAAGCCTTTTCACAGTGAGATCTATGCGATATGGCCGAGAAATGTAATTTTGATGTTAACACCCAAACCGCTGCGCAGAAGTCAACCAAACTTCACCCATTAGTGTATTGTATCACAATCTAGTAGTTACATGTGGAAATTTGGTTATAGGACATTTGGTTTGAGCGCAATCCTCAAACTTAGGTCAAAAAAGCCATTTAAGCCTTTTCACAGTGAGATCTATGCGATATGGCCGAGAAATGTAATTTTGATGTTAACTCCCAAACCGCTGCGCAGAAGTCAACCAAACTTCACCCAATAGTGTATTGTATCACATTCTAGTAGTTACATTTGAAAATTTCGTTCTAGGACATTTGGTTTGAGCGCAATCCTCAAACTTAGGTCAAAAAAGCCATTTAAGCCTTTTCACAGTGAGATCTATGCGATATGGCCGAGAAATGTAATTTTGATGTTAACTCCCAAACCGCTGCGCAGAAGTCAACCAAACTTCACCCAATAGTGTATTGTATCACAATCTAGTAGTTACATTTGAAAATTTTGTTCTAGGACATTTTGTTTGAACGCAATCATCAAACTTAATTAAAAAAGTCATTTAAGCCTTTTCACAGTGAGATCTATGCGATATGGCCGAGAAATGTAATTTTGATGTTAACTCCCAAACCGCTGCGCAGAAGTAAACCAAACTTCACCCAATAGTGTATTGTATCACAATCTAGTAGTTACATTTAAAAATTTTGTTCTAGGACATTTTGTTTGAGCGCAATCCTCAAACTTAGGTCAAAAAAGCCATTTAAGCCTTTTCACAGTGAGATCTATGCGATATGGCCGAGAAATGTAATTTTGATGTTAACTCCCAAACCGCTGCGCAGAAGTCAACCAAACTTCACCCAATAGTGTATTGTATCACAATCTAGTAGTTACATTTGAAAATTTTGTTCTAGGACATTTTGTTTGAACGCAATCATCAAACTTAATTAAAAAAGTCATTTAAGCCTTTTCACAGTGAGATCTATGCGATATGGCCGAGAAATGTAATTTTGATGTTAACTCCCAAACCGCTGCGCAGAAGTCAACCAAACTTCACCCAATAGTGTATTGTATCACAATCTAGTAGTTACGTTTGAAAATTTTGTTCTAGGACATTTTGTTTGAACGCAATCATCAAACTTAATTAAAAAAGTCATTTAAGCCTTTTCACAGTGAGATCTATGCGATATGGCCGAGAAATGTAATTTTGATGTTAACTCCCAAACCGCTGCGCAGAAGTCAACCAAACTTCACCCAATAGTGTATTGTATCACAATCTAGTAGTTACATTTGAAAATTTTGTTCTAGGAAATTTTGTTTGAGCGCAATCATCAAACTTAATTAAAAAAGTCATTTAAGCCTTTTCACAGTGAGATCTATGCGATATGGCCGAGAAATGTAATTTTGATGTTAACTCCCAAACCGCTGCGCAGAAGTCAACCAAACTTCATCCAATAGTGTATTGTATCACAATCTAGTAGTTACATTTGAAAATTTTGTTTTAGGAAATTTTGTTTGAGCGCAATCATCAAACTTAATTAAAAAAGTCATTTAAGCCTTTTCACAGTGAGATCTATGTGATATGGCCGAGAAATGTAATTTTGATGTTCACTCCCAAACCGCTGCGCAGAAGTCAACCAAACTTCACCCATTAGTGTATTGTATCACAATCTAGTAGTTACATGTGGAAATTTGGTTATAGGACATTTGATTTGAGCCCAATCCTCAAACTTAGGTCAAAAAAGCCATTTAAGCCTTTTCACAGTGAGATCTATGCGATATGGCCGAGAAATGTAATTTTGATGTTAACTCCCAAACCGCTGCGCAGAAGTCAACCAAACTTCACCCAATAGTGTATTGTATCACATTCTAGTAGTTACATTTTAAAATTTCGTTCAAGGACATTTGGTTTGAGCGCAATTATTAAACTTAGGTCAAAAAAGCCATTTAAGCCTTTTCACAGTGAGATCTATGCGATATGGCCGAGAAATGTAATTTTGATGTTAACTCCCAAACCGCTGCGCAGAAGTCAACCAAACTTCACCCATTAGTGTATTGTATCACAATCTAGTAGTTACATGTGGAAATTTGGTTATAGGACATTTGGTTTGAGCGCAATCCTCAAACTTAGGTCAAAAAAGCCATTTAAGCCTTTTCACAGTGAGATCTATGCGATATGGCCGAGAAATGTAATTTTGATGTTAACTCCCAAACCGCTGCGCAGAAGTCAACCAAACTTCACCCAATAGTGTATTGTATCACATTCTAGTAGTTACATTTGAAAATTTCGTTCTAGGACATTTGGTTTGAGCGCAATCCTCAAACTTAGGTCAAAAAAGCCATTTAAGCCTTTTCACAGTGAGATCTATGCGATATGGCCGAGAAATGTAATTTTGATGTTAACTCCCAAACCGCTGCGCAGAAGTCAACCAAACTTCACCCAATAGTGTATTGTATCACAATCTAGTAGTTACATTTGAAAATTTTGTTCTAGGACATTTTGTTTGAACGCAATCATCAAACTTAATTAAAAAAGTCATTTAAGCCTTTTCACAGTGAGATCTATGCGATATGGCCGAGAAATGTAATTTTGATGTTAACTCCCAAACCGCTGCGCAGAAGTCAACCAAACTTCACCCAATAGTGTATTGTATCACAATCTAGTAGTTACATTTAAAAATTTTGTTCTAGGACATTTTGTTTGAGCGCAATCCTCAAACTTAGGTCAAAAAAGCCATTTAAGCCTTTTCACAGTGAGATCTATGCGATATGGCCGAGAAATGTAATTTTGATGTTAACTCCCAAACCGCTGCGCAGAAGTCAACCAAACTTCACCCAATAGTGTATTGTATCACAATCTAGTAGTTACATTTAAAAATTTTGTTCTAGGACATTTTGTTTGAACGCAATCATCAAACTTAATTAAAAAAGTCATTTAAGCCTTTTCACAGTGAGATCTATGCGATATGGCCGAGAAATGTAATTTTGATGTTAACTCCCAAACCGCTGTGCAGAAGTCAACCAAACTTCACCCAATAGTGTATTGTATCACAATCTAGTAGTTACATTTGAAAATTTTGTTCTAGAAAATTTTGTTTGAGCGCAATCATCAAACTTAATTAAAAAAGTCATTTAAGCCTTTTCACAGTGAGATCTATGCGATATGGCCGAGAAATGTAATTTTGATGTTAACTCCCAAACCGCTGCGCAGAAGTCAACCAAACTTCACCCATTAGTGTATTTTATCACAATCTAGTAGTTACATGTGGAAATTTGGTTCTAGGACATTTGATTTGAGCGCAATCCTCAAACTTAGGTCAAAAAAGCCATTTAAGCCTTTTCACAGTGAGATCTATGCGATATGGCCGAGAAATGTAATTTTGATGTTAACTCCCAAACCAATGTGCAGAAGTCAACCAAACTTCACCCAATAGTGTATTGTATCACAATCTAGTAGTTACATTTAAAAATTTTGTTCTAGGACATTTTGTTTGAACGCAATCATCAAACTTAAATAAAAAAGTCATTTAAGCCTTTTCACAGTGAGATCTATGCGATATGGCCGAGAAATGTAATTTTGATGTTAACTCCCAAACCGCTGCGCAGAAGTCAACCAAACTTCACCCATTAGTGTATTTTATCACAATCTAGTAGTTACATGTGGAAATTTGGTTCTAGGACATTTGATTTGAGCGCAATCCTCAAACTTAGGTCAAAAAAGCCATTTAAGCCTTTTCACAGTGAGATCTATGCGATATGGCCGAGAAATGTAATTTTGATGTTAACTCCCAAACCGCTGCGCAGAAGTCAACCAAACTTCACCCAATAGTGTATTGTATCACATTCTAGTAGTTACATTTTAAAATTTCGTTCTAGGACATTTGGTTTGAGCGCAATTATTAAACTTAGGTCAAAAAAGCCATTTAAGCCTTTTCACGGTGAGATCTATGCGATATGGCCGAGAAATGTAATTTTGATGTTAACTCCCAAACCGCTGCGCAGAAGTAAACCAAACTTCACCCATTAGTGTATTGTATCACAATCTAGTAGTTACATGTGGAAATTTGGTTCTAGGACATTTGATTTGAGCGCAATCCTCAAACTTAGGTCAAAAAAGCCATTTAAGCCTTTTCACAGTGAGATCTATGCGATATGGCCGAGAAATGTAATTTTGATGTTAACTCCCAAACCGCTGCGCTGAAGTCAACCAAACTTCACCCAATAGTGTATTGTATCACAATCTAGTAGTTACATTTGAAAATTTTGTTCTAGGACATTTTGTTTGAACGCAATCATCAAACTTAATTAAAAAAGTCATTTAAGCCTTTTCACAGTGAGATCTATGCGATATGGCCGAGAAATGTAATTTTGATGTTAACTCCCAAACCGCTGCGCAGAAGTCAACCAAACTTCACCCAATAGTGTATTGTATCACAATCTAGTAGTTACATTTAAAAATTTTGTTCTAGGACATTTTGTTTGAACGCAATCATCAAACTTAATTAAAAAAGTCATTTAAGCCTTTTCACAGTGAGATCTATGCGATATGGCCGAGAAATGTAATTTTGATGTTAACTCCCAAACCGCTGCGCAGAAGTCAACCAAACTTCACCCATTAGTGTATTGTATCACAATCTAGTAGTTACATGTGGAAATTTGGTTATAGGACATTTGATTTGAGCGCAATCCTCAAACTTAGGTCAAAAACGCCATTTAAGCCTTTTCACAGTGAGATCTATGCGATATGGCCGAGAAATGTAATTTTGATGTTAACTCCCAAACCGCTGCGCAGAAGTCAACCAAACTTCACCCAATAGTGTATTGTATCACAATCTAGTAGTTACATTTGAAAATTTTGTTCTAGGAAATTTTGTTTGAGCGCAATCATCAAACTTAATTAAAAAAGTCATTTAAGCCTTTTCACAGTGAGATCTATGCGATATGGCCGAGAAATGTAATTTTGATGTTCACTCCCAAACCGCTGCGCAGAAGTCAACCAATCTTCACCCATTAGTGTATTGTATCACAATCTAGTAGTTACATGTGGAAATTTGGTTATAGGACATTTGATTTGAGCGCAATCCTCCAACTTAGGTCAAAAAAGCCATTTAAGCCTTTTCACAGTGAGATCTATGCGATATGGCCGAGAAATGTAATTTTGATGTTAACTCCCAAACCGCTGCGCAGAAGTCAACCAAACTTCACCTATTAGTGTATTGTATCACAATCTAGTAGTTACATTTGAAAATTTCGTTCTAGGACATTTGGTTTGAGCGCAATCATCAAACTTAATTAAAAAAGTCATTTAAGCCTTTTCACAGTGAGATCTATGCGATATGGCCGAGAAATGTAATTTTGATGTTAACTCCCAAACCGCTGCGCAGAAGTCAACCAAACTTCACCCAATAGTGTATTGTATCACAATCTAGTAGTTACATTTGAAAATTTTGTTCTAGGAAATTTTGTTTGAGCGCAATCATCAAACTTAATTAAAAAAGTCATTTAAGCCTTTTCACAGTGAGATCTATGCGATATGGCCGAGAAATGTAATTTTGATGTTAACTCCCAAACCGCTGCGCAGAAGTCAACCAAACTTCATCCAATAGTGTATTGTATCACAATCTAGTAGTTACATTTGAAAATTTTGTTTTAGGAAATTTTGTTTGAGCGCAATCATCAAACTTAATTAAAAAAGTCATTTAAGCCTTTTCACAGTGAGATCTATGCGATATGGCCGAGAAATGTAATTTTGATGTTCACTCCCAAACCGCTGCGCAGAAGTCAACCAAACTTCACCCATTAGTGTATTGTATCACAATCTAGTAGTTACATGTGGAAATTTGGTTATAGGACATTTGATTTGAGCCCAATCCTCAAACTTAGGTCAAAAAAGCCATTTAAGCCTTTTCACAGTGAGATCTATGCGATATGGCCGAGAAATGTAATTTTGATGTTAACTCCCAAACCGCTGCGCAGAAGTCAACCAAACTTCACCCAATAGTGTATTGTATCACATTCTAGTAGTTACATTTTAAAATTTCGTTCAAGGACATTTGGTTTGAGCGCAATTATTAAACTTAGGTCAAAAAAGCCATTTAAGCCTTTTCACAGTGAGATCTATGCGATATGGCCGAGAAATGTAATTTTGATGTTAACTCCCAAACCGCTGCGCAGAAGTAAACCAAACTTCACCCATTAGTGTATTGTATCACAATCTAGTAGTTACATGTGGAAATTTGGTTCTAGGACATTTGATTTGAGCGCAATCCTCAAACTTAGGTCAAAAAAGCCATTTAAGCCTTTTCACAGTGAGATCTATGCGATATGGCCGAGAAATGTAATTTTGATGTTAACTCCCAAACCGCTGCGCAGAAGTCAACCAAACTTCACCCAATAGTGTATTGTATCACATTCTAGTAGTTACATTTGAAAATTTCGTTCTAGGACATTTGGTTTGAGCGCAATTATTAAACTTAATTAAAAAAGTCATTTAAGCCTTTTCACAGTGAGATCTATGCGATATGGCCGAGAAATGTAATTTTGATGTTAACTCCCAAACCGCTGCGCAGAAGTCAACCAAACTTCACCCAATAGTGTATTGTATCACAATCTAGTAGTTACATTTGAAAATTTTGTTCTAGGACATTTTGTTTGAGCACAATCCTCAAACTTAGGTCAAAAAAGCCATTTAAGCCTTTTCACAGTGAGATCTATGCGATATGGCCGAGAAATGTAATTTTGATGTTAACACCCAAACCGCTGCGCAGAAGTCAACCAAACTTCACCCATTAGTGTATTGTATCACAATCTAGTAGTTACATGTGGAAATTTGGTTATAGGACATTTGGTTTGAGCGCAATCCTCAAACTTAGGTCAAAAAAGCCATTTAAGCCTTTTCACAGTGAGATCTATGCGATATGGCCGAGAAATGTAATTTTGATGTTAACTCCCAAACCGCTGCGCAGAAGTCAACCAAACTTCACCCAATAGTGTATTGTATCACATTCTAGTAGTTACATTTGAAAATTTCGTTCTAGGACATTTGGTTTGAGCGCAATCCTCAAACTTAGGTCAAAAAAGCCATTTAAGCCTTTTCACAGTGAGATCTATGCGATATGGCCGAGAAATGTAATTTTGATGTTAACTCCCAAACCGCTGCGCAGAAGTCAACCAAACTTCACCCAATAGTGTATTGTATCACAATCTAGTAGTTACATTTGAAAATTTTGTTCTAGGACATTTGGTTTGAACGCAATCATCAAACTTAATTAAAAAAGTCATTTAAGCCTTTTCACAGTGAGATCTATGCGATATGGCCGAGAAATGTAATTTTGATGTTAACTCCCAAACCGCTGCGCAGAAGTCAACCAAACTTCACCCAATAGTGTATTGTATCACAATCTAGTAGTTACATTTAAAAATTTTGTTCTAGGACATTTTGTTTGAGCGCAATCCTCAAACTTAGGTCAAAAAAGCCATTTAAGCCTTTTCACAGTGAGATCTATGCGATATGGCCGAGAAATGTAATTTTGATGTTAACTCCCAAACCGCTGCGCAGAAGTCAACCAAACTTCACCCAATAGTGTATTGTATCACAATCTAGTAGTTACATTTAAAAATTTTGTTCTAGGACATTTTGTTTGAGCGCAATCCTCAAACTTAGGTCAAAAAAGCCATTTAAGCCTTTTCACAGTGAGATCTATGCGATATGGCCGAGAAATGTAATTTTGATGTTAACTCCCAAACCGCTGCGCAGAAGTCAACCAAACTTCACCCAATAGTGTATTGTATCACAATCTAGTAGTTACATTTGAAAATTTTGTTCTAGGACATTTTGTTTGAACGCAATCATCAAACTTAATTAAAAAAGTCATTTAAGCCTTTTCACAGTGAGATCTATGCGATATGGCCGAGAAATGTAATTTTGACGTTAACTCCCAAACCGCTGTGCAGAAGTCAACCAAACTTCACCCAATAGTGTATTGTATCACAATCTAGTAGTTACATTTGAAAATTTTGTTCTAGAAAATTTTGTTTGAGCGCAATCATCAAACTTAATTAAAAAAGTCATTTAAGCCTTTTCACAGTGAGATCTATGCGATATGGCCGAGAAATGTAATTTTGATGTTAACTCCCAAACCGCTGCGCAGAAGTCAACCAAACTTCACCCATTAGTGTATTTTATCACAATCTAGTAGTTACATGTGGAAATTTGGTTCTAGGACATTTGATTTGAGCGCAATCCTCAAACTTAGGTCAAAAAAGCCATTTAAGCCTTTTCACAGTGAGATCTATGCGATATGGCCGAGAAATGTAATTTTGATGTTAACTCCCAAACCGCTGTGCAGAAGTCAACCAAACTTCACCCAATAGTGTATTGTATCACAATCTAGTAGTTACATTTAAAAATTTTGTTCTAGGACATTTTGTTTGAACGCAATCATCAAACTTAATTAAAAAAGTCATTTAAGCCTTTTCACAGTGAGATCTATGCGATATGGCCGAGAAATGTAATTTTGATGTTAACTCCCAAACCGCTGCGCAGAAGTCAACCAAACTTCACCCATTAGTGTATTGTATCACAATCTAGTAGTTACATGTGGAAATTTGGTTATAGGACATTTGATTTGAGCGCAATCCTCAAACTTAGGTCAAAAAAGCCATTTAAGCCTTTTCACAGTGAGATCTATGCGATATGGCCGAGAAATGTAATTTTGATGTTAACTCCCAAACCGCTGCGCAGAAGTCAACCAAACTTCACCCAATAGTGTATTGTATCAGAATCTAGTAGTTACATTTGAAAATTTTGTTCTAGGAAATTTTGTTTGAGCGCAATCATCAAACTTAATTAAAAAAGTCATTTAAGCCTTTTCACAGTGAGATCTATGCGATATGGCCGAGAAATGTAATTTTGATGTTAACTCCCAAACCGCTGCGCAGAAGTCAACCAAACTTCACCCATTAGTGTATTTTATCACAATCTAGTAGTTACATGTGGAAATTTGGTTCTAGGACATTTGATTTGAGCGCAATCCTGAAACTTAGGTCAAAAAAGCCATTTAAGCCTTTTCACAGTGAGATCTATGCGATATGGCCGAGAAATGTAATTTTGATGTTAACTCCCAAACCGCTGCGCAGAAGTCAACCAAACTTCACCCAATAGTGTATTGTATCACATTCTAGTAGTTACATTTGAAAATTTCGTTCTAGGACATTTGGTTTGAGCGCAATCCTCAAACTTAGGTCAAAAAAGCCATTTAAGCCTTTTCACAGTGAGATCTATGCGATATGGCCGAGAAATGTAATTTTGATGTTAACTCCCAAACCGCTGCGCAGAAGTCAACCAAACTTCACCCAATAGTGTATTGTATCACAATCTAGTAGTTACATTTGAAAATTTTGTTCTAGGACATTTTGTTTGAACGCAATCATTAAACTTAATTAAAAAAGTCATTTAAGCCTTTTCACAGTGAGATCTATGCGATATGGCCGAGAAATGTAATTTTGATGTTAACTCCCAAACCGCTGCGCAGAAGTCAACCAAACTTCACCCAATAGTGTATTGTATCACAATCTAGTAGTTACATTTGAAAATTTTGTTCTAGGACATTTTGTTTGAGCGCAATCCTCAAACTTAGGTCAAAAAAGCCATTTAAGCCTTTTCACAGTGAGATCTATGCGATATGGCCGAGAAATGTAATTTTGATGTTAACTCCCAAACCGCTGCGCAGAAGTCAACCAAACTTCACCCAATAGTGTATTGTATCACAATCTAGTAGTTACATTTGAAAATTTTGTTCCAGGACATTTTGTTTGAACGCAATCATCAAACTTAATTAAAAAAGTCATTTAAGCCTTTTCACAGTGAGATCTATGCGATATGGCCGAGAAATGTAATTTTGATGTTAACTCCCAAACCGCTGCGCAGAAGTCAACCAAACTTCACCCAATAGTGTATTGTATCACATTCTAGTAGTTACATTTGAAAATTTCGTTCTAGGACATTTGGTTTGAGCGCAATTATTAAACTTAGGTCAAAAAAGCCATTTAAGCCTTTTCACAGTGAGATCTATGCGATATGGCCGAGAAATGTAATTTTGATGTTAACTCCCAAACCGCTGCGCAGAAGTCAACCAAACTTCACCCAATAGTGTATTGTATCACAATCTAGTAGTTACATTTGAAAATTTTGTTCTAGGACATTTTGTTTGAGCGCAATCTTTAAACTTAGTTCAAAAAAGCCATTTAAGCCTTTTCACAGCGAGATCTATGCGATATGGCCGAGAAATGTAATTTTGATGTTAACTCCCAAACCGCTGCGCAAAAGTCAACCAAACTTCACCCAATAGTGTATTGTATCACAATCTAGTAGTTACATTTGAAAATTTTGTTCTAGGAAATTTTTTTTTGAGCGCAATCATCAAACTTAATTAAAAAAGTCATTTAAGCCTTTTCACAGTGAGATCTATGCGATATGGCCGAGAAATGTAATTTTGATGTTAACTCCCAAACCGCTGCGCAGAAGTCAACCAAACTTCACCCATTAGTGTATTGTATCACAATCTAGTAGTTACATGTGAAAATTTGGTTCTAGGACATTTGATTTGAGCGCAATCCTCAAACTTAGGTCAAAAAAGCCATTTAAGCCTTTTCACAGTGAGATCTATGCGATATGGCCGAGAAATGTAATTTTGATGTTAACTCCCAAACCGCTGCGCAGAAGTCAACCAAACTTCACCCAATAGTGTATTGTATCACATTCTAGTAGTTACATTTGAAAATTTCGTTCTAGGACATTTGGTTTGAGCGCAATTATTAAACTTAGGTCAAAAAAGCCATTTAAGCCTTTTCACAGTGAGATCAATGCGATATGGCCGAGAAATGTAATTTTGATGTTAACTCCCAAACCGCTGCGCAGAAGTAAACCAAACTTCACCCATTAGTGTATTGTATCACAATCTAGTAGTTACATGTAGAAATTTGGTTCTAGGACATTTGATTTGAGCGCAATCCTCAAACTTAGGTCAAAAAAGCCATTTAAGCCTTTTCACAGTGAGATCTATGCGATATGGCCGAGAAATGTAATTTTGATGTTAACTCCCAAACCGCTGCGCAGAAGTCAACTAAACTTCACCCAATAGTGTATTGTATCACATTCTAGTAGTTACATTTGAAAATTTCGTTCTAGGACATTTGGTTTGAGCGCAATCATTAAACTTAATTAAAAAAGTCATTTAAGCCTTTTCACAGTGAGATCTATGCGATATGGCCCAGAAATGTAATTTTGATGTTAACTCCCAAACCGCTGCGCAGAAGTCAACCAAACTTCACCCAATAGTGTATTGTATCACAATCTAGTAGTTACATTTGAAAATTTTGTTCTAGGACATTTTGTTTGAACGCAATCATCAAACTTAATTAAAAAAGTCATTTAAGCCTTTTCACAGTGAGATCTATGCGATATGGCCGAGAAATGTAATTTTGATGTTAACTCCCAAACCGCTGCGCAGAAGTCAACCAAACTTCACCCAATAGTGTATTGTATCACAATCTAGTAGTTACATTTGAAAATTTTGTTCTAGGAAATTTTGTTTGAGCGCAATTATTAAACTTAGGTCAAAAAAGCCATTTAAGCCTTTTCACAGTGAGATCTATGCGATATGGCCGAGAAATGTAATTTTGATGTTAACTCCCTAACCGCTGCGCAGAAGTCAACCAAACTTCACCCATTAGTGTATTGTATCACAATCTAGTAGTTACATGTGGAAATTTGGTTCTAGGACATTTGATTTGAGCGCAATCCTCAAACTTAGGTCAAAAAAGCCATTTAAGCCTTTTCACAGTGAGATCTATGCGATATGGCCGAGAAATGTAATTTTGATGTTAACTCCCAAACCGCTGCGCAGAAGTCAACTAAACTTCACCCAATAGTGTATTGTATCACATTCTAGTAGTTACATTTGAAAATTTCGTTCTAGGACATTTGGTTTGAGCGCAATCATTAAACTTAATTAAAAAAGTCATTTAAGCCTTTTCACAGTGAGATCTATGCGATAGGGCCGAGAAATGTAATTTTGATGTTAACTCCCAAACCGCTACGCAGAAGTCAACTAAACTTCACCCAATAGTGTATTGTATCACATTCTAGTAGTTACATTTGAAAATTTTGTTCTAGGACATTTGGTTTGAGCGCAATCCTCAAACTTAGGTCAAAAAAGCCATTTAAGCCTTTTCACAGTGAGATCTATGCGATATGGCCGAGAAATGTAATTTTGATGTTAACTCCCAAACCGCTGCGCAGAAGTCAACCAAACTTCACCCAATAGTGTATTTTATCACAATCTAGTAGTTACATTTGGAAATTTAGTTCTAGGACATTTGATTTGAGCGCAATATTCAAACTTAATTAAAAAAAGTCATTTAAGCCTTTTCACAGTGAGATCTATGCGATATGGCCGAGAAATGTAATTTTGATGTTCACTCCCAAACCGCTGCGCAGAAGTCAACCAAACTTCAACCATTAGTGTATTGTATCACAATCTAATAGTTACATGTGGAAATTTGGTTCTAGGACATTTGATTTGAGCGCAATCCTCAAACTTAGGTCAAAAAAGCCATTTAAGCCTTTTCACAGTGAGATCTATGCGATATGGCCGAGAAATGTAATTTTGATGTTAACTCCCAAACCGCTGCGCAGAAGTCAACCAAACTTCACCCAATAGTGTATTGTATCACAATCTAGTAGTTACATTTGAAAATTTTGTTCTAGGACATTTTGTTTGAGCGCAATCATCAAACTTAATTAAAAAAGTCATTTAAGCCTTTTCACAGTGAGATCTATGCGATATGGCCGAGAAATGTAATTTTGATGTTAACTCCCAAACCGCTGCGCAGAAGTAAACCAAACTTCACCCATTAGTGTATTGTATCACAATCTAGTAGTTACATGTGGAAATTTGGTTCTAGGACATTTGATTTGAGCGCAATCCTCAAACTTAGTTCAAAAAAGACATTTAAGCCTTTTCACAGTGAGATCTATGCGATATGGCCGAGAAATGTAATTTTGATGTTAACTCCCAAACCGCTGCGCAGAAGTCAACCAAACTTCACCCAATAGTGTATTGTATCACAATCTAGTAGTTACATTTGAAATTTTTGTTTTAGGACATTTTGTTTGAACGCAATCATCAAACTTAATTAAAAAAGTCATTTAAGCCTTTTCACAGTGAGATCTATGTGATATGGCCGAGAAATGTAATTTTGATGTTAACTCCCAAACCGCTGCGCAGAAGTCAACCAAACTTCACCCAATAGTGTATTGTATCACATTCTAGTAGTTACATTTGAAAATTTCGTTCTAGGACATTTGGTTTGAGCGCAATCATTAAACTTAGGTCAAAAAAGCCATTTAAGCCTTTTCACAGTGAGATCTATGCGATATGGCCGAGAAATGTAATTTTGATGTTAACTCCCAAACCGCTGCGAAGAAGTCAACCAAACTTCACCCAATAGTGTATTGTATCACAATCTAGTAGTTACATTTGAAAGTTTGGTTCTAGGACATTTGATTTGAGCGCAATCCTCAAACTTAGGTCAAAAAAGCCATTTAAGCCTTTTCACAGTGAGATCTATGCGATATGGCCGAGAAATGTAATTTTGATGTTAACTCCCAAACCGCTGCGCAGAAGTAAACCAAACTTCACCCATTAGTGTATTGTATCACAATCTAGTAGTTACATGTGGAAATTTGGTTCTAGGACATTTGATTTGAGCGCAATCCTCAAACTTAGGTCAAAAAAGCCATTTAAGCCTTTTCACAGTGAGATCTATGCGATATGGCCGAGAAATGTAATTTTGATGTTAACTCCCAAACCGCTGCGCAGAAGTCAACCAAACTTCACCCAATAGTGTATTGTATCACATTCTAGTAGTTACATTTGAAAATTTCGTTCTAGGACATTTGTTTTGTGCGCAATTATTAAACTTAGGTCAAAAAAAGCCATTTAAGCCTTTTCACAGTGAGATCTATGCGATATGGCCGAGAAATGTAATTTTGATGTTAACTCCCAAACCGCTGCGCAGAAGTAAACCAAACTTCACCCATTAGTGTATTGTATCACAATCTAGTAGTTACATGTGGAAATTTGGTTCTAGGACATTTGATTTGAGCGCAATCCTCAAACTTAGGTCAAAAAAGCCATTTAAGCCTTTTCACAGTGAGATCTATGCGATATGGCCGAGAAATGTAATTTTGATAACTCCCAAACCGCTGCGCAGAAGTCAACTAAACTTCACCCAATAGTGTATTGTATCACATTCTAGTAGTTACATTTGAAAATTTCGTTCTAGGACATTTGGTTTGAGCGCAATCATTAAACTTAATTAAAAAAGTCATTTAAGCCTTTTCACAGTGAGATCTATGCGATATGGCCGAGAAATGTAATTTTGATGTTAACTCCCAAACCGCTGCGCAGAAGTCAACCAAACTTCACCCAATAGTGTATTGTATCACATTCTAGTAGTTACATTTGAAAATTTCGTTCTAGGACATTTGGTTTGAGCGCAATCATTAAACTTAGGTCAAAAAAGCCATTTAAGCCTTTTCACAGTGAGATCTATGCGATATGGCCGAGAAATGTAATCTTGATGTTAACTCCCAAACCGCTGCGCAGAAGTCAACCAAACTTCACCCAATAGTGTATTGTATCACAATCTAGTAGTTACATTTGAAAATTTTGTTCTAGGAAATTTTGTTTGAGCGCAATCATCAAACTTAATTAAAAAAGTCATTTAAGCCTTTTCACAGTGAGATCTATGCGATATGGCCGAGAAATGTAATTTTGATGTTAACTCCCAAACCGCTGCGCAGAAGTCAACCAAACTTCACCCATTAGTGTATTGTATCACAATCTAGTAGTTACATGTGAAAATTTGGTTCTAGGACATTTGATTTGAGCGCAATCCTCAAACTTAGGTCAAAAAAGCCATTTAAGCCTTTTCACAGTGAGATCTATGCGATATGGCCGAGAAATGTAATTTTGATGTTAACTCCCAAACCGCTGCGCATAAGTCAACCAAACTTCACCCAATAGTGTATTGTATCACATTCTAGTAGTTACATTTGAAAATTTCGTTCTAGGACATTTGGTTTGAGCGCAATTATTAAACTTAGGTCAAAAAAGCCATTTAAGCCTTTTCACAGTGAGATCTCTGCGATATGGCCGAGAAATGTAATTTTGATGTTAACTCCCAAACCGCTGCGCAGAAGTAAACCAAACTTCACCCATTAGTGTATTGTATCACAATCTAGTAGTTACATGTGGAAATTTGGTTCTAGGACATTTGATTTGAGCGCAATCCTCAAACTTAGGTCAAAAAAGCCATTTAAGCCTTTTCACAGTGAGATCTATGCGATATGGCCGAGAAATGTAATTTTGATGTTAACTCCCAAACCGCTGCGAAGAAGTCAACCAAACTTCACCCAATAGTGTATTGTATCACAATCTAGTAGTTACATTTGAAAATTTTGTTCTAGGAAATTTTGTTTGAGCGCAATCATCAAACTTAATTAAAAAAGTCATTTAAGCCTTTTCACAGTGAGATCTATGCGATATGGCCGAGAAATGTAATTTTGATGTTAACTCCCAAACCGCTGCGCAGAAGTCAACCAAACTTCACCCATTAGTGTATTGTATCACAATCTAGTAGTTACATGTGAAAATTTGGTTCTAGGACATTTGATTTGAGCGCAATCCTCAAACTTAGGTCAAAAAAGCCATTTAAGCCTTTTCACAGTGAGATCTATGCGATATGGCCGAGAAATGTAATTTTGATGTTAACTCCCAAACCGCTGCGCAGAAGTCAACCAAACTTCACCCAATAGTGTATTGTATCACATTCTAGTAGTTACATTTGAAAATTTCGTTCTAGGACATTTGGTTTGAGCGCAATCATTAAACTTAATTAAAAAAGTCTTTTAAGCCTTTTCACAGTGAGATCTATGCGATATGGCCGAGAAATGTAATTTTGATGTTAACTCCCAAACCGCTGCGCAGAAGTCAACCAAACTTCACCCAATAGTGTATTGTATCACATTCTAGTAGTTACATTTGAAAATTTTGTTCTAGGACATTTTGTTTGAACGCAATCATCAAACTTAATTAAAAAAGTCATTTAAGCCTTTTCACAGTGAGATCTATGCGATATGGCCGAGAAATGTAATTTTGATGTTAACTCCCAAACCGCTGCGCAGAAGTCAACCAAACTTCACCCATTAGTGTATTGTATCACAATCTAGTAGTTACATGTGGAAATTTGGTTATAGGACATTTGATTTGAGCGCAATCCTCAAACAGGTCAAAAAAGCCATTCAAGCCTTTTCACAGTGAGATCTATGCGATATGGCCGAGAAATGTAATTTTGATGTTAACTCCCAAACCGCTGCGCAGAAGTCAACCAAACTTCACCCAATAGTGTATTTTATCACAATCTAGTAGTTACATTTGGAAATTTAGTTCTAGGACATTTGATTTGAGCGCAATATTCAAACTTAATTAAAAAAAGTCATTTAAGCCTTTTCACAGTGAGATCTATGCGATATGGCCGAGAAATGTAATTTTGATGTTCACTCCCAAACCGCTGCGCAGAAGTCAACCAAACTTCAACCATTAGTGTATTGTATCACAATCTAGTAGTTACATGTGGAAATTTGGTTCTAGGACATTTGATTTGAGCGCAATCCTCAAACTTAGGTCAAAAAAGCCATTTAAGCCTTTTCACAGTGAGATCTATGCGATATGGCCGAGAAATGTAATTTTGATGTTAACTCCCAAACCGCTGCGCAGAAGTCAACCAAACTTCACCCAATAGTGTATTGTATCACAATCTAGTAGTTACATTTGAAAATTTTGTTCTAGGACATTTTGTTTGAGCGCAATCATCAAACTTAATTAAAAAAGTCATTTAAGCCTTTTCACAGTGAGATCTATGCGATATGGCCGAGAAATGTAATTTTGATGTTAACTCCCAAACCGCTGCGCAGAAGTCAACAAAACTTCACCCAATAGTGTATTGTATCACAATCTAGTAGTTACATTTGAAAATTTTGTTCTAGGACATTTTGTTTGAACGCAATCATCAAACTTAATTAAAAAAGTCATTTAAGCCTTTTCACAGTGAGATCTATGCGATATGGCCGAGAAATGTAATTTTGATGTTAACTCCCAAACCGCTGCGCAGAAGTCAACCAAACTTCACCCAATAGTGTATTGTATCACAATCTAGTAGTTACATTTGAAAATTTTGTTCTAGGAAATTTTGTTTGAGCGCAATCATCAAACTTAATTAAAAAAGTCATTTAAGCCTTTTCACAGTGAGATCTATGCGATATGGCCGAGAAATGTAATTTTGATGTTAACTCCCAAACCGCTGCGCAGAAGTCAACCAAACTTCACCCATTAGTGTATTGTATCACAATCTAGTAGTTACATGTGGAAATTTGGTTCTAGGACATTTGATTTGAGCGCAATCCTCAAACTTAGGTCAAAAAAGCCATTTAAGCCTTTTCACAGTGAGATCTATGCGATATGGCCGAGAAATGTAATTTTGATGTTAACTCCCAAACCGCTGCGCAGAAGTCAACCAAACTTCACCCAATAGTGTATTGTATCACAATCTAGTAGTTACATGTGGAAATTTGGTTCTAGGACATTTGATTTGAGCGCAATCCTCAAACTTAGGTCAAAAAAGCCATTTAAGCCTTTTCACAGTGAGATCTATGCGATATGGCCGAGAAATGTAATTTTGATGTTAACTCCCAAACCGCTGCGCAGAAGTCAACCAAACTTCACCCAATAGTGTATTGTATCACATTCTAGTAGTTACATTTGAAAATTTCGTTCTAGGACATTTGTTTTGTGCGCAATTATTAAACTTAGGTCAAAAAAAGCCATTTAAGCCTTTTCACAGTGAGATCTATGCGATATGGCCGAGAAATGTAATTTTGATGTTAACTCCCAAACCGCTGCGCAGAAGTAAACCAAACTTCACCCATTAGTGTATTGTATCACAATCTAGTAGTTACATGTGGAAATTTGGTTCTAGGACATTTGATTTGAGCGCAATCCTCAAACTTAGGTCAAAAAAGCCATTTAAGCCTTTTCACAGTGAGATCTATGCGATATGGCCGAGAAATGTAATTTTGATGTTAACTCCCAAACCGCTGCGCAGAAGTCAACTAAACTTCACCCAATAGTGTATTGTATCACATTCTAGTAGTTACATTTGAAAATTTCGTTCTAGGACATTTGGTTTGAGCGCAATCATTAAACTTAATTAAAAAAGTCATTTAAGCCTTTTCACAGTGAGATCTATGCGATATGGCCGAGAAATGTAATTTTGATGTTAACTCCCAAACCGCTGCGCAGAAGTCAACCAAACTTCACCCAATAGTGTATTGTATCACATTCTAGTAGTTACATTTGAAAATTTCGTTCTAGGAAATTTTGTTTGAGCGCAATCATCAAACTTAATTAAAAAAGTCATTTAAGCCTTTTCACAGTGAGATCTATGCGATATGGCCGAGAAATGTAATTTTGATGTTAACTCCCAAACCGCTGCGCAGAAGTCAACCAAACTTCACCCATTAGTGTATTGTATCACAATCTAGTAGTTACATGTGGAAATTTGGTTCTAGGACATTTGATTTGAGCGCAATCCTCAAACTTAGGTCAAAAAAGCCATTTAAGCCTTTTCACAGTGAGATCTATGCGATATGGCCGAGAAATGTAATTTTGATGTTAACTCCCAAACCGCTGCGCAGAAGTCAACCAAACTTCACCCAATAGTGTATTGTATCACAATCTAGTAGTTACATTTGAAAATTTTGTTCTAGGACATTTTGTTTGAACGCAATCATCAAACTTAATTAAAAAAGTCATTTAAGCCTTTTCACAGTGAGATCTATGCGATATGGCCGAGAAATGTAATTTTGATGTTAACTCCCAAACCGCTGCGCAGAAGTCAACCAAACTTCACCCAATAGTGTATTGTATCACAATCTAGTAGTTACATTTGAAAATTTTGTTCTAGGACATTTTGTTTGAGCGCAATCCTCAAACTTAGGTCAAAAAAGCCATTTAAGCCTTTTCACAGTGAGATCTATGCGATATGGCCGAGAAATGTAATTTTGATGTTAACTCCCAAACCGCTGCGCAGAAGTCAACCAAACTTCACCCAATAGTGTATTGTATCACATTCTAGTAGTTACATTTGAAAATTTCGTACTAGGACATTTGGTTTGAGCGCAATCATTAAACTTAGGTCAAAAAAGCCATTTAAGCCTTTTCACAGTGAGATCTATGCGATATGGCCGAGAAATGTAATTTTGATGTTAACTCCCAAACCGCTGCGCAGAAGTAAACCAAACTTCACCCATTAGTGTATTGTATCACAATCTAGTAGTTACATGCGGAATTTTGGTTCTAGGACATTTGATTTGAGCGCAATCTTCAAACTTAGGTCAAAAAAGCCATTTAAGCCTTTTCACAGTGAGATCTATGCGATATGGCCGAGAAATGTAATTTTGATGTTAACTCCCAAACCGCTGCGCAGAAGTCAACCAAACTTCACCCAATAGTGTATTGTATCACAATCTAGTAGTTACATTTGAAAATTTTGTTCTAGGACATTTTGTTTGAACGCAATCATCAAACTTAATTAAAAAAGTCATTTAAGCCTTTTCACAGTGAGATCTATGCGATATGGCCGAGAAATGTAATTTTGATGTTAACTCCCAAACCGCTGCGCAGAAGTCAACCAAACTTCACCCATTAGTGTATTGTATCACAATCTAGTAGTTACATGTGGAAATTTGGTTATAGGACATTTGATTTGAGCGCAATCCTCAAACAGGTCAAAAAAGCCATTTAAGCCTTTTTACAGTGAGATCTATGCGATATGGCCGAGAAATGTAATTTTGATGTTAACTCCCAAACCGCTGCGCAGAAGTCAACCAAACTTCACCCAATAGTGTATTTTATCACAATCTAGTAGTTACATTTGGAAATTTAGTTCTAGGACATTTGATTTGAGCGCAATATTCAAACTTAATTAAAAAAAGTCATTTAAGCCTTTTCACAGTGAGATCTATGCGATATGGCCGAGAAATGTAATTTTGATGTTCACTCCCAAACCGCTGCGCAGAAGTCAACCAAACTTCAACCATTAGTGTATTGTATCACAATCTAGTAGTTACATGTGGAAATTTGGTTCTAGGACATTTGATTTGAGCGCAATCCTCAAACTTAGGTCAAAAAAGCCATTTAAGCCTTTTCACAGTGAGATCTATGCGATATGGCCGAGAAATGTAATTTTGATGTTAACTCCCAAACCGCTGCGCAGAAGTCAACCAAACTTCACCCAATAGTGTATTGTATCACAATCTAGTAGTTACATTTGAAAATTTTGTTCTAGGACATTTTGTTTGAGCGCAATCATCAAACTTAATTAAAAAAGTCATTTAAGCCTTTTCACAGTGAGATCTATGCGATATGGCCGAGAAATGTAATTTTGATGTTAACTCCCAAACCGCTGCGCAGAAGTAAACCAAACTTCACCCATTAGTGTATTGTATCACAATCTAGTAGTTACATGTGGAAATTTGGTTCTAGGACATTTGATTTGAGCGCAATCCTCAAACTTAGGTCAAAAAAGACATTTAAGCCTTTTCACAGTGAGATCTATGCGATATGGCCGAGAAATGTAATTTTGATGTTAACTCCCAAACCGCTGCGCAGAAGTCAACCAAACTTCACCCAATAGTGTATTGTATCACATTCTAGTAGTTACATTTAAAAATTTCGTTCTAGGACATTTGGTTTGAGCGCAATTATTAAACTTAGGTCAAAAAAGCCATTTAAGCCTTTTCACAGTGAGATCTATGCGATATGGCCGAGAAATGTAATTTTGATGTTAACTCCCAAACCGCTGCGCAGAAGTCAACCAAACTTCACCCAATAGTGTATTGTATCACATTCTAGTAGTTACATTTGAAAATTTCGTTCTAGGACATTTGTTTTGTGCGCAATTATTAAACTTAGGTCAAAAAAAGCCATTTAAGCCTTTTCACAGTGAGATCTATGCGATATGGCCGAGAAATGTAATTTTGATGTTAACTCCCAAACCGCTGCGCAGAAGTAAACCAAACTTCACCCATTAGTGTATTGTATCACAATCTAGTAGTTACATGTGGAAATTTGGTTCTAGGACATTTGATTTGAGCGCAATCCTCAAACTTAGGTCAAAAAAGCCATTTAAGCCTTTTCACAGTGAGATCTATGCGATATGGCCGAGAAATGTAATTTTGATGTTAACTCCCAAACCGCTGCGCAGAAGTCAACTAAACTTCACCCAATAGTGTATTGTATCACATTCTAGTAGTTACATTTGAAAATTTCGTTCTAGGACATTTGGTTTGAGCGCAATCATTAAACTTAATTAAAAAAGTCATTTAAGCCTTTTCACAGTGAGATCTATCTATGCGATATGGCCGAGAAATGTAATTTTGATGTTAACTCCCAAACCGCTGCGCAGAAGTCAACCAAACTTCACCCAATAGTGTATTGTATCACAATCTAGTAGTTACATTTGAAAATTTTGTTCTAGGACATTTTGTTTGAGCGCAATCCTCAAACTTAGGTCAAAAAAGCCATTTAAGCCTTTTCACAGTGAGATCTATGCGATATGGCCGAGAAATGTAATTTTGATGTTAACTCCCAAACCGCTGCGCAGAAGTCAACCAAACTTCACCCAATAGTGTATTGTATCACAATCTAGTAGTTACATTTGAAAATTTTGTTCTAGGACATTTTGTTTGAACGCAATCATCAAACTTAATTAAAAAAGTCATTTAAGCCTTTTCACAGTGAGATCTATGCGATATGGCCGAGAAATGTAATTTTGATGTTAACTCCCAAACCGCTGCGCAGAAGTCAACCAAACTTCACCCATTAGTGTATTGTATCACAATCTAGTAGTTACATGTGGAAATTTGGTTATAGGACATTTGATTTGAGCGCAATCCTCAAACAGGTCAAAAAAGCCATTTAAGCCTTTTTACAGTGAGATCTATGCGATATGGCCGAGAAATGTAATTTTGATGTTAACTCCCAAACCGCTGCGCAGAAGTCAACTAAACTTCACCCAATAGTGTATTGTATCACATTCTAGTAGTTACATTTGAAAATTTCGTTCTAGGACATTTGGTTTGAGCGCAATCATTAAACTTAATTAAAAAAGTCATTTAAGCCTTTTCACAGTGAGATCTATCTATGCGATATGGCCGAGAAATGTAATTTTGATGTTAACTCCCAAACCGCTGCGCAGAAGTCAACCAAACTTCACCCAATAGTGTATTGTATCACATTCTAGTAGTTACATTTGAAAATTTCGTTCTAGGAAATTTTGTTTGAGCGCAATCATCAAACTTAATTAAAAAAGTCATTTAAGCCTTTTCACAGTGAGATCTATGCGATAGGGCCGAGAAATGTAATTTTGATGTTAACTCCCAAACCGCTGCGCAGAAGTCAACCAAACTTCACCCATTAGTGTATTGTATCACAATCTAGTAGTTACATGTGGAAATTTGGTTCTAGGACATTTGATTTGAGCGCAATCCTCAAACTTAGGTCAAAAAAGCCATTTAAGCCTTTTCACAGTGAGATCTATGCGATATTGCCGAGAAATGTAATTTTGATGTTAACTCCCAAACCGCTGCGCAGAAGTCAACCAAACTTCACCCAATAGTGTATTGTATCACAATCTAGTAGTTACATTTGAAAATTTTGTTCTAGGACATTTTGTTTGAACGCAATCATCAAACTTAATTAAAAAAGTCATTTAAGCCTTTTCACAGTGAGATCTATGCGATATGGCCGAGAAATGTAATTTTGATGTTAACTCCCAAACCGCTGCGCAGAAGTCAACCAAACTTCACCCAATAGTGTATTGTATCACAATCTAGTAGTTACATTTGAAAATTTTGTTCTAGGACATTTTGTTTGAGCGCAATCCTCAAACTTAGGTCAAAAAAGCCATTTAAGCCTTTTCACAGTGAGATCTATGCGATATGGCCGAGAAATGTAATTTTGATGTTAACTCCCAAACCGCTGCGCAGAAGTCAACCAAACTTCACCCAATAGTGTATTGTATCACATTCTAGTAGTTACATTTGAAAATTTCGTACTAGGACATTTGGTTTGAGCGCAATCATTAAACTTAGGTCAAAAAAGCCATTTAAGCCTTTTCACAGTGAGATCTATGCGATATGGCCGAGAAATGTAATTTTGATGTTAACTCCCAAACCGCTGCGCAGAAGTAAACCAAACTTCACCCATTAGTGTATTGTATCACAATCTAGTAGTTACATGCGGAAATTTGGTTCTAGGACATTTGATTTGAGCGCAATCCTCAAACTTAGGTCAAAAAAGCCATTTAAGCCTTTTCACAGTGAGATCTATGCGATATGGCCGAGAAATGTAATTTTGATGTTAACTCCCAAACCGCTGCGCAGAAGTCAACCAAACTTCACCCAATAGTGTATTGTATCACAATCTAGTAGTTACATTTGAAAATTTTGTTCTAGGACATTTTGTTTGAACGCAATCATCAAACTTAATTAAAAAAGTCATTTAAGCCTTTTCACAGTGAGATCTATGCGATATGGCCGAGAAATGTAATTTTGATGTTCACTCCCAAACCGCTGCGCAGAAGTCAACCAAACTTCACCCATTAGTGTATTGTATCACAATCTAGTAGTTACATGTGGAAATTTGGTTCTAGGACATTTGATTTGAGCGCAATTCTCAAACTTAGGTCAAAAAAGCCATTTAAGCCTTTTCACAGTGAGATCTATGCGATAATGCCGAGAAATGTAATTTTGATGTTAACTCCCAAACCGCTTCGCAGAAGTCAACCAAACTTCACCCAATAGTGTATTGTATCACAATCTAGTAGTTACATTTGAAAATTTTGTTCTAGGACATTTTGTTTGAGCGCAATCATCAAACTTAATTAAAAAAGTCATTTAAGCCTTTTCACAGTGAGATCTATGCGATATGGCCGAGAAATGTAATTTTGATGTTAACTCCCAAACCGCTGCGCAGAAGTCAACCAAACTTCACCCAATAGTGTATTGTATCACATTCTAGTAGTTACATTTAAAAATTTCGTTCTAGGACATTTGGTTTGAGCGCAATTATTAAACTTAGGTCAAAAAAGCCATTTAAGCCTTTTCACAGTGAGATCTATGCGATATGGCCGAGAAATGTAATTTTGATGTTAACTCCCAAACCGCTGCGCAGAAGTCAACCAAACTTCACCCAATAGTGTATTGTATCACAATCTAGTAGTTACATTTGAAAATTTTGTTCTAGGACATTTTGTTTGAGCGCAATCCTCAAACTTAGGTCAAAAAAGCCATTTAAGCCTTTTCACAATGAGATCTATGCGATATGGCCGAGAAATGTAATTTTGATGTTAACTCCCAAACCGCTGCGCAGAAGTCAACCAAACTTCACCCAATAGTGTATTGTATCACATTCTAGTAGTTACATTTGAAAATTTCGTACTAGGACATTTGGTTTGAGCGCAATCATTAAACTTAGGTCAAAAAAGCCATTTAAGCCTTTTCACAGTGAGATCTATGCGATATGGCCGAGAAATGTAATTTTGATGTTAACTCCCAAACCGCTGCGCAGAAGTAAACCAAACTTCACCCATTAGTGTATTGTATCACAATCTAGTAGTTACATGCGGAAATTTGGTTCTAGGACATTTGATTTGAGCGCAATCCTCAAACTTAGGTCAAAAAAGCCATTTAAGCCTTTTCACAGTGAGATCTATGCGATATGGCCGAGAAATGTAATTTTGATGTTAACTCCCAAACCGCTGCGCAGAAGTCAACCAAACTTCACCCAATAGTGTATTGTATCACAATCTAGTAGTTACATTTGAAAATTTTGTTCTAGGACATTTTGTTTGAACGCAATCATCAAACTTAATTAAAAAAGTCATTTAAGCCTTTTCACAGTGAGATCTATGCGATATGGCCGAGAAATGTAATTTTGATGTTAACTCCCAAACCGCTGCGCAGAAGTCAACCAAACTTCACCCATTAGTGTATTGTATCACAATCTAGTAGTTACATGTGGAAATTTGGTTATAGGACATTTGATTTGAGCGCAATCCTCAAACAGGTCAAAAAAGCCATTTAAGCCTTTTCACAGTGAGATCTATGCGATATGGCCGAGAAATGTAATTTTGATGTTAACTCCCAAACCGCTGCGCAGAAGTCAACCAAACTTCACCCAATAGTGTATTTTATCACAATCTAGTAGTTACATTTGGAAATTTAGTTCTAGGACATTTGATTTGAGCGCAATATTCAAACTTAATTAAAAAAAGTCATTTAAGCCTTTTCACAGTGAGATCTATGCGATATGGCCGAGAAATGTAATTTTGATGTTCACTCCCAAACCGCTGCGCAGAAGTCAACCAAACTTCAACCATTAGTGTATTGTATCACAATCTAGTAGTTACATGTGGAAATTTGGTTCTAGGACATTTGATTTGAGCGCAATCCTCAAACTTAGGTCAAAAAAGCCATTTAAGCCTTTTCACAGTGAGATCTATGCGATATGGCCGAGAAATGTAATTTTGATGTTAACTCCCAAACCGCTTCGCAGAAGTCAACCAAACTTCACCCAATAGTGTATTGTATCACAATCTAGTAGTTACATTTGAAAATTTTGTTCTAGGACATTTTGTTTGAGCGCAATCATCAAACTTAATTAAAAAAGTCATTTAAGCCTTTTCACAGTGAGATCTATGCGATATGGCCGAGAAATGTAATTTTGATGTTAACTCCCAAACCGCTGCGCAGAAGTCAACCAAACTTCACCCAATAGTGTATTTTATCACAATCTAGTAGTTACATTTGGAAATTTAGTTCTAGGACATTTGATTTGAGCGCAATATTCAAACTTAATTAAAAAAAGTCATTTAAGCCTTTTCACAGTGAGATCTATGCGATATGGCCGAGAAATGTAATTTTGATGTTCACTCCCAAACCGCTGCGCAGAAGTCAACCAAACTTCAACCATTAGTGTATTGTATCACAATCTAGTAGTTACATGTGGAAATTTGGTTCTAGGACATTTGATTTGAGCGCAATCCTCAAACTTAGGTCAAAAAAGCCATTTAAGCCTTTTCACAGTGAGATCTATGCGATATGGCCGAGAAATGTAATTTTGATGTTAACTCCCAAACCGCTTCGCAGAAGTCAACCAAACTTCACCCAATAGTGTATTGTATCACAATCTAGTAGTTACATTTGAAAATTTTGTTCTAGGACATTTTGTTTGAGCGCAATCATCAAACTTAATTAAAAAAGTCATTTAAGCCTTTTCACAGTGAGATCTATGCGATATGGCCGAGAAATGTAATTTTGATGTTAACTCCCAAACCGCTGCGCAGAAGTCAACCAAACTTCACCCAATAGTGTATTGTATCACATTCTAGTAGTTACATTTAAAAATTTCGTTCTAGGACATTTGGTTTGAGCGCAATTATTAAACTTAGGTCAAAAAAGCCATTTAAGCCTTTTCACAGTGAGATCTATGCGATATGGCCGAGAAATGTAATTTTGATGTTAACTCCCAAACCGCTGCGCAGAAGTAAACCAAACTTCACCCATTAGTGTATTGTATCACAATCTAGTAGTTACATGTGGAAATTTGGTTCTAGGACATTTGATTTGAGCGCAATGCTCAAACTTAGGTCAAAAAAGCCATTTAAGCCTTTTCACAGTGAGATCTATGCGATATGGCCGAGAAATGTAATTTTGATGTTAACTCCCAAACCGCTGCGCAGAAGTCAACCAAACTTCACCCAATAGTGTATTGTATCACATTCTAGTAGTTACATTTGAAAATTTCGTTCTAGGACATTTGTTTTGTGCGCAATTATTAAACTTAGGTCAAAAAAAGCCATTTAAGCCTTTTCACAGTGAGATCTATGCGATATGGCCGAGAAATGTAATTTTGATGTTAACTCCCAAACCGCTGCGCAGAAGTAAACCAAACTTCACCCATTAGTGTATTGTATCACAATCTAGTAGTTACATGTGGAAATTTGGTTCTAGGACATTTGATTTGAGCGCAATCCTCAAACTTAGGTCAAAAAAGCCATTTAAGCCTTTTCACAGTGAGATCTATGCGATATGGCCGAGAAATGTAATTTTGATGTTAACTCCCAAACCGCTGCGCAGAAGTCAACTAAACTTCACCCAATAGTGTATTGTATCACATTCTAGTAGTTACATTTGAAAATTTCGTTCTAGGACATTTGGTTTGAGCGCAATCATTAAACTTAATTAAAAAAGTCATTTAAGCCTTTTCACAGTGAGATCTATCTATGCGATATGGCCGAGAAATGTAATTTTGATGTTAACTCCCAAACCGCTGCGCAGAAGTCAACCAAACTTCACCCAATAGTGTATTGTATCACATTCTAGTAGTTACATTTGAAAATTTCGTTCTAGGAAATTTTGTTTGAGCGCAATCATCAAACTTAATTAAAAAAGTCATTTAAGCCTTTTCACAGTGAGATCTATGCGATAGGGCCGAGAAATGTAATTTTGATGTTAACTCCCAAACCGCTGCGCAGAAGTCAACCAAACTTCACCCATTAGTGTATTGTATCACAATCTAGTAGTTACATGTGGAAATTTGGTTCTAGGACATTTGATTTGAGCGCAATCCTCAAACTTAGGTCAAAAAAGCCATTTAAGCCTTTTCACAGTGAGATCTATGCGATATGGCCGAGAAATGTAATTTTGATGTTAACTCCCAAACCGCTGCGCAGAAGTCAACCAAACTTCACCCAATAGTGTATTGTATCACAATCTAGTAGTTACATTTGAAAATTTTGTTCTAGGACATTTTGTTTGAACGCAATCATCAAACTTAATTAAAAAAGTCATTTAAGCCTTTTCACAGTGAGATCTATGCGATATGGCCGAGAAATGTAATTTTGATGTTAACTCCCAAACCGCTGCGCAGAAGTCAACCAAACTTCACCCAATAGTGTATTGTATCACAATCTAGTAGTTACATTTGAAAATTTTGTTCTAGGACATTTTGTTTGAGCGCAATCCTCAAACTTAGGTCAAAAAAGCCATTTAAGCCTTTTCACAGTGAGATCTATGCGATATGGCCGAGAAATGTAATTTTGATGTTAACTCCCAAACCGCTGCGCAGAAGTCAACCAAACTTCACCCAATAGTGTATTGTATCACATTCTAGTAGTTACATTTGAAAATTTCGTACTAGGACATTTGGTTTGAGCGCAATCAATAAACTTAGGTCAAAAAAGCCATTTAAGCCTTTTCACAGTGAGATCTATGCGATATGGCCGAGAAATGTAATTTTGATGTTAACTCCCAAACCGCTGCGCAGAAGTAAACCAAACTTCACCCATTAGTGTATTGTATCACAATCTAGTAGTTACATGCGGAAATTTGGTTCTAGGACATTTGATTTGAGCGCAATCCTCAAACTTAGGTCAAAAAAGCCATTTAAGCCTTTTCACAGTGAGATCTATGCGATATGGCCGAGAAATGTAATTTTGATGTTAACTCCCAAACCGCTGCGCAGAAGTCAACCAAACTTCACCCAATAGTGTATTGTATCACAATCTAGTAGTTACATTTGAAAATTTTGTTCTAGGACATTTTGTTTGAACGCAATCATCAAACTTAATTAAAAAAGTCATTTAAGCCTTTTCACAGTGAGATCTATGCGATATGGCCGAGAAATGTAATTTTGATGTTAACTCCCAAACCGCTGCGCAGAAGTCAACCAAACTTCACCCATTAGTGTATTGTATCACAATCTAGTAGTTACATGTGGAAATTTGGTTATAGGACATTTGATTTGAGCGCAATCCTCAAACAGGTCAAAAAAGCCATTTAAGCCTTTTCACAGTGAGATCTATGCGATATGGCCGAGAAATGTAATTTTGATGTTAACTCCCAAACCGCTGAGCAGAAGTCAACCAAACTTCACCCAATAGTGTATTTTATCACAATCTAGTAGTTACATTTGGAAATTTAGTTCTAGGACATTTGATTTGAGCGCAATATTCAAACTTAATTAAAAAAAGTCATTTAAGCCTTTTCACAGTGAGATCTATGCGATATGGCCGAGAAATGTAATTTTGATGTTCACTCCCAAACCGCTGCGCAGAAGTCAACCAAACTTCAACCATTAGTGTATTGTATCACAATCTAGTAGTTACATGTGGAAATTTGGTTCTAGGACATTTGATTTGAGCGCAATCCTCAAACTTAGGTCAAAAAAGCCATTTAAGCCTTTTCACAGTGAGATCTATGCGATATGGCCGAGAAATGTAATTTTGATGTTAACTCCCAAACCGCTTCGCAGAAGTCAACCAAACTTCACCCAATAGTGTATTGTATCACAATCTAGTAGTTACATTTGAAAATTTTGTTCTAGGACATTTTGTTTGAGCGCAATCATCAAACTTAATTAAAAAAGTCATTTAAGCCTTTTCACAGTGAGATCTATGCGATATGGCCGAGAAATGTAATTTTGATGTTAACTCCCAAACCGCTGCGCAGAAGTAAACCAAACTTCACCCATTAGTGTATTGTATCACAATCTAGTAGTTACATGTGGAAATTTGGTTCTAGGACATTTGATTTGAGCGCAATCCTCAAACTTAGGTCAAAAAAGACATTTAAGCCTTTTCACAGTGAGATCTATGCGATATGGCCGAGAAATGTAATTTTGATGTTAACTCCCAAACCGCTGCGCAGAAGTCAACCAAACTTCACCCAATAGTGTATTGTATCACAATCTAGTAGTTACATTTGAAAATTTTGTTTTAGGACATTTTGTTTGAACTCAATCATCAAACTTAATTAAAAAAGTCATTTAAGCCTTTTCACAGTGAGATCTATGTGATATGGCCGAGAAATGTAATTTTGATGTTAACTCCCAAACCGCTGCGCAGAAGTCAACCAAACTTCACTCAATAGTGTATTGTATCACATTCTAGTAGTTACATTTGAAAATTTCGTTCTAGGACATTTGGTTTGAGCGCAATCATTAAACTTAGGTCAAAAAAGCCATTTAAGCCTTTTCACAGTGAGATCTATGCGATATGGCCGAGAAATGTAATTTTGATGTTAACTCCCAAACCGCTGCGAAGAAGTCAACCAAACTTCACCCAATAGTGTATTGTATCACAATCTAGTAGTTACATTTGAAAATTTTGTTCTAGGACATTTTGTTTGAACGCAATCATCAAACTTAATTAAAAAAGTCATTTAAGCCTTTTCACAGTGAGATCTATGCGATATGGCCGAGAAATGTAATTTTGATGTTAACTCCCAAACCGCTGCGCAGAAGTCAACCAAACTTCACCCATTAGTGTATTGTATCACAATCTAGTAGTTACATGTGGAAATTTGGTTCTAGGACATTTGATTTGAGCGCAATCCTCAAACTTAGGTCAAAAAAGCCATTTAAGCCTTTTCACAGTGAGATCTATGCGATATGGCCGAGAAATGTAATTTTGATGTTAACTCCCAAACCGCTGCGCAGAAGTCAACCAAACTTCACCCAATAGTGTATTGTATCACAATCTAGTAGTTACATTTGAAAATTTTGTTTTAGGACATTTTGTTTGAACGCAATCATCAAACTTAATTAAAAAATCATTTAAGCCTTTTCACAGTGAGATCTATGTGATATGGCCGAGAAATGTAATTTTGATGTTAACTCCCAAACCGCTGCGCAGAAGTCAACCAAACTTCCCCCAATAGTGTAATGTATCACATTCTAGTAGTTACATTTGAAAATTTCGTTCTAGGACATTTGGTTTGAGCGCAATCATTAAACTTAGGTCAAAAAAGCCATTTAAGCCTTTTCACAGTGAGATCTATGCGATATGGCCGAGAAATGTAATTTTGATGTTAACTCCCAAACCGCTGCGAAGAAGTCAACCAAACTTCACCCAATAGTGTATTGTATCACAATCTAGTAGTTACATTTGAAAATTTGGTTCTAGGACATTTGATTTGAGCGCAATCCTCAAACTTAGGTCAAAAAAGCCATTTAAGCCTTTTCACAGTGAGATCTATGCGATATGGCCGAGAAATGTAATTTTGATGTTAACTCCCAAACCGCTGCGCAGAAGTCAACCAAACTTCACCCAATAGTGTATTGTATCACATTCTAGTAGTTACATTTAAAAATTTCGTTCTAGGACATTTGGTTTGAGCGCAATTATTAAACTTAGGTCAAAAAAGCCATTTAAGCCTTTTCACAGTGAGATCTATGCGATATGGCCGAGAAATGTAATTTTGATGTTAACTCCCAAACCGCTGCGCAGAAGTAAACCAAACTTCACCCATTAGTGTATTGTATCACAATCTAGTAGTTACATGTGGAAATTTGGTTCTAGGACATTTGATTTGAGCGCAATCCTCAAACTTAGGTCAAAAAAGCCATTTAAGCCTTTTCACAGTGAGATCTATGCGATATGGCCGAGAAATGTAATTTTGATGTTAACTCCCAAACCGCTGCGCAGAAGTCAACCAAACTTCACCCAATAGTGTATTGTATCACATTCTAGTAGTTACATTTGAAAATTTCGTTCTAGGACATTTGTTTTGTGCGCAATTATTAAACTTAGGTCAAAAAAAGCCATTTAAGCCTTTTCACAGTGAGATCTATGCGATATGGCCGAGAAATGTAATTTTGATGTTAACTCCCAAACCGCTGCGCAGAAGTAAACCAAACTTCACCCATTAGTGTATTGTATCACAATCTAGTAGTTACATGTGGAAATTTGGTTCTAGGACATTTGATTTGAGCGCAATCCTCAAACTTAGGTCAAAAAAGACATTTAAGCCTTTTCACAGTGAGATCTATGCGATATGGCCGAGAAATGTAATTTTGATGTTAACTCCCAAACCGCTGCGCAGAAGTCAACCAAACTTCACCCAATAGTGTATTGTATCACAATCTAGTAGTTACATTTGAAAATTTTGTTTTAGGACATTTTGTTTGAACGCAATCATCAAACTTAATTAAAAAAGTCATTTAAGCCTTTTCACAGTGAGATCTATGTGATATGGCCGAGAAATGTAATTTTGATGTTAACTCCCAAACCGCTGCGCAGAAGTCAACCAAACTTCCCCCAATAGTGTAATGTATCACATTCTAGTAGTTACATTTGAAAATTTCGTTCTAGGACATTTGGTTTGAGCGCAATCATTAAACTTAGGTCAAAAAAGCCATTTAAGCCTTTTCACAGTGAGATCTATGCGATATGGCCGAGAAATGTAATTTTGATGTTAACTCCCAAACCGCTGCGAAGAAGTCAACCAAACTTCACCCAATAGTGTATTGTATCACAATCTAGTAGTTACATTTGAAAATTTGGTTCTAGGACATTTGATTTGAGCGCAATCCTCAAACTTAGGTCAAAAAAGCCATTTAAGCCTTTTCACAGTGAGATCTATGCGATATGGCCGAGAAATGTAATTTTGATGTTAACTCCCAAACCGCTGCGCAGAAGTCAACCAAACTTCACCCAATAGTGTATTGTATCACATTCTAGTAGTTACATTTAAAAATTTCGTTCTAGGACATTTGGTTTGAGCGCAATTATTAAACTTAGGTCAAAAAAGCCATTTAAGCCTTTTCACAGTGAGATCTATGCGATATGGCCGAGAAATGTAATTTTGATGTTAACTCCCAAACCGCTGCGCAGAAGTAAACCAAACTTCACCCATTAGTGTATTGTATCACAATCTAGTAGTTACATGTGGAAATTTGGTTCTAGGACATTTGATTTGAGCGCAATCCTCAAACTTAGGTCAAAAAAGCCATTTAAGCCTTTTCACAGTGAGATCTATGCGATATGGCCGAGAAATGTAATTTTGATGTTAACTCCCAAACCGCTGCGCAGAAGTCAACCAAACTTCACCCAATAGTGTATTGTATCACATTCTAGTAGTTACATTTGAAAATTTCGTTCTAGGACATTTGTTTTGTGCGCAATTATTAAACTTAGGTCAAAAAAAGCCATTTAAGCCTTTTCACAGTGAGATCTATGCGATATGGCCGAGAAATGTAATTTTGATGTTAACTCCCAAACCGCTGCGCAGAAGTAAACCAAACTTCACCCATTAGTGTATTGTATCACAATCTAGTAGTTACATGTGGAAATTTGGTTCTAGGACATTTGATTTGAGCGCAATCCTCAAACTTAGGTCAAAAAAGCCATTTAAGCCTTTTCACAGTGAGATCTATGCGATATGGCCGAGAAATGTAATTTTGATGTTAACTCCCAAACCGCTGCGCAGAAGTCAACTAAACTTCACCCAATAGTGTATTGTATCACATTCTAGTAGTTACATTTGAAAATTTCGTTCTAGGACATTTGGTTTGAGCGCAATCATTAAACTTAATTAAAAAAGTCATTTAAGCCTTTTCACAGTGAGATCTATGCGATATGGCCGAGAAATGTAATTTTGATGTTAACTCCCAAACCGCTGCGCAGAAGTCAACCAAACTTCACCCAATAGTGTATTGTATCACATTCTATTAGTTACATTTGAAAATTTCGTTCTAGGACATTTGGTTTGAGCGCAATCATTAAACTTAGGTCAAAAAAGCCATTTAAGCCTTTTCACAGTGAGATCTATGCGATATGGCCGAGAAATGTAATTTTGATGTTAACTCCCAAACCGCTGCGCAGAAGTCAACCAAACTTCACCCAATAGTGTATTGTATCACAATCTAGTAGTTACATTTGAAAATTTTGTTCTAGGAAATTTTGTTTGAGCGCAATCATCAAACTTAATTAAAAAAGTCATTTAAGCCTTTTCACAGTGAGATCTATGCGATATGGCCGAGAAATGTAATTTTGATGTTAACTCCCAAACCGCTGCGCAGAAGTCAACCAAACTTCACCCATTAGTGTATTGTATCACAATCTAGTAGTTACATGTGAAAATTTGGTTCTAGGACATTTGATTTGAGCGCAATTATTAAACTTAGGTCAAAAAAGCCATTTAAGCCTTTTCACAGTGAGATCTATGCGATATGGCCGAGAAATGTAATTTTGATGTTAACTCCCAAACCGCTGCGCAGAAGTCAACCAAACTTCACCCATTAGTGTATTGTATCACAATCTAGTAGTTACATGTGGAAATTTGGTTCTAGGACATTTGATTTGAGCGCAATCCTCAAACTTAGGTCAAAAAAGCCATTTAAGCCTTTTCACAGTGAGATCTATGCGATATGGCCGAGAAATGTAATTTTGATGTTAACTCCCAAACCGCTGCGAAGAAGTCAACCAAACTTCACCCAATAGTGTATTGTATCACAATCTAGTAGTTACATTTGAAAATTTTGTTCTAGGAAATTTTGTTTGAGCGCAATCATCAAACTTAATTAAAAAAGTCATTTAAGCCTTTTCACAGTGAGATCTATGCGATATGGCCGAGAAATGTAATTTTGATGTTAACTCCCAAACCGCTGCGCAGAAGTCAACCAAACTTCACCCATTAGTGTATTGTATCACAATCTAGTAGTTACATGTGAAAATTTGGTTCTAGGACATTTGATTTGAGCGCAATCCTCAAACTTAGGTCAAAAAAGCCATTTAAGCCTTTTCACAGTGAGATCTATGCGATATGGCCGAGAAATGTAATTTTGATGTTAACTCCCAAACCGCTGCGCAGAAGTCAACCAAACTTCACCCAATAGTGTATTGTATCACATTCTAGTAGTTACATTTAAAAATTTCGTTCTAGGACATTTGGTTTGAGCGCAATTATTAAACTTAGGTCACAAAAGCCATTTAAGCCTTTTCACAGTGAGATCTATGCGATATGGCCGAGAAATGTAATTTTGATGTTAACTCCCAAACCGCTGCGCAGAAGTAAACCAAACTTCACCCATTAGTGTATTGTATCACAATCTAGTAGTTACATGTGGAAATTTGGTTCTAGGACATTTGATTTGAGCGCAATCCTCAAACTTAGGTCAAAAAAGCCATTTAAGCCTTTTCACAGTGAGATCTATGCGATATGGCCGAGAAATGTAATTTTGATGTTAACTCCCAAACCGCTGCGCAGAAGTCAACCAAACTTCACCCAATAGTGTATTGTATCACATTCTAGTAGTTACATTTGAAAATTTCGTTCTAGGACATTTGGTTTGAGCGCAATTATTAAACTTAGGTCAAAAAAGCCATTTAAGCCTTTTCACAGTGAGATCTATGCGATATGGCCGAGAAATGTAATTTTGATGTTAACTCCCAAACCGCTGCGCAGAAGTAAACCAAACTTCACCCATTAGTGTATTGTATCACAATCTAGTAGTTACATATGGAAATTTGGTTCTAGGACATTTGATTTGAGCGCAATCCTCAAACTTAGGTCAAAAAAGCCATTTAAGCCTTTTCACAGTGAGATCTATGCGATATGGCCGAGAAATGTAATTTTGATGTTAACTCCCAAACCGCTGCGCAGAAGTCAACCAAACTTCACCCAATAGTGTATTGTATCACAATCTAGTAGTTACATTTAAAAATTTTGTTCTAGGACATTTTGTTTGAACGCAATCATCAAACTTAATTAAAAAAGTCATTTAAGCCTTTTCACAGTGAGATCTATGCGATATGGCCGAGAAATGTAATTTTGATGTTAACTCCCAAACCGCTGCGCAGAAGTCAACCAAACTTCACCCATTAGTGTATTGTATCACAGTCTAGTAGTTACATGTGGAAATTTGGTTATAGGACATTTGATTTGAGCGCAATCCTCAAACTTAGGTCAAAAAAGCCATTTAAGCCTTTTCACAGTGAGATCTATGCGATATGGCCGAGAAATGTAATTTTGATGTTAACTCCCAAACCGCTGCGCAGAAGTCAACCAAACTTCACCCAATAGTGTATTGTATCACAATCTAGTAGTTACATTTGAAAATTTTGTTCTAGGAAATTTTGTTTGAGCGCAATCATCAAACTTAATTAAAAAAGTCATTTAAGCCTTTTCACAGTGAGATCTATGCGATATGGCCGAGAAATGTAATTTTGATGTTAACTCCCAAACCGCTGCGCAGAAGTCAACCAAACTTCACCCATTAGTGTATTTTATCACAATCTAGTAGTTACATGTGGAAATTTGGTTATAGGACATTTGATTTGAGCGCAATCCTCAAACTTAGGTCAAAAAAGCCATTTAAGCCTTTTCACAGTGAGATCTATGCGATATGGCCGAGAAATGTAATTTTGATGTTAACTCCCAAACCGCTGCGCAGAAGTCAACCAAACTTCACCCATTAGTGTATTGTATCACAGTCTAGTAGTTACATGTGGAAATTTGGTTATAGGACATTTGATTTGAGCGCAATCCTCAAACTTAGGTCAAAAAAGCCATTTAAGCCTTTTCACAGTGAGATCTATGCGATATGGCCGAGAAATGTAATTTTGATGTTAACTCCCAAACCGCTGCGCAGAAGTCAACCAAACTTCACCCAATAGTGTATTGTATCACAATCTAGTAGTTACATTTGAAAATTGTGTTCTAGGAAATTTTGTTTGAGCGCAATCATCAAACTTAATTAAAAAAGTCATTTAAGCCTTTTCACAGTGAGATCTATGCGATATGGCCGAGAAATGTAATTTTGATGTTAACTCCCAAACCGCTGCGCAGAAGTCAACCAAACTTCACCCATTAGTGTATTTTATCACAATCTAGTAGTTACATGTGGAAATTTGGTTATAGGACATTTGATTTGAGCGCAATCCTCAAACTTAGGTCAAAAAAGCCATTTAAGCCTTTTCACAGTGAGATCTATGCGATATGGCCGAGAAATGTAATTTTAATGTTAACTCCCAAACCGCTGCGCAGAAGTCAACCAAACTTCACCCATTAGTGTATTGTATCACAATCTAGTAGTTACATTTGAAAATTTCGTTTTAGGACATTTGGTTTGAGCGCAATCTTTAAACTTAGGTCAAAAAAGCCATTTAAGCCTTTTCACAGTGAGATCTATGCGATATGGCCGAGAAATGTAATTTTGATGTTAACTCCCAAACCGCTGCGCAGAAGTCAACCAAACTTCTCCCAATAGTGTATTGTATCACAATCTAGTAGTTACATTTGAAAATTTTGTTCTAGGACATTTTGTTTGAACGCAATCATCAAACTTAATTAAAAAAGTCATTTAAGCCTTTTCACAGTGAGATCTATGCGATATGGCCGAGAAATGTAATTTTGATGTTAACTCCCAAACCGCTGCGCAGAAGTCAACCAAACTTCACCCAATAGTGTATTGTATCACAATCTAGTAGTTACATTTGAAAATTTTGTTCTAGGAAATTTTGTTTGAGCGCAATCATCAAACTTAATTAAAAAGGTAATTTAAGCCTTTTCACAGTGAGATCTATGCGATATGGCCGAGAAATGTAATTTTGATGTTAACTCCCAAACCGCTGCGCAGAAGTCAACCAAACTTCACCCAATAGTGTATTGTATCACAATCTAGTAGTTACATTTGAAAATTTTGTTCTAGGAAATTTTGTTTGAGCGCAATCATCAAACTTAATTAAAAAAGTCATTTAAGCCTTTTCACAGTGAGATCTATGCGATATGGCCGAGAAATGTAATTTTGATGTTAACTCCCAAACCGCTGCGCAGAAGTCAACCAAACTTCACCCATTAGTGTATTTTATCACAATCTAGTAGTTACATGTGGAAATTTGGTTCTAGGACATTTGATTTGAGCGCAATCCTCAAACTTAGGTCAAAAAAGCCATTTAAGCCTTTTCACAGTGAGATCTATGCGATATGGCCGAGAAATGTAATTTTGATGTTCACTCCCAAACCGCTGCGCAGAAGTCAACCAAACTTCACCCATTAGTGTATTGTATCACAATCTAGTAGTTACATGTGGAAATTTGGTTATAGGACATTTGATTTGAGCGCAATCCCCAAACTTAGGTCAAAAAAGCCATTTAAGCCTTTTCACAGTGAGATCTATGCGATATGGCCGAGAAATGTAATTTTGATGTTAACTCCCAAACCGCTGCGCAGAAGTCAACCAAACTTCACCCAATAGTGTATTGTATCACAATCTAGTAGTTACATTTGAAAATTTTGTTCTAGGACATTTTGTTTGAACGCAATCATCAAACTTAATTAAAAAAGTCATTTAAGCCTTTTCACAGTGAGATCTATGCGATATGGCCGAGAAATGTAATTTTGATGTTAACTCCCAAACCGCTGCGCAGAAGTCAACCAAACTTCACCCATTAGTGTATTGTATCACAATCTAGTAGTTACATGTGGAAATTTGGTTATAGGACATTTGATTTGAGCGCAATCCTCAAACTTAGGTCAAAAAAGCCATTTAAGCCTTTTCACAGTGAGATCTATGCGATATGGCCCAGAAATGTAATTTTGATGTTAACTCCCAAACCGCTGCGCAGAAGTCAACCAAACTTCACCCAATAGTGTATTGTATCACAATCTAGTAGTTACATTTGAAAATTTTGTTCTAGGAAATTTTGTTTGAGCGCAATCATCAAACTTAATTAAAAAAGTCATTTAAGCCTTTTCACAGTGAGATCTATGCGATATGGCCGAGAAATGTAATTTTGATGTTAACTCCCAAACCGCTGCGCAGAAGTCAACCAAACTTCACCCAATAGTGTATTGTATCACAATCTAGTAGTTACATTTGAAAATTTTGTTCTAGGAAATTTTGTTTGAGCGCAATCATCAAACTTAATTAAAAAAGTCATTTAAGCCTTTTCACAGTGAGATCTATGCGATATGGCCGAGAAATGTAATTTTGATGTTAACTCCCAAACCGCTGCGCAGAAGTCAACCAAACTTCACCCAATAGTGTATTGTATCACAATCTAGTAGTTACATTTGAAAATTTTGTTCTAGGAAATTTTGTTTGAGCGCAATCATCAAACTTAATTAAAAAGGTAATTTAAGCCTTTTCACAGTGAGATCTATGCGATATGGCCGAGAAATGTAATTTTGATGTTAACTCCCAAACCGCTGCGCAGAAGTCAACCAAACTTCACCCATTAGTGTATTTCATCACAATCTAGTAGTTACATGTGGAAATTTGGTTCTAGGACATTTGATTTGAGCGCAATCCTCAAACTTAGGTCAAAAAAGCCATTTAAGCCTTTTCACAGTGAGATCTATGCGATATGGCCGAGAAATGTAATTTTGATGTTCACTCCCAAACCGCTGCGCAGAAGTCAACCAAACTTCACCCATTAGTGTATTGTATCACAATCTAGTAGTTACATGTGGAAATTTGGTTATAGGACATTTGATTTGAGCGCAATCCTCAAACTTAGGTCAAAAAAGCCATTTAAGCCTTTTCACAGTGAGATCTATGCGATATGGCCCAGAAATGTAATTTTGATGTTAACTCCCAAACCGCTGCGCAGAAGTCAACCAAACTTCACCCAATAGTGTATTGTATCACAATCTAGTAGTTACATTTGAAAATTTTGTTCTAGGAAATTTTGTTTGAGCGCAATCATCAAACTTAATTAAAAAAGTCATTTAAGCCTTTTCACAGTGAGATCTATGCGATATGGCCGAGAAATGTAATTTTGATGTTAACTCCCAAACCGCTGCGCAGAAGTCAACCAAACTTCACCCAATAGTGTATTGTATCACAATCTAGTAGTTACATTTGAAAATTTTGTTCTAGGAAATTTTGTTTGAGCGCAATCATCAAACTTAATTAAAAAAGTCATTTAAGCCTTTTCACAGTGAGATCTATGCGATATGGCCGAGAAATGTAATTTTGATGTTAACTCCCAAACCGCTGCGCAGAAGTCAACCAAACTTCACCCATTAGTGTATTTTATCACAATCTAGTAGTTACATGTGGAAATTTGGTTCTAGGACATTTGATTTGAGCGCAATCCTCAAACTTAGGTCAAAAAAGCCATTTAAGCCTTTTCACAGTGAGATCTATGCGATATGGCCGAGAAATGTAATTTTGATGTTAACTCCCAAACCGCTGCGCAGAAGTCAACCAAACTTCACCCAATAGTGTATTGTATCACATTCTAGTAGTTACATTTGAAAATTTCGTTCTAGGACATTTGGTTTGAGCGCAATTATTAAACTTAGGTCAAAAAAGCCATTTAAGCCTTTTCACAGTGAGATCTATGCGATATGGCCGAGAAATGTAATTTTGATGTTAACTCCCAAACCGCTGCGCAGAAGTCAACCAAACTTCACCCAATAGTGTATTGTATCAAAATCTAGTAGTTACATTTGAAAATTTTGTTCTAGGACATTTTGTTTGAACGCAATCATCAAACTTAATTAAAAAAGTCATTTAAGCCTTTTCACAGTGAGATCTATGCGATATGGCCGAGAAATGTAATTTTGATGTTAACTCCCAAACCGCTGCGCAGAAGTCAACCAAACTTCACCCATTAGTGTATTGTATCACAATCTAGTAGTTACATGTGGAAATTTGGTTATAGGACATTTGATTTGAGCGCAATCCTCAAACTTAGGTCAAAAAAGCCATTTAAGCCTTTTCACAGTGAGATCTATACGATATGGCCGAGAAATGTAATTTTGATGTTAACTCCCAAACCGCTGCGCAGAAGTCAACCAAACTTCACCCATTAGTGTATTGTATCACAATCTAGTAGTTACATGTGGAAATTTGGTTATAGGACATTTGATTTGAGCGCAATCCTCAAACTTAGGTCAAAAAAGCCATTTAAGCCTTTTCACAGTGAGATCTATGCGATATGGCCGAGAAATGTAATTTTGATGTTAACTCCCAAACCGCTGCGCAGAAGTCAACCAAACTTCACCCAATAGTGTATTGTATCACAATCTAGTAGTTACATTTGAAAATTTTGTTCTAGGAAATTTTGTTTGAGCGCAATCATCAAACTTAATTAAAAAAGTCATTTAAGCCTTTTTACAGTGAGATCTATGCGATATGGCCGAGAAATGTAATTTTGATGTTAACTCCCAAACCGCTGCGCAGAAGTCAACCAAACTTCACCCATTAGTGTATTTTATCACAATCTAGTAGTTACATTTGAAAATTTCGTTCTAGGACATTTGGTTTGAGCGCAATCTTTAAACTTAGGTCAAAAAAGCCATTTAAGCCTTTTCACAGTGAGATCTATGCGATATGGCCGAGAAATGTAATTTTGATGTTAACTCCCAAACCGCTGCGCAGAAGTCAACCAAACTTCACCCAATAGTGTATTGTATCACATTCTAGTAGTTACATTTGAAAATTTCGTTCTAGGACATTTGGTTTGAGCGCAATTATTAAACTTAGGTCAAAAAAGCCATTTAAGCCTTTTCACAGTGAGATCTATGCGATATGGCCGAGAAATGTAATTTTGATGTTAACTCCCAAACCGCTGCGCTGAAGTAAACCAAACTTCACCCAATAGTGTATTGTATCACAATCTAGTAGTTACATTTGAAAATTTGGTTCTAGGACATTTGATTTTAGCGCAATCATCAAACTTAATTAAAAAAGTCATTTAAGCCTTTTCACAGTGAGATCTATGCGATATGGCCGAGAAATGTAATTTTGATGTTAACTCCCAAACCGCTGCGCAGAAGTCAACCAAACTTCACCCATTAGTGTATTTTATCACAATCTAGTAGTTACATGTGGAAATTTGGTTCTAGGACATTTGATTTGAGCGCAATCCTCAAACTTAGGTCAAAAAAGCCATTTAAGCCTTTTCACAGTGAGATCTATGCGATATGGCCGAGAAATGTAATTTTGATGTTAACTCCCAAACCGCTGCGCAGAAGTCAACCAAACTTCACCCAATAGTGTATTGTATCACAATCTAGTAGTTACATTTGAAAATTTTGTTCTAGGACATTTTGTTTGAACGCAATCATCAAACTTAATTAAAAAAGTCATTTAAGCCTTTTCACAGTGAGATCTATGCGATATGGCCGAGAAATGTAATTTTGATGTTAACTCCCAAACCGCTGCGCAGAAGTCAACCAAACTTCACCCATTAGTGTATTGTATCACAATCTAGTAGTTACATGTGGAAATTTGGTTATAGAACATTTGATTTGAGCGCAATCCCCAAACTTAGGTCAAAAAAGCCATTTAAGCCTTTTCACAGTGAGATCTATGCGATATGGCCGAGAAATGTAATTTTGATGTTAACTCCCAAACCGCTGCGCAGAAGTCAACCAAACTTCACCCAATAGTGTATTGTATCACAATCTAGTAGTTACATTTGAAAATTTTGTTCTAGGACATTTTGTTTGAACGCAATCATCAAACTTAATTAAAAAAGTCATTTAAGCCTTTTCACAGTGAGATCTATGCGATATGGCCGAGAAATGTAATTTTGATGTTAACTCCCAAACCGCTGCGCAGAAGTCAACCAAACTTCACCCATTAGTGTATTGTATCACAATCTAGTAGTTACATGTGGAAATTTGGTTATAGGACATTTGATTTGAGCGCAATCCTCAAACTTAGGTCAAAAAAGCCATTTAAGCCTTTTCACAGTGAGATCTATGCGATATGGCCGAGAAATGTAATTTTGATGTTAACTCCCAAACCGCTGCGCAGAAGTCAACCAAACTTCACCCAATAGTGTATTGTATCACAATCTAGTAGTTACATTTGAAAATTTTGTTCTAGGAAATTTTGTTTGAGCGCAATCATCAAACTTAATTAAAAAAGTCATTTAAGCCTTTTCACAGTGAGATCTATGCGATATGGCCGAGAAATGTAATTTTGATGTTAACTCCCAAACCGCTGCGCAGAAGTCAACCAAACTTCACCCATTAGTGTATTGTATCACAATCTAGTAGTTACATTTGAAAATTTCGTTCTAGGACATTTGGTTTGAGCGCAATCTTTAAACTTAGGTCAAAAAAGCCATTTAAGCCTTTTCACAGTGAGATCTAAGCGATATGGCCGAGAAATGTAATTTTGATGTTAACTCCCAAACCGCTGCGCAGAAGTCAACCAAACTTCACCCAATAGTGTATTGTATCACATTCTAGTAGTTACATTTGAAAATTTTGTTCTAGGACATTTTGTTTGAACGCAATCATCAAACTTAATTAAAAAAGTCATTTAAGCCTTTTCACAGTGAGATCTATGCGATATGGCCGAGAAATGTAATTTTGATGTTAACTCCCAAACCGCTGCGCAGAAGTCAACCAAACTTCACCCATTAGTGTATTGTATCACAATCTAGTAGTTACATGTGGAAATTTGGTTATAGGACATTTGATTTGAGCGCAATCCTCAAACTTAGGTCAAAAAAGCCATTTAAGCCTTTTCACAGTGAGATCTATGCGATATGGCCGAGAAATGTAATTTTGATGTTAACTCCCAAACCGCTGCGCAGAAGTCAACTAAACTTCACCCATTCGTGTATTGTATCACAATCTAGTAGTTACATGTGGAAATTTGGTTATAGGACATTTGATTTGAGCGCAATCCTCAAACTTAGGTCAAAAAAGCCATTTAAGCCTTTTCACAGTGAGATCTATGCGATATGGCCGAGAAATGTAATTTTGATGTTAACTCCCAAACCGCTGCGCAGAAGTCAACCAAACTTCACCCAATAGTGTATTGTATCACAATCTAGTAGTTACATTTGAAAATTTTGTTCTAGGAAATTTTGTTTGAGCGCAATCATCAAACTTAATTAAAAAAGTCATTTAAGCCTTTTCACAGTGAGATCTATGCGATATGGCCGAGAAATGTAATTTTGATGTTAACTCCCAAACCGCTGCGCAGAAGTCAACCAAACTTCACCCATTAGTGTATTTTATCACAATCTAGTAGTTACATGTGGAAATTTGGTTATAGGACATTTGATTTGAGCGCAATCCTCAAACTTAGGTCAAAAAAGCCATTTAAGCCTTTTCACAGTGAGATCTATGCGATATGGCCGAGAAATGTAATTTTGATGTTAACTCGCAAACCGCTGCGCAGAAGTCAACCAAACTTCACCCATTAGTGTATTGTATCACAATCTAGTAGTTACATTTGAAAATTTCGATCTAGGACATTTGGTTTGAGCGCAATCTTTAAACTTAGGTCAAAAAAGCCATTTAAGCCTTTTCACAGTGAGATCTATGCGATATGGCCGAGAAATGTAATTTTGATGTTAACTCGCAAACCGCTGCGCAGAAGTCAACCAAACTTCACCCATTAGTGTATTGTATCACAATCTAGTAGTTACATTTGAAAATTTTGTTCTAGGACATTTTGTTTGAACGCAATCATCAAACTTAATTAAAAAAGTCATTTAAGCCTTTTCACAGTGAGATCTATGCGATATGGCCGAGAAATGTAATTTTGATGTTAACTCCCAAACCGCTGCGCAGAAGTCAACCAAACTTCACCCAATAGTGTATTGTATCAAAATCTAGTAGTTACATTTGAAAATTTTGTTCTAGGAAATTTTGTTTGAGCGCAATCATCAAACTTAATTAAAAAAGTCATTTAAGCCTTTTCACAGTGAGATCTATGCGATATGGCCGAGAAATGTAATTTTGATGTTAACTCCCAAACCGCTGCGCAGAAGTCAACCAAACTTCACCCATTAGTGTATTTTATCACAATCTAGTAGTTACATGTGGAAATTTGGTTATAGGACATTTGATTTGAGCGCAATCCTCAAACTTAGGTCAAAAAAGCCATTTAAGCCTTTTCACAGTGAGATCTATGCGATATGGCCGAGAAATGTAATTTTGATGTTAACTCCCAAACCGCTGCGCAGAAGTCAACCAAACTTCACCCAATAGTGTATTGTATCACAATCTAGTAGTTACATTTGAAAATTTTGTTCTAGGACATTTTGTTTGAACGCAATCATCAAACTTAATTAAAAAAGTCATTTAAGCCTTTTCACAGTGAGATCTATGCGATATGGCCGAGAAATGTAATTTTGATGTTAACTCCCAAACCGCTGCGCAGAAGTCAACCAAACTTCACCCAATAGTGTATTGTATCACAATCTAGTAGTTACATTTGAAAATTTTGTTCTAGGAAATTTTGTTTGAGCGCAATCATCAAACTTAATTAAAAAAGTCATTTAAGCCTTTTCACAGTGAGATCTATGCGATATGGCCGAGAAATGTAATTTTGATGTTAACTCCCAAACCGCTGCGCAGAAGTCAACCAAACTTCACCCATTAGTGTATTTTATCACAATCTAGTAGTTACATGTGGAAATTTGGTTCTAGGACATTTGATTTGTGCGCAATCCTCAAACTTAGGTCAAAAAAGCCATTTAAGCCTTTTCACAGTGAGATCTATGCGATATGGCCGAGAAATGTAATTTTGATGTTAACTCCCAAACCGCTGCGCAGAAGTCAACCAAACTTCACCCAATAGTGTATTGTATCACATTCTAGTAGTTACATTTGAAAATTTCGTTCTAGGACATTTGGTTTGAGCGCAATTATTAAACTTAGGTCAAAAAAGCCATTTAAGCCTTTTCACAGTGAGATCTATGCGATATGGCCGAGAAATGTAATTTTGATGTTAACTCCCAAACCGCTGCGCAGAAGTCAACCAAACTTCACCCAATAGTGTATTGTATCACAATCTAGTAGTTACATTTGAAAATTTTGTTCTAGGACATTTTGTTTGAGCGCAATCATCAAACTTAATTAAAAAAGTCATTTAAGCCTTTTCACAGTGAGATCTATGCGATATGGCCGAGAAATGTAATTTTGATGTTAACTCCCAAACCGCTGCGCAGAAGTCAACCAAACTTCACCCATTAGTGTATTTTATCACAATCTAGTAGTTACATGTGGAAATTTGGTTATAGGACATTTGATTTGAGCGCAATCCTCAAACTTAGGTCAAAAAAGCCATTTAAGCCTTTTCACAGTGAGATCTATGCGATATGGCCGAGAAATGTAATTTTGATGTTAACTCCCAAACCGCTGCGCAGAAGTCAACCAAACTTCACCCAATAGTGTATTGTATCACAATCTAGTAGTTACATTTGAAAATTTTGTTCTAGGACATTTTGTTTGAACGCAATCATCAAACTTAATTAAAAAAGTCATTTAAGCCTTTTCACAGTGAGATCTATGCGATATGGCCGAGAAATGTAATTTTGATGTTAACTCCCAAACCGCTGCGCAGAAGTCAACCAAACTTCACCCAATAGTGTATTGTATCACAATCTAGTAGTTACATTTGAAAATTTTGTTCTAGGACATTTTGTTTGAACGCAATCATCAAACTTAATTAAAAAAGTCATTTAAGCCTTTTCACAGTGAGATCTATGCGATATGGCCGAGAAATGTAATTTTGATGTTAACTCCCAAACCGCTGCGCAGAAGTCAACCAAACTTCACCCATTAGTGTATTGTATCACAATCTAGTAGTTACATGTGGAAATTTGGTTATAGGACATTTGATTTGAGCGCAATCCTCAAACTTAGGTCAAAAAAGCCATTTAAGCCTTTTCACAGTGAGATCTATGCGATATGGCCGAGAAATGTAATTTTGATGTTAACTCCCAAACCGCTGCGCAGAAGTCAACCAAACTTCACCCAATAGTGTATTGTATCACAATCTAGTAGTTACATTTGAAAATTTTGTTCTAGGAAATTTTGTTTGAGCGCAATCATCAAACTTAATTAAAAAAGTCATTTAAGCCTTTTCACAGTGAGATCTATGCGATATGGCCGAGAAATGTAATTTTGATGTTAACTCCCAAACCGCTGCGCAGAAGTCAACCAAACTTCACCCATTAGTGTATTTTATCACAATCTAGTAGTTACATGTGGAAATTTGGTTATAGGACATTTGATTTGAGCGCAATCCTCAAACTTAGGTCAAAAAAGCCATTTAAGCCTTTTCACAGTGAGATCTATGCGATATGGCCGAGAAATGTAATTTTGATGTTAACTCCCAAACCGCTGCGCAGAAGTCAACCAAACTTCACCCAATAGTGTATTGTATCACAATCTAGTAGTTACATTTGAAAATTTTGTTCTAGGACATTTTGTTTGAACGCAATCATCAAACTTAATTAAAAAAGTCATTTAAGCCTTTTCACAGTGAGATCTATGCGATATGGCCGAGAAATGTAATTTTGATGTTAACTCCCAAACCGCTGCGCAGAAGTCAACCAAACTTCACCCAATAGTGTATTGTATCACAATCTAGTAGTTACATTTGAAAATTTTGTTCTAGGACATTTTGTTTGAACGCATTCATCAAACTTAATTAAAAAAGTCATTTAAGCCTTTTCACAGTGAGATCTATGCGATATGGCCGAGAAATGTAATTTTGATGTTAACTCCCAAACCGCTGCGCAGAAGTCAACCAAACTTCACCCATTAGTGTATTGTATCACAATCTAGTAGTTACATGTGGAAATTTGGTTATAGGACATTTGATTTGAGCGCAATCCTCAAACTTAGGTCAAAAAAGCCATTTAAGCCTTTTCACAGTGAGATCTATGCGATATGGCCGAGAAATGTAATTTTGATGTTAACTCCCAAACCGCTGCGCAGAAGTCAACCAAACTTCACCCAATAGTGTATTGTATCAAAATCTAGTAGTTACATTTGAAAATTTTGTTCTAGGAAATTTTGTTTGAGCGCAATCATCAAACTTAATTAAAAAAGTCATTTAAGCCTTTTCACAGTGAGATCTATGCGATATGGCCGAGAAATGTAATTTTGATGTTAACTCCCAAACCGCTGCGCAGAAGTCAACCAAACTTCACCCATTAGTGTATTTTATCACAATCTAGTAGTTACATGTGGAAATTTGGTTCTAGGACATTTGATTTGAGCGCAATCCTCAAACTTAGGTCAAAAAAGCCATTTAAGCCTTTTCACAGTGAGATCTATGCGATATGGCCGAGAAATGTAATTTTGATGTTAACTCCCAAACCGCTGCGCAGAAGTCAACCAAACTTCACCCAATAGTGTATTGTATCACAATCTAGTAGTTACATTTGAAAATTTTGTTCTAGGACATTTTGTTTGAACGCAATCATCAAACTTAATTAAAAAAGTCATTTAAGCCTTTTCACAGTGAGATCTATGCGATATGGCCGAGAAATGTAATTTTGATGTTAACTCCCAAACCGCTGCGCAGAAGTCAACCAAACTTCACCCATTAGTGTATTGTATCACAATCTAGTAGTTACATGTGGAAATTTGGTTATAGGACATTTGATTTGAGCGCAATCCTCAAACTTAGGTCAAAAAAGCCATTTAAGCCTTTTCACAGTGAGATCTATGCGATATGGCCGAGAAATGTAATTTTGATGTTAACTCCCAAACCGCTGCGCAGAAGTCAACCAAACTTCACCCAATAGTGTATTGTATCACAATCTAGTAGTTACATTTGAAAATTTTGTTCTAGGAAATTTTGTTTGAGCGCAATCATCAAACTTAATTAAAAAAGTCATTTAAGCCTTTTCACAGTGAGATCTATGCGATATGGCCGAGAAATGTAATTTTGATGTTAACTCCCAAACCGCTGCGCAGAAGTCAACCAAACTTCACCCATTAGTGTATTTTATCACAATCTAGTAGTTACATGTGGAAATTTGGTTATAGGACATTTGATTTGAGCGCAATCCTCAAACTTAGGTCAAAAAAGCCATTTAAGCCTTTTCACAGTGAGATCTATGCGATATGGCCGAGAAATGTAATTTTGATGTTAACTCCCAAACCGCTGCGCAGAAGTCAACCAAACTTCACCCAATAGTGTATTGTATCACAATCTAGTAGTTACATTTGAAAATTTTGTTCTAGGACATTTTGTTTGAACGCAATCATCAAACTTAATTAAAAAAGTCATTTAAGCCTTTTCACAGTGAGATCTATGCGATATGGCCGAGAAATGTAATTTTGATGTTAACTCCCAAACCGCTGCGCAGAAGTCAACCAAACTTCACCCAATAGTGTATTGTATCACAATCTAGTAGTTACATTTGAAAATTTTGTTCTAGGAAATTTTGTTTGAGCGCAATCATCAAACTTAATTAAAAAAGTCATTTAAGCCTTTTCACAGTGAGATCTATGCGATATGGCCGAGAAATGTAATTTTGATGTTAACTCCCAAACCGCTGCGCAGAAGTCAACCAAACTTCACCCATTAGTGTATTTTATCACAATCTAGTAGTTACATGTGGAAATTTGGTTCTAGGACATTTGATTTGTGCGCAATCCTCAAACTTAGGTCAAAAAAGCCATTTAAGCCTTTTCACAGTGAGATCTATGCGATATGGCCGAGAAATGTAATTTTGATGTTAACTCCCAAACCGCTGCGCAGAAGTCAACCAAACTTCACCCAATAGTGTATTGTATCACATTCTAGTAGTTACATTTGAAAATTTCGTTCTAGGACATTTGGTTTGAGCGCAATTATTAAACTTAGGTCAAAAAAGCCATTTAAGCCTTTTCACAGTGAGATCTATGCGATATGGCCGAGAAATGTAATTTTGATGTTAACTCCCAAACCGCTGCGCAGAAGTCAACCAAACTTCACCCAATAGTGTATTGTATCACAATCTAGTAGTTACATTTGAAAATTTTGTTCTAGGACATTTTGTTTGAGCGCAATCATCAAACTTAATTAAAAAAGTCATTTAAGCCTTTTCACAGTGAGATCTATGCGATATGGCCGAGAAATGTAATTTTGATGTTAACTCCCAAACCGCTGCGCAGAAGTCAACCAAACTTCACCCATTAGTGTATTTTATCACAATCTAGTAGTTACATGTGGAAATTTGGTTATAGGACATTTGATTTGAGCGCAATCCTCAAACTTAGGTCAAAAAAGCCATTTAAGCCTTTTCACAGTGAGATCTATGCGATATGGCCGAGAAATGTAATTTTGATGTTAACTCCCAAACCGCTGCGCAGAAGTCAACCAAACTTCACCCAATAGTGTATTGTATCACAATCTAGTAGTTACATTTGAAAATTTTGTTCTAGGACATTTTGTTTGAACGCAATCATCAAACTTAATTAAAAAAGTCATTTAAGCCTTTTCACAGTGAGATCTATGCGATATGGCCGAGAAATGTAATTTTGATGTTAACTCCCAAACCGCTGCGCAGAAGTCAACCAAACTTCACCCAATAGTGTATTGTATCACAATCTAGTAGTTACATTTGAAAATTTTGTTCTAGGAAATTTTGTTTGAGCGCAATCATCAAACTTAATTAAAAAAGTCATTTAAGCCTTTTCACAGTGAGATCTATGCGATATGGCCGAGAAATGTAATTTTGATGTTAACTCCCAAACCGCTGCGCAGAAGTCAACCAAACTTCACCCATTATTGTATTTTATCACAATCTAGTAGTTACATGTGGAAATTTGGTTCTAGGACATTTGATTTGTGCGCAATCCTCAAACTTAGGTCAAAAAAGCCATTTAAGCCTTTTCACAGTGAGATCTATGCGATATGGCCGAGAAATGTAATTTTGATGTTAACTCCCAAACCGCTGCGCAGAAGTCAACCACACTTCACCCAATAGTGTATTGTATCACATTCTAGTAGTTACATTTAAAAATTTCGTTCTAGGACATTTGGTTTGAGCGCAATTATTAAACTTAGGTCAAAAAAGCCATTTAAGCCTTTTCACAGTGAGATCTATGCGATATGGCCGAGAAATGTAATTTTGATGTTAACTCCCAAACCGCTGCGCAGAAGTCAACCAAACTTCACCCAATAGTGTATTGTATCACAATCTAGTAGTTACATTTGAAAATTTTGTTCTAGGACATTTTGTTTGAACGCAATCATCAAACTTAATTAAAAAAGTCATTTAAGCCTTTTCACAGTGAGATCTATGCGATATGGCCGAGAAATGTAATTTTGATGTTAACTCCCAAACCGCTGCGCAGAAGTCAACCAAACTTCACCCATTAGTGTATTGTATCACAATCTAGTAGTTACATGTGGAAATTTGGTTATAGGACATTTGATTTGAGCGCAATCCTCAAACTTAGGTCAAAAAAGCCATTTAAGCCTTTTCACAGTGAGATCTATGCGATATGGCCGAGAAATGTAATTTTGATGTTAACTCCCAAACCGCTGCGCAGAAGTCAACCAAACTTCACCCATTCGTGTATTGTATCACAATCTAGTAGTTACATGTGGAAATTTGGTTATAGGACATTTGATTTGAGCGCAATCCTCAAACTTAGGTCAAAAAAGCCATTTAAGCCTTTTCACAGTGAGATCTATGCGATATGGCCGAGAAATGTAATTTTGATGTTAACTCCCAAACCGCTGCGCAGAAGTCAACCAAACTTCACCCAATAGTGTATTGTATCACAATCTAGTAGTTACATTTGAAAATTTTGTTCTAGGAAATTTTGTTTGAGCGCAATCATCAAACTTAATTAAAAAAGTCATTTAAGCCTTTTCACAGTGAGATCTATGCGATATGGCCGAGAAATGTAATTTTGATGTTAACTCCCAAACCGCTGCGCAGAAGTCAACCAAACTTCACCCATTAGTGTATTTTATCACAATCTAGTAGTTACATGTGGAAATTTGGTTATAGGACATTTGATTTGAGCGCAATCCTCAAACTTAGGTCAAAAAAGCCATTTAAGCCTTTTCACAGTGAGATCTATGCGATATGGCCGAGAAATGTAATTTTGATGTTAACTCGCAAACCGCTGCGCAGAAGTCAACCAAACTTCACCCATTAGTGTATTGTATCACAATCTAGTAGTTACATTTGAAAATTTCGTTCTATGACATTTGGTTTGAGCGCAATCTTTAAACTTAGGTCAAAAAAGCCATTTAAGCCTTTTCACAGTGAGATCTATGCGATATGGCCGAGAAATGTAATTTTGATGTTAACTCCCAAACCGCTGCGCAGAAGTCAACCAAACTTCACCCAATAGTGTATTGTATCACATTCTAGTAGTTACATTTGAAAATTTCGTTCTAGGACATTTGGTTTGAGCGCAATTATTAAACTTAGGTCAAAAAAGCCATTTAAGACTTTTCACAGTGAGATCTATGCGATATGGCCGAGAAATGTAATTTTGATGTTAACTCCCAAACCGCTGCGCTGAAGTAAACCAAACTTCACCCAATAGTGTATTGTATCACAATCTAGTAGTTACATTTGAAAATTTGGTTCTAGGACATTTGATTTTAGCGCAATCGTCAAACTTAATTAAAAAAGTCATTTAAGCCTTTTCACAGTGAGATCTATGCGATATGGCCGAGAAATGTAATTTTGATGTTAACTCCCAAACCGCTGCGCAGAAGTCAACCAAACTTCACCCATTAGTGTATTTTATCACAATCTAGTAGTTACATGTGGAAATTTGGTTCTAGGACATTTGATTTGAGCGCAATCCTCAAACTTAGGTCAAAAAAGCCATTTAAGCCTTTTCACAGTGAGATCTATGCGATATGGCCGAGAAATGTAATTTTGATTTTAACTCCCAAACCGCTGCGCAGAAGTCAACCAAACTTCACCCAATAGTGTATTGTATCACAATCTAGTAGTTACATTTGAAAATTTTGTTCTAGGACATTTTGTTTGAGCGCAATCCTCAAACTTAGGTCAAAAAAGCCATTTAAGCCTTTTCACAGTGAGATCTATGCGATATGGCCGAGAAATGTAATTTTGATGTTAACTCCCAAACCGCTGCGCAGAAGTCAACCAAACTTCACCCATTAGTGTATTGTATCACAATCTAGTAGTTACATGTGGAAATTTGGTTATAAGGACATTTGATTTGAGCGCAATCCTCAAACTTAGGTCAAAAAAGCCATTTAAGCCTTTTCACAGTGAGATCTATGCGATATGGCCGAGAAATGTAATTTTGATGTTAACTCCCAAACCGCTGCGCAGAAGTCAACCAAACTTCACCCAATAGTGTATTGTATCACAATCTAGTAGTTACATTTGAAAATTTTGTTCTAGGAAATTTTGTTTGAGCGCAATCATCAAACTTAATTAAAAAAGTCATTTAAGCCTTTTCACAGTGAGATCTATATGATATGGCCGAGAAATGTAATTTTGATGTTAACTCCCAAACCGCTGCGCAGAAGTCAACCAAACTTCACCCATTAGTGTATTTTATCACAATCTAGTAGTTAAATGTGGAAATTTGGTTATAGGACATTTGATTTGAGCGCAATCCTCAAACTTAGGTCAAAAAAGCCATTTAAGCCTTTTCACAGTGAGATCTATGCGATATGGCCGAGAAATGTAATTTTGATGTTAACTCCCAAACCGCTGCGCAGAAGTCAACCAAACTTCACCCAATAGTGTATTGTATCACAATCTAGTAGTTACATTTGAAAATTTTGTTCTAGGACATTTTGTTTGAACGCAATCATCAAACTTAATTAAAAAAGTCATTTAAGCCTTTTCACAGTGAGATCTATGCGATATGGCCGAGAAATGTAATTTTGATGTTAACTCCCAAACCGCTGCGCAGAAGTCAACCAAACTTCACCCAATAGTGTATTGTATCACAATCTAGTAGTTACATTTGAAAATTTTGTTCTAGGAAATTTTGTTTGAGCGCAATCATCAAACTTAATTAAAAAAGTCATTTAAGCCTTTTCACAGTGAGATCTATGCGATATGGCCGAGAAATGTAATTTTGATGTTAACTCCCAAACCGCTGCGCAGAAGTCAACCAAACTTCACCCATTAGTGTATTTTATCACAATCTAGTAGTTACATGTGGAAATTTGGTTCTAGGACATTTGATTTGTGCGCAATCCTCAAACTTAGGTCAAAAAAGCCATTTAAGCCTTTTCACAGTGAGATCTATGCGATATGGCCGAGAAATGTAATTTTGATGTTAACTCCCAAACCGCCGCGCAGAAGTCAACCAAACTTCACCCAATAGTGTATTGTATCACATTCTAGTAGTTACATTTGAAAATTTCGTTCTAGGACATTTGGTTTGAGCGCAATTATTAAACTTAGGTCAAAAAAGCCATTTAAGCCTTTTCACAGTGAGATCTATGCGATATGGCCGAGAAATGTAATTTTGATGTTAACTCCCAAACCGCTGCGCAGAAGTCAACCAAACTTCACCCAATAGTGTATTGTATCACAATCTAGTAGTTACATTTGAAAATTTTGTTCTAGGACATTTTGTTTGAACGCAATCATCAAACTTAATTAAAAAAGTCATTTAAGCCTTTTCACAGTGAGATCTATGCGATATGGCCGAGAAATGTAATTTTGATGTTAACTCCCAAACCGCTGCGCAGAAGTCAACCAAACTTCACCCATTAGTGTATTGTATCACAATCTAGTAGTTACATGTGGAAATTTGGTTATAGGACATTTGATTTGAGCGCAATCCTCAAACTTAGGTCAAAAAAGCCATTTAAGCCTTTTCACAGTGAGATCTATGCGATATGGCCGAGAAATGTAATTTTGATGTTAACTCCCAAACCGCTGCGCAGAAGTCAACCAAACTTCACCCATTAGTGTATTGTATCACAATCTAGTAGTTACATGTGGAAATTTGGTTATAGGACATTTGATTTGAGCGCAATCCTCAAACTTAGGTCAAAAAAGCCATTTAAGCCTTTTCACAGTGAGATCTATGCGATATGGCCGAGAAATGTAATTTTGATGTTAACTCCCAAACCGCTGCGCAGAAGTCAACCAAACTTCACCCAATAGTGTATTGTATCACAATCTAGTAGTTACATTTGAAAATTTTGTTCTAGGAAATTTTGTTTGAGCGCAATCATCAAACTTAATTAAAAAAGTCATTTAAGCCTTTTCACAGTGAGATCTATGCGATATGGCCGAGAAATGTAATTTTGATGTTAACTCCCAAACCGCTGCGCAGAAGTCAACCAAACTTCACCCATTAGTGTATTTTATCACAATCTAGTAGTTACATGTGGAAATTTGGTTATAGGACATTTGATTTGAGCGCAATCCTCAAACTTAGGTCAAAAAAGCCATTTAAGCCTTTTCACAGTGAGATCTATGCGATATGGCCGAGAAATGTAATTTTGATGTTAACTCCCAAACCGCTGCGCAGAAGTCAACCAAACTTCACCCATTAGTGTATTGTATCACAATCTAGTAGTTACATTTGAAAATTTCGTTCTAGGACATTTGGTTTGAGCGCAATCTTTAAACTTAGGTCAAAAAAGCCATTTAAGCCTTTTCACAGTGAGATCTATGCGATATGGCCGAGAAATGTAATTTTGATGTTAACTCCCAAACCGCTGCGCAGAAGTCAACCAAACTTCACCCAATAGTGTATTGTATCACAATCTAGTAGTTACATTTGAAAATTTTGTTCTAGGAAATTTTGTTTGAGCGCAATCACCAAACTTAATTAAAAAAGTCATTTAAGCCTTTTCACAGTGAGATCTATGCGATATGGCCGAGAAATGTAATTTTGATGTTAACTCCCAAACCGCTGCGCAGAAGTCAACCAAACTTCACCCATTAGTGTATTTTATCACAATCTAGTAGTTACATGTGGAAATTTGGTTCTAGGACATTTGATTTGTGCGCAATCCTCAAACTTAGGTCAAAAAAGCCATTTAAGCCTTTTCACAGTGAGATCTATGCGATATGGCCGAGAAATGTAATTTTGATGTTAACTCCCAAACCGCTGCGCAGAAGTCAACCAAACTTCACCCAATAGTGTATTGTATCACAATCTAGTAGTTACATTTGAAAATTTTGTTCTAGGACATTTTGTTTGAACGCATTCATCAAACTTAATTAAAAAAGTCATTTAAGCCTTTTCACAGTGAGATCTATGCGATATGGCCGAGAAATGTAATTTTGATGTTAACTCCCAAACCGCTGCGCAGAAGTCAACCAAACTTCACCCATTAGTGTATTGTATCACAATCTAGTAGTTACATGTGGAAATTTGGTTATAGGACATTTGATTTGAGCGCAATCCTCAAACTTAGGTCAAAAAAGCCATTTAAGCCTTTTCACAGTGAGATCTATGCGATATGGCCGAGAAATGTAATTTTGATGTTAACTCCCAAACCGCTGCGCAGAAGTCAACCAAACTTCACCCAATAGTGTATTGTATCACATTCTAGTAGTTACATTTGAAAATTTCGTTCTAGGACATTTGGTTTGAGCGCAATCCTCAAACTTAGGTCAAAAAAGCCATTTAAGCCTTTTCACAGTGAGATCTATGCGATATGGCCGAGAAATGTAATTTTGATGTTAACTCCCAAACCGCTGCGCAGAAGTCAACCAAACTTCACCCAATAGTGTATTGTATCACATTCTAGTAGTTACATTTGAAAATTTCGTTCTAGGACATTTGGTTTGAGCGCAATCCTCAAACTTAGGTCAAAAAAGCCATTTAAGCCTTTTCACAGTGAGATCTATGCGATATGGCCGAGAAATGTAATTTTGATGTTAACTCCCAAACCGCTGCGCAGAAGTCAACCAAACTTCACCCAATAGTGTATTGTATCACAATCTAGTAGTTACATTTGAAAATTTTGTTCTAGGACATTTTGTTTGAACGCAATCATCAAACTTAATTAAAAAAGTCATTTAAGCCTTTTCACAGTGAGATCTATGCGATATGGCCGAGAAATGTAATATTGATGTTAACTCCCAAACCGCTGCGCAGAAGTCAACCAAACTTCACCCAATATTGTATTGTATCACATTCTAGTAGTTACATTTTAAAATTTCGTTCAAGGACATTTGGTTTGAGCGCAATTATTAAACTTAGGTCAAAAAAGCCATTTAAGCCTTTTCACAGTGAGATCTATGCGATATGGCCGAGAAATGTAATTTTGATGTTAACTCCCAAACCGCTGCGCAGAAGTAAACCAAACTTCACCCATTAGTGTATTGTATCACAATCTAGTAGTTACATGTGGAAATTTGGTTCTAGGATTTGAGCGCAATCCTCAAACTTAGGTCAAAAAAGCCATTTAAGCCTTTTCACAGTGAGATCTATGCGATATGGCCGAGAAATGTAATTTTGATGTTAACTCCCAAACCGCTGCGCAGAAGTCAACCAAACTTCACCCATTAGTGTATTGTATCACAATCTAGTAGTTACATGTGGAAATTTGGTTATAGGACATTTGATTTGAGCGCAATCCTCAAACTTAGGTCAAAAAAGCCATTTAAGCCTTTTCACAGTGAGATCTATGCGATATGGCCGAAAAATGTAATTTTGATGTTAACTCCCAAACCGCTGCGCAGAAGTCAACCAAACTTCACCCAATAGTGTATTGTATCACATTCTAGTAGTTACATTTTAAAATTTCGTTCAAGGACATTTGGTTTGAGCGCAATTATTAAACTTAGGTCAAAAAAGCCATTTAAGCCTTTTCACAGTGAGATCTATGCGATATGGCCGAGAAATGTAATTTTGATGTTAACTCCCAAACCGCTGCGCAGAAGTAAACCAAACTTCACCCATTAGTGTATTGTATCACAATCTAGTAGTTACATGTGGAAATTTGGTTCTAGGACATTTGATTTGAGCGCAATCCTCAAACTTAGGTCAAAAAAGCCATTTAAGCCTTTTCACAGTGAGATCTATGCGATATGGCCGAGAAATGTAATTTTGATGTTAACTCCCAAACCGCTGCGCAGAAGTCAACCAAACTTCACCCAATAGTGTATTGTATCACATTCTAGTAGTTACATTTGAAAATTTCGTTCTAGGACATTTGGTTTGAGCGCAATTATTAAACTTAGGTCAAAAAAGCCATTTAAGCCTTTTCACAGTGAGATCTATGCGATATGGCCGAGAAATGTAATTTTGATGTTAACTCCCAAACCGCTGCGCTGAAGTAAACCAAACTTCACCCATTAGTGTATTGTATCACAATCTAGTAGTTACATGTGGAAATTTGGTTCTAGGACATTTGATTTTAGCGCAATCCTCAAACGTAGGTCAAAAAAGCCATTTAAGCCTTTTCACAGTGAGATCTATGCGATATGGCCGAGAAATGTAATTTTGATGTTAACTCCCAAACCGCTGCGCAGAAGTCAACTAAACTTCACCCAATAGTGTATTGTATCACATTCTAGTAGTTACATTTGAAAATTTCGTTCTAGGACATTTGGTTTGAGCGCAATCATTAAACTTAATTAAAAAAGTCATTTAAGCCTTTTCACAGTGAGATCTATGCGATATGGCCGAGAAATGTAATTTTGATGTTAACTACCAAACCGCTGCGCAGAAGTCAACCAAACTTCACCCAATAGTGTATTGTATCACAATCTAGTAGTTACATTTGAAAATTTTGTTCTAGGACATTTTGTTTGAACGCAATCATCAAACTTAATTAAAAAAGTCATTTAAGCCTTTTCACAGTGAGATCTATGCGATATGGCCGAGAAATGTAATTTTGATGTTAACTCCCAAACCGCTGCGCAGAAGTCAACCAAACTTCACCCAATAGTGTATTGTATCACAATCTAGTAGTTACATTTGAAAATTTTGTTCTAGGAAATTTTGTTTGAGCGCAATCATCAAACTTAATTAAAAAAGTCATTTAAGCCTTTTCACAGTGAGATCTATGCGATATGGCCGAGAAATGTAATTTTGATGTTAACTCCCAAACCGCTGCGCAGAAGTCAACCAAACTTCACCCATTAGTGTATTTTATCACAATCTAGTAGTTACATGTGGAAATTTGGTTCTAGGACATTTGATTTGTGCGCAATCCTCAAACTTAGGTCAAAAAAGCCATTTAAGCCTTTTCACAGTGAGATCTATGCGATATGGCCGAGAAATGTAATTTTGATGTTAACTCCCAAACCGCTGCGCAGAAGTCAACCAAACTTCACCCAATAGTGTATTGTATCACAATCTAGTAGTTACATTTGAAAATTTTGTTCTAGGACATTTTGTTTGAACGCATTCATCAAACTTAATTAAAAAAGTCATTTAAGCCTTTTCACAGTGAGATCTATGCGATATGGCCGAGAAATGTAATTTTGATGTTAACTCCCAAACCGCTGCGCAGAAGTCAACCAAACTTCACCCATTAGTGTATTGTATCACAATCTAGTAGTTACATGTGGAAATTTGGTTATAGGACATTTGATTTGAGCGCAATCCTCAAACTTAGGTCAAAAAAGCCATTTAAGCCTTTTCACAGTGAGATCTATGCGATATGGCCGAGAAATGTAATTTTGATGTTAACTCCCAAACCGCTGCGCAGAAGTCAACCAAACTTCACCCAATAGTGTATTGTATCAAAATCTAGTAGTTACATTTGAAAATTTTGTTCTAGGAAATTTTGTTTGAGCGCAATCATCAAACTTAATTAAAAAAGTCATTTAAGCCTTTTCACAGTGAGATCTATGCGATATGGCCGAGAAATGTAATTTTGATGTTAACTCCCAAACCGCTGCGCAGAAGTCAACCAAACTTCACCCATTAGTGTATTTTATCACAATCTAGTAGTTACATGTGGAAATTTGGTTCTAGGACATTTGATTTGAGCGCAATCCTCAAACTTAGGTCAAAAAAGCCATTTAAGCCTTTTCACAGTGAGATCTATGCGATATGGCCGAGAAATGTAATTTTGATGTTCACTCCCAAACCGCTGCGCAGAAGTCAACCAAACTTCACCCAATAGTGTATTGTATCACAATCTAGTAGTTACATTTGAAAATTTTGTTCTAGGAAATTTTGTTTGAGCGCAATCATCAAAATTAAAAAAGTCATTTAAGCCTTTTCACAGTGAGATCTATGCGATATGGCCGAGAAATGTAATTTTGATGTTAACTCCCAAACCGCTGCGCAGAAGTCAACCAAACTTCACCCATTAGTGTATTTTATCACAATCTAGTAGTTACATGTGGAAATTTGGTTCTAGGACATTTGATTTGTGCGCAATCCTCAAACTTAGGTCAAAAAAGCCATTTAAGCCTTTTCACAGTGAGATCTATGCGATATGGCCGAGAAATGTAATTTTGATGTTAACTCCCAAACCGCTGCGCAGAAGTCAACCAAACTTCACCCAATAGTGTATTGTATCACATTCTAGTAGTTACATTTGAAAATTTCGTTCTAGGACATTTGGTTTGAGCGCAATTATTAAACTTAGGTCAAAAAAGCCATTTAAGCCTTTTCACAGTGAGATCTATGCGATATGGCCGAGAAATGTAATTTTGATGTTAACTCCCAAACCGCTGCGCAGAAGTCAACCAAACTTCACCCAATAGTGTATTGTATCACAATCTAGTAGTTACATTTGAAAATTTTGTTCTAGGACATTTTGTTTGAACGCAATCATCAAACTTAATTAAAAAAGTCATTTAAGCCTTTTCACAGTGAGATCTATGCGATATGGCCGAGAAATGTAATTTTGATGTTAACTCCCAAACCGCTGCGCAGAAGTCAACCAAACTTCACCCATTAGTGTATTGTATCACAATCTAGTAGTTACATGTGGAAATTTGGTTATAGGACATTTGATTTGAGCGCAATCCTCAAACTTAGGTCAAAAAAGCCATTTAAGCCTTTTCACAGTGAGATCTATGCGATATGGCCGAGAAATGTAATTTTGATGTTAACTCCCAAACCGCTGCGCAGAAGTCAACCAAACTTCACCCATTAGTGTATTGTATCACAATCTAGTAGTTACATGTGGAAATTTGGTTATAGGACATTTGATTTGAGCGCAATCCTCAAACTTAGGTCAAAAAAGCCATTTAAGCCTTTTCACAGTGAGATCTATGCGATATGGCCGAGAAATGTAATTTTGATGTTAACTCCCAAACCGCTGCGCAGAAGTCAACCAAACTTCACCCAATAGTGTATTGTATCAAAATCTAGTAGTTACATTTGAAAATTTTGTTCTAGGAAATTTTGTTTGAGCGCAATCATCAAACTTAATTAAAAAAGTCATTTAAGCCTTTTCACAGTGAGATCTATGCGATATGGCCGAGAAATGTAATTTTGATGTTAACTCCCAAACCGCTGCGCAGAAGTCAACCAAACTTCACCCATTAGTGTATTTTATCACAATCTAGTAGTTACATGTGGAAATTTGGTTCTAGGACATTTGATTTGAGCGCAATCCTCAAACTTAGGTCAAAAAAGCCATTTAAGCCTTTTCACAGTGAGATCTATGCGATATGGCCGAGAAATGTAATTTTGATGTTCACTCCCAAACCGCTGCGCAGAAGTCAACCAAACTTCACCCATTAGTGTATTGTATCACAATCTAGTAGTTACATTTGAAAATTTTGTTCTAGGAAATTTTGTTTGAGCGCAATCATCAAACTTAATTAAAAAAGTCATTTAAGCCTTTTCACAGTGAGATCTATATGATATGGCCGAGAAATGTAATTTTGATGTTAACTCCCAAACCGCTGCGCAGAAGTCAACCAAACTTCACCCATTAGTGTATTTTATCACAATCTAGTAGTTACATGTGGAAATTTGGTTATAGGACATTTGATTTGAGCGCAATCCTCAAACTTAGGTCAAAAAAGCCATTTAAGCCTTTTCACAGTGAGATCTATGCGATATGGCCGAGAAATGTAATTTTGATGTTAACTCCCAAACCGCTGCGCAGAAGTCAACCAAACTTCACCCAATAGTGTATTGTATCACAATCTAGTAGTTACATTTGAAAATTTTGTTCTAGGACATTTTGTTTGAACGCAATCATCAAACTTAATTAAAAAAGTCATTTAAGCCTTTTCACAGTGAGATCTATGCGATATGGCCGAGAAATGTAATTTTGATGTTAACTCCCAAACCGCTGCGCAGAAGTCAACCAAACTTCACCCAATAGTGTATTGTATCACAATCTAGTAGTTACATTTGAAAATTTTGTTCTAGGAAATTTTGTTTGAGCGCAATCATCAAAATTAAAAAAGTCATTTAAGCCTTTTCACAGTGAGATCTATGCGATATGGCCGAGAAATGTAATTTTGATGTTAACTCCCAAACCGCTGCGCAGAAGTCAACCAAACTTCACCCATTAGTGTATTTTATCACAATCTAGTAGTTACATGTGGAAATTTGGTTCTAGGACATTTGATTTGTGCGCAATCCTCAAACTTAGGTCAAAAAAGCCATTTAAGCCTTTTCACAGTGAGATCTATGCGATATGGCCGAGAAATGTAATTTTGATGTTAACTCCCAAACCGCTGCGCAGAAGTCAACCAAACTTCACCCAATAGTGTATTGTATCACATTCTAGTAGTTACATTTGAAAATTTCGTTCTAGGACATTTGGTTTGAGCGCAATTATTAAACTTAGGTCAAAAAAGCCATTTAAGCCTTTTCACAGTGAGATCTATGCGATATGGCCGAGAAATGTAATTTTGATGTTAACTCCCAAACCGCTGCGCAGAAGTCAACCAAACTTCACCCAATAGTGTATTGTATCACAATCTAGTAGTTACATTTGAAAATTTTGTTCTAGGACATTTTGTTTGAACGCAATCATCAAACTTAATTAAAAAAGTCATTTAAGCCTTTTCACAGTGAGATCTATGCGATATGACCGAGAAATGTAATTTTGATGTTAACTCCCAAACCGCTGCGCAGAAGTCAACCAAACTTCACCCATTAGTGTATTGTATCACAATCTAGTAGTTACATGTGGAAATTTGGTTATAGGACATTTGATTTGAGCGCAATCCTCAAACTTAGGTCAAAAAAGCCATTTAAGCCTTTTCACAGTGAGATCTATGCGATATGGCCGAGAAATGTAATTTTGATGTTAACTCCCAAACCGCTGCGCAGAAGTCAACCAAACTTCACCCATTAGTGTATTGTATCACAATCTAGTAGTTACATGTGGAAATTTGGTTATAGGACATTTGATTTGAGCGCAATCCTCAAACTTAGGTCAAAAAAGCCATTTAAGCCTTTTCACAGTGAGATCTATGCGATATGGCCGAGAAATGTAATTTTGATGTTAACTCCCAAACCGCTGCGCAGAAGTCAACCAAACTTCACCCAATAGTGTATTGTATCACAATCTAGTAGTTACATTTGAAAATTTTGTTCTAGGAAATTTTGTTTGAGCGCAATCATCAAACTTAATTAAAAAAGTCATTTAAGCCTTTTCACAGTGAGATCTATGCGATATGGCCGAGAAATGTATTTTTGATGTTAACTCCCAAACCGCTGCGCAGAAGTCAACCAAACTTCACCCATTAGTGTATTTTATCACAATCTAGTAGTTACATGTGGAAATTTGGTTATAGGACATTTGATTTGAGCGCAATCCTCAAACTTAGGTCAAAAAAGCCATTTAAGCCTTTTCACAGTGAGATCTATGCGATATGGCCGAGAAATGTAATTTTGATGTTAACTCCCAAACCGCTGCGCAGAAGTCAACCAAACTTCACCCATTAGTGTATTGTATCACAATCTAGTAGTTACATTTGAAAATTTCGTTCTAGGACATTTGGTTTGAGCGCAATCTTTAAACTTAGGTCAAAAAAGCCATTTAAGCCTTTTCACAGTGAGATCTATGTGATATGGCCGAGAAATGTAATTTTGATGTTAACTCCCAAACCGCTGCGCAGAAGTCAACCAAACTTCACCCAATAGTGTATTGTATCACAATCTAGTAGTTACATTTGAAAATTTTGTTCTAGGACATTTTGTTTGAACGCAATCATCAAACTTAATTAAAAAAGTCATTTAAGCCTTTTCACAGTGAGATCTATGCGATATGGCCGAGAAATGTAATTTTGATGTTAACTCCCAAACCGCTGCGCAGAAGTCAACCAAACTTCACCCAATAGTGTATTGTATCACAATCTAGTAGTTACATTTGAAAATTTTGTTCTAGGAAATTTTGTTTGAGCGCAATCATCAAACTTAATTAAAAAAGTCATTTAAGCCTTTTCACAGTGAGATCTATGCGATATGGCCGAGAAATGTAATTTTGATGTTAACTCCCAAACCGCTGCGCAGAAGTCAACCAAACTTCACCCATTAGTGTATTTTATCACAATCTAGTAGTTACATGTGGAAATTTGGTTCTAGGACATTTGATTTGTGCGCAATCCTCAAACTTAGGTCAAAAAAGCCATTTAAGCCTTTTCACAGTGAGATCTATGCGATATGGCCGAGAAATGTAATTTTGATGTTAACTCCCAAACCGCTGCGCAGAAGTCAACCAAACTTCACCCAATAGTGTATTGTATCACAATCTAGTAGTTACATTTGAAAATTTTGTTCTAGGACATTTTGTTTGAACGCATTCATCAAACTTAATTAAAAAAGTCATTTAAGCCTTTTCACAGTGAGATCTATGCGATATGGCCGAGAAATGTAATTTTGATGTTAACTCCCAAACCGCTGCGCAGAAGTCAACCAAACTTCACCCATTAGTGTATTTTATCACAATCTAGTAGTTACATGTGGAAATTTGGTTCTAGGACATTTGATTTGAGCGCAATCCTCAAACTTAGGTCAAAAAAGCCATTTAAGCCTTTTCACAGTGAGATCTATGCGATATGGCCGAGAAATGTAATTTTGATGTTAACTCCCAAACCGCTGCGCAGAAGTCAACCAAACTTCACCCAATAGTGTATTGTATCACATTCTAGTAGTTACATTTGAAAATTTCGTTCTAGGACATTTGGTTTGAGCGCAATTATTAAACTTAGGTCAAAAAAGCCATTTAAGCCTTTTCACAGTGAGATCTATGCGATATGGCCGAGAAATGTAATTTTGATGTTAACTCCCAAACCGCTGCGCTGAAGTAAACCAAACTTCACCCATTAGTGTATTGTATCACAATCTAGTAGTTACATGTGGAAATTTGGTTCTAGGACATTTGATTTTAGCGCAATCCTCAAACGTAGGTCAAAAAAGCCATTTAAGCCTTTTCACAGTGAGATCTATGCGATATGGCCGAGAAATGTAATTTTGATGTTAACTCCCAAACCGCTGAGCAGAAGTCAACTAAACTTCACCCAATAGTGTATTGTATCACATTCTAGTAGTTACATTTGAAAATTTCGTTCTAGGACATTTGGTTTGAGCGCAATCATTAAACTTAATTAAAAAAGTCATTTAAGCCTTTTCACAGTGAGATCTATGCGATATGGCCGAGAAATGTAATTTTGATGTTAACTACCAAACCGCTGCGCAGAAGTCAACCAAACTTCACCCAATAGTGTATTGTATCACAATCTAGTAGTTACATTTGAAAATTTTGTTCTAGGACATTTTGTTTGAACGCAATCATCAAACTTAATTAAAAAAGTCATTTAAGCCTTTTCACAGTGAGATCTATGCGATATGGCCGAGAAATGTAATTTTGATGTTAACTCCCAAACCGCTGCGCAGAAGTCAACCAAACTTCACCCAATAGTGTATTGTATCACAATCTAGTAGTTACATTTGAAAATTTTGTTCTAGGAAATTTTGTTTGAGCGCAATCATCAAACTTAATTAAAAAAGTCATTTAAGCCTTTTCACAGTGAGATCTATGCGATATGGCCGAGAAATGTAATTTTGATGTTAACTCCCAAACCGCTGCGCAGAAGTCAACCAAACTTCACCCATTAGTGTATTTTATCACAATCTAGTAGTTACATGTGGAAATTTGGTTCTAGGACATTTGATTTGTGCGCAATCCTCAAACTTAGGTCAAAAAAGCCATTTAAGCCTTTTCACAGTGAGATCTATGCGATATGGCCGAGAAATGTAATTTTGATGTTAACTCCCAAACCGCTGCGCAGAAGTCAACCAAACTTCACCCATTAGTGTATTTTATCACAATCTAGTAGTTACATGTGGAAATTTGGTTCTAGGACATTTGATTTGAGCGCAATCCTCAAACTTAGGTCAAAAAAGCCATTTAAGCCTTTTCACAGTGAGATCTATGCGATATGGCCGAGAAATGTAATTTTGATGTTAACTCCCAAACCGCTGCGCAGAAGTCAACCAAACTTCACCCAATAGTGTATTGTATCACATTCTAGTAGTTACATTTGAAAATTTCGTTCTAGGACATTTGGTTTGAGCGCAATTATTAAACTTAGGTCAAAAAAGCCATTTAAGCCTTTTCACAGTGAGATCTATGCGATATGGCCGAGAAATGTAATTTTGATGTTAACTCCCAAACCGCTGCGCTGAAGTAAACCAAACTTCACCCATTAGTGTATTGTATCACAATCTAGTAGTTACATGTGGAAATTTGGTTCTAGGACATTTGATTTTAGCGCAATCCTCAAACGTAGGTCAAAAAAGCCATTTAAGCCTTTTCACAGTGAGATCTATGCGATATGGCCGAGAAATGTAATTTTGATGTTAACTCCCAAACCGCTGCGCAGAAGTCAACTAAACTTCACCCAATAGTGTATTGTATCACATTCTAGTAGTTACATTTGAAAATTTCGTTCTAGGACATTTGGTTTGAGCGCAATCATTAAACTTAATTAAAAAAGTCATTTAAGCCTTTTCACAGTGAGATCTATGCGATATGGCCGAGAAATGTAATTTTGATGTTAACTACCAAACCGCTGCGCAGAAGTCAACCAAACTTCACCCAACAGTGTATTGTATCACAATCTAGTAGTTACATTTGAAAATTTTGTTCTAGGACATTTTGTTTGAACGCAATCATCAAACTTAATTAAAAAAGTCATTTAAGCCTTTTCACAGTGAGATCTATGCGATATGGCCGAGAAATGTAATTTTGATGTTAACTCCCAAACCGCTGCGCAGAAGTCAACCAAACTTCACCCAATAGTGTATTGTATCACAATCTAGTAGTTACATTTGAAAATTTTGTTCTAGGAAATTTTGTTTGAGCGCAATCATCAAACTTAATTAAAAAAGTCATTTAAGCCTTTTCACAGTGAGATCTATGCGATATGGCCGAGAAATGTAATTTTGATGTTAACTCCCAAACCGCTGCGCAGAAGTCAACCAAACTTCACCCATTAGTGTATTTTATCACAATCTAGTAGTTACATGTGGAAATTTGGTTCTAGGACATTTGATTTGTGCGCAATCCTCAAACTTAGGTCAAAAAAGCCATTTAAGCCTTTTCACAGTGAGATCTATGCGATATGGCCGAGAAATGTAATTTTGATGTTAACTCCCAAACCGCTGCGCAGAAGTCAACCAAACTTCACCCAATAGTGTATTGTATCACAATCTAGTAGTTACATTTGAAAATTTTGTTCTAGGACATTTTGTTTGAACGCATTCATCAAACTTAATTAAAAAAGTCATTTAAGCCTTTTCACAGTGAGATCTATGCGATATGGCCGAGAAATGTAATTTTGATGTTAACTCCCAAACCGCTGCGCAGAAGTCAACCAAACTTCACCCATTAGTGTATTGTATCACAATCTAGTAGTTACATGTGGAAATTTGGTTATAGGACATTTGATTTGAGCGCAATCCTCAAACTTAGGTCAAAAAAGCCATTTAAGCCTTTTCACAGTGAGATCTATGCGATATGGCCGAGAAATGTAATTTTGATGTTAACTCCCAAACCGCTGCGCAGAAGTCAACCAAACTTCACCCAATAGTGTATTGTATCAAAATCTAGTAGTTACATTTGAAAATTTTGTTCTAGGAAATTTTGTTTGAGCGCAATCATCAAACTTAATTAAAAAAGTCATTTAAGCCTTTTCACAGTGAGATCTATGCGATATGGCCGAGAAATGTAATTTTGATGTTAACTCCCAAACCGCTGCGCAGAAGTCAACCAAACTTCACCCATTAGTGTATTTTATCACAATCTAGTAGTTACATGTGGAAATTTGGTTCTAGGACATTTGATTTGAGCGCAATCCTCAAACTTAGGTCAAAAAAGCCATTTAAGCCTTTTCACAGTGAGATCTATGCGATATGGCCGAGAAATGTAATTTTGATGTTCACTCCCAAACCGCTGCGCAGAAGTCAACCAAACTTCACCCATTAGTGTATTGTATCACAATCTAGTAGTTACATGTGGAAATTTGGTTATAGGACATTTGATTTGAGCGCAATCCCCAAACTTAGGTCAAAAAAGCCATTTAAGCCTTTTCACAGTGAGATCTATGCGATATGGCCGAGAAATGTAATTTTGATGTTAACTCCCAAACCGCTGCGCAAAAGTCAACCAAACTTCACCCAATAGTGTATTGTATCACAATCTAGTAGTTACATTTGAAAATTTTGTTCTAGGACATTTTGTTTGAACGCAATCATCAAACTTAATTAAAAAAGTCATTTAAGCCTTTTCACAGTGAGATCTATGCGATATGGCCGAGAAATGTAATTTTGATGTTAACTCCCAAACCGCTGCGCAGAAGTCAACCAAACTTCACCCAATAGTGTATTGTATCACAATCTAGTAGTTACATTTGAAAATTTTGTTCTAGGAAATTTTGTTTGAGCGCAATCATCAAACTTAATTAAAAAAGTCATTTAAGCCTTTTCACAGTGAGATCTATGCGATATGGCCGAGAAATGTAATTTTGATGTTAACTCCCAAACCGCTGCGCAGAAGTCAACCAAACTTCACCCATTAGTGTATTTTATCACAATCTAGTAGTTACATATGGAAATTTGGTTCTAGGACATTTGATTTGAGCGCAATCCTCAAACTTAGGTCAAAAAAGCCATTTAAGCCTTTTCACAGTGAGATCTATGCGATATGGCCGAGAAATGTAATTTTGATGTTAACTCCCAAACCGCTGCGCAGAAGTCAACCAAACTTCACCCAATAGTGTATTGTATCACAATCTAGTAGTTACATTTAAAAATTTTGTTCTAGGACATTTTGTTTGAACGCAATCATCAAACTTAATTAAAAAAGTCATTTAAGCCTTTTCACAGTGAGATCTATGCGATATGGCCGAGAAATGTAATTTTGATGTTAACTCCCAAACCGCTGCGCAGAAGTCAACCAAACTTCACCCATTAGTGTATTGTATCACAGTCTAGTAGTTACATGTGGAAATTTGGTTATAGGACATTTGATTTGAGCGCAATCCTCAAACTTAGGTCAAAAAAGCCATTTAAGCCTTTTCACAGTGAGATCTATGCGATATGGCCGAGAAATGTAATTTTGATGTTAACTCCCAAACCGCTGCGCAGAAGTCAACCAAACTTCACCCAATAGTGTATTGTATCACAATCTAGTAGTTACATTTGAAAATTTTGTTCTAGGAAATTTTGTTTGAGCGCAATCATCAAACTTAATTAAAAAAGTCATTTAAGCCTTTTCACAGTGAGATCTATGCGATATGGCCGAGAAATGTAATTTTGATGTTAACTCCCAAACCGCTGCGCAGAAGTCAACCAAACTTCACCCATTAGTGTATTGTATCACAGTCTAGTAGTTACATGTGGAAATTTGGTTATAGGACATTTGATTTGAGCGCAATCCTCAAACTTAGGTCAAAAAAGCCATTTAAGCCTTTTCACAGTGAGATCTATGCGATATGGCCGAGAAATGTAATTTTGATGTTAACTCCCAAACCGCTGCGCAGAAGTCAACCAAACTTCACCCAATAGTGTATTGTATCACAATCTAGTAGTTACATTTGAAAATTTTGTTCTAGGAAATTTTGTTTGAGCGCAATCATCAAACTTAATTAAAAAAGTCATTTAAGCCTTTTCACAGTGAGATCTATGCGATATGGCCGAGAAATGTAATTTTGATGTTAACTCCCAAACCGCTGCGCAGAAGTCAACCAAACTTCTCCCAATAGTGTATTGTATCACAATCTAGTAGTTACATTTGAAAATTTTGTTCTAGGACATTTTGTTTGAACGCAATCATCAAACTTAATTAAAAAAGTCATTTAAGCCTTTTCACAGTGAGATCTATGCGATATGGCCGAGAAATGTAATTTTGATGTTAACTCCCAAACCGCTGCGCAGAAGTCAACCAAACTTCACCCAATAGTGTATTGTATCACAATCTAGTAGTTACATTTGAAAATTTTGTTCTACGAAATTTTGTTTGAGCGCAATCATCAAACTTAATTAAAAAAGTCATTTAAGCCTTTTCACAGTGAGATCTATGCGATATGGCCGAGAAATGTAATTTTGATGTTAACTCCCAAACCGCTGCGCAGAAGTCAACCAAACTTCACCCATTAGTGTATTTTATCACAATCTAGTAGTTACATGTGGAAATTTGGTTCTAGGACATTTGATTTGTGCGCAATCCTCAAACTTAGGTCAAAAAAGCCATTTAAGCCTTTTCACAGTGAGATCTATGCGATATGGCCGAGAAATGTAATTTTGATGTTAACTCCCAAACCGCTGCGCAGAAGTCAACCAAACTTCACCCAATAGTGTATTGTATCAAAATCTAGTAGTTACATTTGAAAATTTTGTTCTAGGAAATTTTGTTTGAGCGCAATCATCAAACTTAATTAAAAAAGTCATTTAAGCCTTTTCACAGTGAGATCTATGCGATATGGCCGAGAAATGTAATTTTGATGTTAACTCCCAAACCGCTGCGCAGAAGTCAACCAAACTTCACCCAATAGTGTATTGTATCACAATCTAGTAGTTACATTTGAAAATTTTGTTCTAGGAAATTTTGTTTGAGCGCAATCATCAAACTTAATTAAAAAAGTCATTTAAGCCTTTTCACAGTGAGATCTATGCGATATGGCCGAGAAATGTAATTTTGATGTTAACTCCCAAACCGCTGCGCAGAAGTCAACCAAACTTCACCCATTAGTGTATTTTATCACAATCTAGTAGTTACATGTGGGAATTTGGTTCTAGGACATTTGATTTGTGCGCAATCCTCAAACTTAGGTCAAAAAAGCCATTTAAGCCTTTTCACAGTGAGATCTATGCGATATGGCCGAGAAATGTAATTTTGATGTTAACTCCCAAACCGCTGCGCAGAAGTCAACCAAACTTCACCCAATAGTGTATTGTATCAAAATCTAGTAGTTACATTTGAAAATTTTGTTCTAGGAAATTTTGTTTGAGCGCAATCATCAAACTTAATTAAAAAAGTCATTTAAGCCTTTTCACAGTGAGATCTATGCGATATGGCCGAGAAATGTAATTTTGATGTTAACTCCCAAACCGCTGCGCAGAAGTCAACCAAACTTCACCCATTAGTGTATTTTATCACAATCTAGTAGTTACATGTGGAAATTTGGTTATAGGACATTTGATTTGAGCGCAATCCTCAAACTTAGGTCAAAAAAGCCATTTAAGCCTTTTCACAGTGAGATCTATGCGATATGGCCGAGAAATGTAATTTTGATGTTAACTCCCAAACCGCTGCGCAGAAGTCAACCAAACTTCACCCATTAGTGTATTGTATCACAATCTAGTAGTTACATTTGAAAATTTCGTTTTAGGACATTTGGTTTGAGCGCAATCTTTAAACTTAGGTCAAAAAAGCCATTTAAGCCTTTTCACAGTGAGATCTATGCGATATGGCCGAGAAATGTAATTTTGATGTTAACTCCCAAACCGCTGCGCAGAAGTCAACCAAACTTCTCCCAATAGTGTATTGTATCACAATCTAGTAGTTACATTTGAAAATTTTGTTCTAGGACATTTTGTTTGAACGCAATCATCAAACTTAATTAAAAAAGTCATTTAAGCCTTTTCACAGTGAGATCTATGCGATATGGCCGAGAAATGTAATTTTGATGTTAACTCCCAAACCGCTGCGCAGAAGTCAACCAAACTTCACCCAATAGTGTATTGTATCACAATCTAGTAGTTACATTTGAAAATTTTGTTCTAGGAAATTTTGTTTGAGCGCAATCATCAAACTTAATTAAAAAAGTCATTTAAGCCTTTTCACAGTGAGATCTATGCGATATGGCCGAGAAATGTAATTTTGATGTTAACTCCCAAACCGCTGCGCAGAAGTCAACCAAACTTCACCCATTAGTGTATTTTATCACAATCTAGTAGTTACATGTGGAAATTTGGTTCTAGGACATTTGATTTGTGCGCAATCCTCAAACTTAGGTCAAAAAAGCCATTTAAGCCTTTTCACAGTGAGATCTATGCGATATGGCCGAGAAATGTAATTTTGATGTTAACTCCCAAACCGCTGCGCAGAAGTCAACCAAACTTCACCCAATAGTGTATTGTATCAAAATCTAGTAGTTACATTTGAAAATTTTGTTCTAGGAAATTTTGTTTGAGCGCAATCATCAAACTTAATTAAAAAAGTCATTTAAGCCTTTTCACAGTGAGATCTATGCGATATGGCCGAGAAATGTAATTTTGATGTTAACTCCCAAACCGCTGCGCAGAAGTCAACCAAACTTCACCCATTAGTGTATTTTATCACAATCTAGTAGTTACATGTGGAAATTTGGTTCTAGGACATTTGATTTGAGCGCAATCCTCAAACTTAGGTCAAAAAAGCCATTTAAGCCTTTTCACAGTGAGATCTATGCGATATGGCCGAGAAATGTAATTTTGATGTTCACTCCCAAACCGCTGCGCAGAAGTCAACCAAACTTCACCCATTAGTGTATTGTATCACAATCTAGTAGTTACATGTGGAAATTTGGTTATAGGACATTTGATTTGAGCGCAATCCCCAAACTTAGGTCAAAAAAGCCATTTAAGCCTTTTCACAGTGAGATCTATGCGATATGGCCGAGAAATGTAATTTTGATGTTAACTCCCAAACCGCTGCGCAGAAGTCAACCAAACTTCTCCCAATAGTGTATTGTATCACAATCTAGTAGTTACATTTGAAAATTTTGTTCTAGGACATTTTGTTTGAACGCAATCATCAAACTTAATTAAAAAAGTCATTTAAGCCTTTTCACAGTGAGATCTATGCGATATGGCCGAGAAATGTAATTTTGATGTTAACTCCCAAACCGCTGCGCAGAAGTCAACCAAACTTCACCCAATAGTGTATTGTATCACAATCTAGTAGTTACATTTGAAAATTTTGTTCTAGGAAATTTTGTTTGAGCGCAATCATCAAACTTAATTAAAAAAGTCATTTAAGCCTTTTCACAGTGAGATCTATGCGATATGGCCGAGAAATGTAATTTTGATGTTAACTCCCAAACCGCTGCGCAGAAGTCAACCAAACTTCACCCATTAGTGTATTTTATCACAATCTAGTAGTTACATGTGGAAATTTGGTTATAGGACATTTGATTTGAGCGCAATCCTCAAACTTAGGTCAAAAAAGCCATTTAAGCCTTTTCACAGTGAGATCTATGCGATATGGCCGTGAAATGTAATTTTGATGTTAACTCCCAAACCGCTGCGCAGAAGTCAACCAAACTTCACCCATTAGTGTATTGTATCACAATCTAGTAGTTACATTTGAAAATTTCGTTCTAGGACATTTGGTTTGAGCGCAATCTTTAAACTTAGGTCAAAAAAGCCATTTAAGCCTTTTCACAGTGAGATCTATGCGATATGGCCGAGAAATGTAATTTTGATGTTAACTCCCAAACCGCTGCGCAGAAGTCAACCAAACTTCACCCATTAGTGTATTGTATCACAGTCTAGTAGTTACATGTGGAAATTTGGTTATAGGACATTTGATTTGAGCGCAATCCTCAAACTTAGGTCAAAAAAGCCATTTAAGCCTTTTCACAGTGAGATCTATGCGATATGGCCGAGAAATGTAATTTTGATGTTAACTCCCAAACCGCTGCGCAGAAGTCAACCAAACTTCACCCAATAGTGTATTGTATCACAATCTAGTAGTTACATTTGAAAATTTTGTTCTAGGAAATTTTGTTTGAGCGCAATCATCAAACTTAATTAAAAAAGTCATTTAAGCCTTTTCACAGTGAGATCTATGCGATATGGCCGAGAAATGTAATTTTGATGTTAACTCCCAAACCGCTGCGCAGAAGTCAACCAAACTTCACCCATTAGTGTATTTTATCACAATCTAGTAGTTACATGTGGAAATTTGGTTATAGGACATTTGATTTGAGCGCAATCCTCAAACTTAGGTCAAAAAAGCCATTTAAGCCTTTTCACAGTGAGATCTATGCGATATGGCCGAGAAATGTAATTTTGATGTTAACTCCCAAACCGCTGCGCAGAAGTCAACCAAACTTCACCCATTAGTGTATTGTATCACAATCTAGTAGTTACATTTGAAAATTTCGTTTTAGGACATTTGGTTTGAGCGCAATCTTTAAACTTAGGTCAAAAAAGCCATTTAAGCCTTTTCACAGTGAGATCTATGCGATATGGCCGAGAAATGTAATTTTGATGTTAACTCCCAAACCGCTGCGCAGAAGTCAACCAAACTTCTCCCAATAGTGTATTGTATCACAATCTAGTAGTTACATTTGAAAATTTTGTTCTAGGACATTTTGTTTGAACGCAATCATCAAACTTAATTAAAAAAGTCATTTAAGCCTTTTCACAGTGAGATCTATGCGATATGGCCGAGAAATGTAATTTTGATGTTAACTCCCAAACCGCTGCGCAGAAGTCAACCAAACTTCACCCAATAGTGTATTGTATCACAATCTAGTAGTTACATTTGAAAATTTTGTTCTAGGAAATTTTGTTTGAGCGCAATCATCAAACTTAATTAAAAAAGTCATTTAAGCCTTTTCACAGTGAGATCTATGCGATATGGCCGAGAAATGTAATTTTGATGTTAACTCCCAAACCGCTGCGCAGAAGTCAACCAAACTTCACCCATTAGTGTATTTTATCACAATCTAGTAGTTACATGTGGAAATTTGGTTCTAGGACATTTGATTTGTGCGCAATCCTCAAACTTAGGTCAAAAAAGCCATTTAAGCCTTTTCACAGTGAGATCTATGCGATATGGCCGAGAAATGTAATTTTGATGTTAACTCCCAAACCGCTGCGCAGAAGTCAACCAAACTTCACCCAATAGTGTATTGTATCACAATCTAGTAGTTACATTTGAAAATTTTGTTCTAGGACATTTTGTTTGAACGCATTCATCAAACTTAATTAAAAAAGTCATTTAAGCCTTTTCACAGTGAGATCTATGCGATATGGCCGAGAAATGTAATTTTGATGTTAACTCCCAAACCGCTGCGCAGAAGTCAACCAAACTTCACCCATTAGTGTATTGTATCACAATCTAGTAGTTACATGTGGAAATTTGGTTATAGGACATTTGATTTGAGCGCAATCCTCAAACTTAGGTCAAAAAAGCCATTTAAGCCTTTTCACAGTGAGATCTATGCGATATGGCCGAGAAATGTAATTTTGATGTTAACTCCCAAACCGCTGCGCAGAAGTCAACCAAACTTCACCCAATAGTGTATTGTATCAAAATCTAGTAGTTACATTTGAAAATTTTGTTCTAGGAAATTTTGTTTGAGCGCAATCATCAAACTTAATTAAAAAAGTCATTTAAGCCTTTTCACAGTGAGATCTATGCGATATGGCCGAGAAATGTAATTTTGATGTTAACTCCCAAACCGCTGCGCAGAAGTCAACCAAACTTCACCCATTAGTGTATTTTATCACAATCTAGTAGTTACATGTGGAAATTTGGTTCTAGGACATTTGATTTGAGCGCAATCCTCAAACTTAGGTCAAAAAAGCCATTTAAGCCTTTTCACAGTGAGATCTATGCGATATGGCCGAGAAATGTAATTTTGATGTTCACTCCCAAACCGCTGCGCAGAAGTCAACCAAACTTCACCCATTAGTGTATTGTATCACAATCTAGTAGTTACATGTGGAAATTTGGTTATAGGACATTTGATTTGAGCGCAATCCCCAAACTTAGGTCAAAAAAGCCATTTAAGCCTTTTCACAGTGAGATCTATGCGATATGGCCGAGAAATGTAATTTTGATGTTAACTCCCAAACCGCTGCGCAGAAGTCAACCAAACTTCACCCATTAGTGTATTTTATCACAATCTAGTAGTTACATATGGAAATTTGGTTCTAGGACATTTGATTTGAGCGCAATCCTCAAACTTAGGTCAAAAAAGCCATTTAAGCCTTTTCACAGTGAGATCTATGCGATATGGCCGAGAAATGTAATTTTGAGGTTAACTCCCAAACCGCTGCGCAGAAGTCAACCAAACTTCACCCAATAGTGTATTGTATCACAATCTAGTAGTTACATTTAAAAATTTTGTTCTAGGACATTTTGTTTGAACGCAATCATCAAACTTAATTAAAAAAGTCATTTAAGCCTTTTCACAGTGAGATCTATGCGATATGGCCGAGAAATGTAATTTTGATGTTAACTCCCAAACCGCTGCGCAGAAGTCAACCAAACTTCACCCATTAGTGTATTGTATCACAATCTAGTAGTTACATTTGAAAATTTCGTTTTAGGACATTTGGTTTGAGCGCAATCTTTAAACTTAGGTCAAAAAAGCCATTTAAGCCTTTTCACAGTGAGATCTATGCGATATGGCCGAGAAATGTAATTTTGATGTTAACTCCCAAACCGCTGCGCAGAAGTCAACCAAACTTCTCCCAATAGTGTATTGTATCACAATCTAGTAGTTACATTTGAAAATTTTGTTCTAGGACATTTTGTTTGAACGCAATCATCAAACTTAATTAAAAAAGTCATTTAAGCCTTTTCACAGTGAGATCTATGCGATATGGCCGAGAAATGTAATTTTGATGTTAACTCCCAAACCGCTGCGCAGAAGTCAACCAAACTTCACCCAATAGTGTATTGTATCACAATCTAGTAGTTACATTTGAAAATTTTGTTCTAGGAAATTTTGTTTGAGCGCAATCATCAAACTTAATTAAAAAAGTCATTTAAGCCTTTTCACAGTGAGATCTATGCGATATGGCCGAGAAATGTAATTTTGATGTTAACTCCCAAACCGCTGCGCAGAAGTCAACCAAACTTCACCCATTAGTGTATTTTATCACAATCTAGTAGTTACATGTGGAAATTTGGTTCTAGGACATTTGATTTGAGCGCAATCCTCAAACTTAGGTCAAAAAAGCCATTTAAGCCTTTTCACAGTGAGATCTATGCGATATGGCCGAGAAATGTAATTTTGATGTTCACTCCCAAACCGCTGCGCAGAAGTCAACCAAACTTCACCCATTAGTGTATTGTATCACAATCTAGTAGTTACATGTGGAAATTTGGTTATAGGACATTTGATTTGAGCGTAATCCTCAAACTTAGGTCAAAAAAGCCATTTAAGCCTTTTCACAGTGAGATCTATGCGATATGTCCGAGAAATGTAATTTTGATGTTAACTCCCAAACCGCTGCGCAGAAGTCAACCAAACTTCACCCATTAGTGTATTGTATCACGATGTTAACTCCCAAACCGCTGCGCAGAAGTCAACCAAACTTCACCCAATAGTGTATTGTATCACAATCTAGTAGTTACATTTGAAAATTTTGTTCTAGGAAATTTTGTTTGAGCGCAATCATCAAACTTAATTAAAAAAGTCATTTAAGCCTTTTCACAGTGAGATCTATGCGATATGGCCGAGAAATGTAATTTTGATGTTAACTCCCAAACCGCTGCGCAGAAGTCAACCAAACTTCACCCATTAGTGTATTTTATCACAATCTAGTAGTTACATGTGGAAATTTGGTTCTAGGACATTTGATTTGTGCGCAATCCTCAAACTTAGGTCAAAAAAGCCATTTAAGCCTTTTCACAGTGAGATCTATGCGATATGGCCGTGAAATGTAATTTTGATGTTAACTCCCAAACCGCTGCGCAGAAGTCAACCAAACTTCACCCAATAGTGTATTGTATCACAATCTAGTAGTTACATGTGGAAATTTGGTTATTGGACATTTGATTTGAGCGCAATCCTCAAACGTAGGTCAAAAAAGCCATTCAAGCCTTTTCACAGTGAGATCTATGCGATATGGCCGAGAAATGTAATTTTGATGTTAACTCCCAAACCGCTGCGCAGAAGTCAACCAAACTTCACCCAATAGTGTATTGTATCACAATCTAGTAGTTACATTTGAAAATTTCGTTTTAGGACATTTGGTTTGAGCGCAATCCTCAAACTTAGGTCAAAAAAGCCATTTAAGCCTTTTCGCAGTGAGATCTATGCGATATGGCCGAGAAATGTAATTTTGATGTTAACTCCCAAACCGCTGCGCAGAAGTCAACCAAACTTCACCCATTAGTGTATTGTATCACAATCTAGTAGTTACATGTGGAAATTTGGTTCTAGGACATTTGATTTGAGCGCAATCCTCAAACTTAGGTCAAAAAAGCCATTTAAGCCTTTTCACAGTGAGATCTATGCGATATGGCCGAGAAATGTAATTTTGATGTTAACTCCCAAACCGCTGCGCAGAAGTCAACCAAACTTCACCCAATAGTGTATTGTATCACATTCTAGTAGTTACATTTGAAAATTTCGTTCTAGGACATTTGGTTTGAGCGCAATTATTAAACTTAGGTCAAAAAAGCCATTTAAGCCTTTTCACAGTGAGATCTATGCGATATGGCCGAGAAATGTAATTTTGATGTTAACTCCCAAACCGCTGCGCAGAAGTAAACCAAACTTCACCCATTAGTGTATTATATCACAATCTAGTAGTTACATGTGGAAATTTGGTTCTAGGACATTTGATTTGAGCGCAATCCTCAAACTTAGGTCAAAAAAGCCATTTAAGCCTTTTCACAGTGAGATCTATGCGATATGGCCGAGAAATGTAATTTTGATGTTAACTCCCAAACCGCTGCGCAGAAGTCAACTAAACTTCACCCAATAGTGTATTGTATCACATTCTAGTAGTTACATTTGAAAATTTCGTTTTAGGACATTTGGTTTGAGCGCAATCATTAAACTTAATTAAAAAAGTCATTTAAGCCTTTTCACAGTGAGATCTATGCGATATGGCCGAGAAATGTAATTTTGATGTTAACTCCCAAACCGCTGCGCAGAAGTCAACCAAACTTCACCCAATAGTGTATTGTATCACATTCTAGTAGTTACATTTTAAAATTTCGTTCTAGGACATTTGGTTTGAGCGCAATCCTCAAACTTAGGTCAAAAAAGCCATTTAAGCCTTTTCACAGTGAGATCTATGCGATATGGCCGAGAAATGTAATTTTGATGTTAACTCCCAAACCGCTGCGCAGAAGTCAACCAAACTTCACCCATTAGTGTATTGTATCACATTCTAGTAGTTACATTTTAAAATTTCGTTCTAGGACATTTGGTTTGAGCGCAATCATTAAACTTAGGTCAAAAAAGCCATTTAAGCCTTTTCACAGTGAGATCTATGCGATATGGCCGAGAAATGTAATTTTGATGTTAACTCCCAAACCGCTGCGCAGAAGTAAACCAAACTTCACCCATTAGTGTATTGTATCACAATCTAGTAGTTACATGTGGAAATTTGGTTCTAGGACATTTGATTTGAGCGCAATCCTCAAACTTAGGTCAAAAAAGCCATTTAAGCCTTTTCACAGTGAGATCTATGCGATATGGCCGAGAAATGTAATTTTGATGTTAACTCCCAAACCGCTGCGCAGAAGTCAACCAAACTTCACCCAATAGTGTATTGTATCACATTCTAGTAGTTACATTTGAAAATTTCGTTTTAGGACATTTGGTTTGAGCGCAATCATTAAACTTAATTAAAAAAGTCATTTAAGCCTTTTCACAGTGAGATCTATGCGATATGGCCGAGAAATGTAATTTTGATGTTAACTCCCAAACCGCTGCGCAGAAGTCAACCAAACTTCACCCAATAGTGTATTGTATCACATTCTAGTAGTTACATTTTAAAATTTCGTTCTAGGACATTTGGTTTGAGCGCAATCCTCAAACTTAGGTCAAAAAAGCCATTTAAGCCTTTTCACAGTGAGATCTATGCGATATGGCCGAGAAATGTAATTTTGATGTTAACTCCCAAACCGCTGCGCAGAAGTCAACCAAACTTCACCCATTAGTGTATTGTATCACATTCTAGTAGTTACATTTTAAAATTTCGTTCTAGGACATTTGGTTTGAGCGCAATCATTAAACTTAGGTCAAAAAAGCCATTTAAGCCTTTTCACAGTGAGATCTATGCGATATGGCCGAGAAATGTAATTTTGATGTTAACTCCCTAACCGCTGCGCAGAAGTCAACCAAACTTCACCCAATAGTGTATTGTATCACAATCTAGTAGTTACATGTGGAAATTTGGTTATTGGACATTTGATTTGAGCGCAGTCCTCAAACGTAGGTCAAAAAAGCCATTCAAGCCTTTTCACAGTGAGATCTATGCGATATGGCCGAGAAATGTAATTTTGATGTTAACTCCCAAACCGCTGCGCAGAAGTCAACCAAACTTCACCCATTAGTGTATTGTATCACAATCTAGTAGTTACATTTGAAAATTTTGTTCTAGGACATTTTGTTTGAGCGCAATCATTAAACTTAATTAAAAAAGTCATTTAAGCCTTTTCACAGTGAGATCTATGCGATATGGCCGAGAAATGTAATTTTGATGTTAACTCCCAAACCGCTGCGCAGAAGTCAACCAAACTTCACCCATTAGTGTATTGTATCACATTCTAGTAGTTACATTTTAAAATTTCGTTCTAGGACATTTGGTTTGAGCGCAATCATTAAACTTAGGTCAAAAAAGCCATTTAAGCCTTTTCACAGTGAGATCTATGCGATATGGCCGAGAAATGTAATTTTGATGTTAACTCCCAAACCGCTGCGCAGAAGTCAACCAAACTTCACCCATTAGTGTATTGTATCACAATCTAGTAGTTACATGTGGAAATTTGGTTCTAGAACATTTGATTTGAGCGCAATCCTCAAACTTAGGTCAAAAAAGCCATTTAAGCCTTTTCACAGTGAGATCTATGCGATATGGCCGAGAAATGTAATTTTGATGTTAACTCCCAAACCGCTGCGCAGAAGTCAACCAAACTTCACCCAATAGTGTATTGTATCACAATCTAGTAGTTACATTTGAAAATTTTGTTCTAGGACATTTTGTTTGAACGCAATCATCAAACTTAATTAAAAAAGTCATTTAAGCCTTTTCACAGTGAGATCTATGCGATATGGCCGAGAAATGTAATTTTGATGTTAACTCCCAAACCGCTGCGCAGAAGTCAACCAAACTTCACCCAATAGTGTATTGTATCACAATCTAGTAGTTACATGTGGAAATTTGGTTCTAGGACATTTGATTTGAGCGCAATCCTCAAACCTAGGTCAAAAAAGCCATTTAAGCCTTTTCACAGTGAGATCTATGCGATATGGCCGAGAAATGTAATTTTGATGTTAACTCCCAAACCGCTGCGCAGAAGTCAACCAAACTTCACCCAATAGTGTATTGTATCACAATCTAGTAGTTACATTTGAAAATTTTGTTCTAGGACATTTTGTTTGAATGCAATCATCAAACTTAATTAAAAAAGTCATTTAAGCCTTTTCACAGTGAGATCTATGCGATATGGCCGAGAAATGTAATTTTGATGTTAACTCCCAAACCGCTGCGCAGAAGTCAACCAAACTTCACCCATTAGTGTATTGTATCAAAATCTAGTAGTTACATGTGGAAATTTGGTTATAGGACATTTGATTTGAGCGCAATCCTCAAACTTAGGTCAAAAAAGCCATTTAAGCCTTTTCACAGTGAGATCTATGCGATATGGCCGAGAAATGTAATTTTGATGTTAACTCCCAAACCGCTGCGCAGAAGTCAACCAAACTTCACCCAATAGTGTATTTTATCACAATCTAGTAGTTACATTTGGAAATTTAGTTCTAGGACATTTGATTTGAGCGCAATCTTCAAACTTAATTAAAAAAAGTCATTTAAGCCTTTTCACAGTGAGATCTATGCGATATGGCCGAGAAATGTAATTTTGATGTTCACTCCCAAACCGCTGCGCAGAAGTCAACCAAACTTCAACCATTAGTGTATTGTATCACAATCTAGTAGTTACATGTGGAAATTTGGTTCTAGGACATTTGATTTGAGCGCAATCCTCAAACTTAGGTCAAAAAAGCCATTTAAGCCTTTTCACAGTGAGATCTATGCGATATGGCCGAGAAATGTAATTTTGATGTTAACTCCCAAACCGCTGCGCAGAAGTCAACCAAACTTCACCCAATAGTGTATTGTATCACAATCTAGTAGTTACATTTGAAAATTTTGTTCTAGGACATTTTGTTTGAACGCAATCATCAAACTTAATTAAAAAAGTCATTTAAGCCTTTTCACAGTGAGATCTATGCGATATGGCCGAGAAATGTAATTTTGATGTTAACTCCCAAACCGCTGCGCAGAAGTCAACCAAACTTCACCCATTAGTGTATTGTATCACAATCTAGTAGTTACATGTGGAAATTTGGTTATTGGACATTTGATTTGAGCGCAATCCTCAAACTTAGGTCAAAAAAGCCATTTAAGCCTTTTCGCAGTGAGATCTATGCGATATGGCCGAGAAATGTAATTTTGATGTTAACTCCCAAACCGCTGCGCAGAAGTCAACCAAACTTCACCCATTAGTGTATTGTATCACAATCTAGTAGTTACATGTGGAAATTTGGTTCTAGGACATTTGATTTGAGCGCAATCCTCAAACTTAGGTCAAAAAAGCCATTTAAGCCTTTTCACAGTGAGATCTATGCGATATGGCCGAGAAATGTAATTTTGATGTTAACTCCCAAACCGCTGCGCAGAAGTCAACCAAACTTCACCCAATAGTGTATTGTATCACATTCTAGTAGTTACATTTGAAAATTTCGTTCTAGGACATTTGGTTTGAGCGCAATTATTAAACTTAGGTCAAAAAAGCCATTTAAGCCTTTTCACAGTGAGATCTATGCGATATGGCCGAGAAATGTAATTTTGATGTTAACTCCCAAACCGCTGCGCAGAAGTCAACCAAACTTCACCCATTAGTGTATTGTATCACAATCTAGTAGTTACATGTGGAAATTTGGTTCTAGGACATTTGATTTGAGCGCAATCCTCAAACTTAGGTCAAAAAAGCCATTTAAGCCTTTTCACAGTGAGATCTATGCGATATGGCCGAGAAATGTAATTTTGATGTTAACTCCCAAACCGCTGCGCAGAAGTCAACTAAACTTCACCCAATAGTGTATTGTATCACATTCTAGTAGTTACATTTGAAAATTTCGTTTTAGGACATTTGGTTTGAGCGCAATCATTAAACTTAATTAAAAAAGTCATTTAAGCCTTTTCACAGTGAGATCTATGCGATATGGCCGAGAAATGTAATTTTGATGTTAACTCCCAAACCGCTGCGCAGAAGTCAACCAAACTTCACCCAATAGTGTATTGTATCACATTCTAGTAGTTACATTTTAAAATTTCGTTCTAGGACATTTGGTTTGAGCGCAATCCTCAAACTTAGGTCAAAAAAGCCATTTAAGCCTTTTCACAGTGAGATCTATGCGATATGGCCGAGAAATGTAATTTTGATGTTAACTCCCAAACCGCTGCGCAGAAGTCAACCAAACTTCACCCATTAGTGTATTGTATCACATTCTAGTAGTTACATTTTAAAATTTCGTTCTAGGACATTTGGTTTGAGCGCAATCATTAAACTTAGGTCAAAAAAGCCATTTAAGCCTTTTCACAGTGAGATCTATGCGATATGGCCGAGAAATGTAATTTTGATGTTAACTCCCAAACCGCTGCGCAGAAGTCAACCAAACTTCACCCATTAGTGTATTGTATCACAATCTAGTAGTTACATGTGGAAATTTGGTTATTGGACATTTGATTTGAGCGCAATCCTCAAACTTAGGTCAAAAAAGCCATTTAAGCCTTTTCACAGTGAGATCTATGCGATATGGCCGAGAAATGTAATTTTGATGTTAACTCCCAAACCGCTGCGCAGAAGTCAACCAAACTTCACCCATTAGTGTATTGTATCACAATCTAGTAGTTACATGTGGAAATTTGGTTCTAGGACATTTGATTTGAGCGCAATCCTCAAACTTAGGTCAAAAAAGCCATTTAAGCCTTTTCACAGTGAGATCTATGCGATATGGCCGAGAAATGTAATTTTGATGTTAACTCCCAAACCGCTGCGCAGAAGTCAACCAAACTTCACCCAATAGTGTATTGTATCACACTCTAGTAGTTACATTTGAAAATTTCGTTCTAGGACATTTGGTTTGAGCGCAATTATTAAACTTAGGTCAAAAAAGCCATTTAAGCCTTTTCACAGTGAGATCTATGCGATATGGCCGAGAAATGTAATTTTGATGTTAACTCCCAAACCGCTGCGCAGAAGTAAACCAAACTTCACCCATTAGTGTATTGTATCACAATCTAGTAGTTACATGTGGAAATTTGGTTCTAGGACATTTGATTTGAGCGCAATCCTCAAACTTAGGTCAAAAAAGCCATTTAAGCCTTTTCACAGTGAGATCTATGCGATATGGCCGAGAAATGTAATTTTGATGTTAACTCCCAAACCGCTGCGCAGAAGTCAACCAAACTTCACCCAATAGTGTATTGTATCACATTCTAGTAGTTACATTTGAAAATTTCGTTTTAGGACATTTGGTTTGAGCGCAATCATTAAACTTAATTAAAAAAGTCATTTAAGCCTTTTCACAGTGAGATCTATGCGATATGGCCGAGAAATGTAATTTTGATGTTAACTCCCAAACCGCTGCGCAGAAGTCAACCAAACTTCACCCAATAGTGTATTGTATCACATTCTAGTAGTTACATTTTAAAATTTCGTTCTAGGACATTTGGTTTGAGCGCAATCCTCAAACTTAGGTCAAAAAAGCCATTTAAGCCTTTTCACAGTGAGATCTATGCGATATGGCCGAGAAATGTAATTTTGATGTTAACTCCCAAACCGCTGCGCAGAAGTCAACCAAACTTCACCCATTAGTGTATTGTATCACATTCTAGTAGTTACATTTTAAAATTTCGTTCTAGGACATTTGGTTTGAGCGCAATCATTAAACTTAGGTCAAAAAAGCCATTTAAGCCTTTTCACAGTGAGATCTATGCGATATGGCCGAGAAATGTAATTTTGATGTTAACTCCCAAACCGCTGCGCAGAAGTCAACCAAACTTCACCCAATAGTGTATTGTATCACAATCTAGTAGTTACATGTGGAAATTTGGTTATTGGACATTTGATTTGAGCGCAATCCTCAAACGTAGGTCAAAAAAGCCATTCAAGCCTTTTCACAGTGAGATCTATGCGATATGGCCGAGAAATGTAATTTTGATGTTAACTCCCAAACCGCTGCGCAGAAGTCAACCAAACTTCACCCATTAGTGTATTGTATCACAATCTAGTAGTTACATTTGAAAATTTTGTTCTAGGACATTTTGTTTGAGCGCAATCATTAAACTTAATTAAAAAAGTCATTTAAGCCTTTTCACAGTGAGATCTATGCGATATGGCCGAGAAATGTAATTTTGATGTTAACTCCCAAACCGCTGCGCAGAAGTCAACCAAACTTCACCCATTAGTGTATTGTATCACAATCTAGTAGTTACATGTGGAAATTTGGTTCTAGGACATTTGATTTGAGCGCAATCCTCAAACGTAGGTCAAAAAAGCCATTTAAGCCTTTTCACAGTGAGATCTATGCGATATGGCCGAGAAATGTAATTTTGATGTTAACTCCCAAACCGCTGCGCAGAAGTCAACCAAACTTCACCCAATAGTGTATTGTATCACATTCTAGTAGTTACATTTTAAAATTTCGTTCTAGGACATTTGGTTTGAGCGCAATTATTAAACTTCGGTCAAAAAAGCCATTTAAGCCTTTTCACAGTGAGATCTATGCGATATGGCCGAGAAATGTAATTTTGATGTTAACTCCCAAACCGCTGCGCAGAAGTAAACCAAACTTCACCCATTAGTGTATTGTATCACAATCTAGTAGTTACATGTGGAAATTTGGTTCTAGGACATTTGATTTGAGCGCAATCCTCAAACTTAGGTCAAAAAAGCCATTTAAGCCTTTTCACAGTGAGATCTATGCGATATGGCCGAGAAATGTAATTTTGATGTTAACTCCCAAACCGCTGCGCAGAAGTCAACCAAACTTCACCCAATAGTGTATTGTATCACAATCTAGTAGTTACATTTGAAAATTTTGTTCTAGGACATTTTGTTTGAATGCAATCATCAAACTTAATTAAAAAAGTCATTTAAGCCTTTTCACAGTGAGATCTATGCGATATGGCCGAGAAATGTAATTTTGATGTTAACTCCCAAACCGCTGCGCAGAAGTCAACCAAACTTCACCCATTAGTGTATTGTATCAAAATCTAGTAGTTACATGTGGAAATTTGGTTATAGGACATTTGATTTGAGCGCAATCCTCAAACTTAGGTCAAAAAAGCCATTTAAGCCTTTTCACAGTGAGATCTATGCGATATGGCCGAGAAATGTAATTTTGATGTTAACTCCCAAACCGCTGCGCAGAAGTCAACCAAACTTCACCCAATAGTGTATTTTATCACAATCTAGTAGTTACATTTGGAAATTTAGTTCTAGGACATTTGATTTGAGCGCAATCTTCAAACTTAATTAAAAAAAGTCATTTAAGCCTTTTCACAGTGCGATCTATGCGATATGGCCGAGAAATGTAATTTTGATGTTCACTCCCAAACCGCTGCGCAGAAGTCAACCAAACTTCAACCATTAGTGTATTGTATCACAATCTAGTAGTTACATGTGGAAATTTGGTTCTAGGACATTTGATTTGAGCGCAATCCTCAAACTTAGGTCAAAAAAGCCATTTAAGCCTTTTCACAGTGAGATATATGCGATATGGCCGAGAAATGTAATTTTGATGTTAACTCCCAAACCGCTGCGCAGAAGTCAACCAAACTTCACCCAATAGTGTATTGTATCACAATCTAGTAGTTACATTTGAAAATTTTGTTCTAGGACATTTTGTTTGAACGCAATCATCAAACTTAATTAAAAAAGTCATTTAAGCCTTTTCACAGTGAGATCTATGCGATATGGCCGAGAAATGTAATTTTGATGTTAACTCCCAAACCGCTGCGCAGAAGTCAACCAAACTTCACCCATTAGGGTATTGTATCACAATCTAGTAGTTACATGTGGAAATTTGGTTATTGGACATTTGGTTTGAGCGCAATTATTAAACTTAGGTCAAAAAAGCCATTTAAGCCTTTTCACAGTGAGATCTATGCGATATGGCCGAGAAATGTAATTTTGATGTTAACTCCCAAACCGCTGCGCAGAAGTAAACCAAACTTCACCCATTAGTGTATTGTATCACAATCTAGTAGTTACATGTGGAAATTTGGTTCTAGGACATTTGATTTGAGCGCAATCCTCAAACTTAGGTCAAAAAAGCCATTTAAGCCTTTTCACAGTGAGATCTATGCGATATGGCCGAGAAATGTAATTTTGATGTTAACTCCCAAACCGCTGCGCAGAAGTCAACTAAACTTCACCCAATAGTGTATTGTATCACATTCTAGTAGTTACATTTGAAAATTTCGTTTTAGGACATTTGGTTTGAGCGCAATCATTAAACTTAATTAAAAAAGTCATTTAAGCCTTTTCACAGTGAGATCAATGCGATATGGCCGAGAAATGTAATTTTGATAACTCCCAAACCGCTGCGCAGAAGTCAACCAAACTTCACCCAATAGTGTATTGTATCACATTCTAGTAGTTACATTTTAAAATTTCGTTCTAGGACATTTGGTTTGAGCGCAATCCTCAAACTTAGGTCAAAAAAGCCATTTAAGCCTTTTCACAGTGAGATCTATGCGATATGGCCGAGAAATGTAATTTTGATGTTAACTCCCAAACCGCTGCGCAGAAGTCAACCAAACTTCACCCATTAGTGTATTGTATCACATTCTAGTAGTTACATTTTAAAATTTCGTTCTAGGACATTTGGTTTGAGCGCAATCATTAAACTTAAGTCAAAAAAGCCATTTAAGCCTTTTCACAGTGAGATCTATGCGATATGGCCGAGAAATGTAATTTTGATGTTAACTCCCAAACCGCTGCGCAGAAGTCAACCAAACTTCACCCAATAGTGTATTGTATCACAATCTCGTAGTTACATGTGGAAATTTGGTTATTGGACATTTGATTTGAGCGCAATCCTCAAACGTAGGTCAAAAAAGCCATTTAAGCCTTTTCACAGTGAGATCTATGCGATATGGCCGAGAAATGTAATTTTGATGTTAACTCCCAAACCGCTGCGCAGAAGTCAACCAAACTTCACCCATTAGTGTATTGTATCACATTCTAGTAGTTACATTTTAAAATTTCGTTCTAGGACATTTGGTTTGAGCGCAATCATTAAACTTAGGTCAAAAAAGCCATTTAAGCCTTTTCACAGTGAGATCTATGCGATATGGCCGAGAAATGTAATGTAATTTTGATGTTAACTCCCAAACCGCTGCGCAGAAGTCAACCAAACTTCACCCAATAGTGTATTGTATCACAATCTAGTAGTTACATTTGAAAATTTCGTTTTAGGACATTTGATTTGAGCGCAATCCTCAAACTTAGGTCAAAAAAGCCATTTAAGCCTTTTCACAGTGAGATCTATGCGATATGGCCGAGAAATGTAATTTTGATGTTAACTCCCAAACCGCTGCGCAGAAGTCAACCAAACTTCACCCAATAGTGTATTGTATCACAATCTAGTAGTTACATTTGAAAATTTTGTTCTAGGACATTTTGTTTGAATGCAATCATCAAACTTAATTAAAAAAGTCATTTAAGCCTTTTCACAGTGAGATCTATGCGATATGGCCGAGAAATGTAATTTTGATGTTAACTCCCAAACCGCTGCGCAGAAGTCAACCAAACTTCACCCATTAGTGTATTGTATCAAAATCTAGTAGTTACATGTGGAAATTTGGTTATAGGACATTTGATTTGAGCGCAATCCTCAAACTTAGGTCAAAAAAGCCATTTAAGCCTTTTCACAGTGAGATCTATGCGATATGGCCGAGAAATGTAATTTTGATGTTAACTCCCAAACCGCTGCGCAGAAGTCAACCAAACTTCACCCAATAGTGTATTTTATCACAATCTAGTAGTTACATTTGGAAATTTAGTTCTAGGACATTTGATTTGAGCGCAATCTTCAAACTTAATTAAAAAAAGCCATTTAAGCCTTTTCACAGTGAGATCTATGCGATATGGCCGAGAAATGTAATTTTGATGTTAACTCCCAAACCGCTGCGCAGAAGTCAACCAAACTTCACCCAATAGTGTATTGTATCACAATCTAGTAGTTACATTTGAAAATTTTGTTCTAGGACATTTTGTTTGAACGCAATCATCAAACTTAATTAAAAAAGTCATTTAAGCCTTTTCACAGTGAGATCTATGCGATATGGCCGAGAAATGTAATTTTGATGTTAACTCCCAAACCGCTGCGCAGAAGTCAACCAAACTTCACCCATTAGTGTATTGTATCACAATCTAGTAGTTACATGTGGAAATTTGGTTATTGGACATTTGATTTGAGCGCAATCCTCAAACTTAGGTCAAAAAAGCCATTTAAGCCTTTTCACAGTGAGATCTATGCGATATGGCCGAGAAATGTAATTTTGATGTTAACTCCCAAACCGCTGCGCAGAAGTAAACCAAACTTCACCCATTAGTGTATTGTATCACAATCTAGTAGTTACATGTGGAAATTTGGTTCTAGGACATTTGATTTGAGCGCAATCCTCAAACTTAGGTCAAAAAAGCCATTTAAGCCTTTTCACAGTGAGATCTATGCGATATGGCCGAGAAATGTAATTTTGATGTTAACTCCCAAACCGCTGCGCAGAAGTCAACCAAACTTCACCCAATAGTGTATTGTATCACAATCTAGTAGTTACATTTGAAAATTTTGTTCTAGGACATTTTGTTTGAACGCAATAATCAAACTTAATTAAAAAAGTCATTTAAGCCTTTTCACAGTGAGATCTATGCGATATGGCCGAGAAATGTAATTTTGATGTTAACTCCCAAACCGCTGCGCAGAAGTCAACCAAACTTCACCCAATAGTGTATTGTATCATAATCTAGTAGTTACATTTGAAAATTTTGTTCTAGGACATTTTGTTTGAGCGCAATCCTCAAACTTAGGTCAAAAAAGCCATTTAAGCCTTTTCACAATGAGATCTATGCGATATGGCCGAGAAATGTAATTTTGATGTTAACTCCCAAACCGCTGCGCAGAAGTCAACCAAACTTCACCGAATAGTGTATTGTATCACATTCTAGTAGTTACATTTGAAAATTTCGTTCTAGGACATTTGGTTTGAGCGCAATCATTAAACTTAGGTCAAAAAAGCCATTTAAGCCTTTTCACAGTGAGATCTATGCGATATGGCCGAGAAATGTAATTTTGATGTTAACTCCCAAACCGCTGCGCAGAAGTAAACCAAACTTCACCCATTAGTGTATTGTATCACAATCTAGTAGTTACATGTGGAAATTTGGTTCTAGGACATTTGATTTGAGCGCAATCCTCAAACTTAGGTCAAAAAAGCCATTTAAGCCTTTTCACAGTGAGATCTATGCGATATGGCCGAGAAATGTAATTTTGATGTTAACTCCCAAACCGCTGCGCAGAAGTCAACCAAACTTCACCCAATAGTGTATTGTATCACATTCTAGTAGTTACATTTGGAAATTTAGTTCTAGGACATTTGATTTGAGCGCAATCTTCAAACTTAATTAAAAAAAGTCATTTAAGCCTTTTCACAGTGAGATCTATGCGATATGGCCGAGAAATGTAATTTTGATGTTCACTCCCAAACCGCTGCGCAGAAGTCAACCAAACTTCAACCATTAGTGTATTGTATCACAATCTAGTAGTTACATGTGGAAATTTGGTTCTAGGACATTTGATTTGAGCGCAATCCTCAAACTTAGGTCAAAAAAGCCATTTAAGCCTTTTCACAGTGAGATCTATGCGATATGGCCGAGAAATGTAATTTTGATGTTAACTCCCAAACCGCTGCGCAGAAGTCAACCAAACTTCACCCAATAGTGTATTGTATCACACTCTAGTAGTTACATTTGAAAATTTTGTTCTAGGACATTTTGTTTGAACGCAATCATCAAACTTAATTAAAAAAGTCATTTAAGCCTTTTCACAGTGAGATCTATGCGATATGGCCGAGAAATGTAATTTTGATGTTAACTCCCAAACCGCTGCACAGAAGTCAACCAAACTTCACCCATTAGTGTATTGTATCACAATCTAGTAGTTACATGTGGAAATTTGGTTATTGGACATTTGATTTGAGCGCAATCCTCAAACTTAGGTCAAAAAAGCCATTTAAGCCTTTTCACAGTGAGATCTATGCGATATGGCCGAGAAATGTAATTTTGATGTTAACTCCCAAACCGCTGCGCAGAAGTCAACCAAACTTCACCCATTAGTGTATTGTATCACAATCTAGTAGTTACATGTGGAAATTTGGTTCTAGGACATTTGATTTGAGCGCAATCCTCAAACTTAGGTCAAAAAAGCCATTTAAGCCTTTTCACAGTGAGATCTATGCGATATGGCCGAGAAATGTAATTTTGATGTTAACTCCCAAACCGCTGCGCAGAAGTCAACCAAACTTCACCCAATAGTGTATTGTATCACATTCTAGTAGTTACATTTGAAAATTTCGTTCTAGGACATTTGGTTTGAGCGCAATTATTAAACTTAGGTCAAAAAAGCCATTTAAGCCTTTTCACAGTGAGATCTACGCGATATGGCCGAGAAATGTAATTTTGATGTTAACTCCCAAACCGCTGCGCAGAAGTAAACCAAACTTCACCCATTAGTGTATTGTATCACAATCTAGTAGTTACATGTGGAAATTTGGTTCTAGGACATTTGATTTGAGCGCAATCCTCAAACTTAGGTCAAAAAAGCCATTTAAGCCTTTTCACAGTGAGATCTATGCGATATGGCCGAGAAATGTAATTTTGATGTTAACTCCCAAACCGCTGCGCAGAAGTCAACTAAACTTCACCCAATAGTGTATTGTATCACATTCTAGTAGTTACATTTGAAAATTTCGTTTTAGGACATTTGGTTTGAGCGCAATCATTAAACTTAATTAAAAAAGTCATTTAAGCCTTTTCACAGTGAGATCTATGCGATATGGCCGAGAAATGTAATTTTGATGTTAACTCCCAAACCGCTGCACAGAAGTCAACCAAACTTCACCCATTAGTGTATTGTATCACAATCTAGTAGTTACATGTGGAAATTTGGTTATTGGACATTTGATTTGAGCGCAATCCTCAAACTTAGGTCAAAAAAGCCATTTAAGCCTTTTCACAGTGAGATCTATGCGATATGGCCGAGAAATGTAATTTTGATGTTAACTCCCAAACCGCTGCGCAGAAGTCAACCAAACTTCACCCATTAGTGTATTGTATCACAATCTAGTAGTTACATGTGGAAATTTGGTTCTAGGACATTTGATTTGAGCGCAATCCTCAAACTTAGGTCAAAAAAGCCATTTAAGCCTTTTCACAGTGAGATCTATGCGATATGGCCGAGAAATGTAATTTTGATGTTAACTCCCAAACCGCTGCGCAGAAGTCAACCAAACTTCACCCAATAGTGTATTGTATCACATTCTAGTAGTTACATTTGAAAATTTCGTTCTAGGACATTTGGTTTGAGCGCAATTATTAAACTTAGGTCAAAAAAGCCATTTAAGCCTTTTCACAGTGAGATCTACGCGATATGGCCGAGAAATGTAATTTTGATGTTAACTCCCAAACCGCTGCGCAGAAGTAAACCAAACTTCACCCATTAGTGTATTGTATCACAATCTAGTAGTTACATGTGGAAATTTGGTTCTAGGACATTTGATTTGAGCGCAATCCTCAAACTTAGGTCAAAAAAGCCATTTAAGCCTTTTCACAGTGAGATCTATGCGATATGGCCGAGAAATGTAATTTTGATGTTAACTCCCAAACCGCTGCGCAGAAGTCAACCAAACTTCACCCAATAGTGTATTTTATCACAATCTAGTAGTTACATTTGGAAATTTAGTTCTAGGACATTTGATTTGAGCGCAATCTTCAAACTTAATTAAAAAAAGTCATTTAAGCCTTTTCACAGTGAGATCTATGCGATATGGCCGAGAAATGTAATTTTGATGTTCACTCCCAAACCGCTGCGCAGAAGTCAACCAAACTTCAACCATTAGTGTATTGTATCACAATCTAGTAGTTACATGTGGAAATTTGGTTCTAGGACATTTGATTTGAGCGCAATCCTCAAACTTAGGTCAAAAAAGCCATTTAAGCCTTTTCACAGTGAGATCTATGCGATATGGCCGAGAAATGTAATTTTGATGTTAACTCCCAAACCGCTGCGCAGAAGTCAACCAAACTTCACCCAATAGTGTATTGTATCACAATCTAGTAGTTACATTTGAAAATTTTGTTCTAGGACATTTTGTTTGAATGCAATCATCAAACTTAATTAAAAAAGTCATTTAAGCCTTTTCACAGTGAGATCTATGCGATATGGCCGAGAAATGTAATTTTGATGTTAACTCCCAAACCGCTGCGCAGAAGTCAACCAAACTTCACCCATTAGTGTATTGTATCAAAATCTAGTAGTTACATGTGGAAATTTGGTTATAGGACATTTGATTTGAGCGCAATCCTCAAACTTAGGTCAAAAAAGCCATTTAAGCCTTTTCACAGTGAGATCTATGCGATATGGCCGAGAAATGTAATTTTGATGTTAACTCCCAAACCGCTGCGCAGAAGTCAACCAAACTTCACCCAATAGTGTATTTTATCACAATCTAGTAGTTACATTTGGAAATTTAGTTCTAGGACATTTGATTTGAGCGCAATCTTCAAACTTAATTAAAAAAAGTCATTTAAGCCTTTTCACAGTGAGATCTATGCGATATGGCCGAGAAATGTAATTTTGATGTTCACTCCCAAACCGCTGCGCAGAAGTCAACCAAACTTCAACCATTAGTGTATTGTATCACAATCTAGTAGTTACATGTGGAAATTTGGTTCTAGGACATTTGATTTGAGCGCAATCCTCAAACTTAGGTCAAAAAAGCCATTTAAGCCTTTTCACAGTGAGATCTATGCGATATGGCCGAGAAATGTAATTTTGATGTTAACTCCCAAACCGCTGCGCAGAAGTCAACCAAACTTCACCCAATAGTGTATTGTATCACAATCTAGTAGTTACATTTGAAAATTTTGTTCTAGGACATTTTGTTTGAACGCAATCATCAAACTTAATTAAAAAAGTCATTTAAGCCTTTTCACAGTGAGATCTATGCGATATGGCCGAGAAATGTAATTTTGATGTTAACTCCCAAACCGCTGCGCAGAAGTCAACCAAACTTCACCCATTAGTGTATTGTATCACAATCTAGTAGTTACATGTGGAAATTTGGTTATTGGACATTTGATTTGAGCGCAATCCTCAAACTTAGGTCAAAAAAGCCATTTAAGCCTTTTCGCAGTGAGATCTATGCGATATGGCCGAGAAATGTAATTTTGATGTTAACTCCCAAACCGCTGCGCAGAAGTCAACCAAACTTCACCCATTAGTGTATTGTATCACAATCTAGTAGTTACATGTGGAAATTTGGTTCTAGGACATTTGATTTGAGCGCAATCCTCAAACTTAGGTCAAAAAAGCCATTTAAGCCTTTTCACAGTGAGATCTATGCGATATGGCCGAGAAATGTAATTTTGATGTTAACTCCCAAACCGCTGCGCAGAAGTCAACCAAACTTCACCCAATAGTGTATTGTATCACATTCTAGTAGTTACATTTGAAAATTTCGTTCTAGGACATTTGGTTTGAGCGCAATTATTAAACTTAGGTCAAAAAAGCCATTTAAGCCTTTTCACAGTGAGATCTATGCGATATGGCCGAGAAATGTAATTTTGATGTTAACTCCCAAACCGCTGCGCAGAAGTAAACCAAACTTCACCCATTAGTGTATTGTATCACAATCTAGTAGTTACATGTGGAAATTTGGTTCTAGGACATTTGATTTGAGCGCAATCCTCAAACTTAGGTCAAAAAAGCCATTTAAGCCTTTTCACAGTGAGATCTATGCGATATGGCCGAGAAATGTAATTTTGATGTTAACTCCCAAACCGCTGCGCAGAAGTCAACTAAACTTCACCCAATAGTGTATTGTATCACATTCTAGTAGTTACATTTGAAAATTTCGTTTTAGGACATTTGGTTTGAGCGCAATCATTAAACTTAATTAAAAAAGTCATTTAAGCCTTTTCACAGTGAGATCTATGCGATATGGCCGAGAAATGTAATTTTGATGTTAACTCCCAAACCGCTGCGCAGAAGTCAACCAAACTTCACCCAATAGTGTATTGTATCACATTCTAGTAGTTACATTTTAAAATTTCGTTCTAGGACATTTGGTTTGAGCGCAATCCTCAAACTTAGGTCAAAAAAGCCATTTAAGCCTTTTCACAGTGAGATCTATGCGATATGGCCGAGAAATGTAATTTTGATGTTAACTCCCAAACAGCTGCGCAGAAGTCAACCAAACTTCACCCATTAGTGTATTGTATCACATTCTAGTAGTTACATTTTAAAATTTCGTTCTAGGACATTTGGTTTGAGCGCAATCATTAAACTTAGGTCAAAAAAGCCATTTAAGCCTTTTCACAGTGAGATCTATGCGATATGGCCGAGAAATGTAATTTTGATGTTAACTCCCAAACCGCTGCGCAGAAGTCAACCAAACTTCACCCATTAGTGTATTGTATCACAATCTAGTAGTTACATGTGGAAATTTGGTTATTGGACATTTGATTTGAGCGCAATCCTCAAACTTAGGTCAAAAAAGCCATTTAAGCCTTTTCACAGTGAGATCTATGCGATATGGCCGAGAAATGTAATTTTGATGTTAACTCCCAAACCGCTGCGCAGAAGTCAACCAAACTTCACCCAATAGTGTATTGTATCACAATCTAGTAGTTACATTTGAAAATTTTGTTCTAGGACATTTTGTTTGAACGCAATCATCAAACTTAATTAAAAAAGTCATTTAAGCCTTTTCACAGTGAGATCTATGCGATATGGCCGAGAAATGTAATTTTGATGTTAACTCCCAAACCGCTGCGCAGAAGTCAACCAAACTTCACCCAATAGTGTATTGTATCACAATCTAGTAGTTACATTTGAAAATTTTGTTTTAGGAAATTTTGTTTGAGCGCAATCATCAAACTTAATTAAAAAAGTCATTTAAGCCTTTTCACAGTGAGATCTATGCGATATGGCCAAGAAATGTAATTTTGATGTTCACTCCCAAACCGCTGCGCAGAAGTCAACCAAACTTCACCCAATAGTGTATTGTATCACAATCTAGTAGTTACATTTGAAAATTTTGTTCTAGGACATTTTGTTTGAACGCAATCATCAAACTTAATTAAAAAAGTCATTTAAGCCTTTTCACAGTGAGATCTATGCGATATGGCCGAGAAATGTAATTTTAATGTTCACTCCCAAACCGCTGCGCAGAAGTCAACCAAACTTCAACCATTAGTGTATTGTATCACAATCTAGTAGTTACATGTGGAAATTTGGTTCTAGGACATTTGATTTGAGCGCAATCCTCAAACTTAGGTCAAAAAAGCCATTTAAGCCTTTTCACAGTGAGATCTATGCGATATGGCCGAGAAATGTAATTTTGATGTTAACTCCCAAACCGCTGCGCAGAAGTCAATTAAACTTCACCCAATAGTGTATTGTATCACAATCTAGTAGTTACATTTGAAAATTTTGTTCTAGGACATTTTGTTTGAGCGCAATCATTAAACTTAATTAAAAAAGTCATTTAAGCCTTTTCACAGTGAGATCTATGCGATATGGCCGAGAAATGTAATTTTGATGTTAACTCCCAAACCGCTGCGCAGAAGTCAACCAAACTTCACCCATTAGTGTATTGTATCATAATCTAGTAATTACATGTGGAAATTTGGTTCTAGGACATTTGATTTGAGCGCAATCCTCAAACTTAGGTCAAAAAAGCCATTTAAGCCTTTTCACAGTGAGATCTATGCGATATGGCCGAGAAATGTAATTTTGATGTTAACTCCCAAACCGCTGCGCAGAAGTCAACCAAACTTCACCCAATAGTGTATTGTATCACAATCTAGTAGTTACATTTGAAAATTTTGTTCTAGGACATTTTGTTTGAACGCAATCATCAAACTTAATTAAAAAAGTCATTTAAGCCTTTTCACAGTGAGATCTATGCGATATGGCCGAGAAATGTAATTTTGATGTTAACTCCCAAACCGCTGCGCAGAAGTCAACCAAACTTCACCCATTAGGGTATTGTATCACAATCTAGTAGTTACATGTGGAAATTTGGTTATTGGACATTTGATTTGAGCGCAATCCTCAAACTTAGGTCAAAAAAGCCATTTAAGCCTTTTCACAGTGAGATCTATGCGATATGGCCGAGAAATGTAATTTTGATGTTAACTCCCAAACCGCTGCGCAGAAGTCAACCAAACTTCACCTATTAGTGTATTGTATCACAATCTAGTAGTTACATGTGGAAATTTGGTTCTAGGACATTTGATTTGAGCGCAATCCTCAAACTTAGGTCAAAAAAGCCATTTAAGCCTTTTCACAGTGAGATCTATGCGATATGGCCGAGAAATGTAATTTTGATGTTAACTCCCAAACCGCTGCGCAGAAGTCAACCAAACTTCACCCAATAGTGTATTGTATCACAATCTAGTAGTTACATTTGAAAATTTTGTTCTAGGACATTTTGTTTGAACGCAATCATCAAACTTAATTAAAAAAGTCATTTAAGCCTTTTCACAGTGAGATCTATGCGATATGGCCGAGAAATGTAATTTTGATGTTAACTCCCAAACCGCTGCGCAGAAGTCAACCAAACTTCACCCATTAGTGTATTGTATCATAATCTAGTAATTACATGTGGAAATTTGGTTCTAGGACATTTGATTTGAGCGCAATCCTCAAACTTAGGTCAAAAAAGCCATTTAAGCCTTTTCACAGTGAGATCTATGCGATATGGCCGAGAAATGTAATTTTGATGTTAACTCCCAAACCGCTGCGCAGAAGTCAACCAAACTTCACCCAATAGTGTATTGTATCACAATCTAGTAGTTACATTTGAAAATTTTGTTCTAGGACATTTTGTTTGAACGCAATCATCAAACTTAATTAAAAAAGTCATTTAAGCCTTTTCACAGTGAGATCTATGCGATATGGCCGAGAAATGTAATTTTGATGTTAACTCCCAAACCGCTGCGCAGAAGTAAACCAAACTTCACCCAATAGTGTATTGTATCACAATCTAGTAGTTACATGTGGAAATTTGGTTCTAGGACATTTGATTTGAGCGCAATCCTCAAACTTAGGTCAAAAAAGCCATTTAAGCCTTTTCACAGTGAGATCTATGCGATATGGCCGAGAAATGTAATTTTGATGTTAACTCCCAAACCGCTGCGCAGAAGTCAACCAAACTTCACCCAATAGTGTATTGTATCACATTCTAGTAGTTACATTTTAAAATTTCGTTCTAGGACATTTGGTTTGAGCGCAATTATTAAACTTAGGTCAAAAAAGCCATTTAAGCCTTTTCACAGTGAGATCTATGCGATATGGCCGAGAAATGTAATTTTGATGTTAACTCCCAAACCGCTGCGCAGAAGTAAACCAAACTTCACCCATTAGTGTATTGTATCACAATCTAGTAGTTACATGTGGAAATTTGGTTCTAGGACATTTGATTTGAGCGCAATCCTCAAACTTAGGTCAAAAAAGCCATTTAAGCCTTTTCACAGTGAGATCTATGCGATATGGCCGAGAAATGTAATTTTGATGTTAACTCCCAAACCGCTGCGCAGAAGTCAACCAAACTTCACCCATTAGTGTATTGTATCACAATCTAGTAGTTACATGTGGAAATTTGGTTATAGGACATTTGATTTGAGCGCAATCCTCAAACTTAGGTCAAAAAAGCTATTTAAGCCTTTTCACAGTGAGATCTATGCGATATGGCCGAGAAATGTAATTTTGATGTTAACTCCCAAACCGCTGCGCAGAAGTCAACCAAACTTCACCCATTAGTGTATTGTATCACAATCTAGTAGTTACATGTGGAAATTTGGTTCTAGGACATTTGATTTGAGCGCAATCCTCAAACTTAGGTCAAAAAAGCAATTTAAGCCTTTTCACAGTGAGATCTATGCGATATGGCCGAGAAATGTAATTTTGATGTTAACTCCCAAACCGCTGCGCAGAAGTCAACCAAACTTCACCCAATAGTGTATTGTATCACAATCTAGTAGTTACATTTGAAAATTTTGTTCTAGGACATTTGGTTTGAACGCAATCATCAAACTTAATTAAAAAAGTCATTTAAGCCTTTTCACAGTGAGATCTGTGCGATATGGCCGAGAAATGTAATTTTGATGTTAACTCCCAAACCGCTGCGCAGAAGTCAACCAAACTTCACCCATTAGTGTATTGTATCACAATCTAGTAGTTACATGTGGAAATTTGGTTATAGGACATTTGATTTGAGCGCAATCCTCAAACTTAGGTCAAAAAAGCCATTTAAGCCTTTTCACAGTGAGATCTATGCGATATGGCCGAGAAATGTAATTTTGATGTTAACTCCCAAACCGCTGCGCAGAAGTCAACCAAACTCTACCCATTAGTGTATTGTATCACAATCTAGTAGTTACATGTGGAAATTTGGTTCTAGGACATTTGATATGAGCGCAATCCTCAAACTTAGGTCAAAAAAGCCATTTAAGCCTTTTCACAGTGAGATCTATGCGATATGGCCGAGAAATGTAATTTTGATGTTAACTCCCAAACCGCTGCGCAGAAGTCAACCAAACTTCACCCAATAGTGTATTGTATCACATTCTAGTAGTTACATTTTAAAATTTCGTTCAAGGACATTTGGTTTGAGCGCAATTATTAAACTTAGGTCAAAAAAGCCATTTAAGCCTTTTCACAGTGAGATCTATGCGATATGGCCGAGAAATGTAATTTTGATGTTAACTCCCAAACCGCTGCGCAGAAGTAAACCAAACTTCACCCATTAGTGTATTGTATCACAATCTAGTAGTTACATGTGGAAATTTGGTTCTAGGACATTTGATTTGAGCGCAATCCTAAAACTTAGGTCAAAAAAGCCATTTAAGCCTTTTCACAGTGAGATCTATGCGATATGGCCGAGAAATGTAATTTTGATGTTAACTCCCAAACCGCTGCGCAGAAGTCAACCAAACTTCACCCAATAGTGTATTGTATCACAATCTAGTAGTTACATTTGAAAATTTTGTTCTAGGACATTTTGTTTGAACGCAATCATCAAACTTAATTAAAAAAGTCATTTAAGCCTTTTCACAGTGAGATCTATGCGATATGGCCGAGAAATGTAATTTTGATGTTAACTCCCAAACCGCTGCGCAGAAGTCAACCAAACTTCACCCAATAGTGTATTGTATCACAATCTAGTAGTTACATTTGAAAATTTTGTTCTAGGACATTTTGTTTGAGCGCAATCCTCAAACTTAGGTCAAAAAAGCCATTTAAGCCTTTTCACAGTGAGATCTATGCGATATGGCCGAGAAATGTAATTTTGATGTTAACTCCCAAACCGCTGCGCAGAAGTCAACCAAACTTCACCCAATAGTGTATTGTATCACATTCTAGTAGTTACATTTGAAAATTTCGTTCTAGGACATTTGGTTTGAGCGCAATCATTAAACTTAGGTCAAAAAAGCCATTTAAGCCTTTTCACAGTGAGATCTATGCGATATGGCCGAGAAATGTAATTTTGATGTTAACTCCCAAACCGCTGCGCAGAAGTAAACCAAACTTCACCCATTAGTGTATTGTATCACAATCTAGTAGTTACATGTGGAAATTTGGTTCTAGGACATTTGATTTGAGCGCAATCCTCAAACTTAGGTCAAAAAAGCCATTTAAGCCTTTTTACAGTGAGATCTATGCGATATGGCCGAGAAATGTAATTTTGATGTTAACTCCCAAACCGCTGCGCAGAAGTCAACCAAACTTCACCCAATAGTGTATTGTATCACAATCTAGTAGATACATTTGAAAATTTTGTTCTAGGACATTTTGTTTGAACGCAATCATCAAACTTAATTAAAAAAGTCATTTAAGCCTTTTCACAGTGAGATCTATGCGATATGGCCGAGAAATGTAATTTTGATGTTAACTCCCAAACCGCTGCGCAGAAGTCAACCAAACTTCACCCATTAGTGTATTGTATCACAATCTAGTAGTTACATGTGGAAATTTGGTTATAGGACATTTGATTTGAGCGCAATCCTCAAACTTAGGTCAAAAAAGCCATTTAAGCCTTTTCACATTGAGATCTATGCGATATGGCCGAGAAATGTAATTTTGATGTTAACTCCCAAACCGCTGCGCAGAAGTCAACCAAACTTCACCCAATAGTGTATTTTATCACAATCTAGTAGTTACATTTGGAAATTTAGTTCTAGGACATTTGATTTGAGCGCAATCTTCAAACTTAATTAAAAAAAGTCATTTAAGCCTTTTCACAGTGAGATCTATGCGATATGGCCGAGAAATGTAATTTTGATGTTCACTCCCAAACCGCTGCGCAGAAGTCAACCAAACTTCAACCATTAGTGTATTGTATCACAATCTAGTAGTTACATGTGGAAATTTGGTTCTAGGACATTTGATTTGAGCGCAATCCTCAAACTTAGGTCAAAAAAGCCATTTAAGCCTTTTCACAGTGAGATCTATGCGATATGGCCGAGAAATGTAATTTTGATGTTAACTCCCAAACCGCTGCGCAGAAGTCAACTAAACTTCACCCAATAGTGTATTGTATCACAATCTAGTAGTTACATTTGAAAATTTTGTTCTAGGACATTTTGTTTGAGCGCAATCATTAAACTTAATTAAAAAAGTCATTTAAGCCTTTTCACAGTGAGATCTATGCGATATGGCCGAGAAATGTAATTTTGATGTTAACTCCCAAACCGCTGCGCAGAAGTCAACCAAACTTCACCCATTAGTGTATTGTATCATAATCTAGTAATTACATGTGGAAATTTGGTTCTAGGACATTTGATTTGAGCGCAATCCTCAAACTTAGGTCAAAAAAGCCATTTAAGCCTTTTCACAGTGAGATCTATGCGATATGGCCGAGAAATGTAATTTTGATGTTCACTCCCAAACCGCTGCGCAGAAGTCAACCAAACTTCAACCATTAGTGTATTGTATCACAATCTAGTAGTTACATGTGGAAATTTGGTTCTAGGACATTTGATTTGAGCGCAATCCTCAAACTTAGGTCAAAAAAGCCATTTAAGCCTTTTCACAGTGAGATCTATGCGATATGGCCGAGAAATGTAATTTTGATGTTAACTCCCAAACCGCTGCGCAGAAGTCAACTAAACTTCACCCAATAGTTTATTGTATCACAATCTAGTAGTTACATTTGAAAATTTTGTTCTAGGACATTTTGTTTGAGCGCAATCATTAAACTTAATTAAAAAAGTCATTTAAGCCTTTTCACAGTGAGATCTATGCGATATGGCCGAGAAATGTAATTTTGATGTTAACTCCCAAACCGCTGCGCAGAAGTCAACCAAACTTCACCCATTAGTGTATTGTATCATAATCTAGTAATTACATGTGGAAATTTGGTTCTAGGACATTTGATTTGAGCGCAATCCTCAAACTTAGGTCAAAAAAGCCATTTAAGCCTTTTCACAGTGAGATCTATGCGATATGGCCGAGAAATGTAATTTTGATGTTAACTCCCAAACCGCTGCGCAGAAGTCAACCAAACTTCACCCAATAGTGTATTGTATCACAATCTAGTAGTTACATTTGAAAATTTTGTTCTAGGACATTTTGTTTGAACGCAATCATCAAACTTAATTAAAAAAGTCATTTAAGCCTTTTCACAGTGAGATCTATGCGATATGGCCGAGAAATGTAATTTTGATGTTAACTCCCAAACCGCTGCGCAGAAGTCAACCAAACTTCACCCATTAGGGTATTGTATCACAATCTAGTAGTTACATGTGGAAATTTGGTTATTGGACATTTGATTTGAGCGCAATCCTCAAACTTAGGTCAAAAAAGCCATTTAAGCCTTTTCACAGTGAGATCTATGCGATATGGCCGAGAAATGTAATTTTGATGTTAACTCCCAAACCGCTGCGCAGAAGTCAACCAAACTTCACCTATTAGTGTATTGTATCACAATCTAGTAGTTACATGTGGAAATTTGGTTCTAGGACATTTGATTTGAGCGCAATCCTCAAACTTAGGTCAAAAAAGCCATTTAAGCCTTTTCACAGTGAGATCTATGCGAGATGGCCGAGAAATGTAATTTTGATGTTAACTCCCAAACCGCTGCGCAGAAGTCAACCAAACTTCACCCAATAGTGTATTGTATCACATTCTAGTAGTTACATTTGAAAATTTCGTTCTAGGACATTTGGTTTGAGCGCAATTATTAAACTTAGGTCAAAAAAGCCATTTAAGCCTTTTCACAGTGAGATCTATGCGATATGGCCGAGAAATGTAATTTTGATTTTAACTCCCAAACCGCTGCGCAGAAGTCAACCAAACTTCACCCAATAGTGTATTGTATCACATTCTAGTAGTTACATTTGAAAATTTCGTTCTAGGACATTTGGTTTGAGCGCAATCATTAAACTTAGGTCAAAAAAGCCATTTAAGCCTTTTCACAGTGAGATCTATGCGATATGGCCGAGAAATGTAATTTTGATGTTAACTCCCAAACCGCTGCGCAGAAGTCAACCAAACTTCACCCATTAGTGTATTGTATCACAATCTAGTAGTTACATTTGAAAATTTTGTTTTAGGAAATTTTGTTTGAGCGCAATCATCAAACTTAATTAAAAAAGTCATTTAAGCCTTTTCACAGTGAGATCTATGCGATATGGCCGAGAAATGTAATTTTGATGTTCACTCCCAAACCGCTGCGCAGAAGTCAACCAAACTTCACCCATTAGTGTATTGTATCACAATCTAGTAGTTACATGTGGAAATTTGGTTATAGGACATTTGATTTGAGCGCAATCCTCAAACTTAAGTCAAAAAAGCCATTTAAGCCTTTTCACAGTGAGATCTATGCGATATGGCCGAGAAATGTAATTTTGATGTTAACTCCCAAACCGCTGCGCAGAAGTCAACCAAACTTCACCCATTAGTGTATTGTATCACAATCTAGTAGTTACATTTGAAAATTTCGTTCTAGGACATTTGGTTTGAGCGCAATCTTTAAACTTAGGTCAAAAAAGCCATTTAAGCCTTTTCACAGTGAGATCTATGCGATATGGCCGAGAAATGTAATTTTGATGTTAACTCCCAAACCGCTGCGCAGAAGTCAACCAAACTTCACCCAATAGTGTATTGTATCACAATCTAGTAGTTACATTTGAAAATTTTGTTCTAGGACATTTTGTTTGAACGCAATCATCAAACTTAATTAAAAAAGTCATTTAAGCCTTTTCACAGTGAGATCTGTGCGATATGGCCGAGAAATGTAATTTTGATGTTAACTCCCAAACCGCTGCGCAGAAGTCAACCAAACTTCACCCATTAGTGTATTGTATCACAATCTAGTAGTTACATGTGGAAATTTGGTTATAGGACATTTGATTTGAGCGCAATCCTCAAACTTAGGTCAAAAAAGCTATTTAAGCCTTTTCACAGTGAGATCTATGCGATATGGCCGAGAAATGTAATTTTGATGTTAACTCCCAAACCGCTGCGCAGAAGTCAACCAAACTCTACCCATTAGTGTATTGTATCACAATCTAGTAGTTACATGTGGAAATTTGGTTCTAGGACATTTGATTTGAGCGCAATCCTCAAACTTAGGTCAAAAAAGCCATTTAAGCCTTTTCACAGTGAGATCTATGCGATATGGCCGAGAAATGTAATTTTGATGTTAACTCCCAAACCGCTGCGCAGAAGTCAACCAAACTTCACCCAATAGTGTATTGTATCACATTCTAGTAGTTACATTTTAAAATTTCGTTCAAGGACATTTGGTTTGAGCGCAATTATTAAACTTAGGTCAAAAAAGCCATTTAAGCCTTTTCACAGTGAGATCTATGCGATATGGCCGAGAAATGTAATTTTGATGTTAACTCCCAAACCGCTGCGCAGAAGTAAACCAAACTTCACCCATTAGTGTATTGTATCACAATCTAGTAGTTACATGTGGAAATTTGGTTCTAGGACATTTGATTTGAGCGCAATCCTCAAACTTAGGTCAAAAAAGCCATTTAAGCCTTTTCACAGTGAGATCTATGCGATATGGCCGAGAAATGTAATTTTGATGTTAACTCCCAAACCGCTGCGCAGAAGTCAACCAAACTTCACCCAATAGTGTATTGTATCACAATCTAGTAGTTACATTTGAAAATTTTGTTCTAGGACATTTTGTTTGAACGCAATCATCAAACTTAATTAAAAAAGTCATTTAAGCCTTTTCACAGTGAGATCTATGCGATATGGCCGAGAAATGTAATTTTGATGTTAACTCCCAAACCGCTGCGCAGAAGTCAACCAAACTTCACCCAATAGTGTATTGTATCACAATCTAGTAGTTACATTTGAAAATTTTGTTCTAGGACATTTTGTTTGAGCGCAATCCTCAAACTTAGGTCAAAAAAGCCATTTAAGCCTTTTCACAGTGAGATCTATGCGATATGGCCGAGAAATGTAATTTTGATGTTAACTCCCAAACCGCTGCGCAGAAGTCAACCAAACTTCACCCAATAGTGTATTGTATCACATTCTAGTAGTTACATTTGAAAATTTCGTTCTAGGACATTTGGTTTGAGCGCAATCATTAAACTTAGGTCAAAAAAGCCATTTAAGCCTTTTCACAGTGAGATCTATGCGATATGGCCGAGAAATGTAATTTTGATGTTAACTCCCAAACCGCTGCGCAGAAGTAAACCAAACTTCACCCATTAGTGTATTGTATCACAATCTAGTAGTTACATGTGGAAATTTGGTTCTAGGACATTTGATTTGAGCGCAATCCTCAAACTTAGGTCAAAAAAGCCATTTAAGCCTTTTTACAGTGAGATCTATGCGATATGGCCGAGAAATGTAATTTTGATGTTAACTCCCAAACCGCTGCGCAGAAGTCAACCAAACTTCACCCAATAGTGTATTGTATCACAATCTAGTAGTTACATTTGAAAATTTTGTTCTAGGACATTTTGTTTGAACGCAATCATCAAACTTAATTAAAAAAGTCATTTAAGCCTTTTCACAGTGAGATCTATGCGATATGGCCGAGAAATGTAATTTTGATGTTAACTCCCAAACCGCTGCGCAGAAGTCAACCAAACTTCACCCATTAGTGTATTGTATCACAATCTAGTAGTTACATGTGGAAATTTGGTTATAGGACATTTGATTTGAGCGCAATCCTCAAACTTAGGTCAAAAAAGCCATTTAAGCCTTTTCACAGTGAGATCTATGCGATATGGCCGAGAAATGTAATTTTGATGTTAACTCCCAAACCGCTGCGCAGAAGTCAACCAAACTTCACCCAATAGTGTATTTTATCACAATCTAGTAGTTACATTTGGAAATTTAGTTCTAGGACATTTGATTTGAGCGCAATCTTCAAACTTAATTAAAAAAAGTCATTTAAGCCTTTTCACAGTGAGATCTATGCGATATGGCCGAGAAATGTAATTTTGATGTTCACTCCCAAACCGCTGCGCAGAAGTCAACCAAACTTCAACCATTAGTGTATTGTATCACAATCTAGTAGTTACATGTGGAAATTTGGTTCTAGGACATTTGATTTGAGCGCAATCCTCAAACTTAGGTCAAAAAAGCCATTTAAGCCTTTTCACAGTGAGATCTATGCGATATGGCCGAGAAATGTAATTTTGATGTTAACTCCCAAACCGCTGCGCAGAAGTCAACTAAACTTCACCCAATAGTGTATTGTATCACAATCTAGTAGTTACATTTGAAAATTTTGTTCTAGGACATTTTGTTTGAGCGCAATCATTAAACTTAATTAAAAAAGTCATTTAAGCCTTTTCACAGTGAGATCTATGCGATATGGCCGAGAAATGTAATTTTGATGTTAACTCCCAAACCGCTGCGCAGAAGTCAACCAAACTTCACCCATTAGTGTATTGTATCATAATCTAGTAATTACATGTGGAAATTTGGTTCTAGGACATTTGATTTGAGCGCAATCCTCAAACTTAGGTCAAAAAAGCCATTTAAGCCTTTTCAAAGTGAGATCTATGCGATATGGCCGAGAAATGTAATTTTGATGTTAACTCCCAAACCGCTGCGCAGAAGTCAACCAAACTTCACCCATTAGTGTATTGTATCACAATCTAGTAGTTACATTTGAAAATTTCGTTCTAGGACATTTGGTTTGAGCGCAATCTTTAAACTTAGGTCAAAAAAGCCATTTAAGCCTTTTCACAGTGAGATCTATGCGATATGGCCGAGAAATGTAATTTTGATGTTAACTCCCAAACCGCTGCGCAGAAGTCAACCAAACTTCACCCAATAGTGTATTGTATCACAATCTAGTAGTTACATTTGAAAATTTTGTTCTAGGACATTTTGTTTGAACGCAATCATCAAACTTAATTAAAAAAGTCATTTAAGCCTTTTCACAGTGAGATCTATGCGATATGGCCGAGAAATGTAATTTTGATGTTAACTCCCAAACCGCTGCGCAGAAGTCAACCAAACTTCACCCAATAGTGTATTGTATCACAATCTAGTAGTTACATTTGAAAATTTTGTTCTAGGAAATTTTGTTTGAGCGCAATCATCAAACTTAATTAAAAAAGTCATTTAAGCCTTTTCACAGTGAGATCTATGCGATATGGCCGAGAAATGTAATTTTGATGTTAACTCCCAAACCGCTGCGCAGAAGTCAACCAAACTTCACCCATTAGTGTATTGTATCACAATCTAGTAGTTACATGTGGAAATTTGGTTCTAGGACATTTGATTTGAGCGCAATCCTCAAACTTAGGTCAAAAAAGCCATTTAAGCCTTTTCACAGTGAGATCTATGCGATATGGCCGAGAAATGTAATTTTGATGTTAACTCCCAAACCGCTGCGCAGAAGTCAACCAAACTTCACCCAATAGTGTATTGTATCACATTCTAGTAGTTACATTTTAAAATTTCGTTCTAGGACATTTGGTTTGAGCGCAATTATTAAACTTAGGTCAAAAAAGCCATTTAAGCCTTTTCACAGTGAGATCTATGCGATATGGCCGAGAAATGTAATTTTGATGTTAACTCCCAAACCGCTGCGCAGAAGTAAACCAAACTTCACCCATTAGTGTATTGTATCACAATCTAGTAGTTACATGTGGAAATTTGGTTCTAGGACATTTGATTTGAGCGCAATCCTCAAACTTAGGTCAAAAAAGCCATTTAAGCCTTTTCACAGTGAGATCTATGCGATATGGCCGAGAAATGTAATTTTGATGTTAACTCCCAAACCGCTGCGCAGAAGTCAACTAAACTTCACCCAATAGTGTATTGTATCACATTCTAGTAGTTACATTTGAAAATTTCGTTCTAGGACATTTGGTTTGAGCGCAATCATTAAACTTAATTAAAAAAGTCATTTAAGCCTTTTCACAGTGAGATCTATGCGATATGGCCGAGAAATGTAATTTTGATGTTAACTCCCAAACTGCTGCGCAGAAGTCAACCAAACTTCACCCAATAGTGTATTGTATCACAATCTAGTAGTTACATTTGAAAATTTTGTTCTAGGACATTTTGTTTGAACGCAATCATCAAACTTAATTAAAAAAGTCATTTAAGCCTTTTCACAGTGAGATCTATGCGATATGGCCGAGAAATGTAATTTTGATGTTAACTCCCAAACCGCTGCGCAGAAGTCAACCAAACTTCACCCAATAGTGTATTGTATCACAATCTAGTAGTTACATTTGAAAATTTTGTTTTAGGAAATTTTGTTTGAGCGCAATCATCAAACTTAATTAAAAAAGTCATTTAAGCCTTTTCACAGTGAGATCTATGCGATATGGCCGAGAAATGTAATTTTGATGTTCACTCACAAACCGCTGCGCAGAAGTCAACCAAACTTCACCCATTAGTGTATTGTATCACAATCTAGTAGTTACATGTGGAAATTTGGTTATAGGACATTTGATTTGAGCGCAATCCTCAAACTTAGGTCAAAAAAGCCATTTAAGCCTTTTCACAGTGAGATCTATGCGATATGGCCGAGAAATGTAATTTTGATGTTAACTCCCAAACCGCTGCGCAGAAGTCAACCAAACTTCACCCATTAGTGTATTGTATCACAATCTAGTAGTTACATTTGAAAATTTTGTTCTAGGACATTTTGTTTGAACGCAATCATCAAACTTAATTAAAAAAGTCATTTAAGCCTTTTCACAGTGAGATCTATGCGATATGGCCGAGAAATGTAATTTTGATGTTAACTCCCAAACCGCTGCGCAGAAGTCAACCAAACTTCACCCATTAGTGTATTGTATCACAATCTAGTAGTTACATGTGGAAATTTGGTTCTAGGACATTTGATTTGAGCGCAATCCTCAAACTTAGGTCAAAAAAGCCATTTAAGCCTTTTCACAGTGAGATCTATGCAATATGGCCGAGAAATGTAATTTTGATGTTAACTCCCAAACCGCTGCGCAGAAGTCAACCAAACTTCACCCAATAGTGTATTGTATCACATTCTAGTAGTTACATTTGAAAATTTCGTTCTAGGACATTTGGTTTGAGCGCAATTATTAAACTTAGGTCAAAAAAGCCATTTAAGCCTTTTCACAGTGAGATCTATGCGATATGGCCGAGAAATGTAATTTTGATGTTAACTCCCAAACCGCTGCGCAGAAGTAAACCAAACTTCACCCATTAGTGTATTGTATCACAATCTAGTAGTTACATGTGGAAATTTGGTTCTAGGACATTTGATTTGAGCGCAATCCTCAAACTTAGGTCAAAAAAGCCATTTAAGCCTTTTCACAGTGAGATCTATGCGATATGGCCGAGAAATGTAATTTTGATGTTAACTCCCAAACCGCTGCGCAGAAGTCAACTAAACTTCACCCAATAGTGTATTGTATCACATTCTAGTAGTTACATTTGAAAATTTCGTTTTAGGACATTTGGTTTGAGCGCAATTATTAAACTTAATTAAAAAAGTCATTTAAGCCTTTTCACAGTGAGATCTATGCGATATGGCCGAGAAATGTAATTTTGATGTTAACTCCCAAACCGCTGCGCAGAAGTCAACCAAACTTCACCCAATAGTGTATTGTATCACAATCTAGTAGTTACATTTGAAAATTTTGTTCTAGGACATTTTGTTTGAACGCAATCATCAAACTTAATTAAAAAAGTCATTTAAGCCTTTTCACAGTGAGATCTATGCGATATGGCCGAGAAATGTAATTTTGATGTTAATTCCCAAACCGCTGCGCAGAAGTCAACCAAACTTCACCCAATAGTGTATTGTATCACAATCTAGTAGTTACATTTGAAAATTTTGTTTTAGGAAATTTTGTTTGAGCGCAATCATCAAACTTAATTAATAAAGTCATTTAAGCCTTTTCACAGTGAGATCTATGCGATATGGCCGAGAAATGTAATTTTGATGTTCACTCCCAAACCGCTGCGCAGAAGTCAACCAAACTTCACCCATTAGTGTATTGTATCACAATCTAGTAGTTACATGTGGAAATTTGGTTATACGACATTTGATTTGAGCGCAATCCTCAAACTTAGGTCAAAAAAGCCATTTAAGCCTTTTCACAGTGAGATCTATGCGATATGGCCGAGAAATGTAATTTTGATGTTAACTCCCAAACCGCTGCGCAGAAGTCAACCAAACTTCACCCATTAGTGTATTGTATCACAATCTAGTAGTTACATTTGAAAATTTCGTTCTAGGACATTTGGTTTGAGCGCAATCTTTAAACTTAGGTCAAAAAAGCCATTTAAGCCTTTTCACAGTGAGATCTATGCGATATGGCCGAGAAATGTAATTTTGATGTTAACTCCCAAACCGCTGCGCATAAGTCAACCAAACTTCACCCAATAGTGTATTGTATCACAATCTAGTAGTTACATTTGAAAATTTTGTTCTAGGACATTTTGTTTGAACGCAATCATCAAACTTAATTAAAAAAGTCATTTAAGCCTTTTCACAGTGAGATCTATGCGATATGGCCGAGAAATGTAATTTTGATGTTAACTCCCAAACCGCTGCGCAGAAGTAAACCAAACTTCACCCATTAGTGTATTGTATCACAATCTAGTAGTTACATGTGGAAATTTGGTTCTAGGACATTTGATTTGAGCGCAATCCTCAAACTTAGGTCAAAAAAGCCATTTAAGCCTTTTCACAGTGAGATCTATGTGATATGGCCGAGAAATGTAATTTTGATGTTAACTCCCAAACCGCTGCGCAGAAGTCAACTAAACTTCACCCAATAGTGTATTGTATCACATTCTAGTAGTTACATTTGAAAATTTCGTTCTAGGACATTTGGTTTGAGCGCAATCATTAAACTTAATTAAAAAAGTCATTTAAGCCTTTTCACAGTGAGATCTATGCGATATGGCCGAGAAATGTAATTTTGATGTTAACTCCCAAACTGCTGCGCAGAAGTCAACCAAACTTCACCCAATAGTGTATTGTATCACAATCTAGTAGTTACATTTGAAAATTTTGTTCTAGGACATTTTGTTTGAACGCAATCATCAAACTTAATTAAAAAAGTCATTTAAGCCTTTTCACAGTGAGATCTATGCGATATGGCCGAGAAATGTAATTTTGATGTTAACTCCCAAACCGCTGCGCAGAAGTCAACCAAACTTCACCCAATAGTGTATTGTATCACAATCTAGTAGTTACATTTGAAAATTTTGTTTTAGGAAATTTTGTTTGAGCGCAATCATCAAACTTAATTAAAAAAGTCATTTAAGCCTTTTCACAGTGAGATCTATGCGATATGGCCGAGAAATGTAATTTTGATGTTCACTCCCAAACCGCTGCGCAGAAGTCAACCAAACTTCACCCATTAGTGTATTGTATCACAATCTAGTAGTTACATGTGGAAATTTGGTTATAGGACATTTGATTTGAGCGCAATCCTCAAACTTAGGTCAAAAAAGCCATTTAAGCCTTTTCACAGTGAGATCTATGCGATATGGCCGAGAAATGTAATTTTGATGTTAACTCCCAAACCGCTGCGCAGAAGTCAACCAAACTTCACCCATTAGTGTATTGTATCACAATCTAGTAGTTACATTTGAAAATTTTGTTCTAGGACATTTTGTTTGAACGCAATCATCAAACTTAATTAAAAAAGTCATTTAAGCCTTTTCACAGTGAGATCTATGCGATATGGCCGAGAAATGTAATTTTGATGTTAACTCCCAAACCGCTGCGCAGAAGTCAACCAAACTTCACCCATTAGTGTATTGTATCACAATCTAGTAGTTACATGTGGAAATTTGGTTTTAGGACATTTGATTTGAGCGCAATCCTCAAACTTAGGTCAAAAAAGCCATTTAAGCCTTTTCACAGTGAGATCTATGCGATATGGCCGAGAAATGTAATTTTGATGTTAACTCCCAAACCGCTGCGCAGAAGTCAACCAAACTTCACCCAATAGTGTATTTTATCACAATCTAGTAGTTACATTTGGAAATTTAGTTCTAGGACATTTGATTTGAGCGCAATCTTCAAACTTAATTAAAAAAAGTCATTTAAGCCTTTTCACAGTGAGATCTATGCGATATGGCCGAGAAATGTAATTTTAATGTTCACTCCCAAACCGCTGCGCAGAAGTCAACCAAACTTCAACCATTAGTGTATTGTATCACAATCTAGTAGTTACATGTGGAAATTTGGTTCTAGGACATTTGATTTGAGCGCAATCCTCAAACTTAGGTCAAAAAAGCCATTTAAGCCTTTTCACAGTGAGATCTATGCGATATGGCCGAGAAATGTAATTTTGATGTTAACTCCCAAACCGCTGCGCAGAAGTCAACTAAACTTCACCCAATAGTGTATTGTATCACAATCTAGTAGTTACATTTGAAAATTTTGTTCTAGGACATTTTGTTTGAGCGCAATCATTAAACTTAATTAAAAAAGTCATTTAAGCCTTTTCACAGTGAGATCTATGCGATATGGCCGAGAAATGTAATTTTGATGTTAACTCCCAAACCGCTGCGCAGAAGTCAACCAAACTTCACCCATTAGTGTATTGTATCATAATCTAGTAATTACATGTGGAAATTTGGTTCTAGGACATTAGATTTGAGCGCAATCCTCAAACTTAGGTCAAAAAAGCCATTTAAGCCTTTTCACAGTGAGATCTATGCGATATGGCCGAGAAATGTAATTTTGATGTTAACTCCCAAACCGCTGCGCAGAAGTCAACCAAACTTCACCCAATAGTGTATTGTATCACAATCTAGTAGTTACATTTGAAAATTTTGTTCTAGGACATTTTGTTTGAACGCAATTATCAAACTTAATTAAAAAAGTCATTTAAGCCTTTTCACAGTGAGATCTATGCGATATGGCCGAGAAATGTAATTTTGATGTTAACTCCCAAACCGCTGCGCAGAAGTCAACCAAACTTCACCCATTAGGGTATTGTATCACAATCTAGTAGTTACATGTGGAAATTTGGTTATTGGACATTTGATTTGAGCGCAATCCTCAAACTTAGGTCAAAAAAGCCAATTAAGCCTTTTCACAGTGAGATCTATGCGATATGGCCGAGAAATGTAATTTTGATGTTAACTCCCAAACCGCTGCGCAGAAGTCAACCAAACTTCACCTATTAGTGTATTGTATCACAATCTAGTAGTTACATGTGGAAATTTGGTTCTAGGACATTTGATTTGAGCGCAATCCTCAAACTTAGGTCAAAAAAGCCATTTAAGCCTTTTCACAGTGAGATCTATGCGATATGGCCGAGAAATGTAATTTTGATGTTAACTCCCAAACCGCTGCGCAGAAGTCAACCAAACTTCACCCAATAGTGTATTGTATCACATTCTAGTAGTTACATTTGAAAATTTTGTTCTAGGACATTTTGTTTGAACGCAATTATTAAACTTAGGTCAAAAAAGCCATTTAAGCCTTTTCACAGTGAGATCTATGCGATATGGCCGAGAAATGTAATTTTGATGTTAACTCCCAAACCGCTGCGCAGAAGTAAACCAAACTTCACCCATTAGTGTATTGTATCACAATCTAGTAGTTACATGTGGAAATTTGGTTCTAGGACATTTGATTTGAGCGCAATCCTCAAACTTAGGTCAAAAAAGCCATTTAAGCCTTTTCACAGTGAGATCTATGCGATATGGCCGAGAAATGTAATTTTGATGTTAACTCCCAAACCGCTGCGCAGAAGTCAACTAAACTTCACCCAATAGTGTATTGTATCACATTCTAGTAGTTACATTTGAAAATTTCGTTTTAGGACATTTGGTTTGAGCGCAATTATTAAACTTAATTAAAAAAGTCATTTAAGCCTTTTCACAGTGAGATCTATGCGATATGGCCGAGAAATGTAATTTTGATGTTAACTCCCAAACCGCTGCGCAGAAGTCAACCAAACTTCACCCAATAGTGTATTGTATCACAATCTAGTAGTTACATTTGAAAATTTTGTTCTAGGACATTTTGTTTGAACGCAATCATCAAACTTAATTAAAAAAGTCATTTAAGCCTTTTCACAGTGAGATCTATGCGATATGGCCGAGAAATGTAATTTTGATGTTAACTCCCAAACCGCTGCGCAGAAGTCAACCAAACTTCACCCAATAGTGTATTGTATCACAATCTAGTAGTTACATTTGAAAATTTTGTTTTAGGAAATTTTGTTTGAGCGCAATCATCAAACTTAATTAAAAAAGTCATTTAAGCCTTTTCACAGTGAGATCTATGCGATATGGCCGAGAAATGTAATTTTGATGTTCACTCCCAAACCGCTGCGCAGAAGTCAACCAAACTTCACCCATTAGTGTATTGTATCACAATCTAGTAGTTACATGTGGAAATTTGGTTATAGGACATTTGATTTGAGCGCAATCCTCAAACTTAGGTCAAAAAAGCCATTTAAGCCTTTTCACAGTGAGATCTATGCGATATGGCCGAGAAATGTAATTTTGATGTTAACTCCCAAACCGCTGCGCAGAAGTCAACCAAACTTCACCCATTAGTGTATTGTATCACAATCTAGTAGTTACATTTGAAAATTTCGTTCTAGGACATTTGGTTTGAGCGCAATCTTTAAACTTAGGTCAAAAAAGCCATTTAAGCCTTTTCACAGTGAGATCTATGCGATATGGCCGAGAAATGTAATTTTGATGTTAACTCCCAAACCGCTGCGCAGAAGTCAACCAAACTTCACCCAATAGTGTATTGTATCACAATCTAGTAGTTACATTTGAAAATTTTGTTCTAGGACATTTTGTTTAAACGCAATCATCAAACTTAATTAAAAAAGTCATTTAAGCCTTTTCACAGTGAGATCTATGCGATATGGCCGAGAAATGTAATTTTGATGTTAACTCCCAAACCGCTGCGCAGAAGTAAACCAAACTTCACCCATTAGTGTATTGTATCACAATCTAGTAGTTACATGTGGAAATTTGGTTCTAGGACATTTGATTTGAGCGCAATCCTCAAACTTAGGTCAAAAAAGCCATTTAAGCCTTTTCACAGTGAGATCTATGCGATATGGCCGAGAAATGTAATTTTGATGTTAACTCCCAAACCGCTGCGCAGAAGTCAACCAAACTTCACCCAATAGTGTATTGTATCACAATCTAGTAGTTACATTTGAAAATTTTGTTCTAGGACATTTTGTTTGAACGCAATCATCAAACTTAATTAAAAAAGTCATTTAAGCCTTTTCACAGTGAGATCTGTGCGATATGGCCGAGAAATGTAATTTTGATGTTAACTCCCAAACCGCTGCGCAGAAGTCAACCAAACTTCACCCATTAGTGTATTGTATCACAATCTAGTAGTTACATGTGGAAATTTGGTTATAGGACATTTGATTTGAGCGCAATCCTCAAACTTAGGTCAAAAAAGCCATTTAAGCCTTTTTACAGTGAGATCTATGCGATATGGCCGAGAAATGTAATTTTGATGTTAACTCCCAAACCGCTGCGCAGAAGTCAACCAAACTCTACCCATTAGTGTATTGTATCACAATCTAGTAGTTACATGTGGAAATTTGGTTCTAGGACATTTGATTTGAGCGCAATCCTCAAACTTAGGTCAAAAAAGCCATTTAAGCCTTTTCACAGTGAGATCTATGCGATATGGCCGAGAAATGTAATTTTGATGTTAACTCCCAAACCGCTGCGCAGAAGTCAACCAAACTTCACCCAATAGTGTATTGTATCACATTCTAGTAGTTACATTTTAAAATTTCGTTCAAGGACATTTGGTTTGAGCGCAATTATTAAACTTAGGTCAAAAAAGCCATTTAAGCCTTTTCACAGTGAGATCTATGCGATATGGCCGAGAAATGTAATTTTGATGTTAACTCCCAAACCGCTGCGCAGAAGTCAACCAAACTTCACCCATTAGTGTATTGTATCACAATCTAGTAGTTACATGTGGAAATTTGGTTCTAGGACATTTGATTTGAGCGCAATCCTCAAACTTAGGTCAAAAAAGCCATTTAAGCCTTTTCACAGTGAGATCTATGCGATATGGCCGAGAAATGTAATTTTGATGTTAACTCCCAAACCGCTGCGCAGAAGTCAACCAAACTTCACCCAATAGTGTATTGTATCACAATCTAGTAGTTACATTTGAAAATTTTGTTCTAGGACATTTTGTTTGAACGCAATCATCAAACTTAATTAAAAAAGTCATTTAAGCCTTTTCACAGTGAGATCTATGCGATATGGCCGAGAAATGTAATTTTGATGTTAACTCCCAAACCGCTGCGCAGAAGTCAACCAAACTTCACCCAATAGTGTATTGTATCACAATCTAGTAGTTACATTTGAAAATTTTGTTCTAGGACATTTTGTTTGAGCGCAATCCTCAAACTTAGGTCAAAAAAGCCATTTAAGCCTTTTCACAGTGAGATCTATGCGATATGGCCGAGAAATGTAATTTTGATGTTAACTCCCAAACCGCTGCGCAGAAGTCAACCAAACTTCACCCAATAGTGTATTGTATCACATTCTAGTAGTTACATTTGAAAATTTCGTTCTAGGACATTTGGTTTGAGCGCAATCATTAAACTTAGGTCAAAAAAGCCATTTAAGCCTTTTCACAGTGAGATCTATGCGATATGGCCGAGAAATGTAATTTTGATGTTAACTCCCAAACCGCTGCGCAGAAGTAAACCAAACTTCACCCATTAGTGTATTGTATCACAATCTAGTAGTTACATGTGGAAATTTGGTTCTAGGACATTTGATTTGAGCGCAATCCTCAAACTTAGGTCAAAAAAGCCATTTAAGCCTTTTTACAGTGAGATCTATGCGATATGGCCGAGAAATGTAATTTTGATGTTAACTCCCAAACCGCTGCGCAGAAGTCAACCAAACTTCACCCAATAGTGTATTGTATCACAATCTAGTAGTTACATTTGAAAATTTTGTTCTAGGACATTTTGTTTGAACGCAATCATCAAACTTAATTAAAAAAGTCATTTAAGCCTTTTCACAGTGAGATCTATGCGATATGGCCGAGAAATGTAATTTTGATGTTAACTCCCAAACCGCTGCGCAGAAGTCAACCAAACTTCACCCAATAGTGTATTGTATCACAATCTAGTAGTTACATTTGAAAATTTTGTTCTAGGACATTTTGTTTGAGCGCAATCCTCAAACTTAGGTCAAAAAAGCCATTTAAGCCTTTTCACAGTGAGATCTATGCGATATGGCCGAGAAATGTAATTTTGATGTTAACTCCCAAACCGCTGCGCAGAAGTCAACCAAACTTCACCCAATAGTGTATTGTATCACATTCTAGTAGTTACATTTGAAAATTTCGTTCTAGGACATTTGGTTTGAGCGCAATCATTAAACTTAGGTCAAAAAAGCCATTTAAGCCTTTTCACAGTGAGATCTATGCGATATGGCCGAGAAATGTAATTTTGATGTTAACTCCCAAACCGCTGCGCAGAAGTAAACCAAACTTCACCCATTAGTGTATTGTATCACAATCTAGTAGTTACATGTGGAAATTTGGTTCTAGGACATTTGATTTGAGCGCAATCCTCAAACTTAGGTCAAAAAAGCCATTTAAGCCTTTTTACAGTGAGATCTATGCGATATGGCCGAGAAATGTAATTTTGATGTTAACTCCCAAACCGCTGCGCAGAAGTCAACCAAACTTCACCCAATAGTGTATTGTATCACAATCTAGTAGTTACATTTGAAAATTTTGTTCTAGGACATTTTGTTTGAACGCAATCATCAAACTTAATTAAAAAAGTCATTTAAGCCTTTTCACAGTGAGATCTATGCGATATGGCCGAGAAATGTAATTTTGATGTTAACTCCCAAACCGCTGCGCAGAAGTCAACCAAACTTCACCCAATAGTGTATTGTATCACAATCTAGTAGTTACATTTGAAAATTTTGTTCTAGGACATTTTGTTTGAGCGCAATCCTCAAACTTAGGTCAAAAAAGCCATTTAAGCCTTTTCACAGTGAGATCTATGCGATATGGCCGAGAAATGTAATTTTGATGTTAACTCCCAAACCGCTGCGCAGAAGTCAACTAAACTTCACCCAATAGTGTATTGTATCACATTCTAGTAGTTACATTTGAAAATTTCGTTCTAGGACATTTGGTTTGAGCGCAATCATTAAGCTTAATTAAAAAAGTCATTTAAGCCTTTTCACAGTGAGATCTATGCGATATGGCCGAGAAATGTAATTTTGATGTTAACTCCCAAACCGCTGCGCAGAAGTCAACCAAACTTCACCCAATAGTGTATTGTATCACATTTTAGTAGTTACATTTGAAAATTTCGTTCTAGGACATTTGGTTTGAGCGCAATTATTAAACTTAGGTCAAAAAAGCCATTTAAGCCTTTTCACAGTGAGATCTATGCGATATGGCCGAGAAATGTAATTTTGATGTTAACTCCCAAACCGCTGCGCAGAAGTAAACCAAACTTCACCCATTAGTGTATTGTATCACAATCTAGTAGTTACATGTGGAAATTTTGTTCTAGGACATTTGATTTGAGCGCAATCCTCAAACTTAGGTCAAAAAAGCCATTTAAGCCTTTTCACAGTGAGATCTATGCGAAATGGCCGAGAAATGTAATTTTGATGTTAACTCCCAAACCGCTGCGCAGAAGTCAACTAAACTTCACCCAATAGTGTATTGTATCACAATCTAGTAGTTACATTTGAAAATTTCGTTCTAGGACATTTGGTTTGAGCGCAATCATTAAACTTAATTAAAAAAGTCATTTAAGCCTTTTCACAGTGAGATCTATGCGATATGGCCGAGAAATGTAATTTTGATGTTAACTCCCAAACCGCTGCGCAGAAGTCAACCAAACTTCACCCAATAGTGTATTGTATCACATTCTAGTAGTTACATTTGAAAATTTCGTTCTAGGACATTTGGTTTGAGCGCAATCATTAAACTTAATTAAAAAAGTCATTTAAGCCTTTTCACAGTGAGATCTATGCGATATGGCCGAGAAATGTAATTTTGATGTTAACTCCCAAACCGCTGCGCAGAAGTCAACCAAACTTCACCCATTAGTGTATTGTATCACAATCTAGTAGTTACATGTGGAAATTTGGTTCTAGGACATTTGATTTGAGCGCAATCCTCAAATTTAGGTCAAAAAAGCCATTTAAGCCTTTTCACAGTGAGATCTATGCGATATGGCCGAGAAATGTAATTTTGATGTTAACTCCCAAACCGCTGCGCAGAAGTAAACCAAACTTCACCCATTAGTGTATTGTATCACAATCTAGTAGTTACATGTGGAAATTTGGTTCTAGGACATTTGATTTGAGCGCAATCCTCAAACTTAGGTCAAAAAAGCCATTTAAGCCTTTTCACAGTGAGATCTATGCGATATGGCCGAGAAATGTAATTTTGATGTTAACTCCCAAACCGCTGCGCAGAAGTCAACCAAACTTCACCCAATAGTGTATTGTATCACAATCTAGTAGTTACATTTGGAAATTTAGTTCTAGGACATTTGGTTTGAGCGCAATCTTCAAACTTAATTAAAAAAAGTCATTTAAGGCTTTTCACAGTGAGATCTATGCGATATGGCCGAGAAATGTAATTTTGATGTTAACTCCCAAACCGCAGCGCAGAAGTCAACCAAACTTCACCCAATAGTGTATTGTATCACAATCTAGTAGTTACATTTGAAAATTTTGTTCTAGGACATTTTGTTTGAACGCAATCATCAAACTTAATTAAAAAAGTCATTTAAGCCTTTTCACAGTGAGATCTATGCGATATGGCCGAGAAATGTAATTTTGATGTTAACTCCCAAACCGCTGCGCAGAAGTCAACCAAACTTCACCCAATAGTGTATTGTATCACAATCTAGTAGTTACATTTGAAAATTTTGTTTTAGGAAATTTGGTTTGAGCGCAATCATTAAACTTAGGTCAAAAAAGCCATTTAAGCGTTTCACAGTGAGATCTATGCGATATGGCCGAGAAATGTAATTTTGATGTTAACTCCCAAACCGCTGCGCAGAAGTAAACCAAACTTCACCCATTAGTGTATTGTATCACAATCTAGTAGTTACATGTGGAAATTTGGTTCTAGGACATTTGATTTGAGCGCAATCCTCAAACTTAGGTCAAAAAAGCCATTTAAGCCTTTTTACAGTGAGATCTATGCGATATCGCCGAGAAATGTAATTTTGATGTTAACTCCCAAACCGCTGCGCAGAAGTCAACCAAACTTCACCCAATAGTGTATTGTATCACAATCTAGTAGTTACATTTGAAAATTTTGTTCTAGGACATTTTGTTTGAACGCAATCATCAAACTTAATTAAAAAAGTCATTTAAGCCTTTTCACAGTGAGATCTATGCGATATGGCCGAGAAATGTAATTTTGATGTTAACTCCCAAACCGCTGCGCAGAAGTCAACCAAACTTCACCCATTAGTGTATTGTATCACAATCTAGTAGTTACATGTGGAAATTTGGTTATAGGACATTTGATTTGAGCGCAATCCTCAAACTTAGGTCAAAAAAGCCATTTAAGCCTTTTCACAGTGAGATCTATGCGATATGGCCGAGAAATGTAATTTTGATGTTAACTCCCAAACCGCTGCGCAGAAGTCAACCAAACTTCACCCAATAGTGTATTGTATCACAATCTAGTAGTTACATTTGGAAATTTGGTTCTAGGACATTTGGTTTGAGCGCAATCATCAAACTTAGTTAAAAAAAGTCATTTAAGCCTTTTCACAGTGAGATCTATGCGATATGGCCGAGAAATGTAATTTTGATGTTAACTCCCAAACCGCTGCGCAGAAGTCAACCAAACTTCACCCAATAGTGTATTGTATCACAATCTAGTAGTTACATTTGGAAATTTGGTTCTAGGACATTTGGTTTGATCGCAATCCTCAAACTTCGTTAAAAAAAGTCATTTAAGTCTTTTCTCAGTGAGATCTACGCGATATGGCCGAGAAATGTAATTTTGATGTTAACTCCCAAACCGCTGCGCAGAAGTCAACCAAACTTCACCCAATAATGTATTGTATCACAATCTAGTAGTTACATTTGGAAATTTGGTTCTAGGACATTTGGTTTGAGCGCAATCCTCAAACTTAGTTAAAAAAAGTCATTTAAGCCTTTTCTCAGTGAGATCTACGCGATATGGCCGAGAAATGTAATTTTGATGTTAACTCCCAAACCGCTGCGCAGAAGTCAACCAAACTTCACCCAATAATGTATTGTATCACAATCTAGTAGTTACATTTGGAAATTTGGTTCTAGGACATTTGGTTTGAGCGCAATCATCAAACTTAGTTAAAAAAAGTCATTTAAGCCTTTTCACAGTGAGATCTACGCGATATGGCCGAGAAATGTAATTTTGATGTTAACTCCCATACCGCTGCGCAGAAGTCAACCAAACTTCACCCAATAGTGTATTGTATCACAATCTAGTAGTTACATTTGGAAATTTGGTTCTAGGACATTTGGTTTGAGCGCAATCATCAAACTTAATTAAAAAAGTCATTTAAGCCTTTTCACAGTGAGATCTATGCGATATGGCCGAGAAATGTAATATTGATGTTAACTCCCAAACCGCTGCGCAGAAGTCAACCAAACTTCACCCAATAATGTATTGTATCACAATCTAGTAGTTACATTTGGAAATTTGGTTCTAGGACATTTGGTTTGAGCGCAATCCTCAAACTTAGTTAAAAAAAGTCATTTAAGCCTTTTCTCAGTGAGATCTACGCGATATGGCCGAGAAATGTAATTTTGATGTTAACTCACAAACCGCTGCGCAGAAGTCAACCAAACTTCACCCAATAATGTATTGTATCACAATCTAGTAGTTACATTTGGAAATTTGGTTCTAGGACATTTGGTTTGAGCGCAATCATCAAACTTAGTTAAAAAAAGTCATTTAAGCCTTTTCACAGTGAGATCTATGCGATATGGCCGAGAAATGTAATTTTGATGTTAACTCCCAAACCGCTGCGCAGAAGTCAACCAAACTTCACCCAATAGTGTATTGTATCACAATCTAGTAGTTACATTTGGAAATTTGGTTCGAGGACATTTGGTTTGATCGCAATCCTCAAACTTAGTTAAAAAAAGTCATTTAAGTCTTTTCTCAGTGAGATCTACGCGATATGGCCGAGAAATGTAATTTTGATGTTAACTCCCAAACCGCTGCGCAGAAGTCAACCAAACTTCACCCAATAATGTATTGTATCACAATCTAGTAGTTACATTTGGAAATTTGGTTCTAGGACATTTGGTTTGAGCGCAATCCTCAAACTTAGTTAAAAAAAGTCATTTAAGCCTTTTCTCAGTGAGATCTACGCGATATGGCCGAGAAATGTAATTTTGATGTTAACTCCCAAACCGCTGCGCAGAAGTCAACCAAACTTCACCCAATAATGTATTGTATCACAATCTAGTAGTTACATTTGGAAATTTGGTTCTAGGACATTTGGTTTGAGCGCAATCATCAAACTTAGTTAAAAAAAGTCATTTAAGCCTTTTCACAGTGAGATCTACGCGATATGGCCGAGAAATGTAATTTTGATGTTAACTCCCATACCGCTGCGCAGAAGTCAACCAAACTTCACCCAATAGTGTATTGTATCACAATCTAGTAGTTACATTTGGAAATTTGGTTCTAGGACATTTGGTTTGAGCGCAATCATCAAACTTAATTAAAAAAGTCATTTAAGCCTTTTCACAGTGAGATCTATGCGATATGGCCGAGAAATGTAATTTTGATGTTAACTCCCAAACCGCTGCGCAGAAGTCAACCAAACTTCACCCAATAGTGTATTGTATCACAATCTAGTAGTTACATTTGGAAATTTGGTGCTAGGACATTTGGTTTGAGCGCAATCATCAAACTTAGTTAAAAAAAGTCATTTAAGCCTTTTCACAGTGAGATCTATGCGATATGGCCGAGAAATGTAATTTTGATGTTAACTCCCAAACCGCTGCGCAGAAGTCAACCAAACTTCACCCAATAGTGTATTGTATCACAATCTAGTAGTTACATTTGGAAATTTGGTTCTAGGACATTTGGTTTGATTGCAATCCTCAAACTTAGTGAAAAAAAGTGATTTAAGCCTTTTCTCAGTGAGATCTACGCGATATGGCCGAGAATTGTAATTTTGATGTTAACTCCCAAACCGCTGCGCAGAAGTCAACCAAACTTCACCCAATAATGTATTGTATCACAATCTAGTAGTTACATTTGGAAATTTGGTGCTAGGACATTTGGTTTGAGCGCAATCATCAAACTTAATTAAAAAAGTCATTTAAGCCTTTTCACAGTGAGATCTATGCGATATGGCCGAGAAATGTAATTTTGATGTTAACTCCCAAACCGCTGCGCAGAAGTCAACCAAACTTCACCCAATAATGTATTGTATCACAATCTAGTAGTTACATTTGGAAATTTGGTGCTAGGACATTTGGTTTGAGCGCAATCATCAAACTTAGTTAAAAAAAGTCATTTAAGCCTTTTCACAGTGAGATCTATGCGATATGGCCGAGAAATGTAATTTTGATGTTAACTCCCAAACCGCTGCGCAGAAGTCAACCAAACTTCACCCAATAGTGTATTGTATCACAATCTAGTGGTTACATTTGGAAATTTGGTTCTAGGACATTTGGTTTGAGCGCAATCATCAAACTTAGTTTAAAAAAGTCATTTAAGCCTTTTCACAGTGAGATCTATGCGATATGGCCGAGAAATGTAATTTTGATGTTAACTCCCAAACCGCTGCGCAGAAGTCAACCAAACTTCACCCAAAAGTGTATTGTATCACAATCTAGTAGTTACATTTGGAAATTTGGTTCTAGGACATTTGGTTTGAGCGCAATCATCAAACTTAGTTTAAAAAAGTCATTTAAGCCTTTTCACAGTGAGATCTACGCGATATGGCCGAGAAATGTAATTTTGATGTTAACTCCCAAACCGCTGCGCAGAAGTCAACCAAACTTCACCCAATAGTGTATTGTATCACAATCTAGTAGTTACATTTGGAAATTTGGTGCTAGGACATTTGGTTTGATCGCAATCCTCAAACTTAGTTAAAAAAAGTCATTTAAGCCTTTTCTCAGTGAGATCTACGCGATATGGCCGAGAAATGTAATTTTGATGTTAACTCCCATACCGCTGCGCAGAAGTCAACCAAACTTCACCCAATAGTGTATTGTATCACAATCTAGTAGTTACATTTGGAAATTTGGTTCTAGGACATTTGGTTTGAGCGCAATCATCAAACTTAATTAAAAAAGTCATTTAAGCCTTTTCACAGTGAGATCTATGCGATATGGCCGAGAAATGTAATTTTGATGTTAACTCCCAAACCGCTGCGCAGAAGTCAACCAAACTTCACCCAATAGTGTATTGTATCACAATCTAGTAGTTACATTTGGAAATTTGGTGCTAGGACATTTGGTTTGAGCGCAATCATCAAACTTAGTTAAAAAAAGTCATTTAAGCCTTTTCACAGTGAGATCTATGCGATATGGCCGAGAAATGTAATTTTGATGTTAACTCCCAAACCGCTGCGCAGAAGTCAACTAAACTTCACCCAATAGTGTATTGTATCACAATCTAGTAGTTACATTTGGAAATTTGGTTCTAGGACATTTGGTTTGATCGCAATCCTCAAACTTAGTGAAAAAAAGTGATTTAAGCCTTTTCTCAGTGAGATTTACGCGATATGGCCGAGAATTGTAATTTTGATGTTAACTCCCAAACCGCTGCGCAGAAGTCAACCAAACTTCACCCAATAGTGTATTGTATCACAATCTAGTAGTTACATTTGGAAATTTGGTTCTAGGACATTTGGTTTGAGCGCAATCATCAAACTTAATTAAAAAAGTCATTTAAGCCTTTTCACAGTGAGATCTATGCGATATGGCCGAGAAATGTAATTTTGATGTTAACTCCCAAACCGCTGCGCAGAAGTCAACCAAACTTCACCCAATAATGTATTGTATCACAATCTAGTAGTTACATTTGGAAATTTGGTGCTAGGACATTTGGTTTGAGCGCAATCATCAAACTTAGTTAAAAAAAGTCATTTAAGCCCTTTCTCAGTGAGATCTACGCGATATGGCCAAGAAATGTAATTTTGATGTTAACTCCCAAACCGCTGCGCAGAAGTCAACCAAACTTCACCCAATAGTGTATTGTATCACAATCTAGTAGTTACATTTGGAAATTTGGTGCTAGGACATTTGGTTTGAGCGCAATCATCAAACTTAGTTAAAAAAAGTCATTTAAGCCTTTTCACAGTGAGATCTATGCGATATGGCCGAGAAATGTAATTTTGATGTTAACTCCCAAACCGCTGCGCAGAAGTCAACCAAACTTCACCCAATAGTGTATTGTATCACAATCTAGTAGTTACATTTGGAAATTTGGTTCTAGGACATTTGGTTTGAGCGCAATCATCAAACTTAGTTTAAAAAAGTCATTTAAGCCTTTTCACAGTGAGATCTACGCGATATGGCCGAGAAATGTAATTTTGATGTTAACTCCCAAACCGCTGCGCAGAAGTCAACCAAACTTCACCCAATAGTGTGTTGTATCACAATCTAATAGTTACATTTGGAAATTTGGTTCTAGGACATTTGGTTTGATCGCAATCCTCAAACTTAGTTAAAAAAAGTCATTTAAGCCTTTTCTCAGTGAGATCTACGCGATATGGCCGAGAAATGTAATTTTGATGTTAACTCCCATACCGCTGCGCAGAAGTCAACCAAACTTCACCCAATAGTGTATTGTATCACAATCTAGTAGTTACATTTGGAAATTTGGTTCTAGGACATTTGGTTTGAGCGCAATCATCAAACTTAAATAAAAAAGTCATTTAAGCCTTTTCACAGTGAGATCTATGCGATATGGCCGAGAAATGTAATTTTGATGTTAACTCCCAAACCGCTGCGCAGAAGTCAACCAAACTTCACCCAATAGTGTATTGTATCACAATCTAGTAGTTACATTTGGAAATTTGGTTCTAGGACATTTGGTTTGAGCGCAATCATCAAACTTAATTAAAAAAGTCATTTAAGCCTTTTCACAGTGAGATCTATGCGATATGGCCGAGAAATGTAATTTTGATGTTAACTCCCAAACCGCTGCGCAGAAGTCAACCAAACTTCACCCAATAGTGTATTGTATCACAATCTAGTAGTTACATTTGGAAATTTGGTGCTAGGACATTTGGTTTGAGCGCAATCATCAAACTTAGTTAAAAAAAGTCATTTAAGCCTTTTCACAGTGAGATCTATGCGATATGGCCGAGAAATGTAATTTTGATGTTAACTCCCAAACCGCTGCGCAGAAGTCAACCAAACTTCACCCAATAGTGTATTGTATCACAATCTAGTAGTTACATTTGGAAATTTGGTTCTAGGACATTTGGTTTAAGCGCAATCCTCAAACTTAGTTAAAAAAAGTCATTAAAGCCTTTTCACAGTGAGATCTAAGCGATATGGCCGAGAAATGTAATTTTGATGTTAACTCCCAAACCGCTGCGCAGAAGTAAACCAAACTTCACCCAATAGTGTATTGTATCACAATCTAGTAGTTACATTTGGAAATTTGGTTCTAGGACATTTGGTTTGAGCGCAATCATCAAACTTAATTAAAAAATCATTTAAGCCTTTTGACAGTGAGATCTATGCGATATGGCCGAGAAATGTAATTTTGATGTTAACTCCCAAACCGCTGCGCAGAAGTCAACCAAACTTCACCCAATAATGTATTGTATCACAATCTAGTAGTTACATTTGGAAATTTGGTTCTAGAACATTTGGTTTGAGCGCAATCATCAAACTTAATTAAAAAAGTCATTTAAGCCTTTTGACAGTGAGATCTATGCGATATGGCCGAGAAATGTAATTTTGATGTTAACTCCCAAGCCGCTGCGCAGAAGTCAACCAAACTTCACCCAATAATGTATTGTATCACAATCTAGTAGTTACATTTGGAAATTTGGTTCTAGGATATTTGGTTTGAGCGCAATCATCAAACTTAGTTAAAAAAAGTCATTTAAGCCTTTTCACAGTGAGATCTATGCGATATGGCCGAGAAATGTAATTTTGATGTTAACTCCCAAACCGCTGCGCAGAAGTCAACCAAACTTCAACCAATAGTGTATTGTATCACAATCTAATAGTTACATTTGGAAATTTGGTTCTAGGACATTTGGTTTGATCGCAATCCTCAAACTTAGTTAAAAAAAGTCATTTAAGCCTTTTCTCAGTGAGATCTACGCGATATGGCCGAGAAATGTAATTTTGATGTTAACTCCCATACCGCTGTGCAGAAGTCAACCAAACTTCACCCAATAGTGTATTGTATCACAATCTAGTAGTTACATTTGGAAATTTGGTGCTAGGACATTTGGTTTGAGCGCAATCATCAAACTTAGTTAAAAAAAGTCATTTAAGCCTTTTCACAGTGAGATCTATGCGATATGGCCGAGAAATGTAATTTTGATGTTAACTCCCAAACCGCTGCGCAGAAGTCAACCAAACTTCACCCAATAATGTATTGTATCACAATCTAGTAGTTACATTTGGAAATTTGGTTCTAGGACATTTGGTTTGATCGCAATCCTCAAACTTATTTAAAAAAAAGTCATTTAAGCCTTTTCTCAGTGAGATCTACGCGATATGGCCGAGAAATGTAATTTTGATGTTAACTCCCATACCGCTGCGCAGAAGTCAACCAAACTTCACCCAATAGTGTATTGTATCACAATCTAGTAGTTACATTTGGAAATTTGGTTCTAGGACATTTGGTTTGAGCGCAATCATCAAACTTAATTAAAAAAGTCATTTAAGCCTTTTCACAGTGAGATCTATGCGATATGGCCGAGAAATGTAATTTTGATGTTAACTCCCAAACCGCTGCGCAGAAGTCAACCAAACTTCACCCAATAATGTATTGTATCACAATCTAGTAGTTACATTTGGAAATTTGGTTCTAGGACATTTGGTTTGAGCGCAATCATCAAACTTAGTTAAAAAAAGTCATTTAAGCCTTTTCACAGTGAGATCTATGCGATATGGCCGAGAAATGTAATTTTGATGTTAACTCCCAAACCGCTGCGCAGAAGTCAACCAAACTTCACCCAATAGTGTATTGTATCACAATCTAATAGTTACATTTGGAAATTTGGTTCTAGGACATTTGGTATGATCGCAATCCTCAAACTTAGTTAAAAAAAGTCATTTAAGCCTTTTCTCAGTGAGATCTACGCGATATGGCCGAGAAATGTAATTTTGATGTTAACTCCCATACCGCTGCGCAGAAGTCAACCAAACTTCACCCAATAGTGTATTGTATCACAATCTAGTAGTTACATTTGGAAATTTGGTTCTAGGACATTTGGTTTGAGCGCAATCATCAAACTTAAATAAAAAAGTCATTTAAGCCTTTTCACAGTGAGATCTATGCGATATGGCCGAGAAATGTAATTTTGATGTTAACTCCCAAACCGCTGCGCAGAAGTCAACCAAACTTCACCCAATACTGTATTGTATCACAATCTAGTAGTTACATTTGGAAATTTGGTTCTAGGACATTTGGTTTGATCGCAATCCTCAAACTTATTTAAAAAAAAAGTCATTTAAGCCTTTTCTCAGTGAGATCTACGCGATATGGCCGAGAAATGTAATTTTGATGTTAACTCCCATACCGCTGCGCAGAAGTCAACCAAACTTCACCCAATAGTGTATTGTATCACAATCTAGTAGTTACATTTGGAAATTTGGTTCTAGGACATTTGGTTTGAGCGCAATCATCAAACTTAATTAAAAAAGTCATTTAAGCCTTTTCACAGTGAGATCTATGCGATATGGCCGAGAAATGTAATTTTGATGTTAACTCCCAAACCGCTGCGCAGAAGTCAACCAAACTTCACCCAATAATGTATTGTATCACAATCTAGTAGTTACATTTGGAAATTTGGTTCTAGGACATTTGGTTTGAGCGCAATCATCAAACTTAGTTAAAAAAAGTCATTTAAGCCTTTTCACAGTGAGATCTATGCGATATGGCCGAGAAATGTAATTTTGATGTTAACTCCCAAACCGCTGCGCAGAAGTAAACCAAACTTCACCCAATAGTGTATTGTATCACAATCTAATAGTTACATTTGGAAATTTGGTTCTAGGACATTTGGTATGATCGCAATCCTCAAACTTAGTTAAAAAAAGTCATTTAAGCCTTTTCTCAGTGAGATCTACGCGATATGGCCGAGAAATGTAATTTTGATGTTAACTCCCATACCGCTGCGCAGAAGTCAACCAAACTTCACCCAATAGTGTATTGTATCACAATCTAGTAGTTACATTTGGAAATTTGGTTCTAGAACATTTGGTTTGAGCGCAATCATCAAACTTAATTAAAAAATCATTTAAGCCTTTTGACAGTGAGATCTATGCGATATGGCCGAGAAATGTAATTTTGATGTTAACTCCCAAACCGCTGCGCAGAAGTCAACCAAACTTCACCCAATAATGTATTGTATCACAATCTAGTAGTTACATTTGGAAATTTGGTTCTAGAACATTTGGTTTGAGCGCAATCATCAAACTTAATTAAAAAAGTCATTTAAGCCTTTTGACAGTGAGATCTATGCGATATGGCCGAGAAATGTAATTTTGATGTTAACTCCCAAGCCGCTGCGCAGAAGTCAACCAAACTTCACCCAATAATGTATTGTATCACAATCTAGTAGTTACATTTGGAAATTTGGTTCTAGGACATTTGGTTTGAGCGCAATCATCAAACTTAGTTAAAAAAAGTCATTTAAGCCTTTTCACAGTGAGATCTATGCGATATGGCCGAGAAATGTAATTTTGATGTTAACTCCCAAACCGCTGCGCAGAAGTCAACCAAACTTCAACCAATAGTGTATTGTATCACAATCTAATAGTTACATTTGGAAATTTGGTTCTAGGACATTTGGTTTGATCGCAATCCTCAAACTTAGTTAAAAAAAGTCATTTAAGCCTTTTCTCAGTGAGATCTACGCGATATGGCCGAGAAATGTAATTTTGATGTTAACTCCCATACCGCTGCGCAGAAGTCAACCAAACTTCACCCAATAGTGTATTGTATCACAATCTAGTAGTTACATTTGGAAATTTGGTGCTAGGACATTTGGTTTGAGCGCAATCATCAAACTTAGTTAAAAAAAGTCATTTAAGCCTTTTCACAGTGAGATCTATGCGATATGGCCGAGAAATGTAATTTTGATGTTAACTCCCAAACCGCTGCGCAGAAGTCAACCAAACTTCACCCAATAGTGTATTGTATCACAATCTAGTAGTTACATTTGGAAATTTGGTTCTAGGACATTTGGTTTGATCGCAATCCTCAAACTTAGTTAAAAAAAGTCATTTAAGCCTTTTCTCAGTGAGATCTACGCGATATGGCCGAGAAATGTAATTTTGATGTTAACTCCCATACCGCTGCGCAGAAGTCAACCAAACTTCACCCAATAGTGTATTGTATCACAATCTAGTAGTTACATTTGGAAATTTGGTTCTAGGACATTTGGTTTGAGCGCAATCATCAAACTTAATTAAAAAAAGTCATTTAAGCCTTTTCACAGTGAGATCTATGCGATATGGCCGAGAAATGTAATTTTGATGTTAACTCCCAAACCGCTGCGCAGAAGTCAACCAAACTTCACCCAATAGTGTATTGTATCACAATCTAGTAGTTACATTTCGAAATTTGGTTCTAGGACATTTGGTTTGATCGCAATCCTCAAACTTAGTTAAAAAAAGTCATTTAAGTCTTTTCTCAGTGAGATCTACGCGATATGGCCGAGAAATGTAATTTTGATGTTAACTCCCAAACCGCTGCGCAGAAGTCAACCAAACTTCACCCAATAATGTATTGTATCACAATCTAGTAGTTACATTTGGAAATTTGGTTCTAGGACATTTGGTTTGAGCGCAATCCTCAAACTTAGTTAAAAAAAGTCATTTAAGCCTTTTCTCAGTGAGATCTACGCGATATGGCCGAGAAATGTAATTTTGATGTTAACTCACAAACCGCTGCGCAGAAGTCAACCAAACTTAACCCAATAGTGTATTGTATCACAATCTAGTAGTTACATTTGGAAATTTGGTTCTAGGACATTTGGTTTGATCGCAATCCTCAAACTTAGTTAAAAAAAGTCATTTAAGTCTTTTCTCAGTGAGATCTACGCGATATGGCCGAGAAATGTAATTTTGATGTTAACTCCCAAACCGCTGCGCAGAAGTCAACCAAACTTCACCCAATAATGTATTGTATCACAATCTAGTAGTTACATTTGGAAATTTGGTTCTAGGACATTTGGTTTGAGCGCAATCCTCAAACTTAGTTAAAAAAAGTCATTTAAGCCTTTTCTCAGTGAGATCTACGCGATATGGCCGAGAAATGTAATTTTGATGTTAACTCCCAAACCGCTGCGCAGAAGTCAACCAAACTTCACCCAATAATGTATTGTATCACAATCTAGTAGTTACATTTGGAAATTTGGTTCTAGGACATTTGGTTTGATCGCAATCATCAAACTTAGTTAAAAAAAGTCATTTAAGCCTTTTCTCAGTGAGATCTACGCGATATGGCCGAGAAATGTAATTTTAATGTTAACTCCCATACCGCTGCGCAGAAGTCAACCAAACTTCACCCAATAGTGTATTGTATCACAATCTAGTAGTTACATTTGGAAATTTGGTGCTAGGACATTTGGTTTGAGCGCAATCATCAAACTTAGTTAAAAAAAGTCATTTAAGCCTTTTCACAGTGAGATCTATGCGATATGGCCGAGAAATGTAATTTTGATGTTAACTCCCAAACCGCTGCGCAGAAGTCAACCAAACTTCACCCAATAATGTATTGTATCACAATCTAGTAGTTACATTTGGAAATTTGGTTCTAGGACATTTGGTTTGAGCGCAATCATCAAACTTAGTTAAAAAAGTCATTTAAGCCTTTTCACAGTGAGATCTATGCGATATGGCCGAGAAATGTAATTTTGATGTTAACTCCCAAACCGCTGCGCAGAAGTCAACCAAACTTCACCCAATAGTGTATTGTATCACAATTTAGTAGTTACATTTGGAAATTTGGTTCTAGGACATTTGGTTTGATCGCAATCCTCAAACTTAGTTAAAAAAAAATCATTTAAGCCTTTTCTCAGTGAGATCTACGCGATATGGCCGAGAAATGTAATTTTGATGTTAACTCCCATACCGCTGCGCAGAAGTCAACCAAACTTCACCCAATAGTGTATTGTATCACAATCTAGTAGTTACATTTGGAAATTTGGTTCTAGGACATTTGGTTTGAGCGCAATCATCAAACTTAATTAAAAAAGTCATTTAAGCCTTTTCACAGTGAGATCTATGCGATATGGCCGAGAAATGTAATTTTGATGTTAACTCCCAAACCGCTGTGCAGAAGTCAACCAAACTTCACCCAATAATGTATTGTATCACAATCTAGTAGTTACATTTGGAAATTTGGTGCTAGGACATTTGGTTTGAGCGCAATCATCAAACTTAGTTAAAAAAAGTCATTTAAGCCTTTTCACAGTGAGATCTATGCGATATGGCCGAGAAATGTAATTTTGATGTTAACTCCCAAACCGCTGCGCAGAAGTCAACCAAACTTCACCCAATAATGTATTGTATCACAATCTAGTAGTTACATTTGGAAATTTGGTTCTAGGACATTTGGTTTGATCGCAATCCTCAAACTTAGTTAAAAAAAGTCATTTAAGCCTTTTCACAGTGAGATCTATGCGATATGGCCGAGAAATGTAATTTTGATGTTAACTCCCAAACTGCTGCGCAGAAGTCAACCAAACTTCACCCAATAGTGTATTGTATCACAATCTAGTAGTTACATTTGGAAATTTGGTTCTAGGACATTTGGTTTGATCGCAATCCTCAAACTTAGTTAAAAAAAGTCATTTAAGCCTTTTCTCAGTGAGATCTACGCGATAAGGCCGAGAAATGTAATTTTGATGTTAACTCCCATACCGCTGCGCAGAAGTCAACCAAACTTCACCCAATAGTGTATTGTATCACAATCTAGTAGTTACATTTGGAAATTTGGTTCTGGGACATTTGGTTTGAGCGCAATCATCAAACTTAATTAAAAAAGTCATTTAAGCCTTTTCACAGTGAGATCTATGCGATATGGCCGAGAAATGTAATTTTGATGTTAACTCCCAAACCGCTGCGCAGAAGTCAACCAAACTTCACCCAAGAGTGTATTGTATCACAATCGAGTAGTTACATTTGGAAATTTGGTATTAGGACATTTGGTTAGAGCGCAATCCTCAAACTTTGTAAAAAAAAAGTCATTTAAGGCTTTTCACAGTGAGATCTACGCGATATGGCCGAGAAATGTAATTTTGATGTTAACTCCCAAACCGCTGCGCAGAAGTCAACCAAACTTCACCCAATAGTGTATTGTATCACAATCTAGTAGTTACATTTGGAAATTTGGTTCTAGGACATTTGGTTTGAGCGCAATCATCAAACTTAGTTTAAAAAAGTCATTTAAGCCTTTTCACAGTGAGATCTACGCGATATGGCCGAAAAATGTAATTTTGATGTTAACTCCCAAACCGCTGCGCAGAAGTCAACCAAACTTCACCCAATAGTGTATTGTATCACAATCTAGTAGTTACATTTGGAAATTTGGTTCTAGGACATTTGGTTTGAGCGCAATCATCAAACCCAATTAAAAAAGTCATTTAATCCTTTTCACAGTGAGATCTATGCGATATGGCCGAGAAATGTAATTTTGATGTTAACTCCCAAACCGCTGCGCAGAAGTCAACCAAACTTCACCCAATAATGTATTGTATCAGAATCTAGTAGTTACATGTGGAAATTTGGTTCTAGGACATATGATTTGAGCGCAATCATCAAACTTAGTTAAAAAAAGTCATTTAAGCCTTTTCACACTGAGATCTACGCGATATGGCCGAGAAATGTAATTTTGATGTTAACTCCCAAACCGCTTTGCAGAAGTCAACCAAACTTCACCCAATAGTGTATTGTATCACAATCTAGTAGTTACATTTGGAAATTTGGTTCTAGGACATTTGGTTTGAGCGCAATCATCAAACTTAGTTAATAAAAGTCATTTAAGCCTTTTCACAGTGAGATCTACGCGATATGGCCGAAAAATGTAATTTTGATGTTAACTCCCAAACCGCTGCGCAGAAGTCAACCAAACTTCACCCAATAGTGTATTGTATCACAATCTAGTAGTTACATTTGGAAATTTGGTTCTAGGACATTTGGTTTGAGCGCAATCCTCAAACTTAGTTAAAAAAAAGTCATTTAAGCCTTTTCTCAGTGAGATCTACGCGATATGGCCGAGAAATGTAATTTTGATGTTAACTCCCATACCGCTGCGCAGAAGTCAACCAAACTTCACCCAATAGTGTATTGTATCACAATCTAGTAGTTACATTTGGAAATTTGGTTCTAGGACATTTGGTTTGAGCGCAATCATCAAACTTAGTTAAAAAAAAGTCATTTAAGCCTTTTCACAGTGAGATCTACGCGATATGGCCGAAAAATGTAATTTTGATGTTAACTCCCAAACCGCTGCGCAGAAGTCAACCAAACTTCACCCAATAGTGTATTGTATCACAATCTAGTAGTTACATTTGGAAATTTGGTTCTAGGACATTTGGTTTGAGCGCAATCATCAAACTTAATTAAAAAAGTCATTTAAGCCTTTTCACAGTGAGATCTATGCGATATGGCCGAGAAATGTAATTTTGATGTTAACTCCCAAACCGCTGCGCAGAAGTCAACCAAACTTCACCCAATAGTGTATTGTATCACAATCTAGTAGTTACATTTGGAAATTTGGTTCTAGGACATTTGGTTTGAGCGCAATCATCAAACTTAGTTTAAAAAAGTCATTTAAGCCTTTTCACAGTGAGATCTATGCGATATGGCCGAAAAATGTAATTTTGATGTTAACTCCCAAACCGCTGCGCAGAAGTCAACCAAACTTCACCCAATAATGTATTGTATCACAATTTAGTAGTTACATTTGGAAATTTGGTTCTAGGACATTTGGTTTGATCGCAATCCTCAAACTTAGTTAAAAAAAAATCATTTAAGCCTTTTCTCAGTGAGATCTACGCGATATGGCCGAGAAATGTAATTTTGATGTTAACTCCCATACCGCTGCGCAGAAGTCAACCAAACTTCACCCAATAGTGTATTGTATCACAATCTAGTAGTTACATTTGGAAATTTGGTTCTAGGACATTTGGTTTGAGCGCAATCATCAAACTTAATTAAAAAAGTCATTTAAGCCTTTTCACAGTGAGATCTATGCGATATGGCCGAGAAATGTATTTTTGATGTTAACTCCCAAACCGCTGTGCAGAAGTCAACCAAACTTCACCCAATAATGTATTGTATCACAATCTAGTAGTTACATTTGGAAATTTGGTGCTAGGACATTTGGTTTGAGCGCAATCATCAAACTTAGTTAAAAAAAAGTCATTTAAGCCTTTTCACAGTGAGATCTATGCGATATGGCCGAGAAATGTAATTTTGATGTTAACTCCCAAACCGCTGCGCAGAAGTCAACCAAACTTCACCCAATAATGTATTGTATCACAATCTAGTAGTTACATTTGGAAATTTGGTTCTAGGACATTTGGTTTGATCGCAATCCTCAAACTTATTTAAAAAAAGTCATTTAAGCCTTTTCACAGTGAGATCTATGCGATATGGCCGAGAAATGTAATTTTGATGTTAACTCCCAAACTGCTGCGCAGAAGTCAACCAAACTTCACCCAATAGTGTATTGTATCACAATCTAGTAGTTACATTTGGAAATTTGGTTCTAGGACATTTGGTTTGATCGCAATCCTCAAACTTAGTTAAAAAAAGTCATTTAAGCCTTTTCTCAGTGAGATCTACGCGATAAGGCCGAGAAATGTAATTTTGATGTTAACTCCCATACCGCTGCGCAGAAGTCAACCAAACTTCACCCAATAGTGTATTGTATCACAATCTAGTAGTTACATTTGGAAATTTGGTTCTGGGACATTTGGTTTGAGCGCAATCATCAAACTTAATTAAAAAAGTCATTTAAGCCTTTTCACAGTGAGATCTATGCGATATGGCCGAGAAATGTAATTTTGATGTTAACTCCCAAACCGCTGCGCAGAAGTCAACCAAACTTCACCCAAGAGTGTATTGTATCACAATCGAGTAGTTACATTTGGAAATTTGGTATTAGGACATTTGGTTTGAGCGCAATCCTCAAACTTTGTAAAAAAAAAGTCATTTAAGGCTTTTCACAGTGAGATCTACGCGATATGGCCGAGAAATGTAATTTTGATGTTAACTCCCAAACCGCTGCGCAGAAGTCAACCAAACTTCACCCAATAGTGTATTGTATCACAATCTAGTAGTTACATTTGGAAATTTGGTTCTAGGACATTTGGTTTGAGCGCAATCATCAAACTTAATTTAAAAAAGTCATTTAAGCCTTTTCACAGTGAGATCTACGCGATATGGCCGAAAAATGTAATTTTGATGTTAACTCCCAAACCGCTGCGCAGAAGTCAACCAAACTTCACCCAATAGTGTATTGTATCACAATCTAGTAGTTACATTTGGAAATTTGGTTCTAGGACATTTGGTTTGAGCGCAATCATCAAACCCAATTAAAAAAGTCATTTAATCCTTTTCACAGTGAGATCTATGCGATATGGCCGAGAAATGTAATTTTGATGTTAACTCCCAAACCGCTGCGCAGAAGTCAACCAAACTTCACCCAATAATGTATTGTATCAGAATCTAGTAGTTACATGTGGAAATTTGGTTCTAGGACATATGATTTGAGCGCAATCATCAAACTTAGTTAAAAAAAGTCATTTAAGCCTTTTCACACTGAGATCTACGCGATATGGCCGAGAAATGTAATTTTGATGTTAACTCCCAAACCGCTTTGCAGAAGTCAACCAAACTTCACCCAATAGTGTATTGTATCACAATCTAGTAGTTACATTTGGAAATTTGGTTCTAGGACATTTGGTTTGAGCGCAATCATCAAACTTAGTTAATAAAAGTCATTTAAGCCTTTTCACAGTGAGATCTATGCGATATGGCCGAAAAATGTAATTTTGATGTTAACTCCCAAACCGCTGCGCAGAAGTCAACCAAACTTCACCCAATAGTGTATTGTATCACAATCTAGTAGTTACATTTGGAAATTTGGTTCTAGGACATTTGGTTTGAGCGCAATCCTCAAACTTAGTTAAAAAAAAGTCATTTAAGCCTTTTCTCAGTGAGATCTACGCGATATGGCCGAGAAATGTAATTTTGATGTTAACTCCCATACCGCTGCGCAGAAGTCAACCAAACTTCACCCAATAGTGTATTGTATCACAATCTAGTAGTTACATTTGGAAATTTGGTTCTAGGACATTTGGTTTGAGCGCAATCATGAAACTTAGTTAAAAAAAAGTCATTTAAGCCTTTTCACAGTGAGATCTACGCGATATGGCCGAAAAATGTAATTTTGATGTTAACTCCCAAACCGCTGCGCAGAAGTCAACCAAACTTCACCCAATAGTGTATTGTATCACAATCTAGTAGTTACATTTGGAAATTTGGTTCTAGGACATTTGGTTTGAGCGCAATCATCAAACTTAATTAAAAAAGTCATTTAAGCCTTTTCACAGTGAGATCTATGCGATATGGCCGAGAAATGTAATTTTGATGTTAACTCCCAAACCGCTGCGCAGAAGTCAACCAAACTTCACCCAATAGTGTATTGTATCACAATCTAGTAGTTACATTTGGAAATTTGGTTCTAGGACATTTGGTTTGAGCGCAATCATCAAACTTAGTTTAAAAAAGTCATTTAAGCCTTTTCACAGTGAGATCTATGCGATATGGCCGAAAAATGTAATTTTGATGTTAACTCCCAAACCGCTGCGCAGAAGTCAACCAAACTTCACCCAATAGTGTATTGTATCACAATCTAGTAGTTACATGTGGAAATTTGGTTCTAGGACATATGATTTGAGCGCAATCCTCAAACTTAGTTAAAAAAAAGTCATTTAAGCCTTTTCACAGTGAGATCTATGCGATATGGCCGAGAAATGTAATTTTAATGTTAACTCCCAAACCGCTGCGCAGAAATCAACCAAACTTCACCCAATAGTGTATTGTATCACAATCTAGTAGTTACATTTAGAAATTTGGTTCTAGGACATTTGGTTTGAGCGCAATCATCAAACTTAGTTAAAAAAACTCATTTAAGCCTTTTCACAGTGAGATCTACGCGATATGGCCGAAAAATGTAATTTTGATGTTAACTCCCAAACCGCTGCGCAGAAGTCAACCAAACTTCACCCAATAATGTATTGTATCACAATCTAGTAGTTACATTTGGAAATTTGGTTCTAGGACATTTGGTTTGAGCGCAATCATCAAACTTAATTAAAAAAAAGTCATTTAAGCCTTTTCACTGTGAGATCTACGCGATATGGCCGAAAAATGTAATTTTGATGTTAACTCCCAAACCGCTGCGCAGAAGTCAACCAAACTTCACCCAAGAGTGTATTGTATCACAATCGAGTAGTTACATTTGGAAATTTGTTTCTAGGACATTTGGTTTGAGCGCAATCCTCAAACTTAGTTAAAAAAAAGTCATTTAAGCCTTTTCACAGTGAGATCTATGCGATATGGCCGAGAAATGTAATTTTGATGTTAACTCCCAAACCGCTGCGCAGAAGTCAACCAAACTTCACCCAATAGTGTATTTTATCACAATCTAGTAGTTACCTTTGGAAATTTGGTTCTAGGACATTTGGTTTGAGCGCAATCCTCAAACTTAGTTAAAAAAAGTCATTTTAGCATTTTCACAGTGAGATCTACGCGATATGGCCGAGAAATGTAATTTTGATGTTAACTCCCAAACCGCTAGGCAGAAGTCAACCAAACTTCACCCAAAAGTGTATTGTATCACAATCTAGTAGTTACATTTGGAAATTTGGTTCTAGGACATTTGGTTTGAGCGCAATCATCAAACTTAGTTAAAAAAAGTCATTTAAGCCTTTTCACAGTGAGATCTACGCGATATGGCCGAGAAATGTAATTTTGATGTTAACTCCCAAACCGCTGCGCAGAAGTCAACCAAACTTCACCCATTATTGTATTGTATCACAATCTAGTAGTTATATTTGGAAATTTGGTTCTTGGACATTTGGTTTGAGCGCAATCCTCAAACTTAGTTAAAAAAAAGTCATTTAAGCCTTTTCACAGTGAGATCTACGCGATATGGCCGAGAAATGTAATTTTGATGTTAACTCCCAAACCGCTGCGCAGAAGTCAACCAAACTTCACCCAATAGTGTATTGTATCACAATCTAGTAGTTACATTTGGAAATTTGGTTCTAGGACATTTGGTTTGAGCGCAATCCTCAAACTTATTTAAAAAAAAGTCATTTAAGCCTTTTCTCAGTGAGATCTACGCGATATGGCCGAGAAATGTAATTTTGATGTTAACTCCCATACCGCTGCGCAGAAGTCAACCAAACTTCACCCAATAGTGTATTGTATCACAATCTAGTAGTTACATTTGGAAATTTGGTTCTAGGACATTTGGTTTGAGCGCAATCATCAAACTTAGTTAAAAAAAAGTCATTTAAGCCTTTTCACAGTGAGACCTACGCGATATGGCCGAGAAATGTAATTTTGATGTTAACTCCCAAACCGCTGCGCAGAAATCAACCAAACTTCACCCAATAGTGTATTGTATCACAATCTAGTAGTTACATTTAGAAATTTGGTTCTAGGACATTTGGTTTGAGCGCAATCATCAAACTTAGTTAAAAAAACTCATTTAAGCCTTTTCACAGTGAGATCTACGCGATATGGCCGAAAAATGTAATTTTGATGTTAACTCCCAAACCGCTGCGCAGAAGTCAACCAAACTTCACCCAAAAGTGTATTGTATCACAATCTAGTAGTTACATTTGGAAATTTGGTTCTAGGACATTTGGTTTGAGCGCAATCATCAAACTTAGTTAAAAAAAGTCATTTAAGCCTTTTCACACTGAGATCTACGCGATATGGCCGAGAAATGTAATTTTGATGTTAACTCCCAAACCGCTGCGCAGAAGTCAACCAAACTTCACCCATTAGTGTATTGTATCACAATCTAGTAGTTACATTTGGAAATTTGGTTCTTGGACATTTGGTTTGAGCGCAATCCTCAAACTTAGTTAAAAAAAAGTCATTTAAGCCTTTTCACAGTGAGATCTACGCGATATGGCCGAGAAATGTAATTTTGATGTTAACTCCCAAACCGCTGCGCAGAAGTCAACCAAACTTCACCCAAGAGTGTATTGTATCACAATCGAGTAGTTACAATTGGAAATTTGTTTCTAGGACATTTGGTTTGAGCGCAATCCTCAAACTTAGTTAAAAAAAAGTCATTTAAGCCTTTTCACAGTGAGATCGACGCGATATGGCCGAGAAATGTAATTTTGATGTTAACTCCCAAACCGCTGCGCAGAAGTCAACCAAACTTCACCCAATAGTGTATTGTATCACAATCTAGTAGTTACATTTGGAAATTTGGTTCTAGGACATTTGATTTGAGCGCAATCCTCAAACTTAGTTAAAAAAAAGTCATTTAAGCCTTTTCACAGTGAGATCTACGCGATATTGCAGAGAAATGTAATTTTTATGTTAACTCCCAAACCGCTGCGCAGAAGTCAACCAAACTTCACCCAAAAGTGTATTGTATCACAATCTAGTAGTTACATTTGGAAATTTGGTTCTAGGACATTTGGTTTGAGCGCAATCATCAAACTTAGTTAAAAAAAGTCGTTTAAGCCTTTTGACACTGAGATTTACGCGATATGGCCGAGAAATGTAATTTTGATGTTAACTCCCAAACCGCTGCGCAGAAGTCAACCAAACTTCACCCATTAGTGTATTGTATCACAATCTAGTAGTTACATTTGGAAATTTGGTTCTAGGACATTTGGTTTGAGCGCAATCCTCAAACTTAGTTAAAAAAAAAGTCATTTAACCCTTTTCACAGTGAGATCTACGCGATATGGCCGAGAAATGTAATTTTGATGTTAACTCCCAAACCGCTGCGCAGAAGTCAACCAAACTTCACCCAATAGTGTATTGTATCACAATCTAGTAGTTACATTTGGAAATTTGGTATTAGGACATTTGGTTTGAGCGCAATCCTCAAACTTAGTTTAAAAAAAAAGTCATTTAAGCCTTTTCACAGTGAGATCTACGCGATATGGCCGAGAAATGTAATTTTGATGTTAACTCCCAAACCGCTGCGCAGAAGTCAACCAAACTTCACCCAATAGTGTATTGTATCACAATCTAGTAGTTACATTTGGAAATTTGGTTCTAGGACATTTGATTTGAGCGCAATCCTCAAACTTAGTTAAAAAAAGTCATTTAAGCCTTTTCACAGTGAGATCTACGCGATATGGCCGAGAAATGTAATTTTGATGTTAACTCCCAAACCGCTAGGCAGAAGTCAACCAAACTTCACCCAATAGTGTATTGTATCACAATCTAGTAGTTACATTTGGAAATTTGGTTCTAGGACATTTGGTTTGAGCGCAATCCTCAAACTTAGTTAAAAAAAAGTCATTTAAGCCTTTTCACAATGAGATCTACGCGATATTGCAGAGAAATGTAATTTTTATGTCAACTCCCATACCGCTGCGCAGAAGTCAACCAAACTTCACCCAATAATGTATTGTATCACAATCTAGTAGTTACATTTGGAAATTTGGTTCTAGGACATTTGGTTTGAGCGCAATCATCAAACTTAATTAAAAAAGTCATTTAAGCCTTTTCACAGTGAGATCTATGCGATATGGCCGAGAAATGTAATTTTGATGTTAACTCCCAAACCGCTGTGCAGAAGTCAACCAAACTTCACCCAATAATGTATTGTATCACAATCTAGTAGTTACATTTGGAAATTTGGTGCTAGGACATTTGGTTTGAGCGCAATCATCAAACTTAGTTAAAAAAAGTCATTTAAGCCTTTTCACAGTGAGATCTATGCGATATGGCCGAGAAATGTAATTTTGATGTTAACTCCCAAACCGCTGCGCAGAAGTCAACCAAACTTCACCCAATAGTGTATTGTATCACAATCTAGTAGTTACATTTGGAAATTTGGTTCTAGGACATTTGGTTTGATCGCAATCCTCAAACTTAGTTAAAAAAAGTCATTTAAGCCTTTTCTCAGTGAGATCTACGCGATAAGGCCGAGAAATGTAATTTTGATGTTAACTCCCATACCGCTTCGCAGAAGTCAACCAAACTTCACCCAATAGTGTATTGTATCACAATCTAGTAGTTACATTTGGAAATTTGGTTCTGGGACATTTGGTTTGAGCGCAATCATCAAACTTAATTAAAAAAGTCATTTAAGCCTTTTCACAGTGAGATCTAAGCGATATGGCCGAGAAATGTAATTTTGATGTTAACTCCCAAACCGCTGCGCAGAAGTCAACCAAACTTCACCCAATAGTGTATTGTATCACAATCTAGTAGTTACATTTGGAAATTTGGTATTAGGACATTTGGTTTGAGCGCAATCCTCAAACTTTGTAAAAAAAAAGTCATTTAAGCCTTTTCACAGTGAGATCTACGCGATATGGCCGAGAAATGTAATTTTGATGTTAACTCCCAAACCGCTGCGCAGAAGTCAACCAAACTTCACCCAATAGTGTATTGTATCACAATCTAGTAGTTACATTTGGAAATTTGGTTCTAGGACATTTGATTTGAGCGCAATCCTCAAACTTAGTTAAAAAAAGTCATTTAAGCCTTTTCACAGTGAGATCTACGCGATATGGCTGAGAAATGTAATTTTGATGTTAACTCCCAAACCGCTAGGCAGAAGTCAACCAAACTTCACCCAATAGTGTATTGTATCACAATCTAGTAGTTACATTTAGAAATTTGGTTCTAGGACATTTGGTTTGAGCGCAATCATCAAACTTAGTTAAAAAAAGTCATTTAAGCCTTTTCACAGTGAGATCTACGCGATATGGCCGAAAAATGTAATTTTGATGTTAACTCCCAAACCGCTGCGCAGAAGTCAACCAAACTTCACCCAATAGTGTATTGTATCACAATCTAGTAGTTACATTTGGAAATTTGGTTCTAGGACATTTGGTTTGAGCGCAATCATCAAACCCAATTAAAAAAGTCATTTAATCCTTTTCACAGTGAGATCTATGCGATATGGCCGAGAAATGTAATTTTGATGTTAACTCCCAAACCGCTGCGCAGAAGTCAACCAAACTTCACCCATTAGTGTATTGTATCACAATATAGTAGTTATATTTGGAAATTTGGTTCTTGGACATTTGGTTTGAGCGCAATCCTCAAACTTAGTTAAAAAAAAGTCATTTAAGCCTTTTCACAGTGAGATCTACGCGATATGGCCGAGAAATGTAATTTTGATGTTAACTCCCAAACCGCTGCGCAGAAGTCAACCAAACTTCACCCAATAGTGTATTGTATCACAATCTAGTAGTTACATTTGGAAATTTGGTTCTAGGACATTTGGTTTGAGCGCAATCCTCAAACTTATTTAAAAAAAAGTCATTTAAGCCTTTTCTCAGTGAGATCTACGCGATATGGCCGAGAAATGTAATTTTGATGTTAACTCCCATACCGCTGCGCAGAAGTCAACCAAACTTCACCCAATAGTGTATTGTATCACAATCTAGTAGTTACATTTGGAAATTTGGTTCTAGGACATTTGGTTTGAGCGCAATCATCAAACTTAGTTAAAAAAAAGTCATTTAAGCCTTTTCACAGTGAGATCTACGCGATATGGCCGAAAAATGTAATTTTGATGTTAACTCCCAAACCGCTGCGCAGAAGTCAACCAAACTTCACCCAATAGTGTATTGTATCACAATCTAGTAGTTACATTTGGAAATTTGGTTCTAGGACATTTGGTTTGAGCGCAATCATCAAACTTAATTAAAAAAGTCATTTAAGCCTTTTCACAGTGAGATCTATGCGATATGGCCGAGAAATGTAATTTTGACGTTAACTCCCAAACCGCTGCGCAGAAGTCAACCAAACTTCACCCAATAGTGTATTGTATCACAATCTAGTAGTTACATTTGGAAATTTGGTTCTTAGACATTTGGTTTGAGCGCAATCATCAAACTTAGTTTAAAAAAGTCATTTAAGCCTTTTCACAGTGAGATCTACGCGATATGGCCGAAAAATGTAATTTTGATGTTAACTCCCAAACCGCTGCGCAGAAGTCAACCAAACTTCACCCAATAGTGTATTGTATCACAATCTAGTAGTTACATGTGGAAATTTGGTTCTAGGACATATGATTTGAGCGCAATCCTCAAACTTAGTTAAAAAAAAGTCATTTAAGCCTTTTCACACTGAGATCTACGCGATATGGCCGAGAAATGTAATTTTGATGTTAACTCCCAAACCGCTGCGCAGAAGTCAACCAAACTTCACCCATTAGTGTATTGTATCACAATCTAGTAGTTACATTTGGAAATTTGGTTCTTGGACATTTGGTTTGAGCGCAATCCTCAAACTTAGTTAAAAAAAAGTCATTTAAGCCTTTTCACAGTGAGATCTACGCGATATGGCCGAGAAATGTAATTTTGATGTTAACTCCCAAACCGCTGCGCAGAAGTCAACCAAACTTCACCCAAGAGTGTATTGTATCACAATCGAGTAGTTACATTTGGAAATTTGTTTCTAGGACATTTGGTTTGAGCGCAATCCTCAAACTTAGTTAAAAAAAAGTCATTTAAGCCTTTTCACAGTGAGATCGACGCGATATGGCCGAGAAATGTAATTTTGATGTTAACTCCCAAACCGCTGCGCAGAAGTCAACCAAACTTCACCCAATAGTGTATTGTATCACAATCTAGTAGTTACATTTGGAAATTTGGTTCTAGGACATTTGATTTGAGCGCAATCCTCAAACTTAGTTAAAAAAAAGTCATTTAAGCCTTTTCACAGTGAGATCTACGCGATATTGCAGAGAAATGTAATTTTTATGTTAACTCCCAAACCGCTGCGCAGAAGTCAACCAAACTTCACCCAAAAGTGTATTGTATCATAATCTAGTAGTTACATTTGGAAATTTGGTTCTAGGACATTTGGTTTGAGCGCAATCATCAAACTTAGTTTAAAAAAAAAGTCGTTTAAGCCTTTTGACACTGAGATTTACGCGATATGGCCGAGAAATGTAATTTTGATGTTAACTCCCAAACCGCTGCGCAGAAGTCAACCAAACTTCACCCATTAGTGTATTGTATCACAATCTAGTAGTTACATTTGGAAATTTGGTTCTAGGACATTTGGTTTGAGCGCAATCCTCAAACTTAGTTAAAAAAAAAGTCATTTAACCCTTTTCACAGTGAGATCTACGCGATATGGCCGAGAAATGTAATTTTGATGTTAACTCCCAAACCGCTGCGCAGAAGTCAACCAAACTTCACCCAATAGTGTATTGTATCACAATCTAGTAGTTACATTTGGAAATTTGGTATTAGGACATTTGGTTTGAGCGCAATCCTCAAACTTAGTTTAAAAAAAAAGTCATTTAAGCCTTTTCACAGTGAGATCTACGCGATATGGCCGAGAAATGTAATTTTGATGTTAACTCCCAAACCGCTGCGCAGAAGTCAACCAAACTTCACCCAATAGTGTATTGTATCACAATCTAGTAGTTACATTTGGAAATTTGGTTCTAGGACATTTGATTTGAGCGCAATCCTCAAACTTAGTTAAAAAAAGTCATTTAAGCCTTTTCACAGTGAGATCTACGCGATATGGCCGAGAAATGTAATTTTGATGTTAACTCCCAAACCGCTAGGCAGAAGTCAACCAAACTTCACCCAATAGTGTATTGTATCACAATCTAGTAGTTACATTTGGAAATTTGGTTCTAGGACATTTGGTTTGAGCGCAATCCTCAAACTTAGTTAAAAAAAAGTCATTTAAGCCTTTTCACAATGAGATCTAGCGATATTGCAGAGAAATGTAATTTTTATGTCAACTCCCATACCGCTGCGCAGAAGTCAACCAAACTTCACCCAATAGTGTATTGTATCACAATCTAGTAGTTACATTTGGAAATTTGGTTCTAGGACATTTGGTTTGAGCGCAATCATCAAACTTAATTAAAAAAGTCATTTAAGCCTTTTCACAGTGAGATCTATGCGATATGGCCGAGAAATGTAATTTTGATGTTAACTCCCAAACCGCTGTGCAGAAGTCAACCAAACTTCACCCAATAATGTATTGTATCACAATCTAGTAGTTACATTTGGAAATTTGGTGCTAGGACATTTGGTTTGAGCGCAATCATCAAACTTAGTTAAAAAAAGTCATTTAAGCCTTTTCACAGTGAGATCTATGCGATATGGCCGAGAAATGTAATTTTGATGTTAACTCCCAAACCGCTGCGCAGAAGTCAACCAAACTTCACCCAATAATGTATTGTATCACAATCTAGTAGTTACATTTGGAAATTTGGTTCTAGGACATTTGGTTTGATCGCAATCCTCAAACTTAGTTAAAAAAAGTCATTTAAGCCTTTTCACAGTGAGATCTATGCGATATGGCCGAGAAATGTAATTTTGATGTTAACTCCCAAACTGCTGCGCAGAAGTCAACCAAACTTCACCCAATAGTGTATTGTATCACAATCTAGTAGTTACATTTGGAAATTTGGTTCAAGGACATTTGGTTTGATCGCAATCCTCAAACTTAGTTAAAAAAAGTCATTTAAGCCTTTTCTCAGTGAGATCTACGCGATAAGGCCGAGAAATGTAATTTTGATGTTAACTCCCATACCGCTTCGCAGAAGTCAACCAAACTTCACCCAATAGTGTATTGTATCACAATCTAGTAGTTACATTTGGAAATTTGGTTCTGGGACATTTGGTTTGAGCGCAATCATCAAACTTAATTAAAAAAGTCATTTAAGCCTTTTCACAGTGAGATCTAAGCGATATGGCCGAGAAATGTAATTTTGATGTTAACTCCCAAACCGCTGCGCAGAAGTCAACCAAACTTCACCCAATAGTGTATTGTATCACAATCTAGTAGTTACATTTGGAAATTTGGTATTAGGACATTTGGTTTGAGCGCAATCCTCAAACTTTGTAAAAAAAAAGTCATTTAAGCCTTTTCACAGTGAGATCTACGCGATATGGCCGAGAAATGTAATTTTGATGTTAACTCCCAAACCGCTGCGCAGAATTCAACCAAACTTCACCCAATAGTGTATTGTATCACAATCTAGTAGTTACATTTGGAAATTTGGTTCTAGGACATTTGATTTGAGCGCAATCCTCAAACTTAGTTAAAAAAAGTCATTTAAGCCTTTTCACAGTGAGATCTACGCGATATGGCTGAGAAATGTAATTTTGATGTTAACTCCCAAACCGCTAGGCAGAAGTCAACCAAACTTCACCCAATAGTGTATTGTATCACAATCTAGTAGTTACATTTAGAAATTTGGTTCTAGGACATTTGGTTTGAGCGCAATCATCAAACTTAGTTAAAAAAAGTCATTTAAGCCTTTTCACAGTGAGATCTACGCGATATGGCCGAAAAATGTAATTTTGATGTTAACTCCCAAACCGCTGCGCAGAAGTCAACCAAACTTCACCCAATAGTGTATTGTATCACAATCTAGTAGTTACATTTGGAAATTTGGTTCTAGGACATTTGGTTTGAGCGCAATCATCAAACCCAATTAAAAAAGTCATTTAATCCTTTTCACAGTGAGATCTATGCGATATGGCCGAGAAATGTAATTTTGATGTTAACTCCCAAACCGCTGCGCAGAAGTCAACCAAACTTCACCCATTAGTGTATTGTATCACAATATAGTAGTTATATTTGCAAATTTGGTTCTTGGACATTTGGTTTGAGCGCAATCCTCAAACTTAGTTAAAAAAAAGTCATTTAAGCATTTTCACAGTGAGATCTACGCGATATGGCCGAGAAATGTAATTTTGATGTTAACTCCCAAACCGCTGCGCAGAAGTCAACCAAACTTCACCCAATAGTGTATTGTATCACAATCTAGTAGTTACATTTGGAAATTTGGTTCTAGGACATTTGGTTTGAGCGCAATCCTCAAACTTATTTAAAAAAAAGTCATTTAAGCCTTTTCTCAGTGAGATCTACGCGATATGGCCGAGAAATGTAATTTTGATGTTAACTCCCATACCGCTGCGCAGAAGTCAACCAAACTTCACCCAATAGTGTATTGTATCACAATCTAGTAGTTACATTTGGAAATTTGGTTCTAGGACATTTGGTTTGAGCGCAATCATCAAACTTAGTTAAAAAAAAGTCATTTAAGCCTTTTCACAGTGAGATCTACGCGATATGGCCGAAAAATGTAATTTTGATGTTAACTCCCAAACCGCTGCGCAGAAGTCAACCAAACTTCACCCAATAATGTATTGTATCACAATCTAGTAGTTACATTTGGAAATTTGGTTCTAGGACATTTGGTTTGAGCGCAATCATCAAACTTAATTAAAAAAGTCATTTAAGCCTTTTCACAGTGAGATCTATGCGATATGGCCGAGAAATGTAATTTTGATGTTAACTCCCAAACCGCTGCGCAGAAGTCAACCAAACTTCACCCAATAGTGTATTGTATCACAATCTAGTAGTTACATTTGGAAATTTGGTTCTTAGACATTTGGTTTGAGCGCAATCATCAAACTTAGTTTAAAAAAGTCATTTAAGCCTTTTCACAGTGAGATCTACGCGATATGGCCGAAAAATGTAATTTTGATGTTAACTCCCAAACCGCTGCGCAGAAGTCAACCAAACTTCACCCAATAGTGTATTGTATCACAATCTAGTAGTTACATGTGGAAATTTGGTTCTAGGACATATGATTTGAGCGCAATCCTCAAACTTAGTTAAAAAAAAGTCATTTAAGCCTTTTCACACTGAGATCTACGCGATATGGCCGAGAAATGTAATTTTGATGTTAACTCCCAAACCGCTGCGCAGAAGTCAACCAAACTTCACCCATTAGTGTATTGTATCACAATCTAGTAGTTACATTTGGAAATTTGGTTCTTGGACATTTGGTTTGAGCGCAATCCTCAAACTTAGTTAAAAAAAAGTCATTTAAGCCTTTTCACAGTGAGATCTACGCGATATGGCCGAGAAATGTAATTTTGATGTTAACTCCCAAACCGCTGCGCAGAAGTCAACCAAACTTCACCCAAGAGTGTATTGTATCACAATCGAGTAGTTACATTTGGAAATTTGTTTCTAGGACATTTGGTTTGAGCGCAATCCTCAAACTTAGTTAAAAAAAAGTCATTTAAGCCTTTTCACAGTGAGATCGACGCGATATGGCCGAGAAATGTAATTTTGATGTTAACTCCCAAACCGCTGCGCAGAAGTCAACCAAACTTCACCCAATAGTGTATTGTATCACAATCTAGTAGTTACATTTGGAAATTTGGTTCTAGGACATTTGATTTGAGCGCAATCCTCAAACTTAGTTAAAAAAAAGTCATTTAAGCCTTTTCACAGTGAGATCTACGCGATATTGCAGAGAAATGTAATTTTTATGTTAACTCCCAAACCGCTGCGCAGAAGTCAACCAAACTTCACCCAAAAGTGTATTGTATCACAATCTAGTAGTTACATTTGGAAATTTGGTTCTAGGACATTTGGTTTGAGCGCAATCATCAAACTTAGTTAAAAAAAGTCGTTTAAGCCTTTTGACACTGAGATTTACGCGATATGGCCGAGAAATGTAATTTTGATGTTAACTCCCAAACCGCTGCGCAGAAGTCAACCAAACTTCACCCATTAGTGTATTGTATCACAATCTAGTAGTTACATTTGGAAATTTGGTTCTAGGACATTTGGTTTGAGCGCAATCCTCAAACTTAGTTAAAAAAAAAGTCATTTAACCCTTTTCACAGTGAGATCTACGCGATATGGCCGAGAAATGTAATTTTGATGTTAACTCCCAAACCGCTGCGCAGAAGTCAACCAAACTTCACCCAATAGTGTATTGTATCACAATCTAGTAGTTACATTTGGAAATTTGGTATTAGGACATTTGGTTTGAGCGCAATCCTCAAACTTAGTTTAAAAAAAAAGTCATTTAAGCCTTTTCACAGTGAGATCTACGCGATATGGCCGAGAAATGTAATTTTGATGTTAACTCCCAAACCGCTGCGCAGAAGTCAACCAAACTTCACCCAATAGTGTATTGTATCACAATCTAGTAGTTACATTTGGAAATTTGGTTCTAGGACATTTGATTTGAGCGCAATCCTCAAACTTAGTTAAAAAAAGTCATTTAAGCCTTTTCACAGTGAGATCTACGCGATATGGCCGAGAAATGTAATTTTGATGTTAACTCCCAAACCGCTAGGCAGAAGTCAACCAAACTTCACCCAATAGTGTATTGTATCACAATCTAGTAGTTACATTTGGAAATTTGGTTCTAGGACATTTGGTTTGAGCGCAATCCTCAAACTTAGTTAAAAAAAAGTCATTTAAGCCTTTTCACAATGAGATCTACGCGATATTGCAGAGAAATGTAATTTTTATGTCAACTCCCATACCGCTGCGCAGAAGTCAACCAAACTTCACCCAATAGTGTATTGTATCACAATCTAGTAGTTATATTTGGAAATTTGGTTCTAGGACATTTGGTTTGAGCGCAATCATCAAACTTAATTAAAAAAGTCATTTAAGCCTTTTCACAGTGAGATCTATGCGATATGGCCGAGAAATGTAATTTTGATGTTAACTCCCAAACCGCTGTGCAGAAGTCAACCAAACTTCACCCAATAATGTATTGTATCACAATCTAGTAGTTACATTTGGAAATTTGGTGCTAGGACATTTGGTTTGAGCGCAATCATCAAACTTAGTTAAAAAAAGTCATTTAAGCCTTTTCACAGTGAGATCTATGCGATATGGCCGAGAAATGTAATTTTGATGTTAACTCCCAAACCGCTGCGCAGAAGTCAACCAAACTTCACCCAATAATGTATTGTATCACAATCTAGTAGTTACATTTGGAAATTTGGTTCTAGGACATTTGGTTTGATCGCAATCCTCAAACTTAGTTAAAAAAAGTCATTTAAGCCTTTTCACAGTGAGATCTATGCGATATGGCCGAGAAATGTAATTTTGATGTTAACTCCCAAACTGCTGCGCAGAAGTCAACCAAACTTCACCCAATAGTGTATTGTATCACAATCTAGTAGTTACATTTGGAAATTTGGTTCTAGGACATTTGGTTTGATCGCAATCCTCAAACTTAGTTAAAAAAAGTCATTTAAGCCTTTTCTCAGTGAGATCTACGCGATAAGGCCGAGAAATGTAATTTTGATGTTAACTCCCATACCGCTTCGCAGAAGTCAACCAAACTTCACCCAATAGTGTATTGTATCACAATCTAGTAGTTACATTTGGAAATTTGGTTCTGGGACATTTGGTTTGAGCGCAATCATCAAACTTAATTAAAAAAGTCATTTAAGCCTTTTCACAGTGAGATCTAAGCGATATGGCCGAGAAATGTAATTTTGATGTTAACTCCCAAACCGCTGCGCAGAAGTCAACCAAACTTCACCCAATAGTGTATTGTATCACAATCTAGTAGTTACATTTGGAAATTTGGTATTAGGACATTTGGTTTGAGCGCAATCCTCAAACTTTGTAAAAAAAAAGTCATTTAAGCCTTTTCACAGTGAGATCTACGCGATATGGCCGAGAAATGTAATTTTGATGTTAACTCCCAAACCGCTGCGCAGAAGTCAACCAAACTTCACCCAATAGTGTATTGTATCACAATCTAGTAGTTACATTTGGAAATTTGGTTCTAGGACATTTGATTTGAGCGCAATCCTCAAACTTAGTTAAAAAAAGTCATTTAAGCCTTTTCACAGTGAGATCTACGCGATATGGCTGAGAAATGTAATTTTGATGTTAACTCCCAAACCGCTAGGCAGAAGTCAACCAAACTTCACCCAATAGTGTATTGTATCACAATCTAGTAGTTACATTTAGAAATTTGGTTCTAGGACATTTGGTTTGAGCGCAATCATCAAACTTAGTTAAAAAAAGTCATTTAAGCCTTTTCACAGTGAGATCTACGCGATATGGCCGAAAAATGTAATTTTGATGTTAACTCCCAAACCGCTGCGCAGAAGTCAACCAAACTTCACCCAATAGTGTATTGTATCACAATCTAGTAGTTACATTTGGAAATTTGGTTCTAGGACATTTGGTTTGAGCGCAATCATCAAACCCAATTAAAAAAGTCATTTAATCCTTTTCACAGTGAGATCTATGCGATATGGCCGAGAAATGTAATTTTGATGTTAACTCCCAAACCGCTGCGCAGAAGTCAACCAAACTTCACCCATTAGTGTATTGTATCACAATATAGTAGTTATATTTGGAAATTTGGTTCTTGGACATTTGGTTTGAGCGCAATCCTCAAACTTAGTTAAAAAAAAGTCATTTAAGCCTTTTCACAGTGAGATCTACGCGATATGGCCGAGAAATGTAATTTTGATGTTAACTCCCAAACCGCTGCGCAGAAGTCAACCAAACTTCACCCAATAGTGTATTGTATCACAATCTAGTAGTTACATTTGGAAATTTGGTTCTAGGACATTTGGTTTGAGCGCAATCCTCAAACTTATTTAAAAAAAAGTCATTTAAGCCTTTTCTCAGTGAGATCTACGCGATATGGCCGAGAAATGTAATTTTGATGTTAACTCCCATACCGCTGCGCAGAAGTCAACCAAACTTCACCCAATAGTGTATTGTATCACAATCTAGTAGTTACATTTGGAAATTTGGTTCTAGGACATTTGGTTTGAGCGCAATCATCAAACTTAGTTAAAAAAAAGTCATTTAAGCCTTTTCAACACTGAGATCTACGCGATATGGCCGAAAAATGTAATTTTGATGTTAACTCCCAAACCGCTGCGCAGAAGTCAACCAAACTTCACCCAATAGTGTATTGTATCACAATCTAGTAGTTACATTTGGAAATTTGGTTCTAGGACATTTGGTTTGAGCGCAATCATCAAACTTAATTAAAAATGTCATTTAAGCCTTTTCACAGTGAGATCTATGCGATATGGCCGAGAAATGTAATTTTGATGTTAACTCCCAAACCGCTGCGCAGAAGTCAACCAAACTTCACCCAATAGTGTATTGTATCACAATCTAGTAGTTACATTTGGAAATTTGGTTCTTAGACATTTGGTTTGAGCGCAATCATCAAACTTAGTTTAAAAAAGTCATTTAAGCCTTTTCACAGTGAGATCTACGCGATATGGCCGAAAAATGTAATTTTGATGTTAACTCCCAAACCGCTGCGCAGAAGTCAACCAAACTTCACCCAATAGTGTATTGTATCACAATCTAGTAGTTACATGTGGAAATTTGGTTCTAGGACATATGATTTGAGCGCAATCCTCAAACTTAGTTAAAAAAAAGTCATTTAAGCCTTTTCACACTGAGATCTACGCGATATGGCCGAGAAATGTAATTTTGATGTTAACTCCCAAACCGCTGCGCAGAAGTCAACCAAACTTCACCCATTAGTGTATTGTATCACAATCTAGTAGTTACATTTGGAAATTTGGTTCTTGGACATTTGGTTTGAGCGCAATCCTCAAACTTAGTTAAAAAAAAAGTCATTTAAGCCTTTTCACAGTGAGATCTACGCGATATGGCCGAGAAATGTAATTTTGATGTTAACTCCCAAACCGCTGCGCAGAAGTCAACCAAACTTCACCCAAGAGTGTATTGTATCACAATCGAGTAGTTACATTTGGAAATTTGTTTCTAGGACATTTGGTTTGAGCGCAATCCTCAAACTTAGTTAAAAAAAAGTCATTTAAGCCTTTTCACAGTGAGATCGACGCGATATGGCCGAGAAATGTAATTTTGATGTTAACTCCCAAACCGCTGCGCAGAAGTCAACCAAACTTCACCCAATAGTGTATTGTATCACAATCTAGTAGTTACATTTGGAAATTTGGTTCTAGGACATTTGATTTGAGCGCAATCCTCAAACTTAGTTAAAAAAAAGTCATTTAAGCCTTTTCACAGTGAGATCTACGCGATATTGCAGAGAAATGTAATTTTTATGTTAACTCCCAAACCGCTGCGCAGAAGTCAACCAAACTTCACCCAAAAGTGTATTGTATCACAATCTAGTAGTTACATTTGGAAATTTGGTTCTAGGACATTTGGTTTGAGCGCAATCCTCAAACTTAGTTAAAAAAAAGTCATTTAAGCCTTTTGACACTGAGATTTACGCGATATGGCCGAGAAATGTAATTTTGATGTTAACTCCCAAACCGCTGCGCAGAAGTCAACCAAACTTCACCCATTAGTGTATTGTATCACAATCTAGTAGTTACATTTGGAAATTTGGTTCTAGGACATTTGGTTTGAGCGCAATCCTCAAACTTAGTTAAAAAAAAAGTCATTTAACCCTTTTCACAGTGAGATCTACGCGATATTGCAGAGAAATGTAATTTTTATGTTAACTCCCAAACCGCTGCGCAGAAGTCAACCAAACTTCACCCAAAAGTGTATTGTATCACAATCTAGTAGTTACATTTGGAAATTTGGTTCTGGGACATTTGGTTTGAGCGCAATCATCAAACTTAGTTAAAAAAAGTCGTTTAAGCCTTTTGACACTGAGATTTACGCGATATGGCCGAGAAATGTAATTTTGACGTTAACTCCCAAACCGCTGCGCAGAAGTCAACCAAACTTCACCCATTAGTGTATTGTATCACAATCTAGTAGTTACATTTGGAAATTTGGTTCTAGGACATTTGGTTTGAGCGCAATCCTCAAACTTAGTTAAAAAAAAAGTCATTTAACCCTTTTCACAGTGAGATCTACGCGATATGGCCGAGAAATGTAATTTTGATGTTAACTCCCAAACCGCTGCGCAGAAGTCAACCAAACTTCACCCAATAGTGTATTGTATCACAATCTAGTAGTTACATTTGGAAATTTGGTTCTAGGACATTTTTATTTGAGCGCAATCCTCAAACTTAGTTAAAAAAAGTCATTTAAGCCTTTTCACAGTGAGATCTACGCGATATGGCCGAGAAATGTAATTTTGATGTTAACTCCCAAACCGCTAGGCAGAAGTCAACCAAACTTCACCCAATAGTGTATTGTATCACAATCTAGTAGTTACATTTGGAAATTTGGTTCTAGGACATTTGGTTTGAGCGCAATCATCAAACTTAATTAAAAAAGTCATTTAAGCCTTTTCACAGTGAGATCTATGCGATATGGCCGAGAAATGTAATTTTGATGTTAACTCCCAAACCGCTGTGCAGAAGTCAACCAAACTTCACCCAATAATGTATTGTATCACAATCTAGTAGTTACATTTGGAAATTTGGTGCTAGGACATTTGGTTTGAGCGCAATCATCAAACTTAGTTAAAAAAAGTCATTTAAGCCTTTTCACAGTGAGATCTATGCGATATGGCCGAGAAATGTAATTTTGATGTTAACTCCCAAACCGCTGCGCAGAAGTCAACCAAACTTCACCCAATAATGTATTGTATCACAATCTAGTAGTTACATTTGGAAATTTGGTTCTAGGACATTTGGTTTGATCGCAATCCTCAAACTTAGTTAAAAAAAGTCATTTAAGCCTTTTCACAGTGAGATCTATGCGATATGGCCGAGAAATGTAATTTTGATGTTAACTCCCAAACTGCTGCGCAGAAGTCAACCAAACTTCACCCAATAGTGTATTGTATCACAATCTAGTAGTTACATTTGGAAATTTGGTTCTAGGACATTTGGTTTGATCGCAATCCTCAAACTTAGTTAAAAAAAGTCATTTAAGCCTTTTCTCAGTGAGATCTACGCGATAAGGCCGAGAAATGTAATTTTGATGTTAACTCCCATACCGCTTCGCAGAAGTCAACCAAACTTCACCCAATAGTGTATTGTATCACAATCTAGTAGTTACATTTGGAAATTTGGTTCTGGGACATTTGGTTTGAGCGCAATCATCAAACTTAATTAAAAAAGTCATTTAAGCCTTTTCACAGTGAGATCTAAGCGATATGGCCGAGAAATGTAATTTTGATGTTAACTCCCAAACCGCTGCGCAGAAGTCAACCAAACTTCACCCAATAGTGTATTGTATCACAATCTAGTAGTTACATTTGGAAATTTGGTATTAGGACATTTGGTTTGAGCGCAATCCTCAAACTTTGTAAAAAAAAAGTCATTTAAGCCTTTTCACAGTGAGATCTACGCGATATGGCCGAGAAATGTAATTTTGATGTTAACTCCCAAACCGCTGCGCAGAAGTCAACCAAACTTCACCCAATAGTGTATTGTGTCACAATCTAGTAGTTACATTTGGAAATTTGGTTCTAGGACATTTGATTTGAGCGCAATCCTCAAACTTAGTTAAAAAAAGTCATTTAAGCCTTTTCACAGTGAGATCTACGCGATATGGCTGAGAAATGTAATTTTGATGTTAACTCCCAAACCGCTAGGCAGAAGTCAACCAAACTTCACCCAATAGTGTATTGTATCACAATCTAGTAGTTACATTTGGAAATTTGGTTCTAGGACATTTGGTTTGAGCGCAATCATCAAACCCAATTAAAAAAGTCATTTAATCCTTTTCACAGTGAGATCTATGCGATATGGCCGAGAAATGTAATTTTGATGTTAACTCCCAAACCGCTGCGCAGAAGTCAACCAAACTTCACCCATTAGTGTATTGTATCACAATATAGTAGTTATATTTGGAAATTTGGTTCTTGGACATTTGGTTTGAGCGCAATCCTCAAACTTAGTTAAAAAAAAGTCATTTAAGCCTTTTCACAGTGAGATCTACGCGATATGGCCGAGAAATGTAATTTTGATGTTAACTCCCAAACCGCTGCGCAGAAGTCAACCAAACTTCACCCAATAGTGTATTGTATCACAATCTAGTAGTTACATTTGGAAATTTGGTTCTAGGACATTTGGTTTGAGCGCAATCCTCAAACTTATTTAAAAAAAAGTCATTTAAGCCTTTTCTCAGTGAGATCTACGCGATATGGCCGAGAAATGTAATTTTGATGTTAACTCCCAAACCGCTGCGCAGAAGTCAACCAAACTTCACCCAATAGTGTATTGTATCACAATCTAGTAGTTACATTTGGAAATTTGGTTCTAGGACATTTGGTTTGAGCGCAATCATCAAACCCAATTAAAAAAGTCATTTAAGCCTTTTCACAGTGAGATCTATGCGATATGGCCGAGAAATGTAATTTTGATGTTAACTCCCAAACCGCTGCGCAGAAGTCAACCAAACTTCACCCAATAGTGTATTGTATCACAATCTAGTAGTTACATTTGGAAATTTGGTTCTTAGACATTTGGTTTGAGCGCAATCATCAAACTTAGTTTAAAAAAGTCATTTAAGCCTTTTCACAGTGAGATCTACGCGATATGGCCGAAAAATGTAATTTTGATGTTAACTCCCAAACCGCTGCGCAGAAGTCAACCAAACTTCACCCAATAGTGTATTGTATCACAATCTAGTAGTTACATGTGGAAATTTGGTTCTAGGATATATGATTTGAGCGCAATCCTCAAACTTAGTTAAAAAAAAGTCATTTAAGCCTTTTCACAGTGAGATCTATGCGATATGGCCGAGAAATGTAATTTTAATGTTAACTCCCAAACCGCTGCGCAGAAATCAACCAAACTTCACCCAATAGTGTATTGTATCACAATCTAGTAGTTACATTTAGAAATTTGGTTCTAGGACATTTGGTTTGAGCGCAATCATCAAACTTAGTTAAAAAAACTCATTTAAGCCTTTTCACAGTGAGATCTACGCGATATGGCCGAAAAATGTAATTTTGATGTTAACTCCCAAACCGCTGCGCAGAAGTCAACCAAACTTCACCCAAAAGTGTATTGTATCACAATCTAGTAGTTACATTTGGAAATTTGGTTCTAGGACATTTGGTTTGAGCGCAATCATCAAACTTAGTTAAAAAAAGTCATTTAAGCCTTTTCACACTGAGATCTACGCGATATGGCCGAGAAATGTAATTTTGATGTTAACTCCCAAACCGCTGCGCAGAAGTCAACCAAACTTCACCCATTAGTGTATTGTATCACAATCTAGTAGTTACATTTGGAAATTTGGTTCTTGGACATTTGGTTTGAGCGCAATCCTCAAACTTAGTTAAAAAAAAGTCATTTAAGCCTTTTCACAGTGAGATCTACGCGATATGGCCGAGAAATGTAATTTTGATGTTAACTCCCAAACCGCTGCGCAGAAGTCAACCAAACTTCACCCAAGAGTGTATTGTATCACAATCGAGTAGTTACATTTGGAAATTTGTTTCTAGGACATTTGGTTTGAGCGCAATCCTCAAACTTAGTTAAAAAAAAGTCATTTAAGCCTTTTCACAGTGAGATCGACGCGATATGGCCGAGAAATGTAATTTTGATGTTAACTCCCAAACCGCTGCGCAGAAGTCAACCAAACTTCACCCAATAGTGTATTGTATCACAATCTAGTAGTTACATTTGGAAATTTGGTTCTAGGACATTTGATTTGAGCGCAATCCTCAAACTTAGTTAAAAAAAAGTCATTTAAGCCTTTTCACAGTGAGATCTACGCGATATTGCAGAGAAATGTAATTTTTATGTTAACTCCCAAACCGCTGCGCAGAAGTCAACCAAACTTCACCCAAAAGTGTATTGTATCACAATCTAGTAGTTACATTTGGAAATTTGGTTCTAGGACATTTGGTTTGAGCGCAATCATCAAACTTAGTTAAAAAAAGTCGTTTAAGCCTTTTGACACTGAGATTTACGCGATATGGCCGAGAAATGTAATTTTGATGTTAACTCCCAAACCGCTGCGCAGAAGTCAACCAAACTTCACCCATTAGTGTATTGTATCACAATCTAGTAGTTACATTTGGAAATTTGGTTCTAGGACATTTGGTTTGAGCGCAATCCTCAAACTTAGTTAAAAAAAAAGTCATTTAACCCTTTTCACAGTGAGATCTACGCGATATGGCCGAGAAATGTAATTTTGATGTTAACTCCCAAACCGCTGCGCAGAAGTCAACCAAACTTCACCCTATAGTGTATTGTATCACAATCTAGTAGTTACATTTGGAAATTTGGTATTAGGACATTTGGTTTGAGCGCAATCCTCAAACTTAGTTTAAAAAAAAAGTCATTTAAGCCTTTTCACAGTGAGATCTACGCGATATGGCCGAGAAATGTAATTTTGATGTTAACTCCCAAACCGCTGCGCAGAAGTCAACCAAACTTCACCCAATAGTGTATTGTATCACAATCTAGTAGTTACATTTGGAAATTTGGTTCTAGGACATTTGATTTGAGCGCAATCCTCAAACTTAGTTAAAAAAAGTCATTTAAGCCTTTTCACAGTGAGATCTACGCGATATGGCCGAGAAATGTAATTTTGATGTTAACTCCCAAACCGCTAGGCAGAAGTCAACCAAACTTCACCCAATAGTGTATTGTATCACAATCTAGTAGTTACATTTGGAAATTTGGTTCTAGGACATTTGGTTTGAGCGCAATCCTCAAACTTAGTTAAAAAAAAAGTCATTTAAGCCTTTTCACAATGAGATCTACGCGATATTGCAGAGAAATGTAATTTTTATGTCAACTCCCAAACCGCTGCGCAGAAGTCAACCAAACTTCACCCAATAGTGTATTGTATCACAATCTAGTAGTTATATTTGGAAATTTGGTTCTAGGACATTTGGTTTGAGCGCAATCATCAAACTTAGTTAAAAAAAAGTCATTTAAGCCTTTTCACAGTGAGATCTATGCGATATGGCCGAGAAATCTAATTTTGATGTTAACTCCCAAACCGCTGCGCAGAAGTCAACCAAACTTCACCCAATAGTGTATTGTATCACAATCTAGTAGTTATATTTGGAAATTTGGTTCTAGGACATTTGGTTTGAGCGCAATCATCAAACTTAGTTAAAAAAAAGTCATTTAAGCCTTTTCACAGTGAGATCTATGCGATATGGCCGAGAAATCTAATTTTGATGTTAACTCCCAAACCGCTAGGCAGAAGTCAACCAAACTTCACCCAAAAGTGTATTGTATCACAATCTAGTAGTTACATTTGGAAATTTGGTTCTAGGACATTTGGTTTGAGCGCAATCATCAAACTTAGTTAAAAAAAGTCATTTAAGCCTTTTCACAGTGAGATCTACGCGATATGGCCGAGAAATGTAATTTTGATGTTAACTCCCAAACCGCTGCGCAGAAGTCAACCAAACTTCACCCATTAGTGTATTGTATCACAATCTAGTAGTTATATTTGGAAATTTGGTTCTTGGGCATTTGGTTTGAGAGCAATCCTCAAACTTAGTTAAAAAAAAGTCATTTAAGCCTTTTCACAGTGAGATCTACGCGATATGGCCGAGAAATGTAATTTTGATGTTAACTCCCAAACCGCTGCGCAGAAGTCAACCAAACTTCACCCAATAGTGTATTGTATCACAATCTAGTAGTTACATTTGGAAATTTGGTTCTAGGACATTTGGTTTGAGCGCAATCCTCAAACTTATTTAAAAAAAAGTCATTTAAGCCTTTTCACAGTGAGATCTACGCGATATGGCCGAGAAATGTAATTTTGATGTTAACTCCCAAACCGCCGCGCAGAAGTCAACCAAACTTCACCCAATAGTGTATTGTATCACAAAATCTAGTAGTTACATTTGGAAATTTGGTTCTAGGACATTTGATTTGAGCGCAATCCTCAAACTTAGTTAAAAAAAGTCATTTAAGCCTTTTCACAGTGAGATCTACGCGATATTGCCGAGAAATGTAATTTTGATGTTAACTCCCAAACCGCTGCGCAGAAGTCAACCAAACTTCACCCAATAGTGTATTGTATCAAAATCTAGTAGTTACATTTGGAAATTTGGTTCTAGGACATTTGATTTGAGCGCATTCCTCAAACTTAGTTAAAAAAAGTCATTTAAGCCTTTTCACAGTGAGATCTACGCGATATTGCAGAGAAATGTAATTTTTATGTTAACTCCCAAACCGCTGCGCAGAAGTCAACCAAACTTCACCCAATAGTGTATTGTATCACAATCTAGTAGTTACATTTGGAAATTTGGTTCTAGGACATTTGGTTTGAGCGCAATCCTCAAACTTAGTTAAAAAAAAGTCATTTAAGCCTTTTCACAGTGAGATCTACGCGATATGGCCGAGAAATATAATTTTGATGGTAACTCCCAAACCGCTGCGCAGAAGTCAACCAAACTTCACCCAATAGTGTATTATATCACAATCCAGTAGTTACATTTGGAAATTTGGTTCTAGGACATTTGGTTTGAGCGCAATCATCAAACTTAATTAAAAAAGTCATTTAAGCCTTTTCACAGTGAGATCTATGCGATATGGCCGAGAAATGTAATTTTGATGTAAACTCCCAAACCGCTGCGCAGAAGACAACCAAACTTCACCCAATAGTGTATTGTATCACAATCTAGTAGTTACATTTGGAAATTTGGTTCTAGGACATTTGGTTTGAGCGCAATCCTCAAACTTAGTTAAAAAAAAGTCATTTTAGCATTTTCACAGTGAGATCTACGCGATATGGCCGAGAAATGTAATTTTGATGTTAACTCCCAAACCGCTAGGCAGAAGTCAACCAAACTTCACCCAAAAGTGTATTGTATCACAATCTAGTAGTTACATTTGGAAATTTGGTTCTAGGACATTTGGTTTGAGCGCAATCATCAAACTTAGTTTAAAAAAGTCATTTAAGCCTTTTCACACTGAGATTTACGCGATATGGCCGAGAAATGTAATTTTGATGTTAACTCCCAAACCGCTGCGCAGAAGTCAACCAAACTTCACCCATTAGTGTATTGTATCACAATCTAGTAGTTATATTTGGAAATTTGGTTCTAGGACATTTGGTTTGAGCGCAATCATCAAACTTAGTTAAAAAAAAGTCATTTAAGCCTTTTCACAGTGAGATCTATGCGATATGGCCGAGAAATGTAATTTTGATGTTAACTCCCAAACCGCTAGGCAGAAGTCAACCAAACTTCACCCAAAAGTGTATTTATCACAATCTAGTAGTTACATTTGGAAATTTGGTTCTAGGACATTTGGTTTGAGCGCAATCATCAAACTTAGTTAAAAAAAGTCATTTAAGCCTTTTCACAGTGAGATCTACGCGATATGGCCGAGAAATGTAATTTTGATGTTAACTCCCAAACCGCTGCGCAGAAGACAACCAAACTTCACCCAATAGTGTATTGTATCACAATCTAGTAGTTACATTTGGAAATTTGGTTCTAGGACATTTGGTTTGAGCGCAATCCTCAAACTTAGTTAAAAAAAAGTCATTTTAGCATTTTCACAGTGAGATCTACGCGATATGGCCGAGAAATGTAATTTTGATGTTAACTCCCAAACCGCTAGGCAGAAGTCAACCAAACTTCACCCAAAAGTGTATTGTATCACAATCTAGTAGTTACATTTGGAAATTTGGTTCTAGGACATTTGGTTTGAGCGCAATCATCAAACTTAGTTTAAAAAAGTCATTTAAGCCTTTTCACACTGAGATTTACGCGATATGGCCGAGAAATGTAATTTTGATGTTAACTCCCAAACCGCTGCGCAGAAGTCAACCAAACTTCACCCAATAGTGTATTGTATCACAATCTAGTAGTTACATTTGGAAATTTGGTTCTAGGACATTTGGTTTGAGCGCAATCCTCAAACTTAGTTAAAAAAAAGTCATTTAAGCCTTTTCACAGTGAGATCTACGCGATATGGCCGAGAAATGTAATTTTGATGTTAACTCCCAAACCGCTAGGCAGAAGTCAACCAAACTTCACCCAAAAGTGTATTTATCACAATCTAGTAGTTACATTTGGAAATTTGGTTCTAGGACATTTGGTTTGAGCGCAATCCTCAAACTTAGTTAAAAAAAAGTCATTTAAGCCTTTTCACAGTGAGATCTACGCGATATGGCCGAGAAATGTAATTTTGATGTTAACTCCCAAACCGCTGCGCAGAAGTCAACCAAACTTCACCCAAGAGTGTATTGTATCACAATCGAGTAGTTACATTTGGAAATTTGTTTCTAGGACATTTGGTTTGAGCGCAATCCTCAAACTTAGTTAAAAAAAAGTCATTTAAGCCTTTTCACAGTGAGATCGACGCGATATGGCCGAGAAATGTAATTTTGATGTTAACTCCCAAACCGCTGCGCAGAAGTCAACCAAACTTCACCCAATAGTGTATTGTATCACAATCTAGTAGTTACATTTGGAAATTTGGTTCTAGGACATTTGATTTGAGCGCAATCCTCAAACTTAGTTAAAAAAAAGTCATTTAAGCCTTTTCACAGTGAGATCTACGCGATATTGCAGAGAAATGTAATTTTTATGTTAACTCCCAAACCGCTGCGCAGAAGTCAACCAAACTTCACCCAAAAGTGTATTGTATCACAATCTAGTAGTTACATTTGGAAATTTGGTTCTAGGACATTTGGTTTGAGCGCAATCATCAAACTTAGTTAAAAAAAGTCGTTTAAGCCTTTTGACACTGAGATTTACGCGATATGGCCGAGAAATGTAATTTTGATGTTAACTCCCAAACCGCTGCGCAGAAGTCAACCAAACTTCACCCATTAGTGTATTGTATCACAATCTAGTAGTTACATTTGGAAATTTGGTTCTAGGACATTTGGTTTGAGCGCAATCCTCAAACTTAGTTAAAAAAAAAGTCATTTAACCCTTTTCACAGTGAGATTTACGCGATATGGCCGAGAAATGTAATTTTGATGTTAACTCCCAAACCGCTAGGCAGAAGTCAACCAAACTTCACCCAAAAGTGTATTGTATCACAATCTAGTAGTTACATTTGGAAATTTGGTTCTAGGACATTTGGTTTGAGCGCAATCATCAAACTTAGTTTAAAAAAGTCATTTAAGCCTTTTCACACTGAGATTTACGCGATATGGCCGAGAAATGTAATTTTGATGTTAACTCCCAAACCGCTGCGCAGAAGTCAACCAAACTTCACCCATTAGTGTATTGTATCACAATCTAGTAGTTATATTTGGAAATTTGGTTCTAGGACATTTGGTTTGAGCGCAATCATCAAACTTAGTTAAAAAAAAGTCATTTAAGCCTTTTCACAGTGAGATCTATGCGATATGGCCGAGAAATGTAATTTTGATGTTAACTCCCAAACCGCTAGGCAGAAGTCAACCAAACTTCACCCAAAAGTGTATTTATCACAATCTAGTAGTTACATTTGGAAATTTGGTTCTAGGACATTTGGTTTGAGCGCAATCCTCAAACTTAGTTAAAAAAAAGTCATTTTAGCATTTTCACAGTGAGATCTACGCGATATGGCCGAGAAATGTAATTTTGATGTTAACTCCCAAACCGCTGCGCAGAAGTCAACCAAACTTCACCCAATAGTGTATTGTATCACAATCTAGTAGTTACATTTGGAAATTTGGTTCTAGGACATTTGGTTTGAGCGCAATCCTCAAACTTATTTAAATTTAAGTCATTTAAGCCTTTTCACAGTGAGATCTACGCGATATGGCCGAGAAATGTAATTTTGATGTTAACTCCCAAACCGCTGCGCAGAAGTCAACCAAACTTCACCCAATAGTGTATTATATCACAATCCAGTAGTTACATTTGGAAATTTGTTTCTAGGACATTTGATTTGAGCGCAATCCTCAAACTTAATTAAAAAAGTCATTTAAGCCTTTTCACAGTGAGATCTATGCGATATGGCCGAGAAATGTAATTTTGATGTTAACTCCCAAACCGCTGCGCAGAAGTCAACCAAACTTCACCCAATAATGTATTGTATCACAATCTAGTAGTTACATTTGGAAATTTGGTTCTAGGACATTTGGTTTGAGCGCAATCATCAAACTTAATTTAAAAAAAGTCATTTAAGCCTTTTCACAGTGAGATCTACGCGATATTGCAGAGAAATGTAATTTTTATGTTAACTCCCAAACCGCTGCGCAGAAGTCAACCAAACTTCACCCAAAAGTGTATTGTATCACAATCTAGTAGTTACATTTGGAAATTTGGTTCTAGGACATTTGGTTTGAGCGCAATCATCAAACTTAGTTAAAAAAAGTCATTTAAGCCTTTTCACACTGAGATTTACGCGATATGGCCGAGAAATGTAATTTTGATGTTAACTCCCAAACCGCTGCGCAGAAGTCAACCAAACTTCACCCATTAGTGTATTGTATCACAATCTAGTAGTTACATTTGGAAATTTGGTTCTAGGACATTTGGTTTGAGCGCAATCCTCAAACTTAGTTAAAAAAAAAGTCATTTAACCCTTTTCACAGTGAGATCTACGCGATATGGCCGAGAAATGTAATTTTGATGTTAACTCCCAAACCGCTGCGCAGAAGTCAACCAAACTTCACCCAATAATGTATTGTATCACAATCTAGTAGTTACATTTGCAAATTTGGTTCTAGGACATTTGGTTTGAGCGCAATCATCAAACTTAATTAAAAAAGTCATTTAAGCCTTTTCACAGTGAGATCTATGCGATATGGCCGAGAAAGGTAATTTTGATGTTAACTCCCAAACCGCTAGGCAGAAGTCAACCAAACTTCACCCAAAAGTGTATTGTATCACAATCTAGTAGTTACCTTTGGAAATTTGGTTCTAGGACATTTGGTTTGAGCGCAATCCTCAAATTTAGTTAAAAAAAGTCATTTTAGCATTTTCACAGTGAGATCTACGCGATATGGCCGAGAAATGTAATTTTGATGTTAACTCCCAAACCGCTAGGCAGAAGTCAACCAAACTTCACCCAAAAGTGTATTGTATCACAATCTAGTAGTTACATTTGGAAATTTGGTGCTAAGACATTTGGTTTGAGCGCAATCATCAAACTTAGTTAAAAAAAGTCATTTAAGCCTTTTCACAGTGAGATCTACGCGATATGGCCGAGAAATGTAATTTTGATGTTAACTCCCAAACCGCTGCGCAGAAGTCAACCAAACTTCACCCATTAGTGTATTGTATCACAATCTAGTAGTTATATTTGGAAATTTGGTTCTTGGACATTTGGTTTGAGCGCAATCCTCAAACTTAGTTAAAAAAAAGTCATTTAAGCCTTTTCACAGTGAGATCTACGCGATATGGCCGAGAAATGTAATTTTGATGTTAACTCCCAAACCGCTGCGCAGAAGTCAACCACACTTCACCCAATTGTGTATTATATCACAATCCAGTAGTTACATTTGGAAATTTGGTTCTAGGACATTTGGTTTGAGCGCAATCATCAAACTTAATTAAAAAAGTCATTTAAGCCTTTTCACAGTGAGATCTATGCGATATGGCCGAGAAATGTAATTTTGATGTTAACTCCCAAACCGCTGCGCAGAAGTCAACCAAACTTCACCCAATAGTGTATTGTATCACAATCTAGTAGTTACCTTTGGAAATTTGGTTCTAGGACATTTGGTTTGAGCGCAATCCTCAAACTTAGTTAAAAAAACGTCATTTTAGCATTTTCACAGTGAGATTTACGCGATATGGCCGAGAAATGTAATTTTGATGTTAACTCCCAAACCGCTAGGCAGAAGTCAACCAAACTTCACCCAAAAGTGTATTGTATCACAATCTAGTAGTTACATTTGGAAATTTGGTTCTAGGACATTTGGTTTGAGCGCAATCATCAAACTTAGTTAAAAAAAAGTCATTTAAGCCTTTTCACACTGAGATCTACGCGATATGGCCGAGAAATGTAATTTTGATGTTAACTCCCAAACCGCTGTGCAGAAGTCAACCAAACTTCACCCAAAAGTGTATTGTATCACAATCTAGTAGTTACATTTGGAAATTTGGTTCTAGGACATTTGGTTTGAGCGCAATCATCAAACTTAGTTAAAAAAAAGTCATTTAAGCCTTTTCACACTGAGATCTACGCGATATGGCCGAGAAATGTAATTTTGATGTTAACTCCCAAACCGCTGTGCAGAAGTCAACCAAACTTCACCCATTAGTGTATTGTATCACAATCTAGTAGTTACATTTGGAAATTTGGTTCTAGGACATTTGGTTTGAGCGCAATCCTCAAACTTAGTTAAAAAAAAGTCATTTAAGCCTTTTCACAGTGAGATCTACGCGATATGGCCGAGAAATGTAATTTTGATGTTAACTCCCAAACCGCTGCGCAGAAGTCAACCAAACTTCACCCAATAGTGTATTGTATCACAATCTAGTAGTTACATTTGGAAATTTGGTTCTAGGACATTTGGTTTGAGCGCAATCCTCAAACTTAGTTAAAAAAAAGTCATTTAAGCCTTTTCACAGTGAGATCTACGCGATATGGCCGAGAAATGTAATTTTGATGTTAACTCCCAAACCGCTGCGCAGAAGTCAACCAAACTTCACCCAATAGTGTATTGTATCACAATCTAGTAGTTACATTTGGAAATTTGGTTCTAGGACATTTGGTTTGAGCGCAATCCTCAAACTTATTTAAAAAAAAGTCATTTAAGCCTTTTCACAGTGAGATCTACGCGATATGGCCGAGAAATGTAATATTGATGTTAACTCCCAAACCGCTGCGCAGAAGTCAACCAAACTTCACCCAATAGTGTATTGTATCACAATCTAGTAGTTACATTTGGAAATTTGGTTCTAGGACATTTGATTTGAGCGCAATCCTCAAACTTAGTTAAAAAAAGTCATTTTAGCATTTTCACAGTGAGATCTACGCGATATGGCCGAGAAATGTAATTTTGATGTTAACTCCCAAACCGCTGCGCAGAAGTCAACCAAACTTCACCCATTAGTGTATTGTATCACAATCTAGTAGTTACATTTGGAAATTTGGTTCTAGGACATTTGGTTTGAGCGCAATCCTCAAACTTAGTTAAAAAAAAGTCATTTAAGCCTTTTCACAGTGAGATCTACGCGATATGGCCGAGAAATGTAATTTTGATGTTAACTCCCAAACCGCTGCGCAGAAGTCAACCAAACTTCACCCAATTGTGTATTATATCACAATCCAGTAGTTACATTTGGAAATGTGGTTCTAGGACATTTGGTTTGAGCGCAATCATCAAACTTAATTAAAAAAGTCATTTAAGCCTTTTCACAGTGAGATCTACACGATATGGCCGAGAAATGTAATTTTGATGTTAACTCCCAAACCGCTGCACAGAAGTCAACCAAACTTCACCCAATAGTGTATTGTATCACAATCTAGTAGTTACATTTGGAAATTTGGTTCTAGGACATTTGATTTGAGCGCAATCCTCAAACTTAGTTAAAAAAAGTCATTCAAGCCTTTTCACAGTGAGATCTACGCGATATGGCCGAGAAATGTAATTTTGATGTTAACACCCAAACCGCTGCGCAGAAGTCAACCAAACTTCACCCATTAGTGTATTGTATCACAATCTAGTAGTTACATTTGGAAATTTGGTTCTTGGACATTTGGTTTGAGCGCAATCCTCAAACTTAGTTAAAAAAAAGTCATTTAAGCCTTTTCACAGTGAGATCTACGCGATATGGCCGAGAAATGTAATTTTGATGTTAACTCCCAAACCGCTGCGCAGAAGTCAACCAAACTTCACCCAAGAGTGTATTGTATCACAATCGAGTAGTTACATTTGGAAATTTGTTTCTAGGACATTTGGTTTGAGCGCAATCCTCAAACTTATTTAAAAAAAAGTCATTTAAGCCTTTTCACAGTGAGATCGACGCGATATGGCCGAGAAATGTAATTTTGATGTTAACTCCCAAACCGCTGCGCAGAAGTCAACCAAACTTCACCCAATAGTGTATTGTATCACAACCTAGTAGTTACATTTGGAAATTTGGTTCTAGGACATTTGGTTTGAGCGCAATCATCAAACTTAGTTAAAAAAAGTCATTTAAGCCTTTTCTCAGTAAGATCTACGCGATATGTCCGAGAAATGTAATTTTGATGTTAACTCCCAAACCGCTGCGCAGAAGTCAACCAAACTTCACCCATTAGTGTATTGTATCACAATCTAGTAGTTACATTTGGAAATTTGGTTCTAGGACATTTGGTTTGAGCACAATCCTCAAACTTAGTTAAAAAAAAGTCATTCAACCCTTTTCACAGTGAGATCTACGCGATATGGCCGAGAAATGTAATTTTGATGTTAACTCCCAAACCGCTGCGCAGAAGTCAACCAAACTTCACCCAATAGTGTATTATATCACAATCCAGTAGTTACATTTGGAAATTTGGTTCTAGGACATTTGGTTTGAGCGCAATCATCAAACTTAATTAAAAAAGTCATTTAAGCCTTTTCACAGTGAGATCTACGCGATATGGCCGAGAAATGTAATTTTGATGTTAACTCCCAAACCGCTGCGCAGAAGTCAACCAAACTTCACCCAATAGTGTATTGTATCACAATCTAGTAGTTACATTTGGAAATTTGGTTCTAGGACATTTGATTTGAGCGCAATCCTCAAACTTAGTTAAAAAAAGTCATTCAAGCCTTTTCACAGTGGGATCTACGCGATATGGCCGAGAAATGTAATTTTGATGTTAACACCCAAACCGCTGCGCAGAAGTCAACCAAACTTCACCCATTAGTGTATTGTATCACAATCTAGTAGTTACATTTGGAAATTTGGTTCTTGGACATTTGGTTTGAGCGCAATCATCAAACTTAGTTAAAAAAAGTCATTTAAGCCTTTTCACACTGAGATCTACGCGATATGGCCGAGAAATGTAATTTTGATGTTAACTCCCAAACCGCTGCGCAGAAGTCAACCAAACTTCACCCATTAGTGTATTGTATCACAATCTAGTAGTTACATTTGGAAATTTGGTTCTTGGACATTTGGTTTGAGCGCAATCCTCAAACTTAGTTAAAAAAAAGTCATTTAAGCCTTTTCACAGTGAGATCTACGCGATATGGCCGAGAAATGTAATTTTGATGTTAACTCCCAAACCGCTGCGCAGAAGTCAACCAAACTTCACCCAAGAGTGCATTGTATCACAATCGAGTAGTTACATTTGGAAATTTGTTTCTAGGACATTTGGTTTGAGCGCAATCCTCAAACTTAGTTAAAAAAAAGTCATTTAAGCCTTTTCACAGTGAGATCGACGCGATATGGCCGAGAAATGTAATTTTGATGTTAACTCCCAAACCGCTGCGCAGAAGTCAACCAAACTTCACCCAATAGTGTATTGTAATACAATCTAGTAGTTACATTTGGAAATTTGGTTCTAGGACATTTGATTTGAGCGCAATCCTCAAACTTAGTTAAAAAAAAGTCATTTAAGCCTTTTCACAGTGAGATCTACGCGATATTGCAGAGAAATGTAATTTTTATGTTAACTCCCAAACCGCTGCGCAGAAGTCAACCAAACTTCACCCAAAAGTGTATTGTATCACAATCTAGTAGTTACATTTGGAAATTTGGTTCTAGGACATTTGGTTTGAGCGCAATCATCAAACTTAGTTAGAAAAAGTCATTTAAGCCTTTTCACACTGAGATTTACGCGATATGGCCGAGAAATGTAATTTTGATGTTAACTCCCAAACCGCTGCGCAGAAGTCAACCAAACTTCACCCATTAGTGTATTGTATCACAATCTAGTAGTTACATTTGGAAATTTGGTTCTAGGACATTTGGTTTGAGCGCAATCCTCAAACTTAGTTAAAAAAAAAGTCATTTAACCCTTTTCACAGTGAGATCTACGCGATATGGCCGAGAAATGTAATTTTGATGTTAACTCCCAAACCGCTGCGCAGAAGTCAACCAAACTTCACCCAATAGTGTATTGTATCACAATCTAGTAGTTACATTTGGAAATTTGGTATTAGGACATTTGGTTTGAGCGCAATCCTCAAACTTATTTTAAAAAAAGTCATTTAAGCCTTTTCACAGTGAGATCTACGTGATATGGCCGAGAAATGTAATTTTGATGTTAACTCCCAAACCACTGCGCAGAAGTCAACCAAACTTTTAAGCCTTTTCACAGTGAGATCTACGCGATATGGCCGAGAAATGTAATTTTGATGTTAACTCCCAAACCGCTGTGCAGAAGTCAACCAAACTTCACCCAAAAGTGTATTGTATCACAATCTAGTAGTTACATTTGGAAATTTGGTTCTAGGACATTTGGTTTGAGCGCAATCCTCAAACTTAGTTAAAAAAAAGTCATTTAAGCCTTTTCACAGTGAGATCTACGCGATATTGCAGAGAAATGTAATTTTTATGTTAACTCCCAAACCGCTGCGCAGAAGTCAACCAAACTTCACCCAAAAGTGTATTGTATCACAATCTAGTAGTTACATTTGGAAATTTGGTTCTAGGACATTTGGTTTGAGCGCAATCATCAAACTTAGTTAGAAAAAGTCATTTAAGCCTTTTCACACTGAGATTTACGCGATATGGCCGAGAAATGTAATTTTGATGTTAACTCCCAAACCGCTGCGCAGAAGTCAACCAAACTTCACCCATTAGTGTATTGTATCACAATCTAGTAGTTACATTTGGAAATTTGGTTCTAGGACATTTGGTTTGAGCGCAATCCTCAAACTTAGTTAAAAAAAAAGTCATTTAACCCTTTTCACAGTGAGATCTACGCGATATGGCCGAGAAATGTAATTTTGATGTTAACTCCCAAACCGCTGCGCAGAAGTCAACCAAACTTCACCCAATAGTGTATTGTATCACAATCTAGTAGTTACATTTGGAAATTTGGTATTAGGACATTTGGTTTGAGCGCAATCCTCAAACTTATTTTAAAAAAAGTCATTTAAGCCTTTTCACAGTGAGATCGACGCGATATGGCCGAGAAATGTAATTTTGATGTTAACTCCCAAACCGCTGCGCAGAAGTCAACCAAACTTCACCCAATAGTGTATTGTAATACAATCTAGTAGTTACATTTGGAAATTTGGTTCTAGGACATTTGATTTGAGCGCAATCCTCAAACTTAGTTAAAAAAAAGTCATTTAAGCCTTTTCACAGTGAGATCTACGCGATATTGCAGAGAAATGTAATTTTTATGTTAACTCCCAAACCGCTGCGCAGAAGTCAACCAAACTTCACCCAAAAGTGTATTGTATCACAATCTAGTAGTTACATTTGGAAATTTGGTTCTAGGACATTTGGTTTGAGCGCAATCATCAAACTTAGTTAGAAAAAGTCATTTAAGCCTTTTCACACTGAGATTTACGCGATATGGCCGAGAAATGTAATTTTGATGTTAACTCCCAAACCGCTGCGCAGAAGTCAACCAAACTTCACCCATTAGTGTATTGTATCACAATCTAGTAGTTACATTTGGAAATTTGGTTCTAGGACATTTGGTTTGAGCGCAATCCTCAAACTTAGTTAAAAAAAAAGTCATTTAACCCTTTTCACAGTGAGATCTACGCGATATGGCCGAGAAATGTAATTTTGATGTTAACTCCCAAACCGCTGCGCAGAAGTCAACCAAACTTCACCCAATAGTGTATTGTATCACAATCTAGTAGTTACATTTGGAAATTTGGTATTAGGACATTTGGTTTGAGCGCAATCCTCAAACTTATTTTAAAAAAAGTCATTTAAGCCTTTTCACAGTGAGATCTACGTGATATGGCCGAGAAATGTAATTTTGATGTTAACTCCCAAACCACTGCGCAGAAGTCAACCAAACTTTTAAGCCTTTTCACAGTGAGATCTACGCGATATGGCCGAGAAATGTAATTTTGATGTTAACTCCCAAACCGCTGTGCAGAAGTCAACCAAACTTCACCCAAAAGTGTATTGTATCACAATCTAGTAGTTACATTTGGAAATTTGGTTCTAGGACATTTGGTTTGAGCGCAATCATCAAACTTAGTTAAAAAAAAGTCATTTAAGCCTTTTCACACTGAGATCTACGCGATATGGCCGAGAAATGTAATTTTGATGTTAACTCCCAAACCGCTGTGCAGAAGTCAACCAAACTTCACACATTAGTGTATTGTATCACAATCTAGTAGTTACATTTGGAAATTTGGTTCTAGGACATTTGGTTTGAGCGCAATCCTCAAACTTAGTTAAAAAAAAGTCATTTAAGCCTTTTCACAGTGAGATCTACGCGATATGGCCGAGAAATGTAATTTTGATGTTAACTCCCAAACCGCTGCGCAGAAGTCAACCAAACTTCACCCAATAGTGTATTGTATCACAATCTAGTAGTTACATTTGGAAATTTGGTTCTAGGACATTTGGTTTGAGCGCAATCCTCAAACTTAGTTAAAAAAAAGTCATTTAAGCCTTTTCACAGTGAGATCTACGCGATATGGCCGAGAAATGTAATTTTAATGTTAACTCCCAAACCGCTGCGCAGAAGTCAACCAAACTTCACCCAATAGTGTATTGTATCACAATCTAGTAGTTACATTTGGAAATTTGGTTCTAGGACATTTGGTTTGAGCGCAATCCTCAAACTTATTTAAAAAAAAGTCATTTAAGCCTTTTCACAGTGAGATCTACGCGATATGGCCGAGAAATGTAATTTTGATGTTAACTCCAAAACCGCTGCGCAGAAGTCAACCAAACTTCACCCAATAGTGTATTGTATCACAATCTAGTAGTTACATTTGGAAATTTGGTTCTAGGACATTTGATTTGAGCGCAATCCTCAAACTTAGTTAAAAAAAGTCATTTTAGCATTTTCACAGTGAGATCTACGCGATATGGCCGAGAAATGTAATTTTGATGTTAACTCCCAAACCGCTGCGCAGAAGTCAACCAAACTTCACCCATTAGTGTATTGTATCACAATCTAGTAGTTACATTTGGAAATTTGGTTCTAGGACATTTGGTTTGAGCGCAATCCTCAAACTTAGTTAAAAAAAAGTCATTTAAGCCTTTTCACAGTGAGATCTACGCGATATGGCCGAGAAATGTAATTTTGATGTAAACTCCCAAACCGCTGCGCAGAAGTCAACCAAACTTCACCCAATAGTGCATTGTATCACAATCTAGTAGTTACATTTGGAAATTTGGTTCTAGGACATTTGGTTTGAGCGCAATCCTCAAACTTAGTTAAAAAAAAGTCATTTTAGCATTTTCACAGTGAGATCTACGCAATATGGCCGAGAAATGTAATTTTGATGTTAACTCCCAAACCGCTAGGCAGAAGTCAACCAAACTTCACCCAAAAGTGTATTGTATCACAATCTAGTAGTTACATTTGGAGATTTGGTTCTAGGACATTTGGTTTGAGCGCAATCATCAAACTTAGTTAAAAAAAAGTCATTTAAGCCTTTTCACAGTGAGATCTACGCAATATGGCCGAGAAATGTAATTTTGATGTTAACTCCCAAACCGCTGCGCAGAAGTCAACCAAACTTCACCCATTAGTGTATTGTATCACAATCTAGTAGTTACATTTGGAAATTTGGTTCTAGGACATTTGGTTTGAGCACAATCCTCAAACTTAGTTAAAAAAAAGTCATTCAACCCTTTTCACAGTGAGATCTACGCGATATGGCCGAGAAATGTAATTTTGATGTTAACTCCCAAACCGCTGCGCAGAAGTCAACCAAACTTCACCCAATAGTGTATTATATCACAAACCAGTAGTTACATTTGGAAATTTGGTTCTAGGACATTTGGTTTGAGCGCAATCATCAAACTTAATTAAAAAAGTCATTTAAGCCTTTTCACAGTGAGATCTACGCGATATGGCCGAGAAATGTAATTTTGATGTTAACTCCCAAACCGCTGCGCAGAAGTCAACCAAACTTCACCCAATAGTGTATTGTATCACAATCTAGTAGTTACATTAGGAAATTTGGTTCTAGGACATTTGATTTGAGCGCAATCCTCAAACTTAGTTAAAAAAAAGTCATTCAAGCCTTTTCACAGTGAGATCTACGCGATATGGCCGAGAAATGTAATTTTGATGTTAACTCCCAAACCGCTGCGCAGAAGTCAACCAAACTTCACCCATTAGTGTATTGTATCACAATCTAGTAGTTACATTTGGAAATTTGGTTCTTGGACATTTGGTTTGAGCGCAATCCTCAAACTTAGTTAAAAAAAAGTCATTTAAGCCTTTTCACAGTGAGATCTACGCGATATGGCCGAGAAATGTAATTTTGATGTTAACTCCCAAACCGCTGCGCAGAAGTCAACCAAACTTCACCCAAGAGTGTATTGTATCACAATCGAGTAGTTACATTTGGAAATTTGTTTCTAGGACATTTGGTTTGAGCGCAATCCTCAAACTTAGTTAAAAAAAAGTCATTTAAACCTTTTCACAGTGAGATCGACGCGATATGGCCGAGAAATGTAATTTTGATGTTAACTCCCAAACCGCTGCGCAGAAGTCAACCAAACTTCACCCAATAGTGTATTGTATCACAATCTAGTAGTTACATTTGGAAATTTGGTTCTAGGACATTTGATTTGAGCGCAATCCTCAAACTTAGTTAAAAAAAAGTCATTTAAGCCTTTTCACAGTGAGATCTACGCGATATTGCAGAGAAATGTAATTTTTATGTTAACTCCCAAACCGCTGCGCAGAAGTCAACCAAACTTCACCCAAAAGTGTATTGTATCACAATCTAGTAGTTACATTTGGAAATTTGGTTCTAGGACATTTGGTTTGAGCGCAATCATCAAACTTAGTTAAAAAAAGTCATTTAAGCCTTTTCACACTGAGATTTACGCGATATGGCCGAGAAATGTAATTTTGATGTTAACTCCCAAACCGCTGCGCAGAAGTCAACCAAACTTCACCCATTAGTGTATTGTATCACAATCTAGTAGTTACATTTGGAAATTTGGTTCTAGGACATTTGGTTTGAGCGCAATCCTCAAACTTAGTTAAAAAAAAAAGTCATTTAACCCTTTTCACAGTGAGATCTACGCGATATGGCCGAGAAATGTAATTTTGATGTTAACTCCCAAACCGCTGCGCAGAAGTCAACCAAACTTCACCCAATAGTGTATTGTATCACAATCTAGTAGTTACATTTGGAAATTTGGTATTAGGACATTTGGTTTGAGCGCAATCCTCAAACTTAGTTAAAAAAAAGTCATTTAAGCCTTTTCACAGTGAGATCTACGCGATATGGCCGAGAAATGTAATTTTGATGTTAACTCCCAAACCGCTGCGCAGAAGTCAACCAAACATCACCCAATAGTGTATTGTATCACAATCTAGTAGTTACATTTGGAAATTTGGTTCTAGGACATTTGGTTTGAGCGCAATCCTCAAACTTATTTAAAAAAAGTCATTTAAGCCTTTTCACAGTGAGATCTACGTGATATGGCCGAGAAATGTAATTTTGATGTTAACTCCCAAACCGCTGCGCAGAAGTCAACCAAACTTCACCCAATAGTGTATTGTATCACAATCTAGTAGTTACATTTGGAAATTTGGTTCTAGGACATTTGATTTGAGCGCAATCCTCAAACATAGTTAAAAAAAAGTCATTTAAGCCTTTTCACAGTGAGATCTAGGCGATATGGCCGAGAAATGCAATTTTGATGTTAACTCCCAAACCGCTGCGCAGAAGTCAACCAAACTTCACCCAATAGTGTATTGTATCACAACCTAGTAGTTACATTTGGAAATTTGGTTCTAGGACATTTGGTTTGAGCGCAATCATCAAACTTAGTTAAAAAAAGTCATTTAAGCCTTTTCTCAGTAAGATCTACGCGATATGTCCGAGAAATGTAATTTTGATGTTAACTCCCAAACCGCTGCGCAGAAGTCAACCAAACTTCACCCATTAGTGTATTGTATCACAATCTAGTAGTTACATTTGGAAATTTGGTTCTAGGACATTTGGTTTGAGCACAATCCTCAAACTTAGTTAAAAAAAAGTCATTCAACCCTTTTCACAGTGAGATCGACGCGATATGGCCGAGAAATGTAATTTTGATGTTAACTCCCAAACCGCTGCGCAGAAGTCAACCAAACTTCACCCAATAGTGTATTGTATCACAATCTAGTAGTTACATTTGGAAATTTGGTTCTAGGACATTTGATTTGAGCGCAATCCTCAAACTTAGTTAAAAAAAAGTCATTTAAGCCTTTTCACAGTGAGATCTACGCGATATTCCAGAGAAATGTAATTTTTATGTTAACTCCCAAACCGCTGCGCAGAAGTCAACCAAACTTCACCCAATAATGTATTGTATCACAATCTAGTAGTTACATTTAGAAATTTGGTTCTAGGACATTTGGTTTGAGCGCAATCATCAAACTTAGTTAAAAAAAGTCATTTAAGCCTTTTCACAGTGAGATCTACGCGATTTGGCCGAGAAATGTAATTTTGATGTTAACTCCCAAACCGCTGCGCAGAAGTCAACCAAACTTCACCCAATAGTGTATTGTGTCACAATCTAGTAGTTACTTTTGAAAATTTGGTTCTAGGACATTTGGTTTGAGCGCAATCATCAAACCTAGTTATAAAAAGTCATTTAAGCGTTTTCACAGTGAGATCTACGCGATATGGCCGAGAAATGTAATTTTTATGTTAACTTTCAAACCGCTGCGCAGAAGTCAACCAAACTTCACCCAATAGTGTATTGTATCACAATCTAGTAGTTACATTTGGAAATTTGGTTCTAGGACATTTGGTTTGAGCGCAATCCTCAAACTTAGTTAAAAAAAAGTCATTTAAGCCTTTTCACACTGAGATCTACGCGATATGGCCGAGAAATGTAATTTTGATGTTAACTCCCAAACCGCTGCGCAGAAGTCAACCAAACTTCACCCAATAGTGTATTGTATCAGAATCTAGTAGTTACTTTTGGAAATTTGGTTCTAGGACATTTGGTTTGAGCGCAATCCTCAAACTTAGTTTTAAAAAAGTCATTTAAGCCTTTTCACAGTGAGATCTATGCGATATGGCCGAGAAATGTAATTTTGATGTTAACTCCCAAACCGCTGCGCAGAAGTCAACCAAACTTCACCCAAAAGTGTATTGTATCAAAATCTAGTAGTTACATTTGGAAATTTGGTTCTAGGACATTTGATTTGAGCGCAATCATCAAACTCAGTTAAAAAAAGTCATTTAAGCCTTTTCACACTGAGATCTACGCGATATGGCCGAGAAATGTAATTTTGATGTTAACTCCCAAACCGCTGCGCAGAAGTCAACCAAACTTCACCCAATAGTGTATTGTATCACAATCTAGTAGTTACATTTGGAAATTTGGTTCTAGGACATTTGGTTTGAGCGCAATTCTCAAACTTAGTTTAAAAAAAGTCATTTAAGCCTTTTCACAGTGAGATCTACGCGATATGGACGAGAAATGTAATTTTGATGTTAACTCCCAAACCGCTGCGCAGAAGTCAACCAAACTTCACCCAATAGTGTATTGTATCACAATCTAGTAGTTACATTTGGAAATTTGGTTCTAGGACATTTGGTTTGAGCGCAATCCTCAAACTTAGTTAAAAAAAAGTCATTTTAGCATTTTTACAGTGAGATCTACGCGATATGGCCGAGAAATGTAATTTTGATGTTAACTCCCAAACCGCTAGGCAGAAGTCAACCAAACTTCACCCAAAAGTGTATTGTATCACAATCTAGTAGTTACATTTGGAAATTTGGTTCTAGGACATTTGGTTTGAGCGCAATTATCAAACTTAGTTAAAAAAAAGTCATTTAAGCCTTTTCACACTGAGATCTACGCGATATGGCCGAGAAATGTAATTTTGATGTTAACTCCCAAACCGCTGCGCAGAAGTCAACCAAACTTCACCCATATAGTATTGTATCACAATCTAGTAGTTACATTTGGAAATTTGGTTCTAGGACATTTGGTTTGAGCGCAATCCTCAAACTTAGTTAAAAAATTGTCATTTAACCCTTTTCACAGTGAGATCTACACGATATGGCCGAGAAATGTAATTTTGATGTTAACTCCCAAACCGCTGCGCAGAAGTCAACCAAACTTCACCCAATAGTGTATTGTATCACAATCTAGTAGTTACATTTTGAAATTTGGTTCTAGGACATTTGGTTTGAGCGCAATCCTCAAACTTAGTTAAAAAAAAAAGTCATTTAAGCCTTTTCACAGTGAGATCTACGCGATATGGCCGAGAAATGTAATTTTGATGTTAACTCCCAAACCTCTGCGCAGAAGTCAACCAAACTTCACCCAATAGTGTATTGTATCACAATCTAGTAGTTACTTTTGGAAATTTGGTTCTAGGACATTTGGTTTGAGCGCAATTATCAAACTTAGTTAAAAAAAAGTCATTTAAGCCTTTTCACAGTGAGATCTACGCGATATGGCCGAGAAATGTAATTTTTATGTTAACTCCCAAACCGCTGCGCAGAAGTCAACCAAACTTCACCCAATAGTGTATTGTATCACAATCTAGTAGTTACATTTGGAAATTTGGTTCTAGGACATTTGGTTTGAGCGCAATCATCAAACTTAGTTAAAAAAAGTCATTTAAGCCTTTTCACAGTGAGATCTACGCGATATGGCCGAGAAATGTAATTTTGATGTTAACTCCCAAACCTCTGCGCAGAAGTCAACCAAACTTCACCCAATAGTGTATTGTATCACAATCTAGTAGTTACATTTGGAAATTTGGTTCTAGGACATTTGGTTTGAGCGCAATCCTCAAACTTAGTTAAAAAAAAAGTCATTTAAGCCTTTTCACAGTGAGATCTAGGCGATATGGCCGAGAAATGCAATTTTGATGTTAACTCCCAAACCGCTGCGCAGAAGTCAACCAAACTTCACCCAATAGTGTATTGTATCACAACCTAGTAGTTACATTTGGAAATTTGGTTCTAGGACATTTGGTTTGAGCGCAATCATCAAACTTAGTTAAAAAAAAGTCATTTAAGCCTTTTCTCAGTAAGATCTACGCGATATGTCCGAGAAATGTAATTTTGATGTTAACTCCCAAACCGCTGCGCAGAAGTCAACCAAACTTCACCCAATAATGTATTGTATCACAATCTAGTAGTTACATTTAGAAATTTGGTTCTAGGACATTTGGTTTGAGCGCAATCATCAAACTTAGTTAAAAAAAGTCATTTAAGCCTTTTCTCAGTAAGATCTACGCGATATGTCCGAGAAATGTAATTTTGATGTTAACTCCCAAACCGCTGCGCAGAAGTCAACCAAACTTCACCCAATAGTGTATTGTGTCACAATCTAGTAGTTACTTTTGAAAATTTGGTTCTAGGACATTTGGTTTGAGCGCAATCATCAAACCTAGTTAAAAAAAGTCATTTAAGCGTTTTCACAGTGAGATCTACGCGATATGGCCGAGAAATGTAATTTTTATGTTAACTCCCAAACCGCTGCGCAGAAGTCAACCAAACTTCACCCAATAGTGTATTGTATCACAATCTAGTAGTTACATTTGGAAATTTGGTATTAGGACATTTGGTTTGAGCGCAATCCTCAAACTTAGTTAAAAAAAAGTCATTTAAGCCTTTTCACAGTGAGATCTACGTGATATGGCCGAGAAATGTAATTTTGATGTTAACTCCCAAACCGCTGCGCAGAAGTCAACCAAACTTCACCCAATAGTGTATTATATCACAATCCAGTAGTTACATTTGGAAATTTGGTTCTAGGACATTTGGTTTGAGCGCAATCATAAAACTTAATTAAAAAAGTCATTTAAGCCTTTTCACAGTGAGATCTACGCGATATGGCCGAGAAATGTAATTTTGATGTTAACTCCCAAACCGCTGCGCAGAAGTCAACCAAACTTCACCCAATAGTGTATTGTATCACAATCTAGTAGTTACATTTGGAAATTTGGTTCTAGGACATTTGATTTGAGCGCAATCCTCAAACTTAGTTAAAAAAAGTCATTCAAGCCTTTTCACAGTGGGATCTACGCGATATGGCCGAGAAATGTAATTTTGATGTTAACACCCAAACCGCTGCGCAGAAGTCAACCAAACTTCACCCATTAGTGTATTGTATCACAATCTAGTAGTTACATTTGGAAATTTGGTTCTTGGACATTTGGTTTGAGCGCAATCCTCAAACTTAGTTAAAAAAAAGTCATTTAAGCCTTTTCACAGTGAGATCTACGCGATATGGCCGAGAAATGTAATTTTGATGTTAACTCCCAAACCGCTGCGCAGAAGTCAACCAAACTTCACCCAAGAGTGTATTGTATCACAATCGAGTAGTTACATTTGGAAATTTGTTTCTAGGACATTTGGTTTGAGCGCAATCCTCAAACTTAGTTAAAAAAAAGTCATTTAAGCCTTTTCACAGTGAGATCGACGCGATATGGCCGAGAAATGTAATTTTGATGTTAACTCCCAAACCGCTGCGCAGAAGTCAACCAAACTTCACCCAAAAGTGTATTGTATCACAATCTAGTAGTTACATTTGGAAATTTGGTTCTAGGACATTTGGTTTGAGCGCAATCATCAAACTTAGTTAAAAAAAGTCATTTAAGCCTTTTCACACTGAGATTTACGCGATATGGCCGAGAAATGTAATTTTGATGTTAACTCCCAAACCGCTGCGCAGAAGTCAACCAAACTTCACCCATTAGTGTATTGTATCACAATCTAGTAGTTACATTTGGAAATTTGGTTCTAGGACATTTGGTTTGAGCGCAATCCTCAAACTTAGTTAAAAAAAAAGTCATTTAACCCTTTTCACAGTGAGATCTACGCGATATGGCCGAGAAATGTAATTTTGATGTTAACTCCCAAACCGCTGCGCAGAAGTCAACCAAACTTCACCCAATAGTGTATTGTATCACAATCTAGTAGTTACATTTGGAAATTTGGTATTAGGACATTTGGTTTGAGCGCAATCCTCAAACTTAGTTAAAAAAAAGTCATTTAAGCCTTTTCACAGTGAGATCTACGCGATATGGCCGAGAAATGTAATTTTGATGTTAACTCCCAAACCGCTGCGCAGAAGTCAACCAAACATCACCCAATAGTGTATTGTATCACAATCTAGTAGTTACATTTGGAAATTTGGTTCTAGGACATTTGGTTTGAGCGCAATCCTCAAACTTATTTAAAAAAAAGTCATTTAAGCCTTTTCACAGTGAGATCTACGTGATATGGCCGAGAAATGTAATTTTGATGTTAACTCCCAAACCGCTGCGCAGAAGTCAACCAAACTTTTAAGCCTTTTCACAGTGAGATCTACGCGATATGGCCGAGAAATGTAATTTTGATGTTAACTCCCAAACCTCTGCGCAGAAGTCAACCAAACTTCACCCAATAGTGTATTGTATCACAATCTAGTAGTTACATTTGGAAATTTGGTTCTAGGACATTTGGTTTGAGCGCAATCCTCAAACTTATTTAAAAAAAAGTCATTTAAGCCTTTTCACAGTGAGATCTACGCGATATGGCCGAGAAATGTAATTTTGATGTTAACTCCCAAACCGCTGCGCAGAAGTCAACCAAACTTCACCCAATAGTGTATTATATCACAATCCAGTAGTTACATTTGGAAATTTGGTTCTAGGACATTTGATTTGAGCGCAATCCTCAAACTTAATTAAAAAAGTCATTTAAGCCTTTTCACAGTGAGATCTATGCGATATGGCCGAGAAATGTAATTTTGATGTTAACTCCCAAACCGCTGCGCAGAAGTCAACCAAACTTCACCCAATAGTGTATTGTATCACAATCTAGTAGTTACATTTGGAAATTTGGCTCTAGGACATTTGCTTTGAGCGCAATCCTCAAACTTAGTTAAAAAAACGTCATTTTAGCATTTTCACAGTGAGATTTACGCGATATGGCCGAGAAATGTAATTTTGATGTTAACTCCCAAACCGCTAGGCAGAAGTCAACCAAACTTCACCCAAAAGTGTATTGTATCACAATCTAGTAGTTACATTTGGAAATTTGGTTCTAGGACATTTGGTTTGAGCGCAATCATCAAACTTAGTTAAAAAAAAGTCATTTAAGCCTTTTCACACTGAGATCTACGCGATATGGCCGAGAAATGTAATTTTGATGTTAACTCCCAAACCGCTGTGCAGAAGTCAACCAAACTTCACCCAAAAGTGTATTGTATCACAATCTAGTAGTTACATTTGGAAATTTGGTTCTAGGACATTTGGTTTGAGCGCAATCATCAAACTTAGTTAAAAAAAAGTCATTTAAGCCTTTTCACACTGAGATCTACGCGATATGGCCGAGAAATGTAATTTTGATGTTAACTCCCAAACCGCTGTGCAGAAGTCAACCAAACTTCACCCATTAGTGTATTGTATCACAATCTAGTAGTTACATTTGGAAATTTGGTTCTAGGACATTTGGTTTGAGCGCAATCCTCAAACTTAGTTAAAAAAAAGTCATTTAAGCCTTTTCACAGTGAGATCTACGCGATATGGCCGAGAAATGTAATTTTGATGTTAACTCCCAAACCGCTGCGCAGAAGTCAACCAAACTTCACCCAATAGTGTATTGTATCACAATCTAATAGTTACATTTGGAAATTTGGTTCTAGGACATTTGGTTTGAGCGCAATCCTCAAACTTAGTTAAAAAAAAGTCATTTAAGCCTTTTCACAGTGAGATCTACGCGATATGGCCGAGAAATGTAATTTTGATGTTAACTCCCAAACCGCTGCGCAGAAGTCAACCAAACTTCACCCAATAGTGTATTGTATCACAATCTAGTAGTTACATTTGGAAATTTGGTTCTAGGACATTTGGTTTGAGCGCAATCCTCAAACTTATTTAAAAAAAAGTCATTTAAGCCTTTTCACAGTGAGATCTACGCGATATGGCCGAGAAATGTAATTTTGATGTTAACTCCCAAACCGCTGCGCAGAAGTCAACCAAACTTCACCCAATAGTGTATTGTATCACAATCTAGTAGTTACATTTGGAAATTTGGTTCTAGGACATTTGATTTGAGCGCAATCCTCAAACTTAGTTAAAAAAAGTCATTTTAGCATTTTCACAGTGAGATCTACGCGATATGGCCGAGAAATGTAATTTTGATGTTAACTCCCAAACCGCTGCGCAGAAGTCAACCAAACTTCACCCATTAGTGTATTGTATCACAATCTAGTAGTTACATTTGGAAATTTGGTTCTAGGACATTTGGTTTGAGCGCAATCCTCAAACTTAGTTAAAAAAAAGTCATTTAAGCCTTTTCACAGTGAGATCTACGCGATATGGCCGAGAAATGTAATTTTGATGTTAACTCCCAAACCGCTGCGCAGAAGTCAACCAAACTTCACCCAATAGTGCATTGTATCACAATCTAGTAGTTACATTTGGAAATTTGGTTCTAGGACATTTGGTTTGAGCGCAATCCTCAAACTTAGTTAAAAAAAAGTCATTTTAGCATTTTCACAGTGAGATCTACGCAATATGGCCGAGAAATGTAATTTTGATGTTAACTCCCAAACCGCTAGGCAGAAGTCAACCAAACTTCACCCAAAAGTGTATTGTATCACAATCTAGTAGTTACATTTGGAGATTTGGTTCTAGGACATTTGGTTTGAGCGCAATCATCAAACTTAGTTAAAAAAAAGTCATTTAAGCCTTTTCACAGTGAGATCTACGCAATATGGCCGAGAAATGTAATTTTGATGTTAACTCCCAAACCGCTGCGCAGAAGTCAACCAAACTTCACCCATTAGTGTATTGTATCACAATCTAGTAGTTACATTTGGAAATTTGGTTCTAGGACATTTGGTTTGAGCACAATCCTCAAACTTAGTTAAAAAAAAGTCATTCAACCCTTTTCACAGTGAGATCTACGCGATATGGCCGAGAAATGTAATTTTGATGTTAACTCCCAAACCGCTGCGCAGAAGTCAACCAAACTTCACCCAATAGTGTATTATATCACAATCCAGTAGTTACATTTGGAAATTTGGTTCTAGGACATTTGGTTTGAGCGCAATCATCAAACTTAATTAAAAAAGTCATTTAAGCCTTTTCACAGTGAGATCTACGCGATATGGCCGAGAAATGTAATTTTGATGTTAACTCCCAAACCGCTGCGCAGAAGTCAACCAAACTTCACCCAATAGTGTATTGTATCACAATCTAGTAGTTACATTTGGAAATTTGGTTCTAGGACATTTGATTTGAGCGCAATCCTCAAACTTAGTTAAAAAAAGTCATTCAAGCCTTTTCACAGTGGGATCTACGCGATATGGCCGAGAAATGTAATTTTGATGTTAACACCCAAACCGCTGCGCAGAAGTCAACCAAACTTCACCCATTAGTGTATTGTATCACAATCTAGTAGTTACATTTGGAAATTTGGTTCTTGGACATTTGGTTTGAGCGCAATCATCAAACTTAGTTAAAAAAAGTCATTTAAGCCTTTTCACACTGAGATCTACGCGATATGGCCGAGAAATGTAATTTTGATGTTAACTCCCAAACCGCTGCGCAGAAGTCAACCAAACTTCACCCATTAGTGTATTGTATCACAATCTAGTAGTTACATTTGGAAATTTGGTTCTTGGACATTTGGTTTGAGCGCAATCCTCAAACTTAGTTAAAAAAAAGTCATTTAAGCCTTTTCACAGTGAGATCTACGCGATATGGCCGAGAAATGTAATTTTGATGTTAACTCCCAAACCGCTGCGCAGAAGTCAACCAAACTTCACCCAAGAGTGTATTGTATCACAATCGAGTAGTTACATTTGGAAATTTGTTTCTAGGACATTTGGTTTGAGCGCAATCCTCAAACTTAGTTAAAAAAAAGTCATTTAAACCTTTTCACAGTGAGATCGACGCGATATGGCCGAGAAATGTAATTTTGATGTTAACTCCCAAACCGCTGCGCAGAAGTCAACCAAACTTCACCCAATAGTGTATTGTATCACAATCTAGTAGTTACATTTGGAAATTTGGTTCTAGGACATTTGATTTGAGCGCAATCCTCAAACTTAGTTAAAAAAAAGTCATTTAAGCCTTTTCACAGTGAGATCTACGCGATATTGCAGAGAAATGTAATTTTTATGTTAACTCCCAAACCGCTGCGCAGAAGTCAACCAAACTTCACCCAAAAGTGTATTGTATCACAATCTAGTAGTTACATTTGGAAATTTGGTTCTAGGACATTTGGTTTGAGCGCAATCATCAAACTTAGTTAAAAAAAGTCATTTAAGCCTTTTCACACTGAGATTTACGCGATATGGCCGAGAAATGTAATTTTGATGTTAACTCCCAAACCGCTGCGCAGAAGTCAACCAAACTTCACCCATTAGTGTATTGTATCACAATCTAGTAGTTACATTTGGAAATTTGGTTCTAGGACATTTGGTTTGAGCGCAATCCTCAAACTTAGTTAAAAAAAAAAGTCATTTAACCCTTTTCACAGTGAGATCTACGCGATATGGCCGAGAAATGTAATTTTGATGTTAACTCCCAAACCGCTGCGCAGAAGTCAACCAAACTTCACCCAATAGTGTATTGTATCACAATCTAGTAGTTACATTTGGAAATTTGGTATTAGGACATTTGGTTTGAGCGCAATCCTCAAACTTAGTTAAAAAAAAGTCATTTAAGCCTTTTCACAGTGAGATCTACGCGATATGGCCGAGAAATGTAATTTTGATGTTAACTCCCAAACCGCTGCGCAGAAGTCAACCAAACATCACCCAATAGTGTATTGTATCACAATCTAGTAGTTACATTTGGAAATTTGGTTCTAGGACATTTGGTTTGAGCGCAATCCTCAAACTTATTTAAAAAAAGTCATTTAAGCCTTTTCACAGTGAGATCTACGTGATATGGCCGAGAAATGTAATTTTGATGTTAACTCCCAAACCGCTGCGCAGAAGTCAACCAAACTTCACCCAATAGTGTATTGTATCACAATCTAGTAGTTACATTTGGAAATTTGGTTCTAGGACATTTGGTTTGAGCGCAATCATCAAACTTAGTTAAAAAAAGTCATTTAAGCCTTTTCTCAGTAAGATCTACGCGATATGTCCGAGAAATGTAATTTTGATGTTAACTCCCAAACCGCTGCGCAGAAGTCAACCAAACTTCACCCATTAGTGTATTGTATCACAATCTAGTAGTTACATTTGGAAATTTGGTTCTAGGACATTTGGTTTGAGCACAATCCTCAAACTTAGTTAAAAAAAAGTCATTCAACCCTTTTCACAGTGAGATCTACGCGATATGGCCGAGAAATGTAATTTTGATGTTAACTCCCAAACCGCTGCGCAGAAGTCAACCAAACTTCACCCAATAGTGTATTATATCACAATCCAGTAGTTACATTTGGAAATTTGGTTCTAGGACATTTGGTTTGAGCGCAATCATCAAACTTAATTAAAAAAGTCATTTAAGCCTTTTCACAGTGAGATCTACGCGATATGGCCGAGAAATGTAATTTTGATGTTAACTCCCAAACCGCTGCGCAGAAGTCAACCAAACTTCACCCAATAGTGTATTGTATCACAATCTAGTAGTTACATTTGGAAATTTGGTTCTAGGACATTTGATTTGAGCGCAATCCTCAAACTTAGTTAAAAAAAGTCATTCAAGCCTTTTCACAGTGAGATCTACGCGATATGGCCGAGAAATGTAATTTTGATGTTAACACCCAAACCGCTGCGCAGAAGTCAACCAAACTTCCCCCATTAGTGTATTGTATCACAATCTAGTAGTTACATTTGGAAATTTGGTTCTTGGACATTTGGTTTGAGCGCAATCATCAAACTTAGTTAAAAAAAGTCATTTAAGCCTTTTCACACTGAGATCTACGCGATATGGCCGAGAAATGTAATTTTGATGTTAACTCCCAAACCGCTGCGCAGAAGTCAACCAAACTTCACCCATTAGTGTATTGTATCACAATCTAGTAGTTACATTTGGAAATTTGGTTCTTGGACATTTGGTTTGAGCGCAATCCTCAAACTTAGTTAAAAAAAAGTCATTTAAGCCTTTTCACAGTGAGATCTACGCGATATGGCCGAGAAATGTAATTTTGATGTTAACTCCCAAACCGCTGCGCAGAAGTCAACCAAACTTCACCCAAGAGTGTATTGTATCACAATCGAGTAGTTACATTTGGAAATTTGTTTCTAGGACATTTGGTTTGAGCGCAATCCTCAAACTTAGTTAAAAAAAAGTCATTTAAGCCTTTTCACAGTGAGATCGACGCGATATGGCCGAGAAATGTAATTTTGATGTTAACTCCAAAACCGCTGCGCAGAAGTCAACCAAACTTCACCCAATAGTGTATTGTATCACAATCTAGTAGTTACATTTGGAAATTTGGTTCTAGGACATTTGATTTGAGCGCAATCCTCAAACTTAGTTAAAAAAAAGTCATTTAAGCCTTTTCACAGTGAGATATACGCGATATTCCAGAGAAATGTAATTTTTATGTTAACTCCCAAACCGCTGCGCAGAAGTCAACCAAACTTCACCCAAAAGTGTATTGTATCACAATCTAGTAGTTACATTTGGAAATTTGGTTCTAGGACATTTGGTTTGAGCGCAATCATCAAACTTAGTTAAAAAAAGTCATTTAAGCCTTTTACCACTGAGATTTACGCGATATGGCCGAGAAATGTAATTTTGATGTTAACTCCCAAACCGCTGCGCAGAAGTCAACCAAACTTCACCCATTAGTGTATTGTATCACAATCTAGTAGTTACATTTGGAAATTTGGTTCTAGGACATTTGGTTTGAGCGCAATCCTCAAACTTAGTTAAAAAAAAAGTCATTTAACCCTTTTCACAGTGAGATCTACGCGATATGGCCGAGAAATGTAATTTTGATGTTAACTCCCAAACCGCTGCGCAGAAGTCAACCAAACTTCACCCAATAGTGTATTGTATCACAATCTAGTAGTTACATTTGGAAATTTGGTTCTTGGACATTTGGTTTGAGCGCAATCCTCAAACTTAGTTAAAAAAAAGTCATTTAAGCCTTTTCACAGTGAGATCTACGCGATATGGCCGAGAAATGTAATTTTGATGTTAACTCCCAAACCGCTGCGCAGAAGTCAACCAAACTTCACCCAATAGTGTATTGTATCACAACCTAGTAGTTACATTTGGAAATTTGGTTCTAGGACATTTGGTTTGAGCGCAATCATCAAACTTAGTTAAAAAAAGTCATTTAAGCCTTTTCTCAGTAAGATCTACGCGATATGTCCGAGAAATGTAATTTTGATGTTAACTCCCAAACCGCTGCGCAGAAGTCAACCAAACTTCACCCAATAATGTATTGTATCACAATCTAGTAGTTACATTTAGAAATTTGGTTCTAGGACATTTGGTTTGAGCGCAATCATCAAACTTAGTTAAAAAAAGTCATTTAAGCCTTTTCACAGTGAGATCTACGCGATTTGGCCGAGAAATGTAATTTTGATGTTAACTCCCAAACCGCTGCGCAGAAGTCAACCAAACTTCACCCAATAGTGTATTGTGTCACAATCTAGTAGTTACTTTTGAAAATTTGGTTCTAGGACATTTGGTTTGAGCGCAATCATCAAACCTAGTTAAAAAAAGTCATTTAAGCGTTTTCACAGTGAGATCTACGCGATATGGCCGAGAAATGTAATTTTTATGTTAACTCCCAAACCGCTGCGCAGAAGTCAACCAAACTTCACCCAATAGTGTATTGTATCACAATCTAGTAGTTACATTTGGAAATTTGGTTCTAGGACATTTGGTTTGAGCGCAATCCTCAAACTTAGTTAAAAAAAAGTCATTTAAGCCTTTTCACACTGAGATCTACGCGATATGGCCGAGAAATGTAATTTTGATGTTAACTCCCAAACCGCTGCGCAGAAGTCAACCAAACTTCACCCAATAGTGTATTGTATCAGAATCTAGTAGTTACTTTTGGAAATTTGGTTCTAGGACATTTGGTTTGAGCGTAATCCTCAAACTTAGTTTAAAAAAAGTCATTTAAGCCTTTTCACAGTGAGATCTATGCGATATGGCCGAGAAATGTAATTTTGATGTTAACTCCCAAACCGCTGCGCAGAAGTCAACCAAACTTCACCCAAAAGTGTATTGTATCAAAATCTATTAGTTACATTTGGAAATTTGGTTCTAGGACATTTGATTTGAGCGCAATCATCAAACTCAGTTAAAAAAAGTCATTTAAGCCTTTTCACACTGAGATCTACGCGATATTGCAGAGAAATGTAATTTTGATGTTAACTCCTAAACCGCTGCGCAGAAGTCAACCAAACTTCACCCAAAAGTGTATTGTATCACAATCTAGTAGTTACATTTGGAAATTTGGTTCTAGGACATTTGGTTTGAGCGCAATTATCAAACTTAGTTAAAAAAAAGTCATTTAAGCCTTTTCACACTGAGATCTACGCGATATGGCCGAGAAATGTAATTTTGATGTTAACTCCCAAACCGCTGCGCAGAAGTCAACCAAACTTCACCCATATAGTATTGTATCACAATCTAGTAGTTACATTTGGAAATTTGGTTCTAGGACATTTGGTTTGAGCGCAATCCTCAAAGTTAGTTAAAAAAAAGTCATTTAACCCTTTTCACAGTGAGATCTACACGATATGGCCGAGAAATGTAATTTTGATGTTAACTCCCAAACCGCTGCGCAGAAGTCAACCAAACTTCACCCAATAGTGTATTGTATCACAATCTAGTAGTTACATTTGGAAATTTGGTTCTAGGACATTTGGTTTGAGCGCAATCATCAAACTTAGTTAAAAAAAAGTCATTTAAGCCTTTTCACAGTGAGATCTACGCGATATGGCCGGGAAATGTAATTTTGATGTTAACTCCCAAACCACTGCGCAGAAGTCAACCAAACTTTTAAGCCTTTTCACAGTGAGATCTACGCGATATGGCCGAGAAATGTAATTTTGATGTTAACTCCCATACCTCTGCGCAGAAGTCAACCAAACTTCACCCAATAGTGTATTGTATCACAATCTAGTAGTTACTTTTGGAAATTTGGTTCTAGGACATTTGGTTTGAGCGCAATTATCAAACTTAGTTAAAAAAAAGTCATTTAAGCCTTTTCACAGTGAGATCTACGCGATATGGCCGAGAAATGTAATTTTTATGTTAACTCCCAAACCGCTGCGCAGAAGTCAACCAAACTTCACCCAATAGTGTATTGTATCACAATCTAGTAGTTACATTTGGAAATTTGGTTCTAGGACATTTGGTTTGAGCGCAATCATCAAACTTAGTTAAAAAAAGTCATTTAAGCCTTTTCACAGTGAGATCTACGCGATATGGCCGAGAAATGTAATTTTGATGTTAACTCCCAAACCTCTGCGCAGAAGTCAACCAAACTTCACCCAATAGTGTATTGTATCACAATCTAGTAGTTACATTTGGAAATTTGGTTCTAGGACATTTGGTTTGAGCGCAATCCTCAAACTTAGTTAAAAAAAAAGTCATTTAAGCCTTTTCACAGTGAGATCTACGCGATATGGCCGAGAAATGTAATTTTGATGTTAACTCCCAAACCGCTGCGCAGAAGTCAACCAAACTTCACCCAATAGTGTATTGTATCACAATCTAGTAGTTACATTTGGAAATTTGGTTCTAGGACATTTGGTTTGAGCGCAATTATCAAACTTAGTTAAAAAAAAGTCATTTAAGCCTTTTCACACTGAGATCTACGCGATATGGCCGAGAAATGTAATTTTGATGTTAACTCCCAAACCGCTGCGCAGAAGTCAACCAAACTTCACCCATTAGTGTATTGTATCACAATCTAGTAGTTACATTTGGAAATTTGGTTCTAGGACATTTGGTTTGAGCGCAATCCTAAAACTTAGTTAAAAAAAAGTCATTTAACCCTTTTCACAGTGAGATCTACGCGATATGGCCGAGAAATGTAATTTTGATGTTAACTCCCAAACCGCTGCGCAGAAGTCAACCAAACTTCACCCAATAGTGTATTGTATCACAATCTAGTAGTTACATTTGGAAATTTGGTTCTAGGACATTTGGTTTGAGCGCAATCCTCAAACTTAGTTAAAAAAAAAGTCATTTAAGCCTTTTCACAGTGAGATCTACGCGATATGGCCGAGAAATGTAATTTTGATGTTAACTCCCAAACCGCTGCGCAGAAGTCAACCAAACTTCACCCAATGGTGTATTGTATCACAATCTAGTAGTTACATTTGGAAATTTGGTTCTAGGACATTTGATTTGAGCGCAATCCTCAAACTTAGTTAAAAAAAGTCATTTAAGCCTTTTCACAGTGAGATCTACGCGATATGGCCGAGAAATGTAATTTTGATGTTAACTCCCATACTGCTGCGCAGAAGTCAACCAAACTTCACCCAATAGTGTATTGTATCACAATCTAGTAGTTACATTTGGAAATTTGGTTCTAGGACATTTGGTTTGAGCGCAATCCTCAAACTTAGTTAAAAAAAAGTCATTTAAGCCTTTTCACAGTGAGATCTACGCGATATTGCAGAGAAATGTAATTTTTATGTTAACTCCCAAACCGCTGCGCAGAAGTCAACCAAACTTCACCCAATAGTGTATTGTATCACAATCTAGTAGTTACATTTGGAAATTTGGTTCTAGGACATTTGGTTTGAGCGCAATCATCAAACTTAGTTAAAAAAAGTCATTTAAGCCTTTTCACAGTGAGATCTACGCGATATGGCCGAGAAATGTAATTTTGATGTTAACTCCCAAACCACTGCGCAGAAGTCAACCAAACTTCACCCAATAGTATATTGTATCACAATCTAGTAGTTACATTTGGAAATTTGGTTCTAGGACATTTGGTTTTAGCGCAATCCTCAAACTTAGTTAAAAAAAGTCATTTAAGCCTTTTCACAGTGAGATCTACGCGATATGGCCGAGAAATGTAATTTTGATGTTAACTCCCAAACCTCTGCGCAGAAGTCAACCAAACTTCACCCAATAGTGTATTGTATCACAATCTAGTAGTTACATTTGGAAATTTGGTTCTAGGACATTTGGTTTGAGCGCAATCCTCAAACTTAGTTAAAAAAAAAGTCATTTAAGCCTTTTCACAGTGAGATCTACGCGATATGGCCGAGAAATGTAATTTTGATGTTAACTCCCAAACCGCTGCGAAGAAGTCAACCAAACTTCACCCAATAGTGTATTGTATCACAATCTAGTAGTTACATTTGGAAATTTGGTTCTAGGACATTTGGTTTGAGCGCAATTATCAAACTTAGTTAAAAAAAAGTCATTTAAGCCTTTTCACAGTGAGATCTACGCGATATGGCCGAGAAATGTAATTTTGATGTTAACTCCCAAACCGCTACGCAGAAGTCAACCAAACTTCACCCAAAAGTGTATTGTATCAAAATCTAGTAGTTACATTTGGAAATTTGGTTCTAGGACATTTGGTTTGAGCGCAATCATCAAACTTAGTTAAAAAAAGTCATTTAAGCCTTTTCACACTGAGATCTACGCGATATGGCCGAGAAATGTAATTTTGATGTTAACTCCCAAACCGCTGCGAAGAAGTCAACCAAATTTCACCCAATAGTGTATTGTATCACAATCTAGTAGTTACATTTGGAAATTTGGTCCTAGGACATTTGGTTTGAGCGCAATCCTCAAACTTAGTTAAAAAAAAGTCATTTAACCCTTTTCACAGTGAGATCTACGCGATATGGCCAAGAAATGTAATTTTGATGTTAACTCCCAAACCGCTGCGCAGAAGTCAACCAAACTTCACCCAATAGTGTATTGTATCACAATCTAGTAGTTACATTTGGAAATTTGGTTCTAGGACATTTGGTTTGAGCGCAATCCTCAAACTTAGTTAAAAAAAAAAGTCATTTAAGCCTTTTCACAGTGAGATCTACGCGATATGGCCGAGAAATGTAATTTTGATGTTAACTCCCAAACCGCTACGCAGAAGTCAACCAAACTTCACCCAAAAGTGTATTGTATCAAAATCTAGTAGTTACATTTGGAAATTTGGTTCTAGGACATTTGGTTTGAGCGCAATCATCAAACTTAGTTAAAAAAAAGTCATTTAAGCCTTTTCACAGTGAGATCTACGCGATATTGCAGAGAAATGTAATTTTTATGTTAACTCCTAAACCGCTGCGCAGAAGTCAACCAAACTTCACCCAATAGTGTATTGTATCACAATCTAGTAGTTACATTTGGAAATTTGGTTCTAGGACATTTGATTTGAGCGCAATCCTCAAACTTAGTTTAAAAAAGTCATTTAAGCCTTTTCACAGTGAGATCTACGCGATATTGCAGAGAAATGTAATTTTTATGTTAACTCCTAAACCGCTGCGCAGAAGTCAACCAAACTTCACCCAATAGTGTATTGTATCACAATCTAGTAGTTACATTTCGAAATTTGGTTCTAGGACATTTGGTTTGAGCGCAATCCTCAAACTTAGTTAAAAAAAAGTCATTTAAGCCTTTTCACACTGAGATCTACGCGATATGGCCGAGAAATGTAATTTTGATGTTAACTCCCAAACCACTGCGCAGAAGTCAACCAAACTTCACCCAATAGTGTATTATATCACAATCCAGTAGTTACATTTGGAAATTTGGTTCTAGGACATTGGGTTTGAGCGCAATCATCAAACTTAGTTAAAAAAAAGTCATTTAAGCCTTTTCACACTGAGATCTACGCGATATGGCCGAGAAATGTAATTTTGATGTTAACTCCCAAACCGCTGCGCAGAAGTCAACCAAACTTCACCCATTAGTGTATTTTATCACAATCTAGTAGTTACATTTGGAAATTTGGTTCTAGGACATTTGATTTGAGCGCAATCCTCAAACTTAGTTTAAAAAAGTCATTTAAGCCTTTTCACAGTGAGATCTACGCGATATGGCCGAGAAATGTAATTTTGATGTTAACTCCCAAACCGCTGCGCAGAAGTCAACCAAACTTCACCCAATAGTGTATTGTATCACAATCTAGTAGTTACATTTGGAAATTTGGTTCTAGGACATTTGGTTTGAGCGCAATCCTCAAACTTAGTTAAAAAAAAAGTCATTTAAGCCTTTTCACAGTGAGATCTACGCGATATGGCCGAGAAATGTAATTTTGATGTTAACTCCCAAACCGCTGCGCAGAAGTCAACCAAACTTCACCCAATAGTGTATTGTATCACAATCTAGTAGTTACATTTGGAAATTTGGTTCTAGGACATTTGGTTTGAGCGCAATCCTCAAACTTAGTTAAAAAAAAAGTCATTTAAGCCTTTTCACAGTGAGATCTACGCGATATGGCCGAGAAATGTAATTTTGATGTTAACTCCCAAACCGCTGCGCAGAAGTCAACCAAACTTCACCCAATAGTGTATTGTATCACAATCTAGTAGTTACATTTGGAAATTTGGTTCTAGGACATTTGATTTGAGCGCAATCCTCAAACTTAGTTTAAAAAAGTCATTTAAGCCTTTTCACAGTGAGATCTACGCGATATTGCAGAGAAATGTAATTTTTATGTTAACTCCTAAACCGCTGCGCAGAAGTCAACCAAACTTCACCCAATAGTGTATTGTATCACAATCTAGTAGTTACATTTGGAAATTTGGTTCTAGGACATTTGGTTTGAGCGCAATCCTCAAACTTAGTTAAAAAAAAGTCATTTAAGCCTTTTCACACTGAGATCTACGCGATATGGCCGAGAAATGTAATTTTGATGTTAACTCCCAAACCACTGCGCAGAATTCAACCAAACTTCACCCAATAGTGTATTATATCACAATCCAGTAGTTACATTTGGAAATTTGGTTCTAGGACATTGGGTTTGAGCGCAATCATCAAACTTAGTTAAAAAAAAGTCATTTAAGCCTTTTCACACTGAGATCTACGCGATATGGCCGAGAAATGTAATTTTGATGTTAACTCCCAAACCGCTGCGCAGAAGTCAACCAAACTTCACTCATTAGTGTATTGTATCACAATCTAGTAGTTACATTTGGAAATTTGGTTCTAGGACATTTGGTTTGAGCGCAATCCTCAAACTTAGTTAAAAAAAAGTCATTTAAGCCTTTTCACAGTGAGATCTACGCGATATGGCCAAGAAATGTAATTTTGATGTTAACTCCCAAACCGCTGCGCAGAAGTCAACCAAACTTCACCCATTAGTGTATTTTATCACAATCTAGTAGTTACATTTGGAAATTTGGTTCTAGGACATTTGGTTTGAGCGCAATCCTCAAACTTAGTTAAAAAAAAAAGTCATTTAAGCCTTTTCACAGTGAGATCTACGCGATATGGCCGAGAAATGTAATTTTGATGTTAACTCCCAAACCGCTACGCAGAAGTCAACCAAACTTCACCCAAAAGTGTATTGTATCAAAATCTAGTAGTTACATTTGGAAATTTGGTTCTAGGACATTTGGTTTGAGCGCAATCATCAAACTTAGTTAAAAAAAGTCATTTAAGCCTTTTCACAGTGAGATCTACGCGATATGGCCAAGAAATGTAATTTTGATGTTAACTCCCAAACCGCTGCGCAGAAGTCAACCAAACTTCACCCAATAGTGTATTGTATCACAATCTAGTAGTTACATTTGGAAATTTGGTTCTAGGACATTTGGTTTGAGCGCAATCCTCAAACTTAGTTAAAAAAAAGTCATTTAACCCTTTTCACAGTGAGATCTACGCGATATGGCCAAGAAATGTAATTTTGATGTTAACTCCCAAACCGCTGCGCAGAAGTCAACCAAACTTCACCCAATAGTGTATTGTATCACAATCTAGTAGTTACATTTGGAAATTTGGTTCTAGGACATTTGATTTGAGCGCAATCCTCAAACTTAGTTTAAAAAAGTCATTTAAGCCTTTTCACAGTGAGATTTACGCGATATTGCAGAGAAATGTAATTTTTATGTTAACTCCTAAACCGCTGCGCAGAAGTCAACCAAACTTCACCCAATAGTGTATTGTATCACAATCTAGTAGTTACATTTGGAAATTTGGTTCTAGGACATTTGATTTGAGCGCAATCCTCAAACTTAGTTTAAAAAAGTCATTTAAGCCTTTTCACAGTGAGATCTACGCGATATGGCCGAGAAATGTAATTTTGATGTTAACTCCCAAACCGCTGCGCAGAAGTCAACCAAACTTCACCCAATAGTGTATTGTATCACAATCTAGTAGTTACATTTGGAAATTTGGTTCTAGGACATTTGGTTTGAGCGCAATCCTCAAACTTAGTTAAAAAAAAAGTCATTTAAGCCTTTTCACAGTGAGATCTACGCGATATGGCCGAGAAATGTAATTTTGATGTTAACTCCCAAACCGCTGCGCAGAAGTCAACCAAACTTCACCCAATAGTGTATTGTATCACAATCTAGTAGTTACATTTGGAAATTTGGTTCTAGGACATTTGATTTGAGCGCAATCCTCAAACTTAGTTTAAAAAAGTCATTTAAGCCTTTTCACAGTGAGATCTACGCGATATTGCAGAGAAATGTAATTTTTATGTTAACTCCTAAACCGCTGCGCAGAAGTCAACCAAACTTCACCCAATAGTGTATTGTATCACAATCTAGTAGTTACATTTGGAAATTTGGTTCTAGGACATTTGGTTTGAGCGCAATCCTCAAACTTAGTTAAAAAAAAGTCATTTAAGCCTTTTCACACTGAGATCTACGCGATATGGCCGAGAAATGTAATTTTGATGTTAACTCCCAAACCACTGCGCAGAATTCAACCAAACTTCACCCAATAGTGTATTATATCACAATCCAGTAGTTACATTTGGAAATTTGGTTCTAGGACATTGGGTTTGAGCGCAATCATCAAACTTAGTTAAAAAAAAGTCATTTAAGCCTTTTCACACTGAGATCTACGCGATATGGCCGAGAAATGTAATTTTGATGTTAACTCCCAAACCGCTGCGCAGAAGTCAACCAAACTTCACTCATTAGTGTATTGTATCACAATCTAGTAGTTACATTTGGAAATTTGGTTCTAGGACATTTGGTTTGAGCGCAATCCTCAAACTTAGTTAAAAAAAAGTCATTTAAGCCTTTTCACAGTGAGATCTACGCGATATGGCCAAGAAATGTAATTTTGATGTTAACTCCCAAACCGCTGCGCAGAAGTCAACCAAACTTCACCCATTAGTGTATTTTATCACAATCTAGTAGTTACATTTGGAAATTTGGTTCTAGGACATTTGGTTTGAGCGCAATCCTCAAACTTAGTTAAAAAAAAAAGTCATTTAAGCCTTTTCACAGTGAGATCTACGCGATATGGCCGAGAAATGTAATTTTGATGTTAACTCCCAAACCGCTACGCAGAAGTCAACCAAACTTCACCCAAAAGTGTATTGTATCAAAATCTAGTAGTTACATTTGGAAATTTGGTTCTAGGACATTTGGTTTGAGCGCAATCATCAAACTTAGTTAAAAAAAGTCATTTAAGCCTTTTCACAGTGAGATCTACGCGATATGGCCAAGAAATGTAATTTTGATGTTAACTCCCAAACCGCTGCGCAGAAGTCAACCAAACTTCACCCAATAGTGTATTGTATCACAATCTAGTAGTTACATTTGGAAATTTGGTTCTAGGACATTTGGTTTGAGCGCAATCCTCAAACTTAGTTAAAAAAAAGTCATTTAACCCTTTTCACAGTGAGATCTACGCGATATGGCCAAGAAATGTAATTTTGATGTTAACTCCCAAACCGCTGCGCAGAAGTCAACCAAACTTCACCCAATAGTGTATTGTATCACAATCTAGTAGTTACATTTGGAAATTTGGTTCTAGGACATTTGATTTGAGCGCAATCCTCAAACTTAGTTTAAAAAAGTCATTTAAGCCTTTTCACAGTGAGATCTACGCGATATTGCAGAGAAATGTAATTTTTATGTTAACTCCTAAACCGCTGCGCAGAAGTCAACCAAACTTCACCCAATAGTGTATTGTATCACAATCTAGTAGTTACATTTGGAAATTTGGTTCTAGGACATTTGATTTGAGCGCAATCCTCAAACTTAGTTTAAAAAAGTCATTTAAGCCTTTTCACAGTGAGATCTACGCGATATTGCAGAGAAATGTAATTTTTATGTTAACTCCTAAACCGCTGCGCAGAAGTCAACCAAACTTCACCCAATAGTGTATTGTATCACAATCTAGTAGTTACATTTGGAAATTTGGTTCTAGGACATTTGGTTTGAGCGCAATCCTCAAACTTAGTTAAAAAAAAGTCATTTAAGCCTTTTCACAGTGAGATCTACGCGATATTGCAGAGAAATGTAATTTTTATGTTAACTCCTAAACCGCTGCGCAGAAGTCAACCAAACTTCACCCAATAGTGTATTGTATCACAATCTAGTAGTTACATTTGGAAATTTGGTTCTAGGACATTGGGTTTGAGCGCAATCATCAAACTTAGTTAAAAAAAAGTCATTTAAGCCTTTTCACACTGAGATCTACGCGATATGGCCGAGAAATGTAATTTTGATGTTAACTCCCAAACCGCTGCGCAGAAGTCAACCAAACTTCACCCATTAGTGTATTTTATCACAATCTAGTAGTTACATTTGGAAATTTGGTTCTAGGACATTTGGTTTGAGCGCAATCCTCAAACTTAGTTAAAAAAAAGTCATTTAACCCTTTTCACAGTGAGATCTACGCGATATGGCCAAGAAATGTAATTTTGATGTTAACTCCCAAACCGCTGCGCAGAAGTCAACAAAACTTCACCCAATAGTGTATTGTATCACAATCTAGTAGTTACATTTGGAAATTTGGTTCTAGGACATTTGGTTTGAGCGCAATCCTCAAACTTAGTTAAAAAAAAGTCATTTAACCCTTTTCACAGTGAGATCTACGCGATATGGCCAAGAAATGTAATTTTGATGTTAACTCCCAAACCGCTACGCAGAAGTCAACCAAACTTCACCCAAAAGTGTATTGTATCACAATCTAGTAGTTACATTTGGAAATTTGGTTCTAGGACATTTGGTTTGAGCGCAATCCTCAAACTTATTTAAAAAAAGTCATTTAAGCCTTTTCACAGTGAGATCTACGTGATATGGCCGAGAAATGTAATTTTGATGTTAACTCCCAAACCGCTGCGCAGAAGTCAACCAAACTTCACCCAATAGTGTATTGTATCACAATCTAGTAGTTACATTTGGAAATTTGGTTCTAGGACATTTGGTTTGAGCGCAATCATCAAACTTAGTTAAAAAAAGTCATTTAAGCCTTTTCTCAGTAAGATCTACGCGATATGTCCGAGAAATGTAATTTTGATGTTAACTCCCAAACCGCTGCGCAGAAGTCAACCAAACTTCACCCATTAGTGTATTGTATCACAATCTAGTAGTTACATTTGGAAATTTGGTTCTAGGACATTTGGTTTGAGCACAATCCTCAAACTTAGTTAAAAAAAAGTCATTCAACCCTTTTCACAGTGAGATCTACGCGATATGGCCGAGAAATGTAATTTTGATGTTAACTCCCAAACCGCTGCGCAGAAGTCAACCAAACTTCACCCAATAGTGTATTATATCACAATCCAGTAGTTACATTTGGAAATTTGGTTCTAGGACATTTGGTTTGAGCGCAATCATCAAACTTAATTAAAAAAGTCATTTAAGCCTTTTCACAGTGAGATCTACGCGATATGGCCGAGAAATGTAATTTTGATGTTAACTCCCAAACCGCTGCGCAGAAGTCAACCAAACTTCACCCAATAGTGTATTGTATCACAATCTAGTAGTTACATTTGGAAATTTGGTTCTAGGACATTTGATTTGAGCGCAATCCTCAAACTTAGTTAAAAAAAGTCATTCAAGCCTTTTCACAGTGAGATCTACGCGATATGGCCGAGAAATGTAATTTTGATGTTAACACCCAAACCGCTGCGCAGAAGTCAACCAAACTTCCCCCATTAGTGTATTGTATCACAATCTAGTAGTTACATTTGGAAATTTGGTTCTTGGACATTTGGTTTGAGCGCAATCATCAAACTTAGTTAAAAAAAGTCATTTAAGCCTTTTCACACTGAGATCTACGCGATATGGCCGAGAAATGTAATTTTGATGTTAACTCCCAAACCGCTGCGCAGAAGTCAACCAAACTTCACCCATTAGTGTATTGTATCACAATCTAGTAGTTACATTTGGAAATTTGGTTCTTGGACATTTGGTTTGAGCGCAATCCTCAAACTTAGTTAAAAAAAAGTCATTTAAGCCTTTTCACAGTGAGATCTACGCGATATGGCCGAGAAATGTAATTTTGATGTTAACTCCCAAACCGCTGCGCAGAAGTCAACCAAACTTCACCCAAGAGTGTATTGTATCACAATCGAGTAGTTACATTTGGAAATTTGTTTCTAGGACATTTGGTTTGAGCGCAATCCTCAAACTTAGTTAAAAAAAAGTCATTTAAGCCTTTTCACAGTGAGATCGACGCGATATGGCCGAGAAATGTAATTTTGATGTTAACTCCAAAACCGCTGCGCAGAAGTCAACCAAACTTCACCCAATAGTGTATTGTATCACAATCTAGTAGTTACATTTGGAAATTTGGTTCTAGGACATTTGATTTGAGCGCAATCCTCAAACTTAGTTAAAAAAAAGTCATTTAAGCCTTTTCACAGTGAGATCTACGCGATATTCCAGAGAAATGTAATTTTTATGTTAACTCCCAAACCGCTGCGCAGAAGTCAACCAAACTTCACCCAAAAGTGTATTGTATCACAATCTAGTAGTTACATTTGGAAATTTGGTTCTAGGACATTTGGTTTGAGCGCAATCATCAAACTTAGTTAAAAAAAGTCATTTAAGCCTTTTACCACTGAGATTTACGCGATATGGCCGAGAAATGTAATTTTGATGTTAACTCCCAAACCGCTGCGCAGAAGTCAACCAAACTTCACCCATTAGTGTATTGTATCACAATCTAGTAGTTACATTTGGAAATTTGGTTCTAGGACATTTGGTTTGAGCGCAATCCTCAAACTTAGTTAAAAAAAAAGTCATTTAACCCTTTTCACAGTGAGATCTACGCGATATGGCCGAGAAATGTAATTTTGATGTTAACTCCCAAACCGCTGCGCAGAAGTCAACCAAACTTCACCCAATAGTGTATTGTATCACAATCTAGTAGTTACATTTGGAAATTTGGTTCTTGGACATTTGGTTTGAGCGCAATCCTCAAACTTAGTTAAAAAAAAGTCATTTAAGCCTTTTCACAGTGAGATCTACGCGATATGGCCGAGAAATGTAATTTTGATGTTAACTCCCAAACCGCTGCGCAGAAGTCAACCAAACATCACCCAATAGTGTATTGTATCACAATCTAGTAGTTACATTTGGAAATTTGGTTCTAGGACATTTGGTTTGAGCGCAATCCTCAAACTTATTTAAAAAAAAGTCATTTAAGCCTTTTCACAGTGAGATCTACGTGATATGGCCGAGAAATGTAATTTTGATGTTAACTCCCAAACCGCTGCGCAGAAGTCAACCAAACTTCACCCAATAGTGTATTGTATCACAATCTAGTAGTTACATTTGGAAATTTGGTTCTAGGACATTTGATTTGAGCGCAATCCTCAAACATAGTTAAAAAAAAGTCATTTAAGCCTTTTCACAGTGAGATCTAGGCGATATGGCCGAGAAATGCAATTTTGATGTTAACTCCCAAACCGCTGCGCAGAAGTCAACCAAACTTCACCCAATAGTGTATTGTATCACAACCTAGTAGTTACATTTGGAAATTTGGTTCTAGGACATTTGGTTTGAGCGCAATCATCAAACTTAGTTAAAAAAAGTCATTTAAGCCTTTTCTCAGTAAGATCTACGCGATATGTCCGAGAAATGTAATTTTGATGTTAACTCCCAAACCGCTGCGCAGAAGTCAACCAAACTTCACCCAATAATGTATTGTATCACAATCTAGTAGTTACATTTAGAAATTTGGTTCAAGGACATTTGGTTTGAGCGCAATCATCAAACTTAGTTAAAAAAAGTCATTTAAGCCTTTTCACAGTGAGATCTACGCGATTTGGCCGAGAAATGTAATTTTGATGTTAACTCCCAAACCGCTGCGCAGAAGTCAACCAAACTTCACCCAATAGTGTATTGTGTCACAATCTAGTAGTTACTTTTGAAAATTTTGTTCTAGGACATTTGGTTTGAGCGCAATCATCAAACCTAGTTATAAAAAGTCATTTAAGCGTTTTCACAGTGAGATCTACGCGATATGGCCGAGAAATGTAATTTTTATGTTAACTTTCAAACCGCTGCGCAGAAGTCAACCAAACTTCACCCAATAGTGTATTGTATCACAATCTAGTAGTTACATTTGGAAATTTGGTTCTAGGACATTTGGTTTGAGCGCAATCCTCAAACTTAGTTTAAAAAAAGTCATTTAAGCCTTTTCACAGTGAGATCTATGCGATATGGCCGAGAAATGTAATTTTGATGTTAACTCCCAAACCGCTGCGCAGAAGTCAACCAAACTTCACCCAAAAGTGTATTGTATCAAAATCTAGTAGTTACATTTGGAAATTTGGTTCTAGGACATTTGATTTGAGCGCAATCATCAAACTCAGTTAAAAAAAGTCATTTAAGCCTTTTCACACTGAGATCTACGCGATATGGCCGAGAAATGTAATTTTGATGTTAACTCCCAAACCGCTGCGCAGAAGTCAACCAAACTTCACTCATTAGTGTATTGTATCACAATCTAGTAGTTACATTTGGAAATTTGGTTCTAGGACATTTGGTTTGAGCGCAATCCTCAAACTTAGTTAAAAAAAAGTCATTTAAGCCTTTTCACAGTGAGATCAATGCGATATGGCCGAGAAATGTAATTTTGATGTTAACTCCCAAACCGCTGCGCAGAAGTCAACCAAACTTCACCCAATAGTGTATTGTATCACAATCTAGTAGTTACATTTGGAAATTTGGTTCTAGGACATTTGATTTGAGCGCAATCCTCAAACTTAGTTAAAAAAAGTCATTTAAGCCTTTTCACAGGGAGATCTACGCGATATTGCAGAGAAATGTAATTTTTATGTTAACTCCCAAACCGCTGCGCAGAAGTCAACCAAACTTCACCCAATAGTGTATTGTATCACAATCTAGTAGTTACATTTGGAAATTTGGTTCTAGGACATTTGGTTTGAGCGCAATTCTCAAACTTAGTTTAAAAAAAGTCATTTAAGCCTTTTCACAGTGAGATCTACGCGATATGGACGAGAAATGTAATTTTGATGTTAACTCCCAAACCGCTGCGCAGAAGTCAACCAAACTTCACCCAATAGTGTATTGTATCACAATCTAGTAGTTACATTTGGAAATTTGGTTCTAGGACATTTGGTTTGAGCGCAATCCTCAAACTTAGTTAAAAAAAAGTCATTTTAGCATTTTTACAGTGAGATCTACGCGATATGGCCGAGAAATGTAATTTTGATGTTAACTCCCAAACCGCTACGCAGAAGTCAACCAAACTTCACCCAAAAGTGTATTGTATCACAATCTAGTAGTTACATTTGGAAATTTGGTTCTAGGACATTTGGTTTGAGCGCAATCCTCAAACTTAGTTAAAAAAAAGTCATTTAAGCCTTTTCACACTGAGATCTACGCGATATGGCCGAGAAATGTAATTTTGATGTTAACTCCCAAACCTCTGCGCAGAAGTCAACCAAACTTCACCCAATAGTGTATTGTATCACAATCTAGTAGTTACATTTGGAAATTTGGTTCTAGGACATTTGGTTTGAGCGCAATCCTCAAACTTAGTTAAAGAAAAAGTCATTTAAGCCTTTTCACAGTGAGATCTAGGCGATATGGCCGAGAAATGCAATTTTGATGTTAACTCCCAAACCGCTGCGCAGAAGTCAACCAAACTTCACCCAATAGTGTATTGTATCACAACCTAGTAGTTACATTTGGAAATTTGGTTCTAGGACATTTGGTTTGAGCGCAATCATCAAACTTAGTTAAAAAAAGTCATTTAAGCCTTTTCTCAGTAAGATCTACGCGATATGTCCGAGAAATGTAATTTTGATGTTAACTCCCAAACCGCTGCGCAGAAGTCAACCAAACTTCACCCAATAATGTATTGTATCACAATCTAGTAGTTACATTTAGAAATTTGGTTCTAGGACATTTGGTTTGAGCGCAATCATCAAACTTAGTTAAAAAAAGTCATTTAAGCCTTTTCACAGTGAGATCTACGCGATTTGGCCGAGAAATGTAATTTTGATGTTAACTCCCAAACCGCTGCGCAGAAGTCAACCAAACTTCACCCAATAGTGTATTGTGTCACAATCTAGTAGTTACTTTTGAAAATTTGGTTCTAGGACATTTGGTTTGAGCGCAATCATCAAACCTAGTTAAAAAAAGTCATTTAAGCGTTTTCACAGTGAGATCTACGCGATATGGCCGAGAAATGTAATTTTTATGTTAACTCCCAAACCGCTGCGCAGAAGTCAACCAAACTTCACCCAATAGTGTATTGTATCACAATCTAGTAGTTACATTTGGAAATTTGGTTCTAGGACATTTGGTTTGAGCGCAATCCTCAAACTTAGTTAAAAAAAAGTCATTTAAGCCTTTTCACACTGAGATCTACGCGATATGGCCGAGAAATGTAATTTTGATGTTAACTCCCAAACCGCTGCGCAGAAGTCAACCAAACTTCACCCAATAGTGTATTGTATCAGAATCTAGTAGTTACTTTTGGAAATTTGGTTCTAGGACATTTGGTTTGAGCGCAATCCTCAAACTTAGTTTAAAAAAAGTCATTTAAGCCTTTTCACAGTGAGATCTATGCGATATGGCCGAGAAATGTAATTTTGATGTTAACTCCCAAACCGCTGCGCAGAAGTCAACCAAACTTCACCCAAAAGTGTATTGTATCAAAATCTATTAGTTACATTTGGAAATTTGGTTCTAGGACATTTGATTTGAGCGCAATCATCAAACTCAGTTAAAAAAAGTCATTTAAGCCTTTTCACACTGAGATCTACGCAATATGGCCGAGAAATGTAATTTTGATGTTAACTCCCAAACCGCTGCGCAGAAGTCAACCAAACTTCACTCATTAGTGTATTGTATCACAATCTAGTAGTTACATTTGGAAATTTGGTTCTAGGACATTTGGTTTGAGCGCAATCCTCAAACTTAGTTAAAAAAAAGTCATTTAAGCCTTTTCACAGTGAGATCTATGCGATATGGCCGAGAAATGTAATTTTGATGTTAACTCCCAAACCGCTGCGCAGAAGTCAACCAAACTTCACCCAATAGTGTATTGTATCACAATCTAGTAGTTACATTTGGAAATTTGGTTCTAGGACATTTGGTTTGAGCGCAATCCTCAAACTTAGTTAAAAAAAAGTCATTTAAGCCTTTTCACAGTGAGATCTACGCGATATGGCCGAGAAATGTAATTTTGATGTTAACTCCCAAACCGCTGCGCAGAAGTCAACCAAACTTCAACCAATAGTGTATTGTATCACAATCTAGTAGTTACATTTGGAAATTTGGTTCTAGGACATTTGGTTTGAGCGCAATCCTCAAACTTAGTTAAAAAAAAGTCATTTTAGCATTTTCACAGTGAGATCTACGCGATATGGCCGAGAAATGTAATTTTGATGTTAACTCCCAAACCGCTAGGCAGAAGTCAACCAAACTTCACCCAAAAGTGTATTGTATCACAATCTAGTAGTTACATTTGGAAATTTGGTTCTAGGACATTTGGTTTGAGCGCAATTATCAAACTTAGTTAAAAAAAAGTCATTTAAGCCTTTTCACACTGAGATCTACGCGATATGGCCGAGAAATGTAATTTTGATGTTAACTCCCAAACCGCTGCGCAGAAGTCAACCAAACTTCACCCATATAGTATTGTATCACAATCTAGTAGTTACATTTGGAAATTTGGTTCTAGGACATTTGGTTTGAGCGCAATCCTCAAAGTTAGTTAAAAAAAAGTCATTTAACCCTTTTCACAGTGAGATCTACACGATATGGCCGAGAAATGTAATTTTGATGTTAACTCCCAAACCGCTGCGCAGAAGTCAACCAAACTTCACCCAATAGTGTATTGTATCACAATCTAGTAGTTACATTTGGAAATTTGGTTCTAGGACATTTGGTTTGAGCGCAATCATCAAACTTAGTTAAAAAAAAGTCATTTAAGCCTTTTCACAGTGAGATCTACGCGATATGGCCGGGAAATGTAATTTTGATGTTAACTCCCAAACCACTGCGCAGAAGTCAACCAAACTTTTAAGCCTTTTCACAGTGAGATCTACGCGATATGGCCGAGAAATGTAATTTTGATGTTAACTCCCATACCTCTGCGCAGAAGTCAACCAAACTTCACCCAATAGTGTATTGTATCACAATCTAGTAGTTACTTTTGGAAATTTGGTTCTAGGACATTTGGTTTGAGCGCAATTATCAAACTTAGTTAAAAAAAAGTCATTTAAGCCTTTTCACAGTGAGATCTACGCGATATGGCCGAGAAATGTAATTTTTATGTTAACTCCCAAACCGCTGCGCAGAAGTCAACCAAACTTCACCCAATAGTGTATTGTATCACAATCTAGTAGTTACATTTGGAAATTTGGTTCTAGGACATTTGGTTTGAGCGCAATCCTAAAACTTAGTTAAAAAAAGTCATTTAAGCCTTTTCTCAGTAAGATCTACGCGATATGTCCGAGAAATGTAATTTTGATGTTAACTCCCAAACCGCTGCGCAGAAGTCAACCAAACTTCACCCATTAGTGTATTGTATCACAATCTAGTAGTTACATTTGGAAATTTGGTTCTAGGACATTTGGTTTGAGCGCAATCCTCAAACTTAGTTAAAAAAAAAGTCATTTAAGCCTTTTCACAGTGAGATCTACGCGATATGGCCGAGAAATGTAATTTTGATGTTAACTCCCAAACCGCTGCGCAGAAGTCAACCAAACTTCACCCAATAGTGTATTGTATCACAATCTAGTAGTTACATTTGGAAATTTGGTTCTAGGACATTTGGTTTGAGCGCAATTATCAAACTTAGTTAAAAAAAAGTCATTTAAGCCTTTTCACACTGAGATCTACGCGATATGGCCGAGAAATGTAATTTTGATGTTAACTCCCAAACCGCTGCGCAGAAGTCAACCAAACTTCACCCATTAGTGTATTGTATCACAATCTAGTAGTTACATTTGGAAATTTGGTTCTAGGACATTTGGTTTGAGCGCAATCCTAAAACTTAGTTAAAAAAAAGTCATTTAACCCTTTTCACAGTGAGATCTACGCGATATGGCCGAGAAATGTAATTTTGATGTTAACTCCCAAACCGCTGCGCAGAAGTCAACCAAACTTCACCCAATAGTGTATTGTATCACAATCTAGTAGTTACATTTGGAAATTTGGTTCTAGGACATTTGGTTTGAGCGCAATCCTCAAACTTAGTTAAAAAAAAAGTCATTTAAGCCTTTTCACAGTGAGATCTACGCGATATGGCCGAGAAATGTAATTTTGATGTTAACTCCCAAACCGCTGCGCAGAAGTCAACCAAACTTCACCCAATGGTGTATTGTATCACAATCTAGTAGTTACATTTGGAAATTTGGTTCTAGGACATTTGATTTGAGCGCAATCCTCAAACTTAGTTAAAAAAAGTCATTTAAGCCTTTTCACAGTGAGATCTACGCGATATGGCCGAGAAATGTAATTTTGATGTTAACTCCCATACTGCTGCGCAGAAGTCAACCAAACTTCACCCAATAGTGTATTGTATCACAATCTAGTAGTTACATTTGGAAATTTGGTTCTAGGACATTTGGTTTGAGCGCAATCCTCAAACTTAGTTAAAAAAAAGTCATTTAAGCCTTTTCACAGTGAGATCTACGCGATATGGCCGAGAAATGTAATTTTGATGTTAACTCCCAAACCGCTGCGCAGAAGTCAACCAAACTTCACCCAATGGTGTATTGTATCACAATCTAGTAGTTACATTTGGAAATTTGGTTCTAGGACATTTGATTTGAGCGCAATCCTCAAACTTAGTTAAAAAAAGTCATTTAAGCCTTTTCACAGTGAGATCTACGCGATATGGCCGAGAAATGTAATTTTGATGTTAACTCCCATACTGCTGCGCAGAAGTCAACCAAACTTCACCCAATAGTGTATTGTATCACAATCTAGTAGTTACATTTGGAAATTTGGTTCTAGGACATTTGGTTTGAGCGCAATCCTCAAACTTAGTTAAAAAAAAGTCATTTAAGCCTTTTCACAGTGAGATCTACGCGATATTGCAGAGAAATGTAATTTTTATGTTAACTCCCAAACCGCTGCGCAGAAGTCAACCAAACTTCACCCAATAGTGTATTGTATCACAATCTAGTAGTTACATTTGGAAATTTGGTTCTAGGACATTTGGTTTGAGCGCAATCATCAAACTTAGTTAAAAAAAGTCATTTAAGCCTTTTCACAGTGAGATCTACGCGATATGGCCGAGAAATGTAATTTTGATGTTAACTCCCAAACCACTGCGCAGAAGTCAACCAAACTTCACCCAATAGTATATTGTATCACAATCTAGTAGTTACATTTGGAAATTTGGTTCTAGGACATTTGGTTTTAGCGCAATCCTCAAACTTAGTTAAAAAAAGTCATTTAAGCCTTTTCACAGTGAGATCTACGCGATATGGCCGAGAAATGTAATTTTGATGTTAACTCCCAAACCTCTGCGCAGAAGTCAACCAAACTTCACCCAATAGTGTATTGTATCACAATCTAGTAGTTACATTTGGAAATTTGGTTCTAGGACATTTGGTTTGAGCGCAATCCTCAAACTTAGTTAAAAAAAAAGTCATTTAAGCCTTTTCACAGTGAGATCTACGCGATATGGCCGAGAAATGTAATTTTGATGTTAACTCCCAAACCGCTGCGAAGAAGTCAACCAAACTTCACCCAATAGTGTATTGTATCACAATCTAGTAGTTACATTTGGAAATTTGGTTCTAGGACATTTGGTTTGAGCGCAATTATCAAACTTAGTTAAAAAAAAGTCATTTAAGCCTTTTCACAGTGAGATCTACGCGATATGGCCGAGAAATGTAATTTTGATGTTAACTCCCAAACCGCTACGCAGAAGTCAACCAAACTTCACCCAAAAGTGTATTGTATCAAAATCTAGTAGTTACATTTGGAAATTTGGTTCTAGGACATTTGGTTTGAGCGCAATCATCAAACTTAGTTAAAAAAAGTCATTTAAGCCTTTTCACACTGAGATCTACGCGATATGGCCGAGAAATGTAATTTTGATGTTAACTCCCAAACCGCTGCGAAGAAGTCAACCAAACTTCACCCAATAGTGTATTGTATCACAATCTAGTAGTTACATTTGGAAATTTGGTTCTAGGACATTTGGTTTGAGCGCAATCCTCAAACTTAGTTAAAAAAAAGTCATTTAACCCTTTTCACAGTGAGATCTACGCGATATGGCCAAGAAATGTAATTTTGATGTTAACTCCCAAACCGCTGCGCAGAAGTCAACCAAACTTCACCCAATAGTGTATTGTATCACAATCTAGTAGTTACATTTGGAAATTTGGTTCTAGGACATTTGGTTTGAGCGCAATCCTCAAACTTAGTTAAAAAAAAAAGTCATTTAAGCCTTTTCACAGTGAGATCTACGCGATATGGCCGAGAAATGTAATTTTGATGTTAACTCCCAAACCGCTACGCAGAAGTCAACCAAACTTCACCCAAAAGTGTATTGTATCAAAATCTAGTAGTTACATTTGGAAATTTGGTTCTAGGACATTTGGTTTGAGCGCAATCATCAAACTTAGTTAAAAAAAAGTCATTTAAGCCTTTTCACAGTGAGATCTACGCGATATTGCAGAGAAATGTAATTTTGATGTTAACTCCTAAACCGCTGCGCAGAAGTCAACCAAACTTCACCCAATAGTGTATTGTATCACAATCTAGTAGTTACATTTGGAAATTTGGTTCTAGGACATTTGATTTGAGCGCAATCCTCAAACTTAGTTTAAAAAAGTCATTTAAGCCTTTTCACAGTGAGATCTACGCGATATTGCAGAGAAATGTAATTTTTATGTTAACTCCTAAACCGCTGCGCAGAAGTCAACCAAACTTCACCCAATAGTGTATTGTATCACAATCTAGTAGTTACATTTGGAAATTTGGTTCTAGGACATTTGGTTTGAGCGCAATCCTCAAACTTAGTTAAAAAAAAGTCATTTAAGCCTTTTCACACTGAGATCTACGCGATATGGCCGAGAAATGTAATTTTGATGTTAACTCCCAAACCACTGCGCAGAAGTCAACCAAACTTCACCCAATAGTGTATTATATCACAATCCAGTAGTTACATTTGGAAATTTGGTTCTAGGACATTGGGTTTGAGCGCAATCATCAAACTTAGTTAAAAAAAAGTCATTTAAGCCTTTTCACACTGAGATCTACGCGATATGGCCGAGAAATGTAATTTTGATGTTAACTCCCAAACCGCTGCGCAGAAGTCAACCAAACTTCACCCATTAGTGTATTTTATCACAATCTAGTAGTTACATTTGGAAATTTGGTTCTAGGACATTTGATTTGAGCGCAATCCTCAAACTTAGTTTAAAAAAGTCATTTAAGCCTTTTCACAGTGAGATCTACGCGATATGGCCGAGAAATGTAATTTTGATGTTAACTCCCAAACCGCTGCGCAGAAGTCAACCAAACTTCACCCAATAGTGTATTGTATCACAATCTAGTAGTTACATTTGGAAATTTGGTTCTAGGACATTTGGTTTGAGCGCAATCCTCAAACTTAGTTAAAAAAAAAGTCATTTAAGCCTTTTCACAGTGAGATCTACGCGATATGGCCGAGAAATGTAATTTTGATGTTAACTCCCAAACCGCTGCGCAGAAGTCAACCAAACTTCACCCAATAGTGTATTGTATCACAATCTAGTAGTTACATTTGGAAATTTGGTTCTAGGACATTTGATTTGAGCGCAATCCTCAAACTTAGTTTAAAAAAGTCATTTAAGCCTTTTCACAGTGAGATCTACGCGATATTGCAGAGAAATGTAATTTTTATGTTAACTCCTAAACCGCTGCGCAGAAGTCAACCAAACTTCACCCAATAGTGTATTGTATCACAATCTAGTAGTTACATTTGGAAATTTGGTTCTAGGACATTTGGTTTGAGCGCAATCCTCAAACTTAGTTAAAAAAAAGTCATTTAAGCCTTTTCACACTGAGATCTACGCGATATGGCCGAGAAATGTAATTTTGATGTTAACTCCCAAACCACTGCGCAGAATTCAACCAAACTTCACCCAATAGTGTATTATATCACAATCCAGTAGTTACATTTGGAAATTTGGTTCTAGGACATTGGGTTTGAGCGCAATCATCAAACTTAGTTAAAAAAAAGTCATTTAAGCCTTTTCACACTGAGATCTACGCGATATGGCCGAGAAATGTAATTTTGATGTTAACTCCCAAACCGCTGCGCAGAAGTCAACCAAACTTCACTCATTAGTGTATTGTATCACAATCTAGTAGTTACATTTGGAAATTTGGTTCTAGGACATTTGGTTTGAGCGCAATCCTCAAACTTAGTTAAAAAAAAGTCATTTAAGCCTTTTCACAGTGAGATCTACGCGATATGGCCAAGAAATGTAATTTTGATGTTAACTCCCAAACCGCTGCGCAGAAGTCAACCAAACTTCACCCATTAGTGTATTTTATCACAATCTAGTAGTTACATTTGGAAATTTGGTTCTAGGACATTTGGTTTGAGCGCAATCCTCAAACTTAGTTAAAAAAAAAAGTCATTTAAGCCTTTTCACAGTGAGATCTACGCGATATGGCCGAGAAATGTAATTTTGATGTTAACTCCCAAACCGCTACGCAGAAGTCAACCAAACTTCACCCAAAAGTGTATTGTATCAAAATCTAGTAGTTACATTTGGAAATTTGGTTCTAGGACATTTGGTTTGAGCGCAATCATCAAACTTAGTTAAAAAAAGTCATTTAAGCCTTTTCACAGTGAGATCTACGCGATATGGCCAAGAAATGTAATTTTGATGTTAACTCCCAAACCGCTGCGCAGAAGTCAACCAAACTTCACCCAATAGTGTATTGTATCACAATCTAGTAGTTACATTTGGAAATTTGGTTCTAGGACATTTGGTTTGAGCGCAATCCTCAAACTTAGTTAAAAAAAAGTCATTTAACCCTTTTCACAGTGAGATCTACGCGATATGGCCAAGAAATGTAATTTTGATGTTAACTCCCAAACCGCTGCGCAGAAGTCAACCAAACTTCACCCAATAGTGTATTGTATCACAATCTAGTAGTTACATTTGGAAATTTGGTTCTAGGACATTTGATTTGAGCGCAATCCTCAAACTTAGTTTAAAAAAGTCATTTAAGCCTTTTCACAGTGAGATCTACGCGATATTGCAGAGAAATGTAATTTTTATGTTAACTCCTAAACCGCTGCGCAGAAGTCAACCAAACTTCACCCAATAGTGTATTGTATCACAATCTAGTAGTTACATTTGGAAATTTGGTTCTAGGACATTTGATTTGAGCGCAATCCTCAAACTTAGTTTAAAAAAGTCATTTAAGCCTTTTCACAGTGAGATCTACGCGATATTGCAGAGAAATGTAATTTTTATGTTAACTCCTAAACCGCTGCGCAGAAGTCAACCAAACTTCACCCAATAGTGTATTGTATCACAATCTAGTAGTTACATTTGGAAATTTGGTTCTAGGACATTTGGTTTGAGCGCAATCCTCAAACTTAGTTAAAAAAAAGTCATTTAAGCCTTTTCACAGTGAGATCTACGCGATATTGCAGAGAAATGTAATTTTTATGTTAACTCCTAAACCGCTGCGCAGAAGTCAACCAAACTTCACCCAATAGTGTATTGTATCACAATCTAGTAGTTACATTTGGAAATTTGGTTCTAGGACATTGGGTTTGAGCGCAATCATCAAACTTAGTTAAAAAAAAGTCATTTAAGCCTTTTCACACTGAGATCTACGCGATATGGCCGAGAAATGTAATTTTGATGTTAACTCCCAAACCGCTGCGCAGAAGTCAACCAAACTTCACCCATTAGTGTATTTTATCACAATCTAGTAGTTACATTTGGAAATTTGGTTCTAGGACATTTGGTTTGAGCGCAATCCTCAAACTTAGTTAAAAAAAAGTCATTTAACCCTTTTCACAGTGAGATCTACGCGATATGGCCAAGAAATGTAATTTTGATGTTAACTCCCAAACCGCTACGCAGAAGTCAACCAAACTTCACCCAAAAGTGTATTGTATCAAAATCTAGTAGTTACATTTGGAAATTTGGTTCTAGGACATTTGGTTTGAGCGCAATCATCAAACTTAGTTAAAAAAAGTCATTTAAGCCTTTTCACACTGAGATCTACGCGATATGGCCGAGAAATGTAATTTTGATGTTAACTCCCAAACCGCTGCGCAGAAGTCAACCAAACTTCACCCAATAGTGTATTGTATCACAATCTAGTAGTTACATTTGGAAATTTGGTTCTAGGACATTTGGTTTGAGCGCAATCCTCAAACTTAGTTAAAAAAAAAGTCATTTAACCCTTTTCACAGTGAGATCTACGCGATATGGCCAAGAAATGTAATTTTGATGTTAACTCCCAAACCGCTGCGCAGAAGTCAACCAAACTTCACCCAATAGTTTATTGTATCAAAATCTAGTAGTTACATTTGGAAATTTGGTTCTAGGACATTTGGTTTGAGCGCAATCCTCAAACTTAGTTAAAAAAAAAAGTCATTTAAGCCTTTTCACAGTGAGATCTACGCGATATGGCCGAGAAATGTAATTTTGATGTTAACTCCCAAACCGCTACGCAGAAGTCAACCAAACTTCACCCAAAAGTGTATTGTATCAAAATCTAGTAGTTACATTTGGAAATTTGGTTCTAGGACATTTGGTTTGAGCGCAATCATCAAACTTAGTTAAAAAAAAGTCATTTAAGCCTTTTCACACTGAGATCTACGCGATATGGCCGAGAAATGTAATTTTGATGTTAACTCCCAAACCGCTGCGCAGAAGTCAACCAAACTTCACTCATTAGTGTATTGTATCACAATCTAGTAGTTACATTTGGAAATTTGGTTCTAGGACATTTGGTTTGAGCGCAATCCTCAAACTTAGTTAAAAAAAAGTCATTTAAGCCTTTTCACAGTGAGATCTACGCGATATGGCCGAGAAATGTAATTTTGATGTTAACTCCCAAACCGCTGCGCAGAAGTCAACCAAACTTCACCCAATAGTGTATTGTATCACAATCTAGTAGTTACATTTGGAAATTTGGTTCTAGGACATTTGGTTTGAGCGCAATCCTCAAACTTAGTTAAAAAAAAGTCATTTAAGCCTTTTCACAGTGAGATCTACGCGATATGGCCGAGAAATGTAATTTTGATGTTAACTCCCAAACCGCTGCGCAGAAGTCAACCAAACTTCACCCAATAGTGTATTGTATCACAATCTAGTAGTTACATTTGGAAATTTGGTTCTAGGACATTTGGTTTGAGCGCAATCCTCAAACTTAGTTAAAAAAAAAGTCATTTAAGCCTTTTCACAGTGAGATCTACGCGATATGGCCGAGAAATGTAATTTTGATGTTAACTCCCAAACCGCTGCGCAGAAGTCAACCAAACTTCACCCAATAGTGTATTGTATCACAATCTAGTAGTTACATTTGGAAATTTGGTTCTAGGACATTTGATTTGAGCGCAATCCTCAAACTTAGTTTAAAAAAGTCATTTAAGCCTTTTCACAGTGAGATCTACGCGATATGGCCGAGAAATGTAATTTTGATGTTAACTCCCAAACCGCTGCGCAGAAGTCAACCAAACTTCACCCAATAGTGTATTGTATCACAATCTAGTAGTTACATTTGGAAATTTGGTTCTAGGACATTTGGTTTGAGCGCAATCCTCAAACTTAGTTAAAAAAAAAGTCATTTAAGCCTTTTCACAGTGAGATCTACGCGATATGGCCGAGAAATGTAATTTTGATGTTAACTCCCAAACCGCTGCGCAGAAGTCAACCAAACTTCACCCAATAGTGTATAGTATCACAATCTAGTAGTTACATTTGGAAATTTGGTTCTAGGACATTTGATTTGAGCGCAATCCTCAAACTTAGTTTAAAAAAGTCATTTAAGCCTTTTCACAGTGAGATCTACGCGATATTGCAGAGAAATGTAATTTTTATGTTAACTCCTAAACCGCTGCGCAGAAGTCAACCAAACTTCACCCAATAGTGTATCGTATCACAATCTAGTAGTTACATTTGGAAATTTGGTTCTAGGACATTTGGTTTGAGCGCAATCCTCAAACTTAGTTAAAAAAAAGTCATTTAAGCCTTTTCACAGTGAGATCTACGCGATATGGCCCAGAAATGTAATTTTGATGTTAACTCCCAAACCACTGCGCAGAATTCAACCAAACTTCACCCAATAGTGTATTATATCACAATCCAGTAGTTACATTTGGAAATTTGGTTCTAGGACATTGGGTTTGAGCGCAATCATCAAACTTAGTTAAAAAAAAGTCATTTAACCCTTTTCACAGTGAGATCTACGCGATATGGCCGAGAAATGTAATTTTGATGTTAACTCCCAAACCGCTGCGCAGAAGTCAACCAAACTTCACCCAATAGTGTATTGTATCACAATCTAGTAGTTACATTTGGAAATTTGGTTCTAGGACATTTGGTTTGAGCGCAATCCTCAAACTTAGTTAAAAAAAAAGTCATTTAAGCCTTTTCACAGTGAGATCTACGCGATATGGCCGAGAAATGTAATTTTGATGTTAACTCCCAAACCGCTGCGCAGAAGTCAACCAAACTTCACCCAATAGTGTATAGTATCACAATCTAGTAGTTACATTTGGAAATTTGGTTCTAGGACATTTGATTTGAGCGCAATCCTCAAACTTAGTTTAAAAAAGTCATTTAAGCCTTTTCACAGTGAGATCTACGCGATATTGCAGAGAAATGTAATTTTTATGTTAACTCCTAAACCGCTGCGCAGAAGTCAACCAAACTTCACCCAATAGTGTATCGTATCACAATCTAGTAGTTACATTTGGAAATTTGGTTCTAGGACATTTGATCTGAGCGCAATCCTCAAACTTAGTTTAAAAAAGTCATTTAAGCCTTTTCACAGTGAGATCTACGCGATATTGCAGAGAAATGTAATTTTTATGTTAACTCCTAAACCGCTGCGCAGAAGTCAACCAAACTTCACCCAATAGTGTATTGTATCACAATCTAGTAGTTACATTTGGAAATTTGGTTCTAGGACATTTGGTTTGAGCGCAATCCTCAAACTTAGTTAAAAAAAAGTCATTTAAGCCTTTTCACACTGAGATCTACGCGATATGGCCCAGAAATGTAATTTTGATGTTAACTCCCAAACCACTGCGCAGAATTCAACCAAACTTCACCCAATAGTGTATTATATCACAATCCAGTAGTTACATTTGGAAATTTGGTTCTAGGACATTGGGTTTGAGCGCAATCATCAAACTTAGTTAAAAAAAAGTCATTTAACCCTTTTCACAGTGAGATCTACGCGATATGGCCAAGAAATGTAATTTTGATGTTAACTCCCAAACCGCTGCGCAGAAGTCAACAAAACTTCACCCAATAGTGTATTGTATCACAATCTAGTAGTTACATTTGGAAATTTGGTTCTAGGACATTTGGTTTGAGCGCAATCCTCAAACTTAGTTAAAAAAAAAAGTCATTTAGGCCTTTTCACAGTGAGATCTACGCGATATGGCCGAGAAATGTAATTTTGATGTTAACTCCCAAACCGCTACGCAGAAGTCAACCAAACTTCACCCAAAAGTGTATTGTATCAAAATCTAGTAGTTACATTTGGAAATTTGGTTCTAGGACATTTGGTTTGAGCGCAATCATCAAACTTAGTTAAAAAAAGTCATTTAAGCCTTTTCACACTGAGATCTACGCGATATGGCCGAGAAATGTAATTTTGATGTTAACTCCCAAACCGCTGCGCAGAAGTCAACCAAACTTCACCCAATAGTGTATTGTATCACAATCTAGTAGTTACATTTGGAAATTTGGTTCTAGGACATTTGGTTTGAGCGCAATCCTCAAACTTAGTTAAAAAAAAGTCATTTAACCCTTTTCACAGTGAGATCAACGCGATATGGCCAAGAAATGTAATTTTGATGTTAACTCCCAAACCGCTGCGCAGAAGTCAACCAAACTTCACCCAATAGTGTATTGTGTCACAATCTAGTAGTTACATTTGGAAATTTGGTTCTAGGACATTTGGTTTGAGCGCAATCCTCAAACTTAGTTAAAAAAAAAAGTCATTTAAGCCTTTTCACAGTGAGATCTACGCGATATGGCCGAGAAATGTAATTTTGATGTTAACTCCCAAACCGCTACGCAGAAGTCAACCAAACTTCACCCAAAAGTGTATTGTATCAAAATCTAGTAGTTACATTTGGAAATTTGGTTCTAGGACATTTGGTTTGAGCGCAATCATCAAACTTAGTTAAAAAAAAGTCATTTAAGCCTTTTCACACTGAGATCTACGCGATATGGCCGAGAAATGTAATTTTGATGTTAACTCCCAAACCGCTGCGCAGAAGTCAACCAAACTTCACTCATTAGTGTATTGTATCACAATCTAGTAGTTACATTTGGAAATTTGGTTCTAGGACATTTGGTTTGAGCGCAATCCTCAAACTTAGTTAAAAAAAAGTCATTTAAGCCTTTTCACAGTGAGATCTACGCGATATGGCCGAGAAATGTAATTTTGATGTTAACTCCCAAACCGCTGCGCAGAAGTCAACCAAACTTCACCCAATAGTGTATTGTATCACAATCTAGTAGTTACATTTGGAAATTTGGTTCTAGGACATTTGGTTTAAGCGCAATCCTCAAACTTAGTTAAAAAAAAGTCATTTAAGCCTTTTCACAGTGAGATCTACGCGATATGGCCGAGAAATGTAATTTTGATGTTAACTCCCAAACCGCTGCGCAGAAGTCAACCAAACTTCACCCAATAGTGTATTGTATCACAATCTAGTAGTTACATTTGGAAATTTGGTTCTAGGACATTTGGTTTGAGCGCAATCCTCAAACTTAGTTAAAAAAAAAGTCATTTAAGCCTTTTCACAGTGAGATCTACGCAATATGGCCGAGAAATGTAATTTTGATGTTAACTCCCAAACCGCTGCGCAGAAGTCAACCAAACTTCACCCAATAGTGTATTGTATCACAATCTAGTAGTTACATTTGGAAATTTGGTTCTAGGACATTTGATTTGAGCGCAATCCTCAAACTTAGTTTAAAAAAGTCATTTAAGCCTTTTCACAGTGAGATCTACGCGATATTGCAGAGAAATGTAATTTTTATGTTAACTCCTAAACCGCTGCGCAGAAGTCAACCAAACTTCACCCAATAGTGTATTGTATCACAATCTAGTAGTTACATTTGGAAATTTGGTTCTAGGACATTTGGTTTGAGCGCAATCCTCAAACTTAGTTAAAAAAAAGTCATTTAAGCCTTTTCACAGTGAGATCTACGCGATATGGCCGAGAAATGTAATTTTGATGTTAACTCCCAAACCGCTGCGCAGAAGTCAACCAAACTTCACCCAATAGTGTATTATATCACAATCCAGTAGTTACATGTGGAAATTTGGTTCTAGGACATTGGGTTTGAGCGCAATCATCAAACTTAGTTAAAAAAAAGTCATTTAAGCCTTTTCACACTGAGATCTACGCGATATGGCCGAGAAATGTAATTTTGATGTTAACTCCCAAACCGCTGCGCAGAAGTCAACCAAACTTCACCCATTAGTGTATTTTATCACAATATAGTAGTTACATTTGGAAATTTGGTTCTAGGACATTTGGTTTGAGAGCAATCCTCAAACTTAGTTAAAAAAAAGTCATTTAAGCCTTTTCACAGTGAGATCTACGCGATATGGCCGAGAAATGTAATTTTGATGTTAACTCCCAAACCGCTGCGCAGAAGTCAACCAAACTTCACCCAATAGTGTATTGTATCACAATCTAGTAGTTACATTTGGAAATTTGGTTCTAGGACATTTGGTTTGAGCGCAATCCTCAAACTTAGTTAAAAAAAAAAGTCATTTAGGCCTTTTCACAGTGAGATCTACGAGATATGGCCGAGAAATGTAATTTTGATGTTAACTCCCAAACCGCTACGCAGAAGTCAACCAAACTTCACCCAAAAGTGTATTGTATCAAAATCTAGTAGTTACATTTGGAAATTTGGTTCTAGGACATTTGGTTTGAGCGCAATCATCAAACTTAGTTAAAAAAAGTCATTTAAGCCTTTTCACACTGAGATCTACGCGATATGGCCGAGAAATGTAATTTTGATGTTAACTCCCAAACCGCTGCGCAGAAGTCAACCAAACTTCACCCAATAGTGTATTGTATCACAATCTAGTAGTTACATTTGGAAATTTGGTTCTAGGACATTTGGTTTGAGCGCAATCCTCAAACTTAGTTAAAAAAAAAAGTCATTTAGGCCTTTTCACAGTGAGATCTACGCGATATGGCCGAGAAATGTAATTTTGATGTTAACTCCCAAACCGCTACGCAGAAGTCAACCAAACTTCACCCAAAAGTGTATTGTATCAAAATCTAGTAGTTACATTTGGAAATTTGGTTCTAGGACATTTGGTTTGAGCGCAATCATCAAACTTAGTTAAAAAAAGTCATTTAAGCCTTTTCACACTGAGATCTACGCGATATGGCCGAGAAATGTAATTTTGATGTTAACTCCCAAACCGCTGCGCAGAAGTCAACCAAACTTCACCCAATAGTGTATTGTATCACAATCTAGTAGTTACATTTGGAAATTTGGTTCTAGGACATTTGGTTTGAGCGCAATCCTCAAACTTAGTTAAAAAAAAGTCATTTAACCCTTTTCACAGTGAGATCTACGCGATATGGCCAAGAAATGTAATTTTGATGTTAACTCCCAAACCGCTGCGCAGAAGTCAACCAAACTTCACCCAATAGTGTATTGTATCACAATCTAGTAGTTACATTTGGAAATTTGGTTCTAGGACATTTGGTTTGAGCGCAATCCTCAAACTTAGTTAAAAAAAAAAGTCATTTAAGCCTTTTCACAGTGAGATCTACGCGATATGGCCGAGAAATGTAATTTTGATGTTAACTCCCAAACCGCTACGCAGAAGTCAACCAAACTTCACCCAAAAGTGTATTGTATCAAAATCTAGTAGTTACATTTGGAAATTTGGTTCTAGGACATTTGGTTTGAGCGCAATCATCAAACTTAGTTAAAAAAAAGTCATTTAAGCCTTTTCACACTGAGATCTACGCGATATTGCCGAGAAATGTAATTTTGATGTTAACTCCCAAACCGCTGCGCAGAAGTCAACCAAACTTCACTCATTAGTGTATTGTATCACAATCTAGTAGTTACATTTGGAAATTTGGTTCTAGGACATTTGGTTTGAGCGCAATCCTCAAACTTAGTTAAAAAAAAGTCATTTAAGCCTTTTCACAGTGAGATCTACGCGATATGGCCGAGAAATGTAATTTTGATGTTAACTCCCAAACCGCTGCGCAGAAGTCAACCAAACTTCACCCAATAGTGTATTGTATCACAATCTAGTAGTTACATTTGGAAATTTGGTTCTAGGACATTTGGTTTGAGCGCAATCCTCAAACTTAGTTAAAAAAAAGTCATTTAAGCCTTTTCACAGTGAGATCTACGCGATATGGCCGAGAAATGTAATTTTGATGTTAACTCCCAAACCGCTGCGCAGAAGTCAACCAAACTTCACCCAATAGTGTATTGTATCACAATCTAGTAGTTACATTTGGAAATTTGGTTCTAGGACATTTGGTTTGAGCGCAATCCTCAAACTTAGTTAAAAAAAAAGTCATTTAAGCCTTTTCACAGTGAGATCTACGCGATATGGCCGAGAAATGTAATTTTGATGTTAACTCCCAAACCGCTGCGCAGAAGTCAACCAAACTTCACCCAATAGTGTATTGTATCACAATCTAGTAGTTACATTTGGAAATTTGGTTCTAGGACATTTGATTTGAGCGCAATCCTCAAACTTAGTTTAAAAAAGTCATTTAAGCCTTTTCACAGTGAGATCTACGCGATATTGCAGAGAAATGTAATTTTTATGTTAACTCCTAAACCGCTGCGCAGAAGTCAACCAAACTTCACCCAATAGTGTATTGTATCACAATCTAGTAGTTACATTTGGAAATTTGGTTCTAGGACATTTGGTTTGAGCGCAATCCTCAAACTTAGTTAAAAAAAAGTCATTTAAGCCTTTTCACAGTGAGATCTACGCGATATGGCCGAGAAATGTAATTTTGATGTTAACTCCCAAACCGCTGCGCAGAAGTCAACCAAACTTCACCCAATAGTGTATTATATCACAATCCAGTAGTTACATTTGGAAATTTGGTTCTAGGACATTGGGTTTGAGCGCAATCATCAAACTTAGTTAAAAAAAAGTCATTTAAGCCTTTTCACACTGAGATTTACGCGATATGGCCGAGAAATGTAATTTTGATGTTAACTCCCAAACCGCTGCGCAGAAGTCAACCAAACTTCACCCATTAGTGTATTTTATCACAATATAGTTGTTATATTTGGAAATTTGGTTCTAGCACATTTGGTTTGAGCGCAATCCTCAAACTTAGTTAAAAAAAAGTCATTTAACCCTTTTCACAGTGAGATCTACGCGATATGGCCAAGAAATGTAATTTTGATGTTAACTCCCAAACCGCTGCGCAGAAGTCAACCAAACTTCACCCAATAGTGTATTGTATCACAATCTAGTAGTTACATTTGGAAATTTGGTTCTAGGACATTTGGTTTGAGCGCAATCCTCAAACTTAGTTAAAAAAAAAAGTCATTTAGGCCTTTTCACAGTGAGATCTACGCGATATGGCCGAGAAATGTAATTTTGATGTTAACTCCCAAACCGCTGCGCAGAAGTCAACCAAACTTCACCCAATAGTGTATTGTATCACAATCTAGTAGTTACATTTGGAAATTTGGTTCTAGGACATTTGATTTGAGCGCAATCCTCAAACTTAGTTTAAAAAAGTCATTTAAGCCTTTTCACAGTGAGATCTACGCGATATTGCAGAGAAATGTAATTTTTATGTTAACTCCTAAACCGCTGCGCAGAAGTCAACCAAACTTCACCCAATAGTGTATTGTATCACAATCTAGTAGTTACATTTGGAAATTTGGTTCTAGGACATTTGGTTTGAGCGCAATCCTCAAACTTAGTTAAAAAAAAGTCATTTAAGCCTTTTCACAGTGAGATCTACGCGATATGGCCGAGAAATGTAATTTTGATGTTAACTCCCAAACCGCTGCGCAGAAGTCAACCAAACTTCACCCAATAGTGTATTATATCACAATCCAGTAGTTACATTTGGAAATTTGGTTCTAGGACATTGGGTTTGAGCGCAATCATCAAACTTAGTTAAAAAAAAGTCATTTAAGCCTTTTCACACTGAGATTTACGCGATATGGCCGAGAAATGTAATTTTGATGTTAACTCCCAAACCGCTGCGCAGAAGTCAACCAAACTTCACCCATTAGTGTATTTTATCACAATATAGTTGTTATATTTGGAAATTTGGTTCTAGCACATTTGGTTTGAGCGCAATCCTCAAACTTAGTTAAAAAAAAGTCATTTAACCCTTTTCACAGTGAGATCTACGCGATATGGCCAAGAAATGTAATTTTGATGTTAACTCCCAAACCGCTGCGCAGAAGTCAACCAAACTTCACCCAATAGTGTATTGTATCACAATCTAGTAGTTACATTTGGAAATTTGGTTCTAGGACATTTGGTTTGAGCGCAATCCTCAAACTTAGTTAAAAAAAAAAGTCATTTAGGCCTTTTCACAGTGAGATCTACGAGATATGGCCGAGAAATGTAATTTTGATGTTAACTCCCAAACCGCTACGCAGAAGTCAACCAAACTTCACCCAAAAGTGTATTGTATCAAAATCTAGTAGTTACATTTGGAAATTTGGTTCTAGGACATTTGGTTTGAGCGCAATCATCAAACTTAGTTAAAAAAAGTCATTTAAGCCTTTTCACACTGAGATCTACGCGATATGGCCGAGAAATGTAATTTTGATGTTAACTCCCAAACCGCTGCGCAGAAGTCAACCAAACTTCACCCAAAAGTGTATTGTATCAAAATCTAGTAGTTACATTTGGAAATTTGGTTCTAGGACATTGGGTTTGAGCGCAATCATCAAACTTAGTTAAAAAAAAGTCATTTAAGCCTTTTCACACTGAGATTTACGCGATATGGCCGAGAAATGTAATTTTGATGTTAACTCCCAAACCGCTGCGCAGAAGTCAACCAAACTTCACCCATTAGTGTATTTTATCACAATATAGTTGTTATATTTGGAAATTTGGTTCTAGCACATTTGGTTTGAGCGCAATCCTCAAACTTAGTTAAAAAAAAGTCATTTAACCCTTTTCACAGTGAGATCTACGCGATATGGCCAAGAAATGTAATTTTGATGTTAACTCCCAAACCGCTGCGCAGAAGTCAACCAAACTTCACCCAATAGTGTATTGTATCACAATCTAGTAGTTACATTTGGAAATTTGGTTCTAGGACATTTGGTTTGAGCGCAATCCTCAAACTTAGTTAAAAAAAAAAGTCATTTAGGCCTTTTCACAGTGAGATCTACGAGATATGGCCGAGAAATGTAATTTTGATGTTAACTCCCAAACCGCTACGCAGAAGTCAACCAAACTTCACCCAAAAGTGTATTGTATCAAAATCTAGTAGTTACATTTGGAAATTTGGTTCTAGGACATTTGGTTTGAGCGCAATCATCAAACTTAGTTAAAAAAAGTCATTTAAGCCTTTTCACACTGAGATCTACGCGATATGGCCGAGAAATGTAATTTTGATGTTAACTCCCAAACCGCTGCGCAGAAGTCAACCAAACTTCACCCAATAGTGTATTGTATCACAATCTAGTAGTTACATTTGGAAATTTGGTTCTAGGACATTTGGTTTGAGCGCAATCCTCAAACTTAGTTAAAAAAAAGTCATTTAACCCTTTTCACAGTGAGATCTACGCGATATGGCCAAGAAATGTAATTTTGATGTTAACTCCCAAACCGCTGCGCAGAAGTCAACCAAACTTCACCCAATAGTGTATTGTATCACAATCTAGTAGTTACATTTGGAAATTTGGTTCTAGGACATTTGGTTTGAGCGCAATCCTCAAACTTAGTTAAAAAAAAGTCATTTAAGCCTTTTCACAGTGAGATCTACGCGATATGGCCGAGAAATGTAATTTTGATGTTAACTCCCAAACCGCTGCGCAGAAGTCAACCAAACTTCACCCAATAGTGTATTGTATCACAATCTAGTAGTTACATTTGGAAATTTGGTTCTAGGACATTTGGTTTGAGCGCAATCCTCAAACTTAGTTAAAAAAAAAGTCATTTAAGCCTTTTCACAGTGAGATCTACGCGATATGGCCGAGAAATGTAATTTTGATGTTAACTCCCAAACCGCTGCGCAGAAGTCAACCAAACTTCACCCAAAAGTGTATTGTATCAAAATCTAGTAGTTACATTTGGAAATTTGGTTCTAGGACATTTGGTTTGAGCGCAATCATCAAACTTAGTTAAAAAAAGTCATTTAAGCCTTTTCACACTGAGATCTACGCGATATGGCCGAGAAATGTAATTTTGATGTTAACTCCCAAACCGCTGCGCAGAAGTCAACCAAACATCACCCAATCGTGTATTGTATCACAATCTAGTAGTTACATTTGGAAATTTGGTTCTAGGACATTTGGTTTGAGCGCAATCCTCAAACTTAGTTAAAAAAAAAAGTCATTTAGGCCTTTTCACAGTGAGATCTACGCGATATGGCCGAGAAATGTAATTTTGATGTTAACTCCCAAACCGCTACGCAGAAGTCAACCAAACTTCACCCAAAAGTGTATTGTATCAAAATGTAGTAGTTACATTTGGAAATTTGGTTCTAGGACATTTGGTTTGAGCGCAATCATCAAACTTAGTTAAAAAAAGTCATTTAAGCCTTTTCACACTGAGATCTACGCGATATGGCCGAGAAATGTAATTTTGATGTTAACTCCCAAACCGCTGCGCAGAAGTCAACCAAACTTCACCCAATAGTGTATTGTATCACAATCTAGTAGTTACATTTGGAAATTTGGTTCTAGGACATTTGGTTTGAGCGCAATCCTCAAACTTAGTTAAAAAAAAGTCATTTAACCCTTTTCACAGTGAGATCTACGCGATATGGCCAAGAAATGTAATTTTGATGTTAACTCCCAAACCGCTGCGCAGAAGTCAACCAAACTTCACCCAATAGTGTATTGTATCACAATCTAGTAGTTACATTTGGAAATTTGGTTCTAGGACATTTGGTTTGAGCGCAATCCTCAAACTTAGTTAAAAAAAAAAGTCATTTAAGCCTTTTCACAGTGAGATCTACGCGATATGGCCGAGAAATGTAATTTTGATGTTAACTCCCAAACCGCTACGCAGAAGTCAACCAAACTTCACCCAAAAGTGTATTGTATCAAAATCTAGTAGTTACATTTGGAAATTTGGTTCTAGGACATTTGGTTTGAGCGCAATCATCAAACTTAGTTAAAAAAAAGTCATTTAAGCCTTTTCACACTGAGATCTACGCGATATGGCCGAGAAATGTAATTTTGATGTTAACTCCCATACCGCTGCGCAGAAGTCAACCAAACTTCACTCATTAGTGTATTGTATCACAATCTAGTAGTTACATTTGGAAATTTGGTTCTAGGACATTTGGTTTGAGCGCAATCCTCAAACTTAGTTAAAAAAAAGTCATTTAAGCCTTTTCACAGTGAGATCTACGCGATATGGCCGAGAAATGTAATTTTGATGTTAACTCCCAAACCGCTGCGCAGAAGTCAACCAAACTTCACCCAATAGTGTATTGTATCACAATCTAGTAGTTACATTTGGAAATTTGGTTCTAGGACATTTGGTTTGAGCGCAATCCTCAAACTTAGTTAAAAAAAAGTCATTTAAGCCTTTTCACAGTGAGATCTACGCGATATGGCCGAGAAATGTAATTTTGATGTTAACTCCCAAACCGCTGCGCAGAAGTCAACCAAACTTCACCCAATAGTGTATTGTATCACAATCTAGTAGTTACATTTGGAAATTTGGTTCTAGGACATTTGGTTTGAGCGCAATCCTCAAACTTAGTTAAAAAAAAAGTCATTTAAGCCTTTTCACAGTGAGATCTACGCGATATGGCCGAGAAATGTAATTTTGATGTTAACTCCCAAACCGCTGCGCAGAAGTCAACCAAACTTCACCCAATAGTGTATTGTATCACAATCTAGTAGTTACATTTGGAAATTTGGTTCTAGGACATTTGATTTGAGCGCAATCCTCAAACTTAGTTTTAAAAAGTCATTTAAGCCTTTTCACAGTGAGATCTACGCGATATTGCAGAGAAATGTAATTTTTATGTTAACTCCTAAACCGCTGCGCAGAAGTCAACCAAACTTCACCCAATAGTGTATTGTATCACAATCTAGTAGTTACATTTGGAAATTTGGTTCTAGGACATTTGGTTTGAGCGCAATCCTCAAACTTAGTTAAAAAAAAGTCATTTAAGCCTTTTCACAGTGAGATCTACGCGATATGGCCGAGAAATGTAATTTTGATGTTAACTCCCAAACCGCTGCGCAGAAGTCAACCAAACTTCACCCAATAGTGTATTATATCACAATCCAGTAGTTACATTTGGAAATTTGGTTCTAGGACATTGGGTTTGAGCGCAATCATCAAACTTAGTTAAAAAAAAGTCATTTAAGCCTTTTCACACTGAGATCTACGCGATATGGCCGAGAAATGTAATTTTGATGTTAACTCCCAAACCGCTGCGCAGAAGTCAACCAAACTTCACCCATTAGTGTATTTTATCACAATATAGTTGTTACATTTGGAAATTTGGTTCTAGCACATTTGGTTTGAGCGCAATCCTCAAACTTAGTTAAAAAAAAGTCATTTAACCCTTTTCACAGTGAGATCTACGCGATATGGCCAAGAAATGTAATTTTGATGTTAACTCCCAAACCGCTGCGCAGAAGTCAAGCAAACTTCACCTAATAGTGTATTGTATCACAATCTAGTAGTTACATTTGGAAATTTGGTTCTAGGACATTTGGTTTGAGCGCAATCCTCAAACTTAGTTAAAAAAAAGTCATTTAAGCCTTTTCACACTGAGATCTACGCGATATGGCCGAGAAATGTAATTTTGATGTTAACTCCCAAACCGCTGCGCAGAAGTCAACCAAACTTCACCCATTAGTGTATTGTATCACAATCTAGTAGTTACATTTGGAAATTTGGTTCTAGGACATTTGATTTGAGCGCAATCCTCAAACTTAGTTTTAAAAAGTCATTTAAGCCTTTTCACAGTGAGATCTACGCGATATTGCAGAGAAATGTAATTTTTATGTTAACTCCTAAACCGCTGCGCAGAAGTCAACCAAACTTCACCCAATAGTGTATTGTATCACAATCTAGTAGTTACATTTGGAAATTTGGTTCTAGGACATTTGGTTTGAGCGCAATCCTCAAACTTAGTTAAAAAAAAGTCATTTAAGCCTTTTCACAGTGAGATCTACGCGATATGGCCGAGAAATGTAATTTTGATGTTAACTCCCAAACCGCTGCGCAGAAGTCAACCAAACTTCACCCAATAGTGTATTATATCACAATCCAGTAGTTACATTTGGAAATTTGGTTCTAGGACATTGGGTTTGAGCGCAATCATCAAACTTAGTTAAAAAAAAGTCATTTAAGCCTTTTCACACTGAGATCTACGCGATATGGCCGAGAAATGTAATTTTGATGTTAACTCCCAAACCGCTGCGCAGAAGTCAACCAAACTTCACCCATTAGTGTATTTTATCACAATATAGTTGTTACATTTGGAAATTTGGTTCTAGCACATTTGGTTTGAGCGCAATCCTCAAACTTAGTTAAAAAAAAGTCATTTAACCCTTTTCACAGTGAGATCTACGCGATATGGCCAAGAAATGTAATTTTGATGTTAACTCCCAAACCGCTGCGCAGAAGTCAAGCAAACTTCACCTAATAGTGTATTGTATCACAATCTAGTAGTTACATTTGGAAATTTGGTTCTAGGACATTTGGTTTGAGCGCAATCCTCAAACTTAGTTAAAAAAAAAAGTCATTTAGGCCTTTTCACAGTGAGATCTACGAGATATGGCCGAGAAATGTAATTTTGATGTTAACTCCCAAACCGCTACGCAGAAGTCAACCAAACTTCACCCAAAAGTGTATTGTATCAAAATCTAGTAGTTACATTTGGAAATTTGGTTCTAGGACATTTGGTTTGAGCGCAATCATCAAACTTAGTTAAAAAAAGTCATTTAAGCCTTTTCACACTGAGATCTACGCGATATGGCCGAGAAATGTAATTTTGATGTTAACTCCCAAACCGCTGCGCAGAAGTCAACCAAACTTCACCCAATAGTGTATTGTATCACAATCTAGTAGTTACATTTGGAAATTTGGTTCTAGGACATTTGGTTTGAGCGCAATCCTCAAACTTAGTTAAAAAAAAAGTCATTTAAGCCTTTTCACAGTGAGATCTACGCGATATGGCCAAGAAATGTAATTTTGATGTTAAATCCCAAACCGCTGCGCAGAAGTCAACCAAACTTCACCCAATAGTGTATTGTATCACAATCTAGTAGTTACATTTGGAAATTTGGTTCTAGGACATTTGATTTGAGCGCAATCCTCAAACTTAGTTTAAAAAAGTCATTTAAGCCTTTTCACAGTGAGATCTACGCGATATTGCAGAGAAATGTAATTTTTATGTTAACTCCTAAACCGCTGCGCAGAAGTCAACCAAACTTCACCCAATAGTGTATTGTATCACAATCTAGTAGTTACATTTGGAAATTTGGTTCTAGGACATTTGGTTTGAGCGCAATCCTCAAACTTAGTTAAAAAAAAGTCATTTAAGCCTTTTCACAGTGAGATCTACGCGATATGGCCGAGAAATGTAATTTTGATGTTAACTCCCAAACCGCTGCGCAGAAGTCAACCAAACTTCACCCAATAGTGTATTATATCACAATCCAGTAGTTACATTTGGAAATTTGGTTCTAGGACATTGGGTTTGAGCGCAATCATCAAACTTAGTTAAAAAAAAGTCATTTAAGCCTTTTCACACTGAGATCTACGCGATATGGCCGAGAAATGTAATTTTGATGTTAACTCCCAAACCGCTGCGCAGAAGTCAACCAAACTTCACCCATTAGTGTATTTTATCACAATATAGTAGTTACATTTGGAAATTTGGTTCTAGGACATTTGGTTTGAGCGCAATCCTCAAACTTAGTTAAAAAAAAGTCATTTAACCCTTTTCACAGTGAGATCTACGCGATATGGCCAAGAAATGTAATTTTGATGTTAACTCCCAAACCGCTGCGCAGAAGTCAACCAAACTTCACCCAATAGTGTATTGTATCACAATCTAGTAGTTACATTTGGAAATTTGGTTCTAGGACATTTGGTTTGAGCGCAATCCTCAAACTTAGTTAAAAAAAAAAGTCATTTAGGCCTTTTCACAGTGAGATCTACGAGATATGGCCGAGAAATGTAATTTTGATGTTAACTCCCAAACCGCTACGCAGAAGTCAACCAAACTTCACCCAAAAGTGTATTGTATCAAAATCTAGTAGTTACATTTGGAAATTTGGTTCTAGGACATTTGGTTTGAGCGCAATCCTCAAACTTAGTTAAAAAAAAAAAGTTATTTAAGCCTTTTCACAGTGAGATCTACGCGATATGGCCGAGAAATGTAATTTTGATGTTAACTCCCAAACCGCTACGCAGAAGTCAACCAAACTTCACCCAAAAGTGTATTGTATCAAAATCTAGTAGTTACATTTGGAAATTTGGTTCTAGGACATTTGGTTTGAGCGCAATCGTCAAACTTAGTTAAAAAAAAGTCATTTAAGCCTTTTCACAGTGAGATCTACGCGATATGGCCGAGAAATGTAATTTTTATGTTAACTCCTAAACCGCTGCGCAGAAGTCAACCAAACTTCACCCAATAGTGTATTGTATCACAATCTAGTAGTTACATTTGGAAATTTGGTTCTAGGACATTTGGTTTGAGCGCAATCCTCAAACTTAGTTAAAAAAAAAGTCATTTAAGCCTTTTCACAGTGAGATCTACGCGATATGGCCGAGAAATGTAATTTTGATGTTAACTCCCAAACCGCTGCGCAGAAGTCAACCAAACTTCACCCAATAGTGTATTGTATCACAATCTAGTAGTTACATTTGGAAATTTGGTTCTAGGACATTTGATTTGAGCGCAATCCTCAAACTTAGTTTAAAAAAGTCATTTAAGCCTTTTCACAGTGAGATCTACGCGATATGGCCGAGAAATGTAATTTTGATGTTAACTCATAAACCGCTGCGCAGAAGTCAACCAAACTTCACCCAATAGTGTATTGTATCACAATCTAGTAGTTACATTTGGAAATTTGGTTCTAGGACATTTGGTTTGAGCGCAATCCTCAAACTTAGTTAAAAAAAAAGTCATTTAAGCCTTTTCACAGTGAGATCTACGCGATATGGCCGAGAAATGTAATTTTGATGTTAACTCCCAAACCGCTGCGCAGAAGTCAACCAAACTTCACCCAATAGTGTATTGTATCACAATCTAGTAGTTACATTTGGAAATTTGGTTCTAGGACATTTGATTTGAGCGCAATCCTCAAACTTAGTTTAAAAAAGTCATTTAAGCCTTTTCACAGTGAGATCTACGCGATATTGCAGAGAAATGTAATTTTTATGTTAACTCCTAAACCGCTGCGCAGAAGTCAACCAAACTTCACCCAATAGTGTATTGTATCACAATCTAGTAGTTACATTTGGAAATTTGGTTCTAGGACATTTGGTTTGAGCGCAATCCTCAAACTTAGTTAAAAAAAAGTCATTTAAGCCTTTTCACAGTGAGATCTACGCGATATGGCCGAGAAATGTAATTTTGATGTTAACTCCCAAACCGCTGCGCAGAATTCAACCAAACTTCACCCAATAGTGTAGTATATCACAATCCAGTAGTTACATTTGGAAATTTGGTTCTAGGACATTGGGTTTGAGCGCAATCATCAAACTTAGTTAAAAAAAAGTCATTTAAGCCTTTTCACAGTGAGATCTACGCGATATGGCCGAGAAATGTAATTTTGATGTTAACTCCCAAACCGCTGCGCAGAAGTCAACCAAACTTCACCCATTAGTGTATTTTATCACAATCTAGTTGTTACATTTGGAAATTTGGTTCTAGGACATTTGGTTTGAGCGCAATCCTCAAACTTAGTTAAAAAAAAGTCATTTAACCCTTTTCACAGTGAGATCTACGCGATATGGCCGAGAAATGTAATTTTGATGTTAACTCCCAAACCGCTGCGCAGAAGTCAACCAAACTTCACCCAATAGTGTATTGTATCACAATCTAGTAGTTACATTTGGAAATTTGGTTCTAGGACATTTGGTTTGAGCGCAATCCTCAAACTTAGTTAAAAAAAAAAAGTCATTTAGGCCTTTTCACAGTGAGATCTACGCGATATGGCCGAGAAATGTAATTTTGATGTTAACTCCCAAACCGCTACGCAGAAGTCAACCAAACTTCACCCAAAAGTGTATTGTATCAAAATCTAGTAGTTACATTTGGAAATTTGGTTCTAGGACATTTGGTTTGAGCGCAATCATCAAACTTAGTTAAAAAAAGTCATTTAAGCCTTTTCACACTGAGATCTACGCGATATGGCCGAGAAATGTAATTTTGATGTTAACTCCCAAACCGCTGCGCAGAAGTCAACCAAACTTCACCCAATAGTGTATTGTATCACAATCTAGTAGTTACATTTGGAAATTTGGTTCTAGGACATTTGGTTTGAGCGCAATCCTCAAACTTAGTTAAAAAAAAGTCATTTAACCCTTTTCACAGTGAGATCTACGCGATATGGCCAAGAAATGTAATTTTGATGTTAACTCCCAAACCGCTGCGCAGAAGTCAACCAAACTTCACCCAATAGTGTATTGTATCACAATCTAGTAGTTACATTTGGAAATTTGGTTCTAGGACATTTGGTTTGAGCGCAATCCTCAAACTTAGTTAAAAAAAAAAGTCATTTAAGCCTTTTCACAGTGAGATCTACGCGATATGGCCGAGAAATGTAATTTTGATGTTAACTCCCAAACCGCTACGCAGAAGTCAACCAAACTTCACCCAAAAGTGTATTGTATCAAAATCTAGTAGTTACATTTGGAAATTTGGTTCTAGGACATTTGGTTTGAGCGCAATCATCAAACTTAGTTAAAAAAAAGTCATTTAACCCTTTTCACAGTGAGATCTACGCGATATGGCCAAGAAATGTAATTTTGATGTTAACTCCCAAACCGCTGCGCAGAAGTCAACCAAACTTCACCCAATAGTGTATTGTATCACAATCTAGTAGTTACATTTGGAAATTTGGTTCTAGGACATTTGGTTTGAGCGCAATCCTCAAACTTAGTTAAAAAAAAAGTCATTTAAGCCTTTTCACAGTGAGATCTACGCGATATTGCAGAGAAATGTAATTTTTATGTTAACTCCTAAACCGCTGCGCAGAAGTCAACCAAACTTCACCCAATAGTGTATTGTATCACAATCTAGTAGTTACATTTGGAAATTTGGTTCTAGGACATTTGATTTGAGCGCAATCCTCAAACTTAGTTTAAAAAAGTCATTTAAGCCTTTTCACAGTGAGATCTACGCGATATGGCCGAGAAATGTAATTTTTATGTTAACTCCTAAACCGCTGCGCAGAAGTCAACCAAACTTCACCCAATAGTGTATTGTATCACAATCTAGTAGTTACATTTGGAAATTTGGTTCTAGGACATTTGGTTTGAGCGCAATCCTCAAACTTAGTTAAAAAAAAGTCATTTAAGCCTTTTCACAGTGAGATCTACGCGATATGGCCAAGAAATGTAATTTTGATGTTAACTCCCAAACCGCTGCGCAGAAGTCAACCAAACTTCACCCATTAGTGTATTTTATCACAATCTAGTAGTTACATTTGGAAATTTGGTTCTAGGACATTTGGTTTGAGCGCAATCCTCAAACTTAGTTAAAAAAAAAAGTCATTTAAGCCTTTTCACAGTGAGATCTACGCGATATGGCCGAGAAATGTAATTTTGATGTTAACTCCCAAACCGCTACGCAGAAGTCAACCAAACTTCACCCAAAAGTGTATTGTATCAAAATCTAGTAGTTACATTTGGAAATTTGGTTCTAGGACATTTGGTTTGAGCGCAATCATCAAACTTAGTTAAAAAAAGTCATTTAAGCCTTTTCACACTGAGATCTACGCGATATGGCCGAGAAATGTAATTTTGATGTTAACTCCCAAACCGCTGCGCAGAAGTCAACCAAACTTCACCCAATAGTGTATTGTATCACAATCTAGTAGTTACATTTGGAAATTTGGTTCTAGGACATTTGGTTTGAGCGCAATCCTCAAACTTAGTTAAAAAAAAGTCATTTAACCCTTTTCACAGTGAGATCTACGCGATATGGCCAAGAAATGTAATTTTGATGTTAACTCCCAAACCGCTGCGCAGAAGTCAACCAAACTTCACCCAATAGTGTATTGTATCACAATCTAGTAGTTACATTTGGAAATTTGGTTCTAGGACATTTGGTTTGAGCGCAATCCTCAAACTTAGTTAAAAAAAAAAGTTATTTAAGCCTTTTCACAGTGAGATCTACGCGATATGGCCGAGAAATGTAATTTTGATGTTAACTCCCAAACCGCTACGCAGAAGTCAACCAAAATTCACCCAAAAGTGTATTGTATCAAAATCTAGTAGTTACATTTGGAAATTTGGTTCTAGGACATTTGGTTTGAGCGCAATCATCAAACTTAGTTAAAAAAAAGTCATTTAAGCCTTTTCACAGTGAGATCTACGCGATATGGCCGAGAAATGTAATTTTGATGTTAACTCCCAAACCGCTGCGCAGAAGTCAACCAAACTTCACCCAATAGTGTATTGTATCACAATCTAGTAGTTACATTTGGAAATTTGGTTCTAGGACATTTGGTTTGAGCGCAATCCTCAAACTTAGTTAAAAAAAAGTCATTTAAGCCTTTTCACAGTGAGATCTACGCGATATGGCCGAGAAATGTAATTTTGATGTTAACTCCCAAACCGCTGCGCAGAAGTCAACCAAACTTCACCCAATAGTGTATTGTATCACAATCTAGTAGTTACATTTGGAAATTTGGTTCTAGGACATTTGATTTGAGCGCAATCCTCAAACTTAGTTAAAAAAAGTCATTTAAGCCTTTTCACAGTGAGATCTACGCGATATGGCAGAGAAATGTAATTTTTATGTTAACTCCCAAACCGCTACGCAGAAGTCAACCAAACTTCACCCAAAAGTGTATTGTTTCACAATCTAGTAGTTACATTTGGAAATTTGGTTCTAGGACATTTGGTTTGAGCGCAATCCTCAAACTTAGTTAAAAAAAAAGTCATTTAAGCCTTTTCACAGTGAGATCTACGCGATATGGCCGAGAAATGTAATTTTGATGTTAACTCCCAAACCGCTGCGCAGAAGTCAACCAAACTTCACCCAATAGTGTATTGTATCACAATCTAGTAGTTACATTTGGAAATTTGGTTCTAGGACATTTGATTTGAGCGCAATCCTCAAACTTAGTTTAAAAAAGTCATTTAAGCCTTTTCACAGTGAGATCTACGCGATATGGCCGAGAAATGTAATTTTGATGTTAACTCATAAACCGCTGCGCAGAAGTCAACCAAACTTCACCCAATAGTGTATTGTATCACAATCTAGTAGTTACATTTGGAAATTTGGTTCTAGGACATTTGGTTTGAGCGCAATCCTCAAACTTAGTTAAAAAAAAAGTCATTTAAGCCTTTTCACAGTGAGATCTACGCGATATGGCCGAGAAATGTAATTTTGATGTTAACTCCCAAACCGCTGCGCAGAAGTCAACCAAACTTCACCCAATAGTGTATTGTATCACAATCTAGTAGTTACATTTGGAAATTTGGTTCTAGGACATTTGATTTGAGCGCAATCCTCAAACTTAGTTTAAAAAAGTCATTTAAGCCTTTTCACAGTGAGATCTACGCAATATTGCAGAGAAATGTAATTTTTATGTCAACTCCTAAACCGCTGCGCAGAAGTCAACCAAACTTCACCCAATAGTGTATTGTATCACAATCTAGTAGTTACATTTGGAAATTTGGTTCTAGGACATTTGGTTTGAGCGCAATCCTCAAACTTAGTTAAAAAAAAGTCATTTAAGCCTTTTCACAGTGAGATCTACGCGATATGGCCGAGAAATGTAATTTTGATGTTAACTCCCAAACCGCTGCGCAGAATTCAACCAAACTTCACCCAATAGTGTAGTATATCACAATCCAGTAGTTACATTTGGAAATTTGGTTCTAGGACATTGGGTTTGAGCGCAATCATCAAACTTAGTTAAAAAAAAGTCATTTAAGCCTTTTCACAGTGAGATCTACGCGATATGGCCGAGAAATGTAATTTTGATGTTAACTCCCAAACCGCTGCGCAGAAGTCAACCAAACTTCACCCATTAGTGTATTTTATCACAATCTAGTTGTTACATTTGGAAATTTGGTTCTAGGACATTTGGTTTGAGCGCAATCCTCAAACTTAGTTAAAAAAAAGTCATTTAACACTTTTCACAGTGAGATCTACGCGATATGGCCGAGAAATGTAATTTTGATGTTAACTCCCAAACCGCTGCGCAGAAGTCAACCAAACTTCACCCAATAGTGTATTGTATCACAATCTAGTAGTTACATTTGGAAATTTGGTTCTAGGACATTTGGTTTGAGCGCAATCCTCAAACTTAGTTAAAAAAAAAAGTCATTTAGGCCTTTTCACAGTGAGATCTAAGCGATATGGCCGAGAAATGTAATTTTGATGTTAACTCCCAAACCGCTACGCAGAAGTCAACCAAACTTCACCCAAAAGTGTATTGTATCAAAATCTAGTAGTTACATTTGGAAATTTGGTTCTAGGACATTTGGTTTGAGCGCAATCATCAAACTTAGTTAAAAAAAGTCATTTAAGCCTTTTCACACTGAGATCTACGCGATATGGCCGAGAAATGTAATTTTGATGTTAACTCCCAAACCGCTGCGCAGAAGTCAACCAAACTTCACCCAATAGTGTATTGTATCACAATCTAGTAGTTACATTTGGAAATTTGGTTCTAGGACATTTGGTTTGAGCGCAATCCTCAAACTTAGTTAAAAAAAAGTCATTTAACCCTTTTCACAGTGAGATCTACGCGATATGGCCAAGAAATGTAATTTTGATGTTAACTCCCAAACCGCTGCGCAGAAGTCAACCAAACTTCACCCAATAGTGTATTGTATCACAATCTAGTAGTTACATTTGGAAATTTGGTTCTAGGACATTTGGTTTGAGCGCAATCCTCAAACTTAGTTAAAAAAAAAAGTCATTTAAGCCTTTTCACAGTGAGATCTACGCGATATGGCCGAGAAATGTAATTTTGATGTTAACTCCCAAACCGCTACGCAGAAGTCAACCAAACTTCACCCAAAAGTGTATTGTATCAAAATCTAGTAGTTACATTTGGAAATTTGGTTCTAGGACATTTGGTTTGAGCGCAATCATCAAACTTAGTTAAAAAAAAGTCATTTAACCCTTTTCACAGTGAGATCTACGCGATATGGCCAAGAAATGTAATTTTGATGTTAACTCCCAAACCGCTGCGCAGAAGTCAACCAAACTTCACCCAATAGTGTATTGTATCACAATCTAGTAGTTACATTTGGAAATTTGGTTCTAGGACATTTGGTTTGAGCGCAATCCTCAAACTTAGTTAAAAAAAAAGTCATTTAAGCCTTTTCACAGTGAGATCTACGCGATATTGCAGAGAAATGTAATTTTTATGTTAACTCCTAAACCGCTGCGCAGAAGTCAACCAAACTTCACCCAATAGTGTATTGTATCACAATCTAGTAGTTACATTTGGAAATTTGGTTCTAGGACATTTGATTTGAGCGCAATCCTCAAACTTAGTTTAAAAAAGTCATTTAAGCCTTTTCACAGTGAGATCTACGCGATATGGCCGAGAAATGTAATTTTTATGTTAACTCCTAAACCGCTGCGCAGAAGTCAACCAAACTTCACCCAATAGTGTATTGTATCACAATCTAGTAGTTACATTTGGAAATTTGGTTCTAGGACATTTGGTTTGAGCGCAATCCTCAAACTTAGTTAAAAAAAAGTCATTTAAGCCTTTTCACAGTGAGATCTACGCGATATGGCCAAGAAATGTAATTTTGATGTTAACTCCCAAACCGCTGCGCAGAAGTCAACCAAACTTCACCCATTAGTGTATTTTATCACAATCTAGTAGTTACATTTGGAAATTTGGTTCTAGGACATTTGGTTTGAGCGCAATCCTCAAACTTAGTTAAAAAAAAAAGTCATTTAAGCCTTTTCACAGTGAGATCTACGCGATATGGCCGAGAAATGTAATTTTTATGTTAACTCCCAAACCGCTACGCAGAAGTCAACCAAACTTCACCCAAAAGTGTATTGTATCAAAATCTAGTAGTTACATTTGGAAATTTGGTTCTAGGACATTTGGTTTGAGCGCAATCATCAAACTTAGTTAAAAAAAGTCATTTAAGCCTTTTCACACTGAGATCTACGCGATATGGCCGAGAAATGTAATTTTGATGTTAACTCCCAAACCGCTGCGCAGAAGTCAACCAAACTTCACCCAATAGTGTATTGTATCACAATCTAGTAGTTACATTTGGAAATTTGGTTCTAGGACATTTGGTTTGAGCGCAATCCTCAAACTTAGTTAAAAAAAAGTCATTTAACCCTTTTCACAGTGAGATCTACGCGATATGGCCAAGAAATGTAATTTTGATGTTAACTCCCAAACCGCTGCGCAGAAGTCAACCAAACTTCACCCAATAGTGTATTGTATCACAATCTAGTAGTTACATTTGGAAATTTGGTTCTAGGACATTTGGTTTGAGCGCAATCCTCAAACTTAGTTAAAAAAAAAAGTTATTTAAGCCTTTTCACAGTGAGATCTACGCGATATGGCCGAGAAATGTAATTTTGATGTTAACTCCCAAACCGCTACGCAGAAGTCAACCAAAATTCACCCAAAAGTGTATTGTATCAAAATCTAGTAGTTACATTTGGAAATTTGGTTCTAGGACATTTGGTTTGAGCGCAATCATCAAACTTAGTTAAAAAAAAGTCATTTAAGCCTTTTCACAGTGAGATCTACGCGATATGGCCGAGAAATGTAATTTTGATGTTAACTCCCAAACCGCTGCGCAGAAGTCAACCAAACTTCACCCAATAGTGTATTGTATCACAATCTAGTAGTTACATTTGGAAATTTGGTTCTAGGACATTTGGTTTGAGCGCAATCCTCAAACTTAGTTAAAAAAAAGTCATTTAAGCCTTTTCACAGTGAGATCTACGCGATATGGCCGAGAAATGTAATTTTGATGTTAACTCCCAAACCGCTGCGCAGAAGTCAACCAAACTTCACCCAATAGTGTATTGTATCACAATCTAGTAGTTACATTTGGAAATTTGGTTCTAGGACATTTGATTTGAGCGCAATCCTCAAACTTAGTTAAAAAAAGTCATTTAAGCCTTTTCACAGTGAGATCTACGCGATATGGCAGAGAAATGTAATTTTTATGTTAACTCCCAAACCGCTACGCAGAAGTCAACCAAACTTCACCCAAAAGTGTATTGTTTCACAATCTAGTAGTTACATTTGGAAATTTGGTTCTAGGACATTTGGTTTGAGCGCAATCCTCAAACTTAGTTAAAAAAAAAGTCATTTAAGCCTTTTCACAGTGAGATCTACGCGATATGGCCGAGAAATGTAATTTTGATGTTAACTCCCAAACCGCTGCGCAGAAGTCAACCAAACTTCACCCAATAGTGTATTGTATCACAATCTAGTAGTTACATTTGGAAATTTGGTTCTAGGACATTTGATTTGAGCGCAATCCTCAAACTTAGTTTAAAAAAGTCATTTAAGCCTTTTCACAGTGAGATCTACGCGATATGGCCGAGAAATGTAATTTTGATGTTAACTCATAAACCGCTGCGCAGAAGTCAACCAAACTTCACCCAATAGTGTATTGTATCACAATCTAGTAGTTACATTTGGAAATTTGGTTCTAGGACATTTGGTTTGAGCGCAATCCTCAAACTTAGTTAAAAAAAAAGTCATTTAAGCCTTTTCACAGTGAGATCTACGCGATATGGCCGAGAAATGTAATTTTGATGTTAACTCCCAAACCGCTGCGCAGAAGTCAACCAAACTTCACCCAATAGTGTATTGTATCACAATCTAGTAGTTACATTTGGAAATTTGGTTCTAGGACATTTGATTTGAGCGCAATCCTCAAACTTAGTTTAAAAAAGTCATTTAAGCCTTTTCACAGTGAGATCTACGCAATATTGCAGAGAAATGTAATTTTTATGTCAACTCCTAAACCGCTGCGCAGAAGTCAACCAAACTTCACCCAATAGTGTATTGTATCACAATCTAGTAGTTACATTTGGAAATTTGGTTCTAGGACATTTGGTTTGAGCGCAATCCTCAAACTTAGTTAAAAAAAAGTCATTTAAGCCTTTTCACAGTGAGATCTACGCGATATGGCCGAGAAATGTAATTTTGATGTTAACTCCCAAACCGCTGCGCAGAATTCAACCAAACTTCACCCAATAGTGTAGTATATCACAATCCAGTAGTTACATTTGGAAATTTGGTTCTAGGACATTGGGTTTGAGCGCAATCATCAAACTTAGTTAAAAAAAAGTCATTTAAGCCTTTTCACAGTGAGATCTACGCGATATGGCCGAGAAATGTAATTTTGATGTTAACTCCCAAACCGCTGCGCAGAAGTCAACCAAACTTCACCCATTAGTGTATTTTATCACAATCTAGTTGTTACATTTGGAAATTTGGTTCTAGGACATTTGGTTTGAGCGCAATCCTCAAACTTAGTTAAAAAAAAGTCATTTAACACTTTTCACAGTGAGATCTACGCGATATGGCCGAGAAATGTAATTTTGATGTTAACTCCCAAACCGCTGCGCAGAAGTCAACCAAACTTCACCCAATAGTGTATTGTATCACAATCTAGTAGTTACATTTGGAAATTTGGTTCTAGGACATTTGGTTTGAGCGCAATCCTCAAACTTAGTTAAAAAAAAAAGTCATTTAGGCCTTTTCACAGTGAGATCTAAGCGATATGGCCGAGAAATGTAATTTTGATGTTAACTCCCAAACCGCTACGCAGAAGTCAACCAAACTTCACCCAAAAGTGTATTGTATCAAAATCTAGTAGTTACATTTGGAAATTTGGTTCTAGGACATTTGGTTTGAGCGCAATCATCAAACTTAGTTAAAAAAAGTCATTTAAGCCTTTTCACACTGAGATCTACGCGATATGGCCGAGAAATGTAATTTTGATGTTAACTCCCAAACCGCTGCGCAGAAGTCAACCAAACTTCACCCAATAGTGTATTGTATCACAATCTAGTAGTTACATTTGGAAATTTGGTTCTAGGACATTTGGTTTGAGCGCAATCCTCAAACTTAGTTAAAAAAAAGTCATTTAACCCTTTTCACAGTGAGATCTACGCGATATGGCCAAGAAATGTAATTTTGATGTTAACTCCCAAACCGCTGCGCAGAAGTCAACCAAACTTCACCCAATAGTGTATTGTATCACAATCTAGTAGTTACATTTGGAAATTTGGTTCTAGGACATTTGGTTTGAGCGCAATCCTCAAACTTAGTTAAAAAAAAAAGTCATTTAAGCCTTTTCACAGTGAGATCTACGCGATATGGCCGAGAAATGTAATTTTGATGTTAACTCCCAAACCGCTACGCAGAAGTCAACCAAACTTCACCCAAAAGTGTATTGTATCAAAATCTAGTAGTTACATTTGGAAATTTGGTTCTAGGACATTTGGTTTGAGCGCAATCATCAAACTTAGTTAAAAAAAAGTCATTTAACCCTTTTCACAGTGAGATCTACGCGATATGGCCAAGAAATGTAATTTTGATGTTAACTCCCAAACCGCTGCGCAGAAGTCAACCAAACTTCACCCAATAGTGTATTGTATCACAATCTAGTAGTTACATTTGGAAATTTGGTTCTAGGACATTTGGTTTGAGCGCAATCCTCAAACTTAGTTAAAAAAAAAGTCATTTAAGCCTTTTCACAGTGAGATCTACGCGATATTGCAGAGAAATGTAATTTTTATGTTAACTCCTAAACCGCTGCGCAGAAGTCAACCAAACTTCACCCAATAGTGTATTGTATCACAATCTAGTAGTTACATTTGGAAATTTGGTTCTAGGACATTTGATTTGAGCGCAATCCTCAAACTTAGTTTAAAAAAGTCATTTAAGCCTTTTCACAGTGAGATCTACGCGATATGGCCGAGAAATGTAATTTTTATGTTAACTCCTACACCGCTGCGCAGAAGTCAACCAAACTTCACCCAATAGTGTATTGTATCACAATCTAGTAGTTACATTTGGAAATTTGGTTCTAGGACATTTGGTTTGAGCGCAATCCTCAAACTTAGTTAAAAAAAAAGTCATTTAAGCCTTTTCACAGTGAGATCTACGCGATATGGCCGAGAAATGTAATTTTGATGTTAACTCCCAAACCGCTGCGCAGAAGTCAACCAAACTTCACCCAATAGTGTATTGTATCACAATCTAGTAGTTACATTTGGAAATTTGGTTCTAGGACATTTGATTTGAGCGCAATCCTCAAACTTAGTTTAAAAAAGTCATTTAAGCCTTTTCACAGTGAGATCTACGCAATATTGCAGAGAAATGTAATTTTTATGTCAACTCCTAAACCGCTGCGCAGAAGTCAACCAAACTTCACCCAATAGTGTATTGTATCACAATCTAGTAGTTACATTTGGAAATTTGGTTCTAGGACATTTGGTTTGAGCGCAATCCTCAAACTTAGTTAAAAAAAAGTCATTTAAGCCTTTTCACAGTGAGATCTACGCGATATGGCCGAGAAATGTAATTTTGATGTTAACTCCCAAACCGCTGCGCAGAATTCAACCAAACTTCACCCAATAGTGTAGTATATCACAATCCAGTAGTTACATTTGGAAATTTGGTTCTAGGACATTGGGTTTGAGCGCAATCATCAAACTTAGTTAAAAAAAAGTCATTTAAGCCTTTTCACAGTGAGATCTACGCGATATGGCCGAGAAATGTAATTTTGATGTTAACTCCCAAACCGCTGCGCAGAAGTCAACCAAACTTCACCCATTAGTGTATTTTATCACAATCTAGTTGTTACATTTGGAAATTTGGTTCTAGGACATTTGGTTTGAGCGCAATCCTCAAACTTAGTTAAAAAAAAGTCATTTAACACTTTTCACAGTGAGATCTACGCGATATGGCCGAGAAATGTAATTTTGATGTTAACTCCCAAACCGCTGCGCAGAAGTCAACCAAACTTCACCCAATAGTGTATTGTATCACAATCTAGTAGTTACATTTGGAAATTTGGTTCTAGGACATTTGGTTTGAGCGCAATCCTCAAACTTAGTTAAAAAAAAAAGTCATTTAGGCCTTTTCACAGTGAGATCTAAGCGATATGGCCGAGAAATGTAATTTTGATGTTAACTCCCAAACCGCTACGCAGAAGTCAACCAAACTTCACCCAAAAGTGTATTGTATCAAAATCTAGTAGTTACATTTGGAAATTTGGTTCTAGGACATTTGGTTTGAGCGCAATCATCAAACTTAGTTAAAAAAAGTCATTTAAGCCTTTTCACACTGAGATCTACGCGATATGGCCGAGAAATGTAATTTTGATGTTAACTCCCAAACCGCTGCGCAGAAGTCAACCAAACTTCACCCAATAGTGTATTGTATCACAATCTAGTAGTTACATTTGGAAATTTGGTTCTAGGACATTTGGTTTGAGCGCAATCCTCAAACTTAGTTAAAAAAAAGTCATTTAACCCTTTTCACAGTGAGATCTACGCGATATGGCCAAGAAATGTAATTTTGATGTTAACTCCCAAACCGCTGCGCAGAAGTCAACCAAACTTCACCCAATAGTGTATTGTATCACAATCTAGTAGTTACATTTGGAAATTTGGTTCTAGGACATTTGGTTTGAGCGCAATCCTCAAACTTAGTTAAAAAAAAAAGTCATTTAAGCCTTTTCACAGTGAGATCTACGCGATATGGCCGAGAAATGTAATTTTGATGTTAACTCCCAAACCGCTACGCAGAAGTCAACCAAACTTCACCCAAAAGTGTATTGTATCAAAATCTAGTAGTTACATTTGGAAATTTGGTTCTAGGACATTTGGTTTGAGCGCAATCATCAAACTTAGTTAAAAAAAAGTCATTTAACCCTTTTCACAGTGAGATCTACGCGATATGGCCAAGAAATGTAATTTTGATGTTAACTCCCAAACCGCTGCGCAGAAGTCAACCAAACTTCACCCAATAGTGTATTGTATCACAATCTAGTAGTTACATTTGGAAATTTGGTTCTAGGACATTTGGTTTGAGCGCAATCCTCAAACTTAGTTAAAAAAAAAGTCATTTAAGCCTTTTCACAGTGAGATCTACGCGATATTGCAGAGAAATGTAATTTTTATGTTAACTCCTAAACCGCTGCGCAGAAGTCAACCAAACTTCACCCAATAGTGTATTGTATCACAATCTAGTAGTTACATTTGGAAATTTGGTTCTAGGACATTTGATTTGAGCGCAATCCTCAAACTTAGTTTAAAAAAGTCATTTAAGCCTTTTCACAGTGAGATCTACGCGATATGGCCGAGAAATGTAATTTTTATGTTAACTCCTAAACCGCTGCGCAGAAGTCAACCAAACTTCACCCAATAGTGTATTGTATCACAATCTAGTAGTTACATTTGGAAATTTGGTTCTAGGACATTTGGTTTGAGCGCAATCCTCAAACTTAGTTAAAAAAAAGTCATTTAACCCTTTTCACAGTGAGATCTACGCGATATGGCCAAGAAATGTAATTTTGATGTTAACTCCCAAACCGCTGCGCAGAAGTCAACCAAACTTCACCCAATAGTGTATTGTATCACAATCTAGTAGTTACATTTGGAAATTTGGTTCTAGGACATTTGGTTTGAGCGCAATCCTCAAACTTAGTTAAAAAAAAAAGTCATTTAGGCCTTTTCACAGTGAGATCTACGAGATATGGCCGAGAAATGTAATTTTGATGTTAACTCCCAAACCGCTACGCAGAAGTCAACCAAACTTCACCCAAAAGTGTATTGTATCAAAATCTAGTAGTTACATTTGGAAATTTGGTTCTAGGACATTTGGTTTGAGCGCAATCATCAAACTTAGTTAAAAAAAGTCATTTAAGCCTTTTCACACTGAGATCTACGCGATATGGCCGAGAAATGTAATTTTGATGTTAACTCCCAAACCGCTGCGCAGAAGTCAACCAAACTTCACCCAATAGTGTATTGTATCACAATCTAGTAGTTACATTTGGAAATTTGGTTCTAGGACATTTGGTTTGAGCGCAATCCTCAAACTTAGTTAAAAAAAAGTCATTTAACCCTTTTCACAGTGAGATCTACGCGATATGGCCAAGAAATGTAATTTTGATGTTAACTCCCAAACCGCTGCGCAGAAGTCAACCAAACTTCACCCAATAGTGTATTGTATCACAATCTAGTAGTTACATTTGGAAATTTGGTTCTAGGACATTTGATTTGAGCGCAATCCTCAAACTTAGTTTAAAAAAGTCATTTAAGCCTTTTCACAGTGAGATCTACGCGATATGGCCGAGAAATGTAATTTTGATGTTAACTCCCAAACCGCTGCGCAGAAGTCAACCAAACTTCACCCAATAGTGTATTGTATCACAATCTAGTAGTTACATTTGGAAATTTGGTTCTAGGACATTTGGTTTGAGCGCAATCCTCAAACTTAGTTAAAAAAAAAGTCATTTAAGCCTTTTCACAGTGAGATCTACGCGATATGGCCGAGAAATGTAATTTTGATGTTAACTCCCAAACCGCTGCGCAGAAGTCAACCAAACTTCACCCAATAGTGTATTGTATCACAATCTAGTAGTTACATTTGGAAATTTGGTTCTAGGACATTTGATTTGAGCGCAATCCTCAAACTTAGTTTAAAAAAGTCATTTAAGCCTTTTCACAGTGAGATCTACGCGATATTGCAGAGAAATGTAATTTTTATGTTAACTCCTAAACCGCTGCGCAGAAGTCAACCAAACTTCACCCAATAGTGTATTGTATCACAATCCAGTAGTTACATTTGGAAATTTGGTTCTAGGACATTGGGTTTGAGCGCAATCATCAAACTTAGTTAAAAAAAAGTCATTTAAGCCTTTTCACAGTGAGATCTACGCGATATGGCCGAGAAATGTAATTTTGATGTTAACTCCCAAACCGCTGCGCAGAAGTCAACCAAACTTCACCCATTAGTGTATTTTATCACAATCTAGTTGTTACATTTGGAAATTTGGTTCTAGGACATTTGGTTTGAGCGCAATCCTCAAACTTAGTTAAAAAAAAGTCATTTAACCCTTTTCACAGTGAGATCTACGCGATATGGCCGAGAAATGTAATTTTGATGTTAACTCCCAAACCGCTGCGCAGAAGTCAACCAAACTTCACCCAATAGTGTATTGTATCACAATCTAGTAGTTACATTTGGAAATTTGGTTCTAGGACATTTGGTTTGAGCGCAATCCTCAAACTTAGTTAAAAAAAAGTCATTTAACCCTTTTCACAGTGAGATCTACGCGATATGGCCAAGAAATGTAATTTTGATGTTAACTCCCAAACCGCTGCGCAGAAGTCAACCAAACTTCACCCAATAGTGTATTGTATCACAATCTAGTAGTTACATTTGGAAATTTGGTTCTAGGACATTTGGTTTGAGCGCAATCCTCAAACTTAGTTAAAAAAAAAAGTCATTTAAGCCTTTTCACAGTGAGATCTACGCGATATGGCCGAGAAATGTAATTTTGATGTTAACTCCCAAACCGCTACGCAGAAGTCAACCAAACTTCACCCAAAAGTGTATTGTATCAAAATCTAGTAGTTACATTTGGAAATTTGGTTCTAGGACATTTGGTTTGAGCGCAATCATCAAACTTAGTTAAAAAAAAGTCATTTAACCCTTTTCACAGTGAGATCTACGCGATATGGCCAAGAAATGTAATTTTGATGTTAACTCCCAAACCGCTGCGCAGAAGTCAACCAAACTTCACCCAATAGTGTATTGTATCACAATCTAGTAGTTACATTTGGAAATTTGGTTCTAGGACATTTGGTTTGAGCGCAATCCTCAAACTTAGTTAAAAAAAAAGTCATTTAAGCCTTTTCACAGTGAGATCTACGCGATATTGCAGAGAAATGTAATTTTTATGTTAACTCCTAAACCGCTGCGCAGAAGTCAACCAAACTTCACCCAATAGTGTATTGTATCACAATCTAGTAGTTACATTTGGAAATTTGGTTCTAGGACATTTGATTTGAGCGCAATCCTCAAACTTAGTTTAAAAAAGTCATTTAAGCCTTTTCACAGTGAGATCTACGCGATATGGCCGAGAAATGTAATTTTGATGTTAACTCCCAAACCGCTGCGCAGAATTCAACCAAACTTCACCCAATAGTGTAGTATATCACAATCCAGTAGTTACATTTGGAAATTTGGTTCTAGGACATTGGGTTTGAGCGCAATCATCAAACTTAGTTAAAAAAAAGTCATTTAAGCCTTTTCACACTGAGATCTACGCGATATGGCCGAGAAATGTAATTTTGATGTTAACTCCCAAACCGCTGCGCAGAAGTCAACCAAACTTCACCCATTAGTGTATTTTATCACAATCTAGTTGTTACATTTGGAAATTTGGTTCTAGGACATTTGGTTTGAGCGCAATCCTCAAACTTAGTTAAAAAAAAGTCATTTAACCCTTTTCACAGTGAGATCTACGCGATATGGCCGAGAAATGTAATTTTGATGTTAACTCCCAAACCGCTGCGCAGAAGTCAACCAAACTTCACCCAATAGTGTATTGTATCACAATCTAGTAGTTACATTTGGAAATTTGGTTCTAGGACATTTGGTTTGAGCGCAATCCTCAAACTTAGTTAAAAAAAAGTCATTTAACCCTTTTCACAGTGAGATCTACGCGATATGGCCAAGAAATGTAATTTTGATGTTAACTCCCAAACCGCTGCGCAGAAGTCAACCAAACTTCACCCAATAGTGTATTGTATCACAATCTAGTAGTTACATTTGGAAATTTGGTTCTAGGACATTTGGTTTGAGCGCAATCCTCAAACTTAGTTAAAAAAAAGTCATTTAAGCCTTTTCACAGTGAGATCTACGCGATATGGCCGAGAAATGTAATTTTGATGTTAACTCCCAAACCGCTGCGCAGAAGTCAACCAAACTTCACCCAATAGTGTATTGTATCACAATCTAGTAGTTACATTTGGAAATTTGGTTCTAGGACATTTGGTTTGAGCGCAATCCTCAAACTTAGTTAAAAAAAAAGTCATTTAAGCCTTTTCACAGTGAGATCTACGCGATATGGCCGAGAAATGTAATTTTGATGTTAACTCCCAAACCGCTGCGCAGAAGTCATCCAAACTTCACCCAATAGTGTATTGTATCACAATCTAGTAGTTACATTTGGAAATTTGGTTCTAGGACATTTGATTTGAGCGCAATCCTCAAACTTAGTTAAAAAAAAAGTCATTTAAGCCTTTTCACAGTGAGATCTACGCGATATGGCCGAGAAATGTAATTTTGATGTTAACTCCCAAACCGCTGCGCAGAAGTCAACCAAACTTCACCCAATAGTGTATTGTATCACAATCTAGTAGTTACATTTGGAAATTTGGTTCTAGGACATTTGATTTGAGCGCAATCCTCAAACTTAGTTTAAAAAAGTCATTTAAGCCTTTTCACAGTGAGATCTACGCGATATTGCAGAGAAATGTAATTTTTATGTTAACTCCTAAACCGCTGCGCAGAAGTCAACCAAACTTCACCCAATAGTGTATTGTATCACAATCTAATAGTTACATTTGGAAATTTGGTTCTAGGACATTTGGTTTGAGCGCAATCCTCAAACTTAGTTAAAAAAAAGTCATTTAAGCCTTTTCACAGTGAGATCTACGCGATATGGCCGAGAAATGTAATTTTGATGTTAACTCCCAAACCGCTGCGCAGAATTCAACCAAACTTCACCCAATAGTGTAGTATATCACAATCCAGTAGTTACATTTGGAAATTTGGTTCTAGGACATTGGGTTTGAGCGCAATCATCAAACTTAGTTAAAAAAAAGTCATTTAAGCCTTTTCACACTGAGATCTACGCGATATGGCCGAGAAATGTAATTTTGATGTTAACTCCCAAACCGCTGCGCAGAAGTCAACCAAACTTCACCCATTAGTGTATTTTATCACAATCTAGTTGTTACATTTGGAAATTTGGTTCTAGGACATTTGGTTTGAGCGCAATCCTCAAACTTAGTTAAAAAAAAGTCATTTAACCCTTTTCACAGTGAGATCTACGCGATATGGCCGAGAAATGTAATTTTGATGTTAACTCCCAAACCGCTGCGCAGAAGTCAACCAAACTTCACCCAATAGTGTATTGTATCACAATCTAGTAGTTACATTTGGAAATTTGGTTCTAGGACATTTGGTTTGAGCGCAATCCTCAAACTTAGTTAAAAAAAAAAGTCATTTAGGCCTTTTCACAGTGAGATCTACGCGATATGGCCGAGAAATGTAATTTTGATGTTAACTCCCAAACCGCTACGCAGAAGTCAACCAAACTTCACCCAAAAGTGTATTGTATCAAAATCTAGTAGTTACATTTGGAAATTTGGTTCTAGGACATTTGGTTTGAGCGCAATCCTCAAACTTAGTTAAAAAAAAAAGTCATTTAAGCCTTTTCACAGTGAGATCTACGCGATATGGCCGAGAAATGTAATTTTGATGTTAACTCCCAAACCGCTACGCAGAAGTCAACCAAACTTCACCCAAAAGTGTATTGTATCAAAATCTAGTAGTTACATTTGGAAATTTGGTTCTAGGACATTTGGTTTGAGCGCAATCATCAAACTTAGTTAAAAAAAAGTCATTTAACCCTTTTCACAGTGAGATCTACGCGATATGGCCAAGAAATGTAATTTTGATGTTAACTCCCAAACCGCTGCGCAGAAGTCAACCAAACTTCACCCAATAGTGTATTGTATCACAATCTAGTAGTTACATTTGGAAATTTGGTTCTAGGACATTTGGTTTGAGCGCAATCCTCAAACTTAGTTAAAAAAAAAGTCATTTAAGCCTTTTCACAGTGAGATCTACGCGATATGGCCGAGAAATGTAATTTTGATGTTAACTCCCAAACCGCTGCGCAGAAGTCAACCAAACTTCACCCAATAGTGTATTGTATCACAATCTAGTAGTTACATTTGGAAATTTGGTTCTAGGACATTTGATTTGAGCGCAATCCTCAAACTTAGTTTAAAAAAGTCATTTAAGCCTTTTCACAGTGAGATCTACGCGATATTGCAGAGAAATGTAATTTTTATGTTAACTCCTAAACCGCTGCGCAGAAGTCAACCAAACTTCACCCAATAGTGTATTGTATCACAATCTAGTAGTTACATTTGGAAATTTGGTTCTAGGACATTTGATTTGAGCGCAATCCTCAAACTTAGTTTAAAAAAGTCATTTAAGCCTTTTCACAGTGAGATCTACGCGATATTGCAGAGAAATGTAATTTTTATGTTAACTCCTAAACCGCTGCGCAGAAGTCAACCAAACTTCACCCAATAGTGTATTGTATCACAATCTAGTAGTTACATTTGGAAATTTGGTTCTAGGACATTTGGTTTGAGCGCAATCCTCAAACTTAGTTAAAAAAAAAAGTCATTTAAGCCTTTTCACAGTGAGATCTACGCGATATGGCCGAGAAATGTAATTTTGATGTTAACTCCCAAACCGCTGCGCAGAATTCAACCAAACTTCACCCAATAGTGTAGTATATCACAATCCAGTAGTTACATTTGGAAATTTGGTTCTAGGACATTGGGTTTGAGCGCAATCATCAAACTTAGTTAAAAAAAAGTCATTTAAGCCTTTTCACACTGAGATCTACGCGATATGGCCGAGAAATGTAATTTTGATGTTAACTCCCAAACCGCTGCGCAGAAGTCAACCAAACTTCACCCATTAGTGTATTTTATCACAATCTAGTTGTTACATTTGGAAATTTGGTTCTAGGACATTTGGTTTGAGCGCAATCCTCAAACTTAGTTAAAAAAAAGTCATTTAACCCTTTTCACAGTGAGATCTACGCGATATGGCCGAGAAATGTAATTTTGATGTTAACTCCCAAACCGCTGCGCAGAAGTCAACCAAACTTCACCCAATAGTGTATTGTATCACAATCTAGTAGTTACATTTGGAAATTTGGTTCTAGGACATTTGGTTTGAGCGCAATCCTCAAACTTAGTTAAAAAAAAAAGTCATTTAGGCCTTTTCACAGTGAGATCTACGCGATATGGCCGAGAAATGTAATTTTGATGTTAACTCCCAAACCGCTACGCAGAAGTCAACCAAACTTCACCCAAAAGTGTATTGTATCAAAATCTAGTAGTTACATTTGGAAATTTGGTTCTAGGACATTTGGTTTGAGCGCAATCATCAAACTTAGTTAAAAAAAGTCATTTAAGCCTTTTCACACTGAGATCTACGCGATATGGCCGAGAAATGTAATTTTGATGTTAACTCCCAAACCGCTGCGCAGAAGTCAACCAAACTTCACCCAATAGTGTATTGTATCACAATCTAGTAGTTACATTTGTAAATTTGGTTCTAGGACATTTGGTTTGAGCGCAATCCTCAAACTTAGTTAAAAAAAAGTCATTTAACCCTTTTCACAGTGAGATCTACGCGATATGGCCAAGAAATGTAATTTTGATGTTAACTCCCAAACCGCTGCGCAGAAGTCAACCAAACTTCACCCAATAGTGTATTGTATCACAATCTAGTAGTTACATTTGGAAATTTGGTTCTAGGACATTTGGTTTGAGCGCAATCCTCAAACTTAGTTAAAAAAAAAAGTCATTTAAGCCTTTTCACAGTGAGATCTACGCGATATGGCCGAGAAATGTAATTTTGATGTTAACTCCCAAACCGCTACGCAGAAGTCAACCAAACTTCACCCGAAAGTGTATTGTATCAAAATCTAGTAGTTACATTTGGAAATTTGGTTCTAGGACATTTGGTTTGAGCGCAATCATCAAACTTAGTTAAAAAAAAGTCATTTAACCCTTTTCACAGTGAGATCTACGCGATATGGCCAAGAAATGTAATTTTGATGTTAACTCCCAAACCGCTGCGCAGAAGTCAACCAAACTTCACCCAATAGTGTATTGTATCACAATCTAGTAGTTACATTTGGAAATTTGGTTCTAGGACATTTGGTTTGAGCGCAATCCTCAAACTTAGTTAAAAAAAAAAGTCATTTAAGCCTTTTCACAGTGAGATCTACGCGATATGGCCGAGAAATGTAATTTTGATGTTAACTCCCAAACCGCTGCGCAGAAGTCAACCAAACTTCACCCAATAGTGTATTGTATCACAATCTAGTAGTTACATTTGGAAATTTGGTTCTAGGACATTTGGTTTGAGCGCAATCCTCAAACTTAGTTAAAAAAAAGTCATTTAAGCCTTTTCACAGTGAGATCTACGCGATATGGCCGAGAAATGTAATTTTGATGTTAACTCCCAAACCGCTGCGCAGAAGTCAACCAAACTTCACCCAATAGTGTATTGTATCACAATCTAGTAGTTACATTTGGAAATTTGGTTCTAGGACATTTGATTTGAGCGCAATCCTCAAACTTAGTTAAAAAAAGTCATTTAAGCCTTTTCACAGTGAGATCTACGCGATATGGCAGAGAAATGTAATTTTTATGTTAACTCCCAAACCGCTACGCAGAAGTCAACCAAACTTCACCCAAAAGTGTATTGTTTCACAATCTAGTAGTTACATTTGGAAATTTGGTTCTAGGACATTTGGTTTGAGCGCAATCCTCAAACTTAGTTAAAAAAAAGTCATTTAAGCCTTTTCACAGTGAGATCTACGCGATATTGCAGAGAAATGTAATTTTTATGTTAACTCCTAAACCGCTGCGCAGAAGTCAACCAAACTTCACCCAATAGTGTATTGTATCACAATCTAGTAGTTACATTTGGAAATTTGGTTCTAGGACATTTGGTTTGAGCGCAATCCTCAAACTTAGTTAAAAAAAAGTCATTTAACCCTTTTCACAGTGAGATCTACGCGATATGGCCAAGAAATGTAATTTTGATGTTAACTCCCAAACCGCTGCGCAGAAGTCAACCAAACTTCACCCAATAGTGTATTGTATCACAATCTAGTAGTTACATTTGGAAATTTGGTTCTAGGACATTTGGTTTGAGCGCAATCCTCAAACTTAGTTAAAAAAAAGTCATTTAACCCTTTTCACAGTGAGATCTACGCGATATGGCCAAGAAATGTAATTTTGATGTTAACTCCCAAACCGCTGCGCAGAAGTCAACCAAACTTCACCCAAAAGTGTATTGTATCAAAATCTAGTAGTTACATTTGGAAATTTGGTTCTAGGACATTTGATTTGAGCGCAATCCTCAAACTTAGTTTAAAAAAGTCATTTAAGCCTTTTCACAGTGAGATCTACGCGATATGGCCGAGAAATGTAATTTTTATGTTAACTCCTAAACCGCTGCGCAGAAGTCAACCAAACTTCACCCAATAGTGTATTGTATCACAATCTAGTAGTTACATTTGGAAATTTGGTTCTAGGACATTTGGTTTGAGCGCAATCCTCAAACTTAGTTAAAAAAAAGTCATTTAACCCTTTTCACAGTGAGATCTACGCGATATGGCCAAGAAATGTAATTTTGATGTTAACTCCCAAACCGCTGCGCAGAAGTCAACCAAACTTCACCCAATAGTGTATTGTATCACAATCTAGTAGTTACATTTGGAAATTTGGTTCTAGGACATTTGGTTTGAGCGCAATCCTCAAACTTAGTTAAAAAAAAAAGTCATTTAGGCCTTTTCACAGTGAGATCTACGAGATATGGCCGAGAAATGTAATTTTGATGTTAACTCCCAAACCGCTACGCAGAAGTCAACCAAACTTCACCCAAAAGTGTATTGTATCAAAATCTAGTAGTTACATTTGGAAATTTGGTTCTAGGACATTTGGTTTGAGCGCAATCATCAAACTTAGTTAAAAAAAGTCATTTAAGCCTTTTCACACTGAGATCTACGCGATATGGCCGAGAAATGTAATTTTGATGTTAACTCCCAAACCGCTGCGCAGAAGTCAACCAAACTTCACCCAATAGTGTATTGTATCACAATCTAGTAGTTACATTTGGAAATTTGGTTCTAGGACATTTGGTTTGAGCGCAATCCTCAAACTTAGTTAAAAAAAAGTCATTTAACCCTTTTCACAGTGAGATCTACGCGATATGGCCGAGAAATGTAATTTTGATGTTAACTCCCAAACCGCTACGCAGAAGTCAACCAAAATTCACCCAAAAGTGTATTGTATCAAAATCTAGTAGTTACATTTGGAAATTTGGTTCTAGGACATTTGGTTTGAGCGCAATCATCAAACTTAGTTAAAAAAAGTCATTTAAGCCTTTTCACACTGAGATCTACGCGATATGGCCGAGAAATGTAATTTTGATGTTAACTCCCAAACCGCTGCGCAGAAGTCAACCAAACTTCACCCAATAGTGTATTGTATCACAATCTAGTAGTTACATTTGGAAATTTGGTTCTAGGACATTTGGTTTGAGCGCAATCCTCAAACTTAGTTAAAAAAAAGTCATTTAACCCTTTTCACAGTGAGATCTACGCGATATGGCCAAGAAATGTAATTTTGATGTTAACTCCCAAACCGCTGCGCAGAAGTCAACCAAACTTCACCCAATAGTGTATTGTATCACAATCTAGTAGTTACATTTGGAAATTTGGTTCTAGGACATTTGGTTTGAGCGCAATCCTCAAACTTAGTTAAAAAAAAGTCATTTAAGCCTTTTCACAGTGAGATCTACGCGATATGGCCGAGAAATGTAATTTTGATGTTAACTCCCAAACCGCTGCGCAGAAGTCAACCAAACTTCACCCAATAGTGTATTGTATCACAATCTAGTAGTTACATTTGGAAATTTGGTTCTAGGACATTTGATTTGAGCGCAATCCTCAAACTTAGTTAAAAAAAGTCATTTAAGCCTTTTCACAGTGAGATCTACGCGATATGGCAGAGAAATGTAATTTTTATGTTAACTCCCAAACCGCTACGCAGAAGTCAACCAAACTTCACCCAAAAGTGTATTGTTTCACAATCTAGTAGTTACATTTGGAAATTTGGTTCTAGGACATTTGGTTTGAGCGCAATCCTCAAACTTAGTTAAAAAAAAGTCATTTAAGCCTTTTCACAGTGAGATCTACGCGATATGGCCGAGAAATGTAATTTTGATGTTAACTCCCAAACCGCTGCGCAGAAGTCAACCAAACTTCACCCAATAGTGTATTGTATCACAATCTAGTAGTTACATTTGGAAATTTGGTTCTAGGACATTTGGTTTGAGCGCAATCCTCAAACTTAGTTAAAAAAAAGTCATTTAAGCCTTTTCACAGTGAGATCTACGCGATATGGCCGAGAAATGTAATTTTGATGTTAACTCCCAAACCGCTGCGCAGAAGTCAACCAAACTTCACCCAATAGTGTATTGTATCACAATCTAGTAGTTACATTTGGAAATTTGGTTCTAGGACATTTGGTTTGAGCGCAATCCTCAAACTTAGTTAAAAAAAAGTCATTTAAGCCTTTTCACAGTGAGATCTACGCGATATGGCCGAGAAATGTAATTTTGATGTTAACTCCCAAACCGCTGCGCAGAAGTCAACCAAACTTCACCCAATAGTGTATTGTATCACAATCTAGTAGTTACATTTGGAAATTTGGTTCTAGGACATTTGGTTTGAGCGCAATCCTCAAACTTAGTTAAAAAAAAAGTCATTTAAGCCTTTTCACAGTGAGATCTACGCGATATGGCCGAGAAATGTAATTTTGATGTTAACTCCCAAACCGCTGCGCAGAAGTCAACCAAACTTCACCCAATAGTGTATTGTATCACAATCTAGTAGTTACATTTGGAAATTTGGTTCTAGGACATTTGATTTGAGCGCAATCCTCAAACTTAGTTTAAAAAAGTCATTTAAGCCTTTTCACAGTGAGATCTACGCGATATGGCCGAGAAATGTAATTTTGATGTTAACTCCCAAACCGCTGCGCAGAAGTCAACCAAACTTCACCCAATAGTGTATTGTATCACAATCTAGTAGTTACATTTGGAAATTTGGTTCTAGGACATTTGGTTTGAGCGCAATCCTCAAACTTAGTTAAAAAAAAAGTCATTTAAGCCTTTTCACAGTGAGATCTACGCGATATGGCCGAGAAATGTAATTTTGATGTTAACTCCCAAACCGCTGCGCAGAAGTCAACCAAACTTCACCCAATAGTGTATTGTATCACAATCTAGTAGTTACATTTGTAAATTTGGTTCTAGGACATTTGATTTGAGCGCAATCCTCAAACTTAGTTTAAAAAAGTCATTTAAGCCTTTTCACAGTGAGATCTACGCGATATTGCAGAGAAATGTAATTTTTATGTTAACTCCTAAACCGCTGCGCAGAAGTCAACCAAACTTCACCCAATAGTGTATTGTATCACAATCTAGTAGTTACATTTGGAAATTTGGTTCTAGGACATTTGATTTGAGCGCAATCCTCAAACTTAGTTTAAAAAAGTCATTTAAGCCTTTTCACAGTGAGATCTACGCGATATTGCAGAGAAATGTAATTTTTATGTTAACTCCTAAACCGCTGCGCAGAAGTCAACCAAACTTCACCCAATAGTGTATTGTATCACAATCTAGTAGTTACATTTGGAAATTTGGTTCTAGGACATTTGGTTTGAGCGCAATCCTCAAACTTAGTTAAAAAAAAGTCATTTAAGCCTTTTCACAGTGAGATCTACGCGATATGGCCGAGAAATGTAATTTTGATGTTAACTCCCAAACCGCTGCGCAGAATTCAACCAAACTTCACCCAATAGTGTAGTATATCACAATCCAGTAGTTACATTTGGAAATTTGGTTCTAGGACATTGGGTTTGAGCGCAATCATCAAACTTAGTTAAAAAAAAGTCATTTAAGCCTTTTCACAGTGAGATCTACGCGATATGGCCGAGAAATGTAATTTTGATGTTAACTCCCAAACCGCTGCGCAGAAGTCAACCAAACTTCACCCATTAGTGTATTTTATCACAATCTAGTTGTTACATTTGGAAATTTGGTTCTAGGACATTTGGTTTGAGCGCAATCCTCAAACTTAGTTAAAAAAAAGTCATTTAACCCTTTTCACAGTGAGATCTACGCGATATTCCCGAGAAATGTAATTTTGATGTTAACTCCCAAACCGCTGCGCAGAAGTCAACCAAACTTCACCCAATAGTGTATTGTATCACAATCTAGTAGTTACATTTGGAAATTTGGTTCTAGGACATTTGGTTTGAGCGCAATCCTCAAACTTAGTTAAAAAAAAAAGTCATTTAGGCCTTTTCACAGTGAGATCTACGCGATATGGCCGAGAAATGTAATTTTGATGTTAACTCCCAAACCGCTACGCAGAAGTCAACCAAACTTCACCCAAAAGTGTATTGTATCAAAATCTAGTAGTTACATTTGGAAATTTGGTTCTAGGACATTTGGTTTGAGCGCAATCATCAAACTTAGTTAAAAAAAGTCATTTAAGCCTTTTCACACTGAGATCTACGCGATATGGCCGAGAAATGTAATTTTGATGTTAACTCCCAAACCGCTGCGCAGAAGTCAACCAAACTTCACCCAATAGTGTATTGTATCACAATCTAGTAGTTACATTTGGAAATTTGGTTCTAGGACATTTGGTTTGAGCGCAATCCTCAAACTTAGTTAAAAAAAAGTCATTTAACCCTTTTCACAGTGAGATCTACGCGATATGGCCAAGAAATGTAATTTTGATGTTAACTCCCAAACCGCTGCGCAGAAGTCAACCAAACTTCACCCAATAGTGTATTGTATCACAATCTAGTAGTTACATTTGGAAATTTGGTTCTAGGACATTTGGTTTGAGCGCAATCCTCAAACTTAGTTAAAAAAAAAAGTCATTTAAGCCTTTTCACAGTGAGATCTACGCGATATGGCCGAGAAATGTAATTTTGATGTTAACTCCCAAACCGCTACGCAGAAGTCAACCAAACTTCACCCAAAAGTGTATTGTATCAAAATCTAGTAGTTACATTTGGAAATTTGGTTCTAGGACATTTGGTTTGAGCGCAATCATCAAACTTAGTTAAAAAAAAGTCATTTAACCCTTTTCACAGTGAGATCTACGCGATATGGCCAAGAAATGTAATTTTGATGTTAACTCCCAAACCGCTGCGCAGAAGTCAACCAAACTTCACCCAATAGTGTATTGTATCACAATCTAGTAGTTACATTTGGAAATTTGGTTCTAGGACATTTGGTTTGAGCGCAATCCTCAAACTTAGTTAAAAAAAAAGTCATTTAAGCCTTTTCACAGTGAGATCTACGCGATATTGCAGAGAAATGTAATTTTTATGTTAACTCCTAAACCGCTGCGCAGAAGTCAACCAAACTTCACCCAATAGTGTATTGTATCACAATCTAGTAGTTACATTTGTAAATTTGGTTCTAGGACATTTGATTTGAGCGCAATCCTCAAACTTAGTTTAAAAAAGTCATTTAAGCCTTTTCACAGTGAGATCTACGCGATATGGCCGAGAAATGTAATTTTTATGTTAACTCCTAAACCGCTGCGCAGAAGTCAACCAAACTTCACCCAATAGTGTATTGTATCACAATCTAGTAGTTACATTTGGAAATTTGGTTCTAGGACATTTGGTTTGAGCGCAATCCTCAAACTTAGTTAAAAAAAAGTCATTTAACCCTTTTCACAGTGAGATCTACGCGATATGGCCAAGAAATGTAATTTTGATGTTAACTCCCAAACCGCTGCGCAGAAGTCAACCAAACTTCACCCAATAGTGTATTGTATCACAATCTAGTAGTTACATTTGGAAATTTGGTTCTAGGACATTTGGTTTGAGCGCAATCCTCAAACTTAGTTAAAAAAAAAAGTCATTTAGGCCTTTTCACAGTGAGATCTACGAGATATGGCCGAGAAATGTAATTTTGATGTTAACTCCCAAACCGCTACGCAGAAGTCAACCAAACTTCACCCAAAAGTGTATTGTATCAAAATCTAGTAGTTACATTTGGAAATTTGGTTCTAGGACATTTGGTTTGAGCGCAATCATCAAACTTAGTTAAAAAAAGTCATTTAAGCCTTTTCACACTGAGATCTACGCGATATGGCCGAGAAATGTAATTTTGATGTTAACTCCCAAACCGCTGCGCAGAAGTCAACCAAACTTCACCCAATAGTGTATTGTATCACAATCTAGTAGTTACATTTGGAAATTTGGTTCTAGGACATTTGGTTTGAGCGCAATCCTCAAACTTAGTTAAAAAAAAGTCATTTAACCCTTTTCACAGTGAGATCTACGCGATATGGCCAAGAAATGTAATTTTTATGTTAACTCCTAAACCGCTGCGCAGAAGTCAACCAAACTTCACCCAATAGTGTATTGTATCACAATCTAGTAGTTACATTTGGAAATTTGGTTCTAGGACATTTGATTTGAGCGCAATCCTCAAACTTAGTTTAAAAAAGTCATTTAAGCCTTTTCACAGTGAGATCTACGCGATATGGCCGAGAAATGTAATTTTTATGTTAACTCCTAAACCGCTGCGCAGAAGTCAACCAAACTTCACCCAATAGTGTATTGTATCACAATCTAGTAGTTACATTTGGAAATTTGGTTCTAGGACATTTGGTTTGAGCGCAATCCTCAAACTTAGTTAAAAAAAAGTCATTTAACCCTTTTCACAGTGAGATCTACGCGATATGGCCAAGAAATGTAATTTTGATGTTAACTCCCAAACCGCTGCGCAGAAGTCAACCAAACTTCACCCAATAGTGTATTGTATCACAATCTAGTAGTTACATTTGGAAATTTGGTTCTAGGACATTTGGTTTGAGCGCAATCCTCAAACTTAGTTAAAAAAAAAAGTCATTTAGGCCTTTTCACAGTGAGATCTACGAGATATGGCCGAGAAATGTAATTTTGATGTTAACTCCCAAACCGCTACGCAGAAGTCAACCAAACTTCACCCAAAAGTGTATTGTATCAAAATCTAGTAGTTACATTTGGAAATTTGGTTCTAGGACATTTGGTTTGAGCGCAATCATCAAACTTAGTTAAAAAAAGTCATTTAAGCCTTTTCACACTGAGATCTACGCGATATGGCCGAGAAATGTAATTTTGATGTTAACTCCCAAACCGCTGCGCAGAAGTCAACCAAACTTCACCCAATAGTGTATTGTATCACAATCTAGTAGTTACATTTGGAAATTTGGTTCTAGGACATTTGGTTTGAGCGCAATCCTCAAACTTAGTTAAAAAAAAGTCATTTAACCCTTTTCACAGTGAGATCTACGCGATATGGCCAAGAAATGTAATTTTGATGTTAACTCCCAAACCGCTGCGCAGAAGTCAACCAAACTTCACCCAATAGTGTATTGTATCACAATCTAGTAGTTACATTTGGAAATTTGGTTCTAGGACATTTGGTTTGAGCGCAATCCTCAAACTTAGTTAAAAAAAAAAGTTATTTAAGCCTTTTCACAGTGAGATCTACGCGATATGGCCGAGAAATGTAATTTTGATGTTAACTCCCAAACCGCTACGCAGAAGTCAACCAAAATTCACCCAAAAGTGTATTGTATCAAAATCTAGTAGTTACATTTGGAAATTTGGTTCTAGGACATTTGGTTTGAGCGCAATCATCAAACTTAGTTAAAAAAAAGTCATTTAAGCCTTTTCACAGTGAGATCTACGCGATATGGCCGAGAAATGTAATTTTGATGTTAACTCCCAAACCGCTGCGCAGAAGTCAACCAAACTTCACCCAATAGTGTATTGTATCACAATCTAGTAGTTACATTTGGAAATTTGGTTCTAGGACATTTGGTTTGAGCGCAATCATCAAACTTAGTTAAAAAAAGTCATTTAAGCCTTTTCACACTGAGATCTACGCGATATGGCCGAGAAATGTAATTTTGATGTTAACTCCCAAACCGCTGCGCAGAAGTCAACCAAACTTCACCCAATAGTGTATTGTATCACAATCTAGTAGTTACATTTGGAAATTTGGTTCTAGGACATTTGGTTTGAGCGCAATCCTCAAACTTAGTTAAAAAAAAGTCATTTAACCCTTTTCACAGTGAGATCTACGCGATATGGCCAAGAAATGTAATTTTGATGTTAACTCCCAAACCGCTGCGCAGAAGTCAACCAAACTTCACCCAATAGTGTATTGTATCACAATCTAGTAGTTACATTTGGAAATTTGGTTCTAGGACATTTGGTTTGAGCGCAATCCTCAAACTTAGTTAAAAAAAAAAGTTATTTAAGCCTTTTCACAGTGAGATCTACGCGATATGGCCGAGAAATGTAATTTTGATGTTAACTCCCAAACCGCTACGCAGAAGTCAACCAAAATTCACCCAAAAGTGTATTGTATCAAAATCTAGTAGTTACATTTGGAAATTTGGTTCTAGGACATTTGGTTTGAGCGCAATCATCAAACTTAGTTAAAAAAAAGTCATTTAAGCCTTTTCACAGTGAGATCTACGCGATATGGCCGAGAAATGTAATTTTGATGTTAACTCCCAAACCGCTGCGCAGAAGTCAACCAAACTTCACCCAATAGTGTATTGTATCACAATCTAGTAGTTACATTTGGAAATTTGGTTCTAGGACATTTGGTTTGAGCGCAATCCTCAAACTTAGTTAAAAAAAAGTCATTTAAGCCTTTTCACAGTGAGATCTACGCGATATGGCCGAGAAATGTAATTTTGATGTTAACTCCCAAACCGCTGCGCAGAAGTCAACCAAACTTCACCCAATAGTGTATTGTATCACAATCTAGTAGTTACATTTGGAAATTTGGTTCTAGGACATTTGATTTGAGCGCAATCCTCAAACTTAGTTAAAAAAAGTCATTTAAGCCTTTTCACAGTGAGATCTACGCGATATGGCAGAGAAATGTAATTTTTATGTTAACTCCCAAACCGCTACGCAGAAGTCAACCAAACTTCACCCAAAAGTGTATTGTTTCACAATCTAGTAGTTACATTTGGAAATTTGGTTCTAGGACATTTGGTTTGAGCGCAATCCTCAAACTTAGTTAAAAAAAAGTCATTTAAGCCTTTTCACAGTGAGATCTACGCGATATTGCAGAGAAATGTAATTTGTATGTTAACTCCTAAACCGCTGCGCAGAAGTCAACCAAACTTCACCCAATAGTGTATTGTATCACAATCTAGTAGTTACATTTGGAAATTTGGTTCTAGGACATTTGGTTTGAGCGCAATCCTCAAACTTAGTTAAAAAAAAGTCATTTAACCCTTTTCACAGTGAGATCTACGCGATATGGCCAAGAAATGTAATTTTGATGTTAACTCCCAAACCGCTGCGCAGAAGTCAACCAAACTTCACCCAATAGTGTATTGTATCACAATCTAGTAGTTACATTTGGAAATTTGGTTCTAGGACATTTGGTTTGAGCGCAATCCTCAAACTTAGTTAAAAAAAAAAGTCATTTAGGCCTTTTCACAGTGAGATCTACGAGATATGGCCGAGAAATGTAATTTTGATGTTAACTCCCAAACCGCTACGCAGAAGTCAACCAAACTTCACCCAAAAGTGTATTGTATCAAAATCTAGTAGTTACATTTGGAAATTTGGTTCTAGGACATTTGGTTTGAGCGCAATCATCCAACTTAGTTAAAAAAAAGTCATTTAAGCCTTTTCACACTGAGATCTACGCGATATGGCCGAGAAATGTAATTTTGATGTTAACTCCCAAACCGCTGCGCAGAAGTCAACCAAACTTCACCCAATAGTGTATTGTATCACAATCTAGTAGTTACATTTGGAAATTTGGTTCTAGGACATTTGGTTTGAGCGCAATCCTCAAACTTAGTTAAAAAAAAGTCATTTAACCCTTTTCACAGTGAGATCTACGCGATATGGCCAAGAAATGTAATTTTGATGTTAACTCCCAAACCGCTGCGCAGAAGTCAACCAAACTTCACCCAATAGTGTATTGTATCACAATCTAGTAGTTACATTTGGAAATTTGGTTCTAGGACATTTGGTTTGAGCGCAATCCTCAAACTTAGTTAAAAAAAAGTCATTTAAGCCTTTTCACAGTGAGATCTACGCGATATGGCCGAGAAATGTAATTTTGATGTTAACTCCCAAACCGCTGCGCAGAAGTCAACCAAACTTCACCCAATAGTGTATTGTATCACAATCTAGTAGTTACATTTGGAAATTTGGTTCTAGGACATTTGATTTGAGCGCAATCCTCAAACTTAGTTAAAAAAAGTCATTTAAGCCTTTTCACAGTGAGATCTACGCGATATGGCAGAGAAATGTAATTTTTATGTTAACTCCCAAACCGCTACGCAGAAGTCAACCAAACTTCACCCAAAAGTGTATTGTTTCACAATCTAGTTGTTACATTTGGAAATTTGGTTCTAGGGCATTTGGTTTGAGCGCAATCCTCAAACTTAGTTAAAAAAAAGTCATTTAAGCCTTTTCACAGTGAGATCTACGCGATATGGCCGAGAAATGTAATTTTGATGTTAACTCCCAAACCGCTGCGCAGAAGTCAACCAAACTTCACCCAATAGTGTATTGTATCACAATCTAGTAGTTACATTTGGAAATTTGGTTCTAGGACATTTGGTTTGAGCGCAATCCTCAAACTTAGTTAAAAAAAAGTCATTTAAGCCTTTTCACAGTGAGATCTACGCGATATGGCCGAGAAATGTAATTTTGATGTTAACTCCCAAACCGCTGCGCAGAAGTCAACCAAACTTCACCCAATAGTGTATTGTATCACAATCTAGTAGTTACATTTGGAAATTTGGTTCTAGGACATTTGGTTTGAGCGCAATCCTCAAACTTAGTTAAAAAAAAGTCATTTAAGCCTTTTCACAGTGAGATCTACGCGATATGGCCGAGAATAGTAATTTTGATGTTAACTCCCAAACCGCTGCGCAGAAGTCAACCAAACTTCACCCAATAGTGTATTGTATCACAATCTAGTAGTTACATTTGGAAATTTGGTTCTAGGACATTTGGTTTGAGCGCAATCCTCAAACTTAGTTAAAAAAAAAGTCATTTAAGCCTTTTCACAGTGAGATCTACGCGATATGGCCGAGAAATGTAATTTTGATGTTAACTCCCAAACCGCTGCGCAGAAGTCAACCAAACTTCACCCAATAGTGTATTGTATCACAATCTAGTAGTTACATTTGGAAATTTGGTTCTAGGACATTTGATTTGAGCGCAATCCTCAAACTTAGTTTAAAAAAGTCATTTAAGCCTTTTCACAGTGAGATCTACGCGATATGGCCGAGAAATGTAATTTTGATGTTAACTCCCAAACCGCTGCGCAGAAGTCAACCAAACTTCACCCAATAGTGTATTGTATCACAATCTAGTAGTTACATTTGGAAATTTGGTTCTAGGACATTTGGTTTGAGCGCAATCCTCAAACTTAGTTAAAAAAAAAGTCATTTAAGCCTTTTCACAGTGAGATCTACGCGATATGGCCGAGAAATGTAATTTTGATGTTAACTCCCAAACCGCTGCGCAGAAGTCAACCAAACTTCACCCAATAGTGTATTGTATCACAATCTAGTAGTTACATTTGGAAATTTGGTTCTAGGACATTTGATTTGAGCGCAATCCTCAAACTTAGTTTAAAAAAGTCATTTAAGCCTTTTCACAGTGAGATCTACGCGATATTGCAGAGAAATGTAATTTTTATGTTAACTCCTAAACCGCTGCGCAGAAGTCAACCAAACTTCACCCAATAGTGTATTGTATCACAATCTAGTAGTTACATTTGGAAATTTGGTTCTAGGACATTTGATTTGAGCGCAATCCTCAAACTTAGTTTAAAAAAGTCATTTAAGCCTTTTCACAGTGAGATCTACGCGATATTGCAGAGAAATGTAATTTTTATGTTAACTCCTAAACCGCTGCGCAGAAGTCAACCAAACTTCACCCAATAGTGTATTGTATCACAATCTAGTAGTTACATTTGGAAATTTGGTTCTAGGACATTTGGTTTGAGCGCAATCCTCAAACTTAGTTAAAAAAAAGTCATTTAAGCCTTTTCACAGTGAGATCTACGCGATATGGCCGAGAAATGTAATTTTGATGTTAACTCCCAAACCGCTGCGCAGAATTCAACCAAACTTCACCCAATAGTGTAGTATATCACAATCCAGTAGTTACATTTGGAAATTTGGTTCTAGGACATTGGGTTTGAGCGCAATCATCAAACTTAGTTAAAAAAAAGTCATTTAAGCCTTTTCACAGTGAGATCTACGCGATATGGCCGAGAAATGTAATTTTGATGTTAACTCCCAAACCGCTGCGCAGAAGTCAACCAAACTTCACCCATTAGTGTATTTTATCACAATCTAGTTGTTACATTTGGAAATTTGGTTCTAGGACATTTGGTTTGAGCGCAATCCTCAAACTTAGTTAAAAAAAAGTCATTTAACCCTTTTCACAGTGAGATCTACGCGATATGGCCGAGAAATGTAATTTTGATGTTAACTCCCAAACCGCTGCGCAGAAGTCAACCAAACTTCACCCAATAGTGTATTGTATCACAATCTATTAGTTACATTTGGAAATTTGGTTCTAGGACATTTGGTTTGAGTGCAATCATCCAACTTAGTTAAAAAAAGTCATTTAAGCCTTTTCACAGTGAGATCTACGCGATATGGCCGAGAAATGTAATTTTGATGTTAACTCCCAAACCGCTACGCAGAAGTCAACCAAACTTCACCCAAAAGTGTATTGTATCAAAATCTAGTAGTTACATTTGGAAATTTGGTTCTAGGACATTTGGTTTGAGCGCAATCATCAAACTTAGTTAAAAAAAGTCATTTAAGCCTTTTCACACTGAGATCTACGCGATATGGCCGAGAAATGTAATTTTGATGTTAACTCCCAAACCGCTGCGCAGAAGTCAACCAAACTTCACCCAATAGTGTATTGTATCACAATCTAGTAGTTACATTTGGAAATTTGGTTCTAGGACATTTGGTTTGAGCGCAATCCTCAAACTTAGTTAAAAAAAAGTCATTTAACCCTTTTCACAGTGAGATCTACGCGATATGGCCAAGAAATGTAATTTTGATGTTAACTCCCAAACCGCTGCGCAGAAGTCAACCAAACTTCACCCAATAGTGTATTGTATCACAATCTAGTAGTTACATTTGGAAATTTGGTTCTAGGACATTTGGTTTGAGCGCAATCCTCAAACTTAGTTAAAAAAAAAAGTCATTTAAGCCTTTTCACAGTGAGATCTACGCGATATGGCCGAGAAATGTAATTTTGATGTTAACTCCCAAACCGCTACGCAGAAGTCAACCAAACTTCACCCAAAAGTGTATTGTATCAAAATCTAGTAGTTACATTTGGAAATTTGGTTCTAGGACATTTGGTTTGAGCGCAATCATCAAACTTAGTTAAAAAAAAGTCATTTAACCCTTTTCACAGTGAGATCTACGCGATATGGCCAAGAAATGTAATTTTGATGTTAACTCCCAAACCGCTGCGCAGAAGTCAACCAAACTTCACCCAATAGTGTATTGTATCACAATCTAGTAGTTACATTTGGAAATTTGGTTCTAGGACATTTGGTTTGAGCGCAATCCTCAAACTTAGTTAAAAAAAAAGTCATTTAAGCCTTTTCACAGTGAGATCTACGCGATATGGCCGAGAAATGTAATTTTGATGTTAACTCCCAAACCGCTGCGCAGAAGTCAACCAAACTTCACCCAATAGTGTATTGTATCACAATCTAGTAGTTACATTTGGAAATTTGGTTCTAGGACATTTGGTTTGAGCGCAATCCTCAAACTTAGTTAAAAAAAAGTCATTTAAGCCTTTTCACAGTGAGATCTACGCGATATGGCCGAGAAATGTAATTTTGATGTTAACTCCCAAACCGCTGCGCAGAAGTCAACCAAACTTCACCCAATAGTGTATTGTATCACAATCTAGTAGTTACATTTGGAAATTTGGTTCTAGGACATTTGGTTTGAGCGCAATCCTCAAACTTAGTTAAAAAAAAGTCATTTAAGCCTTTTCACAGTGAGATCTACGCGATATGGCCGAGAATAGTAATTTTGATGTTAACTCCCAAACCGCTGCGCAGAAGTCAACCAAACTTCACCCAATAGTGTATTGTATCACAATCTAGTAGTTACATTTGGAAATTTGGTTCTAGGACATTTGGTTTGAGCGCAATCCTCAAACTTAGTTAAAAAAAAAGTCATTTAAGCCTTTTCACAGTGAGATCTACGCGATATGGCCGAGAAATGTAATTTTGATGTTAACTCCCAAACCGCTGCGCAGAAGTCAACCAAACTTCACCCAATAGTGTATTGTATCACAATCTAGTAGTTACATTTGGAAATTTGGTTCTAGGACATTTGATTTGAGCGCAATCCTCAAACTTAGTTTAAAAAAGTCATTTAAGCCTTTTCACAGTGAGATCTACGCGATATGGCCGAGAAATGTAATTTTGATGTTAACTCCCAAACCGCTGCGCAGAAGTCAACCAAACTTCACCCAATAGTGTATTGTATCACAATCTAGTAGTTACATTTGGAAATTTGGTTCTAGGACATTTGGTTTGAGCGCAATCCTCAAACTTAGTTAAAAAAAAAGTCATTTAAGCCTTTTCACAGTGAGATCTACGCGATATGGCCGAGAAATGTAATTTTGATGTTAACTCCCAAACCGCTGCGCAGAAGTCAACCAAACTTCACCCAATAGTGTATTGTATCACAATCTAGTAGTTACATTTGGAAATTTGGTTCTAGGACATTTGATTTGAGCGCAATCCTCAAACTTAGTTTAAAAAAGTCATTTAAGCCTTTTCACAGTGAGATCTACGCGATATTGCAGAGAAATGTAATTTTTATGTTAACTCCTAAACCGCTGCGCAGAAGTCAACCAAACTTCACCCAATAGTGTATTGTATCACAATCTAGTAGTTACATTTGGAAATTTGGTTCTAGGACATTTGATTTGAGCGCAATCCTCAAACTTAGTTTAAAAAAGTCATTTAAGCCTTTTCACAGTGAGATCTACGCGATATTGCAGAGAAATGTAATTTTTATGTTAACTCCTAAACCGCTGCGCAGAAGTCAACCAAACTTCACCCAATAGTGTATTGTATCACAATCTAGTAGTTACATTTGGAAATTTGGTTCTAGGACATTTGGTTTGAGCGCAATCCTCAAACTTAGTTAAAAAAAAGTCATTTAAGCCTTTTCACAGTGAGATCTACGCGATATGGCCGAGAAATGTAATTTTGATGTTAACTCCCAAACCGCTGCGCAGAATTCAACCAAACTTCACCCAATAGTGTAGTATATCACAATCCAGTAGTTACATTTGGAAATTTGGTTCTAGGACATTGGGTTTGAGCGCAATCATCAAACTTAGTTAAAAAAAAGTCATTTAAGCCTTTTCACAGTGAGATCTACGCGATATGGCCGAGAAATGTAATTTTGATGTTAACTCCCAAACCGCTACGCAGAAGTCAACCAAACTTCACCCAAAAGTGTATTGTATCAAAATCTAGTAGTTACATTTGGAAATTTGGTTCTAGGACATTTGGTTTGAGCGCAATCATCAAACTTAGTTAAAAAAAGTCATTTAAGCCTTTTCACACTGAGATCTACGCGATATGGCCGAGAAATGTAATTTTGATGTTAACTCCCAAACCGCTGCGCAGAAGTCAACCAAACTTCACCCAATAGTGTATTGTATCACAATCTAGTAGTTACATTTGGAAATTTGGTTCTAGGACATTTGGTTTGAGCGCAATCCTCAAACTTAGTTAAAAAAAAGTCATTTAACCCTTTTCACAGTGAGATCTACGCGATATGGCCAAGAAATGTAATTTTGATGTTAACTCCCAAACCGCTGCGCAGAAGTCAACCAAACTTCACCCAATAGTGTATTGTATCACAATCTAGTAGTTACATTTGGAAATTTGGTTCTAGGACATTTGGTTTGAGCGCAATCCTCAAACTTAGTTAAAAAAAAAAGTCATTTAAGCCTTTTCACAGTGAGATCTACGCGATATGGCCGAGAAATGTAATTTTGATGTTAACTCCCAAACCGCTACGCAGAAGTCAACCAAACTTCACCCAAAAGTGTATTGTATCAAAATCTAGTAGTTACATTTGGAAATTTGGTTCTAGGACATTTGGTTTGAGCGCAATCATCAAACTTAGTTAAAAAAAAGTCATTTAACCCTTTTCACAGTGAGATCTACGCGATATGGCCAAGAAATGTAATTTTGATGTTAACTCCCAAACCGCTGCGCAGAAGTCAACCAAACTTCACCCAATAGTGTATTGTATCACAATCTAGTAGTTACATTTGGAAATTTGGTTCTAGGACATTTGGTTTGAGCGCAATCCTCAAACTTAGTTAAAAAAAAAGTCATTTAAGCCTTTTCACAGTGAGATCTACGCGATATTGCAGAGAAATGTAATTTTTATGTTAACTCCTAAACCGCTGCGCAGAAGTCAACCAAACTTCACCCAATAGTGTATTGTATCACAATCTAGTAGTTACATTTGGAAATTTGGTTCTAGGACATTTGATTTGAGCGCAATCCTCAAACTTAGTTTAAAAAAGTCATTTAAGCCTTTTCACAGTGAGATCTACGCGATATGGCCGAGAAATGTAATTTTGATGTTAACTCCCAAACCGCTGCGCAGAATTCAACCAAACTTCACCCAATAGTGTAGTATATCACAATCCAGTAGTTACATTTGGAAATTTGGTTCTAGGACATTGGGTTTGAGCGCAATCATCAAACTTAGTTAAAAAAAAGTCATTTAAGCCTTTTCACACTGAGATCTACGCGATATGGCCGAGAAATGTAATTTTGATGTTAACTCCCAAACCGCTGCGCAGAAGTCAACCAAACTTCACCCATTAGTGTATTTTATCACAATCTAGTTGTTACATTTGGAAATTTGGTTCTAGGACATTTGGTTTGAGCGCAATCCTCAAACTTAGTTAAAAAAAAGTCATTTAAGCCTTTTCACAGTGAGATCTACGCGATATGGCCGAGAAATGTAATTTTGATGTTAACTCCCAAACCGCTGCGCAGAAGTCAACCAAACTTCACCCAATAGTGTATTGTATCACAATCTAGTAGTTACATTTGGAAATTTGGTTCTAGGACATTTGGTTTGAGCGCAATCCTCAAACTTAGTTAAAAAAAAAAGTCATTTAGGCCTTTTCACAGTGAGATCTACGCGATATGGCCGAGAAATGTAATTTTGATGTTAACTCCCAAACCGCTACGCAGAAGTCAACCAAACTTCACCCAAAAGTGTATTGTATCAAAATCTAGTAGTTACATTTGGAAATTTGGTTCTAGGACATTTGGTTTGAGCGCAATCCTCAAACTTAGTTAAAAAAAAAAGTCATTTAAGCCTTTTCACAGTGAGATCTACGCGATATGGCCGAGAAATGTAATTTTGATGTTAACTCCCAAACCGCTGCGCAGAAGTCAACCAAACTTCACCCATTAGTGTATTTTATCACAATCTAGTAGTTACATTTGGAAATTTGGTTCTAGGACATTTGGTTTGAGCGCAATCCTCAAACTTAGTTAAAAAAAAAGTCATTTAAGCCTTTTCACAGTGAGATCTACGCGATATGGCCGAGAAATGTAATTTTGATGTTAACTCCCAAACCGCTGCGCAGAAGTCAACCAAACTTCACCCAATAGTGTATTGTATCACAATCTAGTAGTTACATTTGGAAATTTGGTTCTAGGACATTTGGTTTGAGCGCAATCCTCAAACTTAGTTAAAAAAAAAAGTCATTTAGGCCTTTTCACAGTGAGATCTACGCGATATGGCCGAGAAATGTAATTTTGATGTTAACTCCCAAACCGCTACGCAGAAGTCAACCAAACTTCACCCAAAAGTGTATTGTATCAAAATCTAGTAGTTACATTTGGAAATTTGGTTCTAGGACATTTGGTTTGAGCGCAATCATCAAACTTAGTTAAAAAAAGTCATTTAAGCCTTTTCACACTGAGATCTACGCGATATGGCCGAGAAATGTAATTTTGATGTTAACTCCCAAACCGCTGCGCAGAAGTCAACCAAACTTCACCCAATAGTGTATTGTATCACAATCTAGTAGTTACATTTGTAAATTTGGTTCTAGGACATTTGGTTTGAGCGCAATCCTCAAACTTAGTTAAAAAAAAGTCATTTAACCCTTTTCACAGTGAGATCTACGCGATATGGCCAAGAAATGTAATTTTGATGTTAACTCCCAAACCGCTGCGCAGAAGTCAACCAAACTTCACCCAATAGTGTATTGTATCACAATCTAGTAGTTACATTTGGAAATTTGGTTCTAGGACATTTGGTTTGAGCGCAATCCTCAAACTTAGTTAAAAAAAAAAGTCATTTAAGCCTTTTCACAGTGAGATCTACGCGATATGGCCGAGAAATGTAATTTTGATGTTAACTCCCAAACCGCTACGCAGAAGTCAACCAAACTTCACCCGAAAGTGTATTGTATCAAAATCTAGTAGTTACATTTGGAAATTTGGTTCTAGGACATTTGGTTTGAGCGCAATCATCAAACTTAGTTAAAAAAAAGTCATTTAACCCTTTTCACAGTGAGATCTACGCGATATGGCCAAGAAATGTAATTTTGATGTTAACTCCCAAACCGCTGCGCAGAAGTCAACCAAACTTCACCCAATAGTGTATTGTATCACAATCTAGTAGTTACATTTGGAAATTTGGTTCTAGGACATTTGGTTTGAGCGCAATCCTCAAACTTAGTTAAAAAAAAAAGTCATTTAGGCCTTTTCACAGTGAGATCTACGCGATATGGCCGAGAAATGTAATTTTGATGTTAACTCCCAAACCGCTACGCAGAAGTCAACCAAACTTCACCCAAAAGTGTATTGTATCAAAATCTAGTAGTTACATTTGGAAATTTGGTTCTAGGACATTTGGTTTGAGCGCAATCATCAAACTTAGTTAAAAAAAGTCATTTAAGCCTTTTCACACTGAGATCTACGCGATATGGCCGAGAAATGTAATTTTGATGTTAACTCCCAAACCGCTGCGCAGAAGTCAACCAAACTTCACCCAATAGTGTATTGTATCACAATCTAGTAGTTACATTTGGAAATTTGGTTCTAGGACATTTGGTTTGAGCGCAATCCTCAAACTTAGTTAAAAAAAAGTCATTTAACCCTTTTCACAGTGAGATCTACGCGATATGGCCAAGAAATGTAATTTTGATGTTAACTCCCAAACCGCTGCGCAGAAGTCAACCAAACTTCACCCAATAGTGTATTGTATCACAATCTAGTAGTTACATTTGGAAATTTGGTTCTAGGACATTTGGTTTGAGCGCAATCCTCAAACTTAGTTAAAAAAAAAAGTCATTTAAGCCTTTTCACAGTGAGATCTACGCGATATGGCCGAGAAATGTAATTTTGATGTTAACTCCCAAACCGCTGCGCAGAAGTCAACCAAACTTCACTCATTAGTGTATTGTATCACAATCTAGTAGTTACATTTGAAAATTTGGTCCTAGGACATTTGGTTTGAGCGCAATCCTCAAACTTAGTTAAAAAAAGTCATTTAAGCCTTTTCACAGTGAGATCTACGCGATATGGCCGAGAAATGTAATTTTGATGTTAACTCCCAAACCGCTGCGCAGAAGTCAACCAAACTTCACCCAATAGTGTATTGTATCACAATCTAGTAGTTACATTTGGAAATTTGGTTCTAGGACATTTGGTTTGAGCGCAATCCTCAAACTTAGTTAAAAAAAAGTCATTTAAGCCTTTTCACAGTGAGATCTACGCGATATGGCCAAGAAATGTAATTTTGATGTTAACTCCCAAACCGCTGCGCAGAAGTCAACCAAACTTCACCCAATAGTGTATTGTATCACAATCTAGTAGTTACATTTGGAAATTTGGTTCTAGGACATTTGGTTTGAGCGCAATCCTCAAACTTATTTAAAAAAAAAGTCATTTAAGCCTTTTCACAGTGAGATCTACGCGATATGGCCGAGAAATGTAATTTTGATGTTAACTCCCAAACCGCTGCGCAGAAGTCAACCAAACTTCACCAAATAGTGTATTGTATCACAATCTAGTAGTTACATTTGGAAATTTGGTTCTAGGACATTTGATTTGAGCGCAATCCTCAAACTTAGTTTAAAAAAGTCATTTAAGCCTTTTCACAGTGAGATCTACGCGATATGGCCAAGAAATGTAATTTTGATGTTAACTCCCAAACCGCTGCGCAGAAGTCAACAAAACTTCACCCAATAGTGTATTGTATCACAATCTAGTAGTTACATTTGGAAATTTGGTTCTAGGACATTTGGTTTGAGCGCAATCCTCAAACTTAGTTAAAAAAAAAGTCATTTAAGCCTTTTCACAGTGAGATCTACGCGATATGGCCGAGAAATGTAATTTTGATGTTAACTCCCAAACCGCTGCGCAGAAGTCAACCAAACTTCACCCAATAGTGTATTGTATCACAATCTAGTAGTTACATTTGGAAATTTGGTTCTAGGACATTTGGTTTGAGCGCAATCCTCAAAATTATTTAAAAAAAAAAGTCATTTAAGCCTTTTCACAGTGAGATCTACGCGATATGGCCGAGAAATGTAATTTTGATGTTAACTCCCAAACCGCTGCGCAGAAGTCAACCAAACTTCACCCAATAGTGTATTGTATCACAATCTAGTAGTTACATTTGGAAATTTGGTTCTAGGACATTTGGTTTGAGTGCAATCCTCAAACTTAGTTAAAAAAAAAGTCATTTAAGCCTTTTCACAGTGAGATCTACGCGATATGGCCGAGAAATGTAATTTTGATGTTAACTCCCAAACCGCTGCGCAGAAGTCAACCAAACTTCACCCAATAGTGTATTGTATCACAATCTAGTAGTTACATTTGGAAATTTGGTTCTAGGACATTTGATTTGAGCGCAATCCTCAAACTTAGTTTAAAAAAGTCATTTAAGCCTTTTCACAGTGAGATCTACGCGATATTGCAGAGAAATGTAATTTTTATGTTAACTCCTAAACCGCTGCGCAGAAGTCAACCAAACTTCACCCAATAGTGTATTGTATCACAATCTAGTAGTTACATTTGGAAATTTGGTTCTAGGACATTTGATTTGAGCGCAATCCTCAAACTTAGTTTAAAAAAGTCATTTAAGCCTTTTCACAGTGAGATCTACGCGATATTGCAGAGAAATGTAATTTTTATGTTAACTCCTAAACCGCTGCGCAGAAGTCAACCAAACTTCACCCAATAGTGTATTGTATCACAATCTAGTAGTTACATTTGGAAATTTGGTTCTAGGACATTTGGTTTGAGCGCAATCCTCAAACTTAGTTAAAAAAAAGTCATTTAAGCCTTTTCACAGTGAGATCTACGCGATATGGCCTAGAAATGTAATTTTAATGTTAACTCCCAAACCGCCGCGCAGAATTCAACCAAACTTCACCCAATAGTGTATTGTATCACAATCTAGTAGTTACATTTGGAAATTTGGTTCTAGGACATTGGCTTTGAGCGCAATCATCAAACTTAGTTAAAAAAAAATCATTTAAGCCTTTTCACACTGAGATCTACGCGATATGGCCGAGAAATGTAATTTTGATGTTAACTCCCAAACCGCTGCGCAGAAGTCAACCAAACTTCACCCATTAGTGTATTTTATCACAATCTAGTAGTTACATTTGGAAATTTGGTTCTAGGACATTTGGTTTGAGCGCAATCCAAAAAACTTAGTTAAAAAAAAGTCATTTAACCCTTTTCACAGTGAGATCTACGCGATATGGCCAAGAAATGTAATTTTGATGTTAACTCCCAAACCGCTGCGCAGAAGTCAACCAAACTTCACCCAATAGTGTATTGTATCACAATCTAGTAGTTACATTTGGAAATTTGGTTCTAGGACATTTGGTTTGAGCGCAATCCTCAAACTTAGTTAAAAAAAAAAGTCATTTAAGCCTTTTCACAGTGAGATCTACGCGATATGGCCGAGAAATGTAATTTTGATGTTAACTCCCAAACCGCTACGCAGAAGTCAACCAAACTTCACCCAAAAGTGTATTGTATCAAAATCTAGTAGTTACATTTGGAAATTTGGTTCTAGGACATTTGGTTTGAGCGCAATCATCAAACTTAGTTAAAAAAAAGTCATTTAAGCCTTTTCACACTGAGATCTACGCGATATGGCCGAGAAATGTAATTTTGATGTTAACTCCCAAACCGCTGCGCAGAAGTCAACCAAACTTCACTCATTAGTGTATTGTATCACAATCTAGTAGTTACATTTGGAAATTTGGTTCTAGGACATTTGGTTTGAGCGCAATCCTCAAACTTAGTTAAAAAAGAGTCATTTAAGCCTTTTCACAGTGAGATCTACGCGATATGGCCGAGAAATGTAATTTTGATGTTAACTCCCAAACCGCTGCGCAGAAGTCAACCAAACTTCACCCAATAGTGTATTGTATCACAATCTAGTAGTTACATTTGGAAATTTGGTTCTAGGACATTTGGTTTGAGCGCAATCCTCAAACTTAGTTAAAAAAAAGTCATTTAAGCCTTTTCACATTGAGATCTACGCGATATGGCCGAGAAATGTAATTTTGATGTTAACTCCCAAACCGCTGCGCAGAAGTCAACCAAACTTCACCCAATAGTGTATTGTATCACAATCTAGTAGTTACATTTGGAAATTTGGTTCTAGGACATTTGGTTTGAGCGCAATCCTCAAACTTATTTAAAAAAAAAGTCATTTAAGCCTTTTCACAGTGAGATCTACGCGATATGGCCGAGAAATGTAATTTTGATGTTAACTCCCAAACCGCTGCGCAGAAGTCAACCAAACTTCACCCAATAGTGTATTATATTACAATCCAGTAGTTACATTTGGAAATTTGGTTCTAGGACATTGGGTTTGAGCGCAATCATCAAACTTAGTTAAAAAAAAGTCATTTAAGCCTTTTCACACTGAGATCTACGCGATATGGCCGAGAAATGTAATTTTGATGTTAACTCCCAAACCGCTGCGCAGAAGTCAACCAAACTTCACCCATTAGTGTATTTTATCACAATATAGTCGTTACATTTGGAAATTTGGTTCTAGGACATTTGGTTTGAGCGCAATCCTCAAACTTAGTTAAAAAAAAGTCATTTAACCCTTTTCACAGTGAGATCTACGCGATATGGCCAAGAAATGTAATTTTGATGTTAACTCCCAAACCGCTGCGCAGAAGTCAACCAAACTTCACCCAATAGTGTATTGTATCACAATCTAGTAGTTACATTTGGAAATTTGGTTCTAGGACATTTGGTTTGAGCGCAATCCTCAAACTTAGTTAAAAAAAAAAGTCATTTAGGCCTTTTCACAGTGAGATCTACGCGATATGGCCGAGAAATGTAATTTTGATGTTAACTCCCAAACCGCTACGCAGAAGTCAACCAAACTTCACCCAAAAGTGTATTGTATCAAAATCTAGTAGTTACATTTGGAAATTTGGTTCTAGGACATTTGGTTTGAGCGCAATCATCAAACTTAGTTAAAAAAAAGTCATTTAAGCCTTTTCACAGTGAGATCTACGTGATATGGCCGAGAAATGTAATTTTGATGTTAACTCCCAAACCGCTGCGCAGAAGTCAACCAAACTTCACCCAATAGTGTATTGTATCACAATCTAGTAGTTACATTTGGAAATTTGGTTCTAGGACATTTGGTTTGAGCGCAATCCTCAAACTTAGTTAAAAAAAAGTCATTTAAGCCTTTTCACAGTGAGATCTACGCGATATGGCCGAGAAATGTAATTTTGATGTTAACTCCCAAACCGCTGCGCAGAAGTCAACCAAACTTCACCCAATAGTGTATTGTATCACAATCTAGTAGTTACATTTGGAAATTTGGTTCTAGGACATTTGATTTGAGCGCAATCCTCAAACTTAGTTAAAAAAAGTCATTTAAGCCTTTTCACAGTGAGATCTACGCGATATGGCAGAGAAATGTAATTTTGATGTTAACTCCCAAACCGCTGCGCAGAAGTCAACCAAACTTCACCCAATAGTGTATTGTTTCACAATCTAGTAGTTATATTTGGAAATTTGGTTCTAGGACATTTGGTTTGAGCGCAATCCTCAAACTTAGTTAAAAAAAAGTCATTTAAGCCTTTTCACAGTGAGATCTACGCGATATGGCCGAGAAATGTAATTTTGATGTTAACTCCCAAACCGCTGCGCAGAAGTCAACCAAACTTCACCCAATAGTGTATTGTATCACAATCTAGTAGTTACATTTGGAAATTTGGTTCTAGGACATTTGGTTTGAGCGCAATCATCAAACTTAGTTAAAAAAAAGTCATTTAACCCTTTTCACAGTAAGATCTACGCGATATGGCCAAGAAATGTAATTTTGATGTTAACTCCCAAACCGCTGCGCAGAAGTCAACCAAACTTCACCCAATAGTGTATTGTATCACAATCTAGTAGTTACATTTGGAAATTTGGTTCTAGGACATTTGGTTTGAGCGCAATCCTCAAACTTAGTTAAAAAAAGTCATTTAAGCCTTTTCACAGTGAGATCTACGCGATATGGCCGAGAAATGTAATTTTGATGTTAACTCCCAAACCGCTACGCAGAAGTCAACCAAACTTCACCCAATAGTGTATTGTATCACAATCTAGTAGTTACATTTGGAAATTTGGTTCTAGGACATTTGGTTTGAGCGCAATCCTCAAACTTAGTTAAAAAAAAGTCATTTAAGCCTTTTCACAGTGAGATCTACGCGATATGGCCGAGAAATGTAATTTTGATGTTAACTCCCAAACCGCTGCGCAGAAGTCAACCAAACTTCACCCAATAGTGTATTGTATCACAATCTAGTAGTTACATTTGGAAATTTGGTTCTAGGACATTTGGTTTGAGCGCAATCATCAAACTTAGTTAAAAAAAGTAATTTAAGCCTTTTCACAGTGAGATCTACGCGATATGGCCGAGAAATGTAATTTTGATGTTAACTCCCAAACCGCTGCGCAGAAGTCAACCAAACTTCACCCAATAGTGTATTGTATCACAATCTAGTAGTTACTTTTGGAAATTTGGTTCTAGGACATTTGGTTTGAGCGCAATCATCAAACCTAGTTAAAAAAAGTCATTTAAGCGTTTTCACAGTGAGATCTACGCGATATGGCCGAGAAATGTAATTTTTATGTTAACTCCCAAACCGCTGCGCAGAAGTCAACCAAACTTCACCCAATAGTGTATTGTATCACAATCTAGTAGTTACATTTGGAAATTTGGTTCTAGGACATTTGGTTTGAGCGCAATCCTCAAACTTAGTTAAAAAAAGTCATTTAAGCCTTTTCACAGTGAGATCTACGCGATATGGCCGAGAAATGTAATTTTGATGTTAACTCCCAAACCTCTGCGCAGAAGTCAACCAAACTTCACCCAATAGTGTATTGTATCACAATCTAGTAGTTACATTTGGAAATTTGGTTCTAGGACATTTGGTTTGAGCGCAATCCTCAAACTTAGTTAAAAAAAAGTCATTTAAGCCTTTTCACAGTGAGATCTACGCGATATGGCAGAGAAATGTAATTTTTATGTTAACTCCCAAACCGCTACGCAGAAGTCAACCAAACTTCACCCAAAAGTGTATTGTTTCACAATCTAGTAGTTACATTTGGAAATTTGGTTCTAGGACATTTGGTTTGAGCGCAATCCTCAAACTTAGTTAAAAAAAAGTCATTTAAGCCTTTTCACAGTGAGATCTACGCGATATGGCCGAGAAATGTAATTTTGATGTTAACTCCCAAACCGCTGCGCAGAAGTCAACCAAACTTCACCCAATAGTGTATTGTATCACAATCTAGTAGTTACATTTGGAAATTTGGTTCTAGGACATTTGGTTTGAGCGCAATCCTCAAACTTAGTTAAAAAAAAGTCATTTAAGCCTTTTCACAGTGAGATCTACGCGATATGGCCGAGAAATGTAATTTTGATGTTAACTCCCAAACCGCTGCGCAGAAGTCAACCAAACTTCACCCAATAGTGTATTGTATCACAATCTAGTAGTTACATTTGGAAATTTGGTTCTAGGACATTTGGTTTGAGCGCAATCCTCAAACTTAGTTAAAAAAAAGTCATTTAAGCCTTTTCACAGTGAGATCTACGCGATATGGCCGAGAAATGTAATTTTGATTTTAACTCCCAAACCGCTGCGCAGAAGTCAACCAAACTTCACCCAATAGTGTATTGTATCACAATCTAGTAGTTACATTTGGAAATTTGGTTCTAGGACATTTGGTTTGAGCGCAATCCTCAAACTTAGTTAAAAAAAGTCATTTAAGCCTTTTCACAGTGAGATCTGCACGATATGGCCGAGAAATGTAATTTTGATGTTAACTCCCAAACTGCTGCGCAGAAGTCAACCAAACTTCACCCAATAGTGTATTGTATCACAATCTAGTAGTTACATTTGGAAATTTGGTTCTAGGACATTTGGTTTGAGCGCAATCCTCAAACTTAGTTAAAAAAAGTCATTTTAGCATTTTCACAGTGAGATCTACGCGATATGGCCGAGAAATGTAATTTTGATGTTAACTCCCAAACCGCTAGGCAGAAGTCAACCAAACTTCAACCAAAAGTGTATTGTATCAAAATCTAGTAGTTACATTTGGAAATTTGGTTCTAGGACATTTGGTTTGAGCGCAATCATCAAACTTTCTTAAAAAAAGTCATTTAAGCCTTTTCACACTGAGATCTACGCGATATGGCCGAGAAATGTAATTTTGATGTTAACTCCCAAACCGCTGCGCAGAAGTCAACCAAACTTCACCCAATAGTGTATTGTATCACAATCTAGTAGTTACATTTGGAAATTTGGTTCTAGGACATTTGGTTTGAGCGCAATCCTCAAACTTAGTTAAAAAAAGTCATTTTAGCATTTTCACAGTGAGATCTACGCGATATGGCCGAGAAATGTAATTTTGATGTTAACTCCCAAACCGCTACGCAGAAGTCAACCAAACTTCACCCAATAGTGTATTGTATCACAATCTAGTAGTTACATTTGGAAATTTGGTTCTAGGACATTTGGTTTGAGCGCAATCCTCAAACTTAGTTAAAAAAAAGTCATTTAAGCCTTTTCACAGTGAGATCTACGCGATATGGCCGAGAAATGTAATTTTGATGTTAACTCCCAAACCGCTGCGCAGAAGTCAACCAAACTTCACCCAATAGTGTATTGTATCACAATCTAGTAGTTACATTTGGAAATTTGGTTCTAGGACATTTGGTTTGAGCGCAATCCTCAAACTTAGTTAAAAAAAAAGTCATTTAAGCCTTTTCACAGTGAGATCTACGCGATATGGCCGAGAAATGTAATTTTGATGTTAACTCCCAAACCGCTGCGCAGAAGTCATCCAAACTTCACCCAATAGTGTATTGTATCACAATCTAGTAGTTACATTTGGAAATTTGGTTCTAGGACATTTGATTTGAGCGCAATCCTCAAACTTAGTTAAAAAAAAAGTCATTTAAGCCTTTTCACAGTGAGATCTACGCGATATGGCCGAGAAATGTAATTTTGATGTTAACTCCCAAACCGCTGCGCAGAAGTCAACCAAACTTCACCCAATAGTGTATTGTATCACAATCTAGTAGTTACATTTGGAAATTTGGTTCTAGGACATTTGATTTGAGCGCAATCCTCAAACTTAGTTTAAAAAAGTCATTTAAGCCTTTTCACAGTGAGATCTACGCGATATTGCAGAGAAATGTAATTTTTATGTTAACTCCTAAACCGCTGCGCAGAAGTCAACCAAACTTCACCCAATAGTGTATTGTATCACAATCTAGTAGTTACATTTGGAAATTTGGTTCTAGGACATTTGGTTTGAGCGCAATCCTCAAACTTAGTTAAAAAAAAGTCATTTAAGCCTTTTCACAGTGAGATCTACGCGATATGGCCGAGAAATGTAATTTTGATGTTAACTCCCAAACCGCTGCGCAGAATTCAACCAAACTTCACCCAATAGTGTAGTATATCACAATCCAGTAGTTACATTTGGAAATTTGGTTCTAGGACATTGGGTTTGAGCGCAATCATCAAACTTAGTTAAAAAAAAGTCATTTAAGCCTTTTCACACTGAGATCTACGCGATATGGCCGAGAAATGTAATTTTGATGTTAACTCCCAAACCGCTGCGCAGAAGTCAACCAAACTTCACCCATTAGTGTATTTTATCACAATCTAGTTGTTACATTTGGAAATTTGGTTCTAGGACATTTGGTTTGAGCGCAATCCTCAAACTTAGTTAAAAAAAAAAGTCATTTAGGCCTTTTCACAGTGAGATCTACGCGATATGGCCGAGAAATGTAATTTTGATGTTAACTCCCAAACCGCTACGCAGAAGTCAACCAAACTTCACCCAAAAGTGTATTGTATCAAAATCTAGTAGTTACATTTGGAAATTTGGTTCTAGGACATTTGGTTTGAGCGCAATCCTCGAACTTAGTTAAAAAAAAAAGTCATTTAAGCCTTTTCACAGTGAGATCTACGCGATATGGCCGAGAAATGTAATTTTGATGTTAACTCCCAAACCGCTACGCAGAAGTCAACCAAACTTCACCCAAAAGTGTATTGTATAAAATCTAGTAGTTACATTTGGAAATTTGGTTCTAGGACATTTGGTTTGAGCGCAATCATCAAACTTAGTTAAAAAAAAGTCATTTAACCCTTTTCACAGTGAGATCTACGCGATATGGCCAAGAAATGTAATTTTGATGTTAACTCCCAAACCGCTGCGCAGAAGTCAACCAAACTTCACCCAATAGTGTATTGTATCACAATCTAGTAGTTACATTTGGAAATTTGGTTCTAGGACATTTGGTTTGAGCGCAATCCTCAAACTTAGTTAAAAAAAAAGTCATTTAAGCCTTTTCACAGTGAGATCTACGCGATATGGCCGAGAAATGTAATTTTGATGTTAACTCCCAAACCGCTGCGCAGAAGTCAACCAAACTTCAACCAATAGTGTATTGTATCACAATCTAGTAGTTACATTTGGAAATTTGGTTCTAGGACATTTGATTTGAGCGCAATCCTCAAACTTAGTTTAAAAAAGTCATTTAAGCCTTTTCACAGTGAGATCTACGCGATATTGCAGAGAAATGTAATTTTTATGTTAACTCCTAAACCGCTGCGCAGAAGTCAACCAAACTTCACCCAATAGTGTATTGTATCACAATCTAGTAGTTACATTTGGAAATTTGGTTCTAGGACATTTGATTTGAGCGCAATCCTCAAACTTAGTTTAAAAAAGTCATTTACGCCTTTTCACAGTGAGATCTACGCGATATTGCAGAGAAATGTAATTTTTATGTTAACTCCTAAACCGCTGCGCAGAAGTCAACCAAACTTCACCCAATAGTGTATTGTATCACAATCTAGTAGTTACATTTGGAAATTTGGTTCTAGGACATTTGGTTTGAGCGCAATCCTCAAACTTAGTTAAAAAAAAGTCATTTAAGCCTTTTCACAGTGAGATCTACGCGATATGGCCGAGAAATGTAATTTTGATGTTAACTCCCAAACCGCTGCGCAGAATTCAACCAAACTTCACCCAATAGTGTAGTATATCACAATCCAGTAGTTACATTTGGAAATTTGGTTCTAGGACATTGGGTTTGAGCGCAATCATCAAACTTAGTTAAAAAAAAGTCATTTAAGCCTTTTCACACTGAGATCTACGCGATATGGCCGAGAAATGTAATTTTGATGTTAACTCCCAAACCGCTGCGCAGAAGTCAACCAAACTTCACCCATTAGTGTATTTTATCACAATCTAGTTGTTACATTTGGAAATTTGGTTCTAGGACATTTGGTTTGAGCGCAATCCTCAAACTTAGTTAAAAAAAAGTCATTTAACCCTTTTCACAGTGAGATCTACGCGATATGGCCGAGAAATGTAATTTTGATGTTAACTCCCAAACCGCTGCGCAGAAGTCAACCAAACTTCACCCAATAGTGTATTGTATCACAATCTAGTAGTTACATTTGGAAATTTGGTTCTAGGACATTTTGTTTGAGCGCAATCCTCAAACTTAGTTAAAAAAAAAAGTCATTTAGGCCTTTTCACAGTGAGATCTACGCGATATGGCCGAGAAATGTAATTTTGATGTTAACTCCCAAACCGCTGCGCAGAATTCAACCAAACTTCACCCAATAGTGTAGTATATCACAATCCAGTAGTTACATTTGGAAATTTGGTTCTAGGACATTGGGTTTGAGCGCAATCATCAAACTTAGTTAAAAAAAAGTCATTTAAGCCTTTTCACACTGAGATCTACGCGATATGGCCGAGAAATGTAATTTTGATGTTAACTCCCAAACCGCTGCGCAGAAGTCAACCAAACTTCACCCATTAGTGTATTTTATCACAATCTAGTTGTTACATTTGGAAATTTGGTTCTAGGACATTTGGTTTGAGCGCAATCCTCAAACTTAGTTAAAAAAAAGTCATTTAACCCTTTTCACAGTGAGATCTACGCGATATGGCCGAGAAATGTAATTTTGATGTTAACTCCCAAACCGCTGCGCAGAAGTCAACAAAACTTCACCCAATAGTGTATTGTATCACAATCTAGTAGTTACATTTGGAAATTTGGTTCTAGGACATTTGGTTTGAGCGCAATCCTCAAACTTAGTTAAAAAAAAAAGTCATTTAGGCCTTTTCACAGTGAGATCTACGCGATATGGCCGAGAAATGTAATTTTGATGTTAACTCCCAAACCGCTACGCAGAAGTCAACCAAACTTCACCCAAAAGTGTATTGTATCAAAATCTAGTAGTTACATTTGGAAATTTGGTTCTAGGACATTTGGTTTGAGCGCAATCCTCGAACTTAGTTAAAAAAAAAAGTCATTTAAGCCTTTTCACAGTGAGATCTACGCGATATTGCAGAGAAATGTAATTTTTATGTTAACTCCTAAACCGCTGCGCAGAAGTCAACCAAACTTCACCCAAAAGTGTATTGTATCAAAATCTAGTAGTTACATTTGGAAATTTGGTTCTAGGACATTTGGTTTGAGCGCAATCCTCAAACTTAGTTTAAAAAAGTCATTTAAGCCTTTTCACAGTGAGATCTACGCGATATTGCAGAGAAATGTAATTTTTATGTTAACTCCTAAACCGCTGCGCAGAAGTCAACCAAACTTCACCCAATAGTGTATTGTATCACAATCTAGTAGTTACATTTGGAAATTTGGTTCTAGGACATTTGATTTGAGCGCAATCCTCAAACTTAGTTTAAAAAAGTCATTTACGCCTTTTCACAGTGAGATCTACGCGATATTGCAGAGAAATGTAATTTTTATGTTAACTCCTAAACCGCTGCGCAGAAGTCAACCAAACTTCACCCAATAGTGTATTGTATCACAATCTAGTAGTTACATTTGGAAATTTGGTTCTAGGACATTTGGTTTGAGCGCAATCCTCAAACTTAGTTAAAAAAAAGTCATTTAAGCCTTTTCACAGTGAGATCTACGCGATATGGCCGAGAAATGTAATTTTGATGTTAACTCCCAAACCGCTGCGCAGAATTCAACCAAACTTCACCCAATAGTGTAGTATATCACAATCCAGTAGTTACATTTGGAAATTTGGTTCTAGGACATTGGGTTTGAGCGCAATCATCAAACTTAGTTAAAAAAAAGTCATTTAAGCCTTTTCACACTGAGATCTACGCGATATGGCCGAGAAATGTAATTTTGATGTTAACTCCCAAACCGCTGCGCAGAAGTCAACCAAACTTCACCCATTAGTGTATTTTATCACAATCTAGTTGTTACATTTGGAAATTTGGTTCTAGGACATTTGGTTTGAGCGCAATCCTCAAACTTAGTTAAAAAAAAGTCATTTAACCCTTTTCACAGTGAGATCTACGCGATATGGCCGAGAAATGTAATTTTGATGTTAACTCCCAAACCGCTGCGCAGAAGTCAACCAAACTTCACCCAATAGTGTATTGTATCACAATCTAGTAGTTACATTTGGAAATTTGGTTCTAGGACATTTGGTTTGAGCGCAATCCTCAAACTTAGTTAAAAAAAAAAGTCATTTAGGCCTTTTCACAGTGAGATCTACGCGATATGGCCGAGAAATGTAATTTTGATGTTAACTCCCAAACCGCTACGCAGAAGTCAACCAAACTTCACCCAAAAGTGTATTGTATCAAAATCTAGTAGTTACATTTGGAAATTTGGTTTTAGGACATTTGGTTTGAGCGCAATCATCAAACTTAGTTAAAAAAAGTCATTTAAGCCTTTTCACACTGAGATCTACGCGATATGGCCGAGAAATGTAATTTTGATGTTAACTCCCAAACCGCTGCGCAGAAGTCAACCAAACTTCACCCAATAGTGTATTGTATCACAATCTAGTAGTTACATTTGGAAATTTGGTTCTAGGACATTTGATTTGAGCGCAATCCTCAAACTTAGTTTAAAAAAGTCATTTAAGCCTTTTCACAGTGAGATCTACGCGATATTGCAGAGAAATGTAATTTTTATGTTAACTCCTAAACCGCTGCGCAGAAGTCAACCAAACTTCACCCAATAGTGTATTGTATCACAATCTCGTAGTTACATTTGGAAATTTGGTTCTAGGACATTTGGTTTGAGCGCAATCCTCAAACTTAGTTAAAAAAAAGTCATTTAAGCCTTTTCACAGTGAGATCTACGCGATATGGCCGAGAAATGTAATTTTGATGTTAACTCCCAAACCGCTGCGCAGAATTCAACCAAACTTCACCCAATAGTGTATTGTATCACAATCCAGTAGTTACATTTGGAAATTTGGTTCTAGGACATTGGGTTTGAGCGCAATCATCAAACTTAGTTAAAAAAAAGTCATTTAAGCCTTTTCACACTGAGATCTACGCGATATGGCCGAGAAATGTAATTTTGATGTTAACTCCCAAACCGCTGCGCAGAAGTCAACCAAACTTCACCCATTAGTGTATTTTATCACAATCTAGTTGTTACATTTGGAAATTTGGTTCTAGGACATTTGGTTTGAGCGCAATCCTCAAACTTAGTTAAAAAAAAGTCATTTAACCCTTTTCACAGTGAGATCTACGCGATATGGCCGAGAAATGTAATTTTGATGTTAACTCCCAAACCGCTGCGCAGAAGTCAACCAAACTTCACCCAATAGTGTATTGTATCACAATCTAGTAGTTACATTTGGAAATTTGGTTCTAGGACATTTGGTTTGAGCGCAATCCTCAAACTTAGTTAAAAAAAAAAGTCATTTAGGCCTTTTCACAGTGAGATCTACGCGATATGGCCGAGAAATGTAATTTTGATGTTAACTCCCAAACCGCTACGCAGAAGTCAACCAAACTTCACCCAAAAGTGTATTGTATCAAAATCTAGTAGTTACATTTGGAAATTTGGTTCTAGGACATTTGGTTTGAGCGCAATCATCAAACTTAGTTAAAAAAAGTCATTTAAGCCTTTTCACACTGAGATCTACGCGATATGGCCGAGAAATGTAATTTTGATGTTAACTCCCAAACCGCTGCGCAGAAGTCAACCAAACTTCACCCAATAGTGTATTGTATCACAATCTAGTAGTTACATTTGTAAATTTGGTTCTAGGACATTTGGTTTGAGCGCAATCCTCAAACTTAGTTAAAAAAAAGTCATTTAACCCTTTTCACAGTGAGATCTACGCGATATGGCCAAGAAATGTAATTTTGATGTTAACTCCCAAACCGCTGCGCAGAAGTCAACCAAACTTCACCCAATAGTGTATTGTATCACAATCTAGTAGTTACATTTGTAAATTTGGTTCTAGGACATTTGGTTTGAGCGCAATCCTCAAACTTAGTTAAAAAAAAAAGTCATTTAAGCCTTTTCACAGTGAGATCTACGCGATATGGCCGAGAAATGTAATTTTGATGTTAACTCCCAAACCGCTACGCAGAAGTCAACCAAACTTCACCCGAAAGTGTATTGTATCAAAATCTAGTAGTTACATTTGGAAATTTGGTTCTAGGACATTTGGTTTGAGCGCAATCATCAAACTTAGTTAAAAAAAAGTCATTTAACCCTTTTCACAGTGAGATCTACGCGATATGGCCAAGAAATGTAATTTTGATGTTAACTCCCAAACCGCTGCGCAGAAGTCAACCAAACTTCACCCAATAGTGTATTGTATCACAATCTAGTAGTTACATTTGGAAATTTGGTTCTAGGACATTTGGTTTGAGCGCAATCCTCAAACTTAGTTAAAAAAAAAAGTCATTTAGGCCTTTTCACAGTGAGATCTACGCGATATGGCCGAGAAATGTAATTTTGATGTTAACTCCCAAACCGCTACGCAGAAGTCAACCAAACTTCACCCAAAAGTGTATTGTATCAAAATCTAGTAGTTACATTTGGAAATTTGGTTCTAGGACATTTGGTTTGAGCGCAATCATCAAACTTAGTTAAAAAAAGTCATTTAAGCCTTTTCACACTGAGATCTACGCGATATGGCCGAGAAATGTAATTTTGATGTTAACTCCCAAACCGCTGCGCAGAAGTCAACCAAACTTCACCCAATAGTGTATTGTATCACAATCTAGTAGTTACATTTGGAAATTTGGTTCTAGGACATTTGGTTTGAGCGCAATCCTCAAACTTAGTTAAAAAAAAGTCATTTAACCCTTTTCACAGTGAGATCTACGCGATATGGCCAAGAAATGTAATTTTGATGTTAACTCCCAAACCGCTGCGCAGAAGTCAACCAAACTTCACCCAATAGTGTATTGTATCACAATCCAGTAGTTACATTTGGAAATTTGGTTCTAGGACATTGGGTTTGAGCGCAATCATCAAACTTAGTTAAAAAAAAGTCATTTAAGCCTTTTCACACTGAGATCTACGCGATATGGCCGAGAAATGTAATTTTGATGTTAACTCCCAAACCGCTGCGCAGAAGTCAACCAAACTTCACCCATTAGTGTATTTTATCACAATCTAGTTGTTACATTTGGAAATTTGGTTCTAGGACATTTGGTTTGAGCGCAATCCTCAAACTTAGTTAAAAAAAAGTCATTTAACCCTTTTCACAGTGAGATCTACGCGATATGGCCGAGAAATGTAATTTTGATGTTAACTCCCAAACCGCTGCGCAGAAGTCAACCAAACTTCACCCAATAGTGTATTGTATCACAATCTAGTAGTTACATTTGGAAATTTGGTTCTAGGACATTTGGTTTGAGCGCAATCCTCAAACTTAGTTAAAAAAAAAAGTCATTTAGGCCTTTTCACAGTGAGATCTACGCGATATGGCCGAGAAATGTAATTTTGATGTTAACTCCCAAACCGCTACGCAGAAGTCAACCAAACTTCACCCAAAAGTGTATTGTATCAAAATCTAGTAGTTACATTTGGAAATTTGGTTCTAGGACATTTGGTTTGAGCGCAATCATCAAACTTAGTTAAAAAAAGTCATTTAAGCCTTTTCACACTGAGATCTACGCGATATGGCCGAGAAATGTAATTTTGATGTTAACTCCCAAACCGCTGCGCAGAAGTCAACCAAACTTCACCCATTAGTGTATTTTATCACAATCTAGTTGTTACATTTGGAAATTTGGTTCTAGGACATTTGGTTTGAGCGCAATCCTCAAACTTAGTTAAAAAAAAGTCATTTAACCCTTTTCACAGTGAGATCTACGCGATATGGCCGAGAAATGTAATTTTGATGTTAACTCCCAAACCGCTGCGCAGAAGTCAACCAAACTTCACCCAATAGTGTATTGTATCACAATCTAGTAGTTACATTTGGAAATTTGGTTCTAGGACATTTGGTTTGAGCGCAATCCTCAAACTTAGTTAAAAAAAAAAGTCATTTAGGCCTTTTCACAGTGAGATCTACGCGATATGGCCGAGAAATGTAATTTTGATGTTAACTCCCAAACCGCTACGCAGAAGTCAACCAAACTTCACCCAAAAGTGTATTGTATCAAAATCTAGTAGTTACATTTGGAAATTTGGTTCTAGGACATTTGGTTTGAGCGCAATCATCAAACTTAGTTAAAAAAAGTCATTTAAGCCTTTTCACACTGAGATCTACGCGATATGGCCGAGAAATGTAATTTTGATGTTAACTCCCAAACCGCTGCGCAGAAGTCAACCAAACTTCACCCAATAGTGTATTGTATCACAATCTAGTAGTTACATTTGTAAATTTGGTTCTAGGACATTTGGTTTGAGCGCAATCCTCAAACTTAGTTAAAAAAAAGTCATTTAACCCTTTTCACAGTGAGATCTACGCGATATGGCCAAGAAATGTAATTTTGATGTTAACTCCCAAACCGCTGCGCAGAAGTCAACCAAACTTCACCCAATAGTGTATTGTATCACAATCTAGTAGTTACATTTGTAAATTTGGTTCTAGGACATTTGGTTTGAGCGCAATCCTCAAACTTAGTTAAAAAAAAAAGTCATTTAAGCCTTTTCACAGTGAGATCTACGCGATATGGCCGAGAAATGTAATTTTGATGTTAACTCCCAAACCGCTACGCAGAAGTCAACCAAACTTCACCCGAAAGTGTATTGTATCAAAATCTAGTAGTTACATTTGGAAATTTGGTTCTAGGACATTTGGTTTGAGCGCAATCATCAAACTTAGTTAAAAAAAAGTCATTTAACCCTTTTCACAGTGAGATCTACGCGATATGGCCAAGAAATGTAATTTTGATGTTAACTCCCAAACCGCTGCGCAGAAGTCAACCAAACTTCACCCAATAGTGTATTGTATCACAATCTAGTAGTTACATTTGGAAATTTGGTTCTAGGACATTTGGTTTGAGCGCAATCCTCAAACTTAGTTAAAAAAAAAAGTCATTTAGGCCTTTTCACAGTGAGATCTACGCGATATGGCCGAGAAATGTAATTTTGATGTTAACTCCCAAACCGCTACGCAGAAGTCAACCAAACTTCACCCAAAAGTGTATTGTATCAAAATCTAGTAGTTACATTTGGAAATTTGGTTCTAGGACATTTGGTTTGAGCGCAATCATCAAACTTAGTTAAAAAAAGTCATTTAAGCCTTTTCACACTGAGATCTACGCGATATGGCCGAGAAATGTAATTTTGATGTTAACTCCCAAACCGCTGCGCAGAAGTCAACCAAACTTCACCCAATAGTGTATTGTATCACAATCTAGTAGTTACATTTGGAAATTTGGTTCTAGGACATTTGGTTTGAGCGCAATCCTCAAACTTAGTTAAAAAAAAGTCATTTAACCCTTTTCACAGTGAGATCTACGCGATATGGCCAAGAAATGTAATTTTGATGTTAACTCCCAAACCGCTGCGCAGAAGTCAACCAAACTTCACCCAATAGTGTATTGTATCACAATCTAGTAGTTACATTTGGAAATTTGGTTCTAGGACATTTGGTTTGAGCGCAATCCTCAAACTTAGTTAAAAAAAAAAGTCATTTAAGCCTTTTCACAGTGAGATCTACGCGATATGGCCGAGAAATGTAATTTTGATGTTAACTCCCAAACCGCTGCGCAGAAGTCAACCAAACTTCACTCATTAGTGTATTGTATCACAATCTAGTAGTTACATTTGAAAATTTGTTCCTAGGACATTTGGTTTGAGCGCAATCCTCAAACTTAGTTAAAAAAAGTCATTTAAGCCTTTTCACAGTGAGATCTACGCGATATGGCCGAGAAATGTAATTTTGATGTTAACTCCCAAACCGCTGCGCAGAAGTCAACCAAACTTCACCCAATAGTGTATTGTATCACAATCTAGTAGTTACATTTGGAAATTTGGTTCTAGGACATTTGGTTTGAGCGCAATCCTCAAACTTAGTTAAAAAAAAGTCATTTAAGCCTTTTCACAGTGAGATCTACGCGATATGGCCAAGAAATGTAATTTTGATGTTAACTCCCAAACCGCTGCGCAGAAGTCAACCAAACTTCACCCAATAGTGTATTGTATCACAATCTAGTAGTTACATTTGGAAATTTGGTTCTAGGACATTTGGTTTGAGCGCAATCCTCAAACTTATTTAAAAAAAAAGTCATTTAAGCCTTTTCACAGTGAGATCTACGCGATATGGCCGAGAAATGTAATTTTGATGTTAACTCCCAAACCGCTGCGCAGAAGTCAACCAAACTTCACCCAATAGTGTATTGTATCACAATCTAGTAGTTACATTTGGAAATTTGGTTCTAGGACATTTGATTTGAGCGCAATCCTCAAACTTAGTTTAAAAAAGTCATTTAAGCCTTTTCACAGTGAGATCTACGCGATATGGCCAAGAAATGTAATTTTGATGTTAACTCCCAAACCGCTGCGCAGAAGTCAACAAAACTTCACCCAATAGTGTATTGTATCACAATCTAGTAGTTACATTTGGAAATTTGGTTCTAGGACATTTGGTTTGAGCGCAATCCTCAAACTTAGTTAAAAAAAAAGTCATTTAAGCCTTTTCACAGTGAGATCTACGCGATATGGCCGAGAAATGTAATTTTGATGTTAACTCCCAAACCGCTGCGCAGAAGTCAACCAAACTTCACCCAATAGTGTATTGTATCACAATCTAGTAGTTACATTTGGAAATTTGGTTCTAGGACATTTGGTTTGAGCGCAATCCTCAAACTTATTTTAAAAAAAAAGTCATTTAAGCCTTTTCACAGTGAGATCTACGCGATATGGCCGAGAAATGTAATTTTGATGTTAACTCCCAAACCGCTGCGCAGAAGTCAACCAAACTTCACCCAATAGTGTATTGTATCACAATCTAGTAGTTACATTTGGAAATTTGGTTCTAGGACATTTGGTTTGAGCGCAATCCTCAAACTTAGTTAAAAAAAAAGTCATTTAAGCCTTTTCACAGTGAGATCTACGCGATATGGCCGAGAAATGTAATTTTGATGTTAACTCCCAAACCGCTGCGCAGAAGTCAACCAAACTTCACCCAATAGTGTATTGTATCACAATCTAGTAGTTACATTTGGAAATTTGGTTCTAGGACATTTGATTTGAGCGCAATCCTCAAACTTAGTTTAAAAAAGTCATTTAAGCCTTTTCACTGTGAGATCTACGCGATATTGCAGAGAAATGTAATTTTTATGTTAACTCCTAAACCGCTGCGCAGAAGTCAACCAAACTTCACCCAATAGTGTATTGTATCACAATCTAGTAGTTACATTTGGAAATTTGGTTCTAGGACATTTGATTTGAGCGCAATCCTCAAACTTAGTTTAAAAAAGTCATTTAAGCCTTTTCACAGTGAGATCTACGCGATATTGCAGAGAAATGTAATTTTTATGTTAACTCCTAAACCGCTGCGCAGAAGTCAACCAAACTTCACCCAATAGTGTATTGTATCACAATCTAGTAGTTACATTTGGAAATTTGGTTCTAGGACATTTGGTTTGAGCGCAATCCTCAAACTTAGTTAAAAAAAAGTCATTTAAGCCTTTTCACAGTGAGATCTACGCGATATGGCCTAGAAATGTAATTTTGATGTTAACTCCCAAACCGCTGCGCAGAATTCAACCAAACTTCACCCAATAGTGTATTGTATCACAATCTAGTAGTTACATTTGGAAATTTGGTTCTAGGACATTGGCTTTGAGCGCAATCATCAAACTTAGTTAAAAAAAAGTCATTTAAGCCTTTTCACACTGAGATCTACGCGATATGGCCGAGAAATGTAATTTTGATGTTAACTCCCAAACCGCTGCGCAGAAGTCAACCAAACTTCACCCATTAGTGTATTTTATCACAATCTAGTAGTTACATTTGGAAATTTGGTTCTAGGACATTTGGTTTGAGCGCAATCCAAAAAACTTAGTTAAAAAAAAGTCATTTAACCCTTTTCACAGTGAGATCTACGCGATATGGCCAAGAAATGTAATTTTGATGTTAACTCCCAAACCGCTGCGCAGAAGTCAACCAAACTTCACCCAATAGTGTATTGTATCACAATCTAGTAGTTACATTTGGAAATTTGGTTCTAGGACATTTGGTTTGAGCGCAATCCTCAAACTTAGTTAAAAAAAAAAGTCATTTAGGCCTTTTCACAGTGAGATCAACGCGATATGGCCGAGAAATGTAATTTTGATGTTAACTCCCAAACCGCTACGCAGAAGTCAACCAAACTTCACCCAAAAGTGTATTGTATCAAAATCTAGTAGTTACATTTGGAAATTTGGTTCTAGGACATTTGGTTTGAGCGCAATCATCAAACTTAGTTAAAAAAAGTCATTTAAGCCTTTTCACACTGAGATCTACGCGATATGGCCAAGAAATGTAATTTTGATGTTAACTCCCAAACCGCTGCGCAGAAGTCAACCAAACTTCACCCAATAGTGTATTGTATCACAATCTAGTAGTTCCATTTGGAAATTTGGTTCTAGGACATTTGGTTTGAGCGCAATCCTCAAACTTAGTTAAAAAAAAAAGTCATTTAAGCCTTTTCACATTGAGATCTACGCGATATGGCCGAGAAATGTAATTTTGATGTTAACTCCCAAACCGCTAGGCAGAAGTCAACCAAACTTCACCCAATAGTGTATTGTATCACAATCTAGTAGTTACATTTGGAAATTTGGTTCTAGGACATTTGGTTTGAGCGCAATCATCAAACTTAGTTAAAAAAAAGTCATTTAACCCTTTTCACAGTAAGATCTACGCGATATGGCCAAGAAATGTAATTTTGATGTTAACTCCCAAACCGCTGCGCAGAAGTCAACCAAACTTCACCCAATAGTGTATTGGATCACAATCTAGTAGTTACATTTGGAAATTTGGTTCTAGGACATTTGGTTTGAGCGCAATCCTCAAACTTAGTTAAAAAAAAAAGTCATTTAGGCCTTTTCACAGTGAGATCTACGCGATATGGCCGAGAAATGTAATTTTGATGTTAACTCCCAAACCGCTACGCAGAAGTCAACCAAACTTCACCCAGAAGTGTATTGTATCAAAATCTAGTAGTTACATTTGGAAATTTGGTTCTAGGACATTTGGTTTGAGCGCAATCCTCAAACTTAGTTAAAAAAAAGTCATTTAACCCTTTTCACAGTGAGATCTACGCGATATGGCCGAGAAATGTAATTTTGATGTTAACTCCCAAACCGCTGCGCAGAAGTCAACCAAACTTCACCCAATAGTGTATTGTATCACAATCTAGTAGTTACATTTGGAAATTTGGTTCTAGGACATTTGGTTTGAGCGCAATCCTCAAACTTAGTTAAAAAAAAAAAGTCATTTAGGCCTTTTCACAGTGAGATCTACGCGATATGGCCGAGAAATGTAATTTTGATGTTAACTCCCAAACCGCTACGCAGAAGTCAACCAAACTTCACCCAAAAGTGTATTGTATCAAAATCTAGTAGTTACATTTGGAAATTTGGTTTTAGGACATTTGGTTTGAGCGCAATCATCAAACTTAGTTAAAAAAAGTCATTTAAGCCTTTTCACACTGAGATCTACGCGATATGGCCGAGAAATGTAATTTTGATGTTAACTCCCAAACCGCTACGCAGAAGTCAACCAAACTTCACCCAAAAGTGTATTGTATCAAAATCTAGTAGTTACATTTGGAAATTTGGTTCTAGGACATTTGGTTTGAGCGCAATCATCAAACTTAGTTAAAAAAAGTCATTTAAGCCTTTTCACACTGAGATCTACGCGATATGGCCGAGAAATGTAATTTTGATGTTAACTCCCAAACCGCTGCGCAGAAGTCAACCAAACTTCACCCAATAGTGTATTGTATCACAATCTAGTAGTTACATTTGGAAATTTGGTTCTAGGACATTTGGTTTGAGCGCAATCCTCAAACTTAGTTAAAAAAAAGTCATTTAACCCTTTTCACAGTGAGATCTACGCGATATGGCCAAGAAATGTAATTTTGATGTTAACTCCCAAACCGCTGCGCAGAAGTCAACCAAACTTCACCCAATAGTGTATTGTATCACAATCCAGTAGTTACATTTGGAAATTTGGTTCTAGGACATTGGGTTTGAGCGCAATCATCAAACTTAGTTAAAAAAAAGTCATTTAAGCCTTTTCACACTGAGATCTACGCGATATGGCCGAGAAATGTAATTTTGATGTTAACTCCCAAACCGCTGCGCAGAAGTCAACCAAACTTCACCCATTAGTGTATTTTATCACAATCTAGTTGTTACATTTGGAAATTTGGTTCTAGGACATTTGGTTTGAGCGCAATCCTCAAACTTAGTTAAAAAAAAGTCATTTAACCCTTTTCACAGTGAGATCTACGCGATATGGCCGAGAAATGTAATTTTGATGTTAACTCCCAAACCGCTGCGCAGAAGTCAACCAAACTTCACCCAATAGTGTATTGTATCACAATCTAGTAGTTACATTTGGAAATTTGGTTCTAGGACATTTGGTTTGAGCGCAATCCTCAAACTTAGTTAAAAAAAAAAGTCATTTAGGCCTTTTCACAGTGAGATCTACGCGATATGGCCGAGAAATGTAATTTTGATGTTAACTCCCAAACCGCTACGCAGAAGTCAACCAAACTTCACCCAAAAGTGTATTGTATCAAAATCTAGTAGTTACATTTGGAAATTTGGTTCTAGGACATTTGGTTTGAGCGCAATCATCAAACTTAGTTAAAAAAAGTCATTTAAGCCTTTTCACACTGAGATCTACGCGATATGGCCGAGAAATGTAATTTTGATGTTAACTCCCAAACCGCTGCGCAGAAGTCAACCAAACTTCACCCATTAGTGTATTTTATCACAATCTAGTTGTTACATTTGGAAATTTGGTTCTAGGACATTTGGTTTGAGCGCAATCCTCAAACTTAGTTAAAAAAAAGTCATTTAACCCTTTTCACAGTGAGATCTACGCGATATGGCCGAGAAATGTAATTTTGATGTTAACTCCCAAACCGCTGCGCAGAAGTCAACCAAACTTCACCCAATAGTGTATTGTATCACAATCTAGTAGTTACATTTGGAAATTTGGTTCTAGGACATTTGGTTTGAGCGCAATCCTCAAACTTAGTTAAAAAAAAAAGTCATTTAGGCCTTTTCACAGTGAGATCTACGCGATATGGCCGAGAAATGTAATTTTGATGTTAACTCCCAAACCGCTACGCAGAAGTCAACCAAACTTCACCCAAAAGTGTATTGTATCAAAATCTAGTAGTTACATTTGGAAATTTGGTTCTAGGACATTTGGTTTGAGCGCAATCATCAAACTTAGTTAAAAAAAGTCATTTAAGCCTTTTCACACTGAGATCTACGCGATATGGCCGAGAAATGTAATTTTGATGTTAACTCCCAAACCGCTGCGCAGAAGTCAACCAAACTTCACCCAATAGTGTATTGTATCACAATCTAGTAGTTACATTTGTAAATTTGGTTCTAGGACATTTGGTTTGAGCGCAATCCTCAAACTTAGTTAAAAAAAAGTCATTTAACCCTTTTCACAGTGAGATCTACGCGATATGGCCAAGAAATGTAATTTTGATGTTAACTCCCAAACCGCTGCGCAGAAGTCAACCAAACTTCACCCAATAGTGTATTGTATCACAATCTAGTAGTTACATTTGTAAATTTGGTTCTAGGACATTTGGTTTGAGCGCAATCCTCAAACTTAGTTAAAAAAAAAAGTCATTTAAGCCTTTTCACAGTGAGATCTACGCGATATGGCCGAGAAATGTAATTTTGATGTTAACTCCCAAACCGCTACGCAGAAGTCAACCAAACTTCACCCGAAAGTGTATTGTATCAAAATCTAGTAGTTACATTTGGAAATTTGGTTCTAGGACATTTGGTTTGAGCGCAATCATCAAACTTAGTTAAAAAAAAGTCATTTAACCCTTTTCACAGTGAGATCTACGCGATATGGCCAAGAAATGTAATTTTGATGTTAACTCCCAAACCGCTGCGCAGAAGTCAACCAAACTTCACCCAATAGTGTATTGTATCACAATCTAGTAGTTACATTTGGAAATTTGGTTCTAGGACATTTGGTTTGAGCGCAATCCTCAAACTTAGTTAAAAAAAAAAGTCATTTAGGCCTTTTCACAGTGAGATCTACGCGATATGGCCGAGAAATGTAATTTTGATGTTAACTCCCAAACCGCTACGCAGAAGTCAACCAAACTTCACCCAAAAGTGTATTGTATCAAAATCTAGTAGTTACATTTGGAAATTTGGTTCTAGGACATTTGGTTTGAGCGCAATCATCAAACTTAGTTAAAAAAAGTCATTTAAGCCTTTTCACACTGAGATCTACGCGATATGGCCGAGAAATGTAATTTTGATGTTAACTCCCAAACCGCTGCGCAGAAGTCAACCAAACTTCACCCAATAGTGTATTGTATCACAATCTAGTAGTTACATTTGGAAATTTGGTTCTAGGACATTTGGTTTGAGCGCAATCCTCAAACTTAGTTAAAAAAAAGTCATTTAACCCTTTTCACAGTGAGATCTACGCGATATGGCCAAGAAATGTAATTTTGATGTTAACTCCCAAACCGCTGCGCAGAAGTCAACCAAACTTCACCCAATAGTGTATTGTATCACAATCTAGTAGTTACATTTGGAAATTTGGTTCTAGGACATTTGGTTTGAGCGCAATCCTCAAACTTAGTTAAAAAAAAAAGTCATTTAAGCCTTTTCACAGTGAGATCTACGCGATATGGCCGAGAAATGTAATTTTGATGTTAACTCCCAAACCGCTGCGCAGAAGTCAACCAAACTTCACTCATTAGTGTATTGTATCACAATCTAGTAGTTACATTTGAAAATTTGTTCCTAGGACATTTGGTTTGAGCGCAATCCTCAAACTTAGTTAAAAAAAGTCATTTAAGCCTTTTCACAGTGAGATCTACGCGATATGGCCGAGAAATGTAATTTTGATGTTAACTCCCAAACCGCTGCGCAGAAGTCAACCAAACTTCACCCAATAGTGTATTGTATCACAATCTAGTAGTTACATTTGGAAATTTGGTTCTAGGACATTTGGTTTGAGCGCAATCCTCAAACTTAGTTAAAAAAAAGTCATTTAAGCCTTTTCACAGTGAGATCTACGCGATATGGCCAAGAAATGTAATTTTGATGTTAACTCCCAAACCGCTGCGCAGAAGTCAACCAAACTTCACCCAATAGTGTATTGTATCACAATCTAGTAGTTACATTTGGAAATTTGGTTCTAGGACATTTGGTTTGAGCGCAATCCTCAAACTTATTTAAAAAAAAAGTCATTTAAGCCTTTTCACAGTGAGATCTACGCGATATGGCCGAGAAATGTAATTTTGATGTTAACTCCCAAACCGCTGCGCAGAAGTCAACCAAACTTCACCCAATAGTGTATTGTATCACAATCTAGTAGTTACATTTGGAAATTTGGTTCTAGGACATTTGATTTGAGCGCAATCCTCAAACTTAGTTTAAAAAAGTCATTTAAGCCTTTTCACAGTGAGATCTACGCGATATGGCCAAGAAATGTAATTTTGATGTTAACTCCCAAACCGCTGCGCAGAAGTCAACAAAACTTCACCCAATAGTGTATTGTATCACAATCTAGTAGTTACATTTGGAAATTTGGTTCTAGGACATTTGGTTTGAGCGCAATCCTCAAACTTAGTTAAAAAAAAAGTCATTTAAGCCTTTTCACAGTGAGATCTACGCGATATGGCCGAGAAATGTAATTTTGATGTTAACTCCCAAACCGCTGCGCAGAAGTCAACCAAACTTCACCCAATAGTGTATTGTATCACAATCTAGTAGTTACATTTGGAAATTTGGTTCTAGGACATTTGGTTTGAGCGCAATCCTCAAACTTATTTTAAAAAAAAAGTCATTTAAGCCTTTTCACAGTGAGATTTACGCGATATGGCCGAGAAATGTAATTTTGATGTTAACTCCCAAACCGCTGCGCAGAAGTCAACCAAACTTCACCCAATAGTGTATTGTATCACAATCTAGTAGTTACATTTGGAAATTTGGTTCTAGGACATTTGGTTTGAGCGCAATCCTCAAACTTAGTTAAAAAAAAAGTCATTTAAGCCTTTTCACAGTGAGATCTACGCGATATGGCCGAGAAATGTAATTTTGATGTTAACTCCCAAACCGCTGCGCAGAAGTCAACCAAACTTCACCCAATAGTGTATTGTATCACAATCTAGTAGTTACATTTGGAAATTTGGTTCTAGGACATTTGATTTGAGCGCAATCCTCAAACTTAGTTTAAAAAAGTCATTTAAGCCTTTTCACTGTGAGATCTACGCGATATTGCAGAGAAATGTAATTTTTATGTTAACTCCTAAACCGCTGCGCAGAAGTCAACCAAACTTCACCCAATAGTGTATTGTATCACAATCTAGTAGTTACATTTGGAAATTTGGTTCTAGGACATTTGATTTGAGCGCAATCCTCAAACTTAGTTTAAAAAAGTCATTTAAGCCTTTTCACAGTGAGATCTACGCGATATTGCAGAGAAATGTAATTTTTATGTTAACTCCTAAACCGCTGCGCAGAAGTCAACCAAACTTCACCCAATAGTGTATTGTATCACAATCTAGTAGTTACATTTGGAAATTTGGTTCTAGGACATTTGGTTTGAGCGCAATCCTCAAACTTAGTTAAAAAAAAGTCATTTAAGCCTTTTCACAGTGAGATCTACGCGATATGGCCTAGAAATGTAATTTTGATGTTAACTCCCAAACCGCTGCGCAGAATTCAACCAAACTTCACCCAATAGTGTATTGTATCACAATCTAGTAGTTACATTTGGAAATTTGGTTCTAGGACATTGGCTTTGAGCGCAATCATCAAACTTAGTTAAAAAAAAGTCATTTAAGCCTTTTCACACTGAGATCTACGCGATATGGCCGAGAAATGTAATTTTGATGTTAACTCCCAAACCGCTGCGCAGAAGTCAACCAAACTTCACCCATTAGTGTATTTTATCACAATCTAGTAGTTACATTTGGAAATTTGGTTCTAGGACATTTGGTTTGAGCGCAATCCAAAAAACTTAGTTAAAAAAAAGTCATTTAACCCTTTTCACAGTGAGATCTACGCGATATGGCCAAGAAATGTAATTTTGATGTTAACTCCCAAACCGCTGCGCAGAAGTCAACCAAACTTCACCCAATAGTGTATTGTATCACAATCTAGTAGTTACATTTGGAAATTTGGTTCTAGGACATTTGGTTTGAGCGCAATCCTCAAACTTAGTTAAAAAAAAAAGTCATTTAGGCCTTTTCACAGTGAGATCAACGCGATATGGCCGAGAAATGTAATTTTGATGTTAACTCCCAAACCGCTACGCAGAAGTCAACCAAACTTCACCCAAAAGTGTATTGTATCAAAATCTAGTAGTTACATTTGGAAATTTGGTTCTAGGACATTTGGTTTGAGCGCAATCATCAAACTTAGTTAAAAAAAGTCATTTAAGCCTTTTCACACTGAGATCTACGCGATATGGCCAAGAAATGTAATTTTGATGTTAACTCCCAAACCGCTGCGCAGAAGTCAACCAAACTTCACCCAATAGTGTATTGTATCACAATCTAGTAGTTCCATTTGGAAATTTGGTTCTAGGACATTTGGTTTGAGCGCAATCCTCAAACTTAGTTAAAAAAAAAAGTCATTTAAGCCTTTTCACATTGAGATCTACGCGATATGGCCGAGAAATGTAATTTTGATGTTAACTCCCAAACCGCTAGGCAGAAGTCAACCAAACTTCACCCAATAGTGTATTGTATCACAATCTAGTAGTTACATTTGGAAATTTGGTTCTAGGACATTTGGTTTGAGCGCAATCATCAAACTTAGTTAAAAAAAAGTCATTTAACCCTTTTCACAGTAAGATCTACGCGATATGGCCAAGAAATGTAATTTTGATGTTAACTCCCAAACCGCTGCGCAGAAGTCAACCAAACTTCACCCAATAGTGTATTGGATCACAATCTAGTAGTTACATTTGGAAATTTGGTTCTAGGACATTTGGTTTGAGCGCAATCCTCAAACTTAGTTAAAAAAAAAAGTCATTTAGGCCTTTTCACAGTGAGATCTACGCGATATGGCCGAGAAATGTAATTTTGATGTTAACTCCCAAACCGCTACGCAGAAGTCAACCAAACTTCACCCAGAAGTGTATTGTATCAAAATCTAGTAGTTACATTTGGAAATTTGGTTCTAGGACATTTGGTTTGAGCGCAATCCTCAAACTTAGTTAAAAAAAAGTCATTTAACCCTTTTCACAGTGAGATCTACGCGATATGGCCGAGAAATGTAATTTTGATGTTAACTCCCAAACCGCTGCGCAGAAGTCAACCAAACTTCACCCAATAGTGTATTGTATCACAATCTAGTAGTTACATTTGGAAATTTGGTTCTAGGACATTTGGTTTGAGCGCAATCCTCAAACTTAGTTAAAAAAAAAAAGTCATTTAGGCCTTTTCACAGTGAGATCTACGCGATATGGCCGAGAAATGTAATTTTGATGTTAACTCCCAAACCGCTACGCAGAAGTCAACCAAACTTCACCCAAAAGTGTATTGTATCAAAATCTAGTAGTTACATTTGGAAATTTGGTTTTAGGACATTTGGTTTGAGCGCAATCATCAAACTTAGTTAAAAAAAGTCATTTAAGCCTTTTCACACTGAGATCTACGCGATATGGCCGAGAAATGTAATTTTGATGTTAACTCCCAAACCGCTGCGCAGAAGTCAACCAAACTTCACCCAATAGTGTATTGTATAACAATCTAGTAGTTACATTTGGAAATTTGGTTCTAGGACATTTGATTTGAGCGCAATCCTCAAACTTAGTTTAAAAAAGTCATTTAAGCCTTTTCACAGTGAGATCTACGCGATATTGCAGAGAAATGTAATTTTTATGTTAACTCCTAAACCGCTGCGCAGAAGTCAACCAAACTTCACCCAATAGTGTATTGTATCACAATCTCGTAGTTACATTTGGAAATTTGGTTCTAGGACATTTGGTTTGAGCGCAATCCTCAAACTTAGTTAAAAAAAAGTCATTTAAGCCTTTTCACAGTGAGATCTACGCGATATGGCCGAGAAATGTAATTTTGATGTTAACTCCCAAACCGCTGCGCAGAATTCAACCAAACTTCACCCAATAGTGTATTGTATCACAATCCAGTAGTTACATTTGGAAATTTGGTTCTAGGACATTGGGTTTGAGCGCAATCATCAAACTTAGTTAAAAAAAAGTCATTTAAGCCTTTTCACACTGAGATCTACGCGATATGGCCGAGAAATGTAATTTTGATGTTAACTCCCAAACCGCTGCGCAGAAGTCAACCAAACTTCACCCATTAGTGTATTTTATCACAATCTAGTTGTTACATTTGGAAATTTGGTTCTAGGACATTTGGTTTGAGCGCAATCCTCAAACTTAGTTAAAAAAAAGTCATTTAACCCTTTTCACAGTGAGATCTACGCGATATGGCCGAGAAATGTAATTTTGATGTTAACTCCCAAACCGCTGCGCAGAAGTCAACCAAACTTCACCCAATAGTGTATTGTATCACAATCTAGTAGTTACATTTGGAAATTTGGTTCTAGGACATTTGGTTTGAGCGCAATCCTCAAACTTAGTTAAAAAAAAAAGTCATTTAGGCCTTTTCACAGTGAGATCTACGCGATATGGCCGAGAAATGTAATTTTGATGTTAACTCCCAAACCGCTACGCAGAAGTCAACCAAACTTCACCCAAAAGTGTATTGTATCAAAATCTAGTAGTTACATTTGGAAATTTGGTTCTAGGACATTTGGTTTGAGCGCAATCATCAAACTTAGTTAAAAAAAGTCATTTAAGCCTTTTCACACTGAGATCTACGCGATATGGCCGAGAAATGTAATTTTGATGTTAACTCCCAAACCGCTGCGCAGAAGTCAACCAAACTTCACCCAATAGTGTATTGTATCACAATCTAGTAGTTACATTTGTAAATTTGGTTCTAGGACATTTGGTTTGAGCGCAATCCTCAAACTTAGTTAAAAAAAAGTCATTTAACCCTTTTCACAGTGAGATCTACGCGATATGGCCAAGAAATGTAATTTTGATGTTAACTCCCAAACCGCTGCGCAGAAGTCAACCAAACTTCACCCAATAGTGTATTGTATCACAATCTAGTAGTTACATTAGGAAATTCTGTTCTAGGACATTTGGTTTGAGCGCAATCCTCAAACTTAGTTAAAAAAAAAGTCATTTAAGCCTTTTCACAGTGAGATCTACGCGATATGGCCGAGAAATGTAATTTTGATGTTAACTCCCAAACCGCTGCGCAGAAGTCAACCAAACTTCACCCAATAGTGTATTGTATCACAATCTAGTAGTTACATTTGGAAATTTGGTTCTAGGACATTTGATTTGAGCGCAATCCTCAAACTTAGTTTAAAAAAGTCATTTAAGCCTTTTCACTGTGAGATCTACGCGATATTGCAGAGAAATGTAATTTTTATGTTAACTCCTAAACCGCTGCGCAGAAGTCAACCAAACTTCACCCAATAGTGTATTGTATCACAATCTAGTAGTTACATTTGGAAATTTGGTTCTAGGACATTGGCTTTGAGCGCAATCATCAAACTTAGTTAAAAAAAGTCATTTAAGCCTTTTCACACTGAGATCTACGCGATATGGCCGAGAAATGTAATTTTGATGTTAACTCCCAAACCGCTGCGCAGAAGTCAACCAAACTTCACCCAATAGTGTATTGTATCACAATCTAGTAGTTACATTTGTAAATTTGGTTCTAGGACATTTGGTTTGAGCGCAATCCTCAAACTTAGTTAAAAAAAAGTCATTTAACCCTTTTCACAGTGAGATCTACGCGATATGGCCAAGAAATGTAATTTTGATGTTAACTCCCAAACCGCTGCGCAGAAGTCAACCAAACTTCACCCAATAGTGTATTGTATCACAATCTAGTAGTTACATTTGGAAATTTGGTTCTAGGACATTTGATTTGAGCGCAATCCTCAAACTTAGTTTAAAAAAGTCATTTAAGCCTTTTCACAGTGAGATCTACGCGATATTGCAGAGAAATGTAATTTTTATGTTAACTCCTAAACCGCTGCGCAGAAGTCAACCAAACTTCACCCAATAGTGTATTGTATCACAATCTAGTAGTTACATTTGGAAATTTGGTTCTAGGACATTTGGTTTGAGCGCAATCCTCAAACTTAGTTAAAAAAAAGTCATTTAAGCCTTTTCACAGTGAGATCTACGCGATATGGCCTAGAAATGTAATTTTGATGTTAACTCCCAAACCGCTGCGCAGAATTCAACCAAACTTCACCCAATAGTGTATTGTATCACAATCTAGTAGTTACATTTGGAAATTTGGTTCTAGGACATTGGCTTTGAGCGCAATCATCAAACTTAGTTAAAAAAAAGTCATTTAAGCCTTTTCACACTGAGATCTACGCGATATGGCCGAGAAATGTAATTTTGATGTTAACTCCCAAACCGCTGCGCAGAAGTCAACCAAACTTCACCCATTAGTGTATTTTATCACAATCTAGTAGTTACATTTGGAAATTTGGTTCTAGGACATTTGGTTTGAGCGCAATCCAAAAAACTTAGTTAAAAAAAAGTCATTTAACCCTTTTCACAGTGAGATCTACGCGATATGGCCAAGAAATGTAATTTTGATGTTAACTCCCAAACCGCTGCGCAGAAGTCAACCAAACTTCACCCAATAGTGTATTGTATCACAATCTAGTAGTTACATTTGGAAATTTGGTTCTAGGACATTTGGTTTGAGCGCAATCCTCAAACTTAGTTAAAAAAAAAAGTCATTTAGGCCTTTTCACAGTGAGATCAACGCGATATGGCCGAGAAATGTAATTTTGATGTTAACTCCCAAACCGCTACGCAGAAGTCAACCAAACTTCACCCAAAAGTGTATTGTATCAAAATCTAGTAGTTACATTTGGAAATTTGGTTCTAGGACATTTGGTTTGAGCGCAATCATCAAACTTAGTTAAAAAAAGTCATTTAAGCCTTTTCACACTGAGATCTACGCGATATGGCCAAGAAATGTAATTTTGATGTTAACTCCCAAACCGCTGCGCAGAAGTCAACCAAACTTCACCCAATAGTGTATTGTATCACAATCTAGTAGTTCCATTTGGAAATTTGGTTCTAGGACATTTGGTTTGAGCGCAATCCTCAAACTTAGTTAAAAAAAAAAGTCATTTAAGCCTTTTCACATTGAGATCTACGCGATATGGCCGAGAAATGTAATTTTGATGTTAACTCCCAAACCGCTAGGCAGAAGTCAACCAAACTTCACCCAATAGTGTATTGTATCACAATCTAGTAGTTACATTTGGAAATTTGGTTCTAGGACATTTGGTTTGAGCGCAATCATCAAACTTAGTTAAAAAAAAGTCATTTAACCCTTTTCACAGTAAGATCTACGCGATATGGCCAAGAAATGTAATTTTGATGTTAACTCCCAAACCGCTGCGCAGAAGTCAACCAAACTTCACCCAATAGTGTATTGGATCACAATCTAGTAGTTACATTTGGAAATTTGGTTCTAGGACATTTGGTTTGAGCGCAATCCTCAAACTTAGTTAAAAAAAAAAGTCATTTAGGCCTTTTCACAGTGAGATCTACGCGATATGGCCGAGAAATGTAATTTTGATGTTAACTCCCAAACCGCTACGCAGAAGTCAACCAAACTTCACCCAGAAGTGTATTGTATCAAAATCTAGTAGTTACATTTGGAAATTTGGTTCTAGGACATTTGGTTTGAGCGCAATCCTCAAACTTAGTTAAAAAAAAGTCATTTAACCCTTTTCACAGTGAGATCTACGCGATATGGCCGAGAAATGTAATTTTGATGTTAACTCCCAAACCGCTGCGCAGAAGTCAACCAAACTTCACCCAATAGTGTATTGTATCACAATCTAGTAGTTACATTTGGAAATTTGGTTCTAGGACATTTGGTTTGAGCGCAATCCTCAAACTTAGTTAAAAAAAAAAAGTCATTTAGGCCTTTTCACAGTGAGATCTACGCGATATGGCCGAGAAATGTAATTTTGATGTTAACTCCCAAACCGCTACGCAGAAGTCAACCAAACTTCACCCAAAAGTGTATTGTATCAAAATCTAGTAGTTACATTTGGAAATTTGGTTTTAGGACATTTGGTTTGAGCGCAATCATCAAACTTAGTTAAAAAAAGTCATTTAAGCCTTTTCACACTGAGATCTACGCGATATGGCCGAGAAATGTAATTTTGATGTTAACTCCCAAACCGCTGCGCAGAAGTCAACCAAACTTCACCCAATAGTGTATTGTATCACAATCTAGTAGTTACATTTGGAAATTTGGTTCTAGGACATTTGATTTGAGCGCAATCCTCAAACTTAGTTTAAAAAAGTCATTTAAGCCTTTTCACAGTGAGATCTACGCGATATTGCAGAGAAATGTAATTTTTATGTTAACTCCTAAACCGCTGCGCAGAAGTCAACCAAACTTCACCCAATAGTGTATTGTATCACAATCTCGTAGTTACATTTGGAAATTTGGTTCTAGGACATTTGGTTTGAGCGCAATCCTCAAACTTAGTTAAAAAAAAGTCATTTAAGCCTTTTCACAGTGAGATCTACGCGATATGGCCGAGAAATGTAATTTTGATGTTAACTCCCAAACCGCTGCGCAGAATTCAACCAAACTTCACCCAATAGTGTATTGTATCACAATCCAGTAGTTACATTTGGAAATTTGGTTCTAGGACATTGGGTTTGAGCGCAATCATCAAACTTAGTTAAAAAAAAGTCATTTAAGCCTTTTCACACTGAGATCTACGCGATATGGCCGAGAAATGTAATTTTGATGTTAACTCCCAAACCGCTGCGCAGAAGTCAACCAAACTTCACCCATTAGTGTATTTTATCACAATCTAGTTGTTACATTTGGAAATTTGGTTCTAGGACATTTGGTTTGAGCGCAATCCTCAAACTTAGTTAAAAAAAAGTCATTTAACCCTTTTCACAGTGAGATCTACGCGATATGGCCGAGAAATGTAATTTTGATGTTAACTCCCAAACCGCTGCGCAGAAGTCAACCAAACTTCACCCAATAGTGTATTGTATCACAATCTAGTAGTTACATTTGGAAATTTGGTTCTAGGACATTTGGTTTGAGCGCAATCCTCAAACTTAGTTAAAAAAAAAAGTCATTTAGGCCTTTTCACAGTGAGATCTACGCGATATGGCCGAGAAATGTAATTTTGATGTTAACTCCCAAACCGCTACGCAGAAGTCAACCAAACTTCACCCAAAAGTGTATTGTATCAAAATCTAGTAGTTACATTTGGAAATTTGGTTCTAGGACATTTGGTTTGAGCGCAATCATCAAACTTAGTTAAAAAAAGTCATTTAAGCCTTTTCACACTGAGATCTACGCGATATGGCCGAGAAATGTAATTTTGATGTTAACTCCCAAACCGCTGCGCAGAAGTCAACCAAACTTCACCCAATAGTGTATTGTATCACAATCTAGTAGTTACATTTGTAAATTTGGTTCTAGGACATTTGGTTTGAGCGCAATCCTCAAACTTAGTTAAAAAAAAGTCATTTAACCCTTTTCACAGTGAGATCTACGCGATATGGCCAAGAAATGTAATTTTGATGTTAACTCCCAAACCGCTGCGCAGAAGTCAACCAAACTTCACCCAATAGTGTATTGTATCACAATCTAGTAGTTACATTTGTAAATTTGGTTCTAGGACATTTGGTTTGAGCGCAATCCTCAAACTTAGTTAAAAAAAAAAAGTCATTTAGGCCTTTTCACAGTGAGATCTACGCGATATGGCCGAGAAATGTAATTTTGATGTTAACTCCCAAACCGCTACGCAGAAGTCAACCAAACTTCACCCAAAAGTGTATTGTATCAAAATCTAGTAGTTACATTTGGAAATTTGGTTTTAGGACATTTGGTTTGAGCGCAATCATCAAACTTAGTTAAAAAAAGTCATTTAAGCCTTTTCACACTGAGATCTACGCGATATGGCCGAGAAATGTAATTTTGATGTTAACTCCCAAACCGCTGCGCAGAAGTCAACCAAACTTCACCCAATAGTGTATTGTATCACAATCTAGTAGTTACATTTGGAAATTTGGTTCTAGGACATTTGATTTGAGCGCAATCCTCAAACTTAGTTTAAAAAAGTCATTTAAGCCTTTTCACAGTGAGATCTACGCGATATTGCAGAGAAATGTAATTTTTATGTTAACTCCTAAACCGCTGCGCAGAAGTCAACCAAACTTCACCCAATAGTGTATTGTATCACAATCTCGTAGTTACATTTGGAAATTTGGTTCTAGGACATTTGGTTTGAGCGCAATCCTCAAACTTAGTTAAAAAAAAGTCATTTAAGCCTTTTCACAGTGAGATCTACGCGATATGGCCGAGAAATGTAATTTTGATGTTAACTCCCAAACCGCTGCGCAGAATTCAACCAAACTTCACCCAATAGTGTATTGTATCACAATCCAGTAGTTACATTTGGAAATTTGGTTCTAGGACATTGGGTTTGAGCGCAATCATCAAACTTAGTTAAAAAAAAGTCATTTAAGCCTTTTCACACTGAGATCTACGCGATATGGCCGAGAAATGTAATTTTGATGTTAACTCCCAAACCGCTGCGCAGAAGTCAACCAAACTTCACCCATTAGTGTATTTTATCACAATCTAGTTGTTACATTTGGAAATTTGGTTCTAGGACATTTGGTTTGAGCGCAATCCTCAAACTTAGTTAAAAAAAAGTCATTTAACCCTTTTCACAGTGAGATCTACGCGATATGGCCGAGAAATGTAATTTTGATGTTAACTCCCAAACCGCTGCGCAGAAGTCAACCAAACTTCACCCAATAGTGTATTGTATCACAATCTAGTAGTTACATTTGGAAATTTGGTTCTAGGACATTTGGTTTGAGCGCAATCCTCAAACTTAGTTAAAAAAAAAAGTCATTTAGGCCTTTTCACAGTGAGATCTACGCGATATGGCCGAGAAATGTAATTTTGATGTTAACTCCCAAACCGCTACGCAGAAGTCAACCAAACTTCACCCAAAAGTGTATTGTATCAAAATCTAGTAGTTACATTTGGAAATTTGGTTCTAGGACATTTGGTTTGAGCGCAATCATCAAACTTAGTTAAAAAAAGTCATTTAAGCCTTTTCACACTGAGATCTACGCGATATGGCCGAGAAATGTAATTTTGATGTTAACTCCCAAACCGCTGCGCAGAAGTCAACCAAACTTCACCCAATAGTGTATTTTATCACAATCTAGTAGTTACATTTGTAAATTTGGTTCTAGGACATTTGGTTTGAGCGCAATCCTCAAACTTAGTTAAAAAAAAGTCATTTAACCCTTTTCACAGTGAGATCTACGCGATATGGCCAAGAAATGTAATTTTGATGTTAACTCCCAAACCGCTGCGCAGAAGTCAACCAAACTTCACCCAATAGTGTATTGTATCACAATCTAGTAGTTACATTTGTAAATTTGGTTCTAGGACATTTGGTTTGAGCGCAATCCTCAAACTTAGTTAAAAAAAAAAGTCATTTAAGCCTTTTCACAGTGAGATCTACGCGATATGGCCGAGAAATGTAATTTTGATGTTAACTCCCAAACCGCTACGCAGAAGTCAACCAAACTTCACCCGAAAGTGTATTGTATCAAAATCTAGTAGTTACATTTGGAAATTTGGTTCTAGGACATTTGGTTTGAGCGCAATCATCAAACTTAGTTAAAAAAAAGTCATTTAACCCTTTTCACAGTGAGATCTACGCGATATGGCCAAGAAATGTAATTTTGATGTTAACTCCCAAACCGCTGCGCAGAAGTCAACCAAACTTCACCCAATAGTGTATTGTATCACAATCTAGTAGTTACATTTGGAAATTTGGTTCTAGGACATTTGGTTTGAGCGCAATCCTCAAACTTAGTTAAAAAAAAAAGTCATTTAGGCCTTTTCACAGTGAGATCTACGCGATATGGCCGAGAAATGTAATTTTGATGTTAACTCCCAAACCGCTACGCAGAAGTCAACCAAACTTCACCCAAAAGTGTATTGTATCAAAATCTAGTAGTTACATTTGGAAATTTGGTTCTAGGACATTTGGTTTGAGCGCAATCATCAAACTTAGTTAAAAAAAGTCATTTAAGCCTTTTCACACTGAGATCTACGCGATATGGCCGAGAAATGTAATTTTGATGTTAACTCCCAAACCGCTGCGCAGAAGTCAACCAAACTTCACCCAATAGTGTATTGTATCACAATCTAGTAGTTACATTTGGAAATTTGGTTCTAGGACATTTGGTTTGAGCGCAATCCTCAAACTTAGTTAAAAAAAAGTCATTTAACCCTTTTCACAGTGAGATCTACGCGATATGGCCAAGAAATGTAATTTTGATGTTAACTCCCAAACCGCTGCGCAGAAGTCAACCAAACTTCACCCAATAGTGTATTGTATCACAATCTAGTAGTTACATTTGGAAATTTGGTTCTAGGACATTTGGTTTGAGCGCAATCCTCAAACTTAGTTAAAAAAAAAAGTCATTTAAGCCTTTTCACAGTGAGATCTACGCGATATGGCCGAGAAATGTAATTTTGATGTTAACTCCCAAACCGCTGCGCAGAAGTCAACCAAACTTCACTCATTAGTGTATTGTATCACAATCTAGTAGTTACATTTGAAAATTTGTTCCTAGGACATTTGGTTTGAGCGCAATCCTCAAACTTAGTTAAAAAAAGTCATTTAAGCCTTTTCACAGTGAGATCTACGCGATATGGCCGAGAAATGTAATTTTGATGTTAACTCCCAAACCGCTGCGCAGAAGTCAACCAAACTTCACCCAATAGTGTATTGTATCACAATCTAGTAGTTACATTTGGAAATTTGGTTCTAGGACATTTGGTTTGAGCGCAATCCTCAAACTTAGTTAAAAAAAAGTCATTTAAGCCTTTTCACAGTGAGATCTACGCGATATGGCCAAGAAATGTAATTTTGATGTTAACTCCCAAACCGCTGCGCAGAAGTCAACCAAACTTCACCCAATAGTGTATTGTATCACAATCTAGTAGTTACATTTGGAAATTTGGTTCTAGGACATTTGGTTTGAGCGCAATCCTCAAACTTATTTAAAAAAAAAGTCATTTAAGCCTTTTCACAGTGAGATCTACGCCATATGGCCGAGAAATGTAATTTTGATGTTAACTCCCAAACCGCTGCGCAGAAGTCAACCAAACTTCACCCAATAGTGTATTGTATCACAATCTAGTAGTTACATTTGGAAATTTGGTTCTAGGACATTTGATTTGAGCGCAATCCTCAAACTTAGTTTAAAAAAGTCATTTAAGCCTTTTCACAGTGAGATCTACGCGATATGGCCAAGAAATGTAATTTTGATGTTAACTCCCAAACCGCTGCGCAGAAGTCAACAAAACTTCACCCAATAGTGTATTGTATCACAATCTAGTAGTTACATTTGGAAATTTGGTTCTAGGACATTTGGTTTGAGCGCAATCCTCAAACTTAGTTAAAAAAAAAGTCATTTAAGCCTTTTCACAGTGAGATCTACGCGATATGGCCGAGAAATGTAATTTTGATGTTAACTCCCAAACCGCTGCGCAGAAGTCAACCAAACTTCACCCAATAGTGTATTGTATCACAATCTAGTAGTTACATTTGGAAATTTGGTTCTAGGACATTTGGTTTGAGCGCAATCCTCAAACTTATTTTAAAAAAAAAGTCATTTAAGCCTTTTCACAGTGAGATCTACGCGATATGGCCGAGAAATGTAATTTTGATGTTAACTCCCAAACCGCTGCGCAGAAGTCAACCAAACTTCACCCAATAGTGTATTGTATCACAATCTAGTAGTTACATTTGGAAATTTGGTTCTAGGACATTTGGTTTGAGCGCAATCCTCAAACTTAGTTAAAAAAAAAGTCATTTAAGCCTTTTCACAGTGAGATCTACGCGATATGGCCGAGAAATGTAATTTTGATGTTAACTCCCAAACCGCTGCGCAGAAGTCAACCAAACTTCACCCAATAGTGTATTGTATCACAATCTAGTAGTTACATTTGGAAATTTGGTTCTAGGACATTTGATTTGAGCGCAATCCTCAAACTTAGTTTAAAAAAGTCATTTAAGCCTTTTCACTGTGAGATCTACGCGATATTGCAGAGAAATGTAATTTTTATGTTAACTCCTAAACCGCTGCGCAGAAGTCAACCAAACTTCACCCAATAGTGTATTGTATCACAATCTAGTAGTTACATTTGGAAATTTGGTTCTAGGACATTTGATTTGAGCGCAATCCTCAAACTTAGTTTAAAAAAGTCATTTAAGCCTTTTCACAGTGAGATCTACGCGATATTGCAGAGAAATGTAATTTTTATGTTAACTCCTAAACCGCTGCGCAGAAGTCAACCAAACTTCACCCAATAGTGTATTGTATCACAATCTAGTAGTTACATTTGGAAATTTGGTTCTAGGACATTTGGTTTGAGCGCAATCCTCAAACTTAGTTAAAAAAAAGTCATTTAAGCCTTTTCACAGTGAGATCTACGCGATATGGCCTAGAAATGTAATTTTGATGTTAACTCCCAAACCGCTGCGCAGAATTCAACCAAACTTCACCCAATAGTGTATTGTATCACAATCTAGTAGTTACATTTGGAAATTTGGTTCTAGGACATTGGCTTTGAGCGCAATCATCAAACTTAGTTAAAAAAAAGTCATTTAAGCCTTTTCACACTGAGATCTACGCGATATGGCCGAGAAATGTAATTTTGATGTTAACTCCCAAACCGCTGCGCAGAAGTCAACCAAACTTCACCCATTAGTGTATTTTATCACAATCTAGTAGTTACATTTGGAAATTTGGTTCTAGGACATTTGGTTTGAGCGCAATCCAAAAAACTTAGTTAAAAAAAAGTCATTTAACCCTTTTCACAGTGAGATCTACGCGATATGGCCAAGAAATGTAATTTTGATGTTAACTCCCAAACCGCTGCGCAGAAGTCAACCAAACTTCACCCAATAGTGTATTGTATCACAATCTAGTAGTTACATTTGGAAATTTGGTTCTAGGACATTTGGTTTGAGCGCAATCCTCAAACTTAGTTAAAAAAAAAAGTCATTTAGGCCTTTTCACAGTGAGATCAACGCGATATGGCCGAGAAATGTAATTTTGATGTTAACTCCCAAACCGCTACGCAGAAGTCAACCAAACTTCACCCAAAAGTGTATTGTATCAAAATCTAGTAGTTACATTTGGAAATTTGGTTCTAGGACATTTGGTTTGAGCGCAATCATCAAACTTAGTTAAAAAAAGTCATTTAAGCCTTTTCACACTGAGATCTACGCGATATGGCCAAGAAATGTAATTTTGATGTTAACTCCCAAACCGCTGCGCAGAAGTCAACCAAACTTCACCCAATAGTGTATTGTATCACAATCTAGTAGTTCCATTTGGAAATTTGGTTCTAGGACATTTGGTTTGAGCGCAATCCTCAAACTTAGTTAAAAAAAAAAGTCATTTAAGCCTTTTCACATTGAGATCTACGCGATATGGCCGAGAAATGTAATTTTGATGTTAACTCCCAAACCGCTAGGCAGAAGTCAACCAAACTTCACCCAATAGTGTATTGTATCACAATCTAGTAGTTACATTTGGAAATTTGGTTCTAGGACATTTGGTTTGAGCGCAATCATCAAACTTAGTTAAAAAAAAGTCATTTAACCCTTTTCACAGTAAGATCTACGCGATATGGCCAAGAAATGTAATTTTGATGTTAACTCCCAAACCGCTGCGCAGAAGTCAACCAAACTTCACCCAATAGTGTATTGGATCACAATCTAGTAGTTACATTTGGAAATTTGGTTCTAGGACATTTGGTTTGAGCGCAATCCTCAAACTTAGTTAAAAAAAAAAGTCATTTAGGCCTTTTCACAGTGAGATCTACGCGATATGGCCGAGAAATGTAATTTTGATGTTAACTCCCAAACCGCTACGCAGAAGTCAACCAAACTTCACCCAGAAGTGTATTGTATCAAAATCTAGTAGTTACATTTGGAAATTTGGTTCTAGGACATTTGGTTTGAGCGCAATCATCAAACTTAGTTAAAAAAAGTCATTTAAGCCTTTTCACACTGAGATCTACGCGATATGGCCGAGAAATGTAATTTTGATGTTAACTCCCAAACCGCTGCGCAGAAGTCAACCAAACTTCACCCAATAGTGTATTGTATCACAATCTAGTAGTTACATTTGGAAATTTGGTTCTAGGACATTTGGTTTGAGCGCAATCATCAAACTTAGTTAAAAAAATTCATTTAAGCCTTTTCACAGTGAGATCTACGCGATATGGCCGAGAAATGTAATTTTGATGTTAACTCCCAAACCGCTGCGCAGAAGTCAACCAAACTTCACCCAATAGTGTATTGTGTCACAATCTAGTAGTTACATTTGGAAATTTGGTTCTAGGACATTTGGTTTGAGCGCAATCATCAAACTTGGTTCAAAAAAAGTCATTAAAGCCTTTTCACAGTGAGATCTACGCGATATGGCCGAGATATGTAATTTTGATGTTAACTCCCAAACCGCTGCGCAGAAGTCAACCAAACTTCACCCAATAGTGTATTCTATCACAATCTAGTAGTTACTTTTGGAAATTTGGTTGTAGGACATTTGGTTTGAGCGCAATCATCAAACTTAGTTAAAAAAAGTCATTTAAGCCTTTTCACTGTGAGATCTACGCGATATGGCGAGAAATGTAATTTTGATGTTAACTCCCAAACCGCTGCGCAGAAGTCAACCAAACTTCACCCAATAGTGTATTGTATCACAATCTAGTAGTTACATTTGGAAATTTGGTTCTAGGACATATGGTTTGAGCGCAATCCTCAAACTTAGTTAAAAAAAAGTCATTTAAGCCTTTTCACAGTGAGATCTACGCGATATGGCAGAGAAATGTAATTTTGATGTTAACTCCCAAACCGCTGCGCAGAAGTCAACCAAACTTCACCCAATAGTGTATTGTATCACAATCTAGTAGTTACATTTGGAAATTTGGTTCTAGGACATTTGGTTTGAGCGCAATCCTCACACTTAGTTAAAAAAAGTCATTTAAGCCTTTTCACACTGAGATCTACGCGATATGGCCGAGAAATGTAATTTTTATGTTAACTCCTAAACCGCTGCGCAGAAGTCAACCAAACTTCACCCAATAGTGTATTGTATCACAATCTAGTAGTTACATTTGGAAATTTGGTTCTAGGACATTTGATTTGAGCGCAATCCTCAAACTTAGTTTAAAAAAGTCATTTAAGCCTTTTCACAGTGAGATCTACGCGATATTGCAGAGAAATGTAATTTTTATGTTAACTCCTAAACCGCTGCGCAGAAGTCAACCAAACTTCACCCAATAGTGTATTGTATCACAATCTAGTAGTTACATTTGGAAATTTGGTTCTAGGACATTGGCTTTGAGCGCAATCATCAAACTTAGTTAAAAAAAAGTCATTTAACCCTTTTCACAGTGAGATCTACGCGATATGGCCAAGAAATGTAATTTTGATGTTAACTCCCAAACCGCTGCGCAGAAGTCAACCAAACTTCACCCAATAGTGTATTGTATCACAATCTAGTAGTTACATTTGGAAATTTGGTTCTAGGACATTTGGTTTGAGCGCAATCCTCAAACTTAGTTAAAAAAAAAAGTCATTTAGGCCTTTTCACAGTGAGATCAACGCGATATGGCCGAGAAATGTAATTTTGATGTTAACTCCCAAACCGCTACGCAGAAGTCAACCAAACTTCACCCAGAAGTGTATTGTATCAAAATCTAGTAGTTACATTTGGAAATTTGGTTCTAGGACATTTGGTTTGAGCGCAATCATCAAACTTAGTTAAAAAAAGTCATTTAAGCCTTTTCACACTGAGATCTACGCGATATGGCCGAGAAATGTAATTTTGATGTTAACTCCCAAACCGCTGCGCAGAAGTCAACCAAACTTCACCCAATAGTGTATTGTGTCACAATCTAGTAGTTACATTTGGAAATTTGGTTCTAGGACATTTGGTTTGAGCGCAATCATCAAACTTGGTTCAAAAAAAGTCATTAAAGCCTTTTCACAGTGAGATCTACGCGATATGGCCGAGATATGTAATTTTGATGTTAACTCCCAAACCGCTGCGCAGAAGTCAACCAAACTTCACCCAATAGTGTATTCTATCACAATCTAGTAGTTACTTTTGGAAATTTGGTTGTAGGACATTTGGTTTGAGCGCAATCATCAAACTTAGTTAAAAAAAGTCATTTAAGCCTTTTCACTGTGAGATCTACGCGATATGGCGAGAAATGTAATTTTGATGTTAACTCCCAAACCGCTGCGCAGAAGTCAACCAAACTTCACCCAATAATGTATTGTATCACAATCTAGTAGTTCCATTTGGAAATTTGGTTCTAGGACATTTGATTTGAGCGCAATCCTCAAACTTAGTTAAAAAAAGTCATTTAAGCCTTTTCACATTGAGATCTACGCGATATGGCCGAGAAATGTAATTTTGATAATAACTCCCAAACCGCTAGGCAGAAGTCAACCAAACTTCACCCAATAGTGTATTGTATCACAATCTAGTAGTTACATTTGGAAATTTGGTTCTAGGACATTTGGTTTGAGCGCAATCCTCAAACTTTGTTAAAAAAAAGTCATTTAAGCCTTTTCACAGTGAGATCTACGCGATATGGCCGAGAAATGTAATTTTGATAATAACTCCCAAACCGCTAGGCAGAAGTCAACCAAACTTCACCCAATAGTGTATTGTATCACAATCTAGTAGTTACATTTGGAAATTTGGTTCTAGGACATTTGGTTTGAGCGCAATCATCAAACTTAGTTTAAAAAAGTCATTTAAGCCTTTTCACAGTGAGATCTACGCGATATGGCCGAGAAATGTAATTTTGATGTTAACTCCCAAACCGCTGCGCACACGTCAACCAAACTTCACCCAATAGTGTATTGTATCACAATCTAGTAGTTACTTTTGGAAATTTGGTTCTAGGACATTTGGTTTGAGCGCAATCATCAAACTTAGTTTAAAAAAGTCATTTAAGCCTTTTCACAGTGAGATCTACGCGATATGGCCGAGAAATGTAATTTTGATGTTAACTCCCAAACCGCTGCGCACACGTCAACCAAACTTCACCCAATAGTGTATTGTATCACAATCTAGTAGTTACTTTTGGAAATTTGGTTCTAGGACATTTGGTTTGAGCGCAATCATCAAACCTAGTTAAAAAAAGTCATTTAAGCCTTTTCACAGTGAGATCTACGCGATATGGCCGAGAAATGTAATTTTGATGTTAACTCCCAAACCGCTGCGCAGAAGTCAACCAAACTTCACCCAATAGTGTATTGTATCACAATCTAGTAGTTACATTTGGAAATTTGGTTCTAGGACATTTGGTTTGAGCGCAATCCTCAAACTTAGTTAAAAAAAAGTCATTTAAGCCTTTTCACAGTGAGATCTACGCGATATGGCCGAGAAATGTAATTTTGATGTTAACTCCCAAACCGCTGCGCAGAAGTGAACCAAACTTCACCCAATAGTGTATTGTATCACAATCTAGTAGTTACATTTGGAAATTTGGTTCTAGGACATTTGGTTTGAGCGCAATCCTCAAACTTAGTTTAAAAAAAGTCATTTAAGCCTTTTCACAGTGAGATCTACGCGATATGGCCGAGAAATGTAATTTTGATGTTAACTCCCAAACCGCTGCGCAGAAGTCAACCAAACTTCACCCAATAGTGTATTGTATCACAATCTAGTAGTTACATTTGGAAATTTGGTTCTAGGACATATGGTTTGAGCGCAATCCTCAAACTTAGTTAAAAAAAAGTCATTTAAGCCTTTTCACAGTGAGATCTACGCGATATGGCAGAGAAATGTAATTTTGATGTTAACTCCCAAACCGCTGCGCAGAAGTCAACCAAACTTCACCCAATAGTGTATTGTATCACAATCTAGTAGTTACATTTGGAAATTTGGTTCTAGGACATTTGGTTTGAGCGCAATCCTCACACTTAGTTAAAAAAAGTCATTTAAGCCTTTTCACACTGAGATCTACGCGATATGGCCGAGAAATGTAATTTTTATGTTAACTCCTAAACCGCTGCGCAGAAGTCAACCAAACTTCACCCAATAGTGTATTGTATCACAATCTAGTAGTTACATTTGGAAATTTGGTTCTAGGACATTTGATTTGAGCGCAATCCTCAAACTTAGTTTAAAAAAGTCATTTAAGCCTTTTCACAGTGAGATCTACGCGATATTGCAGAGAAATGTAATTTTTATGTTAACTCCTAAACCGCTGCGCAGAAGTCAACCAAACTTCACCCAATAGTGTATTGTATCACAATCTAGTAGTTACATTTGGAAATTTGGTTCTAGGACATTTGGTTTGAGCGCAATCCTCAAACTTAGTTAAAAAAAAGTCATTTAAGCCTTTTCACAGTGAGATCTACGCGATATGGCCTAGAAATGTAATTTTGATGTTAACTCCCAAACCGCTGCGCAGAATTCAACCAAACTTCACCCAATAGTGTATTGTATCACAATCTAGTAGTTACATTTGGAAATTTGGTTCTAGGACATTGGCTTTGAGCGCAATCCAAAAAACTTAGTTAAAAAAAAGTCATTTAACCCTTTTCACAGTGAGATCTACGCGATATGGCCAAGAAATGTAATTTTGATGTTAACTCCCAAACCGCTGCGCAGAAGTCAACCAAACTTCACCCAATAGTGTATTGTATCACAATCTAGTAGTTACATTTGGAAATTTGGTTCTAGGACATTTGGTTTGAGCGCAATCCTCAAACTTAGTTAAAAAAAAAAGTCATTTAGGCCTTTTCACAGTGAGATCAACGCGATATGGCCGAGAAATGTAATTTTGATGTTAACTCCCAAACCGCTACGCAGAAGTCAACCAAACTTCACCCAAAAGTGTATTGTATCAAAATCTAGTAGTTACATTTGGAAATTTGGTTCTAGGACATTTGGTTTGAGCGCAATCATCAAACTTAGTTAAAAAAAGTCAATTAAGCCTTTTCACACTGAGATCTACGCGATATGGCCAAGAAATGTAATTTTGATGTTAACTCCCAAACCGCTGCGCAGAAGTCAACCAAACTTCACCCAATAGTGTATTGTATCACAATCTAGTAGTTCCATTTGGAAATTTGGTTCTAGGACATTTGGTTTGAGCGCAATCCTCAAACTTAGTTAAAAAAAAAAGTCATTTAAGCCTTTTCACATTGAGATCTACGCGATATGGCCGAGAAATGTAATTTTGATGTTAACTCCCAAACCGCTAGGCAGAAGTCAACCAAACTTCACCCAATAGTGTATTGTATCACAATCTAGTAGTTACATTTGGAAATTTGGTTCTAGGACATTTGGTTTGAGCGCAATCATCAAACTTAGTTAAAAAAAAGTCATTTAACCCTTTTCACAGTAAGATCTACGCGATATGGCCAAGAAATGTAATTTTGATGTTAACTCCCAAACCGCTGCGCAGAAGTCAACCAAACTTCACCCAATAGTGTATTGTATCACAATCTAGTAGTTACATTTGGAAATTTGGTTCTAGGACATTTGGTTTGAGCGCAATCATCAAACTTAGTTAAAAAAAGTCATTTAAGCCTTTTCACACTGAGATCTACGCGATATGGCCGAGAAATGTAATTTTGATGTTAACTCCCAAACCGCTGCGCAGAAGTCAACCAAACTTCACCCAATAGTGTATTGTATCACAATCTAGTAGTTACATTTGGAAATTTGGTTCTAGGACATTTGGTTTGAGCGCAATCATCAAACTTAGTTAAAAAAATTCATTTAAGCCTTTTCACAGTGAGATCTACGCGATATGGCCGAGAAATGTAATTTTGATGTTAACTCCCAAACCGCTGCGCAGAAGTCAACCAAACTTCACCCAATAGTGTATTGTGTCACAATCTAGTAGTTACATTTGGAAATTTGGTTCTAGGACATTTGGTTTGAGCGCAATCATCAAACTTGGTTCAAAAAAAGTCATTAAAGCCTTTTCACAGTGAGATCTACGCGATATGGCCGAGATATGTAATTTTGATGTTAACTCCCAAACCGCTGCGCAGAAGTCAACCAAACTTCACCCAATAGTGTATTCTATCACAATCTAGTAGTTACTTTTGGAAATTTGGTTGTAGGACATTTGGTTTGAGCGCAATCATCAAACTTAGTTAAAAAAAGTCATTTAAGCCTTTTCACTGTGAGATCTACGCGATATGGCGAGAAATGTAATTTTGATGTTAACTCCCAAACCGCTGCGCAGAAGTCAACCAAACTTCACCCAATAATGTATTGTATCACAATCTAGTAGTTCCATTTGGAAATTTGGTTCTAGGACATTTGATTTGAGCGCAATCCTCAAACTTAGTTAAAAAAAGTCATTTAAGCCTTTTCACATTGAGATCTACGCGATATGGCCGAGAAATGTAATTTTGATAATAACTCCCAAACCGCTAGGCAGAAGTCAACCAAACTTCACCCAATAGTGTATTGTATCACAATCTAGTAGTTACATTTGGAAATTTGGTTCTAGGACATTTGGTTTGAGCGCAATCCTCAAACTTTGTTAAAAAAAAGTCATTTAAGCCTTTTCACAGTGAGATCTACGCGATATGGCCGAGAAATGTAATTTTGATAATAACTCCCAAACCGCTAGGCAGAAGTCAACCAAACTTCACCCAATAGTGTATTGTATCACAATCTAGTAGTTACATTTGGAAATTTGGTTCTAGGACATTTGGTTTGAGCGCAATCATCAAACTTAGTTTAAAAAAGTCAATTAAGCCTTTTCACAGTGAGATCTACGCGATATGGCCGAGAAATGTAATTTTGATGTTAACTCCCAAACCGCTGCGCACACGTCAACCAAACTTCACCCAATAGTGTATTGTATCACAATCTAGTAGTTACTTTTGGAAATTTGGTTCTAGGACATTTGGTTTGAGCGCAATCATCAAACTTAGTTTAAAAAAGTCATTTAAGCCTTTTCACAGTGAGATCTACGCGATATGGCCGAGAAATGTAATTTTGATGTTAACTCCCAAACCGCTGCGCACACGTCAACCAAACTTCACCCAATAGTGTATTGTATCACAATCTAGTAGTTACTTTTGGAAATTTGGTTCTAGGACATTTGGTTTGAGCGCAATCATCAAACCTAGTTAAAAAAAGTCATTTAAGCCTTTTCACAGTGAGATCTACGCGATATGGCCGAGAAATGTAATTTTGATGTTAACTCCCAAACCGCTGCGCAGAAGTCAACCAAACTTCACCCAATAGTGTATTGTATCACAATCTAGTAGTTACATTTGGAAATTTGGTTCTAGGACATTTGGTTTGAGCGCAATCCTCAAACTTAGTTAAAAAAAAGTCATTTAAGCCTTTTCACAGTGAGATCTACGCGATATGGCCGAGAAATGTAATTTTGATGTTAACTCCCAAACCGCTGCGCAGAAGTGAACCAAACTTCACCCAATAGTGTATTGTATCACAATCTAGTAGTTACATGTGGAAATTTGGTTCTAGGACATTTGATTTGAGCGCAATCCTCAAACATAGTTAAAAAAAAAGTCAATTAAGCCTTTTCACAGTGAGATCTAGGCGATATGGCCGAGAAATGTAATTTTGATGTTAACTCCCAAACCGCTGCGCAGAAGTCAACCAAACTTCACCCAATAGTGTATTGTATCACAACCTAGTAGTTACATTTGGAAATTTGGTTCTAGGACATTTGGTTTGAGCGCAATCATCAAACTTAGTTAAAAAAAGTCATTTAAGCCTTTTCACAGTGAGATCTACGCGATATGGCCGAGAAATGTAATTTTGATGTTAACTCCCAAACGGCTGCGCAGAAGTCAACCAAACTTCACCCAATAATGTATTGTATCACAATCTAGTAGTTACATTTAGAAATTTGGTTCTAGGACATTTGGTTTGAGCGCAATCATCAAACTTAGTTAAAAAAAGTCATTTAAGCCTTTTCACAGTGAGATCTACGCGATATGGCCGAGAAATGTAATTTTGATGTTAACTCCCAAACCGCTGCGCAGAAGTCAACCAAACTTCACCCAATAATGTATTGTATCACAATCTAGTAGTTACATTTGGAAATTTGGTTCTAGGACATTTGATTTGAGCGCAATCATCAAACTTAGTTAAAAAAAGTCATTTAAGCCTTTTCACTGTGAGATCTACGCGATATGGCCGAGAAATGTAATTTTGATGTTAACTCCCAAACCGCTGCGCAGAAGTCAACCAAACTTCACCCAATAGTGTATTGTATCACAATCTAGTAGTTACATTTGGAAATTTGGTTCTAGGACATTTGATTTGAGCGCAATCCTCAAACTTAGTTAAAAAAAGTCATTTAAGCCTTTTCACAGTGAGATCTACGCGATATGGCCGAGAAATGTAATTTTTATGTTAACTCCCAAACCGCTAGGCAGAAGTCAACCAAACTTCACCCAATAGTGTATTGTATCACAATCTAGTAGTTACTTTTGGAAATTTGGTTCTAGGACATTTGGTTTGAGCGCAATCATCAAACTTAGTTTAAAAAAGTCATTTAAGCCTTTTCACAGTGAGATCTATGCGATATGGCCGAGAAATGTAATTTTGATGTTAACTCCCAAACCGCTGCGCACACGTCAACCAAACTTCACCCAATAGTGTATTGTATCACAATCTAGTAGTTACTTTTGGAAATTTGGTTCTAGGACATTTGGTTTGAGCGCAATCATCAAACCTAGTTAAAAAAAGTCATTTAAGCCTTTTCACAGTGAGATCTACGCGATATGGCCGAGAAATGTAATTTTGATGTTAACTCCCAAACCGCTGCGCAGAAGTCAACCAAACTTCACCCAATAGTGTATTGTATCACAATCTAGTAGTTACATTTGGAAATTTGGTTCTAGGACATTTGGTTTGAGCGCAATCCTCAAACTTAGTTAAAAAAAAGTCATTTAAGCCTTTTCACAGTGAGATCTACGCGATATGGCCGAGAAATGTAATTTTGATGTTAACTCCCAAACCGCTGCGCAGAAGTGAACCAAACTTCACCCAATAGTGTATTGTATCACAATCTAGTAGTTACATTTGGAAATTTTGTTCTAGGACATTTGGTTTGAGCGCAATCCTCAAACTTAGTTAAAAAAGAGTCATTTAAGCCTTTTCACAGTGAGATCTACGCGATATGGCCGAGAAATGTAATTTTGATGTTAACTCCCAAACTGCTGCGCAGAAGTCAACTAAACTTCACCCAATAGTGTATTGTATCACAATCTAGTAGTTACATGTGGAAATTTGGTTCTAGGACATTTGATTTGAGCGCAATCCTCAAACATAGTTAAAAAAAAAGTCAATTAAGCCTTTTCACAGTGAGATCTAGGCGATATGGCCGAGAAATGTAATTTTGATGTTAACTCCCAAACCGCTGCGCAGAAGTCAACCAAACTTCACCCAATAGTATATTGTATCACAACCTAGTAGTTACATTTGGAAATTTGGTTCTAGGACATTTGGTTTGAGCGCAATCATCAAACTTAGTTAAAAAAAGTCATTTAAGCCTTTTCACAGTGAGATCTACGCGATATGGCCGAGAAATGTAATTTTGATGTTAACTCCCAAACGGCTGCGCAGAAGTCAACCAAACTTCACCCAATAATGTATTGTATCACAATCTAGTAGTTACATTTAGAAATTTGGTTCTAGGACATTTGGTTTGAGCGCAATCATCAAACTTAGTTAAAAAAAGTCATTTAAGCCTTTTCACAGTGAGATCTACGCGATATGGCCGAGAAATGTAATTTTGATGTTAACTCCCAAACCGCTGCGCAGAAGTCAACCAAACTTCACCCAATAATGTATTGTATCACAATCTAGTAGTTACATTTGGAAATTTGGTTCTAGGACATTTGATTTGAGCGCAATCATCAAACTTAGTTAAAAAAAGTCATTTAAGCCTTTTCACTGTGAGATCTACGCGATATGGCCGAGAAATGTAATTTTGATGTTAACTCCCAAACCGCTGCGCAGAAGTCAACCAAACTTCACCCAATAGTGTATTGTATCACAATCTAGTAGTTACATTTGGAAATTTGGTTCTAGGACATTTGATTTGAGCGCAATCCTCAAACTTAGTTAAAAAAAGTCATTTAAGCCTTTTCACATTGAGATCTACGCGATATGGCCGAGAAATGTAATTTTTATGTTAACTCCCAAACCGCTAGGCAGAAGTCAACCAAACTTCACCCAATAGTGTATTGTATCACAATCTAGTAGTTACTTTTGGAAATTTGGTTCTAGGACATTTGGTTTGAGCGCAATCATCAAACTTAGTTTAAAAAAGTCATTTAAGCCTTTTCACAGTGAGATATAGGCGATATGGCCGAGAAATGTAATTTTGATGTTAACTCCCAAACCGCTGCGCAGAAGTCAACCAAACTTCACCCAATAGTGTATTGTATCACAATCTAGTAGTTACATTTGGAAATTTGGTTCTAGGACATTTGGTTTGAGCGCAATCCTCACACTTAGTTAAAAAAAGTCATTTAAGCCTTTTCACAGTGAGATCTACGCGATATGGCCGAGAAATGTAATTTTGATGTTAACTCCCAAACCGCTGCGCAGAAGTCAACCAAACTTCATCCAATAGTGTATTGTATCACAATCTAGTAGTTACATTTGGAATTTTGGTTCTAGGACATTTGGTTTGAGCGCAATCATCAAACTTAGTTAAAAAAAGTCATTTAAGCCTTTTCACATTGAGATCTACGCGATATGGCCGAGAAATGTAATTTTGATGTTAACTCCCAAACCGCTGCGCAGAAGTCAACCAAACTTCACCCAATAGTGTATTGTATCACAATCTAGTAGTTACATTTGGAAATTTTGTTCTAGGACATTTAGTTTGAGCGCAATCCTCAAACTTAGTTAAAAAAGAGTCATTTAAGCCTTTTCACAGTGAGATCTACGCGATATGGCCGAGAAATGTAATTTTGATGTTAACTCCCAAACTGCTGCGCAGAAGTCAACTAAACTTCACCCAATAGTGTATTGTATCACAATCTAGTAGTTACATTTGGAAATTTGGTTCTAGGACATTTGATTTGAGCGCAATCATCAAACTTAGTTAAAAAAAAGTCATTAAAGCCTTTTCACAGTGAGATCTAAGCGATATGGCCGAGAAATGTAATTTTGATGTTAACTCCCAAACCGCTGCGCAGAAGTCAACCAAACTTCACCCAATAGTGTATTGTATCACAATCTAGTAGTTACTTTTGGAAATTTGGTTCTAGTACATTTGGTTTGAGCGCAATCATCAAACTTAGTTAAAAAAAAGTCATTTAAGCCTTTTCACTGTGAGATCTACGCGATATGGCCGAGAAATGTAATTTTGATGTTAACTCCCAAACCGCTGCGCAGAAGTCAACCAAACTTCACCCAATAGTGTATTGTATCACAATCTAGTAGTTACATTTGGAAATTTGGTTCTAGGACATTTGATTTGAGCGCAATCCTCAAACTTAGTTAAAAAAAGTCATTTAAGCCTTTTCACATTGAGATCTACGCGATATGGCCGAGAAATGTAATTTTTATGTTAACTCCCAAACCGCTAGGCAGAAGTCAACCAAACTTCACCCAATAGTGTATTGTATCACAATCTAGTAGTTACATTTGGAAATTTGGTTCTAGGACATTTGGTTTTAGCGCAATCCTCAAACTTAGTTAAAAAAAAGTCATTTAAGCCTTTTCACGGTGAGATCTACGCGATATGGCCGAGAAATGTAATTTTGATGTTAACTCCCAAACCGCTGCGCAGAAGTCAACCAAACTTCACCCAATAGTGTATTGTATCACAATCTAGTAGTTACATTAGGAAATTCTGTTCTAGGACATTTGGTTTGAGCGCAATCATCAAACTTAGTTAAAAAAAAGTCATTAAAGCCTTTTCACAGTGAGATCTAAGCGATATGGCCGAGAAATGTAATTTTGATGTTAACTCCCAAACCGCTGCGCAGAAGTCAACCAAACTTCACCCAATAGTGTATTGTATCACAATCTAGTAGTTACTTTTGGAAATTTGGTTCTAGTACATTTGGTTTGAGCGCAATCATCAAACTTAGTTAAAAAAAGTCATTTAAGCCTTTTCACTGTGAGATCTACGCGATATGGCCGAGAAATGTAATTTTGATGTTAACTCCCAAACCGCTGCGCAGAAGTCAACCAAACTTCACCCAATAGTGTATTGTATCACAATCTAGTAGTTACATTTGGAAATTTGGTTCTAGGACATTTGATTTGAGCGCAATCCTCAAACTTAGTTAAAAAAAGTCATTTAAGCCTTTTCACATTGAGATCTACGCGATATGGCCGAGAAATGTAATTTTTATGTTAACTCCCAAACCGCTAGGCAGAAGTCAACCAAACTTCACCCAATAGTGTATTGTATCACAATCTAGTAGTTACATTTGGAAATTTGGTTCTAGGACATTTGGTTTTAGCGCAATCCTCAAACTTAGTTAAAAAAAAGTCATTTAAGCCTTTTCACGGTGAGATCTACGCGATATGGCCGAGAAATGTAATTTTGATGTTAACTCCCAAACCGCTGCGCAGAAGTCAACCAAACTTCACCCAATAGTGTATTGTATCACAATCTAGTAGTTACATTAGGAAATTCTGTTCTAGGACATTTGGTTTGAGCGCAATCATCAAACTTAGTTAAAAAAAGTCATTTAAGCCTTTTCACAGTGAGATCTACGCGATATGGCCGAGAAATGTAATTTTGATGTTAACTCCCAAACCGCTGCGCAGAAGTCAACCAAACTTCACCCAATAGTGTATTGTATCACAATCTAGTAGTTACATGTGGAAATTTGGTTCTAGGACATTTGATTTGAGCGCAATCCTCAAACTTAGTTAAAAAAAGTTATTTAAGCCTTTTCACAGTGAGATATAGGCGATATGGCCGAGAAATGTAATTTTGATGTTAACTCCCAAACCGCTGCGCAGAAGTCAACCAAACTTCACCCAATAGTGTATTGTATCACAATCTAGTAGTTACATTTGGAAATTTGGTTCTAGGACATTTGGTTTGAGCGCAATCCTCACACTTAGTTAAAAAAAGTCATTTAAGCCTTTTCACAGTGAGATTTACGCGATATGGCCGAGAAATGTAATTTTGATGTTAACTCCCAAAACGCTGCGCAGAAGTCAACCAAACTTCACCCAATAGTGTATTGTATCACAATCTAGTAGTTACATTTGGAAATTTGGTTCTAGGACATTTGGTTTGAGCGCAATCCTCAAACTTAGTTAAAAAAAGTCATTTAAGCATTTTCACATTGAGATCTACGCGATATGGCCGAGAAATGTAATTTTGATGTTAACTCCCAAACCGCTAGGCAGAAGTCAACCAAACTTCACCCAATAGTGTATTGTATCACAATCTAGTAGTTACATTTGGAAATTTGGTTCTAGGACATTTGGTTTGAGCGCAATCCTCACACTTAGTTTAAAAAAGTCATTTAAGCCTTTTCACAGTGAGATTCACGCGATATGGCCGAGAAATGTAATTTTGATGTTAACTCCCAAACCGCTGCGCAGAAGTCAACCAAACTTCACCCAATAGTGTATTGTATCACAATCTAGTAGTTACATTTGGAAATTTGGTTCTAGGACATTTGGTTTGAGCGCAATCCTCAAACTTAGTTAAAAAAAAAGTCATTTAAGCCTTTTCACAGTGAGATCTACGCGATATGGCCGAGAAATGTAATTTTTATGTTAACTCCCAAACTGCTGCGCAGAAGTCAACCAAACTTCACCCAATAGTGTATTGTATCACAATCTAGTAGTTACATTTGGAAATTTGGTTCTAGGACATTTGGTTTGAGCGCAATCCTCAAACTTAGTTAAAAAAAGTCATTTAAGCCTTTTCACAGTGAGATCTGCACGATATGGCCGAGAAATGTAATTTTGATGTTAACTCCCAAACCGTTGCGCAGAAGTCAACCAAACTTCACCCAATAGTGTATTGTATCACAATCTAGTAGTTACCTTTGGAAATTTGGTTCTAGGACATTTGGTTTGAGCGCAATCCTCAAACTTAGTTAAAAAAAAAAGTCATTTAAGCCTTTTCACAGTGAGATCTACGCGATATGGCCGAGAAATGTAATTTTGATGTTAACTCCCAAACCGCTGCGCAGAAGTCAACCAAACTTCACCCAATAGTGTATTATATCACAATCTAGTAGTTACATTTGGAAATTTAGTTCTAGGACATTTGGTTTGAGCGCAATCATCAAACTTTCTTAAAAAAAGTCATTTAAGCCTTTTCACACTGAGATCTACGCGATATGGCCGAGAAATGTAATTTTGATGTTAACTCCCAAACCGCTGCGCAGAAGTCAACCAAACTTCACCCAATAGTGTATTGTATCACAATCTAGTAGTTACATTTGGAAATTTGGTTCTAGGACATTTGGTTTGAGCGCAATCCTCAAACTTAGTTAAAAAAAGTCATTTTAGCATTTTCACAGTGAGATCTACGCGATATGGCCGAGAAATGTAATTTTGATGTTAACTCCCAAACCGCTACGCAGAAGTCAACCAAACTTCACCCAATAGTGTATTGTATCACAATCTAGTAGTTACATTTGGAAATTTGGTTCTAGGACATTTGGTTTGAGCGCAATCCTCAAACTTAGTTAAAAAAAAGTCATTTAAGCCTTTTCACAGTGAGATCTACGCGATATGGCCGAGAAATGTAATTTTGATGTTAACTCCCAAACCGCTGCGCAGAAGTCAACCAAACTTCACTCATTAGTGTATTGTATCACAATCTAGTAGTTACATTTGGAAATTTGGTTCTAGGACATTTGGTTTGAGCGCAATCCTCAAACTTAGTTAAAAAAAAGTCATTTAAGCCTTTTCACAGTGAGATCTACGCGATATGGCCGAGAAATGTAATTTTGATGTTAACTCCCAAACCGCTGCGCAGAAGTCAACCAAACTTCACCCAATAGTGTATTGTATCACAATCTAGTAGTTACATTTGGAAATTTGGTTCTAGGACATTTGGTTTGAGCGCAATCCTCAAACTTAGTTAAAAAAAAGTCATTTAAGCTTTTCACAGTGACATCTACGCGATATGGCCGAGAAATGTAATTTTGATGTTAACTCCCAAACCGCTGCGCAGAAGTCAACCAAACTTCACCCAATAGTGTATTGTATCACAATCTAGTAGTTACATTTGGAAATTTGGTTCTAGGACATTTGATTTGAGCGCAATCCTCAAACTTAGTTAAAAAAAGTCATTTAAGCCTTTTCACAGTGAGATCTACACCATATTGCAGAGAAATGTAATTTTTATGTTAACTCCCAAACCGCTGCGCAGAAGTCAACCAAACTTCACCCAATAGTGTATTGTATCACAATCTAGTAGTTACATTTGGAAATTTGGTTCTAGGACATTTGGTTTGAGCGCAATCATCAAACTTAGTTTAAAAAAGTCATTTAAGCCTTTTCACAGTGAGATCTACGCGATATGGCCGAGAAATGTAATTTTGATGTTAACTCCCAAACCGCTGCGCACACGTCAACCAAACTTCACCCAATAGTGTATTGTATCACAATCTAGTAGTTACTTTTGGAAATTTGGTTCTAGGACATTTGGTTTGAGCGCAATCATCAAACCTAGTTAAAAAAAGTCATTTAAGCCTTTTCACAGTGAGATCTACGCGATATGGCCGAGAAATGTAATTTTGATGTTAACTCCCAAACCGCTGCGCAGAAGTCAACCAAACTTCACCCAATAGTGTATTGTATCACAATCTAGTAGTTACATTTGGAAATTTGGTTCTAGGACATTTGGTTTGAGCGCAATCCTCAAACTTAGTTAAAAAAAAGTCATTTAAGCCTTTTCACAGTGAGATCTACGCGATATGGCCGAGAAATGTAATTTTGATGTTAACTCCCAAACCGCTGCGCAGAAGTGAACCAAACTTCACCCAATAGTGTATTGTATCACAATCTAGTAGTTACATTTGGAAATTTGGTTCTAGGACATTTGGTTTGAGCGCAATCCTCAAACTTAGTTTAAAAAAAGTCATTTAAGCCTTTTCACAGTGAGATCTACGCGATATGGCAGAGAAATGTAATTTTGATGTTAACTCCCAAACCGCTGCGCAGAAGTCAACCAAACTTCACCCAATAGTGTATTGTATCACAATCTAGTAGTTACATTTGGAAATTTGGTTCTAGGACATATGGTTTGAGCGCAATCCTCAAACTTAGTTAAAAAAAAGTCATTTAAGCCTTTTCACAGTGAGATCTACGCGATATGGCCGAGAAATGTAATTTTGATGTTAACTCCCAAACCGCTGCGCAGAAGTCAACCAAACTTCACCCAATAGTGTATTGTATCACAATCTAGTAGTTACATTTGGAATTTTGGTTCTAGGACATTTGGTTTGAGCGCAATCATCAAACTTAGTTAAAAAAAGTCATTTAAGCCTTTTCACATTGAGATCTACGCGATATGGCCGAGAAATGTAATTTTGATGTTAACTCCCAAACCGCTGCGCAGAAGTCAACCAAACTTCACCCAATAGTGTATTGTATCACAATCTAGTAGTTACATTTGGAAATTTTGTTCTAGGACATTTGGTTTGAGCGCAATCCTCAAACTTAGTTAAAAAAGAGTCATTTAAGCCTTTTCACAGTGAGATCTACGCGATATGGCCGAGAAATGTAATTTTGATGTTAACTCCCAAACTGCTGCGCAGAAGTCAACTAAACTTCACCCAATAGTGTATTGTATCACAATCTAGTAGTTACATGTGGAAATTTGGTTCTAGGACATTTGATTTGAGCGCAATCCTCAAACATAGTTAAAAAAAAAGTCATTTAAGCCTTTTCACAGTGAGATCTAGGCGATATGGCCGAGAAATGTAATTTTGATGTTAACTCCCAAACCGCTGCGCAGAAGTCAACCAAACTTCACCCAATAGTGTATTGTATCACAACCTAGTAGTTACATTTGGAAATTTGGTTCTAGGACATTTGGTTTGAGCGCAATCATCAAACTTAGTTAAAAAAAGTCATTTAAGCCTTTTCACAGTGAGATCTACGCGATATGGCCGAGAAATGTAATTTTGATGTTAACTCCCAAACGGCTGCGCAGAAGTCAACCAAACTTCACCCAATAATGTATTGTATCACAATCTAGTAGTTACATTTAGAAATTTGGTTCTAGGACATTTGGTTTGAGCGCAATCATCAAACTTAGTTAAAAAAAGTCATTTAAGCCTTTTCACAGTGAGATCTACGCGATATGGCCGAGAAAAGTAATTTTGATGTTAACTCCCAAACCGCTGCGCAGAAGTCAACCAAACTTCACCCAATAATGTATTGTATCACAATCTAGTAGTTACATTTGGAAATTTGGTTCTAGGACATTTGATTTGAGCGCAATCATCAAACTTAGTTAAAAAAAAGTCATTAAAGCCTTTTCACAGTGAGATCTAAGCGATATGGCCGAGAAATGTAATTTTGATGTTAACTCCCAAACCGCTGCGCAGAAGTCAACCAAACTTCACCCAATAGTGTATTGTATCACAATCTAGTAGTTACTTTTGGAAATTTGGTTCTAGTACATTTGGTTTGAGCGCAATCATCAAACTTAGTTAAAAAAAAGTCATTTAAGCCTTTTCACTGTGAGATCTACGCGATATGGCCGAGAAATGTAATTTTTATGTTAACTCCCAAACCGCTAGGCAGAAGTCAACCAAACTTCACCCAATAGTGTATTGTATCACAATCTAGTAGTTACTTTTGGAAATTTGGTTCTAGGACATTTGGTTTGAGCGCAATCATCAAACTTAGTTTAAAAAAGTCATTTAAGCCTTTTCACAGTGAGATATAGGCGATATGGCCGAGAAATGTAATTTTGATGTTAACTCCCAAACCGCTGCGCAGAAGTCAACCAAACTTCACCCAATAGTGTATTGTATCACAATCTAGTAGTTACATTTGGAAATTTGGTTCTAGGACATTTGGTTTGAGCGCAATCCTCACACTTAGTTAAAAAAAGTCATTTAAGCCTTTTCACAGTGAGATCTACGCGATATGGCCGAGAAATGTAATTTTGATGTTAACTCCCAAACCGCTGCGCAGAAGTCAACCAAACTTCATCCAATAGTGTATTGTATCACAATCTAGTAGTTACATTTGGAATTTTGGTTCTAGGACATTTGGTTTGAGCGCAATCATCAAACTTAGTTAAAAAAAGTCATTTAAGCCTTTTCACATTGAGATCTACGCGATATGGCCGAGAAATGTAATTTTGATGTTAACTCCCAAACCGCTGCGCAGAAGTCAACCAAACTTCACCCAATAGTGTATTGTATCACAATCTAGTAGTTACATTTGGAAATTTTGTTCTAGGACATTTAGTTTGAGCGCAATCCTCAAACTTAGTTAAAAAAGAGTCATTTAAGCCTTTTCACAGTGAGATCTACGCGATATGGCCGAGAAATGTAATTTTGATGTTAACTCCCAAACTGCTGCGCAGAAGTCAACTAAACTTCACCCAATAGTGTATTGTATCACAATCTAGTAGTTACATTTGGAAATTTGGTTCTAGGACATTTGATTTGAGCGCAATCATCAAACTTAGTTAAAAAAAAGTCATTAAAGCCTTTTCACAGTGAGATCTAAGCGATATGGCCGAGAAATGTAATTTTGATGTTAACTCCCAAACCGCTGCGCAGAAGTCAACCAAACTTCACCCAATAGTGTATTGTATCACAATCTAGTAGTTACTTTTGGAAATTTGGTTCTAGTACATTTGGTTTGAGCGCAATCATCAAACTTAGTTAAAAAAAAGTCATTTAAGCCTTTTCACTGTGAGATCTACGCGATATGGCCGAGAAATGTAATTTTGATGTTAACTCCCAAACCGCTGCGCAGAAGTCAACCAAACTTCACCCAATAGTGTATTGTATCACAATCTAGTAGTTACATTTGGAAATTTGGTTCTAGGACATTTGATTTGAGCGCAATCCTCAAACTTAGTTAAAAAAAGTCATTTAAGCCTTTTCACATTGAGATCTACGCGATATGGCCGAGAAATGTAATTTTTATGTTAACTCCCAAACCGCTAGGCAGAAGTCAACCAAACTTCACCCAATAGTGTATTGTATCACAATCTAGTAGTTACATTTGGAAATTTGGTTCTAGGACATTTGGTTTTAGCGCAATCCTCAAACTTAGTTAAAAAAAAGTCATTTAAGCCTTTTCACGGTGAGATCTACGCGATATGGCCGAGAAATGTAATTTTGATGTTAACTCCCAAACCGCTGCGCAGAAGTCAACCAAACTTCACCCAATAGTGTATTGTATCACAATCTAGTAGTTACATTAGGAAATTCTGTTCTAGGACATTTGGTTTGAGCGCAATCATCAAACTTAGTTAAAAAAAAGTCATTAAAGCCTTTTCACAGTGAGATCTAAGCGATATGGCCGAGAAATGTAATTTTGATGTTAACTCCCAAACCGCTGCGCAGAAGTCAACCAAACTTCACCCAATAGTGTATTGTATCACAATCTAGTAGTTACTTTTGGAAATTTGGTTCTAGTACATTTGGTTTGAGCGCAATCATCAAACTTAGTTAAAAAAAGTCATTTAAGCCTTTTCACTGTGAGATCTACGCGATATGGCCGAGAAATGTAATTTTGATGTTAACTCCCAAACCGCTGCGCAGAAGTCAACCAAACTTCACCCAATAGTGTATTGTATCACAATCTAGTAGTTACATTTGGAAATTTGGTTCTAGGACATTTGATTTGAGCGCAATCCTCAAACTTAGTTAAAAAAAGTCATTTAAGCCTTTTCACATTGAGATCTACGCGATATGGCCGAGAAATGTAATTTTTATGTTAACTCCCAAACCGCTAGGCAGAAGTCAACCAAACTTCACCCAATAGTGTATTGTATCACAATCTAGTAGTTACATTTGGAAATTTGGTTCTAGGACATTTGGTTTTAGCGCAATCCTCAAACTTAGTTAAAAAAAAGTCATTTAAGCCTTTTCACGGTGAGATCTACGCGATATGGCCGAGAAATGTAATTTTGATGTTAACTCCCAAACCGCTGCGCAGAAGTCAACCAAACTTCACCCAATAGTGTATTGTATCACAATCTAGTAGTTACATTAGGAAATTCTGTTCTAGGACATTTGGTTTGAGCGCAATCATCAAACTTAGTTAAAAAAAGTCATTTAAGCCTTTTCACAGTGAGATCTACGCGATATGGCCGAGAAATGTAATTTTGATGTTAACTCCCAAACCGCTGCGCAGAAGTCAACCAAACTTCACCCAATAGTGTATTGTATCACAATCTAGTAGTTACATGTGGAAATTTGGTTCTAGGACATTTGATTTGAGCGCAATCCTCAAACTTAGTTAAAAAAAGTTATTTAAGCCTTTTCACAGTGAGATATAGGCGATATGGCCGAGAAATGTAATTTTGATGTTAACTCCCAAACCGCTGCGCAGAAGTCAACCAAACTTCACCCAATAGTGTATTGTATCACAATCTAGTAGTTACATTTGGAAATTTGGTTCTAGGACATTTGGTTTGAGCGCAATCCTCACACTTAGTTAAAAAAAGTCATTTAAGCCTTTTCACAGTGAGATTTACGCGATATGGCCGAGAAATGTAATTTTGATGTTAACTCCCAAAACGCTGCGCAGAAGTCAACCAAACTTCACCCAATAGTGTATTGTATCACAATCTAGTAGTTACATTTGGAAATTTGGTTCTAGGACATTTGGTTTGAGCGCAATCCTCAAACTTAGTTAAAAAAAGTCATTTAAGCATTTTCACATTGAGATCTACGCGATATGGCCGAGAAATGTAATTTTGATGTTAACTCCCAAACCGCTAGGCAGAAGTCAACCAAACTTCACCCAATAGTGTATTGTATCACAATCTAGTAGTTACATTTGGAAATTTGGTTCTAGGACATTTGGTTTGAGCGCAATCCTCACACTTAGTTTAAAAAAGTCATTTAAGCCTTTTCACAGTGAGATTCACGCGATATGGCCGAGAAATGTAATTTTGATGTTAACTCCCAAACCGCTGCGCAGAAGTCAACCAAACTTCACCCAATAGTGTATTGTATCACAATCTAGTAGTTACATTTGGAAATTTGGTTCTAGGACATTTGGTTTGAGCGCAATCCTCAAACTTAGTTAAAAAAAAAGTCATTTAAGCCTTTTCACAGTGAGATCTACGCGATATGGCCGAGAAATGTAATTTTTATGTTAACTCCCAAACTGCTGCGCAGAAGTCAACCAAACTTCACCCAATAGTGTATTGTATCACAATCTAGTAGTTACATTTGGAAATTTGGTTCTAGGACATTTGGTTTGAGCGCAATCCTCAAACTTAGTTAAAAAAAGTCATTTAAGCCTTTTCACAGTGAGATCTGCACGATATGGCCGAGAAATGTAATTTTGATGTTAACTCCCAAACCGTTGCGCAGAAGTCAACCAAACTTCACCCAATAGTGTATTGTATCACAATCTAGTAGTTACCTTTGGAAATTTGGTTCTAGGACATTTGGTTTGAGCGCAATCCTCAAACTTAGTTAAAAAAAAAAGTCATTTAAGCCTTTTCACAGTGAGATCTACGCGATATGGCCGAGAAATGTAATTTTGATGTTAACTCCCAAACCGCTGCGCAGAAGTCAACCAAACTTCACCCAATAGTGTATTATATCACAATCTAGTAGTTACATTTGGAAATTTAGTTCTAGGACATTTGGTTTGAGCGCAATCATCAAACTTTCTTAAAAAAAGTCATTTAAGCCTTTTCACACTGAGATCTACGCGATATGGCCGAGAAATGTAATTTTGATGTTAACTCCCAAACCGCTGCGCAGAAGTCAACCAAACTTCACCCAATAGTGTATTGTATCACAATCTAGTAGTTACATTTGGAAATTTGGTTCTAGGACATTTGGTTTGAGCGCAATCCTCAAACTTAGTTAAAAAAAGTCATTTTAGCATTTTCACAGTGAGATCTACGCGATATGGCCGAGAAATGTAATTTTGATGTTAACTCCCAAACCGCTACGCAGAAGTCAACCAAACTTCACCCAATAGTGTATTGTATCACAATCTAGTAGTTACATTTGGAAATTTGGTTCTAGGACATTTGGTTTGAGCGCAATCCTCAAACTTAGTTAAAAAAAAGTCATTTAAGCCTTTTCACAGTGAGATCTACGCGATATGGCCGAGAAATGTAATTTTGATGTTAACTCCCAAACCGCTGCGCAGAAGTCAACCAAACTTCACTCATTAGTGTATTGTATCACAATCTAGTAGTTACATTTGGAAATTTGGTTCTAGGACATTTGGTTTGAGCGCAATCCTCAAACTTAGTTAAAAAAAAGTCATTTAAGCCTTTTCACAGTGAGATCTACGCGATATGGCCGAGAAATGTAATTTTGATGTTAACTCCCAAACCGCTGCGCAGAAGTCAACCAAACTTCACCCAATAGTGTATTGTATCACAATCTAGTAGTTACATTTGGAAATTTGGTTCTAGGACATTTGGTTTGAGCGCAATCCTCAAACTTAGTTAAAAAAAAGTCATTTAAGCTTTTCACAGTGACATCTACGCGATATGGCCGAGAAATGTAATTTTGATGTTAACTCCCAAACCGCTGCGCAGAAGTCAACCAAACTTCACCCAATAGTGTATTGTATCACAATCTAGTAGTTACATTTGGAAATTTGGTTCTAGGACATTTGATTTGAGCGCAATCCTCAAACTTAGTTAAAAAAAGTCATTTAAGCCTTTTCACAGTGAGATCTACGCCATATTGCAGAGAAATGTAATTTTTATGTTAACTCCCAAACCGCTGCGCAGAAGTCAACCAAACTTCACCCAATAGTGTATTGTATCACAATCTAGTAGTTACATTTGGAAATTTGGTTCTAGGACATTTGGTTTGAGCGCAATCATCAAACTTAGTTTAAAAAAGTCATTTAAGCCTTTTCACAGTGAGATCTACGCGATATGGCCGAGAAATGTAATTTTGATGTTAACTCCCAAACCGCTGCGCACACGTCAACCAAACTTCACCCAATAGTGTATTGTATCACAATCTAGTAGTTACTTTTGGAAATTTGGTTCTAGGACATTTGGTTTGAGCGCAATCATCAAACCTAGTTAAAAAAAGTCATTTAAGCCTTTTCACAGTGAGATCTACGCGATATGGCCGAGAAATGTAATTTTGATGTTAACTCCCAAACCGCTGCGCAGAAGTCAACCAAACTTCACCCAATAGTGTATTGTATCACAATCTAGTAGTTACATTTGGAAATTTGGTTCTAGGACATTTGGTTTGAGCGCAATCCTCAAACTTAGTTAAAAAAAAGTCATTTAAGCCTTTTCACAGTGAGATCTACGCGATATGGCCGAGAAATGTAATTTTGATGTTAACTCCCAAACCGCTGCGCAGAAGTGAACCAAACTTCACCCAATAGTGTATTGTATCACAATCTAGTAGTTACATTTGGAAATTTGGTTCTAGGACATTTGGTTTGAGCGCAATCCTCAAACTTAGTTTAAAAAAAGTCATTTAAGCCTTTTCACAGTGAGATCTACGCGATATGGCAGAGAAATGTAATTTTGATGTTAACTCCCAAACCGCTGCGCAGAAGTCAACCAAACTTCACCCAATAGTGTATTGTATCACAATCTAGTAGTTACATTTGGAAATTTGGTTCTAGGACATATGGTTTGAGCGCAATCCTCAAACTTAGTTAAAAAAAAGTCATTTAAGCCTTTTCACAGTGAGATCTACGCGATATGGCAGAGAAATGTAATTTTGATGTTAACTCCCAAACCGCTGCGCAGAAGTCAACCAAACTTCACCCAATAGTGTATTGTATCACAATCTAGTAGTTACATTTGGAATTTTGGTTCTAGGACATTTGGTTTGAGCGCAATCATCAAACTTAGTTAAAAAAAGTCATTTAAGCCTTTTCACATTGAGATCTACGCGATATGGCCGAGAAATGTAATTTTGATGTTAACTCCCAAACCGCTGCGCAGAAGTCAACCAAACTTCACCCAATAGTGTATTGTATCACAATCTAGTAGTTACATTTGGAAATTTTGTTCTAGGACATTTGGTTTGAGCGCAATCCTCAAACTTAGTTAAAAAAGAGTCATTTAAGCCTTTTCACAGTGAGATCTACGCGATATGGCCGAGAAATGTAATTTTGATGTTAACTCCCAAACTGCTGCGCAGAAGTCAACTAAACTTCACCCAATAGTGTATTGTATCACAATCTAGTAGTTACATGTGGAAATTTGGTTCTAGGACATTTGATTTGAGCGCAATCCTCAAACATAGTTAAAAAAAAAGTCATTTAAGCCTTTTCACAGTGAGATCTAGGCGATATGGCCGAGAAATGTAATTTTGATGTTAACTCCCAAACCGCTGCGCAGAAGTCAACCAAACTTCACCCAATAGTGTATTGTATCACAACCTAGTAGTTACATTTGGAAATTTGGTTCTAGGACATTTGGTTTGAGCGCAATCATCAAACTTAGTTAAAAAAAGTCATTTAAGCCTTTTCACAGTGAGATCTACGCGATATGGCCGAGAAATGTAATTTTGATGTTAACTCCCAAACGGCTGCGCAGAAGTCAACCAAACTTCACCCAATAATGTATTGTATCACAATCTAGTAGTTACATTTAGAAATTTGGTTCTAGGACATTTGGTTTGAGCGCAATCATCAAACTTAGTTAAAAAAAGTCATTTAAGCCTTTTCACAGTGAGATCTACGCGATATGGCCGAGAAAAGTAATTTTGATGTTAACTCCCAAACCGCTGCGCAGAAGTCAACCAAACTTCACCCAATAATGTATTGTATCACAATCTAGTAGTTACATTTGGAAATTTGGTTCTAGGACATTTGATTTGAGCGCAATCATCAAACTTAGTTAAAAAAAAGTCATTAAAGCCTTTTCACAGTGAGATCTAAGCGATATGGCCGAGAAATGTAATTTTGATGTTAACTCCCAAACCGCTGCGCAGAAGTCAACCAAACTTCACCCAATAGTGTATTGTATCACAATCTAGTAGTTACTTTTGGAAATTTGGTTCTAGTACATTTGGTTTGAGCGCAATCATCAAACTTAGTTAAAAAAAAGTCATTTAAGCCTTTTCACTGTGAGATCTACGCGATATGGCCGAGAAATGTAATTTTGATGTTAACTCCCAAACCGCTGCGCAGAAGTCAACCAAACTTCACCCAATAGTGTATTGTATCACAATCTAGTAGTTACATTTGGAAATTTGGTTCTAGGACATTTGGTTTTAGCGCAATCCTCAAACTTAGTTAAAAAAAAGTCATTTAAGCCTTTTCACGGTGAGATCTACGCGATATGGCCGAGAAATGTAATTTTGATGTTAACTCCCAAACCGCTGCGCAGAAGTCAACCAAACTTCACCCAATAGTGTATTGTATCACAATCTAGTAGTTACATTAGGAAATTCTGTTCTAGGACATTTGGTTTGAGCGCAATCATCAAACTTAGTTAAAAAAAAGTCATTAAAGCCTTTTCACAGTGAGATCTAAGCGATATGGCCGAGAAATGTAATTTTGATGTTAACTCCCAAACCGCTGCGCAGAAGTCAACCAAACTTCACCCAATAGTGTATTGTATCACAATCTAGTAGTTACTTTTGGAAATTTGGTTCTAGTACATTTGGTTTGAGCGCAATCATCAAACTTAGTTAAAAAAAGTCATTTAAGCCTTTTCACTGTGAGATCTACGCGATATGGCCGAGAAATGTAATTTTGATGTTAACTCCCAAACCGCTGCGCAGAAGTCAACCAAACTTCACCCAATAGTGTATTGTATCACAATCTAGTAGTTACATTTGGAAATTTGGTTCTAGGACATTTGATTTGAGCGCAATCCTCAAACTTAGTTAAAAAAAGTCATTTAAGCCTTTTCACATTGAGATCTACGCGATATGGCCGAGAAATGTAATTTTTATGTTAACTCCCAAACCGCTAGGCAGAAGTCAACCAAACTTCACCCAATAGTGTATTGTATCACAATCTAGTAGTTACATTTGGAAATTTGGTTCTAGGACATTTGGTTTTAGCGCAATCCTCAAACTTAGTTAAAAAAAAGTCATTTAAGCCTTTTCACGGTGAGATCTACGCGATATGGCCGAGAAATGTAATTTTGATGTTAACTCCCAAACCGCTGCGCAGAAGTCAACCAAACTTCACCCAATAGTGTATTGTATCACAATCTAGTAGTTACATTAGGAAATTCTGTTCTAGGACATTTGGTTTGAGCGCAATCATCAAACTTAGTTAAAAAAAGTCATTTAAGCCTTTTCACAGTGAGATCTACGCGATATGGCCGAGAAATGTAATTTTGATGTTAACTCCCAAACCGCTGCGCAGAAGTCAACCAAACTTCACCCAATAGTGTATTGTATCACAATCTAGTAGTTACATGTGGAAATTTGGTTCTAGGACATTTGATTTGAGCGCAATCCTCAAACTTAGTTAAAAAAAGTTATTTAAGCCTTTTCACAGTGAGATATAGGCGATATGGCCGAGAAATGTAATTTTGATGTTAACTCCCAAACCGCTGCGCAGAAGTCAACCAAACTTCACCCAATAGTGTATTGTATCACAATCTAGTAGTTACATTTGGAAATTTGGTTCTAGGACATTTGGTTTGAGCGCAATCCTCACACTTAGTTAAAAAAAGTCATTTAAGCCTTTTCACAGTGAGATTTACGCGATATGGCCGAGAAATGTAATTTTGATGTTAACTCCCAAAACGCTGCGCAGAAGTCAACCAAACATCACCCAATAGTGTATTGTATCACAATCTAGTAGTTACATTTGGAAATTTGGTTCTAGGACATTTGGTTTGAGCGCAATCCTCAAACTTAGTTAAAAAAAGTCATTTAAGCATTTTCACATTGAGATCTACGCGATATGGCCGAGAAATGTAATTTTGATGTTAACTCCCAAACCGCTAGGCAGAAGTCAACCAAACTTCACCCAATAGTGTATTGTATCACAATCTAGTAGTTACATTTGGAAATTTGGTTCTAGGACATTTGGTTTGAGCGCAATCCTCACACTTAGTTTAAAAAAGTCATTTAAGCCTTTTCACAGTGAGATCTACGCGATATGGCCGAGAAATGTAATTTTTATGTTAACTCCCAAACTGCTGCGCAGAAGTCAACCAAACTTCACCCAATAGTGTATTGTATCACAATCTAGTAGTTACATTTGGAAATTTGGTTCTAGGACATTTGGTTTGAGCGCAATCCTCAAACTTAGTTAAAAAAAGTCATTTAAGCCTTTTCACAGTGAGATCTGCACGATATGGCCGAGAAATGTAATTTTGATGTTAACTCCCAAACCGTTGCGCAGAAGTCAACCAAACTTCACCCAATAGTGTATTGTATCACAATCTAGTAGTTACCTTTGGAAATTTGGTTCTAGGACATTTGGTTTGAGCGCAATCCTCAAACTTAGTTAAAAAAAAAAGTCATTTAAGCCTTTTCACAGTGAGATCTACGCGATATGGCCGAGAAATGTAATTTTGATGTTAACTCCCAAACCGCTGCGCAGAAGTCAACCAAACTTCACCCAATAGTGTATTATATCACAATCTAGTAGTTACATTTGGAAATTTAGTTCTAGGACATTTGGTTTGAGCGCAATCATCAAACTTTCTTAAAAAAAGTCATTTAAGCCTTTTCACACTGAGATCTACGCGATATGGCCGAGAAATGTAATTTTGATGTTAACTCCCAAACCGCTGCGCAGAAGTCAACCAAACTTCACCCAATAGTGTATTGTATCACAATCTAGTAGTTACATTTGGAAATTTGGTTCTAGGACATTTGGTTTGAGCGCAATCCTCAAATTTAGTTAAAAAAAGTCATTTTAGCATTTTCACAGTGAGATCTACGCGATATGGCCGAGAAATGTAATTTTGATGTTAACTCCCAAACCGCTACGCAGAAGTCAACCAAACTTCACCCAATAGTGTATTGTATCACAATCTAGTAGTTACATTTGGAAATTTGGTTCTAGGACATTTGGTTTGAGCGCAATCCTCAAACTTAGTTAAAAAAAAGTCATTTAAGCCTTTTCACAGTGAGATCTACGCGATATGGCCGAGAAATGTAATTTTGATGTTAACTCCCAAACCGCTGCGCAGAAGTCAACCAAACTTCACTCATTAGTGTATTGTATCACAATCTAGTAGTTACATTTGGAAATTTGGTTCTAGGACATTTGGTTTGAGCGCAATCCTCAAACTTAGTTAAAAAAAAGTCATTTAAGCCTTTTCACAGTGAGATCTACGCGATATGGCCGAGAAATGTAATTTTGATGTTAACTCCCAAACCGCTGCGCAGAAGTCAACCAAACTTCACCCAATAGTGTATTATATCACAATCTAGTAGTTACATGTGGAAATTTGGTTCTAGGACATTTGATTTGAGCGCAATCCTCAAACTTAGTTAAAAAAAAGTCATTTAAGCCTTTTCACAGTGAGATCTACGCGATATGGCCGAGAAATGTAATTTTGATGTTAACTCCCAAACCGCTGCGCAGAAGTCAACCAAACTTCACCCAATAGTGTATTGTATCACAATCTAGTAGTTACATTTGGAAATTTGGTTCTAGGACATTTGGTTTGAGCGCAATCCTCAAACTTAGTTTAAAAAAAGTCATTTAAGCCTTTTCACAGTGAGATCTACGCGATATGGCAGAGAAATGTAATTTTGATGTTAACTCCCAAACCGCTGCGCAGAAGTCAACCAAACTTCACCCAATAGTGTATTGTATCACAATCTAGTAGTTACATTTGGAAATTTGGTTCTAGGACATATGGTTTGAGCGCAATCCTCAAACTTAGTTAAAAAAAAGTCATTTAAGCCTTTTCACAGTGAGATCTACGCGATATGGCAGAGAAATGTAATTTTGATGTTAACTCCCAAACCGCTGCGCAGAAGTCAACCAAACTTCACCCAATAGTGTATTGTATCACAATCTAGTAGTTACATTTGGAATTTTGGTTCTAGGACATTTGGTTTGAGCGCAATCATCAAACTTAGTTAAAAAAAGTCATTTAAGCCTTTTCACATTGAGATCTACGCGATATGGCCGAGAAATGTAATTTTGATGTTAACTCCCAAACCGCTGCGCAGAAGTCAACCAAACTTCACCCAATAGTGTATTGTATCACAATCTAGTAGTTACATTTGGAAATTTTGTTCTAGGACATTTGGTTTGAGCGCAATCCTCAAACTTAGTTAAAAAAGAGTCATTTAAGCCTTTTCACAGTGAGATCTACGCGATATGGCCGAGAAATGTAATTTTGATGTTAACTCCCAAACTGCTGCGCAGAAGTCAACTAAACTTCACCCAATAGTGTATTGTATCACAATCTAGTAGTTACATGTGGAAATTTGGTTCTAGGACATTTGATTTGAGCGCAATCCTCAAACATAGTTAAAAAAAAAGTCATTTAAGCCTTTTCACAGTGAGATCTAGGCGATATGGCCGAGAAATGTAATTTTGATGTTAACTCCCAAACCGCTGCGCAGAAGTCAACCAAACTTCACCCAATAGTGTATTGTATCACAACCTAGTAGTTACATTTGGAAATTTGGTTCTAGGACATTTGGTTTGAGCGCAATCATCAAACTTAGTTAAAAAAAGTCATTTAAGCCTTTTCACAGTGAGATCTACGCGATATGGCCGAGAAATGTAATTTTGATGTTAACTCCCAAACGGCTGCGCAGAAGTCAACCAAACTTCACCCAATAATGTATTGTATCACAATCTAGTAGTTACATTTAGAAATTTGGTTCTAGGACATTTGGTTTGAGCGCAATCATCAAACTTAGTTAAAAAAAGTCATTTAAGCCTTTTCACAGTGAGATCTACGCGATATGGCCGAGAAAAGTAATTTTGATGTTAACTCCCAAACCGCTGCGCAGAAGTCAACCAAACTTCACCCAATAATGTATTGTATCACAATCTAGTAGTTACATTTGGAAATTTGGTTCTAGGACATTTGATTTGAGCGCAATCATCAAACTTAGTTAAAAAAAAGTCATTAAAGCCTTTTCACAGTGAGATCTAAGCGATATGGCCGAGAAATGTAATTTTGATGTTAACTCCCAAACCGCTGCGCAGAAGTCAACCAAACTTCACCCAATAGTGTATTGTATCACAATCTAGTAGTTACTTTTGGAAATTTGGTTCTAGTACATTTGGTTTGAGCGCAATCATCAAACTTAGTTAAAAAAAAGTCATTTAAGCCTTTTCACTGTGAGATCTACGCGATATGGCCGAGAAATGTAATTTTGATGTTAACTCCCAAACCGCTGCGCAGAAGTCAACCAAACTTCACCCAATAGTGTATTGTATCACAATCTAGTAGTTACATTTGGAAATTTGGTTCTAGGACATTTGGTTTTAGCGCAATCCTCAAACTTAGTTAAAAAAAAGTCATTTAAGCCTTTTCACGGTGAGATCTACGCGATATGGCCGAGAAATGTAATTTTGATGTTAACTCCCAAACCGCTGCGCAGAAGTCAACCAAACTTCACCCAATAGTGTATTGTATCACAATCTAGTAGTTACATTAGGAAATTCTGTTCTAGGACATTTGGTTTGAGCGCAATCATCAAACTTAGTTAAAAAAAAGTCATTAAAGCCTTTTCACAGTGAGATCTAAGTGATATGGCCGAGAAATGTAATTTTGATGTTAACTCCCAAACCGCTGCGCAGAAGTCAACCAAACTTCACCCAATAGTGTATTGTATCACAATCTAGTAGTTACTTTTGGAAATTTGGTTCTAGTACATTTGGTTTGAGCGCAATCATCAAACTTAGTTAAAAAAAGTCATTTAAGCCTTTTCACTGTGAGATCTACGCGATATGGCCGAGAAATGTAATTTTGATGTTAACTCCCAAACCGCTGCGCAGAAGTCAACCAAACTTCACCCAATAGTGTATTGTATCACAATCTAGTAGTTACATTTGGAAATTTGGTTCTAGGACATTTGATTTGAGCGCAATCCTCAAACTTAGTTAAAAAAAGTCATTTAAGCCTTTTCACATTGAGATCTACGCGATATGGCCGAGAAATGTAATTTTTATGTTAACTCCCAAACCGCTAGGCAGAAGTCAACCAAACTTCACCCAATAGTGTATTGTATCACAATCTAGTAGTTACATTTGGAAATTTGGTTCTAGGACATTTGGTTTTAGCGCAATCCTCAAACTTAGTTAAAAAAAAGTCATTTAAGCCTTTTCACGGTGAGATCTACGCGATATGGCCGAGAAATGTAATTTTGATGTTAACTCCCAAACCGCTGCGCAGAAGTCAACCAAACTTCACCCAATAGTGTATTGTATCACAATCTAGTAGTTACATTAGGAAATTCTGTTCTAGGACATTTGGTTTGAGCGCAATCATCAAACTTAGTTAAAAAAAGTCATTTAAGCCTTTTCACAGTGAGATCTACGCGATATGGCCGAGAAATGTAATTTTGATGTTAACTCCCAAACCGCTGCGCAGAAGTCAACCAAACTTCACCCAATAGTGTATTGTATCACAATCTAGTAGTTACATGTGGAAATTTGGTTCTAGGACATTTGATTTGAGCGCAATCCTCAAACTTAGTTAAAAAAAGTTATTTAAGCCTTTTCACAGTGAGATATAGGCGATATGGCCGAGAAATGTAATTTTGATGTTAACTCCCAAACCGCTGCGCAGAAGTCAACCAAACTTCACCCAATAGTGTATTGTATCACAATCTAGTAGTTACATTTGGAAATTTGGTTCTAGGACATTTGGTTTGAGCGCAATCCTCACACTTAGTTAAAAAAAGTCATTTAAGCCTTTTCACAGTGAGATTTACGCGATATGGCCGAGAAATGTAATTTTGATGTTAACTCCCAAAACGCTGCGCAGAAGTCAACCAAACATCACCCAATAGTGTATTGTATCACAATCTAGTAGTTACATTTGGAAATTTGGTTCTAGGACATTTGGTTTGAGCGCAATCCTCAAACTTAGTTAAAAAAAGTCATTTAAGCATTTTCACATTGAGATCTACGCGATATGGCCGAGAAATGTAATTTTGATGTTAACTCCCAAACCGCTAGGCAGAAGTCAACCAAACTTCACCCAATAGTGTATTGTATCACAATCTAGTAGTTACATTTGGAAATTTGGTTCTAGGACATTTGGTTTGAGCGCAATCCTCACACTTAGTTTAAAAAAGTCATTTAAGCCTTTTCACAGTGAGATCTACGCGATATGGCCGAGAAATGTAATTTTTATGTTAACTCCCAAACTGCTGCGCAGAAGTCAACCAAACTTCACCCAATAGTGTATTGTATCACAATCTAGTAGTTACATTTGGAAATTTGGTTCTAGGACATTTGGTTTGAGCGCAATCCTCAAACTTAGTTAAAAAAAGTCATTTAAGCCTTTTCACAGTGAGATCTGCACGATATGGCCGAGAAATGTAATTTTGATGTTAACTCCCAAACCGTTGCGCAGAAGTCAACCAAACTTCACCCAATAGTGTATTGTATCACAATCTAGTAGTTACCTTTGGAAATTTGGTTCTAGGACATTTGGTTTGAGCGCAATCCTCAAACTTAGTTAAAAAAAAAAGTCATTTAAGCCTTTTCACAGTGAGATCTACGCGATATGGCCGAGAAATGTAATTTTGATGTTAACTCCCAAACCGCTGCGCAGAAGTCAACCAAACTTCACCCAATAGTGTATTATATCACAATCTAGTAGTTACATTTGGAAATTTAGTTCTAGGACATTTGGTTTGAGCGCAATCATCAAACTTTCTTAAAAAAAGTCATTTAAGCCTTTTCACACTGAGATCTACGCGATATGGCCGAGAAATGTAATTTTGATGTTAACTCCCAAACCGCTGCGCAGAAGTCAACCAAACTTCACCCAATAGTGTATTGTATCACAATCTAGTAGTTACATTTGGAAATTTGGTTCTAGGACATTTGGTTTGAGCGCAATCCTCAAATTTAGTTAAAAAAAGTCATTTTAGCATTTTCACAGTGAGATCTACGCGATATGGCCGAGAAATGTAATTTTGATGTTAACTCCCAAACCGCTACGCAGAAGTCAACCAAACTTCACCCAATAGTGTATTGTATCACAATCTAGTAGTTACATTTGGAAATTTGGTTCTAGGACATTTGGTTTGAGCGCAATCCTCAAACTTAGTTAAAAAAAAGTCATTTAAGCCTTTTCACAGTGAGATCTACGCGATATGGCCGAGAAATGTAATTTTGATGTTAACTCCCAAACCGCTGCGCAGAAGTCAACCAAACTTCACTCATTAGTGTATTGTATCACAATCTAGTAGTTACATTTGGAAATTTGGTTCTAGGACATTTGGTTTGAGCGCAATCCTCAAACTTAGTTAAAAAAAAGTCATTTAAGCCTTTTCACAGTGAGATCTACGCGATATGGCCGAGAAATGTAATTTTGATGTTAACTCCCAAACCGCTGCGCAGAAGTCAACCAAACTTCACCCAATAGTGTATTGTATCACAATCTAGTAGTTACATTTGGAAATTTGGTTCTAGGACATTTGGTTTGAGCGCAATCCTCAAACTTAGTTAAAAAAAAGTCATTTAAGCTTTTCACAGTGACATCTACGCGATATGGCCGAGAAATGTAATTTTGATGTTAACTCCCAAACCGCTGCGCAGAAGTCAACCAAACTTCACCCAATAGTGTATTGTATCACAATCTAGTAGTTACATGTGGAAATTTGGTTCTAGGACATTTGATTTGAGCGCAATCCTCAAACATAGTTAAAAAAAAAGTCATTTAAGCCTTTTCACAGTGAGATCTAGGCGATATGGCCGAGAAATGTAATTTTGATGTTAACTCCCAAACCGCTAGGCAGAAGTCAACCAAACTTCACCCAATAGTGTATTGTATCACAATCTAGTAGTTACATTTGGAAATTTGGTTCTAGGACATTTGGTTTGAGCGCAATCCTCACACTTAGTTTAAAAAAGTCATTTAAGCCTTTTCACAGTGAGATTCACGCGATATGGCCGAGAAATGTAATTTTGATGTTAACTCCCAAACCGCTGCGCAGAAGTCAACCAAACTTCACCCAATAGTGTATTGTATCACAATCTAGTAGTTACATTTGGAAATTTGGTTCTAGGACATTTGATTTGAGCGCAATCCTCAAACTTAGTTAAAAAAAGTCATTTAAGCCTTTTCACAGTGAGATCTACGCCATATTGCAGAGAAATGTAATTTTTATGTTAACTCCCAAACCGCTGCGCAGAAGTCAACCAAACTTCACCCAATAGTGTATTGTATCACAATCTAGTAGTTACATTTGGAAATTTGGTTCTAGGACATTTGGTTTGAGAGCAATCCTCAAACTTAGTTAAAAAAAAGTCATTTAAGCCTTTTCACAGTGAGATCTACGCGATATGGCCGAGAAATGTAATTTTGATGTTAACTCCCAAACCGCTGCGCAGAAGTCAACCAAACTTCACCCAATAGTGTATTATATCACAATCTAGTAGTTACATGTGGAAATTTGGTTCTAGGACATTTGATTTGAGCGCAATCCTCAAACTTAGTTAAAAAAAAGTCATTTAAGCCTTTTCACAGTGAGATCTACGCGATATGGCCGAGAAATGTAATTTTGATGTTAACTCCCAAACCGCTGCGCAGAAGTCAACCAAACTTCACCCAATAGTGTATTGTATCACAATCTAGTAGTTACATTTGGAAATTTGGTTCTAGGACATTTGGTTTGAGAGCAATCCTCAAACTTAGTTAAAAAAAAGTCATTTAAGCCTTTTCACAGTGAGATCTACGCGATATGGCCGAGAAATGTAATTTTGATGTTAACTCCCAAAACGCTGCGCAGAAGTCAACCAAACATCACCCAATAGTGTATTGTATCACAATCTAGTAGTTACATTTGGAAATTTGGTTCTAGGACATTTGGTTTGAGCGCAATCCTCAAACTTAGTTAAAAAAAGTCATTTAAGCATTTTCACATTGAGATCTACGCGATATGGCCGAGAAATGTAATTTTGATGTTAACTCCCAAACCGCTAGGCAGAAGTCAACCAAACTTCACCCAATAGTGTATTGTATCACAATCTAGTAGTTACATTTGGAAATTTGGTTCTAGGACATTTGGTTTGAGCGCAATCCTCACACTTAGTTTAAAAAAGTCATTTAAGCCTTTTCACAGTGAGATCTACGCGATATGGCCGAGAAATGTAATTTTTATGTTAACTCCCAAACTGCTGCGCAGAAGTCAACCAAACTTCACCCAATAGTGTATTGTATCACAATCTAGTAGTTACATTTGGAAATTTGGTTCTAGGACATTTGGTTTGAGCGCAATCCTCAAACTTAGTTAAAAAAAGTCATTTAAGCCTTTTCACAGTGAGATCTGCACGATATGGCCGAGAAATGTAATTTTGATGTTAACTCCCAAACCGTTGCGCAGAAGTCAACCAAACTTCACCCAATAGTGTATTGTATCACAATCTAGTAGTTACCTTTGGAAATTTGGTTCTAGGACATTTGGTTTGAGCGCAATCCTCAAACTTAGTTAAAAAAAAAAGTCATTTAAGCCTTTTCACAGTGAGATCTACGCGATATGGCCGAGAAATGTAATTTTGATGTTAACTCCCAAACCGCTGCGCAGAAGTCAACCAAACTTCACCCAATAGTGTATTATATCACAATCTAGTAGTTACATTTGGAAATTTAGTTCTAGGACATTTGGTTTGAGCGCAATCATCAAACTTTCTTAAAAAAAGTCATTTAAGCCTTTTCACACTGAGATCTACGCGATATGGCCGAGAAATGTAATTTTGATGTTAACTCCCAAACCGCTGCGCAGAAGTCAACCAAACTTCACCCAATAGTGTATTGTATCACAATCTAGTAGTTACATTTGGAAATTTGGTTCTAGGACATTTGGTTTGAGCGCAATCCTCAAATTTAGTTAAAAAAAGTCATTTTAGCATTTTCACAGTGAGATCTACGCGATATGGCCGAGAAATGTAATTTTGATGTTAACTCCCAAACCGCTACGCAGAAGTCAACCAAACTTCACCCAATAGTGTATTGTATCACAATCTAGTAGTTACATTTGGAAATTTGGTTCTAGGACATTTGGTTTGAGCGCAATCCTCAAACTTAGTTAAAAAAAAGTCATTTAAGCCTTTTCACAGTGAGATCTACGCGATATGGCCGAGAAATGTAATTTTGATGTTAACTCCCAAACCGCTGCGCAGAAGTCAACCAAACTTCACTCATTAGTGTATTGTATCACAATCTAGTAGTTACATTTGGAAATTTGGTTCTAGGACATTTGGTTTGAGCGCAATCCTCAAACTTAGTTAAAAAAAAGTCATTTAAGCCTTTTCACAGTGAGATCTACGCGATATGGCCGAGAAATGTAATTTTGATGTTAACTCCCAAACCGCTGCGCAGAAGTCAACCAAACTTCACCCAATAGTGTATTGTATCACAATCTAGTAGTTACATTTGGAAATTTGGTTCTAGGACATTTGGTTTGAGCGCAATCCTCAAACTTAGTTAAAAAAAAGTCATTTAAGCTTTTCACAGTGACATCTACGCGATATGGCCGAGAAATGTAATTTTGATGTTAACTCCCAAACCGCTGCGCAGAAGTCAACCAAACTTCACCCAATAGTGTATTGTATCACAATCTAGTAGTTACATGTGGAAATTTGGTTCTAGGACATTTGATTTGAGCGCAATCCTCAAACATAGTTAAAAAAAAAGTCATTTAAGCCTTTTCACAGTGAGATCTAGGCGATATGGCCGAGAAATGTAATTTTGATGTTAACTCCCAAACCGCTAGGCAGAAGTCAACCAAACTTCACCCAATAGTGTATTGTATCACAATCTAGTAGTTACATTTGGAAATTTGGTTCTAGGACATTTGGTTTGAGCGCAATCCTCACACTTAGTTTAAAAAAGTCATTTAAGCCTTTTCACAGTGAGATTCACGCGATATGGCCGAGAAATGTAATTTTGATGTTAACTCCCAAACCGCTGCGCAGAAGTCAACCAAACTTCACCCAATAGTGTATTGTATCACAATCTAGTAGTTACATTTGGAAATTTGGTTCTAGGACATTTGATTTGAGCGCAATCCTCAAACTTAGTTAAAAAAAGTCATTTAAGCCTTTTCACAGTGAGATCTACGCCATATTGCAGAGAAATGTAATTTTTATGTTAACTCCCAAACCGCTGCGCAGAAGTCAACCAAACTTCACCCAATAGTGTATTGTATCACAATCTAGTAGTTACATTTGGAAATTTGGTTCTAGGACATTTGGTTTGAGAGCAATCCTCAAACTTAGTTAAAAAAAAGTCATTTAAGCCTTTTCACAGTGAGATCTACGCGATATGGCCGAGAAATGTAATTTTGATGTTAACTCCCAAACCGCTGCGCAGAAGTCAACCAAACTTCACCCAATAGTGTATTATATCACAATCTAGTAGTTACATGTGGAAATTTGGTTCTAGGACATTTGATTTGAGCGCAATCCTCAAACTTAGTTAAAAAAAAGTCATTTAAGCCTTTTCACAGTGAGATCTACGCGATATGGCCGAGAAATGTAATTTTGATGTTAACTCCCAAACCGCTGCGCAGAAGTCAACCAAACTTCACCCAATAGTGTATTGTATCACAATCTAGTAGTTACATTTGGAAATTTGGTTCTAGGACATTTGGTTTGAGAGCAATCCTCAAACTTAGTTAAAAAAAAGTCATTTAAGCCTTTTCACAGTGAGATCTACGCGATATGGCCGAGAAATGTAATTTTGATGTTAACTCCCAAACCGCTAGGCAGAAGTCAACCAAACTTCACCCAATAGTGTATTGTATCACAATCTAGTAGTTACATTTGGAAATTTGGTTCTAGGACATTTGGTTTGAGCGCAATCCTCACACTTAGTTTAAAAAAGTCATTTAAGCCTTTTCACAGTGAGATTCACGCGATATGGCCGAGAAATGTAATTTTGATGTTAACTCCCAAACCGCTGCGCAGAAGTCAACCAAACTTCACCCAATAGTGTATTGTATCACAATCTAGTAGTTACATTTGGAAATTTGGTTCTAGGACATTTGGTTTGAGCGCAATCCTCAAACTTAGTTAAAAAAAAAGTCATTTAAGCCTTTTCACAGTGAGATCTACGCGATATGGCCGAGAAATGTAATTTTTATGTTAACTCCCAAACTGCTGCGCAGAAGTCAACCAAACTTCACCCAATAGTGTATTGTATCACAATCTAGTAGTTACATTTGGAAATTTGGTTCTAGGACATTTGGTTTGAGCGCAATCCTCAAACTTAGTTAAAAAAAGTCATTTAAGCCTTTTCACAGTGAGATCTGCACGATATGGCCGAGAAATGTAATTTTGATGTTAACTCCCAAACCGTTGCGCAGAAGTCAACCAAACTTCACCCAATAGTGTATTGTATCACAATCTAGTAGTTACCTTTGGAAATTTGGTTCTAGGACATTTGGTTTGAGCGCAATCCTCAAACTTAGTTAAAAAAAAAAGTCATTTAAGCCTTTTCACAGTGAGATCTACGCGATATGGCCGAGAAATGTAATTTTGATGTTAACTCCCAAACCGCTGCGCAGAAGTCAACCAAATTTCACCCAATAGTGTATTATATCACAATCTAGTAGTTACATTTGGAAATTTAGTTCTAGGACATTTGGTTTGAGCGCAATCATCAAACTTTCTTAAAAAAAGTCATTTAAGCCTTTTCACACTGAGATCTACGCGATATGGCCGAGAAATGTAATTTTGATGTTAACTCCCAAACCGCTGCGCAGAAGTCAACCAAACTTCACCCAATAGTGTATTGTATCACAATCTAGTAGTTACATTTGGAAATTTGGTTCTAGGACATTTGGTTTGAGCGCAATCCTCAAATTTAGTTAAAAAAAGTCATTTTAGCATTTTCACAGTGAGATCTACGCGATATGGCCGAGAAATGTAATTTTGATGTTAACTCCCAAACCGCTACGCAGAAGTCAACCAAACTTCACCCAATAGTGTATTGTATCACAATCTAGTAGTTACATTTGGAAATTTGGTTCTAGGACATTTGGTTTGAGCGCAATCCTCAAACTTAGTTAAAAAAAAGTCATTTAAGCCTTTTCACAGTGAGATCTACGCGATATGGCCGAGAAATGTAATTTTGATGTTAACTCCCAAACCGCTGCGCAGAAGTCAACCAAACTTCACTCATTAGTGTATTGTATCACAATCTAGTAGTTACATTTGGAAATTTGGTTCTAGGACATTTGGTTTGAGCGCAATCCTCAAACTTAGTTAAAAAAAAGTCATTTAAGCCTTTTCACAGTGAGATCTACGCGATATGGCCGAGAAATGTAATTTTGATGTTAACTCCCAAACCGCTGCGCAGAAGTCAACCAAACTTCACCCAATAGTGTATTGTATCACAATCTAGTAGTTACATTTGGAAATTTGGTTCTAGGACATTTGGTTTGAGCGCAATCCTCAAACTTAGTTAAAAAAAAGTCATTTAAGCTTTTCACAGTGACATCTACGCGATATGGCCGAGAAATGTAATTTTGATGTTAACTCCCAAACCGCTGCGCAGAAGTCAACCAAACTTCACCCAATAGTGTATTGTATCACAATCTAGTAGTTACATGTGGAAATTTGGTTCTAGGACATTTGATTTGAGCGCAATCCTCAAACATAGTTAAAAAAAAAGTCATTTAAGCCTTTTCACAGTGAGATCTAGGCGATATGGCCGAGAAATGTAATTTTGATGTTAACTCCCAAACCGCTAGGCAGAAGTCAACCAAACTTCACCCAATAGTGTATTGTATCACAATCTAGTAGTTACATTTGGAAATTTGGTTCTAGGACATTTGGTTTGAGCGCAATCCTCACACTAAGTTTAAAAAAGTCATTTAAGCCTTTTCACAGTGAGATTCACGCGATATGGCCGAGAAATGTAATTTTGATGTTAACTCCCAAACCGCTGCGCAGAAGTCAACCAAACTTCACCCAATAGTGTATTGTATCACAATCTAGTAGTTACATTTGGAAATTTGGTTCTAGGACATTTGATTTGAGCGCAATCCTCAAACTTAGTTAAAAAAAGTCATTTAAGCCTTTTCACAGTGAGATCTACGCCATATTGCAGAGAAATGTAATTTTTATGTTAACTCCCAAACCGCTGCGCAGAAGTCAACCAAACTTCACCCAATAGTGTATTGTATCACAATCTAGTAGTTACATTTGGAAATTTGGTTCTAGGACATTTGGTTTGAGAGCAATCCTCAAACTTAGTTAAAAAAAAGTCATTTAAGCCTTTTCACAGTGAGATCTACGCGATATGGCCGAGAAATGTAATTTTGATGTTAACTCCCAAACCGCTGCGCAGAAGTCAACCAAACTTCACCCAATAGTGTATTATATCACAATCTAGTAGTTACATGTGGAAATTTGGTTCTAGGACATTTGATTTGAGCGCAATCCTCAAACTTAGTTAAAAAAAGTCATTTAAGCATTTTCACATTGAGATCTACGCGATATGGCCGAGAAATGTAATTTTGATGTTAACTCCCAAACCGCTAGGCAGAAGTCAACCAAACTTCACCCAATAGTGTATTGTATCACAATCTAGTAGTTACATTTGGAAATTTGGTTCTAGGACATTTGGTTTGAGCGCAATCCTCACACTTAGTTTAAAAAAGTCATTTAAGCCTTTTCACAGTGAGATTCACGCGATATGGCCGAGAAATGTAATTTTGATGTTAACTCCCAAACCGCTGCGCAGAAGTCAACCAAACTTCACCCAATAGTGTATTGTATCACAATCTAGTAGTTACATTTGGAAATTTGGTTCTAGGACATTTGGTTTGAGCGCAATCCTCAAACTTAGTTAAAAAAAAAGTCATTTAAGCCTTTTCACAGTGAGATCTACGCGATATGGCCGAGAAATGTAATTTTTATGTTAACTCCCAAACTGCTGCGCAGAAGTCAACCAAACTTCACCCAATAGTGTATTGTATCACAATCTAGTAGTTACATTTGGAAATTTGGTTCTAGGACATTTGGTTTGAGCGCAATCCTCAAACTTAGTTAAAAAAAGTCATTTAAGCCTTTTCACAGTGAGATCTGCACGATATGGCCGAGAAATGTAATTTTGATGTTAACTCCCAAACCGTTGCGCAGAAGTCAACCAAACTTCACCCAATAGTGTATTGTATCACAATCTAGTAGTTACCTTTGGAAATTTGGTTCTAGGACATTTGGTTTGAGCGCAATCCTCAAACTTAGTTAAAAAAAAAAGTCATTTAAGCCTTTTCACAGTGAGATCTACGCGATATGGCCGAGAAATGTAATTTTGATGTTAACTCCCAAACCGCTGCGCAGAAGTCAACCAAACTTCACCCAATAGTGTATTATATCACAATCTAGTAGTTACATTTGGAAATTTAGTTCTAGGACATTTGGTTTGAGCGCAATCATCAAACTTTCTTAAAAAAAGTCATTTAAGCCTTTTCACACTGAGATCTACGCGATATGGCCGAGAAATGTAATTTTGATGTTAACTCCCAAACCGCTGCGCAGAAGTCAACCAAACTTCACCCAATAGTGTATTGTATCACAATCTAGTAGTTACATTTGGAAATTTGGTTCTAGGACATTTGGTTTGAGCGCAATCCTCAAATTTAGTTAAAAAAAGTCATTTTAGCATTTTCACAGTGAGATCTACGCGATATGGCCGAGAAATGTAATTTTGATGTTAACTCCCAAACCGCTACGCAGAAGTCAACCAAACTTCACCCAATAGTGTATTGTATCACAATCTAGTAGTTACATTTGGAAATTTGGTTCTAGGACATTTGGTTTGAGCGCAATCCTCAAACTTAGTTAAAAAAAAGTCATTTAAGCCTTTTCACAGTGAGATCTACGCGATATGGCCGAGAAATGTAATTTTGATGTTAACTCCCAAACCGCTGCGCAGAAGTCAACCAAACTTCACCCAATAGTGTATTATATCACAATCTAGTAGTTACATGTGGAAATTTGGTTCTAGGACATTTGATTTGAGCGCAATCCTCAAACTTAGTTAAAAAAAGTCATTTAAGCATTTTCACATTGAGATCTACGCGATATGGCCGAGAAATGTAATTTTGATGTTAACTCCCAAACCGCTAGGCAGAAGTCAACCAAACTTCACCCAATAGTGTATTGTATCACAATCTAGTAGTTACATTTGGAAATTTGGTTCTAGGACATTTGGTTTGAGCGCAATCCTCACACTTAGTTTAAAAAAGTCATTTAAGCCTTTTCACAGTGAGATTCACGCGATATGGCCGAGAAATGTAATTTTGATGTTAACTCCCAAACCGCTGCGCAGAAGTCAACCAAACTTCACCCAATAGTGTATTGTATCACAATCTAGTAGTTACATTTGGAAATTTGGTTCTAGGACATTTGGTTTGAGCGCAATCCTCAAACTTAGTTAAAAAAAAAGTCATTTAAGCCTTTTCACAGTGAGATCTACGCGATATGGCCGAGAAATGTAATTTTGATGTTAACTCCCAAACCGTTGCGCAGAAGTCAACCAAACTTCACCCAATAGTGTATTGTATCACAATCTAGTAGTTACCTTTGGAAATTTGGTTCTAGGACATTTGGTTTGAGCGCAATCCTCAAACTTAGTTAAAAAAAAAAGTCATTTAAGCCTTTTCACAGTGAGATCTACGCGATATGGCCGAGAAATGTAATTTTGATGTTAACTCCCAAACCGCTGCGCAGAAGTCAACCAAACTTCACCCAATAGTGTATTATATCACAATCTAGTAGTTACATTTGGAAATTTAGTTCTAGGACATTTGGTTTGAGCGCAATCATCAAACTTTCTTAAAAAAAGTCATTTAAGCCTTTTCACACTGAGATCTACGCGATATGGCCGAGAAATGTAATTTTGATGTTAACTCCCAAACCGCTGCGCAGAAGTCAACCAAACTTCACCCAATAGTGTATTGTATCACAATCTAGTAGTTACATTTGGAAATTTGGTTCTAGGACATTTGGTTTGAGCGCAATACTCAAACTTAGTTAAAAAAAGTCATTTTAGCATTTTCACAGTGAGATCTACGTGATATGGCCGAGAAATGTAATTTTGATGTTAACTCCCAAACCGCTACGCAGAAGTCAACCAAACTTCACCCAATAGTGTATTGTATCACAATCTAGTAGTTACATTTGGAAATTTGGTTCTAGGACATTTGGTTTGAGCGCAATCCTCAAACTTAGTTAAAAAAAAGTCATTTAAGCCTTTTCACAGTGAGATCTACGCGATATGGCCGAGAAATGTAATTTTGATGTTAACTCCCAAACCGCTGCGCAGAAGTCAACCAAACTTCACTCATTAGTGTATTGTATCACAATCTAGTAGTTACATTTGGAAATTTGGTTCTAGGACATTTGGTTTGAGCGCAATCCTCAAACTTAGTTAAAAAAAAGTCATTTAAGCCTTTTCACAGTGAGATCTACGCGATATGGCCGAGAAATGTAATTTTGATGTTAACTCCCAAACCGCTGCGCAGAAGTCAACCAAACTTCACCCAATAGTGTATTGTATCACAATCTAGTAGTTACATTTGGAAATTTGGTTCTAGGACATTTGGTTTGAGCGCAATCCTCAAACTTAGTTAAAAAAAAGTCATTTAAGCTTTTCACAGTGACATCTACGCGATATGGCCGAGAAATGTAATTTTGATAATAACTCCCAAACCGCTGCGCAGAAGTCAACCAAACTTCACCCAATAGTGTATTGTATCACAATCTAGTAGTTACATTTGGAAATTTGGTTCTAGGACATTTGATTTGAGCGCAATCCTCAAACTTAGTTAAAAAAAGTCATTTAAGCCTTTTCACAGTGAGATCTACGCCATATTGCAGAGAAATGTAATTTTTATGTTAACTCCCAAACCGCTGCGCAGAAGTCAACCAAACTTCACCCAATAGTGTATTGTATCACAATCTAGTAGTTACATTTGGAAATTTGGTTCTAGGACATTTGGTTTGAGAGCAATCCTCAAACTTAGTTAAAAAAAAAGTCATTTAAGCCTTTTCACAGTGAGATCTACGCGATATGGCCGAGAAATGTAATTTTGATGTTAACTCCCAAACCGCTGCGCAGAAGTCAACCAAACTTCACCCAATAGTGTATTATATCACAATCCAGTAGTTACATTTGGAAATTTGGTTCTAGGACATTTGGTTTGAGCGCAATCATCAAACCTAGTTAAAAAAAAGTCATTTAAGCGTTTTCACAGTGAGATCTACGCGATATGGCAGAGAAATGTAATTTTGATGTTAACTCCCAAACCGCTAGGCAGAAGTCAACCAAACTTCACCCAATAGTGTATTGTATCACAATCTAGTAGTTACATTTGGAAATTTGGTTCTAGGACATTTGGTTTGAGCGCAATCCTCAAACTTAGTTAAAAAAAAGTCATTTAAGCCTTTTCACAGTGAGATCAATGCAATATGGCCGAGAAATGTAATTTTGATGTTAACTCCCAAACCGCTGCGCAGAAGTAAACCAAACTTTACCCAATAGTGTATTGTATCACAATCTAGTAGTTACTTTTGGAAATTTGGTTCTAGGACATTTGGTTTGAGCGCAATCTTCAAACCTAGTTAAAAAAAAGTCATTTAAGCGTTTTCACAATGAGATCTACGCGATATGGCCGAGAAATGTAATTTTTATGTTAACTCCCAAACTGCTGCGCAGAAGTCAACCAAACTTCACCCAATAGTGTATTGTATCACAATCTAGTAGTTACATTTGGAAATTTGGTTCTAGGACATTTGGTTTGAGCGCAATCCTCAAACTTAGTTAAAAAAAGTCATTTAAGCCTTTTCACAGTGAGATCTGCACGATATGGCAGAGAAATGTAATTTTGATGTTAACTCCCAAACCGTTGCGCAGAAGTCAACCAAACTTCACCCAATAGTGTATTGTATCACAATCTAGTAGTTACCTTTGGAAATTTGGTTCTAGGACATTTGGTTTGAGCGCAATCCTCAAACTTAGTTAAAAAAAAAGTCATTTAAGCCTTTTCACAGTGAGATCTACGCGATATGGCCGAGAAATGTAATTTTGATGTTAACTCCCAAACCGCTGCGCAGAAGTCAACCAAACTTCACCCAATAGTGTATTGTATCACAATCTAGTAGTTACATTTGGAAATTTGGTTCTAGGACATTTGGTTTGAGCGCAATCATCAAACTTAGTTTAAAAAAGTCATTTAAGCCTTTTCACAGTGAGATCTACGCGATATGGCCGAGAAATGTAATTTTGATGTTAACTCCCAAACCGCTGTGCAGAAGTCAACCAAACTTCACCCAATAGTGTATTGTATCACAATCTAGTAGTTACTTTTGGAAATTTTGTTCTAGGACATTTGGTTTGAGCGCAATCATCAAACCTAGTTAAAAAAAGTCATTTAAGCCTTTTCACAGTGAGATCTACGCGATATGGCCGAGAAATGTAATTTTGATGTTAACTCCCAAACCGCTGCGCAGAAGTCAACCAAACTTCACCCAATAGTGTATTGTATCACAATCTAGTAGTTACATTTGGAAATTTGGTTCTAGGACATTTGGTTTGAGCGCAATCCTCAAACTTAGTTAAAAAAAGTCATTTAAGCCTTTTCACAGTGAGATCTACGAGATATGGCCGAGAAATGTAATTTTGATGTTAACTCCCAAACCGCTGCACAGAAGTCAACCAAACTTCACCCAATAGTGTATTGTATCACAATCTAGTAGTTACATTTGGAAATTTGGTTCTAGGACATTTGGTTTGAGCGCAATCCTCAAACTTAGTTAAAAAAAAGTCATGTAAGCCTTTTCACAGTGAGATCTACGCGATATTGCAGAGAAATGTAATTTTTATGTTAACTCCCAAACCGCTGCGCAGAAGTCAACCAAACTTCACCCAAAAGTGTATTGTATCACAATCTATTAGTTACATTTGGAAATTTGGTTCTAGGACATTTGGTTTGAGTGCAATCATCCAACTTAGTTAAAAAAAGTCATTTAAGCCTTTTCACAGTGAGATCTACGCGATATGGCCTAGAAATGTAATTTTGATGTTAACTCCCAAACCGCTGCGCAGAAGTCAACCAAACTTCACCCAATAGTGTATTGTGTCACAATCTAGTAGTTACTTTTGGAAATTTGGTTCTAGGACATTTGGTTTGAGCGCAATCATCAAACCTAGTTAAAAAAAGTCATTTAAGCGTTTTCACAGTGAGATCTACGCGATATGGCCGAGAAATGTAATTTTTATGTTAACTCCCAAACCGCTGCGCAGAAGTCAACCAAACTTCACCCAATAGTGTATTGTATCACAATCTAGTAGTTACATTTGGAAATTTGGTTCTAGGACATTTGGTTTGAGCGCAATACTCAAACTTAGTTAAAAAAAGTCATTTTAGCATTTTCACAGTGAGATCTACGTGATATGGCCGAGAAATGTAATTTTGATGTTAACTCCCAAACCGCTACGCAGAAGTCAACCAAACTTCACCCAATAGTGTATTGTATCACAATCTAGTAGTTACATTTGGAAATTTGGTTCTAGGACATTTGGTTTGAGCGCAATCCTCAAACTTAGTTAAAAAAAAGTCATTTAAGCCTTTTCACAGTGAGATCTACGCGATATGGCCGAGAAATGTAATTTTGATGTTAACTCCCAAACCGCTGCGCAGAAGTCAACCAAACTTCACTCATTAGTGTATTGTATCACAATCTAGTAGTTACATTTGGAAATTTGGTTCTAGGACATTTGGTTTGAGCGCAATCCTCAAACTTAGTTAAAAAAAAGTCATTTAAGCCTTTTCACAGTGAGATCTACGCGATATGGCCGAGAAATGTAATTTTGATGTTAACTCCCAAACCGCTGCGCAGAAGTCAACCAAACTTCACCCAATAGTGTATTGTATCACAATCTAGTAGTTACATTTGGAAATTTGGTTCTAGGACATTTGGTTTGAGCGCAATCCTCAAACTTAGTTAAAAAAAAGTCATTTAAGCTTTTCACAGTGACATCTACGCGATATGGCCGAGAAATGTAATTTTGATAATAACTCCCAAACCGCTGCGCAGAAGTCAACCAAACTTCACCCAATAGTGTATTGTATCACAATCTAGTAGTTACATTTGGAAATTTGGTTCTAGGACATTTGATTTGAGCGCAATCCTCAAACTTAGTTAAAAAAAAGTCATTTAAGCCTTTTCACAGTGAGATCTACGCCATATTGCAGAGAAATGTAATTTTTATGTTAACTCCCAAACCGCTGCGCAGAAGTCAACCAAACTTCACCCAATAGTGTATTGTATCACAATCTAGTAGTTACATTTGGAAATTTGGTTCTAGGACATTTGGTTTGAGAGCAATCCTCAAACTTAGTTAAAAAAAAAGTCATTTAAGCCTTTTCACAGTGAGATCTACGCGATATGGCCGAGAAATGTAATTTTGATGTTAACTCCCAAACCGCTGCGCAGAAGTCAACCAAACTTCACCCAATAGTGTATTATATCACAATCCAGTACTTACATTTGGAAATTTGGTTCTAGGACATTTGGTTTGAGCGCAATCATCAAACCTAGTTAAAAAAAAGTCATTTAAGCGTTTTCACAGTGAGATCTACGCGATATGGCCGAGAAATGTAATTTTTATGTTAACTCCCAAACTGCTGCGCAGAAGTCAACCAAACTTCACCCAATAGTGTATTGTATCACAATCTAGTAGTTACATTTGGAAATTTGGTTCTAGGACATTTGGTTTGAGCGCAATCCTCAAACTTAGTTAAAAAAAGTCATTTAAGCCTTTTCACAGTGAGATCTGCACGATATGGCAGAGAAATGTAATTTTGATGTTAACTCCCAAACCGTTGCGCAGAAGTCAACCAAACTTCACCCAATAGTGTATTGTATCACAATCTAGTAGTTACCTTTGGAAATTTGGTTCTAGGACATTTGGTTTGAGCGCAATCCTCAAACTTAGTTAAAAAAAAAGTCATTTAAGCCTTTTCACAGTGAGATCTACGCGATATGGCCGAGAAATGTAATTTTGATGTTAACTCCCAAACCGCTGCGCAGAAGTCAACCAAACTTCACCCAATAGTGTATTGTATCACAATCTAGTAGTTACATTTGGAAATTTGGTTCTAGGACATTTGGTTTGAGCGCAATCATCAAACTTAGTTTAAAAAAGTCATTTAAGCCTTTTCACAGTGAGATCTACGCGATATGGCCGAGAAATGTAATTTTGATGTTAACTCCCAAACCGCTGTGCAGAAGTCAACCAAACTTCACCCAATAGTGTATTGTATCACAATCTAGTAGTTACTTTTGGAAATTTTGTTCTAGGACATTTGGTTTGAGTGCAATCATCCAACTTAGTTAAAAAAAGTCATTTAAGCCTTTTCACAGTGAGATCTACGCGATATGGCCTAGAAATGTAATTTTGATGTTAACTCCCAAACCGCTGCGCAGAAGTCAACCAAACTTCACCCAATAGTGTATTGTGTCACAATCTAGTAGTTACTTTTGGAAATTTGGTTCTAGGACATTTGGTTTGAGCGCAATCATCAAACCTAGTTAAAAAAAGTCATTTAAGCGTTTTCACAGTGAGATCTACGCGATATGGCCGAGAAATGTAATTTTTATGTTAACTCCCAAACCGCTGCGCAGAAGTCAACCAAACTTCACCCAATAGTGTATTGTATCACAATCTAGTAGTTACATTTGGAAATTTGGTTCTAGGACATTTGGTTTGAGCGCAATCCTCAAACTTAGTTAAAAAAAGTCATTTAAGCCTTTTCACACTGAGATCTACGCGATATGGCCGAGAAATGTAATTTTGATGTTAACTCCCAAACCGCTGCGCCGAAGTCAACCAAACTTCACCCATTAGTGTATTGTATCACAATCTAGTAGTTACATTTGGAAATTTGGTTCTAGGACATTTGGTTTGAGCGCAATCCTCAAAATTAGTTAAAAAAAAGTCATTTAAGCCTTTTCACAGTGAGATCTACGCGATATGGCAGAGAAATGTAATTTTGATGTTAACTCCCAAACCGCTTTGCAGAAGTCAACCAAACTTCACCCAATAGTGTATTGTATCACAATCTAGTAGTTACATTTGGAAATTTGGTTCTAGGACATTTGGTTTGAGCGCAATCCTCAAACTTAGTTAAAAAAAGTCATTTAAGCCTTTTCACACTGAGATCTACGCGATATGGCCGAGAAATGTAATTTTGATGTTAACTCCCAAACCGCTGCGCAGAAGTCAACCAAACTTCACCCATTAGTGTATTGTATCACAATCTAGTAGTTACATTTGGAAATTTGGTTCTAGGACATTTGGTTTGAGCGCAATCCTCAAACTTAGTTAAAAAAAAGTCATTTAAGCCTTTTCACAGTGAGATCTACGCGATATGGCAGAGAAATGTAATTTTGATGTTAACTCCCAAACCGCTTTGCAGAAGTCAACCAAACTTCACCCAATAGTGTATTGTATCACAATCTAGTAGTTACATTTGGAAATTTGGTTCTAGGACATTTGGTTTGAGCGCAATCATCAAACTTAGTTAAAAAAAGTCATTTAAGCCTTTTCACAGTGAGATCTACGCGATATGGCCGAGAAATGTAATTTTGATGTTAACTCCCAAACCGCTGCGCAGAAGTCAACCAAACTTCACCCAATAGTGTATTGTATCACAATCTAGTAGTTACTTTTGGAAATTTGGTTCTAGGACATTTGGTTTGAGCGCAATCCTCAAACCTAGTTAAAAAAAGTCATTTAAGCCTTTTCACAGTGAGATCTACGCGATATGGCCGAGAAATGTAATTTTGATGTTAACTCCCAAACCGCTGCGCAGAAGTCAACCAAACTTCACCCAATAGTGTATTGTATCACAATCTAGTAGTTACATTTGGAAATTTGGTTCTAGGACATTTGGTTTGAGCGCAATCCTCAAACTTAGTTAAAAAAAAGTCATTTAAGCCTTTTCACAGTGAGATCTACGAGATATGGCCGAGAAATGTAATTTTGATGTTAACTCCCAAACCGCTGCACAGAAGTCAACCAAACTTCACCCAATAGTGTATTGTATCACAATCTAGTAGTTACATTTGGAAATTTGGTTCTAGGACATTTGGTTTGAGCGCAATCCTCAAACTTAGTTAAAAAAAAGTCATTTAAGCCTTTTCACAGTGAGATCTACGCGATATGGCAGAGAAATGTAATTTTGATGTTAACTCCCAAACCGCTGCGCAGAAGTCAACCAAACTTCACCCAATAGTGTATTGTATCACAATCTAGTAGTTACATTTGGAAATTTGGTTCTAGGACATTTGGTTTGAGCGCAATCCTCAAACTTAGTTAAAAAAAGTCATTTAAGCCTTTTCACACTGAGATCTACGCGATATGGCCGAGAAATGTAATTTTGATGTTAACTCCCAAACCGCTGCGCAGAAGTCAACCAAACTTCACCCATTAGTGTATTGTATCACAATCTAGTAGTTACATTTGGAAATATGGTTCTAGGACATTTGGTTTGAGCGCAATCCTCAAACTTAGTTAAAAAAAAGTCATTTAAGCCTTTTCACAGTGAAATCTACGCGATTTGGCAGAGAAATGTAATTTTGATGTTAACTCCCAAACCGCTTTGCAGAAGTCAACCAAACTTCACCCAATAGTGTATTGTATCACAATCTAGTAGTTACATTTGGAAATTTGGTTCTAGGACATTTGGTTTGAGCGCAATCATCAAACTTAGTTAAAAAAAGTCATTTAACCCTTTTCACAGTGAGATCTACGCGATATGGCCGAGAAATGTAATTTTGATGTTAACTCCCAAACCGCTGCGCAGAAGTCAACCAAACTTCACCCAATAGTGTATTGTATCACAATCTAGTAGTTACTTTTGGAAATTTGGTTCTAGGACATTTGGTTTGAGCGCAATCCTCAAACCTAGTTAAAAAAAGTCATTTAAGCCTTTTCACAGTGAGATCTACGCGATATGGCCGAGAAATGTAATTTTGATGTTAACTCCCAAACCGCTGCGCAGAAGTCAACCAAACTTCACCCAATAGTGTATTGTATCACAATCTAGTAGTTACATTTGGAAATTTGGTTCTAGGACATTTGGTTTGAGCGCAATCCTCAAACTTAGTTAAAAAAAAGTCATTTAAGCCTTTTCACAGTGAGATCTACGAGATATGGCCGAGAAATGTAATTTTGATGTTGACTCCCAAACCGCTGCACAGAAGTCAACCAAACTTCACCCAATAGTGTATTGTATCACAATCTAGTAGTTACATTTGGAAATTTGGTTCTAGGACATTTGGTTTGAGCACAATCCTCAAACTTAGTTAAAAAAAGTCATTTAAGCCTTTTCACAGTGAGATCTACGCGATATGGCCGAGAAATGTAATTTTGATGTTAACTCCCAAACCGCTGCGCAGAAGTCAACCAAACTTCACCCAATAGTGTATTGTATCACAATCTAGTAGTTACATTTGGAAATTTGGTTCTAGGACATTTGGTTTGAGAGCAATCCTCAAACTTAGTTAAAAAAAAAGTCATTTAAGCCTTTTCACAGTGAGATCTACGCGATATGGCCGAGAAATGTAATTTTGATGTTAACTCCCAAACCGCTGCGCAGAAGTCAACCAAACTTCACCCAATAGTGTATTATATCACAATCCAGTAGTTACATTTGGAAATTTGGTTCTAAGACATTTGGTTTGAGCGCAATCATCAAACCTAGTTAAAAAAAGTCATTTAAGCGTTTTCACAGTGAGATCTACGCGATATGGCAGAGAAATGTAATTTTGATGTTAACTCCCAAACCGCTAGGCAGAAGTCAACCAAACTTCACCCAATAGTGTATTGTATCACAATCTAGTAGTTACATTTGGAAATTTGGTTCTAGGACATTTGGTTTGAGCGCAATCCTCAAACTTAGTTAAAAAAAAGTCATTTAAGCCTTTTCACAGTGAGATCAATGCAATATGGCCGAGAAATGTAATTTTGATGTTAACTCCCAAACCGCTGCGCAGAAGTAAACCAAACTTTACCCAATAGTGTATTGTATCACAATCTAGTAGTTACTTTTGGAAATTTGGTTCTAGGACATTTGGTTTGAGCGCAATCTTCAAACCTAGTTAAAAAAAAGTCATTTAAGCGTTTTCACAATGAGATCTACGCGATATGGCCGAGAAATGTAATTTTTATGTTAACTCCCAAACTGCTGCGCAGAAGTCAACCAAACTTCACCCAATAGTGTATTGTATCACAATCTAGTAGTTACATTTGGAAATTTGGTTCTAGGACATTTGGTTTGAGCGCAATCCTCAAACTTAGTTAAAAAAAGTCATTTAAGCCTTTTCACAGTGAGATCTGCACGATATGGCAGAGAAATGTAATTTTGATGTTAACTCCCAAACCGTTGCGCAGAAGTCAACCAAACTTCACCCAATAGTGTATTGTATCACAATCTAGTAGTTACCTTTGGAAATTTGGTTCTAGGACATTTGGTTTGAGCGCAATCCTCAAACTTAGTTAAAAAAAAAGTCATTTAAGCCTTTTCACAGTGAGATCTACGCGATATGGCCGAGAAATGTAATTTTGATGTTAACTCCCAAACCGCTGCGCAGAAGTCAACCAAACTTCACCCAATAGTGTATTATATCACAATCCAGTAGTTACATTTGGAAATTTGGTTCTAGGACATTTGGTTTGAGCGCAATCATCAAACCTAGTTAAAAAAAGTCATTTAAGCGTTTTCACAGTGAGATCTACGCGATATGGCAGAGAAATGTAATTTTGATGTTAACTCCCAAACCGCTAGGCAGAAGTCAACCAAACTTCACCCAATAGTGTATTGTATCACAATCTAGTAGTTACATTTGGAAATTTGGTTCTAGGACATTTGGTTTGAGCGCAATCCTCAAACTTAGTTAAAAAAAAGTCATTTAAGCCTTTTCACAGTGAGATCAATGCAATATGGCCGAGAAATGTAATTTTGATGTTAACTCCCAAACCGCTGCGCAGAAGTAAACCAAACTTTACCCAATAGTGTATTGTATCACAATCTAGTAGTTACTTTTGGAAATTTGGTTCTAGGACATTTGGTTTGAGCGCAATCTTCAAACCTAGTTAAAAAAAAGTCATTTAAGCGTTTTCACAATGAGATCTACGCGATATGGCCGAGAAATGTAATTTTTATGTTAACTCCCAAACTGCTGCGCAGAAGTCAACCAAACTTCACCCAATAGTGTATTGTATCACAATCTAGTAGTTACATTTGGAAATTTGGTTCTAGGACATTTGGTTTGAGCGCAATCCTCAAACTTAGTTAAAAAAAGTCATTTAAGCCTTTTCACAGTGAGATCTGCACGATATGGCAGAGAAATGTAATTTTGATGTTAACTCCCAAACCGTTGCGCAGAAGTCAACCAAACTTCACCCAATAGTGTATTGTATCACAATCTAGTAGTTACCTTTGGAAATTTGGTTCTAGGACATTTGGTTTGAGCGCAATCCTCAAACTTAGTTAAAAAAAAAGTCATTTAAGCCTTTTCACAGTGAGATCTACGCGATATGGCCGAGAAATGTAATTTTGATGTTAACTCCCAAACCGCTGCGCAGAAGTCAACCAAACTTCACCCAATAGTGTATTGTATCACAATCTAGTAGTTACATTTGGAAATTTGGTTCTAGGACATTTGGTTTGAGCGCAATCATCAAACTTAGTTAAAAAAAGTCATTTAAGCCTTTTCACAGTGAGATCTACGCGATATGGCCTAGAAATGTAATTTTGATGTTAACTCCCAAACCGCTGCGCAGAAGTCAACCAAACTTCACCCAATAGTGTATTGTGTCACAATCTAGTAGTTACTTTTGGAAATTTGGTTCTAGGACATTTGGTTTGAGCGCAATCATCAAACCTAGTTAAAAAAAGTCATTTAAGCGTTTTCACAGTGAGATCTACGCGATATGGCCGAGAAATGTAATTTTTATGTTAACTCCCAAACCGCTGCGCAGAAGTCAACCAAACTTCACCCAATAGTGTATTGTATCACAATCTAGTAGTTACATTTGGAAATTTGGTTCTAGGACATTTGGTTTGAGCGCAATCCTCAAACTTAGTTAAAAAAAGTCATTTAAGCCTTTTCACACTGAGATCTACGCGATATGGCCGAGAAATGTAATTTTGATGTTAACTCCCAAACCGCTGCGCCGAAGTCAACCAAACTTCACCCATTAGTGTATTGTATCACAATCTAGTAGTTACATTTGGAAATTTGGTTCTAGGACATTTGGTTTGAGCGCAATCCTCAAACTTAGTTAAAAAAAAGTCATTTAAGCCTTTTCACAGTGAGATCTACGCGATATGGCAGAGAAATGTAATTTTGATGTTAACTCCCAAACCGCTTTGCAGAAGTCAACCAAACTTCACCCAATAGTGTATTGTATCACAATCTAGTAGTTACATTTGGAAATTTGGTTCTAGGACATTTGGTTTGAGCGCAATCCTCAAACTTAGTTAAAAAAAGTCATTTAAGCCTTTTCACACTGAGATCTACGCGATATGGCCGAGAAATGTAATTTTGATGTTAACTCCCAAACCGCTGCGCAGAAGTCAACCAAACTTCACCCATTAGTGTATTGTATCACAATCTAGTAGTTACATTTGGAAATTTGGTTCTAGGACATTTGGTTTGAGCGCAATCCTCAAACTTAGTTAAAAAAAAGTCATTTAAGCCTTTTCACAGTGAGATCTACGCGATATGGCCGAGAAATGTAATTTTGATGTTAACTCCCAAACCGCTGCGCAGAAGTCAACCAAACTTCACCCAATAGTGTATTGTATCACAATCTAGTAGTTACATTTGGAAATTTGGTTCTAGGACATTTGGTTTGAGCGCAATCCTCAAACTTAGTTAAAAAAAAGTCATTTAAGCCTTTTCACAGTGAGATCTACGAGATATGGCCGAGAAATGTAATTTTGATGTTAACTCCCAAACCGCTTTGCAGAAGTCAACCAAACTTCACCCAATAGTGTATTGTATCACAATCTAGTAGTTACATTTGGAAATTTGGTTCTAGGACATTTGGTTTGAGCGCAATCCTCAAACTTAGTTAAAAAAAGTCATTTAAGCCTTTTCACACTGAGATCTACGCGATATGGCCGAGAAATGTAATTTTGATGTTAACTCCCAAACCGCTGCGCAGAAGTCAACCAAACTTCACCCATTAGTGTATTGTATCACAATCTAGTAGTTACATTTGGAAATTTGGTTCTAGGACATTTGGTTTGAGCGCAATCCTCAAACTTAGTTAAAAAAAAGTCATTTAAGCCTTTTCACAGTGAGATCTACGCGATATGGCAGAGAAATGTAATTTTGATGTTAACTCCCAAACCGCTTTGCAGAAGTCAACCAAACTTCACCCAATAGTGTATTGTATCACAATCTAGTAGTTACATTTGGAAATTTGGTTCTAGGACATTTGGTTTGAGCGCAATCATCAAACTTAGTTAAAAAAAGTCATTTAAGCCTTTTCACAGTGAGATCTACGCGATATGGCCGAGAAATGTAATTTTGATGTTAACTCCCAAACCGCTGCGCAGAAGTCAACCAAACTTCACCCAATAGTGTATTGTATCACAATCTAGTAGTTACTTTTGGAAATTTGGTTCTAGGACATTTGGTTTGAGGGCAATCCTCAAACCTAGTTAAAAAAAGTCATTTAAGCCTTTTCACAGTGAGATCTACGCGATATGGCCGAGAAATGTAATTTTGATGTTAACTCCCAAACCGCTGCGCAGAAGTCAACCAAACTTCACCCAATAGTGTATTGTATCACAATCTAGTAGTTACATTTGGAAATTTGGTTCTAGGACATTTGGTTTGAGCGCAATCCTCAAACTTAGTTAAAAAAAAGTCATTTAAGCCTTTTCACAGTGAGATCTACGAGATATGGCCGAGAAATGTAATTTTGATGTTAACTCCCAAACCGCTGCACAGAAGTCAACCAAACTTCACCCAATAGTGTATTGTATCACAATCTAGTAGTTACATTTGGAAATTTGGTTCTAGGACATTTGGTTTGAGCGCAATCCTCAAACTTAGTTAAAAAAAAGTCATTTAAGCCTTTTCACAGTGAGATCTACGCGATATGGCAGAGAAATGTAATTTTGATGTTAACTCCCAAACCGCTGCGCAGAAGTCAACCAAACTTCACCCAATAGTGTATTGTATCACAATCTAGTAGTTACATTTGGAAATTTGGTTCTAGGACATTTGGTTTGAGCGCAATCCTCAAACTTAGTTAAAAAAAGTCATTTAAGCCTTTTCACACTGAGATCTACGCGATATGGCCGAGAAATGTAATTTTGATGTTAACTCCCAAACCGCTGCGCAGAAGTCAACCAAACTTCACCCATTAGTGTATTGTATCACAATCTAGTAGTTACATTTGGAAATATGGTTCTAGGACATTTGGTTTGAGCGCAATCCTCAAACTTAGTTAAAAAAAAGTCATTTAAGCCTTTTCACAGTGAAATCTACGCGATTTGGCAGAGAAATGTAATTTTGATGTTAACTCCCAAACCGCTTTGCAGAAGTCAACCAAACTTCACCCAATAGTGTATTGTATCACAATCTAGTAGTTACATTTGGAAATTTGGTTCTAGGACATTTGGTTTGAGCGCAATCATCAAACTTAGTTAAAAAAAGTCATTTAAGCCTTTTCACAGTGAGATCTACGCGATATGGCCGAGAAATGTAATTTTGATGTTAACTCCCAAACCGCTGCGCAGAAGTCAACCAAACTTCACCCAATAGTGTATTGTATCACAATCTAGTAGTTACTTTTGGAAATTTGGTTCTAGGACATTTGGTTTGAGCGCAATCCTCAAACCTAGTTAAAAAAAGTCATTTAAGCCTTTTCACAGTGAGATCTACGCGATATGGCCGAGAAATGTAATTTTGATGTTAACTCCCAAACCGCTGCGCAGAAGTCAACCAAACTTCACCCAATAGTGTATTGTATCACAATCTAGTAGTTACATTTGGAAATTTGGTTCTAGGACATTTGGTTTGAGCGCAATCCTCAAATTTAGTTAAAAAAAAGTCATTTAAGCCTTTTCACAGTGAGATCTACGAGATATGGCCGAGAAATGTAATTTTGATGTTAACTCCCAAACCGCTGCACAGAAGTCAACCAAACTTCACCCAATAGTGTATTGTATCACAATCTAGTAGTTACATTTGGAAATTTGGTTCTAGGACATTTGGTTTGAGCGCAATCCTCAAACTTAGTTAAAAAAAGTCATTTAAGCCTTTTCACAGTGAGATCTACGCGATATGGCCGAGAAATGTAATTTTGATGTTAACTCCCAAACCGCTGCGCAGAAGTCAACCAAACTTCACCCAATAGTGTATTGTATCACAATCTAGTAGTTACACTTGGAAATTTGGTTCTAGGACATTTGGTTTGAGCGCAATCCTCAAACTTAGTTAAAAAAAAGTCATTTAAGCCTTTTCACAGTGAGATCTACGCGATATGGCAGAGAAATGTAATTTTGATGTTAACTCCCATACCGCTGCGCAGAAGTCAACCAAACTTCACCCAATAGTGTATTGTATCACAATCTAGTAGTTACATTTGGAAATTTGGTTCTAGGACATTTGGTTTGAACGCAATCCTCAAACTTAGTTAAAAAAAAGTCATTTAAGCCTTTTCACAGTGAGATCTACGCGATATGGCAGAGAAATGTAATTTTGATGTTAACTCCCAAACCGCTGCGCAGAAGTCAACCAAACTTCACCCAATAGTGTATTGTATCACAATCTAGTAGTTACATTTGGAAATTTGGTTCTAGGACATTTGGTTTGAGCGCAATCCTCAAACTTAGTTAAAAAAAAGTCATTTTACCATTTTCACAGTGAGATCTACGCGATATGGCCGAGAAATGTAATTTTGATGTTAACTCCCAAACCGCTGCGCAGAAGTCAACCAAACTTCACCCAATAGTGTATTGTATCACAATCTAGTAGTTACATTTGGAAATTTGGTTCTAGGACATTTGGTTTGAGCGCAATCATCAAACTTAGTTAAAAAAAGTCATTTAAGCCTTTTCACAGTGAGATCTACGCGATATGGCCGAGAAATGTAATTTTGATGTTAACTCCCAAACCGCTGCGCAGAAGTCAACCAAACTTCACCCAATACTGTATTGTATCACAATCTAGTAGTTACTTTTGGAAATTTGGTTCTAGGACATTTGGTTTGAGCGCAATCCTCAAACCTAGTTAAAAAAAGTCATTTAAGCCTTTTCACAGTGAGATCTACGCGATATGGCCGAGAAATGTAATTTTGATGTTAACTCCCAAACCGCTGCGCAGAAGTCAACCAAACTTCACCCAATAGTGTATTGTATCACAATCTAGTAGTTACATTTGGAAATTTGGTTCTAGGACATTTGGTTTGAGCGCAATCCTCAAACTTAGTTAAAAAAAAGTCATTTAAGCCTTTTCACAGTGAGATCTACGAGATATGGCCGAGAAATGTAATTTTGATGTTAACTCCCAAACCGCTGCACAGAAGTCAACCAAACTTCACCCAATAGTGTATTGTATGACAATCTAGTAGTTACATTTGGAAATTTGGTTCTAGGACATTTGGTTTGAGCGCAATCCTCAAACTTAGTTAAAAAAAGTCATTTAAGCCTTTTCACAGTGAGATCTACGCGATATGGCAGAGAAATGTAATTTTGATGTTAACTCCCAAACCGCTGCGCAGAAGTCAACCAAACTTCACCCAATAGTGTATTGTATCACAATCTAGTAGTTACATTTGGAAATTTGGTTCTAGGACATTTGGTTTGAGCGCAATCCTCAAACTTAGTTAAAAAAAGTCATTTAAGCCTTTTCACACTGAGATCTACGCGATATGGCCGAGAAATGTAATTTTGATGTTAACTCCCAAACCGCTGCGCAGAAGTCAACCAAACTTCACCCATTAGTGTATTGTATCACAATCTAGTAGTTACATTTGGAAATATGGTTCTAGGACATTTGGTTTGAGCGCAATCCTCAAACTTAGTTAAAAAAAAGTCATTTAAGCCTTTTCACAGTGAAATCTACGCGATTTGGCAGAGAAATGTAATTTTGATGTTAACTCCCAAACCGCTTTGCAGAAGTCAACCAAACTTCACCCAATAGTGTATTGTATCACAATCTAGTAGTTACATTTGGAAATTTGGTTCTAGGACATTTGGTTTGAGCGCAATCATCAAACTTAGTTAAAAAAAGTCATTTAAGCCTTTTCACAGTGAGATCTACGCGATATGGCCGAGAAATGTAATTTTGATGTTAACTCCCAAACCGCTGCGCAGAAGTCAACCAAACTTCACCCAATAGTGTATTGTATCACAATCTAGTAGTTACTTTTGGAAATTTGGTTCTAGGACATTTGGTTTGAGCGCAATCCTCAAACCTAGTTAAAAAAAGTCATTTAAGCCTTTTCACAGTGAGATCTACGCGATATGGCCGAGAAATGTAATTTTGATGTTAACTCCCAAACCGCTGCGCAGAAGTCAACCAAACTTCACCCAATAGTGTATTGTATCACAATCTAGTAGTTACATTTGGAAATTTGGTTCTAGGACATTTGGTTTGAGCGCAATCCTCAAACTTAGTTAAAAAAAAGTCATTTAAGCCTTTTCACAGTGAGATCTACGAGATATGGCCGAGAAATGTAATTTTGATGTTAACTCCCAAACCGCTGCACAGAAGTCAACCAAACTTCACCCAATAGTGTATTGTATCACAATCTAGTAGTTACATTTGGAAATTTGGTTCTAGGACATTTGGTTTGAGCGCAATCCTCAAACTTAGTTAAAAAAAGTCATTTAAGCCTTTTCACAGTGAGATCTACGCGATATGGCCGAGAAATGTAATTTTGATGTTAACTCCCAAACCGCTGCGCAGAAGTCAACCAAACTTCACCCAATAGTGTATTGTATCACAATCTAGTAGTTACACTTGGAAATTTGGTTCTAGGACATTTGGTTTGAGCGCAATCCTCAAACTTAGTTAAAAAAAAGTCATTTAAGCCTTTTCACAGTGAGATCTACGCGATATGGCAGAGAAATGTAATTTTGATGTTAACTCCCAAACCGCTGCGCAGAAGTCAACCAAACTTCACCCAATAGTGTATTGTATCACAATCTAGTAGTTACATTTGGAAATTTGGTTCTAGGACATTTGGTTTGAGCGCAATCCTCAAACTTAGTTAAAAAAAAGTCATTTAAGCCTTTTCACAGTGAGATCTACGCGATATGGCAGAGAAATGTAATTTTGATGTTAACTCCCAAACCGCTGCGCAGAAGTCAACCAAACTTCACCCAATAGTGTATTGTATCACAATCTAGTAGTTACATTTGGAAATTTGGTTCTAGGACATTTGGTTTGAGCGCAATCCTCAAACTTAGTTAAAAAAAAGTCATTTTACCATTTTCACAGTGAGATCTACGCGATATGGCCGAGAAATGTAATTTTGATGTTAACTCCCAAACCGCTGCGCAGAAGTCAACCAAACTTCACCCAATAGTGTATTGTGTCACAATCTAGTAGTTACATTTGGAAATTTGGTTCTAGGACATTTGGTTTGAGCGCAATCATCAAACTTGGTTAAAAAAAAGTCATTAAAGCCTTTTCACAGTGAGATCTACGCGATATGGCCGAGAAATGTAATTTTGATGTTAACTCCCAAACCGCTGCGCAGAAGTCAACCAAACTTCACCCAATAGTGTATTCTATCACAATCTAGTAGTTACTTTTGGAAATTTGGTTGTAGGACATTTGGTTTGAGCGCAATCATCAAACTTAGTTAAAAAAAGTCATTTAAGCCTTTTCACTGTGAGATCTACGCGATATGGCGAGAAATGTAATTTTGATGTTAACTCCCAAACCGCTGCGCAGAAGTCAACCAAACTTCACCCAATAATGTATTGTATCACAATCTAGTAGTTCCATTTGGAAATTTGGTTCTAGGACATTTGATTTGAGCGCAATCCTCAAACTTAGTTAAAAAAAGTCATTTAAGCCTTTTCACATTGAGATCTACGCGATATGGCCGAGAAATGTAATTTTGATAATAACTCCCAAACCGCTAGGCAGAAGTCAACCAAACTTCACCCAATAGTGTATTGTATCACAATCTAGTAGTTACATTTGGAAATTTGGTTCTAGGACATTTGGTTTGAGCGCAATCCTCAAACTTAGTTAAAAAAAAGTCATTTAAGCCTTTTCACAGTGAGATCTACGCGATATGGCCGAGAAATGTAATTTTGATGTTAACTCCCAAACCGCTGCGCAGAAGTCAACCAAACTTCACCCAATAGTGTATTGTATCACAATCTAGTAGTTACTTTTGGAAATTTGGTTCTAGGACATTTGGTTTGAGCGCAATCCTCAAACCTAGTTAAAAAAAGTCATTTAAGCCTTTTCACAGTGAGATCTACGCGATATGGCCGAGAAATGTAATTTTGATGTTAACTCCCAAACCGCTGCGCAGAAGTCAACCAAACTTCACCCAATAGTGTATTGTATCACAATCTAGTAGTTACATTTGGAAATTTGGTTCTAGGACATTTGGTTTGAGCGCAATCCTCAAACTTAGTTAAAAAAAAGTCATTTAAGCCTTTTCACAGTGAGATCTACGAGATATGGCCGAGAAATGTAATTTTGATGTTAACTCCCAAACCGCTGCACAGAAGTCAACCAAACTTCACCCAATAGTGTATTGTATCACAATCTAGTAGTTACATTTGGAAATTTGGTTCTAGGACATTTGGTTTGAGCGCAATCCTCAAACTTAGTTAAAAAAAGTCATTTAAGCCTTTTCACAGTGAGATCTACGCGATATGGCCGAGAAATGTAATTTTGATGTTAACTCCCAAACCGCTGCGCAGAAGTCAACCAAACTTCACCCAATAGTGTATTGTATCACAATCTAGTAGTTACACTTGGAAATTTGGTTCTAGGACATTTGGTTTGAGCGCAATCCTCAAACTTAGTTAAAAAAAAGTCATTTAAGCCTTTTCACAGTGAGATCTACGCGATATGGCAGAGAAATGTAATTTTGATGTTAACTCCCAAACCGCTAGGCAGAAGTCAACCAAACTTCACCCAATAGTGTATTGTATCACAATCTAGTAGTTACATTTGGAAATTTGGTTCTAGGACATTTGGTTTGAGCGCAATCCTCAAACTTAGTTAAAAAAAAGTCATTTAAGCCTTTTCACAGTGAGATCTACGCGATATGGCAGAGAAATGTAATTTTGATGTTAACTCCCAAACCGCTGCGCAGAAGTCAACCAAACTTCACCCAATAGTGTATTGTATCACAATCTAGTAGTTACATTTGGAAATTTGGTTCTAGGACATTTGGTTTGAGCGCAATCCTCAAACTTAGTTAAAAAAAAGTCATTTTACCATTTTCACAGTGAGATCTACGCGATATGGCCGAGAAATGTAATTTTGATGTTAACTCCCAAACCGCTGCGCAGAAGTCAACCAAACTTCACCCAATAGTGTATTGTGTCACAATCTAGTAGTTACATTTGGAAATTTGGTTCTAGGACATTTGGTTTGAGCGCAATCATCAAACTTGGTTAAAAAAAAGTCATTAAAGCCTTTTCACAGTGAGATCTACGCGATATGGCCGAGAAATGTAATTTTGATGTTAACTCCCAAACCGCTGCGCAGAAGTCAACCAAACTTCACCCAATAGTGTATTCTATCACAATCTAGTAGTTACTTTTGGAAATTTGGTTGTAGGACATTTGGTTTGAGCGCAATCATCAAACTTAGTTAAAAAAAGTCATTTAAGCCTTTTCACTGTGAGATCTACGCGATATGGCGAGAAATGTAATTTTGATGTTAACTCCCAAACCGCTGCGCAGAAGTCAACCAAACTTCACCCAATAATGTATTGTATCACAATCTAGTAGTTCCATTTGGAAATTTGGTTCTAGGACATTTGATTTGAGCGCAATCCTCAAACTTAGTTAAAAAAAGTCATTTAAGCCTTTTCACATTGAGATCTACGCGATATGGCCGAGAAATGTAATTTTGATAATAACTCCCAAACCGCTAGGCAGAAGTCAACCAAACTTCACCCAATAGTGTATTGTATCACAATCTAGTAGTTACATTTGGAAATGTGGTTCTAGGACATTTGGTTTGAGCGCAATCCTCAAACTTAGTTAAAAAAAAGTCATTTAAGCCTTTTCACAGTGAGATCTACGCGATATGGCCGAGAAATGTAATTTTGATGTTAACTCCCAAACCGCTGCGCAGACGTGAACCAAACTTCACCCAATAGTGTATTGTATCACAATCTAGTAGTTACTTTTGGAAATTTGGTTCTAGGACATTTGGTTTGAGCGCAATCATCAAACTTGGTTAAAAAAAAGTCATTAAAGCCTTTTCACAGTGAGATCTACGCGATATGGCCGAGAAATGTAATTTTGATGTTAACTCCCAAACCGCTGCGCAGAAGTCAACCAAACTTCACCCAATAGTGTATTCTATCACAATCTAGTAGTTACTTTTGGAAATTTGTTTGTAGGACATTTGGTTTGAGCGCAATCATCAAACTTAGTTAAAAAAAGTCATTTAAGCCTTTTCAATGTGAGATCTACGCGATATGGCGAGAAATGTAATTTTGATGTTAACTCCCAAACCGCTGCGCAGAAGTCAACCAAACTTCACCCAATAGTGTATGGTATCACAATCTAGTAGTTACATTTGGAAATTTGGTTCTAGGACATTTGGTTTGAGCGCAATCATCAAACTTAGTAAAAAAAAAGTCATTTAAGCCTTTTCACAGTGAGATCTACGAGATATGGCCGAGAAATGTAATTTTGATGTTAACTCCCAAACCGCTGCGCAGAAGTCAACCAAACTTCACCCAATAGTGTATTGTATCACAATCTAGTAGTTACATTTGGAAATTTGGTTCTAGGACATTTGGTTTGAGCGCAATCATCAAACTTAGTTAAAAAAAGTCATTTAAGCCTTTTCACAGTGAGATCTACGCGATATGGCCGAGAAATGTAATTTTCATGTTAACTCCCAAACCGCTGCGCAGAAGTCAACCAAACTTCACCCAATAGTGTATTGTGTCACAATCTAGTAGTTACATTTGGAAATTTGGTTCTAGGACATTTGGTTTGAGCGCAATCATCAAACTTGGTTAAAAAAAAGTCATTAAAGCCTTTTCACAGTGAGATCTACGCGATATGGCCGAGATATGTAATTTTGATGTTAACTCCCAAACCGCTGCGCAGAAGTCAACCAAACTTCACCCAATAGTGTATTGTGTCACAATCTAGTAGTTACATTGGGAAATTTGGTTCTAGGACATTTGGTTTGAGCGCAATCATCAAACTTGGTTAAAAAAAAGTCATTAAAGCCTTTTCACAGTGAGATCTACGCGATATGGCCGAGAAATGTAATTTTGATGTTAACTCCCAAACCGCTGCGCAGAAGTCAACCAAACTTCACCCAATAGTGTATTCTATCACAATCTAGTAGTTACTTTTGGAAATTTGGTTGTAGGACATTTGGTTTGAGCGCAATCATCAAACTTAGTTAAAAAAAGTCATTTAAGCCTTTTCACTGTGAGATCTACGCGATATGGCGAGAAATGTAATTTTGATGTTAACTCCCAAACCGCTGCGCAGAACTCAACCAAACTTCACCCAATAGTGTATGGTATCACAATCTAGTAGTTACATTTGGAAATTTGGTTCTAGGACATTTGGTTTGAGCGCAATCATCAAACTTAGTAAAAAAAAAGTCATTTAAGCCTTTTCACAGTGAGATCTACGAGATATGGCCGAGAAATGTAATTTTGATGTTAACTCCCAAACCGCTGCGCAGAAGTCAACCAAACTTCACCCAATAGTGTATTGTATCACAATCTAGTAGTTACATTTGGAAATTTGGTTCTAGGACATTTGGTTTGAGCGCAATCATCAAACTTAGTTAAAAAAAGTCATTTAAGCCTTTTCACAGTGAGATCTACGCGATATGGCCGAGAAATGTAATTTTCATGTTAACTCCCAAACCGCTGCGCAGAAGTCAACCAAACTTCACCCAATAGTGTATTGTGTCACAATCTAGTAGTTACATTTGGAAATTTGGTTCTAGGACATTTGGTTTGAGCGCAATCATCAAACTTGGTTAAAAAAAAGTCATTAAAGCCTTTTCACAGTGAGATCTACGCGATATGGCCGAGATATGTAATTTTGATGTTAACTCCCAAACCGCTGCGCAGAAGTCAACCAAACTTCACCCAATAGTGTATTCTATCACAATCTAGTAGTTACTTTTGGAAATTTGGTTGTAGGACATTTGGTTTGAGCGCAATCATCAAACTTAGTTAAAAAAAGTCATTTAAGCCTTTTCACTGTGAGATCTACGCGATATGGCGAGAAATGTAATTTTGATGTCAACTCCCAAACCGCTGCGCAGAAGTCAACCAAACTTCACCCAATAATGTATTGTATCACAATCTAGTAGTTCCATTTGGAAATTTGGTTCTAGGACATTTGATTTGAGCGCAATCCTCAAACTTAGTTAAAAAAAGTCATTTAAGCCTTTTCACATTGAGATCTACGCGATATGGCCGAGAAATGTAATTTTGATAATAACTCCCAAACCGCTAGGCAGAAGTCAACCAAACTTCACCCAATAGTGTATTGTATCACAATCTAGTAGTTACATTTGGAAATTTGGTTCTAGGACATTTGGTTTGAGCGCAATCCTCAAACTTAGTTAAAAAAAAGTCATTTAAGCCTTTTCACAGTGAGATCTACGCGATATGGCAGAGAAATGTAATTTTGATGTTAACTCCCAAACCGCTGCGCAGAAGTCAACCAAACTTCACCCAATAGTGTATTGTATCACAATCTAGTAGTTACATTTGGAAATTTGGTTCTAGGACATTTGGTTTGAGCGCAATCCTCAAACTTAGTTAAAAAAAAGTCATTTAAGCCTTTTCACAGTGAGATCTACGCGATATGGCCGAGAAATGTAATTTTGATGTTAACTCCCAAACCGCTAGGCAGAAGTCAACCAAACTTCACCCAATAGTGTATTGTATCACAATCTAGTAGTTACATTTGGAAATTTGGTTCTAGGACATTTGGTTTGAGCGCAATCCTCAAACTTAGTTAAAAAAAAGTCATTTAAGCCTTTTCACAGTGAGATCTACGCGATATTGCAGAGAAATGTAATTTTGATGTTAACTCCCAAACCGCTGCGCAGAAGTCAACCAAACTTCACCCAATAGTGTATGGTATCACAATCTAGTAGTTACATTTGGAAATTTGGTTCTAGGACATTTGGTTTGAGCGCAATCATCAAACTTAGTAAAAAAAAAGTCATTTAAGCCTTTTCACAGTGAGATCTACGAGATATGGCCGAGAAATGTAATTTTGATGTTAACTCCCAAACCGCTGCGCAGACGTGAACCAAACTTCACCCAATAGTGTATTGTATCACAATCTAGTAGTTACTTTTGGAAATTTGGTTCTAGGACATTTGGTTTGAGCGCAATCATCAAACTTAGTTAAAAAAAGTCATTTAAGCCTTTTCACAGTGAGATCTACGCGTTATGACCGAGAAATGTAATTTTGATGTTAACTCCCAAACCGCTGCGCAGAAGTCAACCAAACTTCACCCAATAGTGTATTGTGTCACAATCTAGTAGTTACATTGGGAAATTTGGTTCTAGGACATTTGGTTTGAGCGCAATCATCAAACTTGGTTAAAAAAAAGTCATTAAAGCCTTTTCACAGTGAGATCTACGCGATATGGCCGAGAAATGTAATTTTGATGTTAACTCCCAAACCGCTGCGCAGAAGTCAACCAAACTTCACCCAATAGTGTATTCTATCACAATCTAGTAGTTACTTTTGGAAATTTGGTTGTAGGACATTTGGTTTGAGCGCAATCATCAAACTTAGTTAAAAAAAGTCATTTAAGCCTTTTCACTGTGAGATCTACGCGATATGGCGAGAAATGTAATTTTGATGTTAACTCCCAAACCGCTGCGCAGAAGTCAACCAAACTTCACCCAATAATGTATTGTATCACAATCTAGTAGTTCCATTTGGAAATTTGGTTCTAGGACATTTGATTTGAGCGCAATCCTCAAACTTAGTTAAAAAAAGTCATTTAAGCCTTTTCACATTGAGATCTACGCGATATGGCCGAGAAATGTAATTTTGATAATAACTCCCAAACCGCTAGGCAGAAGTCAACCAAACTTCACCCAATAGTGTATTGTATCACAATCTAGTAGTTACATTTGGAAATTTGGTTCTAGGACATTTGGTTTGAGCGCAATCCTCAAACTTAGTTAAAAAAAAGTCATTTAAGCCTTTTCACAGTGAGATCTACGCGATATGGCCGAGAAATGTAATTTTGATGTTAACTCCCAAACCGCTGCGCAGAAGTCAACCAAACTTCACCCAATAGTGTATGGTATCACAATCTAGTAGTTACATTTGGAAATTTGGTTCTAGGACATTTGGTTTGAGCGCAATCATCAAACTTGGTTAAAAAAAAGTCATTAAAGCCTTTTCACAGTGAGATCTACGCGATATGGCCGAGATATGTAATTTTGATGTTAACTCCCAAACCGCTGCGCAGAAGTCAACCAAACTTCACCCAATAGTGTATTCTATCACAATCTAGTAGTTACTTTTGGAAATTTGGTTCTAGGACATTTGGTTTGAGCGCAATCCTCAAACTTAGTTTAAAAAAAGTCATTTAAGCCTTTTCACTGTGAGATCTACGCGATATGGCAGAGAAATGTAATTTTGATGTTAACTCCCAAACCGCTGCGCAGAAGTCAACCAAACTTCACCCAATAGTGTATTGTATCACAATCTAGTAGTTACATTTGGAAATTTGGTTCTAGGACATATGGTTTGAGCGCAATCCTCAAACTTAGTTAAAAAAAAGTCATTTAAGCCTTTTCACAGTGAGATCTACGCGATATTGCAGAGAAATGTAATTTTGATGTTAACTCCCAAACCGTTGCGCAGAAGTCAACCAAACTTCACCCAATAGTTTATTGTATCACAATCTAGTAGTTACATTTGGAAATTTGGTTCTAGGACATTTGGTTTGAGCGCAATCCTCACACTTAGTTAAAAAAAGTCATTTAAGCCTTTTCACAGTGAGATCTACGCGATATGGCCGAGAAATGTAATTTTGATGTTAACTCCCAAACCGCTGCGCAGAAGTCAACCAAACTTCACCCAATAGTGTATTGTATCACAATCTAGTAGTTACATTTGGAATTTTGGTTCTAGGACATTTGGTTTGAGCGCAATCATCAAACTTAGTTAAAAAAAGTCATTTAAGCCTTTTCACATTGAGATCTACGCGATATGGCCGAGAAATGTAATTTTGATGTTAACTCCCAAACCGCTGCGCAGAAGTCAACCAAACTTCACCCAATAGTGTATTGTATCACAATCTAGTAGTTACATTTGGAAATTTTGTTCTAGGACATTTGGTTTGAGCGCAATCCTCAAACTTAGTTAAAAAAGAGTCATTTAAGCCTTTTCACAGTGAGATCTACGCGATATGGCCGAGAAATGTAATTTTGATGTTAACTCCCAAACTGCTGCGCAGAAGTCAACTAAACTTCACCCAATAGTGTATTGTATCACAATCTAGTAGTTACATGTGGAAATTTGGTTCTAGGACATTTGATTTGAGCGCAATCCTCAAACATAGTTAAAAAAAAAGTCATTTAAGCCTTTTCACAGTGAGATCTAGGCGATATGGCCGAGAAATGTAATTTTGATGTTAACTCCCAAACCGCTGCGCAGAAGTCAACCAAACTTCACCCAATAGTGTATTGTATCACAACCTAGTAGTTACATTTGGAAATTTGGTTCTAGGACATTTGGTTTGAGCGCAATCATCAAACTTAGTTAAAAAAAGTCATTTAAGCATTTTCACAGTGAGATCTACGCGATATGGCCGAGAAATGTAATTGTGATGTTAACTCCCAAACGGCTGCGCAGAAGTCAACCAAACTTCACCCAATAATGTATTGTATCACAATCTAGTAGTTACATTTAGAAATTTGGTTCTAGGACATTTGGTTTGAGCGCAATCATCAAACTTAGTTAAAAAAAGTCATTTAAGCCTTTTCACAGTGAGATCTACGCGATATGGCCGAGAAAAGTAATTTTGATGTTAACTCCCAAACCGCTGCGCAGAAGTCAACCAAACTTCACCCAATAATGTATTGTATCACAATCTAGTAGTTACATTTGGAAATTTGGTTCTAGGACATTTGATTTGAGCGCAATCATCAAACTTAGTTAAAAAAAAGTCATTAAAGCCTTTTCACAGTGAGATCTAAGCGATATGGCCGAGAAATGTAATTTTGATGTAAACTCCCAAACCGCTGCGCAGAAGTCAACCAAACTTCACCCAATAGTGTATTGTATCACAATCTAGTAGTTACTTTTGGAAATTTGGTTCTAGTACATTTGGTTTGAGCGCAATCACCAAACTTAGTTAAAAAAAAGTCATTTAAGCCTTTTCACTGTGAGATCTACGCGATATGGCCGAGAAATGTAATTTTGATGTTAACTCCCAAACCGCTGCGCAGAAGTCAACCAAACTTCACCCAATAGTGTATTGTATCACAATCTAGTAGTTACATTTGGAAATTTGGTTCTAGGACATTTGATTTGAGCGCAATCCTCAAACTTAGTTAAAAAAAGTCATTTAAGCCTTTTCACATTGAGATCTACGCGATATGGCCGAGAAATGTAATTTTTATGTTAACTCCCAAACCGCTAGGCAGAAGTCAACCAAACTTCACCCAATAGTGTATTGTATCACAATCTAGTAGTTACATTTGGAAATTTGGTTCTAGGACATTTGGTTTGAGCGCAATCATCAAACTTAGTTAAAAAAAGTCATTTAAGCCTTTTCACATTGAGATCTACGCGATATGGCCGAGAAATGTAATTTTGATGTTAACTCCCAAACCGCTGCGCAGAAGTCAACCAAACTTCACCCAATAGTGTATTGTATCACAATCTAGTAGTTACATTTGGAAATTTTGTTCTAGGACATTTGGTTTTAGCGCAATCCTCAAACTTAGTTAAAAAAAAGTCATTTAAGCCTTTTCACGGTGAGATCTACGCGATATGGCCGAGAAATGTAATTTTGATGTTAACTCCCAAACCGCTGCGCAGAAGTCAACCAAACTTCACCCAATAGTGTATTGTATCACAATCTAGTAGTTACATTAGGAAATTCTGTTCTAGGACATTTGGTTTGAGCGCAATCATCAAATTTAGTTAAAAAAAAGTCATTAAAGCCTTTTCACAGTGAGATCTAAGCGATATGGCCGAGAAATGTAATTTTGATGTTAACTCCCAAACCGCTGCGCAGAAGTCAACCAAACTTCACCCAATAGTGTATTGTATCACAATCTAGTAGTTACTTTTGGAAATTTGGTTCTAGTACATTTGGTTTGAGCGCAATCATCAAACTTAGTTAAAAAAAGTCATTTAAGCCTTTTCACTGTGAGATCTACGCGATATGGCCGAGAAATGTAATTTTGATGTTAACTCCCAAACCGCTGCGCAGAAGTCAACCAAACTTCACCCAATAGTGTATTGTATCACAATCTAGTAGTTACATTTGGAAATTTGGTTCTAGGACATTTGATTTGAGCGCAATCCTCAAACTTAGTTAAAAAAAGTCATTTAAGCCTTTTCATTTTGAGATCTACGCGATATGGCCGAGAAATGTAATTTTTATGTTAACTCCCAAACCGCTAGGCAGAAGTCAACCAAACTTCACCCAATAGTGTATTGTATCACAATCTAGTAGTTACATTTGGAAATTTGGTTCTAGGACATTTGGTTTTAGCGCAATCCTCAAACTTAGTTAAAAAAAAGTCATTTAAGCCTTTTCACGGTGAGATCTACGCGATATGGCCGAGAAATGTAATTTTGATGTTAACTCCCAAACCGCTGCGCAGAAGTCAACCAAACTTCACCCAATAGTGTATTGTATCACAATCTAGTAGTTACATTAGGAAATTCTGTTCTAGGACATTTGGTTTGAGCGCAATCATCAAACTTAGTTAAAAAAAGTCATTTAAGCCTTTTCACAGTGAGATCTACGCGATATGGCCGAGAAATGTAATTTTGATGTTAACTCCCAAACCGCTGCGCAGAAGTCAACCAAACTTCACCCAATAGTGTATGGTATCACAATCTAGTAGTTACATTTGGAAATTTGGTTCTAGGACATTTGGTTTGAGCGCAATCATCAAACTTGGTTAAAAAAAAGTCATTAAAGCCTTTTCACAGTGAGATCTACGCGATATGGCCGAGATATGTAATTTTGATGTTAACTCCCAAACCGCTGCGCAGAAGTCAACCAAACTTCACCCAATAGTGTATTCTATCACAATCTAGTAGTTACTTTTGGAAATTTGGTTGTAGGACATTTGGTTTGAGCGCAATCATCAAACTTAGTTAAAAAAAGTCATTTAAGCCTTTTCACTGTGAGATCTACGCGATATGGCGAGAAATGTAATTTTGATGTCAACTCCCAAACCGTTGCGCAGAAGTCAACCAAACTTCACCCAATAATGTATTGTATCACAATCTAGTAGTTCCATTTGGAAATTTGGTTCTAGGACATTTGATTTGAGCGCAATCCTCAAACTTAGTTAAAAAAAGTCATTTAAGCCTTTTCACATTGAGATCTACGCGATATGGCCGAGAAATGTAATTTTGATAATAACTCCCAAACCGCTAGGCAGAAGTCAACCAAACTTCACCCAATAGTGTATTGTATCACAATCTAGTAGTTACATTTGGAAATTTGGTTCTAGGACATTTGGTTTGAGCGCAATCCTCAAACTTAGTTAAAAAAAAGTCATTTAAGCCTTTTCACAGTGAGATCTACGCGATATGGCAGAGAAATGTAATTTTGATGTTAACTCCCAAACCGCTGCGCAGAAGTCAACCAAACTTCACCCAATAGTGTATTGTATCACAATCTAGTAGTTACATTTGGAAATTTGGTTCTAGGACATTTGGTTTGAGCGCAATCCTCAAACTTAGTTAAAAAAAAGTCATTTAAGCCTTTTCACAGTGAGATCTACGCGATATGGCCGAGAAATGTAATTTTGATGTTAACTCCCAAACCGCTAGGCAGAAGTCAACCAAACTTCACCCAATAGTGTATTGTATCACAATCTAGTAGTTACATTTGGAAATTTGGTTCTAGGACATTTGGTTTGAGCGCAATCCTCAAACTTAGTTAAAAAAAAGTCATTTAAGCCTTTTCACAGTGAGATCTACGCGATATTGCAGAGAAATGTAATTTTGATGTTAACTCCCAAACCGCTGCGCAGAAGTCAACCAAACTTCACCCAATAGTGTATGGTATCACAATCTAGTAGTTACATTTGGAAATTTGGTTCTAGGACATTTGGTTTGAGCGCAATCATCAAACTTAGTAAAAAAAAAGTCATTTAAGCCTTTTCACAGTGAGATCTACGAGATATGGCCGAGAAATGTAATTTTGATGTTAACTCCCAAACCGCTGCGCAGAAGTCAACCAAACTTCACCCAATAGTGTATTGTATCACAATCTAGTAGTTACATTTGGAAATTTGGTTCTAGGACATTTGGTTTGAGCGCAATCCTCAAACTTAGTTAAAAAAAAGTCATTTAAGCCTTTTCACAGTGAGATCTACGCGATATGGCAGAGAAATGTAATTTTGATGTTAACTCCCAAACCGCTGCGCAGAAGTCAACCAAACTTCACCCAATAGTGTATTGTATCACAATCTAGTAGTTACATTTGGAAATTTGGTTCTAGGACATTTGGTTTGAGCGCAATCATCAAACTTAGTTTAAAAAAGTCATTTAAGCCTTTTCACAGTGAGATCTACGCGATATGGCCGAGAAATGTAATTTTGATGTTAACTCCCAAACCGCTGCGCACACGTCAACCAAACTTCACCCAATAGTGTATTGTATCACAATCTAGTAGTTACTTTTGGAAATTTGGTTCTAGGACATTTGGTTTGAGCGCAATCATCAAACCTAGTTAAAAAAAGTCATTTAAGCCTTTTCACAGTGAGATCTACGCGATATGGCCGAGAAATGTAATTTTGATGTTAACTCCCAAACCGCTAGGCAGAAGTCAACCAAACTTCACCCAATAGTGTATTGTATCACAATCTAGTAGTTACATTTGGAAATTTGGTTCTAGGACATTTGATTTGAGCGCAATCCTCAAACTTAGTTAAAAAAAGTCATTTAAGCCTTTTCACATTGAGATCTACGCGATATGGCAGAGAAATGTAATTTTTATGTTAACTCCCAAACCGCTAGGCAGAAGTCAACCAAACTTCACCCAATAGTGTATTGTATCACAATCTAGTAGTTACATTTGGAAATTTGGTTCTAGGACATTTGGTTTGAGCGCAATCCTCAAACTTAGTTTAAAAAAAGTCATTTAAGCCTTTTCACAGTGAGATCTACGCGATATGGCAGAGAAATGTAATTTTGATGTTAACTCCAAAACAGCTGCGCAGAAGTCAACCAAACTTCACCCAATAGTGTATTGTATCACAATCTAGTAGTTACATTTGGAAATTTGGTTCTAGGACATATGGTTTGAGCGCAATCCTCAAACTTAGTTAAAAAAAAGTCATTTAAGCCTTTTCACAGTGAGATCTACGCGATATTGCAGAGAAATGTAATTTTGATGTTAACTCCCAAACCGCTGCGCAGAAGTCAACCAAACTTCACCCAATAGTGTATTGTATCACAATCTAGTAGTTACATTTGGAAATTTGGTTCTAGGACATTTGGTTTGAGCGCAATCCTCACACTTAGTTAAAAAAAGTCATTTAAGCCTTTTCACAGTGAGATCTACGCGATATGGCCGAGAAATGTAATTTTGATGTTAACTCCCAAACCGCTGCGCAGAAGTCAACCAAACTTCACCCAATAGTGTATTGTATCACAATCTAGTAGTTACATTTGGAATTTTGGTTCTAGGACATTTGGTTTGAGCGCAATCATCAAACTTAGTTAAAAAAAGTCATTTAAGCCTTTTCACATTGAGATCTACGCGATATGGCCGAGAAATGTAATTTTGATGTTAACTCCCAAACCGCTGCGCAGAAGTCAACCAAACTTCACCCAATAGTGTATTGTATCACAATCTAGTAGTTACATTTGGAAATTTTGTTCTAGGACATTTGGTTTGAGCGCAATCCTCAAACTTAGTTAAAAAAGAGTCATTTAAGCCTTTTCACAGTGAGATCTACGCGATATGGCCGAGAAATGTAATTTTGATGTTAACTCCCAAACTGCTGCGCAGAAGTCAACTAAACTTCACCCAATAGTGTATTGTATCACAATCTAGTAGTTACATGTGGAAATTTGGTTCTAGGACATTTGATTTGAGCGCAATCCTCAAACATAGTTAAAAAAAAAGTCATTTAAGCCTTTTCACAGTGAGATCTAGGCGATATGGCCGAGAAATGTAATTTTGATGTTAACTCCCAAACCGCTGCGCAGAAGTCAACCAAACTTCACCCAATAGTGTATTGTATCACAACCTAGTAGTTACATTTGGAAATTTGGTTCTAGGACATTTGGTTTGAGCGCAATCATCAAACTTAGTTAAAAAAAGTCATTTAAGCATTTTCACAGTGAGATCTACGCGATATGGCCGAGAAATGTAATTTTGATGTTAACTCCCAAACGGCTGCGCAGAAGTCAACCAAACTTCACCCAATAATGTATTGTATCACAATCTAGTAGTTACATTTAGAAATTTGGTTCTAGGACATTTGGTTTGAGCGCAATCATCAAACTTAGTTAAAAAAAGTCATTTAAGCCTTTTCACAGTGAGATCTACGCGATATGGCCGAGAAAAGTAATTTTGATGTTAACTCCCAAACCGCTGCGCAGAAGTCAACCAAACTTCACCCAATAATGTATTGTATCACAATCTAGTAGTTACATTTGGAAATTTGGTTCTAGGACATTTGATTTGAGCGCAATCATCAAACTTAGTTAAAAAAAAGTCATTAAAGCCTTTTCACAGTGAGATCTAAGCGATATGGCCGAGAAATGTAATTTTGATGTAAACTCCCAAACCGCTGCGCAGAAGTCAACCAAACTTCACCCAATAGTGTATTGTATCACAATCTAGTAGTTACTTTTGGAAATTTGGTTCTAGTACATTTGGTTTGAGCGCAATCACCAAACTTAGTTAAAAAAAAGTCATTTAAGCCTTTTCACTGTGAGATCTACGCGATATGGCCGAGAAATGTAATTTTGATGTTAACTCCCAAACCGCTGCGCAGAAGTCAACCAAACTTCACCCAATAGTGTATTGTATCACAATCTAGTAGTTACATTTGGAAATTTGGTTCTAGGACATTTGATTTGAGCGCAATCCTCAAACTTAGTTAAAAAAAGTCATTTAAGCCTTTTCACATTGAGATCTACGCGATATGGCCGAGAAATGTAATTTTTATGTTAACTCCCAAACCGCTAGGCAGAAGTCAACCAAACTTCACCCAATAGTGTATTGTATCACAATCTAGTAGTTACATTTGGAAATTTGGTTCTAGGACATTTGGTTTGAGCGCAATCATCAAACTTAGTTAAAAAAAGTCATTTAAGCCTTTTCACATTGAGATCTACGCGATATGGCCGAGAAATGTAATTTTGATGTTAACTCCCAAACCGCTGCGCAGAAGTCAACCAAACTTCACCCAATAGTGTATTGTATCACAATCTAGTAGTTACATTTGGAAATTTTGTTCTAGGACATTTGGTTTTAGCGCAATCCTCAAACTTAGTTAAAAAAAAGTCATTTAAGCCTTTTCACGGTGAGATCTACGCGATATGGCCGAGAAATGTAATTTTGATGTTAACTCCCAAACCGCTGCGCAGAAGTCAACCAAACTTCACCCAATAGTGTATTGTATCACAATCTAGTAGTTACATTAGGAAATTCTGTTCTAGGACATTTGGTTTGAGCGCAATCATCAAATTTAGTTAAAAAAAAGTCATTAAAGCCTTTTCACAGTGAGATCTAAGCGATATGGCCGAGAAATGTAATTTTGATGTTAACTCCCAAACCGCTGCGCAGAAGTCAACCAAACTTCACCCAATAGTGTATTGTATCACAATCTAGTAGTTACATTTGGAAATTTGGTTCTAGGACATTTGGTTTGAGCGCAATCCTCAAACTTAGTTAAAAAAAAGTCATTTAAGCCTTTTCACAGTGAGATCTACGCGATATGGCCGAGAAATGTAATTTTGATGTTAACTCCCAAACCGCTGCGCAGAAGTGAACCAAACTTCACCCAATAGTGTATTGTATCACAATCTAGTAGTTACATTTGGAAATTTGGTTCTAGGACATTTGGTTTGAGCGCAATCCTCAAACTTAGTTTAAAAAAAGTCATTTAAGCCTTTTCACAGTGAGATCTACGCGATATGGCAGAGAAATGTAATTTTGATGTTAACTCCCAAACCGCTGCGCAGAAGTCAACCAAACTTCACCCAATAGTGTATTGTATCACAATCTAGTAGTTACATTTGGAAATTTGGTTCTAGGACATATGGTTTGAGCGCAATCCTCAAACTTAGTTAAAAAAAAGTCATTTAAGCCTTTTCACAGTGAGATCTACGCGATATTGCAGAGAAATGTAATTTTGATGTTAACTCCCAAACCGCTGCGCAGAAGTCAACCAAACTTCACCCAATAGTGTATTGTATCACAATCTAGTAGTTACATTTGGAAATTTGGTTCTAGGACATTTGGTTTGAGCGCAATCCTCACACTTAGTTAAAAAAAGTCATTTAAGCCTTTTCACAGTGAGATCTACGCGATATGGCCGAGAAATGTAATTTTGATGTTAACTCCCAAACCGCTGCGCAGAAGTCAACCAAACTTCACCCAATAGTGTATTGTATCACAATCTAGTAGTTACATTTGGAATTTTGGTTCTAGGACATTTGGTTTGAGCGCAATCATCAAACTTAGTTAAAAAAAGTCATTTAAGCCTTTTCACATTGAGATCTACGCGATATGGCCGAGAAATGTAATTTTGATGTTAACTCCCAAACCGCTGCGCAGAAGTCAACCAAACTTCACCCAATAGTGTATTGTATCACAATCTAGTAGTTACATTTGGAAATTTTGTTCTAGGACATTTGGTTTGAGCGCAATCCTCAAACTTAGTTAAAAAAGAGTCATTTAAGCCTTTTCACAGTGAGATCTACGCGATATGGCCGAGAAATGTAATTTTGATGTTAACTCCCAAACTGCTGCGCAGAAGTCAACTAAACTTCACCCAATAGTGTATTGTATCACAATCTAGTAGTTACATGTGGAAATTTGGTTCTAGGACATTTGATTTGAGCGCAATCCTCAAACATAGTTAAAAAAAAAGTCATTTAAGCCTTTTCACAGTGAGATCTAGGCGATATGGCCGAGAAATGTAATTTTGATGTTAACTCCCAAACCGCTGCGCAGAAGTCAACCAAACTTCACCCAATAGTGTATTGTATCACAACCTAGTAGTTACATTTGGAAATTTGGTTCTAGGACATTTGGTTTGAGCGCAATCATCAAACTTAGTTAAAAAAAGTCATTTAAGCATTTTCACAGTGAGATCTACGCGATATGGCCGAGAAATGTAATTTTGATGTTAACTCCCAAACGGCTGCGCAGAAGTCAACCAAACTTCACCCAATAATGTATTGTATCACAATCTAGTAGTTACATTTAGAAATTTGGTTCTAGGACATTTGGTTTGAGCGCAATCATCAAACTTAGTTAAAAAAAGTCATTTAAGCCTTTTCACAGTGAGATCTACGCGATATGGCCGAGAAAAGTAATTTTGATGTTAACTCCCAAACCGCTGCGCAGAAGTCAACTAAACTTCACCCAATAATGTATTGTATCACAATCTAGTAGTTACATTTGGAAATTTGGTTCTAGGACATTTGATTTGAGCGCAATCATCAAACTTAGTTAAAAAAAAGTCATTAAAGCCTTTTCACTGTGAGATCTACGCGATATGGCCGAGAAATGTAATTTTGATGTTAACTCCCAAACCGCTGCGCAGAAGTCAACCAAACTTCACCCAATAGTGTATTGTATCACAATCTAGTAGTTACATTTGGAAATTTGGTTCTAGGACATTTGATTTGAGCGCAATCCTCAAACTTAGTTAAAAAAAGTCATTTAAGCCTTTTCACATTGAGATCTACGCGATATGGCCGAGAAATGTAATTTTTATGTTAACTCCCAAACCGCTAGGCAGAAGTCAACCAAACTTCACCCAATAGTGTATTGTATCACAATCTAGTAGTTACATTTGGAAATTTGGTTCTAGGACATTTGGTTTGAGCGCAATCATCAAACTTAGTTAAAAAAAGTCATTTAAGCCTTTTCACATTGAGATCTACGCGATATGGCCGAGAAATGTAATTTTGATGTTAACTCCCAAACCGCTGCGCAGAAGTCAACCAAACTTCACCCAATAGTGTATTGTATCACAATCTAGTAGTTACATTTGGAAATTTTGTTCTAGGACATTTGGTTTTAGCGCAATCCTCAAACTTAGTTAAAAAAAAGTCATTTAAGCCTTTTCACGGTGAGATCTACGCGATATGGCCGAGAAATGTAATTTTGATGTTAACTCCCAAACCGCTGCGCAGAAGTCAACCAAACTTCACCCAATAGTGTATTGTATCACAATCTAGTAGTTACATTAGGAAATTCTGTTCTAGGACATTTGGTTTGAGCGCAATCATCAAATTTAGTTAAAAAAAAGTCATTAAAGCCTTTTCACAGTGAGATCTAAGCGATATGGCCGAGAAATGTAATTTTGATGTTAACTCCCAAACCGCTGCGCAGAAGTCAACCAAACTTCACCCAATAGTGTATTGTATCACAATCTAGTAGTTACTTTTGGAAATTTGGTTCTAGTACATTTGGTTTGAGCGCAATCATCAAACTTAGTTAAAAAAAGTCATTTAAGCCTTTTCACTGTGAGATCTACGCGATATGGCCGAGAAATGTAATTTTGATGTTAACTCCCAAACCGCTGCGCAGAAGTCAACCAAACTTCACCCAATAGTGTATTGTATCACAATCTAGTAGTTACATTTGGAAATTTGGTTCTAGGACATTTGATTTGAGCGCAATCCTCAAACTTAGTTAAAAAAAGTCATTTAAGCCTTTTCATTTTGAGATCTACGCGATATGGCCGAGAAATGTAATTTTTATGTTAACTCCCAAACCGCTAGGCAGAAGTCAACCAAACTTCACCCAATAGTGTATTGTATCACAATCTAGTAGTTACATTTGGAAATTTGGTTCTAGGACATTTGGTTTTAGCGCAATCCTCAAACTTAGTTAAAAAAAAGTCATTTAAGCCTTTTCACGGTGAGATCTACGCGATATGGCCGAGAAATGTAATTTTGATGTTAACTCCCAAACCGCTGCGCAGAAGTCAACCAAACTTCACCCAATAGTGTATTGTATCACAATCTAGTAGTTACATTAGGAAATTCTGTTCTAGGACATTTGGTTTGAGCGCAATCATCAAACTTAGTTAAAAAAAGTCATTTAAGCCTTTTCACAGTGAGATCTACGCGATATGGCCGAGAAATGTAATTTTGATGTTAACTCCCAAACCGCTGCGCAGAAGTCAACCAAACTTCACCCAATAGTGTATTGTATCACAATCTAGTAGTTACATGTGGAAATTTGGTTCTAGGACATTTGATTTGAGCGCAATCCTCAAACTTAGTTAAAAAAAGTTATTTAAGCCTTTTCACAGTGAGATATAGGCGATATGGCCGAGAAATGTAATTTTGATGTTAACTCCCAAACCGCTGCGCAGAAGTCAACCAAACTTCACCCAATAGTGTATTGTATCACAATCTAGTAGTTACATTTGGAATTTTGGTTCTAGGACATTTGGTTTGAGCGCAATCATCAAACTTAGTTAAAAAAAGTCATTTAAGCCTTTTCACATTGAGATCTACGCGATATGGCCGAGAAATGTAATTTTGATGTTAACTCCCAAACCGCTGCGCAGAAGTCAACCAAACTTCACCCAATAGTGTATTGTATCACAATCTAGTAGTTACATTTGGAAATTTTGTTCTAGGACATTTGGTTTGAGCGCAATCCTCAAACTTAGTTAAAAAAGAGTCATTTAAGCCTTTTCACAGTGAGATCTACGCGATATGGCCGAGAAATGTAATTTTGATGTTAACTCCCAAACTGCTGCGCAGAAGTCAACTAAACTTCACCCAATAGTGTATTGTATCACAATCTAGTAGTTACATGTGGAAATTTGGTTCTAGGACATTTGATTTGAGCGCAATCCTCAAACATAGTTAAAAAAAAAGTCATTTAAGCCTTTTCACAGTGAGATCTAGGCGATATGGCCGAGAAATGTAATTTTGATGTTAACTCCCAAACCGCTGCGCAGAAGTCAACCAAACTTCACCCAATAGTGTATTGTATCACAATCTAGTAGTTACATTTGGAAATTTGGTTCTAGGACATTTGGTTTGAGCGCAATCATCAAACTTAGTTAAAAAAAGTCATTTAAGCCTTTTCACAGTGAGATCTACGCGATATGGCCGAGAAATGTAATTTTGATGTTAACTCCCAAACCGCTGCGCAGAAGTCAACCAAACTTCACCCAATAGTGTATTGTGTCACAATCTAGTAGTTACATTTGGAAATTTGGTTCTAGGACATTTGGTTTGAGCGCAATCATCAAACTTGGTTAAAAAAAAGTCATTAAAGCCTTTTCACAGTGAGATCTACGCGATATGGCCGAGATATGTAATTTTGATGTTAACTCCCAAACCGCTGCGCAGAAGTCAACCAAACTTCACCCAATAGTGTATTCTATCACAATCTAGTAGTTACTTTTGGAAATTTGGTTGTAGGACATTTGGTTTGAGCGCAATCATCAAACTTAGTTAAAAAAAGTCATTTAAGCCTTTTCACTGTGAGATCTACGCGATATGGCGAGAAATGTAATTTTGATGTCAACTCCCAAACCGCTGCGCAGAAGTCAACCAAACTTCACCCAATAATGTATTGTATCACAATCTAGTAGTTCCATTTGGAAATTTGGTTCTAGGACATTTGATTTGAGCGCAATCCTCAAACTTAGTTAAAAAAAGTCATTTAAGCCTTTTCACATTGAGATCTACGCGATATGGCCGAGAAATGTAATTTTGATAATAACTCCCAAACCGCTAGGCAGAAGTCAACCAAACTTCACCCAATAGTGTATTGTATCACAATCTAGTAGTTACATTTGGAAATTTGGTTCTAGGACATTTGGTTTGAGCGCAATCCTCAAACTTAGTTAAAAAAAAGTCATTTAAGCCTTTTCACAGTGAGATCTACGCGATATGGCAGAGAAATGTAATTTTGATGTTAACTCTCAAACCGCTGCGCAGAAGTCAACCAAACTTCACCCAATAGTGTATTGTATCACAATCTAGTAGTTACATTTGGAAATTTGGTTCTAGGACATTTGGTTTGAGCGCAATCCTCAAACTTAGTTAAAAAAAAGTCATTTAAGCCTTTTCACAGTGAGATCTACGCGATATGGCCGAGAAATGTAATTTTGATGTTAACTCCCAAACCGCTAGGCAGAAGTCAACCAAACTTCACCCAATAGTGTATTGTATCACAATCTAGTAGTTACATTTGGAAATTTGGTTCTAGGACATTTGGTTTGAGCGCAATCCTCAAACTTAGTTAAAAAAAAGTCATTTAAGCCTTTTCACAGTGAGATCTACGCGATATTGCAGAGAAATGTAATTTTGATGTTAACTCCCAAACCGCTGCGCAGAAGTCAACCAAACTTCACCCAATAATGTATTGTATCACAATCTAGTAGTTCCATTTGGAAATTTGGTTCTAGGACATTTGATTTGAGCGCAATCCTCAAACTTAGTTAAAAAAAGTCATTTAAGCCTTTTCACATTGAGATCTACGCGATATGGCCGAGAAATGTAATTTTGATAATAACTCCCAAACCGCTAGGCAGAAGTCAACCAAACTTCACCCAATAGTGTATTGTATCACAATCTAGTAGTTACATTTGGAAATTTGGTTCTAGGACATTTGGTTTGAGCGCAATCCTCAAACTTAGTTAAAAAAAAGTCATTTAAGCCTTTTCACAGTGAGATCTACGCGATATGGCCGAGAAATGTAATTTTGATGTTAACTCCCAAACCGCTGCGCAGAAGTCAACCAAACTTCACCCAATAGTGTATGGTATCACAATCTAGTAGTTACATTTGGAAATTTGGTTCTAGGACATTTGGTTTGAGCGCAATCATCAAACTTAGTAAAAAAAAAGTCATTTAAGCCTTTTCACAGTGAGATCTACGAGATATGGCCGAGAAATGTAATTTTGATGTTAACTCCCAAACCGCTGCGCAGAAGTCAACCAAACTTCACCCAATAGTGTATTGTATCACAATCTAGTAGTTACATTTGGAAATTTGGTTCTAGGACATTTGGTTTGAGCGCAATCATCAAACTTAGTTAAAAAAAGTCATTTAAGCCTTTTCACAGTGAGATCTACGCGATATGGCCGAGAAATGTAATTTTGATGTTAACTCCCAAACCGCTGCGCAGAAGTCAACCAAACTTCACCCAATAGTGTATTGTGTCACAATCTAGTAGTTACATTTGGAAATTTGGTTCTAGGACATTTGGTTTGAGCGCAATCATCAAACTTGGTTAAAAAAAAGTCATTAAAGCCTTTTCACAGTGAGATCTACGCGATATGGCCGAGATATGTAATTTTGATGTTAACTCCCAAACCGCTGCGCAGAAGTCAACCAAACTTCACCCAATAGTGTATTCTATCACAATCTAGTAGTTACTTTTGGAAATTTGGTTGTAGGACATTTGGTTTGAGCGCAATCATCAAACTTAGTTAAAAAAAGTCATTTAAGCCTTTTCACTGTGAGATCTACGCGACATGGCGAGAAATGTAATTTTGATGTCAACTCCCAAACCGCTGCGCAGAAGTCAACCAAACTTCACCCAATAATGTATTGTATCACAATCTAGTAGTTCCATTTGGAAATTTGGTTCTAGGACATTTGATTTGAGCGCAATCCTCAAACTTAGTTAAAAAAAGTCATTTAAGCCTTTTCACATTGAGATCTACGCGATATGGCCGAGAAATGTAATTTTGATAATAACTCCCAAACCGCTAGGCAGAAGTCAACCAAACTTCACCCAATAGTGTATTGTATCACAATCTAGTAGTTACATTTGGAAATTTGGTTCTAGGACATTTGGTTTGAGCGCAATCCTCAAACTTAGTTAAAAAAAAGTCATTTAAGCCTTTTCACAGTGAGATCTACGCGATATGGCAGAGAAATGTAATTTTGATGTTAACTCCCAAACCGCTGCGCAGAAGTCAACCAAACTTCACCCAATAGTGTATTGTATCACAATCTAGTAGTTACATTTGGAAGTTTGGTTCTAGGACATTTGGTTTGAGCGCAATCCTCAAACTTAGTTAAAAAAAAGTCATTTAAGCCTTTTCACAGTGAGATCTACGCGATATGGCCGAGAAATGTAATTTTGATGTTAACTCCCAAACCGCTAGGCAGAAGTCAACCAAACTTCACCCAATAGTGTATTGTATCACAATCTAGTAGTTACATTTGGAAATTTGGTTCTAGGACATTTGGTTTGAGCGCAATCCTCAAACTTAGTTAAAAAAAAGTCATTTAAGCCTTTTCACAGTGAGATCTACGCGATATTGCAGAGAAATGTAATTTTGATGTTAACTCCCAAACCGCTGCGCAGAAGTCAACCAAACTTCACCCAATAGTGTATGGTATCACAATCTAGTAGTTACATTTGGAAATTTGGTTCTAGGACATTTGGTTTGAGCGCAATCATCAAACTTAGTAAAAAAAAAGTCATTTAAGCCTTTTCACAGTGAGATCTACGAGATATGGCCGAGAAATGTAATTTTGATGTTAACTCCCAAACCGCTGCGCAGAAGTCAACCAAACTTCACCCAATAGTGTATTGTATCACAATCTAGTAGTTACATTTGGAAATTTGGTTCTAGGACATTTGGTTTGAGCGCAATCCTCAAACTTAGTTAAAAAAAAGTCATTTAAGCCTTTTCACAGTGAGATCTACGCGATATGGCAGAGAAATGTAATTTTGATGTTAACTCCCAAACCGCTGCGCAGAAGTCAACCAAACTTCACCCAATAGTGTATTGTATCACAATCTAGTAGTTACATTTGGAAATTTGGTTCTAGGACATTTGGTTTGAGCGCAATCATCAAACTTAGTTTAAAAAAGTCATTTAAGCCTTTTCACAGTGAGATCTACGCGATATGGCCGAGAAATGTAATTTTGATGTTAACTCCCAAACCGCTGCGCACACGTCAACCAAACTTCACCCAATAGTGTATTGTATCACAATCTAGTAGTTACTTTTGGAAATTTGGTTCTAGGACATTTGGTTTGAGCGCAATCATCAAACCTAGTTAAAAAAAGTCATTTAAGCCTTTTCACAGTGAGATCTACGCGATATGGCCGAGAAATGTAATTTTGATGTTAACTCCCAAACCGCTGCGCAGAAGTCAACCAAACTTCACCCAATAGTGTATTGTATCACAATCTAGTAGTTACATTTGGAAATTTGGTTCTAGGACATTTGGTTTGAGCGCAATCCTCAAACTTAGTTAAAAAAAAGTCATTTAAGCCTTTTCACAGTGAGATCTACGCGATATGGCCGAGAAATGTAATTTTGATGTTAACTCCCAAACCGCTGCGCAGAAGTGAACCAAACTTCACCCAATAGTGTATTGTATCACAATCTAGTAGTTACATTTGGAAATTTGGTTCTAGGACATTTGGTTTGAGCGCAATCCTCAAACTTAGTTTAAAAAAAGTCATTTAAGCCTTTTCACAGTGAGATCTACGCGATATGGCAGAGAAATGTAATTTTGATGTTAACTCCCAAACCGCTGCGCAGAAGTCAACCAAACTTCACCCAATAGTGTATTGTATCACAATCTAGTAGTTACATTTGGAAATTTGGTTCTAGGACATATGGTTTGAGCGCAATCCTCAAACTTAGTTAAAAAAAAGTCATTTAAGCCTTTTCACAGTGAGATCTACGCGATATTGCAGAGAAATGTAATTTTGATGTTAACTCCCAAACCGCTGCGCAGAAGTCAACCAAACTTCACCCAATAGTGTATTGTATCACAATCTAGTAGTTACATTTGGAAATTTGGTTCTAGGACATTTGGTTTGAGCGCAATCCTCACACTTAGTTAAAAAAAGTCATTTAAGCCTTTTCACAGTGAGATCTACGCGATATGGCCGAGAAATGTAATTTTGATGTTAACTCCCAAACCGCTGCGCAGAAGTCAACCAAACTTCACCCAATAGTGTATTGTATCACAATCTAGTAGTTACATTTGGAATTTTGGTTCTAGGACATTTGGTTTGAGCGCAATCATCAAACTTAGTTAAAAAAAGTCATTTAAGCCTTTTCACATTGAGATCTACGCGATATGGCCGAGAAATGTAATTTTGATGTTAACTCCCAAACCGCTGCGCAGAAGTCAACCAAACTTCACCCAATAGTGTATTGTATCACAATCTAGTAGTTACATTTGGAAATTTTGTTCTAGGACATTTGGTTTGAGCGCAATCCTCAAACTTAGTTAAAAAAGAGTCATTTAAGCCTTTTCACAGTGAGATCTACGCGATATGGCCGAGAAATGTAATTTTGATGTTAACTCCCAAACTGCTGCGCAGAAGTCAACTAAACTTCACCCAATAGTGTATTGTATCACAATCTAGTAGTTACATGTGGAAATTTGGTTCTAGGACATTTGATTTGAGCGCAATCCTCAAACATAGTTAAAAAAAGTCATTTAAGCCTTTTCACAGTGAGATCTACGCGATATGGCCGAGAAAAGTAATTTTGATGTTAACTCCCAAACCGCTGCGCAGAAGTCAACCAAACTTCACCCAATAATGTATTGTATCACAATCTAGTAGTTACATTTGGAAATTTGGTTCTAGGACATTTGATTTGAGCGCAATCATCAAACTTAGTTAAAAAAAAGTCATTAAAGCCTTTTCACAGTGAGATCTAAGCGATATGGCCGAGAAATGTAATTTTGATGTAAACTCCCAAACCGCTGCGCAGAAGTCAACCAAACTTCACCCAATAGTGTATTGTATCACAATCTAGTAGTTACTTTTGGAAATTTTGTTCTAGTACATTTGGTTTGAGCGCAATCACCAAACTTAGTTAAAAAAAAGTCATTTAAGCCTTTTCACTGTGAGATCTACGCGATATGGCCGAGAAATGTAATTTTGATGTTAACTCCCAAACCGCTGCGCAGAAGTCAACCAAACTTCACCCAATAGTGTATTGTATCACAATCTAGTAGTTACATTTGGAAATTTGGTTCTAGGACATTTGATTTGAGCGCAATCCTCAAACTTAGTTAAAAAAAGTCATTTAAGCCTTTTCACATTGAGATCTACGCGATATGGCCGAGAAATGTAATTTTTATGTCAACTCCCAAACCGCTAGGCAGAAGTCAACCAAACTTCACCCAATAGTGTATTGTATCACAATCTAGTAGTTACATTTGGAAATTTGGTTCTAGGACATTTGGTTTGAGCGCAATCATCAAACTTAGTTAAAAAAAGTCATTTAAGCCTTTTCACATTGAGATCTACGCGATATGGCCGAGAAATGTAATTTTGATGTTAACTCCCAAACCGCTGCGCAGAAGTCAACCAAACTTCACCCAATAGTGTATTGTATCACAATCTAGTAGTTACATTTGGAAATTTTGTTCTAGGACATTTGGTTTTAGCGCAATCCTCAAACTTAGTTAAAAAAAAGTCATTTAAGCCTTTTCACGGTGAGATCTACGCGATATGGCCGAGAAATGTAATTTTGATGTTAACTCCCAAACCGCTGCGCAGAAGTCAACCAAACTTCACCCAATAGTGTATTGTATCACAATCTAGTAGTTACATTAGGAAATTCTGTTCTAGGACATTTGGTTTGAGCGCAATCATCAAATTTAGTTAAAAAAAAGTCATTAAAGCCTTTTCACAGTGAGATCTAAGCGATATGGCCGAGAAATGTAATTTTGATGTTAACTCCCAAACCGCTGCGCAGAAGTCAACCAAACTTCACCCAATAGTGTATTGTATCACAATCTAGTAGTTACTTTTGGAAATTTGGTTCTAGTACATTTGGTTTGAGCGCAATCATCAAACTTAGTTAAAAAAAGTCATTTAAGCCTTTTCACTGTGAGATCTACGCGATATGGCGAGAAATGTAATTTTGATGTCAACTCCCAAACCGCTGCGCAGAAGTCAACCAAACTTCACCCAATAATGTATTGTATCACAATCTAGTAGTTCCATTTGGAAATTTGGTTCTAGGACATTTGATTTGAGCGCAATCCTCAAACTTAGTTAAAAAAAGTCATTTAAGCCTTTTCACATTGAGATCTACGCGATATGGCCGAGAAATGTAATTTTGATAATAACTCCCAAACCGCTAGGCAGAAGTCAACCAAACTTCACCCAATAGTGTATTGTATCACAATCTAGTAGTTACATTTGGAAATTTGGTTCTAGGACATTTGGTTTGAGCGCAATCCTCAAACTTAGTTAAAAAAAAGTCATTTAAGCCTTTTCACAGTGAGATCTACGCGATATGGCAGAGAAATGTAATTTTGATGTTAACTCCCAAACCGCTGCGCAGAAGTCAACCAAACTTCACCCAATAGTGTATTGTATCACAATCTAGTAGTTACATTTGGAAGTTTGGTTCTAGGACATTTGGTTTGAGCGCAATCCTCAAACTTAGTTAAAAAAAAGTCATTTAAGCCTTTTCACAGTGAGATCTACGCGATATGGCCGAGAAATGTAATTTTGATGTTAACTCCCAAACCGCTAGGCAGAAGTCAACCAAACTTCACCCAATAGTGTATTGTATCACAATCTAGTAGTTACATTTGGAAATTTGGTTCTAGGACATTTGGTTTGAGCGCAATCCTCAAACTTAGTTAAAAAAAAGTCATTTAAGCCTTTTCACAGTGAGATCTACGCGATATTGCAGAGAAATGTAATTTTGATGTTAACTCCCAAACCGCTGCGCAGAAGTCAACCAAACTTCACCCAATAGTGTATGGTATCACAATCTAGTAGTTACATTTGGAAATTTGGTTCTAGGACATTTGGTTTGAGCGCAATCATCAAACTTAGTAAAAAAAAAGTCATTTAAGCCTTTTCACAGTGAGATCTACGAGATATGGCCGAGAAATGTAATTTTGATGTTAACTCCCAAACCGCTGCGCAGAAGTCAACCAAACTTCACCCAATAGTGTATTGTATCACAATCTAGTAGTTACATTTGGAAATTTGGTTCTAGGACATTTGGTTTGAGCGCAATCCTCAAACTTAGTTAAAAAAAAGTCATTTAAGCCTTTTCACAGTGAGATCTACGCGATATGGCAGAGAAATGTAATTTTGATGTTAACTCCCAAACCGCTGCGCAGAAGTCAACCAAACTTCACCCAATAGTGTATTGTATCACAATCTAGTAGTTACATTTGGAAATTTGGTTCTAGGACATTTGGTTTGAGCGCAATCATCAAACTTAGTTTAAAAAAGTCATTTAAGCCTTTTCACAGTGAGATCTACGCGATATGGCCGAGAAATGTAATTTTGATGTTAACTCCCAAACCGCTGCGCACACGTCAACCAAACTTCACCCAATAGTGTATTGTATCACAATCTAGTAGTTACTTTTGGAAATTTGGTTCTAGGACATTTGGTTTGAGCGCAATCATCAAACCTAGTTAAAAAAAGTCATTTAAGCCTTTTCACAGTGAGATCTACGCGATATGGCCGAGAAATGTAATTTTGATGTTAACTCCCAAACCGCTGCGCAGAAGTCAACCAAACTTCACCCAATAGTGTATTGTATCACAATCTAGTAGTTACATTTGGAAATTTGGTTCTAGGACATTTGGTTTGAGCGCAATCCTCAAACTTAGTTAAAAAAAAGTCATTTAAGCCTTTTCACAGTGAGATCTACGCGATATGGCCGAGAAATGTAATTTTGATGTTAACTCCCAAACCGCTGCGCAGAAGTGAACCAAACTTCACCCAATAGTGTATTGTATCACAATCTAGTAGTTACATTTGGAAATTTGGTTCTAGGACATTTGGTTTGAGCGCAATCCTCAAACTTAGTTTAAAAAAAGTCATTTAAGCCTTTTCACAGTGAGATCTACGCGATATGGCAGAGAAATGTAATTTTGATGTTAACTCCCAAACCGCTGCGCAGAAGTCAACCAAACTTCACCCAATAGTGTATTGTATCACAATCTAGTAGTTACATTTGGAAATTTGGTTCTAGGACATATGGTTTGAGCGCAATCCTCAAACTTAGTTAAAAAAAAGTCATTTAAGCCTTTTCACAGTGAGATCTACGCGATATTGCAGAGAAATGTAATTTTGATGTTAACTCCCAAACCGCTGCGCAGAAGTCAACCAAACTTCACCCAATAGTGTATTGTATCACAATCTAGTAGTTACATTTGGAAATTTGGTTCTAGGACATTTGGTTTGAGCGCAATCCTCACACTTAGTTAAAAAAAGTCATTTAAGCCTTTTCACAGTGAGATCTACGCGATATGGCCGAGAAATGTAATTTTGATGTTAACTCCCAAACCGCTGCGCAGAAGTCAACCAAACTTCACCCAATAGTGTATTGTATCACAATCTAGTAGTTACATTTGGAATTTTGGTTCTAGGACATTTGGTTTGAGCGCAATCATCAAACTTAGTTAAAAAAAGTCATTTAAGCCTTTTCACATTGAGATCTACGCGATATGGCCGAGAAATGTAATTTTGATGTTAACTCCCAAACCGCTGCGCAGAAGTCAACCAAACTTCACCCAATAGTGTATTGTATCACAATCTAGTAGTTACATTTGGAAATTTTGTTCTAGGACATTTGGTTTGAGCGCAATCCTCAAACTTAGTTAAAAAAGAGTCATTTAAGCCTTTTCACAGTGAGATCTACGCGATATGGCCGAGAAATGTAATTTTGATGTTAACTCCCAAACTGCTGCGCAGAAGTCAACTAAACTTCACCCAATAGTGTATTGTATCACAATCTAGTAGTTACATGTGGAAATTTGGTTCTAGGACATTTGATTTGAGCGCAATCCTCAAACATAGTTAAAAAAAAAGTCATTTAAGCCTTTTCACAGTGAGATCTAGGCGATATGGCCGAGAAATGTAATTTTGATGTTAAATCCCAAACCGCTGCGCAGAAGTCAACCAAACTTCACCCAATAGTGTATTGTATCACAACCTAGTAGTTACATTTGGAAATTTGGTTCTAGGACATTTGGTTTGAGCGCAATCATCAAACTTAGTTAAAAAAAGTCATTTAAGCATTTTCACAGTGAGATCTACGCGATATGGCCGAGAAATGTAATTTTGATGTTAACTCCCAAACGGCTGCGCAGAAGTCAACCAAACTTCACCCAATAATGTATTGTATCACAATCTAGTAGTTACATTTAGAAATTTGGTTCTAGGACATTTGGTTTGAGCGCAATCATCAAACTTAGTTAAAAAAAGTCATTTAAGCCTTTTCACAGTGAGATCTACGCGATATGGCCGAGAAAAGTAATTTTGATGTTAACTCCCAAACCGCTGCGCAGAAGTCAACCAAACTTCACCCAATAATGTATTGTATCACAATCTAGTAGTTACATTTGGAAATTTGGTTCTAGGACATTTGATTTGAGCGCAATCATCAAACTTAGTTAAAAAAAAGTCATTAAAGCCTTTTCACAGTGAGATCTAAGCGATATGGCCGAGAAATGTAATTTTGATGTAAACTCCCAAACCGCTGCGCAGAAGTCAACCAAACTTCACCCAATAGTGTATTGTATCACAATCTAGTAGTTACTTTTGGAAATTTTGTTCTAGTACATTTGGTTTGAGCGCAATCACCAAACTTAGTTAAAAAAAAGTCATTTAAGCCTTTTCACTGTGAGATCTACGCGATATGGCCGAGAAATGTAATTTTGATGTTAACTCCCAAACCGCTGCGCAGAAGTCAACCAAACTTCACCCAATAGTGTATTGTATCACAATCTAGTAGTTACATTTGGAAATTTGGTTCTAGGACATTTGATTTGAGCGCAATCCTCAAACTTAGTTAAAAAAAGTCATTTAAGCCTTTTCACATTGAGATCTACACGATATGGCCGAGAAATGTAATTTTTATGTCAACTCCCAAACCGCTAGGCAGAAGTCAACCAAACTTCACCCAATAGTGTATTGTATCACAATCTAGTAGTTACATTTGGAAATTTGGTTCTAGGACATTTGGTTTGAGCGCAATCATCAAACTTAGTTAAAAAAAGTCATTTAAGCCTTTTCACATTGAGATCTACGCGATATGGCCGAGAAATGTAATTTTGATGTTAACTCCCAAACCGCTGCGCAGAAGTCAACCAAACTTCACCCAATAGTGTATTGTATCACAATCTAGTAGTTACATTTGGAAATTTTGTTCTAGGACATTTGGTTTTAGCGCAATCCTCAAACTTAGTTAAAAAAAAGTCATTTAAGCCTTTTCACGGTGAGATCTACGCGATATGGCCGAGAAATGTAATTTTGATGTTAACTCCCAAACCGCTGCGCAGAAGTCAACCAAACTTCACCCAATAGTGTATTGTATCACAATCTAGTAGTTACATTAGGAAATTCTGTTCTAGGACATTTGGTTTGAGCGCAATCATCAAATTTAGTTAAAAAAAAGTCATTAAAGCCTTTTCACAGTGAGATCTAAGCGATATGGCCGAGAAATGTAATTTTGATGTTAACTCCCAAACCGCTGCGCAGAAGTCAACCAAACTTCACCCAATAGTGTATTGTATCACAATCTAGTAGTTACTTTTGGAAATTTGGTTCTAGTACATTTGGTTTGAGCGCAATCATCAAACTTAGTTAAAAAAAGTCATTTAAGCCTTTTCACTGTGAGATCTACGCGATATGGCCGAGAAATGTAATTTTGATGTTAACTCCCAAACCGCTGCGCAGAAGTCAACCAAACTTCACCCAATAGTGTATTGTATCACAATCTAGTAGTTACATTTGGAAATTTGGTTCTAGGACATTTGATTTGAGCGCAATCCTCAAACTTAGTTAAAAAAAGTCATTTAAGCCTTTTCATTTTGAGATCTACGCGATATGGCCGAGAAATGTAATTTTTATGTTAACTCCCAAACCGCTAGGCAGAAGTCAACCAAACTTCACCCAATAGTGTATTGTATCACAATCTAGTAGTTACATTTGGAAATTTGGTTCTAGGACATTTGGTTTTAGCGCAATCCTCAAACTTAGTTAAAAAAAAGTCATTTAAGCCTTTTCACGGTGAGATCTACGCGATATGGCCGAGAAATGTAATTTTGATGTTAACTCCCAAACCGCTGCGCAGAAGTCAACCAAACTTCACCCAATAGTGTATTGTATCACAATCTAGTAGTTACATTAGGAAATTCTGTTCTAGGACATTTGGTTTGAGCGCAATCATCAAACTTAGTTAAAAAAAGTCATTTAAGCCTTTTCACAGTGAGATCTACGCGATATGGCCGAGAAATGTAATTTTGATGTTAACTCCCAAACCGCTGCGCAGAAGTCAACCAAACTTCACCCAATAGTGTATTGTATCACAATCTAGTAGTTACATGTGGAAATTTGGTTCTAGGACATTTGATTTGAGCGCAATCCTCAAACTTAGTTAAAAAAAGTTATTTAAGCCTTTTCACAGTGAGATATAGGCGATATGGAAGAAAAATGTAATTTTGATGTTAACTCCCAAACCGCTGCGCAGAAGTCAACCAAACTTCACCCAATAGTGTATTGTATCACAATCTAGTAGTTACATTTGGAATTTTGGTTCTAGGACATTTGGTTTGAGCGCAATCATCAAACTTAGTTAAAAAAAGTCATTTAAGCCTTTTCACATTGAGATCTACGCGATATGGCCGAGAAATGTAATTTTGATGTTAACTCCCAAACCGCTGCGCAGAAGTCAACCAAACTTCACCCAATAGTGTATTGTATCACAATCTAGTAGTTACATTTGGAAATTTTGTTCTAGGACATTTGGTTTGAGCGCAATCCTCAAACTTAGTTAAAAAAGAGTCATTTAAGCCTTTTCACAGTGAGATCTACGCGATATGGCCGAGAAATGTAATTTTGATGTTAACTCCCAAACTGCTGCGCAGAAGTCAACTAAACTTCACCCAATAGTGTATTGTATCACAATCTAGTAGTTACATGTGGAAATTTGGTTCTAGGACATTTGATTTGAGCGCAATCCTCAAACATAGTTAAAAAAAAAGTCATTTAAGCCTTTTCACAGTGAGATCTAGGCGATATGGCCGAGAAATGTAATTTTGATGTTAACTCCCAAACCGCTGCGCAGAAGTCAACCAAACTTCACCCAATAGTGTATTGTATCACAATCTAGTAGTTACATTTGGAATTTTGGTTCTAGGACATTTGGTTTGAGCGCAATCATCAAACTTAGTTAAAAAAAGTCATTTAAGCCTTTTCACATTGAGATCTACGCGATATGGCCGAGAAATGTAATTTTGATGTTAACTCCCAAACCGCTGCGCAGAAGTCAACCAAACTTCACCCAATAGTGTATTGTATCACAATCTAGTAGTTACATTTGGAAATTTTGTTCTAGGACATTTGGTTTGAGCGCAATCCTCAAACTTAGTTAAAAAAGAGTCATTTAAGCCTTTTCACAGTGAGATCTACGCGATATGGCCGAGAAATGTAATTTTGATGTTAACTCCCAAACTGCTGCGCAGAAGTCAACTAAACTTCACCCAATAGTGTATTGTATCACAATCTAGTAGTTACATTTGGAAATTTGGTTCTAGGACATTTGATTTGAGCGCAATCCTCAAACATAGTTAAAAAAAAAGTCATTTAAGCCTTTTCACAGTGAGATCTAGGCGATATGGCCGAGAAATGTAATTTTGATGTTAACTCCCAAACCGCTGCGCAGAAGTCAACCAAACTTCACCCAATAGTGTATTGTATCACAACCTAGTAGTTACATTTGGAAATTTGGTTCTAGGACATTTGGTTTGAGCGCAATCATCAAACTTAGTTAAAAAAAGTCATTTAAGCATTTTCACAGTGAGATCTACGCGATATGGCCGAGAAATGTAATTTTGATGTTAACTCCCAAACGGCTGCGCAGAAGTCAACCAAACTTCACCCAATAATGTATTGTATCACAATCTAGTAGTTACATTTAGAAATTTGGTTCTAGGACATTTGGTTTGAGCGCAATCATCAAACTTAGTTAAAAAAAGTCATTTAAGCCTTTTCACAGTGAGATCTACGCGATATGGCCGAGAAAAGTAATTTTGATGTTAACTCCCAAACCGCTGCGCAGAAGTCAACCAAACTTCACCCAATAATGTATTGTATCACAATCTAGTAGTTACATTTGGAAATTTGGTTCTAGGACATTTGATTTGAGCGCAATCATCAAACTTAGTTAAAAAAAAGTCATTAAAGCCTTTTCACAGTGAGATCTAAGCGATATGGCCGAGAAATGTAATTTTGATGTAAACTCCCAAACCGCTGCGCAGAAGTCAACCAAACTTCACCCAATAGTGTATTGTATCACAATCTAGTAGTTACTTTTGGAAATTTGGTTCTAGTACATTTGGTTTGAGCGCAATCACCAAACTTAGTTAAAAAAAAGTCATTTAAGCCTTTTCACTGTGAGATCTACGCGATATGGCCGAGAAATGTAATTTTGATGTTAACTCCCAAACCGCTGCGCAGAAGTCAACCAAACTTCACCCAATAGTGTATTGTATCACAATCTAGTAGTTACATTTGGAAATTTGGTTCTAGGACATTTGATTTGAGCGCAATCCTCAAACTTAGTTAAAAAAAGTCATTTAAGCCTTTTCACATTGAGATCTACGCGATATGGCCGAGAAATGTAATTTTTATGTTAACTCCCAAACCGCTAGGCAGAAGTCAACCAAACTTCACCCAATAGTGTATTGTATCACAATCTAGTAGTTACATTTGGAAATTTGGTTCTAGGACATTTGGTTTGAGCGCAATCATCAAACTTAGTTAAAAAAAAGTCATTTAAGCCTTTTCACATTGAGATCTACGCGATATGGCCGAGAAATGTAATTTTGATGTTAACTCCCAAACCGCTGCGCAGAAGTCAACCAAACTTCACCCAATAGTGTATTGTATCACAATCTAGTAGTTACATTTGGAAATTTTGTTCTAGGACATTTGGTTTTAGCGCAATCCTCAAACTTAGTTAAAAAAAAGTCATTTAAGCCTTTTCACGGTGAGATCTACGCGATATGGCCGAGAAATGTAATTTTGATGTTAACTCCCAAACCGCTGCGCAGAAGTCAACCAAACTTCACCCAATAGTGTATTGTATCACAATCTAGTAGTTACATTAGGAAATTCTGTTCTAGGACATTTGGTTTGAGCGCAATCATCAAATTTAGTTAAAAAAAAGTCATTAAAGCCTTTTCACAGTGAGATCTAAGCGATATGGCCGAGAAATGTAATTTTGATGTTAACTCCCAAACCGCTGCGCAGAAGTCAACCAAACTTCACCCAATAGTGTATTGTATCACAATCTAGTAGTTACTTTTGGAAATTTGGTTCTAGTACATTTGGTTTGAGCGCAATCATCAAACTTAGTTAAAAAAAGTCATTTAAGCCTTTTCACTGTGAGATCTACGCGATATGGCCGAGAAATGTAATTTTGATGTTAACTCCCAAACCGCTGCGCAGATGTCAACCAAACTTCACCCAATAGTGTATTGTATCACAATCTAGTAGTTACATTTGGAAATTTGGTTCTAGGACATTTGATTTGAGCGCAATCCTCAAACTTAGTTAAAAAAAGTCATTTAAGCCTTTTCATTTTGAGATCTACGCGATATGGCCGAGAAATGTAATTTTTATGTTAACTCCCAAACCGCTAGGCAGAAGTCAACCAAACTTCACCCAATAGTCTATTGTATCACAATCTAGTAGTTACATTTGGAAATTTGGTTCTAGGACATTTGGTTTTAGCGCAATCCTCAAACTTAGTTAAAAAAAAGTCATTTAAGCCTTTTCACGGTGAGATCTACGCGATATGGCCGAGAAATGTAATTTTGATGTTAACTCCCAAACCGCTGCGCAGAAGTCAACCAAACTTCACCCAATAGTGTATTGTATCACAATCTAGTAGTTACATTAGGAAATTCTGTTCTAGGACATTTGGTTTGAGCGCAATCATCAAACTTAGTTAAAAAAAGTCATTTAAGCCTTTTCACAGTGAGATCTACGCGATATGGCCGAGAAATGTAATTTTGATGTTAACTCCCAAACCGCTGCGCAGAAGTCAACCAAACTTCACCCAATAGTGTATTGTATCACAATCTAGTAGTTACATGTGGAAATTTGGTTCTAGGACATTTGATTTGAGCGCAATCCTCAAACTTAGTTAAAAAAAGTTATTTAAGCCTTTTCACAGTGAGATATAGGCGATATGGCCGAGAAATGTAATTTTGATGTTAACTCCCAAACCGCTGCGCAGAAGTCAACCAAACTTCACCCAATAGTGTATTGTATCACAATCTAGTAGTTACATTTGGAAATTTGGTTCTAGGACATTTGGTTTGAGCGCAATCCTCACACTTAGTTAAAAAAAGTCATTTAAGCCTTTTCACAGTGAGATTTACGCGATATGGCCGAGAAATGTAATTTTGATGTTAACTCCCAAAACGCTGCGCAGAAGTCAACCAAACTTCACCCAATAGTGTATTGTATCACAATCTAGTAGTTACATTTGGAAATTTGGTTCTAGGACATTTGGTTTGAGCGCAATCCTCAAACTTAGTTAAAAAAAGTCATTTAAGCATTTTCACATTGAGATCTACGCGATATGGCCGAGAAATGTAATTTTGATGTTAACTCCCAAACCGCTAGGCAGAAGTCAACCAAACTTCACCCAATAGTGTATTGTATCACAATCTAGTAGTTACATTTGGAAATTTGGTTCTAGGACATTTGGTTTGAGCGCAATCCTCACACTTAGTTTAAAAAAGTCATTTAAGCCTTTTCACAGTGAGATTCACGCGATATGGCCGAGAAATGTAATTTTGATGTTAACTCCCAAACCGCTGCGCAGAAGTCAACCAAACTTCACCCAATAGTGTATTGTATCACAATCTAGTAGTTACATTTGGAAATTTGGTTCTAGGACATTTGGTTTGAGCGCAATCCTCAAACTTAGTTAAAAAAAGTCATTTAAGCCTTTTCACATTGAGATCTACGCGATATGGCCGAGAAATGTAATTTTGATGTTAACTCCCAAACCGCTGCGCAGACGTCAACCAAACTTCACCCAATAGTGTATTGTATCACAATCTAGTAGTTACTTTTGGAAATTTGGTTCTAGGACATTTGGTTTGAGCGCAATCATCAAACTTAGTTTAAAAAAGTCATTTAAGCCTTTTCACAGTGAGATCTACGCGATATGGCCGAGAAATGTAATTTTGATGTTAACTCCCAAACCGCTGCGCAGACGTCAACCAAACTTCACCCAATAGTGTATTGTATCACAATCTAGTAGTTACTTTTGGAAATTTGGTTCTAGGACATTTGGTTTGAGCGCAATCATCAAACCTAGTTAAAAAAAGTCATTTAAGCCTTTTCACAGTGAGATCTACGCGATATGGCCGAGAAATGTAATTTTGATGTTAACTCCCAAACCGATGCGCAGAAGTCAACCAAACTTCACCCAATAGTGTATTGTATCACAATCTAGTAGTTACATTTGGAAATTTTGTTCTAGGACATTTAGTTTGAGCGCAATCCTCAAACTTAGTTAAAAAAAAGTCATTTAAGCCTTTTCACAGTGAGATCTACGCGATATGGCCGAGAAATGTAATTTTGATGTTAACTCCCATACCGCTGCGCAGAAGTCAACCAAACTTCACCCAATAGTGTATTGTATCACAATCTAGTAGTTACATTTGGAAATTTGGTTCTAGGACATTTGGTTTGAGCGCAATCATCAAACTTAATTAAAAAAGTCATTTAAGCCTTTTCACAGTGAGATCTATGCGATATGGCAGAGAAATGTAAATTTGATGTTAACTCCCAAACCGCTGCGCAGAAGTCAACCAAACTTCACCCGATAATGTATTGTATCACAATCTAGTAGTTACATTTGGAAATTTGGTTCTAGGACATTTGGTTTGAGCGCAATCCTCAAACTTAGTTAAAAAAAAAAGTCATTTAAGCCTTTTCACAGTGAGATCTACGCGATATGGCAGAGAAATGTAATTTTGATGTTAACTCCCAAACCGCTGCGCAGAAGTCAACCAAACTTCACCCAATAGTGTATTGTATCACAATCTAGTAGTTACATTTGGAAATTTGGTTCTAGGACATTTGGTTTGAGCGCAATCCTCAAACTTAGTTAAAAAAAAGTCATTTAAGCCTTTTCACAGTGAGATCTACGCGATATGGCAGAGAAATGTAATTTTGATGTTAACTCCCAAACCGCTGCGCAGAAGTCAACCAAACTTCACCCAATAGTGTATTGTATCACAATCTAGTAGTTACATTTGGAAATTTGGTTCTAGGACATTTGGTTTGAGCGCAATCCTCAAACTTAGTTTAAAAAAGTCATTTAAGCCTTTTCACAGTGAGATCTACGCGATATGGCAGAGAAATGTAATTTTGATGTTAACTCCCAAACCGCTGCGCAGAAGTCAACCAAACTTCACCCAATAGTGTATTGTATCACAATCTAGTAGTTACATTTGGAAATTTGGTTCTAGGACATATGGTTTGAGCGCAATCCTCAAACTTAGTTAAAAAAAAGTCATTTAAGCCTTTTCACAGTGAGATCTACGCGATATGGCAGAGAAATGTAATTTTGATGTTAACTCCCAAACCGCTGCGCAGAAGTCAACCAAACTTCACCCAATAGTTTATTGTATCACAATCTAGTAGTTACATTTGGAAATTTGGTTCTAGGACATTTGGTTTGAGCGCAATCCTCACACTTAGTTAAAAAAAGTCATTTAAGCCTTTTCACAGTGAGATCTACGCGATATGGCCGAGAAATGTAATTTTGATGTTAACTCCCAAACCGCTGCGCAGAAGTCAACCAAACTTCACCCAATAGTGTATTGTATCACAATCTAGTAGTTACATTTGGAATTTTGGTTCTAGGACATTTGGTTTGAGCGCAATCATCAAACTTAGTTAAAAAAAGTCATTTAAGCCTTTTCACATTGAGATCTACGCGATATGGCCGAGAAATGTAATTTTGATGTTAACTCCCAAACCGCTGCGCAGAAGTCAACCAAACTTCACCCAATAGTGTATTGTATCACAATCTAGTAGTTACATTTGGAAATTTTGTTCTAGGACATTTGGTTTGAGCGCAATCCTCAAACTTAGTTAAAAAAGAGTCATTTAAGCCTTTTCACAGTGAGATCTACGCGATATGGCCGAGAAATGTAATTTTGATGTTAACTCCCAAACGGCTGCGCAGAAGTCAACCAAACTTCACCCAATAATGTATTGTATCACAATCTAGTAGTTACATTTAGAAATTTGGTTCTAGGACATTTGGTTTGAGCGCAATCATCAAACTTAGTTAAAAAAAGTCATTTAAGCCTTTTCACAGTGAGATCTACGCGATATGGCCGAGAAAAGTAATTTTGATGTTAACTCCCAAACCGCTGCGCAGAAGTCAACCAAACTTCACCCAATAATGTATTGTATCACAATCTAGTAGTTACATTTGGAAATTTGGTTCTAGGACATTTGATTTGAGCGCAATCATCAAACTTAGTTAAAAAAAAGTCATTAAAGCCTTTTCACAGTGAGATCTAAGCGATATGGCCGAGAAATGTAATTTTGATGTAAACTCCCAAACCGCTGCGCAGAAGTCAACCAAACTTCACCCAATAGTGTATTGTATCACAATCTAGTAGTTACTTTTGGAAATTTGGTTCTAGTACATTTGGTTTGAGCGCAATCATCAAACTTAGTTAAAAAAAAGTCATTTAAGCCTTTTCACTGTGAGATCTACGCGATATGGCCGAGAAATGTAATTTTGATGTTAACTCCCAAACCGCTGCGCAGAAGTCAACCAAACTTCACCCAATAGTGTATTGTATCACAATCTAGTAGTTACATTTGGAAATTTGGTTCTAGGACATTTGATTTGAGCGCAATCCTCAAACTTAGTTAAAAAAAGTCATTTAAGCCTTTTCACATTGAGATCTACGCGATATGGCCGAGAAATGTAATTTTTATGTTAACTCCCAAACCGCTAGGCAGAAGTCAACCAAACTTCACCCAATAGTGTATTGTATCACAATCTAGTAGTTACATTTGGAAATTTGGTTCTAGGACATTTGGTTTTAGCGCAATCCTCAAACTTAGTTAAAAAAAAGTCATTTAAGCCTTTTCACGGTGAGATCTACGCGATATGGCCGAGAAATGTAATTTTGATGTTAACTCCCAAACCGCTGCGCAGAAGTCAACCAAACTTCACCCAATAGTGTATTGTATCACAATCTAGTAGTTACATTAGGAAATTCTGTTCTAGGACATTTGGTTTGAGCGCAATCATCAAATTTAGTTAAAAAAAAGTCATTAAAGCCTTTTCACAGTGATATCTAAGCGATATGGCCGAGAAATGTAATTTTGATGTTAACTCCCAAACCGCTGCGCAGAAGTCAACCAAACTTCACCCAATAGTGTATTGTATCACAATCTAGTAGTTACTTTTGGAAATTTGGTTCTAGTACATTTGGTTTGAGCGCAATCATCAAACTTAGTTAAAAAAAGTCATTTAAGCCTTTTCACTGTGAGATCTACGCGATATGGCCGAGAAATGTAATTTTGATGTTAACTCCCAAACCGCTGCGCAGAAGTCAACCAAACTTCACCCAATAGTGTATTGTATCACAATCTAGTAGTTACATTTGGAAATTTGGTTCTAGGACATTTGGTTTGAGCGCAATCCTCAAACTTAGTTAAAAAAAAGTCATTTAAGCCTTTTCACAGTGAGATCTACGCGATATGGCAGAGAAATGTAATTTTGATGTTAACTCCCAAACCGCTGCGCAGAAGTCAACCAAACTTCACCCAATAGTGTATTGTATCACAATCTAGTAGTTACATTTGGAAATTTGGTTCTAGGACATTTGGTTTGAGCGCAATCCTCAAACTTAGTTTAAAAAAGTCATTTAAGCCTTTTCACAGTGAGATCTACGCGATATGGCAGAGAAATGTAATTTTGATGTTAACTCCCAAACCGCTGCGCAGAAGTCAACCAAACTTCACCCAATAGTGTATTGTATCACAATCTAGTAGTTACATTTGGAAATTTGGTTCTAGGACATATGGTTTGAGCGCAATCCTCAAACTTAGTTAAAAAAAAGTCATTTAAGCCTTTTCACAGTGAGATCTACGCGATATGGCCGAGAAATGTAATTTTGATGTTAACTCCCAAACCGCTGCGCAGAAGTCAACCAAACTTCACCCAATAGTTTATTGTATCACAATCTAGTAGTTACATTTGGAAATTTGGTTCTAGGACATTTGGTTTGAGCGCAATCCTCACACTTAGTTAAAAAAAGTCATTTAAGCCTTTTCACAGTGAGATCTACGCGATATGGCCGAGAAATGTAATTTTGATGTTAACTCCCAAACCGCTGCGCAGAAGTCAACCAAACTTCACCCAATAGTGTATTGTATCACAATCTAGTAGTTACATTTGGAATTTTGGTTCTAGGACATTTGGTTTGAGCGCAATCATCAAACTTAGTTAAAAAAAGTCATTTAAGCCTTTTCACATTGAGATCTACGCGATATGGCCGAGAAATGTAATTTTGATGTTAACTCCCAAACCGCTGCGCAGAAGTCAACCAAACTTCACCCAATAGTGTATTGTATCACAATCTAGTAGTTACATTTGGAAATTTTGTTCTAGGACATTTGGTTTGAGCGCAATCCTCAAACTTAGTTAAAAAAGAGTCATTTAAGCCTTTTCACAGTGAGATCTACGCGATATGGCCGAGAAATGTAATTTTGATGTTAACTCCCAAACGGCTGCGCAGAAGTCAACCAAACTTCACCCAATAATGTATTGTATCACAATCTAGTAGTTACATTTAGAAATTTGGTTCTAGGACATTTGGTTTGAGCGCAATCATCAAACTTAGTTAAAAAAAGTCATTTAAGCCTTTTCACAGTGAGATCTACGCGATATGGCCGAGAAAAGTAATTTTGATGTTAACTCCCAAACCGCTGCGCAGAAGTCAACCAAACTTCACCCAATAATGTATTGTATCACAATCTAGTAGTTACATTTGGAAATTTGGTTCTAGGACATTTGATTTGAGCGCAATCATCAAACTTAGTTAAAAAAAAGTCATTAAAGCCTTTTCACAGTGAGATCTAAGCGATATGGCCGAGAAATGTAATTTTGATGTAAACTCCCAAACCGCTGCGCAGAAGTCAACCAAACTTCACCCAATAGTGTATTGTATCACAATCTAGTAGTTACTTTTGGAAATTTGGTTCTAGTACATTTGGTTTGAGCGCAATCATCAAACTTAGTTAAAAAAAAGTCATTTAAGCCTTTTCACTGTGAGATCTACGCGATATGGCCGAGAAATGTAATTTTGATGTTAACTCCCAAACCGCTGCGCAGAAGTCAACCAAACTTCACCCAATAGTGTATTGTATCACAATCTAGTAGTTACATTTGGAAATTTGGTTCTAGGACATTTGATTTGAGCGCAATCATCAAACTTAGTTAAAAAAAGTCATTTAAGCCTTTTCACAGTGAGATCTACGCGATATGGCCGAGAAAAGTAATTTTGATGTTAACTCCCAAACCGCTGCGCAGAAGTCAACCAAACTTCACCCAATAATGTATTGTATCACAATCTAGTAGTTACATTTGGAAATTTGGTTCTAGGACATTTGATTTGAGCGCAATCATCAAACTTAGTTAAAAAAAAGTCATTAAAGCCTTTTCACAGTGAGATCTAAGCGATATGGCCGAGAAATGTAATTTTGATGTAAACTCCCAAACCGCTGCGCAGAAGTCAACCAAACTTCACCCAATAGTGTATTGTATCACAATCTAGTAGTTACTTTTGGAAATTTTGTTCTAGTACATTTGGTTTGAGCGCAATCACCAAACTTAGTTAAAAAAAAGTCATTTAAGCCTTTTCACTGTGAGATCTACGCGATATGGCCGAGAAATGTAATTTTGATGTTAACTCCCAAACCGCTGCGCAGAAGTCAACCAAACTTCACCCAATAGTGTATTGTATCACAATCTAGTAGTTACATTTGGAAATTTGGTTCTAGGACATTTGATTTGAGCGCAATCCTCAAACTTAGTTAAAAAAAGTCATTTAAGCCTTTTCACATTGAGATCTACACGATATGGCCGAGAAATGTAATTTTTATGTCAACTCCCAAACCGCTAGGCAGAAGTCAACCAAACTTCACCCAATAGTGTATTGTATCACAATCTAGTAGTTACATTTGGAAATTTGGTTCTAGGACATTTGGTTTGAGCGCAATCATCAAACTTAGTTAAAAAAAGTCATTTAAGCCTTTTCACATTGAGATCTACGCGATATGGCCGAGAAATGTAATTTTGATGTTAACTCCCAAACCGCTGCGCAGAAGTCAACCAAACTTCACCCAATAGTGTATTGTATCACAATCTAGTAGTTACATTTGGAAATTTTGTTCTAGGACATTTGGTTTTAGCGCAATCCTCAAACTTAGTTAAAAAAAAGTCATTTAAGCCTTTTCACGGTGAGATCTACGCGATATGGCCGAGAAATGTAATTTTGATGTTAACTCCCAAACCGCTGCGCAGAAGTCAACCAAACTTCACCCAATAGTGTATTGTATCACAATCTAGTAGTTACATTAGGAAATTCTGTTCTAGGACATTTGGTTTGAGCGCAATCATCAAATTTAGTTAAAAAAAAGTCATTAAAGCCTTTTCACAGTGAGATCTAAGCGATATGGCCGAGAAATGTAATTTTGATGTTAACTCCCAAACCGCTGCGCAGAAGTCAACCAAACTTCACCCAATAGTGTATTGTATCACAATCTAGTAGTTACTTTTGGAAATTTGGTTCTAGTACATTTGGTTTGAGCGCAATCATCAAACTTAGTTAAAAAAAGTCATTTAAGCCTTTTCACTGTGAGATCTACGCGATATGGCCGAGAAATGTAATTTTGATGTTAACTCCCAAACCGCTGCGCAGAAGTCAACCAAACTTCACCCAATAGTGTATTGTATCACAATCTAGTAGTTACATTTGGAAATTTGGTTCTAGGACATTTGATTTGAGCGCAATCCTCAAACTTAGTTAAAAAAAGTCATTTAAGCCTTTTCATTTTGAGATCTACGCGATATGGCCGAGAAATGTAATTTTTATGTTAACTCCCAAACCGCTAGGCAGAAGTCAACCAAACTTCACCCAATAGTGTATTGTATCACAATCTAGTAGTTACATTTGGAAATTTGGTTCTAGGACATTTGGTTTTAGCGCAATCCTCAAACTTAGTTAAAAAAAAGTCATTTAAGCCTTTTCACGGTGAGATCTACGCGATATGGCCGAGAAATGTAATTTTGATGTTAACTCCCAAACCGCTGCGCAGAAGTCAACCAAACTTCACCCAATAGTGTATTGTATCACAATCTAGTAGTTACATTAGGAAATTCTGTTCTAGGACATTTGGTTTGAGCGCAATCATCAAACTTAGTTAAAAAAAGTCATTTAAGCCTTTTCACAGTGAGATCTACGCGATATGGCCGAGAAATGTAATTTTGATGTTAACTCCCAAACCGCTGCGCAGAAGTCAACCAAACTTCACCCAATAGTGTATTGTATCACAATCTAGTAGTTACATGTGGAAATTTGGTTCTAGGACATTTGATTTGAGCGCAATCCTCAAACTTAGTTAAAAAAAGTTATTTAAGCCTTTTCACAGTGAGATATAGGCGATATGGCCGAGAAATGTAATTTTGATGTTAACTCCCAAACCGCTGCGCAGAAGTCAACCAAACTTCACCCAATAGTGTATTGTATCACAATCTAGTAGTTACATTTGGAATTTTGGTTCTAGGACATTTGGTTTGAGCGCAATCATCAAACTTAGTTAAAAAAAGTCATTTAAGCCTTTTCACATTGAGATCTACGCGATATGGCCGAGAAATGTAATTTTGATGTTAACTCCCAAACCGCTGCGCAGAAGTCAACCAAACTTCACCCAATAGTGTATTGTATCACAATCTAGTAGTTACATTTGGAAATTTTGTTCTAGGACATTTGGTTTGAGCGCAATCCTCAAACTTAGTTAAAAAAGAGTCATTTAAGCCTTTTCACAGTGAGATCTACGCGATATGGCCGAGAAATGTAATTTTGATGTTAACTCCCAAACTGCTGCGCAGAAGTCAACTAAACTTCACCCAATAGTGTATTGTATCACAATCTAGTAGTTACATGTGGAAATTTGGTTCTAGGACATTTGATTTGAGCGCAATCCTCAAACATAGTTAAAAAAAAAGTCATTTAAGCCTTTTCACAGTGAGATCTAGGCGATATGGCCGAGAAATGTAATTTTGATGTTAACTCCCAAACCGCTGCGCAGAAGTCAACCAAACTTCACCCAATAGTGTATTGTATCACAATCTAGTAGTTACATTTGGAATTTTGGTTCTAGGACATTTGGTTTGAGCGCAATCATCAAACTTAGTTAAAAAAAGTCATTTAAGCCTTTTCACATTGAGATCTACGCGATATGGCCGAGAAATGTAATTTTGATGTTAACTCCCAAACCGCTGCGCAGAAGTCAACCAAACTTCACCCAATAGTGTATTGTATCACAATCTAGTAGTTACATTTGGAAATTTTGTTCTAGGACATTTGGTTTGAGCGCAATCCTCAAACTTAGTTAAAAAAGAGTCATTTAAGCCTTTTCACAGTGAGATCTACGCGATATGGCCGAGAAATGTAATTTTGATGTTAACTCCCAAACTGCTGCGCAGAAGTCAACTAAACTTCACCCAATAGTGTATTGTATCACAATCTAGTAGTTACATTTGGAAATTTGGTTCTAGGACATTTGATTTGAGCGCAATCCTCAAACATAGTTAAAAAAAAAGTCATTTAAGCCTTTTCACAGTGAGATCTAGGCGATATGGCCGAGAAATGTAATTTTGATGTTAACTCCCAAACCGCTGCGCAGAAGTCAACCAAACTTCACCCAATAGTGTATTGTATCACAACCTAGTAGTTACATTTGGAAATTTGGTTCTAGGACATTTGGTTTGAGCGCAATCATCAAACTTAGTTAAAAAAAGTCATTTAAGCATTTTCACAGTGAGATCTACGCGATATGGCCGAGAAATGTAATTTTGATGTTAACTCCCAAACGGCTGCGCAGAAGTCAACCAAACTTCACCCAATAATGTATTGTATCACAATCTAGTAGTTACATTTAGAAATTTGGTTCTAGGACATTTGGTTTGAGCGCAATCATCAAACTTAGTTAAAAAAAGTCATTTAAGCCTTTTCACAGTGAGATCTACGCGATATGGCCGAGAAAAGTAATTTTGATGTTAACTCCCAAACCGCTGCGCAGAAGTCAACCAAACTTCACCCAATAATGTATTGTATCACAATCTAGTAGTTACATTTGGAAATTTGGTTCTAGGACATTTGATTTGAGCGCAATCATCAAACTTAGTTAAAAAAAAGTCATTAAAGCCTTTTCACAGTGAGATCTAAGCGATATGGCCGAGAAATGTAATTTTGATGTAAACTCCCAAACCGCTGCGCAGAAGTCAACCAAACTTCACCCAATAGTGTATTGTATCACAATCTAGTAGTTACTTTTGGAAATTTGGTTCTAGTACATTTGGTTTGAGCGCAATCACCAAACTTAGTTAAAAAAAAGTCATTTAAGCCTTTTCACTGTGAGATCTACGCGATATGGCCGAGAAATGTAATTTTGATGTTAACTCCCAAACCGCTGCGCAGAAGTCAACCAAACTTCACCCAATAGTGTATTGTATCACAATCTAGTAGTTACATTTGGAAATTTGGTTCTAGGACATTTGATTTGAGCGCAATCCTCAAACTTAGTTAAAAAAAGTCATTTAAGCCTTTTCACATTGAGATCTACGCGATATGGCCGAGAAATGTAATTTTTATGTTAACTCCCAAACCGCTAGGCAGAAGTCAACCAAACTTCACCCAATAGTGTATTGTATCACAATCTAGTAGTTACATTTGGAAATTTGGTTCTAGGACATTTGGTTTGAGCGCAATCATCAAACTTAGTTAAAAAAAAGTCATTTAAGCCTTTTCACATTGAGATCTACGCGATATGGCCGAGAAATGTAATTTTGATGTTAACTCCCAAACCGCTGCGCAGAAGTCAACCAAACTTCACCCAATAGTGTATTGTATCACAATCTAGTAGTTACATTTGGAAATTTTGTTCTAGGACATTTGGTTTTAGCGCAATCCTCAAACTTAGTTAAAAAAAAGTCATTTAAGCCTTTTCACGGTGAGATCTACGCGATATGGCCGAGAAATGTAATTTTGATGTTAACTCCCAAACCGCTGCGCAGAAGTCAACCAAACTTCACCCAATAGTGTATTGTATCACAATCTAGTAGTTACATTAGGAAATTCTGTTCTAGGACATTTGGTTTGAGCGCAATCATCAAATTTAGTTAAAAAAAAGTCATTAAAGCCTTTTCACAGTGAGATCTAAGCGATATGGCCGAGAAATGTAATTTTGATGTTAACTCCCAAACCGCTGCGCAGAAGTCAACCAAACTTCACCCAATAGTGTATTGTATCACAATCTAGTAGTTACTTTTGGAAATTTCGTTCTAGTACATTTGGTTTGAGCGCAATCATCAAACTTAGTTAAAAAAAGTCATTTAAGCCTTTTCACTGTGAGATCTACGCGATATGGCCGAGAAATGTAATTTTGATGTTAACTCCCAAACCGCTGCGCAGATGTCAACCAAACTTCACCCAATAGTGTATTGTATCACAATCTAGTAGTTACATTTGGAAATTTGGTTCTAGGACATTTGATTTGAGCGCAATCCTCAAACTTAGTTAAAAAAAGTCATTTAAGCCTTTTCATTTTGAGATCTACGCGATATGGCCGAGAAATGTAATTTTTATGTTAACTCCCAAACCGCTAGGCAGAAGTCAACCAAACTTCACCCAATAGTCTATTGTATCACAATCTAGTAGTTACATTTGGAAATTTGGTTCTAGGACATTTGGTTTTAGCGCAATCCTCAAACTTAGTTAAAAAAAAGTCATTTAAGCCTTTTCACGGTGAGATCTACGCGATATGGCCGAGAAATGTAATTTTGATGTTAACTCCCAAACCGCTGCGCAGAAGTCAACCAAACTTCACCCAATAGTGTATTGTATCACAATCTAGTAGTTACATTAGGAAATTCTGTTCTAGGACATTTGGTTTGAGCGCAATCATCAAACTTAGTTAAAAAAAGTCATTTAAGCCTTTTCACATTGAGATCTACGCGATATGGCCGAGAAATGTAATTTTGATGTTAACTCCCAAACCGCTGCGCAGAAGTCAACCAAACTTCACCCAATAGTGTATTGTATCACAATCTAGTAGTTACATTTGGAAATTTTGTTCTAGGACATTTGGTTTGAGCGCAATCCTCAAACTTAGTTAAAAAAGAGTCATTTAAGCCTTTTCACAGTGAGATCTACGCGATATGGCCGAGAAATGTAATTTTGATGTTAACTCCCAAACTGCTGCGCAGAAGTCAACTAAACTTCACCCAATAGTGTATTGTATCACAATCTAGTAGTTACATGTGGAAATTTGGTTCTAGGACATTTGATTTGAGCGCAATCCTCAAACATAGTTAAAAAAAAAGTCATTTAAGCCTTTTCACAGTGAGATCTAGGCGATATGGCCGAGAAATGTAATTTTGATGTTAACTCCCAAACCGCTGCGCAGAAGTCAACCAAACTTCACCCAATAGTGTATTGTATCACAATCTAGTAGTTACATTTGGAATTTTGGTTCTAGGACATTTGGTTTGAGCGCAATCATCAAACTTAGTTAAAAAAAGTCATTTAAGCCTTTTCACATTGAGATCTACGCGATATGGCCGAGAAATGTAATTTTGATGTTAACTCCCAAACCGCTGCGCAGAAGTCAACCAAACTTCACCCAATAGTGTATTGTATCACAATCTAGTAGTTACATTTGGAAATTTTGTTCTAGGACATTTGGTTTGAGCGCAATCCTCAAACTTAGTTAAAAAAGAGTCATTTAAGCCTTTTCACAGTGAGATCTACGCGATATGGCCGAGAAATGTAATTTTGATGTTAACTCCCAAACTGCTGCGCAGAAGTCAACTAAACTTCACCCAATAGTGTATTGTATCACAATCTAGTAGTTACATTTGGAAATTTGGTTCTAGGACATTTGATTTGAGCGCAATCCTCAAACATAGTTAAAAAAAAAGTCATTTAAGCCTTTTCACAGTGAGATCTAGGCGATATGGCCGAGAAATGTAATTTTGATGTTAACTCCCAAACCGCTGCGCAGAAGTCAACCAAACTTCACCCAATAGTGTATTGTATCACAACCTAGTAGTTACATTTGGAAATTTGGTTCTAGGACATTTGGTTTGAGCGCAATCATCAAACTTAGTTAAAAAAAGTCATTTAAGCATTTTCACAGTGAGATCTACGCGATATGGCCGAGAAATGTAATTTTGATGTTAACTCCCAAACGGCTGCGCAGAAGTCAACCAAACTTCACCCAATAATGTATTGTATCACAATCTAGTAGTTACATTTAGAAATTTGGTTCTAGGACATTTGGTTTGAGCGCAATCATCAAACTTAGTTAAAAAAAGTCATTTAAGCCTTTTCACAGTGAGATCTACGCGATATGGCCGAGAAAAGTAATTTTGATGTTAACTCCCAAACCGCTGCGCAGAAGTCAACCAAACTTCACCCAATAATGTATTGTATCACAATCTAGTAGTTACATTTGGAAATTTGGTTCTAGGACATTTGATTTGAGCGCAATCATCAAACTTAGTTAAAAAAAAGTCATTAAAGCCTTTTCACAGTGAGATCTAAGCGATATGGCCGAGAAATGTAATTTTGATGTAAACTCCCAAACCGCTGCGCAGAAGTCAACCAAACTTCACCCAATAGTGTATTGTATCACAATCTAGTAGTTACTTTTGGAAATTTGGTTCTAGTACATTTGGTTTGAGCGCAATCACCAAACTTAGTTAAAAAAAAGTCATTTAAGCCTTTTCACTGTGAGATCTACGCGATATGGCCGAGAAATGTAATTTTGATGTTAACTCCCAAACCGCTGCGCAGAAGTCAACCAAACTTCACCCAATAGTGTATTGTATCACAATCTAGTAGTTACATTTGGAAATTTGGTTCTAGGACATTTGATTTGAGCGCAATCCTCAAACTTAGTTAAAAAAAGTCATTTAAGCCTTTTCACATTGAGATCTACGCGATATGGCCGAGAAATGTAATTTTTATGTTAACTCCCAAACCGCTAGGCAGAAGTCAACCAAACTTCACCCAATAGTGTATTGTATCACAATCTAGTAGTTACATTTGGAAATTTGGTTCTAGGACATTTGGTTTGAGCGCAATCATCAAACTTAGTTAAAAAAAAGTCATTTAAGCCTTTTCACATTGAGATCTACGCGATATGGCCGAGAAATGTAATTTTGATGTTAACTCCCAAACCGCTGCGCAGAAGTCAACCAAACTTCACCCAATAGTGTATTGTATCACAATCTAGTAGTTACATTTGGAAATTTTGTTCTAGGACATTTGGTTTTAGCGCAATCCTCAAACTTAGTTAAAAAAAAGTCATTTAAGCCTTTTCACGGTGAGATCTACGCGATATGGCCGAGAAATGTAATTTTGATGTTAACTCCCAAACCGCTGCGCAGAAGTCAACCAAACTTCACCCAATAGTGTATTGTATCACAATCTAGTAGTTACATTAGGAAATTCTGTTCTAGGACATTTGGTTTGAGCGCAATCATCAAATTTAGTTAAAAAAAAGTCATTAAAGCCTTTTCACAGTGAGATCTAAGCGATATGGCCGAGAAATGTAATTTTGATGTTAACTCCCAAACCGCTGCGCAGAAGTCAACCAAACTTCACCCAATAGTGTATTGTATCACAATCTAGTAGTTACTTTTGGAAATTTGGTTCTAGTACATTTGGTTTGAGCGCAATCATCAAACTTAGTTAAAAAAAGTCATTTAAGCCTTTTCACTGTGAGATCTACGCGATATGGCCGAGAAATGTAATTTTGATGTTAACTCCCAAACCGCTGCGCAGATGTCAACCAAACTTCACCCAATAGTGTATTGTATCACAATCTAGTAGTTACATTTGGAAATTTGGTTCTAGGACATTTGATTTGAGCGCAATCCTCAAACTTAGTTAAAAAAAGTCATTTAAGCCTTTTCATTTTGAGATCTACGCGATATGGCCGAGAAATGTAATTTTTATGTTAACTCCCAAACCGCTAGGCAGAAGTCAACCAAACTTCACCCAATAGTCTATTGTATCACAATCTAGTAGTTACATTTGGAAATTTGGTTCTAGGACATTTGGTTTTAGCGCAATCCTCAAACTTAGTTAAAAAAAAGTCATTTAAGCCTTTTCACGGTGAGATCTACGCGATATGGCCGAGAAATGTAATTTTGATGTTAACTCCCAAACCGCTGCGCAGAAGTCAACCAAACTTCACCCAATAGTGTATTGTATCACAATCTAGTAGTTACATTAGGAAATTCTGTTCTAGGACATTTGGTTTGAGCGCAATCATCAAACTTAGTTAAAAAAAGTCATTTAAGCCTTTTCACAGTGAGATCTACGCGATATGGCCGAGAAATGTAATTTTGATGTTAACTCCCAAACCGCTGCGCAGAAGTCAACCAAACTTCACCCAATAGTGTATTGTATCACAATCTAGTAGTTACATGTGGAAATTTGGTTCTAGGACATTTGATTTGAGCGCAATCCTCAAACTTAGTTAAAAAAAGTTATTTAAGCCTTTTCACAGTGAGATATAGGCGATATGGCCGAGAAATGTAATTTTGATGTTAACTCCCAAACCGCTGCGCAGAAGTCAACCAAACTTCACCCAATAGTGTATTGTATCACAATCTAGTAGTTACATTTGGAAATTTGGTTCTAGGACATTTGGTTTGAGCGCAATCCTCACACTTAGTTAAAAAAAGTCATTTAAGCCTTTTCACAGTGAGATTTACGCGATATGGCCGAGAAATGTAATTTTGATGTTAACTCCCAAAACGCTGCGCAGAAGTCAACCAAACTTCACCCAATAGTGTATTGTATCACAATCTAGTAGTTACATTTGGAAATTTGGTTCTAGGACATTTGGTTTGAGCGCAATCCTCAAACTTAGTTAAAAAAAGTCATTTAAGCATTTTCACATTGAGATCTACGCGATATGGCCGAGAAATGTAATTTTGATGTTAACTCCCAAACCGCTAGGCAGAAGTCAACCAAACTTCACCCAATAGTGTATTGTATCACAATCTAGTAGTTACATTTGGAAATTTGGTTCTAGGACATTTGGTTTGAGCGCAATCCTCACACTTAGTTTAAAAAAGTCATTTAAGCCTTTTCACAGTGAGATTCACGCGATATGGCCGAGAAATGTAATTTTGATGTTAACTCCCAAACCGCTGCGCAGAAGTCAACCAAACTTCACCCAATAGTGTATTGTATCACAATCTAGTAGTTACATTTGGAAATTTGGTTCTAGGACATTTGGTTTGAGCGCAATCCTCAAACTTAGTTAAAAAAAGTCATTTAAGCCTTTTCACATTGAGATCTACGCGATATGGCCGAGAAATGTAATTTTGATGTTAACTCCCAAACCGCTGCGCAGACGTCAACCAAACTTCACCCAATAGTGTATTGTATCACAATCTAGTAGTTACTTTTGGAAATTTGGTTCTAGGACATTTGGTTTGAGCGCAATCATCAAACTTAGTTTAAAAAAGTCATTTAAGCCTTTTCACAGTGAGATCTACGCGATATGGCCGAGAAATGTAATTTTGATGTTAACTCCCAAACCGCTGCGCAGACGTCAACCAAACTTCACCCAATAGTGTATTGTATCACAATCTAGTAGTTACTTTTGGAAATTTGGTTCTAGGACATTTGGTTTGAGCGCAATCATCAAACCTAGTTAAAAAAAGTCATTTAAGCCTTTTCACAGTGAGATCTACGCGATATGGCCGAGAAATGTAATTTTGATGTTAACTCCCAAACCGATGCGCAGAAGTCAACCAAACTTCACCCAATAGTGTATTGTATCACAATCTAGTAGTTACATTTGGAAATTTTGTTCTAGGACATTTAGTTTGAGCGCAATCCTCAAACTTAGTTAAAAAAAAGTCATTTAAGCCTTTTCACAGTGAGATCTACGCGATATGGCCGAGAAATGTAATTTTGATGTTAACTCCCATACCGCTGCGCAGAAGTCAACCAAACTTCACCCAATAGTGTATTGTATCACAATCTAGTAGTTACATTTGGAAATTTGGTTCTAGGACATTTGGTTTGAGCGCAATCATCAAACTTAATTAAAAAAGTCATTTAAGCCTTTTCACAGTGAGATCTATGCGATATGGCAGAGAAATGTAAATTTGATGTTAACTCCCAAACCGCTGCGCAGAAGTCAACCAAACTTCACCCGATAATGTATTGTATCACAATCTAGTAGTTACATTTGGAAATTTGGTTCTAGGACATTTGGTTTGAGCGCAATCCTCAAACTTAGTTAAAAAAAAGTCATTTAAGCCTTTTCACAGTGAGATCTACGCGATATGGCAGAGAAATGTAATTTTGATGTTAACTCCCAAACCGCTGCGCAGAAGTCAACCAAACTTCACCCAATAGTGTATTGTATCACAATCTAGTAGTTACATTTGGAAATTTGGTTCTAGGACATTTGGTTTGAGCGCAATCCTCAAACTTAGTTTAAAAAAGTCATTTAAGCCTTTTCACAGTGAGATCTACGCGATATGGCCGAGAAATGTAATTTTGATGTTAACTCCCAAACCGCTGCGCAGAAGTCAACCAAACTTCACCCAATAGTGTATTGTATCACAATCTAGTAGTTACATTTGGAAATTTGGTTCTAGGACATATGGTTTGAGCGCAATCCTCAAACTTAGTTAAAAAAAAGTCATTTAAGCCTTTTCACAGTGAGATCTACGCGATATGGCAGAGAAATGTAATTTTGATGTTAACTCCCAAACCGCTGCGCAGAAGTCAACCAAACTTCACCCAATAGTTTATTGTATCACAATCTAGTAGTTACATTTGGAAATTTGGTTCTAGGACATTTGGTTTGAGCGCAATCCTCACACTTAGTTAAAAAAAGTCATTTAAGCCTTTTCACAGTGAGATCTACGCGATATGGCCGAGAAATGTAATTTTGATGTTAACTCCCAAACCGCTGCGCAGAAGTCAACCAAACTTCACCCAATAGTGTATTGTATCACAATCTAGTAGTTACATTTGGAATTTTGGTTCTAGGACATTTGGTTTGAGCGCAATCATCAAACTTAGTTAAAAAAAGTCATTTAAGCCTTTTCACATTGAGATCTACGCGATATGGCCGAGAAATGTAATTTTGATGTTAACTCCCAAACCGCTGCGCAGAAGTCAACCAAACTTCACCCAATAGTGTATTGTATCACAATCTAGTAGTTACATTTGGAAATTTTGTTCTAGGACATTTGGTTTGAGCGCAATCCTCAAACTTAGTTAAAAAAGAGTCATTTAAGCCTTTTCACAGTGAGATCTACGCGATATGGCCGAGAAATGTAATTTTGATGTTAACTCCCAAACGGCTGCGCAGAAGTCAACCAAACTTCACCCAATAATGTATTGTATCACAATCTAGTAGTTACATTTAGAAATTTGGTTCTAGGACATTTGGTTTGAGCGCAATCATCAAACTTAGTTAAAAAAAGTCATTTAAGCCTTTTCACAGTGAGATCTACGCGATATGGCCGAGAAAAGTAATTTTGATGTTAACTCCCAAACCGCTGCGCAGAAGTCAACCAAACTTCACCCAATAATGTATTGTATCACAATCTAGTAGTTACATTTGGAAATTTGGTTCTAGGACATTTGATTTGAGCGCAATCATCAAACTTAGTTAAAAAAAAGTCATTAAAGCCTTTTCACAGTGAGATCTAAGCGATATGGCCGAGAAATGTAATTTTGATGTAAACTCCCAAACCGCTGCGCAGAAGTCAACCAAACTTCACCCAATAGTGTATTGTATCACAATCTAGTAGTTACTTTTGGAAATTTGGTTCTAGTACATTTGGTTTGAGCGCAATCATCAAACTTAGTTAAAAAAAAGTCATTTAAGCCTTTTCACTGTGAGATCTACGCGATATGGCCGAGAAATGTAATTTTGATGTTAACTCCCAAACCGCTGCGCAGAAGTCAACCAAACTTCACCCAATAGTGTATTGTATCACAATCTAGTAGTTACATTTGGAAATTTGGTTCTAGGACATTTGATTTGAGCGCAATCCTCAAACTTAGTTAAAAAAAGTCATTTAAGCCTTTTCACATTGAGATCTACGCGATATGGCCGAGAAATGTAATTTTTATGTTAACTCCCAAACCGCTAGGCAGAAGTCAACCAAACTTCACCCAATAGTGTATTGTATCACAATCTAGTAGTTACATTTGGAAATTTGGTTCTAGGACATTTGGTTTTAGCGCAATCCTCAAACTTAGTTAAAAAAAAGTCATTTAAGCCTTTTCACGGTGAGATCTACGCGATATGGCCGAGAAATGTAATTTTGATGTTAACTCCCAAACCGCTGCGCAGAAGTCAACCAAACTTCACCCAATAGTGTATTGTATCACAATCTAGTAGTTACATTAGGAAATTCTGTTCTAGGACATTTGGTTTGAGCGCAATCATCAAATTTAGTTAAAAAAAAGTCATTAAAGCCTTTTCACAGTGATATCTAAGCGATATGGCCGAGAAATGTAATTTTGATGTTAACTCCCAAACCGCTGCGCAGAAGTCAACCAAACTTCACCCAATAGTGTATTGTATCACAATCTAGTAGTTACTTTTGGAAATTTGGTTCTAGTACATTTGGTTTGAGCGCAATCATCAAACTTAGTTAAAAAAAGTCATTTAAGCCTTTTCACTGTGAGATCTACGCGATATGGCCGAGAAATGTAATTTTGATGTTAACTCCCAAACCGCTGCGCAGAAGTCAACCAAACTTCACCCAATAGTGTATTGTATCACAATCTAGTAGTTACATTTGGAAATTTGGTTCTAGGACATTTGGTTTGAGCGCAATCCTCAAACTTAGTTAAAAAAAAGTCATTTAAGCCTTTTCACAGTGAGATCTACGCGATATGGCAGAGAAATGTAATTTTGATGTTAACTCCCAAACCGCTGCGCAGAAGTCAACCAAACTTCACCCAATAGTGTATTGTATCACAATCTAGTAGTTACATTTGGAAATTTGGTTCTAGGACATTTGGTTTGAGCGCAATCCTCAAACTTAGTTTAAAAAAGTCATTTAAGCCTTTTCACAGTGAGATCTACGCGATATGGCAGAGAAATGTAATTTTGATGTTAACTCCCAAACCGCTGCGCAGAAGTCAACCAAACTTCACCCAATAGTGTATTGTATCACAATCTAGTAGTTACATTTGGAAATTTGGTTCTAGGACATATGGTTTGAGCGCAATCCTCAAACTTAGTTAAAAAAAAGTCATTTAAGCCTTTTCACAGTGAGATCTACGCGATATGGCAGAGAAATGTAATTTTGATGTTAACTCCCAAACCGCTGCGCAGAAGTCAACCAAACTTCACCCAATAGTTTATTGTATCACAATCTAGTAGTTACATTTGGAAATTTGGTTCTAGGACATTTGGTTTGAGCGCAATCCTCACACTTAGTTAAAAAAAGTCATTTAAGCCTTTTCACAGTGAGATCTACGCGATATGGCCGAGAAATGTAATTTTGATGTTAACTCCCAAACCGCTGCGCAGAAGTCAACCAAACTTCACCCAATAGTGTATTGTATCACAATCTAGTAGTTACATTTGGAATTTTGGTTCTAGGACATTTGGTTTGAGCGCAATCATCAAACTTAGTTAAAAAAAGTCATTTAAGCCTTTTCACATTGAGATCTACGCGATATGGCCGAGAAATGTAATTTTGATGTTAACTCCCAAACCGCTGCGCAGAAGTCAACCAAACTTCACCCAATAGTGTATTGTATCACAATCTAGTAGTTACATTTGGAAATTTTGTTCTAGGACATTTGGTTTGAGCGCAATCCTCAAACTTAGTTAAAAAAGAGTCATTTAAGCCTTTTCACAGTGAGATCTACGCGATATGGCCGAGAAATGTAATTTTGATGTTAACTCCCAAACGGCTGCGCAGAAGTCAACCAAACTTCACCCAATAATGTATTGTATCACAATCTAGTAGTTACATTTAGAAATTTGGTTCTAGGACATTTGGTTTGAGCGCAATCATCAAACTTAGTTAAAAAAAGTCATTTAAGCCTTTTCACAGTGAGATCTACGCGATATGGCCGAGAAAAGTAATTTTGATGTTAACTCCCAAACCGCTGCGCAGAAGTCAACCAAACTTCACCCAATAATGTATTGTATCACAATCTAGTAGTTACATTTGGAAATTTGGTTCTAGGACATTTGATTTGAGCGCAATCATCAAACTTAGTTAAAAAAAAGTCATTAAAGCCTTTTCACAGTGAGATCTAAGCGATATGGCCGAGAAATGTAATTTTGATGTAAACTCCCAAACCGCTGCGCAGAAGTCAACCAAACTTCACCCAATAGTGTATTGTATCACAATCTAGTAGTTACTTTTGGAAATTTGGTTCTAGTACATTTGGTTTGAGCGCAATCATCAAACTTAGTTAAAAAAAAGTCATTTAAGCCTTTTCACTGTGAGATCTACGCGATATGGCCGAGAAATGTAATTTTGATGTTAACTCCCAAACCGCTGCGCAGAAGTCAACCAAACTTCACCCAATAGTGTATTGTATCACAATCTAGTAGTTACATTTGGAAATTTGGTTCTAGGACATTTGATTTGAGCGCAATCCTCAAACTTAGTTAAAAAAAGTCATTTAAGCCTTTTCACATTGAGATCTACGCGATATGGCCGAGAAATGTAATTTTTATGTTAACTCCCAAACCGCTAGGCAGAAGTCAACCAAACTTTACCCAATAGTGTATTGTATCACAATCTAGTAGTTACATTTGGAAATTTGGTTCTAGGACATTTGGTTTTAGCGCAATCCTCAAACTTAGTTAAAAAAAAGTCATTTAAGCCTTTTCACGGTGAGATCTACGCGATATGGCCGAGAAATGTAATTTTGATGTTAACTCCCAAACCGCTGCGCAGAAGTCAACCAAACTTCACCCAATAGTGTATTGTATCACAATCTAGTAGTTACATTAGGAAATTCTGTTCTAGGACATTTGGTTTGAGCGCAATCATCAAATTTAGTTAAAAAAAAGTCATTAAAGCCTTTTCACAGTGATATCTAAGCGATATGGCCGAGAAATGTAATTTTGATGTTAACTCCCAAACCGCTGCGCAGAAGTCAACCAAACTTCACCCAATAGTGTATTGTATCACAATCTAGTAGTTACTTTTGGAAATTTGGTTCTAGTACATTTGGTTTGAGCGAAATCATCAAACTTAGTTAAAAAAAGTCATTTAAGCCTTTTCACTGTGAGATCTACGCGATATGGCCGAGAAAAGTAATTTTGATGTTAACTCCCAAACCGCTGCGCAGAAGTCAACCAAACTTCACCCAATAGTGTATTGTATCACAATCTAGTAGTTACATTTGGAAATTTGGTTCTAGGACATTTGATTTGAGCGCAATCCTCAAACTTAGTTAAAAAAAGTCATTTAAGCCTTTTCATTTTGAGATCTACGCGATATGGCCGAGAAATGTAATTTTTATGTTAACTCCCAAACCGCTAGGCAGAAGTCAACCAAACTTCACCCAATAGTGTATTGTATCACAATCTAGTAGTTACATTTGGAAATTTGGTTCTAGGACATTTGGTTTTAGCGCAATCCTCAAACTTAGTTAAAAAAAAGTCATTTAAGCCTTTTCACGGTGAGATCTACGCGATATGGCCGAGAAATGTAATCTTGATGTTAACTCTCAAACCGCTGCGCAGAAGTCAACCAAACTTCACCCAATAGTGTATTGTATCACAATCTAGTAGTTACATTAGGAAATTCTGTTCTAGGACATTTGGTTTGAGCGCAATCATCAAACTTAGTTAAAAAAAGTCATTTAAGCCTTTTCACAGTGAGATCTACGCGATATGGCCGAGAAATGTAATTTTGATGTTAACTCCCAAACCGCTGCGCAGAAGTCAACCAAACTTCACCCAATAGTGTATTGTATCACAATCTAGTAGTTACATGTGGAAATTTGGTTCTAGGACATTTGATTTGAGCGCAATCCTCAAACTTAGTTAAAAAAAGTTATTTAAGCCTTTTCACAGTGAGATATAGGCGATATGGCCGAGAAATGTAATTTTGATGTTAACTCCCAAACCGCTGCGCAGAAGTCAACCAAACTTCACCCAATAGTGTATTGTATCACAATCTAGTAGTTACATTTGGAAATTTGGTTCTCGGACATTTGGTTTGAGCGCAATCCTCAAACTTAGTTAAAAAAAGTCATTTAAGCATTTTCACATTGAGATCTACGCGATATGGCCGAGAAATGTAATTTTGATGTTAACTCCCAAACCGCTAGGCAGAAGTCAACCAAACTTCACCCAATAGTGTATTGTATCACAATCTAGTAGTTACATTTGGAAATTTGGTTCTAGGACATTTGGTTTGAGCGCAATCCTCACACTTAGTTTAAAAAAGTCATTTAAGCCTTTTCACAGTGAGATTCACGCGATATGGCCGAGAAATGTAATTTTGATGTTAACTCCCAAACCGCTGCGCAGAAGTCAACCAAACTTCACCCAATAGTGTATTGTATCACAATCTAGTAGTTACATTTGGAAATTTGGTTCTAGGACATTTGGTTTGAGCGCAATCCTCAAACTTAGTTAAAAAAAGTCATTTAAGCCTTTTCACATTGAGATCTACGCGATATGGCCGAGAAATGTAATTTTTATGTTAACTCCCAAACCGCTAGGCAGAAGTCAACCAAACTTCACCCAATAGTGTATTGTATCACAATCTAGTAGTTAAATTTGGAAATTTGGTTCTAGGACATTTGGTTTGAGCGCAATCATCAAACTTAGTTAAAAAAAAGTCATTTAAGCCTTTTCACATTGAGATCTACGCGATATGGCCGAGAAATGTAATTTTGATGTTAACTCCCAAACCGCTGCGCAGAAGTCAACCAAACTTCACCCAATAGTGTATTGTATCACAATCTAGTAGTTACTTTTGGAAATTTGGTTCTAGTACATTTGGTTTGAGCGCAATCACCAAACTTAGTTAAAAAAAAGTCATTTAAGCCTTTTCACTGTGAGATCTACGCGATATGGCCGAGAAATGTAATTTTGATGTTAACTCCCAAACCGCTGCGCAGAAGTCAACCAAACTTCACCCAATAGTGTATTGTATCACAATCTAGTAGTTACATTTGGAAATTTGGTTCTAGGACATTTGATTTGAGCGCAATCCTCAAACTTAGTTAAAAAAAGTCATTTAAGCCTTTTCACATTGAGATCTACGCGATATGGCCGAGAAATGTAATTTTTATGTTAACTCCCAAACCGCTAGGCAGAAGTCAACCAAACTTCACCCAATAGTGTATTGTATCACAATCTAGTAGTTACATTTGGAAATTTTGTTCTAGGACATTTGGTTTGAGCGCAATCATCAAACTTAGTTAAAAAAAAGTCATTTAAGCCTTTTCACATTGAGATCTACGCGATATGGCCGAGAAATGTAATTTTGATGTTAACTCCCAAACCGCTGCGCAGAAGTCAACCAAACTTCACCCAATAGTGTATTGTATCACAATCTAGTAGTTACATTTGGAAATTTTGTTCTAGGACATTTGGTTTTAGCGCAATCCTCAAACTTAGTTAAAAAAAAGTCATTTAAGCCTTTTCACGGTGAGATCTACGCGATATGGCCGAGAAATGTAATTTTGATGTTAACTCCCAAACCGCTGCGCAGAAGTCAACCAAACTTCACCCAATAGTGTATTGTATCACAATCTAGTAGTTACATTAGGAAATTCTGTTCTAGGACATTTGGTTTGAGCGCAATCATCAAATTTAGTTAAAAAAAAGTCATTAAAGCCTTTTCACAGTGAGATCTAAGCGATATGGCCGAGAAATGTAATTTTGATGTTAACTCCCAAACCGCTGCGCAGAAGTCAACCAAACTTCACCCAATAGTGTATTGTATCACAATCTAGTAGTTACTTTTGGAAATTTGGTTCTAGGACATTTGATTTGAGCGCAATCCTCAAACTTAGTTAAAAAAAGTCATTTAAGCCTTTTCATTTTGAGATCTACGCGATATGGCCGAGAAATGTAATTTTTATGTTAACTCCCAAACCGCTAGGCAGAAGTCAACCAAACTTCACCCAATAGTCTATTGTATCACAATCTAGTAGTTACATTTGGAAATTTGGTTCTAGGACATTTGGTTTTAGCGCAATCCTCAAACTTAGTTAAAAAAAAGTCATTTAAGCCTTTTCACGGTGAGATCTACGCGATATGGCCGAGAAATGTAATTTTGATGTTAACTCCCAAACCGCTGCGCAGAAGTCAACCAAACTTCACCCAATAGTGTATTGTATCACAATCTAGTAGTTACATTAGGAAATTCTGTTCTAGGACATTTGGTTTGAGCGCAATCATCAAACTTAGTTAAAAAAAGTCATTTAAGCCTTTTCACAGTGAGATCTACGCGATATGGCCGAGAAATGTAATTTTGATGTTAACTCCCAAACCGCTGCGCAGAAGTCAACCAAACTTCACCCAATAGTGTATTGTATCACAATCTAGTAGTTACATGTGGAAATTTGGTTCTAGGACATTTGATTTGAGCGCAATCCTCAAACTTAGTTAAAAAAAGTTATTTAAGCCTTTTCACAGTGAGATATAGGCGATATGGCCGAGAAATGTAATTTTGATGTTAACTCCCAAACCGCTGCGCAGAAGTCAACCAAACTTCACCCAATAGTGTATTGTATCACAATCTAGTAGTTACATTTGGAAATTTGGTTCTAGGACATTTGGTTTGAGCGCAATCCTCACACTTAGTTAAAAAAAGTCATTTAAGCCTTTTCACAGTGAGATTTACGCGATATGGCCGAGAAATGTAATTTTGATGTTAACTCCCAAAACGCTGCGCAGAAGTCAACCAAACTTCACCCAATAGTGTATTGTATCACAATCTAGTAGTTACATTTGGAAATTTGGTTCTAGGACATTTGGTTTGAGCGCAATCCTCAAACTTAGTTAAAAAAAGTCATTTAAGCATTTTCACATTGAGATCTACGCGATATGGCCGAGAAATGTAATTTTGATGTTAACTCCCAAACCGCTAGGCAGAAGTCAACCAAACTTCACCCAATAGTGTATTGTATCACAATCTAGTAGTTACATTTGGAAATTTGGTTCTAGGACATTTGGTTTGAGCGCAATCCTCACACTTAGTTTAAAAAAGTCATTTAAGCCTTTTCACAGTGAGATTCACGCGATATGGCCGAGAAATGTAATTTTGATGTTAACTCCCAAACCGCTGCGCAGAAGTCAACCAAACTTCACCCAATAGTGTATTGTATCACAATCTAGTAGTTACATTTGGAAATTTGGTTCTAGGACATTTGGTTTGAGCGCAATCCTCAAACTTAGTTAAAAAAAGTCATTTAAGCCTTTTCACATTGAGATCTACGCGATATGGCCGAGAAATGTAATTTTGATGTTAACTCCCAAACCGCTGCGCAGACGTCAACCAAACTTCACCCAATAGTGTATTGTATCACAATCTAGTAGTTACTTTTGGAAATTTGGTTCTAGGACATTTGGTTTGAGCGCAATCATCAAACTTAGTTTAAAAAAGTCATTTAAGCCTTTTCACAGTGAGATCTACGCGATATGGCCGAGAAATGTAATTTTGATGTTAACTCCCAAACCGCTGCGCAGACGTCAACCAAACTTCACCCAATAGTGTATTGTATCACAATCTAGTAGTTACTTTTGGAAATTTGGTTCTAGGACATTTGGTTTGAGCGCAATCATCAAACCTAGTTAAAAAAAGTCATTTAAGCCTTTTCACAGTGAGATCTACGCGATATGGCCGAGAAATGTAATTTTGATGTTAACTCCCAAACCGCTGCGCAGAAGTCAACCAAACTTCACCCAATAGTGTATTGTATCACAATCTAGTAGTTACATTTGGAAATTTTGTTCTAGGACATTTAGTTTGAGCGCAATCCTCAAACTTAGTTAAAAAAAAGTCATTTAAGCCTTTTCACAGTGAGATCTACGCGATATGGCCGAGAAATGTAATTTTGATGTTAACTCCCATACCGCTGCGCAGAAGTCAACCAAACTTCACCCAATAGTGTATTGTATCACAATCTAGTAGTTACATTTGGAAATTTGGTTCTAGGACATTTGGTTTGAGCGCAATCATCAAACTTAATTAAAAAAGTCATTTAAGCCTTTTCACAGTGAGATCAATGCGATATGGCAGAGAAATGTAAATTTGATGTTAACTCCCAAACCGCTGCGCAGAAGTCAACCAAACTTCACCCGATAATGTATTGTATCACAATCTAGTAGTTACATTTGGAAATTTGGTTCTAGGACATTTGGTTTGAGCGCAATCCTCAAACTTAGTTAAAAAAAAAAGTCATTTAAGCCTTTTCACAGTGAGATCTACGCGATATGGCAGAGAAATGTAATTTTGATGTTAACTCCCAAACCGCTGCGCAGAAGTCAACCAAACTTCACCCAATAGTGTATTGTATCACAATCTAGTAGTTACATTTGGAAATTTGGTTCTAGGACATTTGGTTTGAGCGCAATCCTCAAACTTAGTTAAAAAAAAGTCATTTAAGCCTTTTCACAGTGAGATCTACGCGATATGGCAGAGAAATGTAATTTTGATGTTAACTCCCAAACCGCTGCGCAGAAGTCAACCAAACTTCACCCAATAGTGTATTGTATCACAATCTAGTAGTTACATTTGGAAATTTGGTTCTAGGACATTTGGTTTGAGCGCAATCCTCAAACTTAGTTTAAAAAAGTCATTTAAGCCTTTTCACAGTGAGATCTACGCGATATGGCAGAGAAATGTAATTTTGATGTTAACTCCCAAACCGCTGCGCAGAAGTCAACCAAACTTCACCCAATAGTGTATTGTATCACAATCTAGTAGTTACATTTGGAAATTTGGTTCTAGGACATATGGTTTGAGCGCAATCCTCAAACTTAGTTAAAAAAAAGTCATTTAAGCCTTTTCACAGTGAGATCTACGCGATATGGCAGAGAAATGTAATTTTGATGTTAACTCCCAAACCGCTGCGCAGAAGTCAACCAAACTTCACCCAATAGTTTATTGTATCACAATCTAGTAGTTACATTTGGAAATTTGGTTCTAGGACATTTGGTTTGAGCGCAATCCTCACACTTAGTTAAAAAAAGTCATTTAAGCCTTTTCACAGTGAGATCTACGCGATATGGCCGAGAAATGTAATTTTGATGTTAACTCCCAAACCGCTGCGCAGAAGTCAACCAAACTTCACCCAATAGTGTATTGTATCACAATCTAGTAGTTACATTTGGAATTTTGGTTCTAGGACATTTGGTTTGAGCGCAATCATCAAACTTAGTTAAAAAAAGTCATTTAAGCCTTTTCACATTGAGATCTACGCGATATGGCCGAGAAATGTAATTTTGATGTTAACTCCCAAACCGCTGCGCAGAAGTCAACCAAACTTCACCCAATAGTGTATTGTATCACAATCTAGTAGTTACATTTGGAAATTTTGTTCTAGGACATTTGGTTTGAGCGCAATCCTCAAACTTAGTTAAAAAAGAGTCATTTAAGCCTTTTCACAGTGAGATCTACGCGATATGGCCGAGAAATGTAATTTTGATGTTAACTCCCAAACGGCTGCGCAGAAGTCAACCAAACTTCACCCAATAATGTATTGTATCACAATCTAGTAGTTACATTTAGAAATTTGGTTCTAGGACATTTGATTTGAGCGCAATCCTCAAACTTAGTTAAAAAAAGTTATTTAAGCCTTTTCACAGTGAGATATAGGCGATATGGCCGAGAAATGTAATTTTGATGTTAACTCCCAAACCGCTGCGCAGAAGTCAACCAAACTTCACCCAATAGTGTATTGTATCACAATCTAGTAGTTACATTTGGAAATTTGGTTCTCGGACATTTGGTTTGAGCGCAATCCTCAAACTTAGTTAAAAAAAGTCATTTAAGCATTTTCACATTGAGATCTACGCGATATGGCCGAGAAATGTAATTTTGATGTTAACTCCCAAACCGCTAGGCAGAAGTCAACCAAACTTCACCCAATAGTGTATTGTATCACAATCTAGTAGTTACATTTGGAAATTTGGTTCTAGGACATTTGGTTTGAGCGCAATCCTCACACTTAGTTTAAAAAAGTCATTTAAGCCTTTTCACAGTGAGATTCACGCGATATGGCCGAGAAATGTAATTTTGATGTTAACTCCCAAACCGCTGCGCAGAAGTCAACCAAACTTCACCCAATAGTGTATTGTATCACAATCTAGTAGTTACATTTGGAAATTTGGTTCTAGGACATTTGGTTTGAGCGCAATCCTCAAACTTAGTTAAAAAAAGTCATTTAAGCCTTTTCACATTGAGATCTACGCGATATGGCCGAGAAATGTAATTTTGATGTTAACTCCCAAACCGCTGCGCAGACGTCAACCAAACTTCACCCAATAGTGTATTGTATCACAATCTAGTAGTTACTTTTGGAAATTTGGTTCTAGGACATTTGGTTTGAGCGCAATCATCAAACTTAGTTTAAAAAAGTCATTTAAGCCTTTTCACAGTGAGATCTACGCGATATGGCCGAGAAATGTAATTTTGATGTTAACTCCCAAACCGCTGCGCAGACGTCAACCAAACTTCACCCAATAGTGTATTGTATCACAATCTAGTAGTTACTTTTGGAAATTTGGTTCTAGGACATTTGGTTTGAGCGCAATCATCAAACCTAGTTTAAAAAAGTCATTTAAGCCTTTTCACAGTGAGATCTACGCGATATGGCCGAGAAATGTAATTTTGATGTTAACTCCCAAACCGCTGCGCAGAAGTCAACCAAACTTCACCCAATAGTGTATTGTATCACAATCGAGTAGTTACATTTGGAAATTTGGTTCTAGGACATTTGGTTTGAGCGCAATCCTCAAACTTAGTTAAAAAAAGTCATTTAAGCCTTTTCACATTGAGATCTACGCGATATGGCCGAGAAATGTAATTTTGATGTTAACTCCCAAACCGCTGCGCAGACGTCAACCAAACTTCACCCAATAGTGTATTGTATCACAATCTAGTAGTTACTTTTGGAAATTTGGTTCTAGGACATTTGGTTTGAGCGCAATCCTCAAACTTAGTTTAAAAAAGTCATTTAAGCCTTTTCACAGTGAGATCTACGCGATATGGCAGAGAAATGTAATTTTGATGTTAACTCCCAAACCGCTGCGCAGAAGTCAACCAAACTTCACCCAATAGTGTATTGTATCACAATCTAGTAGTTACATTTGGAAATTTGGTTCTAGGACATTTGGTTTGAGCGCAATCATCAAACTTAGTTTAAAAAAGTCATTTAAGCCTTTTCACAGTGAGATCTACGCGATATGGCCGAGAAATGTAATTTTGATGTTAACTCCCAAACCGCTGCGCAGAAGTCAACCAAACTTCACCCAATAGTGTATTGTATCACAATCTAGTAGTTACATGTGGAAATTTGGTTCTAGGACATTTGATTTGAGCGCAATCCTCAAACTTAGTTAAAAAATGTTATTTAAGCCTTTTCACAGTGAGATATAGGCGATATGGCCGAGAAATGTAATTTTGATGTTAACTCCCAAACCGCTGCGCAGAAGTCAACCAAACTTCACCCAATAGTGTATTGTATCACAATCTAGTAGTTACATTTGGAAATTTGGTTCTAGGACATTTGGTTTGAGCGCAATCCTCACACTTAGTTAAAAAAAGTCATTTAAGCCTTTTCACAGTGAGATTTACGCGATATGGCCGAGAAATGTAATTTTGATGTTAACTCCCAAACCGCTGCGCAGAAGTCAACCAAACTTCACCCAATAGTGTATTGTATCACAATCTAGTAGTTACATTTGGAAATTTGGTTCTAGGACATTTGGTTTGAGCGCAATCCTCAAACTTAGTTAAAAAAAGTCATTTAAGCCTTTTCACATTGAGATCTATGCGATATGGCCGAGAAATGTAATTTTGATGTTAACTCCCAAACCGCTAGGCAGAAGTCAACCAAACTTCACCCAATAGTGTATTGTATCACAATCTAGTAGTTACATTTGGAAATTTGGTTCTAGGACATTTGGTTTGAGCGCAATCCTCACACTTAGTTAAAAAAAGTCATTTAAGCCTTTTCACAGTGAGATTTACGCGATATGGCCGAGAAATGTAATTTTGATGTTAACTCCCAAACCGCTGCGCAGAAGTCAACCAAACTTCACCCAATAGTGTATTGTATCACAATCTAGTAGTTACATTTGGAAATTTGGTTCTAGGACATTTGGTTTGAGCGCAATCCTCAAACTTAGTTAAAAAAAGTCATTTAAGCCTTTTCACATTGAGATCTACGCGATATGGCCGAGAAATGTAATTTTGATGTTAACTCCCAAACCGCTAGGCAGAAGTCAACCAAACTTCACCCAATAGTGTATTGTATCACAATCTAGTAGTTACATTTGGAAATTTGGTTCTAGGACATTTGGTTTGAGCGCAATCCTCACACTTAGTTTAAAAAAGTCATTTAAGCCTTTTCACAGTGAGATTCACGCGATATGGCCGAGAAATGTAATTTTGATGTTAATTCCCAAACCGCTGCGCAGAAGTCAACCAAACTTCACCCAATAGTGTATTGTATCACAATCTAGTAGTTACATTTGGAAATTTGGTTCTAGGACATTTGGTTTGAGCGCAATCCTCAAACTTAGTTAAAAAAAGTCATTTAAGCCTTTTCACATTGAGATCTACGCGATATGGCCGAGAAATGTAATTTTGATGTTAACTCCCAAACCGCTAGGCAGAAGTCAACCAAACTTCACCCAATAGTGTATTGTATCACAATCTAGTAGTTACATTTGGAAATTTGGTTCTAGGACATTTGGTTTTAGCGCAATCCTCAAACTTAGTTAAAAAAAAGTCATTTAAGCCTTTTCACGGTGAGATCTACGCGATATGGCCGAGAAATGTAATTTTGATGTTAACTCCCAAATCGCTGCGCAGAAGTCAACCAAACTTCACCCAATAGTGTATTGTATCACAATCTAGTAGTTACATTTGGAAATTTGGTTCTAGGACATTTGGTTTGAGCGCAATCCTCAAACTTAGTTAAAAAAAGTCATTTAAGCCTTTTCACATTGAGATCTACGCGATATGGCCGAGAAATGTAATTTTGATGTTAACTCCCAAACCGCTGCGCAGACGTCAACCAAACTTCACCCAATAGTGTATTGTATCACAATCTAGTAGTTACATTTGGAAATTTGGTTCTAGGACATTTGGTTTGAGCGCAATCCTCACACTTAGTTAAAAAAAGTCATTTAAGCCTTTTCACAGTGAGATTTACGCGATATGGCCGAGAAATGTAATTTTGATGTTAACTCCCAAACCGCTGCGCAGAAGTCAACCAAACTTCACCCAATAGTGTATTGTATCACAATCTAGTAGTTACATTTGAAAATTTGGTTCTAGGACATTTGGTTTGAGCGCAATCCTCAAACTTAGTTAAAAAAAGTCATTTAAGCATTTTCACATTGAGATCTACGCGATATGGCCGAGAAATGTAATTTTGATGTTAACTCCCAAACCGCTAGGCAGAAGTCAACCAAACTTCACCCAATAGTGTATTGTATCACAATCTAGTAGTTACATTTGGAAATTTGGTTCTAGGACATTTGGTTTAGCGCAATCCTCACACTTAGTTTAAAAAAGTCATTTAAGCCTTTTCACAGTGAGATTCACGCGATATGGCCGAGAAATGTAATTTTGATGTTAACTCCCAAACCGCTGCGCAGAAGTCAACCAAACTTCACCCAATAGTGTATTGTATCACAATCTAGTAGTTACATTTGGAAATTTGGTTCTAGGACATTTGGTTTGAGCGCAATCCTCAAACTTAGTTAAAAAAAGTCATTTAAGCCTTTTCACATTGAGATCTACGCGATATGGCCGAGAAATGTAATTTTGATGTTAACTCCCAAACCGCTGCGCAGACGTCAACCAAACTTCACCCAATAGTGTATTGTATCACAATCTAGTAGTTACTTTTGGAAATTTGGTTCTAGGACACTTGGTTTGAGCGCAATCATCAAACTTAGTTTAAAAAAGTCATTTAAGCCTTTTCACAGTGAGATCTACGCGATATGGCCGAGAAATGTAATTTTGATGTTAACTCCCAAACCGCTGCGCAGACGTCAACCAAACTTCACCCAATAGTGTATTGTATCACAATCTAGTAGTTACTTTTGGAAATTTGGTTCTAGGACATTTGGTTTGAGCGCAATCATCAAACCTAGTTAAAAAAAGTCATTTAAGCCTTTTCACAGTGAGATCTACGCGATATGGCCGAGAAATGTAATTTTGATGTTAACTCCCAAACCGCTGCGCAGAAGTCAACCAAACTTCACCCAATAGTGTATTGTATCACAATCTAGTAGTTACATTTGGAAATTTGGTTCTAGGACATTTGGTTTGAGCGCAATCCTCAAACTTAGTTAAAAAAAGTCATTTAAGCATTTTCACATTGAGATCTACGCGATATGGCCGAGAAATGTAATTTTGATGTTAACTCCCAAACCGCTAGGCAGAAGTCAACCAAACTTCACCCAATAGTGTATTGTATCACAATCTAGTAGTTACATTTGGAAATTTGGTTCTAGGACATTTGGTTTGAGCGCAATCCTCAAACTTAGTTAAAAAAAGTCATTTAAGCCTTTTCACAGTGAGATTCACGCGATATGGCCGAGAAATGTAATTTTGATGTTAACTCCCAAACCGCTGCGCAGAAGTCAACCAAACTTCACCCAATAGTGTATTGTATCACAATCTAGTAGTTACATTTGGAAATTTGGTTCTAGGACATTTGGTTTGAGCGCAATCCTCAAACTTAGTTAAAAAAAGTCATTTAAGCCTTTTCACATTGAGATCTACGCGATATGGCCGAGAAATGTAATTTTGATGTTAACTCCCAAACCGCTGCGCAGAAGTCAACCAAACTTCACCCAATAGTGTATTGTATCACAATCTAGTAGTTACTTTTGGAAATTTGGTTCTAGGACATTTGGTTTGAGCGCAATCATCAAACTTAGTTTAAAAAAGTCATTTAAGCCTTTTCACAGTGAGATCTACGCGATATGGCCGAGAAATGTAATTTTGATGTTAACTCCCAAACCGCTGCGCAGACGTCAACCAAACTTCACCCAATAGTGTATTGTATCACAATCTAGTAGTTACATTTGGAAATTTGGTTCTAGGACATTTGGTTTGAGCGCAATCATCAAACCTAGTTAAAAAAAGTCATTTAAGCCTTTTCACAGTGAGATCTACGCGATATGGCCGAGAAATGTAATTTTGATGTTAACTCCCAAACCGCTGCGCAGAAGTCAACCAAACTTCACCCAATAGTGTATTGTATCACAATCTAGTAGTTACATTTGGAAATTTGGTTCTAGGACATTTGGTTTGAGCGCAATCCTCAAACTTAGTTAAAAAAAAGTCATTTAAGCCTTTTCACAGTGAGATCTACGCGATATGGCCGAGAAATGTAATTTTGATGTTAACTCCCATACCGCTGCGCAGAAGTCAACCAAACTTCACCCAATAGTGTATTGTATCACAATCTAGTAGTCACATTTGGAAATTTGGTTCTAGGACATTTGGTTTGAGCGCAATCATCAAACTTAATTAAAAAAGTCATTTAAGCCTTTTCACAGTGAGATCTATGCGATATGGCAGAGAAATGTAAATTTGATGTTAACTCCCAAACCGCTGCGCAGAAGTCAACCAAACTTCACCCGATAATGTATTGTATCACAATCTAGTAGTTACATTTGGAAATTTGGTTCTAGGACATTTGGTTTGAGCGCAATCCTCAAACTTAGTTAAAAAAAAAAGTCATTTAAGCCTTTTCACAGTGAGATCTACGCGATATGGCAGAGAAATGTAATTTTGATGTTAACTCCCAAACCGCTGCGCAGAAGTCAACCAAACTTCACCCAATAGTGTATTGTATCACAATCTAGTAGTTACATTTGGAAATTTGGTTCTAGGACATTTGGTTTGAGCGCAATCCTCAAACTTAGTTAAAAAAAAGTCATTTAAGCCTTTTCACAGTGAGATCTACGCGATATGGCAGAGAAATGTAATTTTGATGTTAACTCCCAAACCGCTGCGCAGAAGTCAACCAAACTTCACCCAATAGTGTATTGTATCACAATCTAGTAGTTACATTTGAAAATTTGGTTCTAGGACATTTGGTTTGAGCGCAATCATCAAACTTAGTTTAAAAAAGTCATTTAAGCCTTTTCACAGTGAGATCTACGCGATATGGCCGAGAAATGTAATTTTGATGTTAACTCCCAAACCGCTGCGCAGAAGTCAACCAAACTTCACCCAATAGTGTATTGTATCACAATCTAGTAGTTACATGTGGAAATTTGGTTCTAGGACATTTGATTTGAGCGCAATCCTCAAACTTAGTTAAAAAATGTTATTTAAGCCTTTTCACAGTGAGATATAGGCGATATGGCCGAGAAATGTAATTTTGATGTTAACTCCCAAACCGCTGCGCAGAAGTCAACCAAACTTCACCCAATAGTGTATTGTATCACAATCTAGTAGTTACATTTGGAAATTTGGTTCTAGGACATTTGGTTTGAGCGCAATCCTCACACTTAGTTAAAAAAAGTCATTTAAGCCTTTTCACAGTGAGATTTACGCGATATGGCCGAGAAATGTAATTTTGATGTTAACTCCCAAACCGCTGCGCAGAAGTCAACCAAACTTCACCCAATAGTGTATTGTATCACAATCTAGTAGTTACATTTGGAAATTTGGTTCTAGGACATTTGGTTTGAGCGCAATCCTCAAACTTAGTTAAAAAAAGTCATTTAAGCCTTTTCACATTGAGATCTATGCGATATGGCCGAGAAATGTAATTTTGATGTTAACTCCCAAACCGCTAGGCAGAAGTCAACCAAACTTCACCCAATAGTGTATTGTATCACAATCTAGTAGTTACATTTGGAAATTTGGTTCTAGGACATTTGGTTTGAGCGCAATCCTCACACTTAGTTAAAAAAAGTCATTTAAGCCTTTTCACAGTGAGATTTACGCGATATGGCCGAGAAATGTAATTTTGATGTTAACTCCCAAACCGCTGCGCAGAAGTCAACCAAACTTCACCCAATAGTGTATTGTATCACAATCTAGTAGTTACATTTGGAAATTTGGTTCTAGGACATTTGGTTTGAGCGCAATCCTCAAACTTAGTTAAAAAAAGTCATTTAAGCCTTTTCACATTGAGATCTACGCGATATGGCCGAGAAATGTAATTTTGATGTTAACTCCCAAACCGCTAGGCAGAAGTCAACCAAACTTCACCCAATAGTGTATTGTATCACAATCTAGTAGTTACATTTGGAAATTTGGTTCTAGGACATTTGGTTTGAGCGCAATCCTCACACTTAGTTTAAAAAAGTCATTTAAGCCTTTTCACAGTGAGATTCACGCGATATGGCCGAGAAATGTAATTTTGATGTTAATTCCCAAACCGCTGCGCAGAAGTCAACCAAACTTCACCCAATACTGTATTGTATCACAATCTAGTAGTTACATTTGGAAATTTGGTTCTAGGACATTTGGTTTGAGCGCAATCCTCAAACTTAGTTAAAAAAAGTCATTTAAGCCTTTTCACATTGAGATCTACGCGATATGGCCGAGAAATGTAATTTTGATGTTAACTCCCAAACCGCTAGGCAGAAGTCAACCAAACTTCACCCAATAGTGTATTGTATCACAATCTAGTAGTTACATTTGGAAATTTGGTTCTAGGACATTTGGTTTTAGCGCAATCCTCAAACTTAGTTAAAAAAAAGTCATTTAAGCCTTTTCACGGTGAGATCTACGCGATATGGCCGAGAAATGTAATTTTGATGTTAACTCCCAAACCGCTGCGCAGAAGTCAACCAAACTTCACCCAATAGTGTATTGTATCACAATCTAGTAGTTACATTTGGAAATTTTGTTCTAGGACATTTGGTTTGAGCGCAATCCTCAAACTTAGTTAAAAAAGAGTCATTTAAGCCTTTTCACAGTGAGATCTACGCGATATGGCCGAGAAATGTAATTTTGATGTTAACTCCCAAACTGCTGCGCAGAAGTCAACTAAACTTCACCCAATAGTGTATTGTATCACAATCTAGTAGTTACATGTGGAAATTTGGTTCTAGGACATTTGATTTGAGCGCAATCCTCAAACATAGTTAAAACAAAGTCATTTTGATTTGAGCGCAATCCTCAAACATAGTTAAAAAAAAAGTCATTTAAGCCTTTTCACAGTGAGATCTAGGCGATATGGCCGAGAAATGTAATTTTGATGTTAACTCCCAAACCGCTGCGCAGAAGTCAACCAAACTTCACCCAATAGTGTATTGTATCACAACCTAGTAGTTACATTTGGAAATTTGGTTCTAGGACATTTGGTTTGAGCGCAATCATCAAACTTAGTTAAAAAAAGTCATTTAAGCCTTTTCACAGTGAGATCTACACGATATGGCCGAGAAATGTAATTTTGATGTTAACTCCCAAACGGCTGCGCAGAAGTCAACCAAACTTCACCCAATAATGTATTGTATCACAATCTAGTAGTTACATTTAGAAATTTGGTTCTAGGACATTTGGTTTGAGCGCAATCATCAAACTTAGTTTAAAAAAGTCATTTAAGCCTTTTCACAGTGAGATCTACGCGATATGGCCGAGAAATGTAATTTTGATGTTAACTCCCAAACCGCTGCGCAGACGTCAACCAAACTTCACCCAATAGTGTATTGTATCACAATCTAGTAGTTACTTTTGGAAATTTGGTTCTAGGACATTTGGTTTGAGCGCAATCATCAAACTTAGTTTAAAAAAGTCATTTAAGCCTTTTCACAGTGAGATCTACGCGATATGGCCGAGAAATGTAATTTTGATGTTAACTCCCATACCGCTGCGCAGAAGTCAACCAAACTTCACCCAATAGTGTATTGTATCACAATCTAGTAGTTACATTTGGAAATTTGGTTCTAGGATATTTGGTTTGAGCGCAATCATCAAACTTAATTAAAAAAGTCATTTAAGCCTTTTCACAGTGAGATCTATGCGATATGGCAGAGAAATGTAAATTTGATGTTAACTCCCAAACCGCTGTGCAGAAGTCAACCAAACTTCACCCGATAATGTATTGTATCACAATCTAGTAGTTACATTTGGAAATTTGGTTCTAGGACATTTGGTTTGAGCGCAATCCTCAAACTTAGTTAAAAAAAAAAGTCATTTAAGCCTTTTCACAGTGAGATCTACGCGATATGGCCGAGAAATGTAATTTTGATGTTAACTCCCAAACCGCTGCGCAGAAGTCAACCAAACTTCACCCAATAGTGTATTGTATCACAATCTAGTAGTTACATTTGGAAATTTGGTTCTAGGACATTTGGTTTGAGCGCAATCCTCAAACTTAGTTAAAAAAAAAGTCATTTAAGCCTTTTCACAGTGAGATCTAGGCGATATGGCCGAGAAATGTAATTTTGATGTTAACTCCCAAACCGCTGCGCAGAAGTCAACCAAACTTCACCCAATAGTGTATTGTATCACAACCTAGTAGTTACATTTGGAAATTTGGTTCTAGGACATTTGGTTTGAGCGCAATCATCAAACTTAGTTAAAAAAAGTCATTTAAGCCTTTTCACAGTGAGATCTACACGATATGGCCGAGAAATGTAATTTTGATGTTAACTCCCAAACGGCTGCGCAGAAGTCAACCAAACTTCACCCAATAATGTATTGTATCACAATCTAGTAGTTACATTTAGAAATTTGGTTCTAGGACATTTGGTTTGAGCGCAATCATCAAACTTAGTTTAAAAAAGTCATTTAAGCCTTTTCACAGTGAGATCTACGCGATATGGCCGAGAAATGTAATTTTGATGTTAACTCCCAAACCGCTGCGCAGACGTCAACCAAACTTCACCCAATAGTGTATTGTATCACAATCTAGTAGTTACTTTTGGAAATTTGGTTCTAGGACATTTGGTTTGAGCGCAATCATCAAACTTAGTTTAAAAAAGTCATTTAAGCCTTTTCACAGTGAGATCTACGCGATATGGCCGAGAAATGTAATTTTGATGTTAACTCCCATACCGCTGCGCAGAAGTCAACCAAACTTCACCCAATAGTGTATTGTATCACAATCTAGTAGTTACATTTGGAAATTTGGTTCTAGGATATTTGGTTTGAGCGCAATCATCAAACTTAATTAAAAAAGTCATTTAAGCCTTTTCACAGTGAGATCTATGCGATATGGCAGAGAAATGTAAATTTGATGTTAACTCCCAAACCGCTGTGCAGAAGTCAACCAAACTTCACCCGATAATGTATTGTATCACAATCTAGTAGTTACATTTGGAAATTTGGTTCTAGGACATTTGGTTTGAGCGCAATCCTCAAACTTAGTTAAAAAAAAAAGTCATTTAAGCCTTTTCACAGTGAGATCTACGCGATATGGCCGAGAAATGTAATTTTGATGTTAACTCCCAAACCGCTGCGCAGAAGTCAACCAAACTTCACCCAATAGTGTATTGTATCACAATCTAGTAGTTACATTTGGAAATTTGGTTCTAGGACATTTGGTTTGAGCGCAATCCTCAAACTTAGTTAAAAAAAAAGTCATTTAAGCCTTTTCACAGTGAGATCTACGCGATATGGCCGAAAAATGTAATTTTGATGTTAACTCCCAAACCGCTGCGCAGAAGTCAACCAAACTTCACCCAATAGTGTATTGTATCACAATCTAGTAGTTACATTTGGAAATTTGGTTCTAGGACATTAAGTTTGAGCGCAATCCTCAAACTTAGTTAAAAAAAAGTCATTTAAGCCTTTTCACAGTGAGATCTACGCGATATGGCCGAGAAATGTAATTTTGATGTTAACTCCCATACCGCTGCGCAGAAGTCAACCAAACTTCACCCAATAGTGTATTGTATCACAATCTAGTAGTTACTTTTGGAAATTTGGTTCTAGGACATTTGGTTTGAGCGCAATCATCAAACTTAGTTTAAAAAAGTCATTTAAGCCTTTTCACAGTGAGATCTACGCGATATGGCCGAGAAATGTAATTTTGATGTTAACTCCCAAACCGCTGCGCAGACGTCAACCAAACTTCACCCAATAGTGTATTGTATCACAATCTAGTAGTTACTTTTGGAAATTTGGTTCTAGGACATTTGGTTTGAGCGCAATCATCAAACCTAGTTAAAAAAAGTCATTTAAGCCTTTTCACAGTGAGATCTACGCGATATGGCCGAGAAATGTAATTTTGATGTTAACTCCCAAACCGCTGCGCAGAAGTCAACCAAACTTCACCCAATAGTGTATTGTATCACAATCTAGTAGTTACATTTGGAAATTTGGTTCTAGGACATTTGGTTTGAGCGCAATCCTCAAACTTAGTTAAAAAAAAGTCATTTAAGCCTTTTCACAGTGAGATCTACGCGATATGGCCGAAAAATGTAATTTTGATGTTAACTCCCAAACCGCTGCGCAGAAGTCAACCAAACTTCACCCAATAGTGTATTGTATCACAATCTAGTAGTTACATTTGGAAATTTGGTTCTAGGACATTTAGTTTGAGCGCAATCCTCAAACTTAGTTAAAAAAAAGTCATTTAAGCCTTTTCACAGTGAGATCTACGCGATATGGCCGAGAAATGTAATTTTGATGTTAACTCCCATACCGCTGCGCAGAAGTCAACCAAACTTCACCCAATAGTGTATTGTATCACAATCTAGTAGTTACTTTTGGAAATTTGGTTCTAGGACATTTGGTTTGAGCGCAATCATCAAACTTAGTTTAAAAAAGTCATTTAAGCCTTTTCACAGTGAGATCTACGCGATATGGCCGAGAAATGTAATTTTGATGTTAACTCCCAAACCGCTGCGCAGACGTCAACCAAACTTCACCCAATAGTGTATTGTATCACAATCTAGTAGTTACTTTTGGAAATTTGGTTCTAGGACATTTGGTTTGAGCGCAATCATCAAACCTAGTTAAAAAAAGTCATTTAAGCCTTTTCACAGTGAGATCTACGCGATATGGCCGAGAAATGTAATTTTGATGTTAACTCCCAAACCGCTGCGCAGAAGTCAACCAAACTTCACCCAATAGTGTATTGTATCACAATCTAGTAGTTACATTTGGAAATTTGGTTCTAGGACATTTGGTTTGAGCGCAATCCTCAAACTTAGTTAAAAAAAAAGTCATTTAAGCCTTTTCACAGTGAGATCTACGCGATATGGCAGAGAAATGTAATTTTGATGTTAACTCCCAAACCGCTGCGCAGAAGTCAACCAAACTTCACCCAATAGTGTATTGTATCACAATCTAGTAGTTACATTTGGAAATTTGGTTCTAGGACATTTGGTTTGAGCGCAATCCTCAAACTTAGTTAAAAAAAAGTCATTTAAGCCTTTTCACAGTGAGATCTACGCGATATGGCAGAGAAATGTAATTTTGATGTTAACTCCCAAACCGCTGCGCAGAAGTCAACCAAACTTCACCCAATAGTGTATTGTATCACAATCTAGTAGTTACATTTGGAAATTTGGTTCTAGGACATTACGTTTGAGCGCAATCATCAAACTTAGTTTAAAAAAGTCATTTAAGCCTTTTCACAGTGAGATCTACGCGATATGGCCGAGAAATGTAATTTTGATGTTAACTCCCAAACCGCTGCGCAGACGTCAACCAAACTTCACCCAATAGTGTATTGTATCACAATCTAGTAGTTACTTTTGGAAATTTGGTTCTAGGACATTTGGTTTGAGCGCAATCATCAAACCTAGTTAAAAAAAGTCATTTAAGCCTTTTCACAGTGAGATCTACGCGATATGGCCGAGAAATGTAATTTTGATGTTAACTCCCAAACCGCTGCGCAGAAGTCAACCAAACTTCACCCAATAGTGTATTGTATCACAACCTAGTAGTTACATTTGGAAATTTGGTTCTAGGACATTTGGTTTGAGCGCAATCATCAAACTTAGTTAAAAAAAGTCATTTAAGCCTTTTCACAGTGAGATCTACGCGATATGGCCGAGAAATGTAATTTTGATGTTAACTCCCAAACCGCTGCGCAGAAGTCAACCAAACTTCACCCAATAGTGTATTGTGTCACAATCTAGTAGTTACATTTGGAAATTTGGTTCTAGGACATTTGGTTTGAGCGCAATCATCAAACTTAGTTAAAAAAAAGTCATTAAAGCCTTTTCACAGTGAGATCTAAGCGATATGGCCGAGAAATGTAATTTTGATGTTAACTCCCAAACCGCTGCGCAGAAGTCAACCAAACTTCACCCAATAGTGTATTGTATCACAATCTAGTAGTTACTTTTGGAAATTTGGTTCTAGTACATTTGGTTTGAGCGCAATCATCAAACTTAGTTAAAAAAAGTCATTTAAGCCTTTTCACTGTGAGATCTACGCGATATGGCCGAGAAATGTAATTTTGATGTTAACTCCCAAACCGCTGCGCAGAAGTCAACCAAACTTCACCCAATAGTGTATTGTATCACAATCTAGTAGTTACATTTGGAAATTTGGTTCTAGGACATTTGATTTGAGCGCAATCCTCAAACTTAGTTAAAAAAAGTCATTTAAGCCTTTTCACATTGAGATCTACGCGATATGGGCGAGAAATGTAATTTTTATGTTAACTCCCAAACCGCTAGGCAGAAGTCAACCAAACTTCACCCAATAGTGTATTGTATCACAATCTAGTAGTTACATTTGGAAATTTGGTTCTAGGACATTTGGTTTGAGCGCAATCCTCACACTTAGTTTAAAAAAGTCATTTAAGCCTTTTCACAGTGAGATTCACGCGATATGGCCGAGAAATGTAATTTTGATGTTAATTCCCAAACCGCTGCGCAGAAGTCAACCAAACTTCACCCAATAGTGTATTGTATCACAATCTAGTAGTTACATTTGGAAATTTGGTTCTAGGACATTTGGTTTGAGCGCAATCCTCAAACTTAGTTAAAAAAAGTCATTTAAGCCTTTTCACATTGAGATCTACGCGATATGGCCGAGAAATGTAATTTTGATGTTAACTCCCAAACCGCTAGGCAGAAGTCAACCAAACTTCACCCAATAGTGTATTGTATCACAATCTAGTAGATACATTTGGAAATTTGGTTCTAGGACATTTGGTTTTAGCGCAATCCTCAAACTTAGTTAAAAAAAAGTCATTTAAGCCTTTTCACGGTGAGATCTACGCGATATGGCCGAGAAATGTAATTTTGATGTTAACTCCCAAACCGCTGCGCAGAAGTCAACCAAACTTCACCCAATAGTGTATTGTATCACAATCTAGTAGTTACATTTGGAAATTTGGTTCTAGGACATTTGGTTTGAGCGCAATCCTCAAACTTAGTTAAAAAAAGTCATTTAAGCCTTTTCACATTGAGATCTACGCGATATGGCCGAGAAATGTAATTTTGATGTTAACTCCCAAACCGCTGCGCAGACGTCAACCAAACTTCACCCAATAGTGTATTGTATCACAATCTAGTAGTTACATTTGGAAATTTGGTTCTAGGACATTTGGTTTGAGCGCAATCCTCACACTTAGTTAAAAAAAGTCATTTAAGCCTTTTCACAGTGAGATTTACGCGATATGGCCGAGAAATGTAATTTTGATGTTAACTCCCAAAACGCTGCGCAGAAGTCAACCAAACTTCACCCAATAGTGTATTGTATCACAATCTAGTAGTTACATTTGGAAATTTGGTTCTAGGACATTTGGTTTGAGCGCAATCCTCAAACTTAGTTAAAAAAAGTCATTTAAGCATTTTCACATTGAGATCTACGCGATATGGCCGAGAAATGTAATTTTGATGTTAACTCCCAAACCGCTAGGCAGAAGTCAACCAAACTTCACCCAATAGTGTATTGTATCACAATCTAGTAGTTACATTTGGAAATTTGGTTCTAGGACATTTGGTTTGAGCGCAATCCTCACACTTAGTTTAAAAAAGTCATTTAAGCCTTTTCACAGTGAGATTCACGCGATATGGCCGAGAAATGTAATTTTGATGTTAACTCCCAAACCGCTGCGCAGAAGTCAACCAAACTTCACCCAATAGTGTATTGTATCACAATCTAGTAGTTACATTTGGAAATTTGGTTCTAGGACATTTGGTTTGAGCGCAATCCTCAAACTTAGTTAAAAAAAGTCATTTAAGCCTTTTCACATTGAGATCTACGCGATATGGCCGAGAAATGTAATTTTGATGTTAACTCCCAAACCGCTGCGCAGACGTCAACCAAACTTCACCCAATAGTGTATTGTATCACAATCTAGTAGTTACTTTTGGAAATTTGGTTCTAGGACACTTGGTTTGAGCGCAATCATCAAACTTAGTTTAAAAAAGTCATTTAAGCCTTTTCACAGTGAGATCTACGCGATATGGCCGAGAAATGTAATTTTGATGTTAACTCCCAAACCGCTGCGCAGACGTCAACCAAACTTCACCCAATAGTGTATTGTATCACAATCTAGTAGTTACTTTTGGAAATTTGGTTCTAGGACATTTGGTTTGAGCGCAATCATCAAACCTAGTTAAAAAAAGTCATTTAAGCCTTTTCACAGTGAGATCTACGCGATATGGCCGAGAAATGTAATTTTGATGTTAACTCCCAAACCGCTGCGCAGAAGTCAACCAAACTTCACCCAATAGTGTATTGTATCACAATCTAGTAGTTACATTTGGAAATTTGGTTCTAGGACATTTGGTTTGAGCGCAATCCTCAAACTTAGTTAAAAAAAGTCATTTAAGCATTTTCACATTGAGATCTACGCGATATGGCCGAGAAATGTAATTTTGATGTTAACTCCCAAACCGCTAGGCAGAAGTCAACCAAACTTCACCCAATAGTGTATTGTATCACAATCTAGTAGTTACATTTGGAAATTTGGTTCTAGGACATTTGGTTTGAGCGCAATCCTCACACTTAGTTTAAAAAAGTCATTTAAGCCTTTTCACAGTGAGATTCACGCGATATGGCCGAGAAATGTAATTTTGATGTTAACTCCCAAACCGCTGCGCAGAAGTCAACCAAACTTCACCCAATAGTGTATTGTATCACAATCTAGTAGTTACATTTGGAAATTTGGTTCTAGGACATTTGGTTTGAGCGCAATCCTCAAACTTAGTTAAAAAAAGTCATTTAAGCCTTTTCACATTGAGATCTACGCGATATGGCCGAGAAATGTAATTTTGATGTTAACTCCCAAACCGCTGCGCAGACGTCAACCAAACTTCACCCAATAGTGTATTGTATCACAATCTAGTAGTTACTTTTGGAAATTTGGTTCTAGGAAATTTGGTTTGAGCGCAATCATCAAACTTAGTTTAAAAAAGTCATTTAAGCCTTTTCACAGTGAGATCTACGCGATATGGCCGAGAAATGTAATTTTGATGTTAACTCCCAAACCGCTGCGCAGACGTCAACCAAACTTCACCCAATAGTGTATTGTATCACAATCTAGTAGTTACTTTTGGAAATTTGGTTCTAGGACATTTGGTTTGAGCGCAATCATCAAACCTAGTTAAAAAAAGTCATTTAAGCCTTTTCACAGTGAGATCTACGCGATATGGCCGAGAAATGTAATTTTGATGTTAACTCCCAAACCGCTGCGCAGAAGTCAACCAAACTTCACCCAATAGTGTATTGTATCACAATCTAGTAGTTACATTTGGAAATTTGGTTCTAGGACATTTAGTTTGAGCGCAATCCTCAAACTTAGTTAAAAAAAAGTCATTTAAGCCTTTTCACAGTGAGATCTACGCGATATGGCCGAGAAATGTAATTTTGATGTTAACTCCCATACCGCTGCGCAGAAGTCAACCAAACTTCACCCAATAGTGTATTGTATCACAATCTAGTAGTTACATTTGGAAATTTGGTTCTAGGACATTTGGTTTGAGCGCAATCATCAAACTTAATTAAAAAAGTCATTTAAGCCTTTTCACAGTGAGATCTATGCGATATGGCAGAGAAATGTAAATTTGATGTTAACTCCCAAACCGCTGCGCAGAAGTCAACCAAACTTCACCCGATAATGTATTGTATCACAATCTAGTAGTTACATTTGGAAATTTGGTTCTAGGACATTTGGTTTGAGCGCAATCCTCAAACTTAGTTAAAAAAAAAAGTCATTTAAGCCTTTTCACAGTGAGATCTACACGATATGGCAGAGAAATGTAATTTTGATGTTAACTCCCAAACCGCTGCGCAGAAGTCAACCAAACTTCACCCAATAGTGTATTGTATCACAATCTAGTAGTTACATTTGGAAATTTGGTTCTAGGACATTTGGTTTGAGCGCAATCCTCAAACTTAGTTAAAAAAAAGTCATTTAAGCCTTTTCACAGTGAGATCTACGCGATATGGCAGAGAAATGTAATTTTGATGTTAACTCCCAAACCGCTGCGCAGAAGTCAACCAAACTTCACCCAATAGTGTATTGTATCACAATCTAGTAGTTACATTTGAAAATTTGGTTCTAGGACATTTGGTTTGAGCGCAATCATCAAACTTAGTTTAAAAAAGTCATTTAAGCCTTTTCACAGTGAGATCTACGCGATATGGCCGAGAAATGTAATTTTGATGTTAACTCCCAAACCGCTGCGCAGAAGTCAACCAAACTTCACCCAATAGTGTATTGTATCACAATCTAGTAGTTACATGTGGAAATTTGGTTCTAGGACATTTGATTTGAGCGCAATCCTCAAACTTAGTTAAAAAATGTTATTTAAGCCTTTTCACAGTGAGATATAGGCGATATGGCCGAGAAATGTAATTTTGATGTTAACTCCCAAACCGCTGCGCAGAAGTCAACCAAACTTCACCCAATAGTGTATTGTATCACAATCTAGTAGTTACATTTGGAAATTTGGTTCTAGGACATTTGGTTTGAGCGCAATCCTCACACTTAGTTAAAAAAAGTCATTTAAGCCTTTTCACAGTGAGATTTACGCGATATGGCCGAGAAATGTAATTTTGATGTTAACTCCCAAACCGCTGCGCAGAAGTCAACCAAACTTCACCCAATAGTGTATTGTATCACAATCTAGTAGTTACATTTGGAAATTTGGTTCTAGGACATTTGGTTTGAGCGCAATCCTCAAACTTAGTTAAAAAAAGTCATTTAAGCCTTTTCACATTGAGATCTATGCGATATGGCCGAGAAATGTAATTTTGATGTTAACTCCCAAACCGCTAGGCAGAAGTCAACCAAACTTCACCCAATAGTGTATTGTATCACAATCTAGTAGTTACATTTGGAAATTTGGTTCTAGGACATTTGGTTTGAGCGCAATCCTCACACTTAGTTAAAAAAAGTCATTTAAGCCTTTTCACAGTGAGATTTACGCGATATGGCCGAGAAATGTAATTTTGATGTTAACTCCCAAACCGCTGCGCAGAAGTCAACCAAACTTCACCCAATAGTGTATTGTATCACAATCTAGTAGTTACATTTGGAAATTTGGTTCTAGGACATTTGGTTTGAGCGCAATCCTCAAACTTAGTTAAAAAAAGTCATTTAAGCCTTTTCACATTGAGATCTACGCGATATGGCCGAGAAATGTAATTTTGATGTTAACTCCCAAACCGCTAGGCAGAAGTCAACCAAACTTCACCCAATAGTGTATTGTATCACAATCTAGTAGTTACATTTGGAAATTTGGTTCTAGGACATTTGGTTTGAGCGCAATCCTCACACTTAGTTTAAAAAAGTCATTTAAGCCTTTTCACAGTGAGATTCACGCGATATGGCCGAGAAATGTAATTTTGATGTTAATTCCCAAACCGCTGCGCAGAAGTCAACCAAACTTCACCCAATACTGTATTGTATCACAATCTAGTAGTTACATTTGGAAATTTGGTTCTAGGACATTTGGTTTGAGCGCAATCCTCAAACTTAGTTAAAAAAAGTCATTTAAGCCTTTTCACATTGAGATCTACGCGATATGGCCGAGAAATGTAATTTTGATGTTAACTCCCAAACCGCTAGGCAGAAGTCAACCAAACTTCACCCAATAGTGTATTGTATCACAATCTAGTAGTTACATTTGGAAATTTGGTTCTAGGACATTTGGTTTTAGCGCAATCCTCAAACTTAGTTAAAAAAAAGTCATTTAAGCCTTTTCACGGTGAGATCTACGCGATATGGCCGAGAAATGTAATTTTGATGTTAACTCCCAAACCGCTGCGCAGAAGTCAACCAAACTTCACCCAATAGTGTATTGTATCACAATCTAGTAGTTACATTTGGAAATTTTGTTCTAGGACATTTGGTTTGAGCGCAATCCTCAAACTTAGTTAAAAAAGAGTCATTTAAGCCTTTTCACAGTGAGATCTACGCGATATGGCCGAGAAATGTAATTTTGATGTTAACTCCCAAACTGCTGCGCAGAAGTCAACTAAACTTCACCCAATAGTGTATTGTATCACAATCTAGTAGTTACATGTGGAAATTTGGTTCTAGGACATTTGATTTGAGCGCAATCCTCAAACATAGTTAAAACAAAGTCATTTTGATTTGAGCGCAATCCTCAAACATAGTTAAAAAAAAAGTCATTTAAGCCTTTTCACAGTGAGATCTAGGCGATATGGCCGAGAAATGTAATTTTGATGTTAACTCCCAAACCGCTGCGCAGAAGTCAACCAAACTTCACCCAATAGTGTATTGTATCACAACCTAGTAGTTACATTTGGAAATTTGGTTCTAGGACATTTGGTTTGAGCGCAATCATCAAACTTAGTTAAAAAAAGTCATTTAAGCCTTTTCACAGTGAGATCTACGCGATATGGCCGAGAAATGTAATTTTGATGTTAACTCCCAAACGGCTGCGCAGAAGTCAACCAAACTTCACCCAATAATGTATTGTATCACAATCTAGTAGTTACATTTAGAAATTTGGTTCTAGGACATTTGGTTTGAGCGCAATCATCAAACTTAGTTTAAAAAAGTCATTTAAGCCTTTTCACAGTGAGATCTACGCGATATGGCCGAGAAATGTAATTTTGATGTTAACTCCCAAACCGCTGCGCAGACGTCAACCAAACTTCACCCAATAGTGTATTGTATCACAATCTAGTAGTTACTTTTGGAAATTTGGTTCTAGGACATTTGGTTTGAGCGCAATCATCAAACTTAGTTTAAAAAAGTCATTTAAGCCTTTTCACAGTGAGATCTACGCGATATGGCCGAGAAATGTAATTTTGATGTTAACTCCCATACCGCTGCGCAGAAGTCAACCAAACTTCACCCAATAGTGTATTGTATCACAATCTAGTAGTTACATTTGGAAATTTGGTTCTAGGATATTTGGTTTGAGCGCAATCATCAAACTTAATTAAAAAAGTCATTTAAGCCTTTTCACAGTGAGATCTATGCGATATGGCAGAGAAATGTAAATTTGATGTTAACTCCCAAACCGCTGTGCAGAAGTCAACCAAACTTCACCCGATAATGTATTGTATCACAATCTAGTAGTTACATTTGGAAATTTGGTTCTAGGACATTTGGTTTGAGCGCAATCCTCAAACTTAGTTAAAAAAAAAAGTCATTTAAGCCTTTTCACAGTGAGATCTACGCGATATGGCCGAGAAATGTAATTTTGATGTTAACTCCCAAACCGCTGCGCAGAAGTCAACCAAACTTCACCCAATAGTGTATTGTATCACAATCTAGTAGTTACATTTGGAAATTTGGTTCTAGGACATTTGGTTTGAGCGCAATCCTCAAACTTAGTTAAAAAAAAAGTCATTTAAGCCTTTTCACAGTGAGATCTACGCGATATGGCCGAAAAATGTAATTTTGATGTTAACTCCCAAACCGCTGCGCAGAAGTCAACCAAACTTCACCCAATAGTGTATTGTATCACAATCTAGTAGTTACATTTGGAAATTTGGTTCTAGGACATTAAGTTTGAGCGCAATCCTCAAACTTAGTTAAAAAAAAGTCATTTAAGCCTTTTCACAGTGAGATCTACGCGATATGGCCGAGAAATGTAATTTTGATGTTAACTCCCATACCGCTGCGCAGAAGTCAACCAAACTTCACCCAATAGTGTATTGTATCACAATCTAGTAGTTACTTTTGGAAATTTGGTTCTAGGACATTTGGTTTGAGCGCAATCATCAAACTTAGTTTAAAAAAGTCATTTAAGCCTTTTCACAGTGAGATCTACGCGATATGGCCGAGAAATGTAATTTTGATGTTAACTCCCAAACCGCTGCGCAGACGTCAACCAAACTTCACCCAATAGTGTATTGTATCACAATCTAGTAGTTACTTTTGGAAATTTGGTTCTAGGACATTTGGTTTGAGCGCAATCATCAAACCTAGTTAAAAAAAGTCATTTAAGCCTTTTCACAGTGAGATCTACGCGATATGGCCGAGAAATGTAATTTTGATGTTAACTCCCAAACCGCTGCGCAGAAGTCAACCAAACTTCACCCAATAGTGTATTGTATCACAATCTAGTAGTTACATTTGGAAATTTGGTTCTAAGACATTTGGTTTGAGCGCAATCCTCAAACTTAGTTAAAAAAAAGTCATTTAAGCCTTTTCACAGTGAGATCTACGCGATATGGCCGAAAAATGTAATTTTGATGTTAACTCCCAAACCGCTGCGCAGAAGTCAACCAAACTTCACCCAATAGTGTATTGTATCACAATCTAGTAGTTACATTTGGAAATTTGGTTCTAGGACATTTAGTTCGAGCGCAATCCTCAAACTTAGTTAAAAAAAAGTCATTTAAGCCTTTTCACAGTGAGATCTACGCGATATGGCCGAGAAATGTAATTTTGATGTTAACTCCCATACCGCTGCGCAGAAGTCAACCAAACTTCACCCAATAGTGTATTGTATCACAATCTAGTAGTTACTTTTGGAAATTTGGTTCTAGGACATTTGGTTTGAGCGCAATCATCAAACTTAGTTTAAAAAAGTCATTTAAGCCTTTTCACAGTGAGATCTACGCGATATGGCCGAGAAATGTAATTTTGATGTTAACTCCCAAACCGCTGCGCAGACGTCAACCAAACTTCACCCAATAGTGTATTGTATCACAATCTAGTAGTTACTTTTGGAAATTTGGTTCTAGGACATTTGGTTTGAGCGCAATCATCAAACCTAGTTAAAAAAAGTCATTTAAGCCTTTTCACAGTGAGATCTACGCGATATGGCCGAGAAATGTAATTTTGATGTTAACTCCCAAACCGCTGCGCAGAAGTCAACCAAACTTCACCCAATAGTGTATTGTATCACAATCTAGTAGTTACATTTGGAAATTTGGTTCTAGGACATTTGGTTTGAGCGCAATCCTCAAACTTAGTTAAAAAAAAAAGTCATTTAAGCCTTTTCACAGTGAGATCTACGCGATATGGCAGAGAAATGTAATTTTGATGTTAACTCCCAAACCGCTGCGCAGAAGTCAACCAAACTTCACCCAATAGTGTATTGTATCACAATCTAGTAGTTACATTTGGAAATTTGGTTCTAGGACATTTGGTTTGAGCGCAATCCTCAAACTTAGTTAAAAAAAAGTCATTTAAGCCTTTTCACAGTGAGATCTACGCGATATGGCAGAGAAATGTAATTTTGATGTTAACTCCCAAACCGCTGCGCAGAAGTCAACCAAACTTCACCCAATAGTGTATTGTATCACAATCTAGTAGTTACATTTGGAAATTTGGTTCTAGGACATTACGTTTGAGCGCAATCATCAAACTTAGTTTAAAAAAGTCATTTAAGCCTTTTCACAGTGAGATCTACGCGATATGGCCGAGAAATGTAATTTTGATGTTAACTCCCAAACCGCTGCGCAGACGTCAACCAAACTTCACCCAATAGTGTATTGTATCACAATCTAGTAGTTACTTTTGGAAATTTGGTTCTAGGACATTTGGTTTGAGCGCAATCATCAAACCTAGTTAAAAAAAGTCATTTAAGCCTTTTCACAGTGAGATCTACGCGATATGGCCGAGAAATGTAATTTTGATGTTAACTCCCAAACCGCTGCGCAGAAGTCAACCAAACTTCACCCAATAGTGTATTGTATCACAACCTAGTAGTTACATTTGGAAATTTGGTTCTAGGACATTTGGTTTGAGCCCAATCATCAAACTTAGTTAAAAAAAGTCATTTAAGCCTTTTCACAGTGAGATCTACGCGATATGGCCGAGAAATGTAATTTTGATGTTAACTCCCAAACCGCTGCGCAGAAGTCAACCAAACTTCACCCAATAGTGTATTGTGTCACAATCTAGTAGTTACATTTGGAAATTTGGTTCTAGGACATTTGGTTTGAGCGCAATCATCAAACTTAGTTAAAAAAAAGTCATTAAAGCCTTTTCACAGTGAGATCTAAGCGATATGGCCGAGAAATGTAATTTTGATGTTAACTCCCAAACCGCTGCGCAGAAGTCAACCAAACTTCACCCAATAGTGTATTGTATCACAATCTAGTAGTTACATTTGGAAATTTGGTTCTAGGACATTTGGTTTGAGCGCAATCCTCAAACTTAGTTAAAAAAAAAGTCATTTAAGCCTTTTCACAGTGAGATCTACGCGATATGGCCGAAAAATGTAATTTTGATGTTAACTCCCAAACCGCTGCGCAGAAGTCAACCAAACTTCACCCAATAGTGTATTGTATCACAATCTAGTAGTTACATTTGGAAATTTGGTTCTAGGACATTTAGTTTGAGCGCAATCCTCAAACTTAGTTAAAAAAAAGTCATTTAAGCCTTTTCACAGTGAGATCTACGCGATATGGCCGAGAAATGTAATTTTGATGTTAACTCCCATACCGCTGCGCAGAAGTCAACCAAACTTCACCCAATAGTGTATTGTATCACAATCTAGTAGTTACATTTGGAAATTTGGTTCTAGGACATTTGGTTTGAGCGCAATCCTCACACTTAGTTAAAAAAAGTCATTTAAGCCTTTTCACAGTGAGATTTACGCGATATGGCCGAGAAATGTAATTTTGATGTTAACTCCCAAACCGCTGCGCAGAAGTCAACCAAACTTCACCCAATAGTGTATTGTATCACAATCTAGTAGTTACATTTGGAAATTTGGTTCTAGGACATTTGGTTTGAGCGCAATCCTCAAACTTAGTTAAAAAAAGTCATTTAAGCCTTTTCACATTGAGATCTACGCGATATGGCCGAGAAATGTAATTTTGATGTTAACTCCCAAACCGCTAGGCAGAAGTCAACCAAACTTCACCCAATAGTGTATTGTATCACAATCTAGTAGTTACATTTGGAAATTTGGTTCTAGGACATTTGGTTTGAGCGCAATCCTCACACTTAGTTTAAAAAAGTCATTTAAGCCTTTTCACAGTGAGATTCACGCGATATGGCCGAGAAATGTAATTTTGATGTTAATTCCCAAACCGCTGCGCAGAAGTCAACCAAACTTCACCCAATACTGTATTGTATCACAATCTAGTAGTTACATTTGGAAATTTGGTTCTAGGACATTTGGTTTGAGCGCAATCCTCAAACTTAGTTAAAAAAAGTCATTTAAGCCTTTTCACATTGAGATCTACGCGATATGGCCGAGAAATGTAATTTTGATGTTAACTCCCAAACCGCTAGGCAGAAGTCAACCAAACTTCACCCAATAGTGTATTGTATCACAATCTAGTAGTTACATTTGGAAATTTGGTTCTAGGACATTTGGTTTTAGCGCAATCCTCAAACTTAGTTAAAAAAAAGTCATTTAAGCCTTTTCACGGTGAGATCTACGCGATATGGCCGAGAAATGTAATTTTGATGTTAACTCCCAAACCGCTGCGCAGAAGTCAACCAAACTTCACCCAATAGTGTATTGTATCACAATCTAGTAGTTACATTTGGAAATTTTGTTCTAGGACATTTGGTTTGAGCGCAATCCTCAAACTTAGTTAAAAAAGAGTCATTTAAGCCTTTTCACAGTGAGATCTACGCGATATGGCCGAGAAATGTAATTTTGATGTTAACTCCCAAACTGCTGCGCAGAAGTCAACTAAACTTCACCCAATAGTGTATTGTATCACAATCTAGTAGTTACATGTGGAAATTTGGTTCTAGGACATTTGATTTGAGCGCAATCCTCAAACATAGTTAAAACAAAGTCATTTTGATTTGAGCGCAATCCTCAAACATAGTTAAAAAAAAAGTCATTTAAGCCTTTTCACAGTGAGATCTAGGCGATATGGCCGAGAAATGTAATTTTGATGTTAACTCCCAAACCGCTGCGCAGAAGTCAACCAAACTTCACCCAATAGTGTATTGTATCACAACCTAGTAGTTACATTTGGAAATTTGGTTCTAGGACATTTGGTTTGAGCGCAATCATCAAACTTAGTTAAAAAAAGTCATTTAAGTCTTTTCACAGTGAGATCTACGCGATATGGCCGAGAAATGTAATTTTGATGTTAACTCCCAAACGGCTGCGCAGAAGTCAACCAAACTTCACCCAATAATGTATTGTATCACAATCTAGTAGTTACATTTAGAAATTTGGTTCTAGGACATTTGGTTTGAGCGCAATCATCAAACTTAGTTTAAAAAAGTCATTTAAGCCTTTTCACAGTGAGATCTACGCGATATGGCCGAGAAATGTAATTTTGATGTTAACTCCCAAACCGCTGCGCAGACGTCAACCAAACTTCACCCAATAGTGTATTGTATCACAATCTAGTAGTTACTTTTGGAAATTTGGTTCTAGGACATTTGGTTTGAGCGCAATCATCAAACTTAGTTTAAAAAAGTCATTTAAGCCTTTTCACAGTGAGATCTACGCGATATGGCCGAGAAATGTAATTTTGATGTTAACTCCCATACCGCTGCGCAGAAGTCAACCAAACTTCACCCAATAGTGTATTGTATCACAATCTAGTAGTTACATTTGGAAATTTGGTTCTAGGATATTTGGTTTGAGCGCAATCATCAAACTTAATTAAAAAAGTCATTTAAGCCTTTTCACAGTGAGATCTATGCGATATGGCAGAGAAATGTAAATTTGATGTTAACTCCCAAACCGCTGTGCAGAAGTCAACCAAACTTCACCCGATAATGTATTGTATCACAATCTAGTAGTTACATTTGGAAATTTGGTTCTAGGACATTTGGTTTGAGCGCAATCCTCAAACTTAGTTAAAAAAAAAAGTCATTTAAGCCTTTTCACAGTGAGATCTACGCGATATGGCCGAGAAATGTAATTTTGATGTTAACTCCCAAACCGCTGCGCAGAAGTCAACCAAACTTCACCCAATAGTGTATTGTATCACAATCTAGTAGTTACATTTGGAAATTTGGTTCTAGGACATTTGGTTTGAGCGCAATCCTCAAACTTAGTTAAAAAAAAAGTCATTTAAGCCTTTTCACAGTGAGATCTACGCGATATGGCCGAAAAATGTAATTTTGATGTTAACTCCCAAACCGCTGCGCAGAAGTCAACCAAACTTCACCCAATAGTGTATTGTATCACAATCTAGTAGTTACATTTGGAAATTTGGTTCTAGGACATTAAGTTTGAGCGCAATCCTCAAACTTAGTTAAAAAAAAGTCATTTAAGCCTTTTCACAGTGAGATCTACGCGATATGGCCGAGAAATGTAATTTTGATGTTAACTCCCATACCGCTGCGCAGAAGTCAACCAAACTTCACCCAATAGTGTATTGTATCACAATCTAGTAGTTACTTTTGGAAATTTGGTTCTAGGACATTTGGTTTGAGCGCAATCATCAAACTTAGTTTAAAAAAGTCATTTAAGCCTTTTCACAGTGAGATCTACGCGATATGGCCGAGAAATGTAATTTTGATGTTAACTCCCAAACCGCTGCGCAGACGTCAACCAAACTTCACCCAATAGTGTATTGTATCACAATCTAGTAGTTACTTTTGGAAATTTGGTTCTAGGACATTTGGTTTGAGCGCAATCATCAAACCTAGTTAAAAAAAGTCATTTAAGCCTTTTCACAGTGAGATCTACGCGATATGGCCGAGAAATGTAATTTTGATGTTAACTCCCAAACCGCTGCGCAGAAGTCAACCAAACTTCACCCAATAGTGTATTGTATCACAATCTAGTAGTTACATTTGGAAATTTGGTTCTAGGACATTTGGTTTGAGCGCAATCCTCAAACTTAGTTAAAAAAAAGTCATTTAAGCCTTTTCACAGTGAGATCTACGCGATATGGCCGAAAAATGTAATTTTGATGTTAACTCCCAAACCGCTGCGCAGAAGTCAACCAAACTTCACCCAATAGTGTATTGTATCACAATCTAGTAGTTACATTTGGAAATTTGGTTCTAGGACATTTAGTTTGAGCGCAATCCTCAAACTTAGTTAAAAAAAAGTCATTTAAGCCTTTTCACAGTGAGATCTACGCGATATGGCCGAGAAATGTAATTTTGATGTTAACTCCCATACCGCTGCGCAGAAGTCAACCAAACTTCACCCAATAGTGTATTGTATCACAATCTAGTAGTTACTTTTGGAAATTTGGTTCTAGGACATTTGGTTTGAGCGCAATCATCAAACTTAGTTTAAAAAAGTCATTTAAGCCTTTTCACAGTGAGATCTACGCGATATGGCCGAGAAATGTAATTTTGATGTTAACTCCCAAACCGCTGCGCAGACGTCAACCAAACTTCACCCAATAGTGTATTGTATCACAATCTAGTAGTTACTTTTGGAAATTTGGTTCTAGGACATTTGGTTTGAGCGCAATCATCAAACCTAGTTAAAAAAAGTCATTTAAGCCTTTTCACAGTGAGATCTACGCGATATGGCCGAGAAATGTAATTTTGATGTTAACTCCCAAACCGCTGCGCAGAAGTCAACCAAACTTCACCCAATAGTGTATTGTATCACAATCTAGTAGTTACATTTGGAAATTTGGTTCTAGGACATTTGGTTTGAGCGCAATCCTCAAACTTAGTTAAAAAAAAAAGTCATTTAAGCCTTTTCACAGTGAGATCTACGCGATATGGCAGAGAAATGTAATTTTGATGTTAACTCCCAAACCGCTGCGCAGAAGTCAACCAAACTTCACCCAATAGTGTATTGTATCACAATCTAGTAGTTACATTTGGAAATTTGGTTCTAGGACATTTGGTTTGAGCGCAATCCTCAAACTTAGTTAAAAAAAAGTCATTTAAGCCTTTTCACAGTGAGATCTACGCGATATGGCAGAGAAATGTAATTTTGATGTTAACTCCCAAACCGCTGCGCAGAAGTCAACCAAACTTCACCCAATAGTGTATTGTATCACAATCTAGTAGTTACATTTGGAAATTTGGTTCTAGGACATTACGTTTGAGCGCAATCATCAAACTTAGTTTAAAAAAGTCATTTAAGCCTTTTCACAGTGAGATCTACGCGATATGGCCGAGAAATGTAATTTTGATGTTAACTCCCAAACCGCTGCGCAGACGTCAACCAAACTTCACCCAATAGTGTATTGTATCACAATCTAGTAGTTACTTTTGGAAATTTGGTTCTAGGACATTTGGTTTGAGCGCAATCATCAAACCTAGTTAAAAAAAGTCATTTAAGCCTTTTCACAGTGAGATCTACGCGATATGGCCGAGAAATGTAATTTTGATGTTAACTCCCAAACCGCTGCGCAGAAGTCAACCAAACTTCACCCAATAGTGTATTGTATCACAACCTAGTAGTTACATTTGGAAATTTGGTTCTAGGACATTTGGTTTGAGCGCAATCATCAAACTTAGTTAAAAAAAGTCATTTAAGCCTTTTCACAGTGAGATCTACGCGATATGGCCGAGAAATGTAATTTTGATGTTAACTCCCAAACCGCTGCGCAGAAGTCAACCAAACTTCACCCAATAGTGTATTGTGTCACAATCTAGTAGTTACATTTGGAAATTTGGTTCTAGGACATTTGGTTTGAGCGCAATCATCAAACTTAGTTAAAAAAAAGTCATTAAAGCCTTTTCACAGTGAGATCTAAGCGATATGGCCGAGAAATGTAATTTTGATGTTAACTCCCAAACCGCTGCGCAGAAGTCAACCAAACTTCACCCAATAGTGTATTGTATCACAATCTAGTAGTTACTTTTGGAAATTTGGTTCTAGTACATTTGGTTTGAGCGCAATCATCAAACTTAGTTAAAAAAAGTCATTTAAGCCTTTTCACTGTGAGATCTACGCGATATGGCCGAGAAATGTAATTTTGATGTTAACTCCCAAACCGCTGCGCAGAAGTCAACCAAACTTCACCCAATAGTGTATTGTATCACAATCTAGTAGTTACATTTGGAAATTTGGTTCTAGGACATTTGATTTGAGCGCAATCCTCAAACTTAGTTAAAAAAAGTCATTTAAGCCTTTTCACATTGAGATCTACGCGATATGGGCGAGAAATGTAATTTTTATGTTAACTCCCAAACCGCTAGGCAGAAGTCAACCAAACTTCACCCAATAGTGTATTGTATCACAATCTAGTAGTTACATTTGGAAATTTGGTTCTAGGACATTTGGTTTTAGCGCAATCCTCACACTTAGTTAAAAAAAAGTCATTTAAGCCTTTTCACGGTGAGATCTACGCGATATGGCCGAGAAATGTAATTTTGATGTTAACTCCAAAACCGCTGCGCAGAAGTCAACCAAACTTCACCCAATAGTGTATTGTATCACAATCTAGTAGTTACATTAGGAAATTCTGTTCTAGGACATTTGGTTTGAGCGCAATCATCAAACTTAGTTAAAAAAAGTCATTTAAGCCTTTTCACAGTGAGATCTACGCGATATGGCCGAGAAATGTAATTTTGATGTTAACTCCCAAACCGCTGCGCAGAAGTCAACCAAACTTCACCCAATAGTGTATTGTATCACAATCTAGTAGTTACATGTGGAAATTTGGTTCTAGGACATTTGATTTGAGCGCAATCCTCAAACTTAGTTAAAAAAAGTTATTTAAGCCTTTTCACAGTGAGATATAGGCGATATGGCCGAGAAATGTAATTTTGATGTTAACTCCCAAACCGCTGCGCAGAAGTCAACCAAACTTCACCCAATAGTGTATTGTATCACAATCTAGTAGTTACATTTGGAAATTTGGTTCTAGGACATTTGGTTTGAGCGCAATCCTCACACTTAGTTAAAAAAAGTCATTTAAGCCTTTTCACAGTGAGATTTACGCGATATGGCCGAGAAATGTAATTTTGATGTTAACTCCCAAACCGCTGCGCAGAAGTCAACCAAACTTCACCCAATAGTGTATTGTATCACAATCTAGTAGTTACATTTGGAAATTTGGTTCTAGGACATTTGGTTTGAGCGCAATCCTCAAACTTAGTTAAAAAAAGTCATTTAAGCCTTTTCACATTGAGATCTACGCGATATGGCCGAGAAATGTAATTTTGATGTTAACTCCCAAACCGCTAGGCAGAAGTCAACCAAACTTCACCCAATAGTGTATTGTATCACAATCTAGTAGTTACATTTGGAAATTTGGTTCTAGGACATTTGGTTTGAGCGCAATCCTCACACTTAGTTTAAAAAAGTCATTTAAGCCTTTTCACAGTGAGATTCACGCGATATGGCCGAGAAATGTAATTTTTATGTTAACTCCCAAACCGCTGCGCAGAAGTCAACCAAACTTCACCCAATAGTGTATTGTATCACAATCTAGTAGTTACATTTGGAAATTTGGTTCTAGGACATTTGGTTTGAGCGCAATCATCAAACTTAGTTTAAAAAAAGTCATTTAAGCCTTTTCACAGTGAGATCTACGCGATATGGCCGAAAAATGTAATTTTGATGTTAACTCCCAAACCGCTGCGCAGAAGTCAACCAAACTTCACCCAATAGTGTATTGTATCACAATCTAGTAGTTACATTTGGAAATTTGGTTCTAGGACATTACGTTTGAGCGCAATCATCAAACTTAGTTTAAAAAAGTCATTTAAGCCTTTTCACAGTGAGATCTACGCGATATGGCCGAGAAATGTAATTTTGATGTTAACTCCCAAACCGCTGCGCAGACGTCAACCAAACTTCACCCAATAGTGTATTGTATCACAATCTAGTAGTTACTTTTGGAAATTTGGTTCTAGTACATTTGGTTTGAGCGCAATCATCAAACTTAGTTAAAAAAAGTCATTTAAGCCTTTTCACTGTGAGATCTACGCGATATGGCCGAGAAATGTAATTTTGATGTTAACTCCCAAACCGCTGCGCAGAAGTCAACCAAACTTCACCCAATAGTGTATTGTATCACAATCTAGTAGTTACATTTGGAAATTTGGTTCTAGGACATTTGATTTGAGCGCAATCCTCAAACTTAGTTAAAAAAAGTCATTTAAGCCTTTTCACATTGAGATCTACGCGATATGGGCGAGAAATGTAATTTTTATGTTAACTCCCAAACCGCTAGGCAGAAGTCAACCAAACTTCACCCAATAGTGTATTGTATCACAATCTAGTAGTTACATTTGGAAATTTGGTTCTAGGACATTTGGTTTTAGCGCAATCCTCAAACTTAGTTAAAAAAAAGTCATTTAAGCCTTTTCACGGTGAGATCTACGCGATATGGCCGAGAAATGTAATTTTGATGTTAACTCCAAAACCGCTGCGCAGAAGTCAACCAAACTTCACCCAATAGTGTATTGTATCACAATCTAGTAGTTACATTAGGAAATTCTGTTCTAGGACATTTGGTTTGAGCGCAATCATCAAACTTAGTTAAAAAAAGTCATTTAAGCCTTTTCACAGTGAGATCTACGCGATATGGCCGAGAAATGTAATTTTGATGTTAACTCCCAAACCGCTGCGCAGAAGTCAACCAAACTTCACCCAATAGTGTATTGTATCACAATCTAGTAGTTACATGTGGAAATTTGGTTCTAGGACATTTGATTTGAGCGCAATCCTCAAACTTAGTTAAAAAAAGTTATTTAAGCCTTTTCACAGTGAGATATAGGCGATATGGCCGAGAAATGTAATTTTGATGTTAACTCCCAAACCGCTGCGCAGAAGTCAACCAAACTTCACCCAATAGTGTATTGTATCACAATCTAGTAGTTACATTTGGAAATTTGGTTCTAGGACATTTGGTTTGAGCGCAATCCTCACACTTAGTTAAAAAAAGTCATTTAAGCCTTTTCACAGTGAGATTTACGCGATATGGCCGAGAAATGTAATTTTGATGTTAACTCCCAAACCGCTGCGCAGAAGTCAACCAAACTTCACCCAATAGTGTATTGTATCACAATCTAGTAGTTACATTTGGAAATTTGGTTCTAGGACATTTGGTTTGAGCGCAATCCTCAAACTTAGTTAAAAAAAGTCATTTAAGCCTTTTCACATTGAGATCTACGCGATATGGCCGAGAAATGTAATTTTGATGTTAACTCCCAAACCGCTAGGCAGAAGTCAACCAAACTTCACCCAATAGTGTATTGTATCACAATCTAGTAGTTACATTTGGAAATTTGGTTCTAGGACATTTGGTTTGAGCGCAATCCTCACACTTAGTTAAAAAAAGTCATTTAAGCCTTTTCACAGTGAGATTCACGCGATATGGCCGAGAAATGTAATTTTTATGTTAACTCCCAAACCGCTGCGCAGAAGTCAACCAAACTTCACCCAATAGTGTATTGTATCACAATCTAGTAGTTACATTTGGAAATTTGGTTCTAGGACATTTGGTTTGAGCGCAATCCTCAAACTTAGTTAAAAAAAGTCATTTAAGCCTTTTCACATTGAGATCTACGCGATATGGCCGAGAAATGTAATTTTGATGTTAACTCCCAAACCGCTAGGCAGAAGTCAACCAAACTTCACCCAATAGTGTATTGTATCACAATCTAGTAGTTACATTTGGAAATTTGGTTCTAGGACATTTGGTTTGAGCGCAATCCTCACACTTAGTTTAAAAAAGTCATTTAAGCCTTTTCACAGTGAGATTCACGCGATATGGCCGAGAAATGTAATTTTGATGTTAACTCCCAAACCGCTGCGCAGAAGTCAACCAAACTTCACCCAATAGTGTATTGTATCACAATCTAGTAGTTACATTTGGAAATTTGGTTCTAGGACATTTGGTTTGAGCGCAATCCTCAAACTTAGTTAAAAAAAGTCATTTAAGCCTTTTCACATTGAGATCTACGCGATATGGCCGAGAAATGTAATTTTGATGTTAACTCCCAAACCGCTAGGCAGAAGTCAACCAAACTTCACCCAATAGTTTATTGTATCACAATCTAGTAGTTACATTTGGAAATTTGGTTCTAGGACATTTGGTTTGAGCGCAATCCTCAAACTTAGTTAAAAAAAAGTCATTTAAGCCTTTTCACAGTGAGATCTACGCGATATGGCAGAGAAATGTAATTTTGATGTTAACTCCCAAACCGCTGCGCAGAAGTCAACCAAACTTCACCCAATAGTGTATTGTATCACAATCTAGTAGTTACATTTGGAAATTTGGTTCTAGGACATTTGGTTTGAGCGCAATCATCAAACTTAGTTTAAAAAAAGTCATTTAAGCCTTTTCACAGTGAGATCTACGCGATATGGCCGAAAAATGTAATTTTGATGTTAACTCCCAAACCGCTGCGCAGACGTCAACCAAACTTCACCCAATAGTGTATTGTATCACAATCTAGTAGTTACTTTTGGAAATTTGGTTCTAGGACATTTGGTTTGAGCGCAATCATCAAACTTAGTTTAAAAAAGTCATTTAAGCCTTTTCACAGTGAGATCTACGCGATATGGCCGAGAAATGTAATTTTGATGTTAACTCCCAAACCGCTGCGCAGACGTCAACCAAACTTCACCCAATAGTGTATTGTATCACAATCTAGTAGTTACTTTTGGAAATTTGGTTCTAGGACATTTGGTTTGAGCGCAATCATCAAACCTAGTTAAAAAAAGTCATTTAAGCCTTTTCACAGTGAGATCTACGCGATATGGCCGAGAAATGTAATTTTGATGTTAACTCCCAAACCGCTGCGCAGAAGTCAACCAAACTTCACCCAATAGTGTATTGTATCACAATCTAGTAGTTACATTTGGAAATTTGGTTCTAGGACATTTGGTTTGAGCGCAATCCTAAAACTTAGTTAAAAAAAAGTCATTTAAGCCTTTTCACAGTGAGATCTACGCGATATGGCCGAAAAATGTAATTTTGATGTTAACTCCCAAACCGCTGCGCAGAAGTCAACCAAACTTCACCCAATAGTGTATTGTATCACAATCTAGTTGTTACATTTGGAAATTTGGTTCTAGGACATTTAGTTTGAGCGCAATCCTCAAACTTAGTTAAAAAAAAAGTCATTTAAGCCTTTTCACAGTGAGATCTACGCGATATGGCCGAGAAATGTAATTTTGATGTTAACTCGCAAACCGCTGCGCAGAAGTCAACCAAACTTCACCCAATAGTGTATTGTATCACAATCTAGTAGTTACATGTGGAAATTTGGTTCTAGGACATTTGATTTGAGCGCAATCCTCAAACTTAGTTAAAAAAAGTTATTTAAGCCTTTTCACAGTGAGATATAGGCGATATGGCCGAGAAATGTAATTTTGATGTTAACTCCCAAACCGCTACGCAGAAGTCAACCAAACTTCACCCAATAGTGTATTGTATCACAATCTAGTAGTTACATTTGGAAATTTGGTTCTAGGACATTTGGTTTGAGCGCAATCCTCAAACTTAGTTAAAAAAAAGTCAGTTAAGCCTTTTCACAGTGAGATCTACGCGATATGGCAGAGAAATGTAATTTTGATGTTAACTCCCAAACCGCTGCGCAGAAGTCAACCAAACTTCACCCAATAGTGTATTGTATCACAATCTAGTAGTTACATTTGGAAATTTGGTTCTAGGACATTTGGTTTGAGCGCAATCATCAAACTTATTTAAAAAAAGTCATTTAGGCCTTTTCACAGTGAGATCTACGCGATATGGCCGAGAAATGTAATTTTGATGTTAACTCCCAAACGGCTGCGCAGAAGTCAACCAAACTTCACCCAATAATGTATTGTATCACACTCTAGTAGTTACATTTAGAAATTTGGTTCTAGGACATTTGGTTTGAGCGCAATCCTCAAACTTAGTTAAAAAAAGTCATTTAAGCCTTTTCACATTGAGATCTACGCGATATGGCCGAGAAATGTAATTTTGATGTTAACTCCCAAACCGCTGCGCAGAAGTCAACCAAACTTCACCCAATAGTGTATTGTATCACAATCTAGTAGTTACTTTTGGAAATTTGGTTCTAGGACATTTGGTTTGAGCGCAATCATCAAACTTAGTTTAAAAAAGTCATTTAAGCCTTTTCACAGTAAGATCTACGCGATATGGCCGAGAAATGTAATTTTGATGTTAACTCCCAAACCGCTGCGCAGACGTCAACCAAACTTCACCCAATAGTGTATTGTATCACAATCTAGTAGTTACTTTTGGAAATTTGGTTCTAGGACATTTGGTTTGAGCGCAATCATCAAACCTAGTTAAAAAAAAGACATTTAAGCCTTTTCACAGTGAGATCTACGCGATATGGCCGAGAAATGTAATTTTGATGTTAACTCCCAAACCGCTGCGCAGAAGTCAACCAAACTTCACCCAATAGTGTATTGTATCACAATCTAGTAGTTACATTTGGAAATTTGGTTCTAGGACATTTGGTTTGAGCGCAATCCTAAAACTTAGTTAAAAAAAAGTCATTTAAGCCTTTTCACAGTGAGATCTACGCGATATGGCCGAAAAATGTAATTTTGATGTTAACTCCCAAACCGCTGCGCAGAAGTCAACCAAACTTCACCCAATAGTGTATTGTATCACAATCTAGTAGTTACATTTGGAAATTTGGTTCTAGGACATTTAGTTTGAGCGCAATCCTCAAACTTAGTTAAAAAAAAAGTCATTTAAGCCTTTTCACAGTGAGATCTACGCGATATGGCCGAGAAATGTAATTTTGATGTTAACTCCCAAACCGCTGCGCAGAAGTCAACCAAACTTCACCCAATAGTGTATTGTATCACAATCTAGTAGTTACATGTGGAAATTTGGTTCTAGGACATTTGATTTGAGCGCAATCCTCAAACTTAGTTAAAAAAAGTTATTTAAGCCTTTTCACAGTGAGATATAGGCGATATGGCCGAGAAATGTAATTTTGATGTTAACTCCCAAACCGCTGCGCAGAAGTCAACCAAACTTCACCCAATAGTGTATTGTATCACAATCTAGTAGTTACATTTGGAAATTTGGTTCTAGGACATTTGGTTTGAGCGCAATCCTCACACTTAGTTAAAAAAAGTCATTTAAGCCTTTTCACAGTGAGATTTACGCGATATGGCCGAGAAATGTAATTTTGATGTTAACTCCCAAACCGCTGCGCAGAAGTCAACCAAACTTCACCCAATAGTGTATTGTATCACAATCTAGTAGTTACATTTGGAAATTTGGTTCTAGGACATTTGGTTTGAGCGCAATCCTCAAACTTAGTTAAAAAAAGTCATTTAAGCCTTTTCACATTGAGATCTACGCGATATGGCCGAGAAATGTAATTTTGATGTTAACTCCCAAACCGCTAGGCAGAAGTCAACCAAACTTCACCCAATAGTGTATTGTATCACAATCTAGTAGTTACATTTGGAAATTTGGTTCTAGGACATTTGGTTTGAGCGCAATCCTCACACTTAGTTTAAAAAAGTCATTTAAGCCTTTTCACAGTGAGATTCACGCGATATGGCCGAGAAATGTAATTTTGATGTTAACTCCCAAACCGCTGCGCAGAAGTCAACCAAACTTCACCCAATAGTGTATTGTATCACAATCTAGTAGTTACATTTGGAAATTTGGTTCTAGGACATTTGGTTTGAGCGCAATCCTCAAACTTAGTTAAAAAAAGTCATTTAAGCCTTTTCACATTGAGATCTACGCGATATGGCCGAGAAATGTAATTTTGATGTTAACTCTCAAACCGCTAGGCAGAAGTCAACCAAACTTCACCCAATAGTGTATTGTATCACAATCTAGTAGTTACATTTGGAAATTTGGTTCTAGGACATTTGGTTTGAGCGCAATCCTCAAACTTAGTTAAAAAAAAGTCATTTAAGCCTTTTCACAGTGAGATCTACGCGATATTGCAGAGAAATGTAATTTTGATGTTAACTCCCAAACCGCTGCGCAGAAGTCAACCAAACTTCACCCAATAGTGTATTGTATCACAATCTAGTAGTTACATTTGGAAATTTGGTTCTAGGACATTTGGTTTGAGCGCAATCATCAAACTTAGTTTAAAAAAAGTCATTTAAGCCTTTTCACAGTGAGATCTACGCGATATGGCCGAAAAATGTAATTTTGATGTTAACTCCCAAACCGCTGCGCAGACGTCAACCAAACTTCACCCAATAGTGTATTGTATCACAATCTAGTAGTTACTTTTGGAAATTTGGTTCTAGGACATTTGGTTTGAGCGCAATCATCAAACCTAGTTAAAAAAAGTCATTTAAGCCTTTTCACAGTGAGATCTCCGCGATATGGCCGAGAAATGTAATTTTGATGTTAACTCCCAAACCGCTGCGCAGAAGTCAACCAAACTTCACCCAATAGTGTATTGTATCACAATCTAGTAGTTACATTTGGAAATTTGGTTCTAGGACATTTGGTTTGAGCGCAATCCTCAAACTTAGTTAAAAAAAAAAGTCATTTAAGCCTTTTCACAGTGAGATCTACGCGATATGGCCGAAAAATGTAATTTTGATGTTAACTCCCAAACCGCTGCGCAGAAGTCAACCAAACTTCACCCAATAGTGTATTGTATCACAATCTAGTAGTTACATTTGGAAATTTGGTTCTAGGACATTTAGTTTGAGCGCAATCCTCAAACTTAGTTAAAAAAAAGTCATTTAAGCCTTTTCACAGTGAGATCTACGCGATATGGCCGAGAAATGTAATTTTGATGTTAACTCCCATACCGCTGCGCAGAAGTCAACCAAACTTCACCCAATAGTGTATTGTATCACAATCTAGTAGTTACATTTGGAAATTTGGTTCTAGGACATTTGGTTTGAGCGCAATCATCAAACTTAATTAAAAAAGTCATTTAAGCCTTTTCACAGTGAGATCTATGCGATATGGCAGAGAAATGTAAATTTGATGTTAACTCCCAAACCGCTGTGCAGAAGTCAACCAAACTTCACCCGATAATGTATTGTATCACAATCTAGTAGTTACATTTGGAAATTTGGTTCTAGGACATTTGGTTTGAGCGCAATCCTCAAACTTAGTTAAAAAAAAAGTCATTTAAGCCTTTTCACAGTGAGATCTACGCGATATGGCAGAGAAATATAATTTTGATGTTAACTCCCAAACCGCTGCGCAGAAGTCAACCAAACTTCACCCAATAGTGTATTGTATCACAATCTAGTAGTTACATTTGGAAATTTGGTTCTAGGACATTTGGTTTGAGCGCAATCCTCAAACTTAGTTTAAAAAAAAGTCATTTAAGCCTTTTCACAGTGAGATCTACGCGATATGGCAGAGAAATGTAATTTTGATGTTAACTCCCAAACCGCTGCGCAGAAGTCAACCAAACTTCACCCAATAGTGTATTGTATCACAATCTAGTAGTTACATTTGGAAATTTGGTTCTAGGACATTTGGTTTGAGCGCAATCATCAAACTTAGTTTAAAAAAGTCATTTAAGCCTTTTCACAGTGAGATCTACGCGATATGGCCGAGAAATGTAATTTTGATGTTAACTCCCAAACCGCTGCGAAGACGTCAACCAAACTTCACCCAATAGTGTATTGTATCACAATCTAGTAGTTACTTTTGGAAATTTGGTTCTAGGACATTTGGTTTGAGCGCAATCATCAAACCTAGTTAAAAAAAGTCATTTAAGCCTTTTCACAGTGAGATCTACGCGATATGGCCGAGAAATGTAATTTTGATGTTAACTCCCAAACCGCTGCGCAGAAGTCAACCAAACTTCACCCAATAGTGTATTGTATCACAATCTAGTAGTTACATTTGGAAATTTGGTTCTAGGACATTTGGTTTGAGCGCAATCCTCAAACTTAGTTAAAAAAAAAGTCATTTAAGCCTTTTCACAGTGAGATCTACGCGATATGGCCGAGAAATGTAATTTTGATGTTAACTCCCAAACCGCTGCGCAGAAGTCAACCAAACTTCACCCAATAGTGTATTGTATCACAATCTAGTAGTTACATTTGGAAATTTGGTTCTAGGACATTTGGTTTGAGCGCAATCCTCAAACTTAGTTAAAAAAAAGTCATTTAAGCCTTTTCACAGTGAGATCTACGTGATATGGCCGAGAAATGTAATTTTGATGTTAACTCCCATACCGCTGCGCAGAAGTCAACCAAACTTCACCCAATAGTGTATTGTATCACAATCTAGTAGTTACATTTGGAAATTTGGTTCTAGGACATTTGGTTTGAGCGCAATCATCAAACTTAATTAAAAAAGTCATTTAAGCCTTTTCACAGTGAGATCTATGCGATATGGCAGAGAAATGTAAATTTGATGTTAACTCCCAAACCGCTGTGCAGAAGTCAACCAAACTTCACCCAATAATGTATTGTATCACAATCTAGTAGTTACATTTAGAAATTTGGTGCTAGGACATTTGGTTTGAGCGCAATCATCAAACTTAGTTAAAAAAAGTCATTTAAGCCTTTTCACAGTGAGATCTATGCGATATGGCCGAGAAATGTAATTTTGATGTTAACTCCCAAACCGCTGCGCAGAAGTCAACCAAACTTCACCCAATAGTGTATTGTATCACAATCTAGTAGTTACATTTGGAAATTTGGTTCTAGGACATTTGGTTTGAGCGCAATCATCAAACTTAGTTAAAAAAAAGTCATTTAAGCCTTTTCACAGTGAGATCTACGCGATATGGCAGAGAAATGTAATTTTGATGTTAACTCCCAAACCGCTGCGCAGAAGTCAACCAAACTTCACCCAATAGTGTATTGTATCACAATCTAGTAGTTACATTTGGAAATTTGGTTCTAGGACATTTAGTTTGAGCGCAATCCTCAAACTTAGTTAAAAAAAAGTCATTTAAGCCTTTTCACAGTGAGATCTACGCGATATGGCCGAGAAATGTAATTTTGATGTTAACTCCCATACCGCTGCGCAGAAGTCAACCAAACTTCACCCAATAGTGTATTGTATCACAATCTAGTAGTTACATTTGGAAATTTGGTTCTAGGACATTTGGTTTGAGCGCAATCATCAAACTTAATTAAAAAAGTCATTTAAGCCTTTTCACAGTGAGATCTATGCGATATGGCAGAGAAATGTAAATTTGATGTTAACTCCCAAACCGCTGTGCAGAAGTCAACCAAACTTCACCCAATAATGTATTGTATCACAATCTAGTAGTTACATTTAGAAATTTGGTGCTAGGACATTTGGTTTGAGCGCAATCATCAAACTTAGTTAAAAAAAGTCATTTAAGCCTTTTCACAGTGAGATCTATGCGATATGGCCGAGAAATGTAATTTTGATGTTAACTCCCAAACCGCTGCGCAGAAGTCAACCAAACTTCACCCAATAGTGTATTGTATCACAATCTAGTAGTTACATTTGGAAATTTGGTTCTAGGACATTTGGTTTGAGCGCAATCATCAAACTTAGTTAAAAAAAAGTCATTTAAGCCTTTTCACAGTGAGATCTACGCGATATGGCAGAGAAATGTAATTTTGATGTTAACTCCCAAACCGCTGCGCAGAAGTCAACCAAACTTCACCCAATAGTGTATTGTATCACAATCTAGTAGTTACATTTGGAAATTTGGTTCTAGGACATTTAGTTTGAGCGCAATCCTCAAACTTAGTTAAAAAAAAGTCATTTAAGCCTTTTCACAGTGAGATCTACGCGATATGGCCGAGAAATGTAATTTTGATGTTAACTCCCATACCGCTGCGCAGAAGTCAACCAAACTTCACCCAATAGTGTATTGTATCACAATCTAGTAGTTACATTTGGAAATTTGGTTCTAGGACATTTGGTTTGAGCGCAATCATCAAACTTAATTAAAAAAGTCATTTAAGCCTTTTCACAGTGAGATCTATGCGATATGGCAGAGAAATGTAAATTTGATGTTAACTCCCAAACCGCTGTGCAGAAGTCAACCAAACTTCACCCGATAATGTATTGTATCACAATCTAGTAGTTACATTTGGAAATTTGGTTCTAGGACATTTGGTTTGAGCGCAATCCTCAAACTTAGTTAAAAAAAAAGTCATTTAAGCCTTTTCACAGTGAGATCTACGCGATATGGCAGAGAAATATAATTTTGATGTTAACTCCCAAACCGCTGCGCAGAAGTCAACCAAACTTCACCCAATAGTGTATTGTATCACAATCTAGTAGTTACATTTGGAAATTTGGTTCTAGGACATTTGGTTTGAGCGCAATCCTCAAACTTAGTTTAAAAAAAAAGTCATTTAAGCCTTTTCACAGTGAGATCTACGCGATATGGCAGAGAAATGTAATTTTGATGTTAACTCCCAAACCGCTGCGCAGAAGTCAACCAAACTTCACCCAATAGTGTATTGTATCACAATCTAGTAGTTACATTTGGAAATTTGGTTCTAGGACATTTGGTTTGAACGCAATCATCAAACTTAGTTTAAAAAAGTCATTTAAGCCTTTTCACAGTGAGATCTACGCGATATGGCCGAGAAATGTAATTTTGATGTTAACTCCCAAACCGCTGCGCAGAAGTCAACCAAACTTCACCCAATAGTGTATTGTATCACAATCTAGAAGTTACATTTGGAAATTTGGTTCTAGGACATTTGGTTTGAGCGCAATCCTCAAACTTAGTTAAAAAAAAAGTCATTTAAGCCTTTTCACAGTGAGATCTACGCGATATGGCCGAGAAATGTAATTTTGATGTTAACTCCCAAACCGCTGTGCAGAAGTCAACCAAACTTCACCCAATAATGTATTGTATCACAATCTAGTAGTTACATTTAGAAATTTGGTGCTAGGACATTTGGTTTGAGCGCAATCATCAAACTTAATTAAAAAAGTCATTAAAGCCTTTTCACAGTGAGATCTATGCGATATGGCAGAGAAATGTAAATTTGATGTTAACTCCCAAACCGCTGTGCAGAAGTCAACCAAACTTCACCCAATAATGTATTGTATCACAATCTAGTAGTTACATTTAGAAATTTGGTGCTAGGACATTTGGTTTGAGCGCAATCATCAAACTTAGTTAAAAAAAGTCATTTAAGCCTTTTCACAGTGAGATCTATGCGATATGGCCGAGAAATGTAATTTTGATGTTAACTCCCAAACCGCTGCGCAGAAGTCAACCAAACTTCACCCAATAGTGTATTGTATCACAATCTAGTAGTTACATTTGGAAATTTGGTTCTAGGACATTTGGTTTGAGCGCAATCATCAAACTTAGTTAAAAAAAGTCATTTAAGCCTTTTCACATTGAGATCTACGCGATATGGCCGAGAAATGTAATTTTGATGTTAACTCCCAAACCGCTGCGCAGAAGTCAACCAAACTTCACCCAATAGTGTATTGTATCACAATCTAGTAGTTACATTAGGAAATTTTGTTCTAGGACATTTGGTTTGAGCGCAATCCTCAAACTTAGTTAAAAAAAGTTATTTAAGCCTTTTCACAGTGAGATATAGGCGATATGGCCGAGAAATGTAATTTTGATGTTAACTCCCAAACCGCTGCGCAGAAGTCAACCAAACTTCACCCAATAGTGTATTGTATCACAATCTAGTAGTTACATTTGGAAATTTGGTTCTAGGACATTTGGTTTGAGCGCAATCCTCACACTTAGTTAAAAAAAGTCATTTAAGCCTTTTCACAGTGAGATTTACGCGATATGGCCGAGAAATGTAATTTTGATGTTAACTCCCAAACCGCTGCGCAGAAGTCAACCAAACTTCACCCAATAGTGTATTGTATCACAATCTAGTAGTTACATTTGGAAATTTGGTTCTAGGACATTTGGTTTGAGCGCAATCATCAAACTTAGTTAAAAAAAGTCATTTAAGCCTTTTCACATTGAGATCTACGCGATATGGCCGAGAAATGTATTTTTGATGTTAACTCCCAAACCGCTGCGCAGAAGTCAACCAAACTTCACCCAATAGTGTATTGTATCACAATCTAGTACAGTGGTACCTCTACATACGATCGCTTCGACACACGAACTTTTCGACATCCGACGTAAGATTTGACTCGCCATTTGTTTCTACATCCGACGACATGCTCGAAATACGACGACAATGGCAGCACCGCAGACGAATGCACGGCGGATTTTCTTGTGTGACAAATCAACACAGGTTTCAGAAAAGGTTGGTACAGGTGGTGAAACAAGGAAAAAGTTGATGCTTACCTTCGAAATGAAGATGCAAATGACAGAAAAATATGAGCGTGGGGTGGGCATCCGTGAAATGGCTCAACAATACATCTCCACGGTCCTCCTCCGACCATATAAATAAAGCTGACAATTCTTATTGTCTCCAAAGAAATCGCCAGCTTCGCCACGTTTTCATCATTTCTTTTACAACTTATTCAACACAAAACGCCTGCTGTACGCCGCAATTGATGCTGTTCTCAAGAGAACATTCAAAGTGAAAATGAAACTCAAGCTCACCGGTCTGTCTCTGGCACGTGAGCCCCGCGGTGCGTTCAGGTACACAAAAAAACGTCCGCCTTATTAGGACCCGATTCGTTACACTATTACAGGAATTATTATTATTCTTTTTATTACATTATTCCAATTTTGATTTATAATTTATTTGTTTTGCTACGTGTAATTGCCATTTGTAATAGCACCAGCAGTATTTTTTAAGGATTTAGTGCAGGTTTTTGGGCTGTGGAACGAATTAATGGAATTATAATGTATTCCTATGGGAAAATCCTGCTCGACATACGACCATTTCGACTTACAAACAAGGTCCTGGAACGGATTAACTTCGTATGTAGAGGTACCACTGTAGTTACTTTTGGAAATTTGGTTCTAGGACATTTGGTTTGAGCGCAATCATCAAACTTAGTTAAAAAAAGTCATTTTAGCCTTTTCACATTGAGATCTACGCGATATGGCCGAGAAATGTAATTTTTATGTTAACTCCCAAACCGCTAGGCAGAAGTCAACCAAACTTCACCCAATAGTGTATTGTATCACAATCTAGTAGTTACATTTGGAAATTTGGTTCTAGGACATTTGGTTTGAGCGCAATCCTCAAACTTAGTTAAAAAAAGTCATTTTAGCCTTTTCACATTGAGATCTACGCGATATGGTCGAGAAATGTAATTTTTATGTTAACTCCCAAACCGCTAGGCAGAAGTCAACCAAACTTCACCCAATAGTGTATTGTATCACAATCTAGTAGTTACATTTGGAAATTTGGTTCTAGGACATTTGGTTTGAGCGCAATCCTCAAACTTAGTTAAAAAAAGTCATTTAAGCCTTTTCACGGTGAGATCTACGCGATATGGCCGAGAAATGTAATTTTGATATCAACTCCCAAACCGCTGCGCAGAAGTCAACCAAACTTCACCCAATAGTGTATTGTATCACAATCTAGTAGTTACATTAGGAAATTTTGTTCTAGGACATTTGGTTTGAGCGCAATCCTCAAACTTAGTTAAAAAAAGTTATTTAAGCCTTTTCACAGTGAGATATAGGCGATATGGCCGAGAAATGTAATTTTGATGTTAACTCCCAAACCGCTGCGCAGAAGTCAACCAAACTTCACCCAATAGTGTATTGTATCACAATCTAGTAGTTACATTTGGAAATTTGGTTCTAGGACATTTGGTTTGAGCGCAATCCTCACACTTAGTTAAAAAAAGTCATTTAAGCCTTTTCACAGTGAGATTTACGCGATATGGCCGAGAAATGTAATTTTGATGTTAACTCCCAAACCGCTGCGCAGAAGTCAACCAAACTTCACCCAATAGTGTATTGTATCACAATCTAGTAGTTACATTTGGAAATTTGGTTCTAGGACATTTGGTTTGAGCGCAATCATCAAACTTAGTTAAAAAAAGTCATTTAAGCCTTTTCACATTGAGATCTACGCGATATGGCCGAGAAATGTATTTTTGATGTTAACTCCCAAACCGCTAGGCAGAAGTCAACCAAACTTCACCCAATAGTGTATTGTATCACAATCTAGTAGTTACATTTGGAAATTTGGTTCTAGGACATTTGGTTTGAGCGCAATCCTCAAACTTAGTTAAAAAAAGTCATTTTAGCATTTTCACAGTGAGATCTACGTGATATGGCCGAGAAATGTAATTTTGATGTTAACTCCCAAACCGCTGCGCAGAAGTCAACCAAACTTCACCCAATAGTGTATTGTATCACAATCTAGTAGTTACATTTGGAAATTTGGTTCTAGGACATTTGGTTTGAGCGCAATCCTCACACTTAGTTAAAAAAAAGTCATTTAAGCCTTTTCACAGTGAGATCTACGCGATATGGCCGAGAAATGTAATTTTGATGTTAACTCCCAAACCGCTGCGCAAAAGTCAACCAAACTTCACCCAATAGTGTATTGTATTACAATCTAGTAGTTACATTTGGAAATTTGGTTCTCGGACATTTGGTTTGAGCGCAATCATCAAACTTAGTTAAAAAAAGTCATTTAAGCCTTTTCACATTGAGATCTACGCGATATGGCCGAGAAATGTAATTTTGATGTTAACTCCCAAACCGCTGCGCAGAAGTCAACCAAACTTCACCCAATAGTGTATTGTATCACAATCTAGTAGTTACATTTGGAAATTTGGTTCTAGGACATTTGGTTTGAGCGCAATCATCAAACTTAATTAAAAAAGTCATTTAAGCCTTTTCACAGTGAGATCTATGCGATATGGCAGAGAAATGTAAATTTGATGTTAACTCCCAAACCGCTGTGCAGAAGTCAACCAAACTTCACCCAATAATGTATTGTATCACAATCTAGTAGTTACATTTAGAAATTTGGTGCTAGGACATTTGGTTTGAGCGCAATCATCAAACTTAGTTAAAAAAAGTCATTTAAGCCTTTTCACAATGAGATCTATGCGATATGGCCGAGAAATGTAATTTTGATGTTAACTCCCAAACCGCTGCGCAGAAGTCAACCAAACTTCACCCAATAGTGTATTGTATCACAATCTAGTAGTTACATTTGGAAATTTGGTTCTAGGACATTTGGTTTGAGCGCAATCATCAAACTTAGTTAAAAAAAGTCATTTAAGCCTTTTCACATTGAGATCTACGCGATATGGCCGAGAAATGTAATTTTGATGTTAACTCCCAAACCGCTGCGCAGAAGTCAACCAAACTTCACCCAATAGTGTATTGTATCACAATCTAGTAGTTACATTTGGAAATTTTATTCTAGGACATTTGGTTTGAGCGCAATCCTCAAACTTAGTTAAAAAAGAGTCATTTAAGCCTTTTCACAGTGAGATCTACGCGATATGGCCGAGAAATGTAATTTTGATGTTAACTCCCAAACCGCTGCGCAGAAGTCAACCAAACTTCACCCAATAGTGTATTGTATCACAATCTAGTAGTTACATTTGGAAATTTGGTTCTAGGACATTTGGTTTGAGCGCAATCCTCAAACTTAGTTTAAAAAAAAAGTCATTTAAGCCTTTTCACAGTAAGATCTACGCGATATGGCCGAGAAATGTAATTTTGATGTTAACTCCCAAACCGCTGCGCAGAAGTCAACCAAACTTCACCCAATAGTGTATTGTATCACAACCTAGTAGTTACATTTGGAAATTTGGTTCTAGGACATTTGGTTTGAGCGCAATCATCAAACTTAGTTAAAAAAAGTCATTTAGGCCTTTTCACAGTGAGATCTACGCGATATGGCCGAGAAATGTAATTTTGATGTTAACTCCCAAACGGCTGCGCAGAAGTCAACCAAACTTCACCCAATAATGTATTGTATCACACTCTAGTAGTTACATTTAGAAATTTGGTTCTAGGACATTTGGTTTGAGCGCAATCCTCAAACTTAGTTAAAAAAAGTCATTTAAGCCTTTTCACATTGAGATCTACGCGATATGGCCGAGAAATGTAATTTTGATGTTAACTCCCAAACCGCTGCGCAGAAGTCAACCAAACTTCACCCAATAGTGTATTGTGTCACAATCTAGTAGTTACATTTGGAAAATTGGTTCTAGGACATTTGGTTTGAGCGCAATCATCAAACTTAGTTAAAAAAAAGTCATTAAAGCCTTTTCACAGTGAGATCTAAGCGATATGGCCGAGAAATGTAATTTTGATGTTAACTCCCAAACCGCTGCGCAGAAGTCAACCAAACTTCACCCAATAGTGTATTGTATCACAATCAAGTAGTTACTTTTGGAAATTTGGTTCTAGGACATTTGGTTTGAGCGCAATCATCAAACTTAGTTAAAAAAAGTCATTTTAGCCTTTTCACGGTGAGATCTACGCGATATGGCCGAGAAATGTAATTTTGATATTAACTCCCAAACCGCTGCGCAGAAGTCAACCAAACTTCACCCAATAGTGTATTGTATCACAATCTAGTAGTTACATTAGGAAATTTTGTTCTAGGACATTTGGTTTGAGCGCAATCCTCAAACTTAGTTAAAAAAAGTTATTTAAGCCTTTTCACAGTGAGATATAGGCGATATGGCCGAGAAATGTAATTTTGATGTTAACTCCCAAACCGCTGCGCAGAAGTCAACCAAACTTCACCCAATAGTGTATTGTATCACAATCTAGTAGTTACATTTGGAAATTTGGTTCTAGGACATTTGGTTTGAGCGCAATCCTCACACTTAGTTAAAAAAAGTCATTTAAGCCTTTTCACAGTGAGATTTACGCGATATGGCCGAGAAATGTAATTTTGATGTTAACTCCCAAACCGCTGCGCAGAAGTCAACCAAACTTCACCCAATAGTGTATTGTATCACAATCTAGTAGTTACATTTGGAAATTTGGTTCTAGGACATTTGGTTTGAGCGCAATCATCAAACTTAGTTAAAAAAAGTCATTTAAGCCTTTTCACATTGAGATCTACGCGATATGGCCGAGAAATGTATTTTTGATGTTAACTCCCAAACCGCTAGGCAGAAGTCAACCAAACTTCACCCAATAGTGTATTGTATCACAATCTAGTAGTTACATTTGGAAATTTGGTTCTAGGACATTTGGTTTGAGCGCAATCCTCAAACTTAGTTAAAAAAAGTCATTTTAGCATTTTCACAGTGAGATCTACGTGATATGGCCGAGAAATGTAATTTTGATGTTAACTCCCAAACCGCTGCGCAGAAGTCAACCAAACTTCACCCAATAGTGTATTGTATCACAATCTAGTAGTTACATTTGGAAATTTGGTTCTAGGACATTTGGTTTGAGCGCAATCATCAAACTTAATTAAAAAAGTCATTTAAGCCTTTTCACAGTGAGATCTATGCGATATGGCAGAGAAATGTAAATTTGATGTTAACTCCCAAACCGCTGTGCAGAAGTCAACCAAACTTCACCCAATAATGTATTGTATCACAATCTAGTAGTTACATTTAGAAATTTGGTGCTAGGACATTTGGTTTGAGCGCAATCATCAAACTTAGTTAAAAAAAGTCATTTAAGCCTTTTCACAGTGAGATCTATGCGATACGGCCGAGAAATGTAATTTTGATGTTAACTCCCAAACCGCTGCGCAGAAGTCAACCAAACTTCACCCAATAGTGTATTGTATCACAATCTAGTAGTTACATTTGGAAATTTGGTTCTAGGACATTTGGTTTGAGCGCAATCATCAAACTTAGTTAAAAAAAGTCATTTAAGCCTTTTCACATTGAGATCTACGCGATATGGCCGAGAAATGTAATTTTGATGTTAACTCCCAAACCGCTGCGCAGAAGTCAACCAAACTTCACCCAATAGTGTATTGTATCACAATCTAATAGTTACATTTGAAAATTTTGTTCTAGGACATTTGGTTTGAGCGCAATCCTCAAACTTAGTTAAAAAAGAGTCATTTAAGCCTTTTCACAGTGAGATCTACGCGATATGGCCGAGAAATGTAATTTTGATGTTAACTCCCAAACCGCTGCGCAGAAGTCAACCAAACTTCACCCAATAGTGTATTGTATCACAATCTAGTAGTTACATTTGGAAATTTGGTTCTAGGACATTTGGTTTGAGCGCAATCCTCAAACTTAGTTTAAAAAAAAAGTCATTTAAGCCTTTTCACAGTGAGATCTACGCGATATGGCCGAGAAATGTAATTTTGATGTTAACTCCCAAACCGCTGCGCAGAAGTCAACCAAACTTCACCCAATAGTGTATTGTATCACAACCTAGTAGTTACATTTGGAAATTTGGTTCTAGGACATTTGGTTTGAGCGCAATCATCAAACTTAGTTAAAAAAAGTCATTTAGGCCTTTTCACAGTGAGATCTACGCGATATGGCCGAGAAATGTAATTTTGATGTTAACTCCCAAACGGCTGCGCAGAAGTCAACCAAACTTCACCCAATAATGTATTGTATCACACTCTAGTAGTTACATTTAGAAATTTGGTTCTAGGACATTTGGTTTGAGCGCAATCCTCAAACTTAGTTAAAAAAAGTCATTTAAGCCTTTTCACATTGAGATCTACGCGATATGGCCGAGAAATGTAATTTTGATGTTAACTCCCAAACCGCTGCGCAGAAGTCAACCAAACTTCACCCAATAGTGTATTGTGTCACAATCTAGTAGTTACATTTGGAAAATTGGTTCTAGGACATTTGGTTTGAGCGCAATCATCAAACTTAGTTAAAAAAAAGTCATTAAAGCCTTTTCACAGTGAGATCTAAGCGATATGGCCGAGAAATGTAATTTTGATGTTAACTCCCAAACCGCTGCGCAGAAGTCAACCAAACTTCACCCAATAGTGTATTGTATCACAATCAAGTAGTTACTTTTGGAAATTTGGTTCTAGGACATTTGGTTTGAGCGCAATCATCAAACTTAGTTAAAAAAAGTCATTTAAGCCTTTTCACATTGAGATCTACGCGATATGGCCGAGAAATGTAATTTTTATGTTAACTCCCAAACCGCTAGGCAGAAGTCAACCAAACTTCACCCAATAGTGTATTGTATCACAATCTAGTAGTTACATTTGGAAATTTGGTTCTAGGACATTTGGTTTGAGCGCAATCATCAAACTTAGTTAAAAAAAGTCATTTAAGCCTTTTCACAGTGAGATCTATGCGATATGGCAGAGAAATGTAAATTTGATGTTAACTCCCAAACCGCTGTGCAGAAGTCAACCAAACTTCACCCAATAATGTATTGTATCACAATCTAGTAGTTACATTTAGAAATTTGGTGCTAGGACATTTGGTTTGAGCGCAATCATCAAACTTAGTTAAAAAAAGTCATTTAAGCCTTTTCACAGTGAGATCTATGCGATATGGCCGAGAAATGTAATTTTGATGTTAACTCCCAAACCGCTGCGCAGAAGTCAACCAAACTTCACCCAATAGTGTATTGTATCACAATCTAGTAGTTACATTTGGAAATTTGGTTCTAGGACATTTGGTTTGAGCGCAATCATCCAAACTTAGTTAAAAAAAGTCATTTAAGCCTTTTCACATTGAGATCTACGCGATATGGCCGAGAAATGTAATTTTGATGTTAACTCCCAAACCGCTGCGCAGAAGTCAACCAAACTTCACCCAATAGTGTATTGTATCACAATCTAGTAGTTACATTTGGAAATTTTGTTCTAGGACATTTGGTTTGAGCGCAATCCTCAAACTTAGTTAAAAAAGAGTCATTTAAGCCTTTTCACAGTGAGATCTACGCGATATGGCCGAGAAATGTAATTTTGATGTTAACTCCCAAACCGCTGCGCAGAAGTCAACCAAACTTCACCCAATAGTGTATTGTATCACAATCTAGTAGTTACATTTGGAAATTTGGTTCTAGGATATTTGGTTTGAGCGCAATCCTCAAACTTAGTTTAAAAAAAAAGTCATTTAAGCCTTTTCACAGTGAGATCTACGCGATATGGCCGAGAAATGTAATTTTGATGTTAACTCCCAAACCGCTGCGCAGAAGTCAACCAAACTTCACCCAATAGTGTATTGTATCACAACCTAGTAGTTACATTTGGAAATTTGGTTCTAGGACATTTGGTTTGAGCGCAATCATCAAACTTAGTTAAAAAAAGTCATTTAGGCATTTTCACAGTGAGATCTACGCGATATGGCCGAGAAATGTAATTTTGATGTCAACTCCCAAACGGCTGCGCAGAAGTCAACCAAACTTCACCCAATAATGTATTGTATCACACTCTAGTAGTTACATTTAGAAATTTGGTTCTAGGACATTTGGTTTGAGCGCAATCCTCAAACTTAGTTAAAAAAAAGTCATTTAAGCCTTTTCACATTGAGATCTACGCGATATGGCCGAGAAATGTAATTTTGATGTTAACTCCCAAACCGCTGCGCAGAAGTCAACCAAACTTCACCCAATAGTGTATTGTGTCACAATCTAGTAGTTACATTTGGAAAATTGGTTCTAGGACATTTGGTTTGAGCGCAATCATCAAACTTAGTTAAAAAAAAGTCATTAAAGCCTTTTCACAGTGAGATCTAAGCGATATGGCCGAGAAATGTAATTTTGATGTTAACTCCCAAACCGCTGCGCAGAAGTCAACCAAACTTCACCCAATAGTGTATTGTATCACAATCAAGTAGTTACTTTTGGAAATTTGGTTCTAGGACATTTGGTTTGAGCGCAATCATCAAACTTAGTTAAAAAAAGTCATTTAAGCCTTTTCACATTGAGATCTACGCGATATGGCCGAGAAATGTAATTTTTATGTTAACTCCCAAACCGCTAGGCAGAAGTCAACCAAACTTCACCCAATAGTGTATTGTATCACAATCTAGTAGTTACATTTGGAAATTTGGTTCTAGGACATTTGGTTTGAGCGCAATCCTCAAACTTAGTTAAAAAAAGTCATTTAAGCCTTTTCACGGTGAGATCTACGCGATATGGTCGAGAAATGTAATTTTGATATTAACTCCCAAACCGCTGCGCAGAAGTCAACCAAACTTCACCCAATAGTGTATTGTATCACAATCTATTAGTTACATTAGGAAATTCTGTTCTAGGACATTTGGTTTGAGCGCAATCATCAAACTTAGTTAAAAAAAGTCATTTAAGCCTTTTCACAGTGAGATCTACGCGATATGGCCGAGAAATGTAATTTTGATGTTAACTCCCAAACCGCTGCGCAGAAGTCAACCAAACTTCACCCAATAGTGTATTGTATCACAATCTAGTAGTTACATGTGGAAATTTGGTTCTAGGACATTTGATTTGAGCGCAATCCTCAAACTTAGTTAAAAAAAGTTATTTAAGCCTTTTCACAGTGAGATATAGGCGATATGGCCGAGAAATGTAATTTTGATGTTAACTCCCAAACCGCTGCGCAGAAGTCAACCAAACTTCACCCAATAGTGTATTGTATCACAATCTAGTAGTTACATTTGGAAATTTGGTTCTAGGACATTTGGTTTGAGCGCAATCCTCACACTTAGTTAAAAAAAGTCATTTAAGCCTTTTCACAGTGAGATTTACGCGATATGGCCGAGAAATGTAATTTTGATGTTAACTCCCAAACCGCTGCGCAGAAGTCAACCAAACTTCACCCAATAGTGTATTGTATCACAATCTAGTAGTTACATTTGGAAATTTGGTTCTAGGACATTTGGTTTGAGCGCAATCATCAAACTTAGTTAAAAAAAGTCATTTAAGCCTTTTCACATTGAGATCTACGCGATATGGCCGAGAAATGTAATTTTGATGTTAACTCCCAAACCGCTAGGCAGAAGTCAACCAAACTTCACCCAATAGTGTATTGTATCACAATCTAGTAGTTACATTTGGAAATTTGGTTCTAGGACATTTGGTTTGAGCGCAATGCTCAAACTTAGTTAAAAAAAAGTCATTTTAGCATTTTCACAGTGAGATCTACGCGATATGGCAGAGAAATGTAATTTTGATGTTAACTCCCAAACCGCTGCGCAGAAGTCAACCAAACTTCACCCAATAGTGTATTGTATCACAATCTAGTAGTTACATTTGGAAATTTGGTTCTAGGACATTTGGTTTGAGCGCAATCCTCACACTTAGTTAAAAAAAAGTCATTTAAGCCTTTTCACAGTGAGATCTACGCGATATGGCCGAGAAATGTAATTTTGATGTTAACTCCCAAACCGCTGCGCAAAAGTCAACCAAACTTCACCCAATAGTGTATTGTATCACAATCTAGTAGTTACATTTGGAAATTTGGTTCTAGGACATTTGGTTTGAGCGCAATCCTCACACTTAGTTAAAAAAAAGTCATTTAAGCCTTTTCACAGTGAGATCTACGCGATATGGCCGAGAAATGTAATTTTGATGTTAACTCCCAAACCGCTGCGCAAAAGTCAACCAAACTTCACCCAATAGTGTATTGTATTACAATCTAGTAGTTACATTTGGAAATTTGGTTCTCGGACATTTGGTTTGAGCGCAATCATCAAACTTAGTTAAAAAAAGTCATTTAAGCCTTTTCACATTGAGATCTACGCGATATGGCCGAGAAATGTAATTTTAATGTTAACTCCCAAACCGCTGCGCAGAAGTCAACCAAACTTCACCCAATAGTGTATTGTATCACAATCTAGTAGTTACTTTTGGAAATTTGGTTCTAGGACATTTGGTTTGAGCGCAATCATCAAACCTAGTTAAAAAAAAGTCATTTAAGCCTTTTCACAGTGAGATCTACGCGATATGGCCGAGAAATGTAATTTTGATGTTAACTCCCAAACCGCTGCGCAGAAGTCAACCAAACTTCACCCAATAGTGTATTGTATCACAATCTAGTAGTTACATTTGGAAATTTGGTTCTAGGACATTTGGTTTGAGCGCAATCCTCAAACTTAGTTAAAAAAGAGTCATTTAAGCCTTTTCACAGTGAGATCTACGCGATATGGCCGAGAAATGTAATTTTGATGTTAACTCCCAAACCGCTGCGCAGAAGTCAACCAAACTTCATCCAATAGTGTATTGTATCACAATCTAGTAGTTACATTTGGAAATTTGGTTCTAGGACATTTGGTTTGAGCGCAATCATCAAACTTAGTTAAAAAAAAGTCATTAAAGCCTTTTCACAGTGAGATCTAAGCGATATGGCCGAGAAATGTAATTTTGATGTTAACTCCCAAACCGCTGCGCAGAAGTCAACCAAACTTCACCCAATAGTGTATTGTATCACAATCTAGTAGTTACTTTTGGAAATTTGGTTCTAGGACATTTGGTTTGAGCGCAATCATCAAACTTAGTTAAAAAAAGTTATTTAAGCCTTTTCACAGTGAGATATAGGCGATATGGCCGAGAAATGTAATTTTGATGTTAACTCCCAAACCGCTGCGCAGAAGTCAACCAAACTTCATCCAATAGTGTATTGTATCACAATCTAGTAGTTACATTTGGAAATTTGGTTCTAGGACATTTGGTTTGAGCGCAATCATCAAACTTAGTTAAAAAAAAGTCATTAAAGCCTTTTCACAGTGAGATCTAAGCGATATGGCCGAGAAATGTAATTTTGATGTTAACTCCCAAACCGCTGCGCAGAAGTCAACCAAACTTCACCCAATAGTGTATTGTATCACAATCTAGTAGTTACTTTTGGAAATTTGGTTCTAGGACATTTGGTTTGAGCGCAATCATCAAACTTAGTTAAAAAAAGTCATTTTAGCCTTTTCACGGTGAGATCTACGCGATATGGCCGAGAAATGTAATTTTGATATTAACTCCCAAACCGCTGCGCAGAAGTCAACCAAACTTCACCCAATAGTGTATTGTATCACAATCTAGTAGTTACTTTTGGAAATTTGGTTCTAGGACATTTGATTTGAGCGCAATCCTCAAACTTAGTTAAAAAAAGTTATTTAAGCCTTTTCACAGTGAGATATAGGCGATATGGCCGAGAAATGTAATTTTGATGTTAACTCCCAAACCGCTGCGCAGAAGTCAACCAAACTTCACCCAATAGTGTATTGTATCACAATCTAGTAGTTACATTTGGAAATTTGGTTCTAGGACATTTGGTTTGAGCGCAATCCTCACACTTAGTTAAAAAAAGTCATTTAAGCCTTTTCACAGTGAGATTTACGCGATATGGCCGAGAAATGTAATTTTGATGTTAACTCCCAAACCGCTGCGCAGAAGTCAACCAAACTTCACCCAATAGTGTATTGTATCACAATCTAGTAGTTACATTTGGAAATTTGGTTCTAGGACATTTGGTTTGAGCGCAATCATCAAACTTAGTTAAAAAAAGTCATTTAAGCCTTTTCACATTGAGATCTACGCGATATGGCCGAGAAATGTAATTTTGATGTTAACTCCCAAACCGCTAGGCAGAAGTCAACCAAACTTCACCCAATAGTGTATTGTATCACAATCTAGTAGTTACATTTGGAAATTTGGTTCTAGGACATTTGGTTTGAGCGCAATGCTCAAACTTAGTTAAAAAAAAGTCATTTTAGCATTTTCACAGTGAGATCTACGCGATATGGCCGAGAAATGTAATTTTGATGTTAACTCCCAAACCGCTGCGCAGAAGTCAACCAAACTTCACCCAATAGTGTATTGTATCACAATCTAGTAGTTACATTTGGAAATTTGGTTCTAGGACATTTGGTTTGAGCGCAATCCTCACACTTAGTTAAAAAAAAGTCATTTAAGCCTTTTCACAGTGAGATCTACGCGATATGGCCGAGAAATGTAATTTTGATGTTAACTCCCAAACCGCTGCGCAAAAGTCAACCAAACTTCACCCAATAGTGTATTGTATCACAATCTAGTAGTTACATTTGGAAATTTGGTTCTAGGACATTTGGTTTGAGCGCAATCCTCACACTTAGTTAAAAAAAAGTCATTTAAGCCTTTTCACAGTGAGATCTACGCGATATGGCCGAGAAATGTAATTTTGATGTTAACTCCCAAACCGCTGCGCAAAAGTCAACCAAACTTCACCCAATAGTGTATTGTATTACAATCTAGTAGTTACATTTGGAAATTTGGTTCTCGGACATTTGGTTTGAGCGCAATCATCAAACTTAGTTAAAAAAAGTCATTTAAGCCTTTTCACATTGAGATCTACGCGATATGGCCGAGAAATGTAATTTTGATGTTAACTCACAAACCGCTGCGCAGAAGTCAACCAAACTTCACCCAATAGTGTATTGTATCACAATCTAGTAGTTACTTTTGGAAATTTGGTTCTAGGACATTTGGTTTGAGCGCAATCATAAAACCTATTTAAAAAAAAGTCATTTAAGCCTTTTCACAGTGAGATCTACGCGATATGGCCGAGAAATGTAATTTTGATGTTAACTCCCAAACCGCTGCGCAGAAGTCAACCAAACTTCACCCAATAGTGTATTGTATCACAATCTAGTAGTTACATTTGGAAATTTGGTTCTAGGACATTTGGTTTGAGCGCAATCCTCAAACTTAGTTTAAAAAAAGTCATTTAAGCCTTTTCACAGTGAGATCTACGCGATATGGCCGAGAAATGTAATTTTGATGTTAACTCCCAAACCGCTGCGCAGAAGTCAACCAAACTTCATCCAATAGTGTATTGTATCACAATCTAGTAGTTACATTTGGAAATTTGGTTCTAGGACATTTGGTTTGAGCGCAATCCTCAAACTTAGTTAAAAAAAAGTCATTTAAGCCTTTTCACAGTGAGATTTACGCGATATGGCCGAGAAATGTAATTTTGATGTTAACTCCCAAACCGCTGCGCAGAAGTCAACCAAACTTCACCCAATAGTGTATTGTATCACAATCTAGTAGTTACATTTGGAAATTTGGTTCTAGGACATTTGGTTTGAGCGCAATCATCAAACTTAGTTAAAAAAAGTCATTTAAGCCTTTTCACATTGAGATCTACGCGATATGGCCGAGAAATGTAATTTTGATGTTAACTCCCAAACCGCTGCGCAGAAGTCAACCAAACTTCACCCAATAGTGTATTGTATCACAATCTAGTAGTTACATTTGGAAATTTGGTTCTAGGACATTTGGTTTGAGCGCAATCCTCACACTTAGTTAAAAAAAAGTCATTTAAGCCTTTTCACAGTGAGATCTACGCGATATGGCCGAGAAATGTAATTTTGATGTTAACTCCCAAACCGCTGCGCAAAAGTCAACCAAACTTCACCCAATAGTGTATTGTATCACAATCTAGTAGTTACATTTGGAAATTTGGTTCTAGGACATTTGGTTTGAGCGCAATCCTCACACTTAGTTAAAAAAAAGTCATTTAAGCCTTTTCACAGTGAGATCTACGCGATATGGCCGAGAAATGTAATTTTGATGTTAACTCCCAAACCGCTGCGCAAAAGTCAACCAAACTTCACCCAATAGTGTATTGTATTACAATCTAGTAGTTACATTTGGAAATTTGGTTCTCGGACATTTGGTTTGAGCGCAATCATCAAACTTATTTAAAAAAAGTCATTTAAGCCTTTTCACATTGAGATCTACGCGATATGGCCGAGAAATGTAATTTTGATGTTAACTCCCAAACCGCTGCGCAGAAGTCAACCAAACTTCACCCAATAGTGTATTGTATCACAATCTAGTAGTTACTTTTGGAAATTTGGTTCTAGGACATTTGGTTTGAGCGCAATCATCAAACCTAGTTAAAAAAAAGTCATTTAAGCCTTTTCACAGTGAGATCTACGCGATATGGCCGAGAAATGTAATTTTGATGTTAACTCCCAAACCGCTGCGCAGAAGTCAACCAAACTTCACCCAATAGTGTATTGTATCACAATCTAGTAGTTACATTTGGAAATTTGGTTCTAGGACATTTGGTTTGAGCGCAATCCTCAAACTTAGTTAAAAAAAAGTCATTTAAGCCTTTTCACAGTGAGATCTACGCGATATGGCCGAGAAATGTAATTTTGATGTTAACTCCCAAACCGCTGCGCAGAAGTCAACCAAACTTCATCCAATAGTGTATTGTATAACAATCTAGTAGTTACATTTGGAAATTTGGTTCTAGGAAATTTGGTTTGAGCGCAATCATCAAACTTAGTTAAAAAAAAGTCATTAAAGCCTTTTCACAGTGAGATCTAAGCGATATGGCCGAGAAATGTAATTTTGATGTTAACTCCCAAACCGCTGCGCAGAAGTCAACCAAACTTCACCCAATAGTGTATTGTATCACAATCTAGTAGTTACTTTTGGAAATTTGGTTCTAGGACATTTGGTTTGAGCGCAATCATCAAACTTAGTTAAAAAAAGTCATTTTAACCTTTTCACATTGAGATCTACGCGATATGGCCGAGAAATGTAATTTTTATGTTAACTCCCAAACCGCTAGGCAGAAGTCAACCAAACTTCACCCAATAGTGTATTGTATCACAATCTAGTAGTTACATTTGGAAATTTGGTTCTAGGACATTTGGTTTGAGCGCAATCCTCAAACTTAGTTAAAAAAAGTTATTTAAGCCTTTTCACGGTGAGATCTACGCGATATGGCCGAGAAATGTAATTTTGATATTAACTCCCAAACCGCTGCGCAGAAGTCAACCAAACTTCACCCAATAGTGTATTGTATCACAATCTAGTAGTTACATTAGGAAATTCTGTTCTAGGACATTTGGTTTGAGCGCAATCATCAAACTTAGTTAAAAAAAGTCATTTAAGCCTTTTCACAGTGAGATCTACGCGATATGGCCGAGAAATGTAATTTTGATGTTAACTCCCAAACCGCTGCGCAGAAGTCAACCAAACTTCACCCAATAGTGTATTGTATCACAATCTAGTAGTTACATGTGGAAATTTGGTTCTAGGACATTTGATTTGAGCGCAATCCTCAAACTTAGTTAAAAAAAGTTATTTAAGCCTTTTCACAGTGAGATATAGGCGATATGGCCGAGAAATGTAATTTTGATGTTAACTCCCAAACCGCTGCGCAGAAGTCAACCAAACTTCACCCAATAGTGTATTGTATCACAATCTAGTAGTTACATTTGGAAATTTGGTTCTAGGACATTTGGTTTGAGCGCAATCCTCACACTTAGTTAAAAAAAGTCATTTAAGCCTTTTCACAGTGAGATTTACGCGATATGGCCGAGAAATGTAATTTTGATGTTAACTCCCAAACCGCTGCGCAGAAGTCAACCAAACTTCACCCAATAGTGTATTGTATCACAATCTAGTAGTTACATTTGGAAATTTGGTTCTAGGTCATTTAGTTTGAGCGCAATCCTCACACTTAGTTAAAAAAAAGTCATTTAAGCCTTTTCACAGTGAGATCTACGCGATATGGCCGAGAAATGTAATTTTGATGTTAACTCCCAAACCGCTGCGCAAAAGTCAACCAAACTTCACCCAATAGTGTATTTTATCACAATTTTAGTAGTTACATTTGGAAATTTGGTTCTAGGACATTTGGTTTGAGCGCAATCCTCACACTTAGTTAAAAAAAAGTCATTTAAGCCTTTTCACAGTGAGATCTACGCGATATGGCCGAGAAATGTAATTTTGATGTTAACTCCCAAACCGCTGCGCAAAAGTCAACCAAACTTCACCCAATAGTGTATTGTATTACAATCTAGTAGTTACATTTGGAAATTTGGTTCTCGGACATTTGGTTTGAGCGCAATCATCAAACTTAGTTAAAAAAAGTCATTTAAGCCTTTTCACATTGAGATCTACGCGATATGGCCGAGAAATGTAATTTTGATGTTAACTCCCAAACCGCTGCGCAGAAGTCAACCAAACTTCACCCAATAGTGTATTGTATCACAATCTAGTAGTTACTTTTGGAAATTTGGTTCTAGGACATTTGGTTTGAGCGCAATCATCAAACCTAGTTAAAAAAAAGTCATTTAAGCCTTTTCACAGTGAGATCTACGCGATATGGCCGAGAAATGTAATTTTGATGTTAACTCCCAAACCGCTGCGCAGAAGTCAACCAAACTTCACCCAATAGTGTATTGTATCACAATCTAGTAGTTACATTTGGAAATTTGGTTCTAGGACATTTGGTTTGAGCGCAATCCTCAAACTTAGTTAAAAAAAAGTCATTTAAGCCTTTTCACAGTGAGATCTACGCGATATGGCCGAGAAATGTAATTTTGATGTTAACTCCCAAACCGCTGCGCAGAAGTCAACCAAACTTCATCCAATAGTGTATTGTATCACAATCTAGTAGTTACATTTGGAAATTTGGTTCTAGGACATTTGGTTTGAGCGCAATCCTCAAACATAGTTAAAAAAAAGTCATTTAAGCCTTTTCACAGTGAGATCTATGCGATATGGCCGAGAAATGTAATTTTGATGTTAACTCCCAAACCGCTGCGCAGAAGTCAACCAAACTTCACCCAATAGTGTATTGTATCACAATCTAGTAGTTACATTTGGAAATTTGGTTCTAGGACATTTGGTTTGAGCGCAATCATCAAACTTAGTTAAAAAAAGTCATTTAAGCCTTTTCACATTGAGATCTACGCGATATGGCCGAGAAATGTAATTTTGATGTTAACTCCCAAACCGCTAGGCAGAAGTCAACCAAACTTCACCCAATAGTGTATTGTATCACAATCTAGTAGTTACATTTGGAAATTTGGTTCTAGGACATTTGGTTTGAGCGCAATCCTCAAACTTAGTTAAAAAAAAGTCATTTAAGCCTTTTCACAGTGAGATCTACGCGATATGGCCGAGAAATGTAATTTTGATGTTAACTCCCAAACCGCTGCGCAGAAGTCAACCAAACTTCATCCAATAGTGTATTGTATCACAATCTAGTAGTTACATTTGGAAATTTGGTTCTAGGACATTTGGTTTGAGCGCAATCCTCAAACTTAGTTAAAAAAAAAGTCATTTAAGCCTTTTCACAGTGAGATCTATGCGATATGGCCGAGAAATGTAATTTTGATGTTAACTCCCAAACCGCTGCGCAGAAGTCAACCAAACTTCACCCAATAGTGTATTGTATCACAATCTAGTAGTTACATTTGGAAATTTGGTTCTAGGACATTTGATTTGAGCGCAATCCTCAAACTTAGTTAAAAAAAGTTATTTAAGCCTTTTCACAGTGAGATCTACGCGATATGGCCGAGAAATGTAATTTTGATGTTAACTCCCAATCCGCTGCGCAGAAGTCAACCAAACTTCACCCAATAGTGTATTGTATCACAATCTAGTAGTTACATTTGGAAATTTGGTTCTAGGACATTTGGTTTGAGCGCAATCCTCACACTTAGTTAAAAAAAGTCATTTAAGCCTTTTCACAGTGAGATTTACGCGATATGGCCGAGAAATGTAATTTTGATGTTAACTCCCAAACCGCTGCGCAGAAGTCAACCAAACTTCACCCAATAGTGTATTGTATCACAATCTAGTAGTTACATTTGGAAATTTGGTTCTAGGACATTTGGTTTGAGCGCAATCATCAAACTTAGTTAAAAAAAAGTCATTTAAGCCTTTTCACATTGAGATCTACGCGATATGGCCGAGAAATGTAATTTTGATGTTAACTCCCAAACCGCTAGGCAGAAGTCAACCAAACTTCACCCAATAGTGTATTGTATCACAATCTAGTAGTTACATTTGGAAATTTGGTTCTAGGACATTTGGTTTGAGCGCAATCCTCAAACTTAGTTAAAAAAAAGTCATTTAAGCCTTTTCACAGTGAGATCTACGCGATATGGCCGAGAAATGTAATTTTGATGTTAACTCCCAAACCGCTGCGCAGAAGTCAACCAAACTTCATCCAATAGTGTATTGTATCACAATCTAGTAGTTACATTTGGAAATTTGGTTCTAGGACATTTGGTTTGAGCGCAATCCTCAAACTTAGTTAAAAAAAAAGTCATTTAAGCCTTTTCACAGTGAGATCTATGCGATATGGCCGAGAAATGTAATTTTGATGTTAACTCCCAAACCGCTGCGCAGAAGTCAACCAAACTTCACCCAATAGTGTATTGTATCACAATCTAGTAGTTACATTTGGAAATTTGGTTCTAGGACATTTGATTTGAGCGCAATCCTCAAACTTAGTTAAAAAAAGTTATTTAAGCCTTTTCACAGTGAGATCTACGCGATATGGCCGAGAAATGTAATTTTGATGTTAACTACCAATCCGCTGCGCAGAAGTCAACCAAACTTCACCCAATAGTGTATTGTATCACAATCTAGTAGTTACATTTGGAAATTTGGTTCTAGGACATTTGGTTTGAGCGCAATCCTCACACTTAGTTAAAAAAAGTCATTTAAGCCTTTTCACAGTGAGATTTACGCGATATGGCCGAGAAATGTAATTTTGATGTTAACTCCCAAACCGCTGCGCAGAAGTCAACCAAACTTCACCCAATAGTGTATTGTATCACAATCTAGTAGTTACATTTGGAAATTTGGTTCTAGGACATTTGGTTTGAGCGCAATCATCAAACTTAGTTAAAAAAAAGTCATTTAAGCCTTTTCACATTGAGATCTACGCGATATGGCCGAGAAATGTAATTTTGATGTTAACTCCCAAACCGCTAGGCAGAAGTCAACCAAACTTCACCCAATAGTGTATTGTATCACAATCTAGTAGTTACATTTGGAAATTTGGTTCTAGGACATTTGGTTTGAGCGCAATGCTCAAACTTAGTTAAAAAAATGTCATTTTAGCATTTTCACAGTGAGATCTACGCGATATGGCCGAGAAATGTAATTTTGATGTTAACTCCCAAACCGCTGCGCAGAAGTCAACCAAACTTCACCCAATAGTGTATTGTATCACAATCTAGTAGTTACATTTGGAAATTTGGTTCTAGGACATTTGGTTTGAGCGCAATCCTCACACTTAGTTAAAAAAAAGTCATTTAAGCCTTTTCACAGTGAGATCTACGCGATATGGCCGAGAAATGTAATTTTGATGTTAACTCCCAAACCGCTGCGCAAAAGTCAACCAAACTTCACCCAATAGTGTATTGTATCACAATTTTAGTAGTTACATTTGGAAATTTGGTTCTAGGACATTTGGTTTGAGCGCAATCCTCACACTTAGTTAAAAAAAAGTCATTTAAGCCTTTTCACAGTGAGATCTACGCGATATGGCCGAGAAATGTAATTTTGATGTTAACTCCCAAACTGCTGCGCAAAAGTCAACCAAACTTCACCCAATAGTGTATTGTATTACAATCTAGTAGTTACATTTGGAAATTTGGTTCTCGGACATTTGGTTTGAGCGCAATCATCAAACTTAGTTAAAAAAAGTCATTTAAGCCTTTTCACATTGAGATCTACGCGATATGGCCGAGAAATGTAATTTTGATGTTAACTCCCAAACCGCTGCGCAGAAGTCAACCAAACTTCACCCAATAGTGTATTGTATCACAATCTAGTAGTTACTTTTGGAAATTTGGTTCTAGGACATTTGGTTTGAGCGCAATCATCAAACCTAGTTAAAAAAAAGTCATTTAAGCCTTTTCACAGTGAGATCTACGCGATATGGCCGAGAAATGTAATTTTGATGTTAACTCCCAAACCGCTGCGCAGAAGTCAACCAAACTTCACCCAATAGTGTATTGTATCACAATCTAGTAGTTACATTTGGAAATTTGGTTCTAGGACATTTGGTTTGAGCGCAATCATCAAACTTAGTTAAAAAAAGTCATTTAAGCCTTTTCACAGTGAGATCTACGCGATATGGCCGAGAAATGTAATTTTGATGTTAACTCCCAAACCGCTGCGCAGAAGTCAACCAAACTTCACCCAATAGTGTATTGTATCACAATCTAGTAGTTACATGTGGAAATTTGGTTCTAGGACATTTGATTTGAGCGCAATCCTCAAACTTAGTTAAAAAAAGTTATTTAAGCCTTTTCACAGTGAGATATAGGCGATATGGCCGAGAAATGTAATTTTGATGTTAACTCCCAAACCGCTGCGCAGAAGTCAACCAAACTTCACCCAATAGTGTATTGTATCACAATCTAGTAGTTACATTTGGAAATTTGGTTCTAGGACATTTGGTTTGAGCGCAATCCTCACACTTAGTTAAAAAAAAGTCATTTAAGCCTTTTCACAGTGAGATCTACGCGATATGGCCGAGAAATGTAATTTTGATGTTAACTCCCAAACCGCTGCGCAAAAGTCAACCAAACTTCACCCAATAGTGTATTGTATTACAATCTAGTAGTTACATTTGGAAATTTGGTTCTCGGACATTTGGTTTGAGCGCAATCATCAAACTTAGTTAAAAAAAGTCATTTAAGCCTTTTCACATTGAGATCTACGCGATATGGCCGAGAAATGTAATTTTGATGTTAACTCCCAAACCGCTGCGCAGAAGTCAACCAAACTTCACCCAATAGTGTATTGTATCACAATCTAGTAGTTACTTTTGGAAATTTGGTTCTAGGACATTTGGTTTGAGCGCAATCATCAAACCTAGTTAAAAAAAAGTCATTTAAGCCTTTTCACAGTGAGATCTACGCGATATGGCCGAGAAATGTAATTTTGATGTTAACTCCCAAACCGCTGCGCAGAAGTCAACCAAACTTCACCCAATAGTGTATTGTATCACAATCTAGTAGTTACATTTGGAAATTTGGTTCTAGGACATTTGGTTTGAGCGCAATCCTCAAACTTAGTTAAAAAAAAGTCATTTAAGCCTTTTCACAGTGAGATCTACGCGATATGGCCGAGAAATGTAATTTTGATGTTAACTCCCAAACCGCTGCGCAGAAGTCAACCAAACTTCATCCAATAGTGTATTGTATCACAATCTAGTAGTTACATTTGGAAATTTGGTTCTAGGACATTTGGTTTGAGCGCAATCCTCAAACATAGTTAAAAAAAAGTCATTTAAGCCTTTTCACAGTGAGATCTATGCGATATGGCCGAGAAATGTAATTTTGATGTTAACTCCCAAACCGCTGCGCAGAAGTCAACCAAACTTCACCCAATAGTGTATTGTATCACAATCTAGTAGTTACATTTGGAAATTTGGTTCTAGGACATTTGGTTTGAGCGCAATCATCAAACTTAGTTAAAAAAAGTCATTTAAGCCTTTTCACATTGAGATCTACGCGATATGGCCGAGAAATGTAATTTTGATGTTAACTCCCAAACCGCTAGGCAGAAGTCAACCAAACTTCACCCAATAGTGTATTGTATCACAATCTAGTAGTTACATTTGGAAATTTGGTTCTAGGACATTTGGTTTGAGCGCAATCCTCAAACTTAGTTAAAAAAAAGTCATTTAAGCCTTTTCACAGTGAGATCTACGCGATATGGCCGAGAAATGTAATTTTGATGTTAACTCCCAAACCGCTGCGCAGAAGTCAACCAAACTTCATCCAATAGTGTATTGTATCACAATCTAGTAGTTACATTTGGAAATTTGGTTCTAGGACATTTGGTTTGAGCGCAATCCTCAAACTTAGTTAAAAAAAAAGTCATTTAAGCCTTTTCACAGTGAGATCTATGCGATATGGCCGAGAAATGTAATTTTGATGTTAACTCCCAAACCGCTGCGCAGAAGTCAACCAAACTTCACCCAATAGTGTATTGTATCACAATCTAGTAGTTACATTTGGAAATTTGGTTCTAGGACATTTGATTTGAGCGCAATCCTCAAACTTAGTTAAAAAAAGTTATTTAAGCCTTTTCACAGTGAGATCTACGCGATATGGCCGAGAAATGTAATTTTGATGTTAACTCCCAATCCGCTGCGCAGAAGTCAACCAAACTTCACCCAATAGTGTATTGTATCACAATCTAGTAGTTACATTTGGAAATTTGGTTCTAGGACATTTGGTTTGAGCGCAATCCTCACACTTAGTTAAAAAAAGTCATTTAAGCCTTTTCACAGTGAGATTTACGCGATATGGCCGAGAAATGTAATTTTGATGTTAACTCCCAAACCGCTGCGCAGAAGTCAACCAAACTTCACCCAATAGTGTATTGTATCACAATCTAGTAGTTACATTTGGAAATTTGGTTCTAGGACATTTGGTTTGAGCGCAATCATCAAACTTAGTTAAAAAAAAGTCATTTAAGCCTTTTCACATTGAGATCTACGCGATATGGCCGAGAAATGTAATTTTGATGTTAACTCCCAAACCGCTAGGCAGAAGTCAACCAAACTTCACCCAATAGTGTATTGTATCACAATCTAGTAGTTACATTTGGAAATTTGGTTCTAGGACATTTGGTTTGAGCGCAATGCTCAAACTTAGTTAAAAAAATGTCATTTTAGCATTTTCACAGTGAGATCTACGCGATATGGCCGAGAAATGTAATTTTGATGTTAACTCCCAAACCGCTGCGCAGAAGTCAACCAAACTTCACCCAATAGTGTATTGTATCACAATCTAGTAGTTACATTTGGAAATTTGGTTCTAGGACATTTGGTTTGAGCGCAATCCTCACACTTAGTTAAAAAAAAGTCATTTAAGCCTTTTCACAGTGAGATCTACGCGATATGGCCGAGAAATGTAATTTTGATGTTAACTCCCAAACCGCTGCGCAAAAGTCAACCAAACTTCACCCAATAGTGTATTGTATCACAATTTTAGTAGTTACATTTGGAAATTTGGTTCTAGGACATTTGGTTTGAGCGCAATCCTCACACTTAGTTAAAAAAAAGTAATTTAAGCCTTTTCACAGTGAGATCTACGCGATATGGCCGAGAAATGTAATTTTGATGTTAACTCCCAAACTGCTGCGCAAAAGTCAACCAAACTTCACCCAATAGTGTATTGTATTACAATCTAGTAGTTACATTTGGAAATTTGGTTCTCGGACATTTGGTTTGAGCGCAATCATCAAACTTAGTTAAAAAAAAGTCATTTAAGCCTTTTCACATTGAGATCTACGCGATATGGCCGAGAAATGTAATTTTGATGTTAACTCCCAAACCGCTGCGCAGAAGTCAACCAAACTTCACCCAATAGTGTATTGTATCACAATCTAGTAGTTACTTTTGGAAATTTGGTTCTAGGACATTTGGTTTGAGCGCAATCATCAAACCTAGTTAAAAAAAAGTCATTTAAGCCTTTTCACAGTGAGATCTACGCGATATGGCCGAGAAATGTAATTTTGATGTTAACTCCCAAACCGCTGCGCAGAAGTCAACCAAACTTCACCCAATAGTGTATTGTATCACAATCTAGTAGTTACATTTGGAAATTTGGTTCTAGGACATTTGGTTTGAGCGCAATCATCAAACTTAGTTAAAAAAAGTCATTTAAGCCTTTTCACAGTGAGATCTACGCGATATGGCCGAGAAATGTAATTTTGATGTTAACTCCCAAACCGCTGCGCAGAAGTCAACCAAACTTCACCCAATAGTGTATTGTATCACAATCTAGTAGTTACATGTGGAAATTTGGTTCTAGGACATTTGATTTGAGCGCAATCCTCAAACTTAGTTAAAAAAAGTTATTTAAGCCTTTTCACAGTGAGATATAGGCGATATGGCCGAGAAATGTAATTTTGATGTTAACTCCCAAACCGCTGCGCAGAAGTCAACCAAACTTCACCCAATAGTGTATTGTATCACAATCTAGTAGTTACATTTGGAAATTTGGTTCTAGGACATTTGGTTTGAGCGCAATCCTCACACTTAGTTAAAAAAAAGTCATTTAAGCCTTTTCACAGTGAGATCTACGCGATATGGCCGAGAAATGTAATTTTGATGTTAACTCCCAAACCGCTGCGCAAAAGTCAACCAAACTTCACCCAATAGTGTATTGTATCACAATTTTAGTAGTTACATTTGGAAATTTGGTTCTAGGACATTTGGTTTGAGCGCAATCCTCACACTTAGTTAAAAAAAAGTCATTTAAGCCTTTTCACAGTGAGATCTACGCGATATGGCCGAGAAATGTAATTTTGATGTTAACTCCCAAACTGCTGCGCAAAAGTCAACCAAACTTCACCCAATAGTGTATTGTATTACAATCTAGTAGTTACATTTGGAAATTTGGTTCTCGGACATTTGGTTTGAGCGCAATCATCAAACTTAGTTAAAAAAAGTCATTTAAGCCTTTTCACATTGAGATCTACGCGATATGGCCGAGAAATGTAATTTTGATGTTAACTCCCAAACCGCTGCGCAGAAGTCAACCAAACTTCACCCAATAGTGTATTGTATCACAATCTAGTAGTTACTTTTGGAAATTTGGTTCTAGGACATTTGGTTTGAGCGCAATCATCAAACCTAGTTAAAAAAAAGTCATTTAAGCCTTTTCACAGTGAGATCTACGCGATATGGCCGAGAAATGTAATTTTGATGTTAACTCCCAAACCGCTGCGCAGAAGTCAACCAAACTTCACCCAATAGTGTATTGTATCACAATCTAGTAGTTACATTTGGAAATTTGGTTCTAGGACATTTGGTTTGAGCGCAATCATCAAACTTAGTTAAAAAAAGTCATTTAAGCCTTTTCACAGTGAGATCTACGCGATATGGCCGAGAAATGTAATTTTGATGTTAACTCCCAAACCGCTGCGCAGAAGTCAACCAAACTTCACCCAATAGTGTATTGTATCACAATCTAGTAGTTACATGTGGAAATTTGGTTCTAGGACATTTGATTTGAGCGCAATCCTCAAACTTAGTTAAAAAAAGTTATTTAAGCCTTTTCACAGTGAGATATAGGCGATATGGCCGAGAAATGTAATTTTGATGTTAACTCCCAAACCGCTGCGCAGAAGTCAACCAAACTTCACCCAATAGTGTATTGTATCACAATCTAGTAGTTACATTTGGAAATTTGGTTCTAGGACATTTGGTTTGAGCGCAATCCTCACACTTAGTTAAAAAAAAGTCATTTAAGCCTTTTCACAGTGAGATCTACGCGATATGGCCGAGAAATGTAATTTTGATGTTAACTCCCAAACCGCTGCGCAAAAGTCAACCAAACTTCACCCAATAGTGTATTGTATTACAATCTAGTAGTTACATTTGGAAATTTGGTTCTCGGACATTTGGTTTGAGCGCAATCATCAAACTTAGTTAAAAAAAGTCATTTAAGCCTTTTCACATTGAGATCTACGCGATATGGCCGAGAAATGTAATTTTGATGTTAACTCCCAAACCGCTGCGCAGAAGTCAACCAAACTTCACCCAATAGTGTATTGTATCACAATCTAGTAGTTACTTTTGGAAATTTGGTTCTAGGACATTTGGTTTGAGCGCAATCATCAAACCTAGTTAAAAAAAAGTCATTTAAGCCTTTTCACAGTGAGATCTACGCGATATGGCCGAGAAATGTAATTTTGATGTTAACTCCCAAACCGCTGCGCAGAAGTCAACCAAACTTCACCCAATAGTGTATTGTATCACAATCTAGTAGTTACATTTGGAAATTTGGTTCTAGGACATTTGGTTTGAGCGCAATCCTCAAACTTAGTTAAAAAAAAGTCATTTAAGCCTTTTCACAGTGAGATCTACGCGATATGGCCGAGAAATGTAATTTTGATGTTAACTCCCAAACCGCTGCGCAGAAGTCAACCAAACTTCATCCAATAGTGTATTGTATCACAATCTAGTAGTTACATTTGGAAATTTGGTTCTAGGACATTTGGTTTGAGCGCAATCCTCAAACATAGTTAAAAAAAAGTCATTTAAGCCTTTTCACAGTGAGATCTATGCGATATGGCCGAGAAATGTAATTTTGATGTTAACTCCCAAACCGCTGCGCAGAAGTCAACCAAACTTCACCCAATAGTGTATTGTATCACAATCTAGTAGTTACATTTGGAAATTTGGTTCTAGGACATTTGGTTTGAGCGCAATCATCAAACTTAGTTAAAAAAAGTCATTTAAGCCTTTTCACATTGAGATCTACGCGATATGGCCGAGAAATGTAATTTTGATGTTAACTCCCAAACCGCTAGGCAGAAGTCAACCAAACTTCACCCAATAGTGTATTGTATCACAATCTAGTAGTTACATTTGGAAATTTGGTTCTAGGACATTTGGTTTGAGCGCAATCCTCAAACTTAGTTAAAAAAAAGTCATTTAAGCCTTTTCACAGTGAGATCTACGCGATATGGCCGAGAAATGTAATTTTGATGTTAACTCCCAAACCGCTGCGCAGAAGTCAACCAAACTTCATCCAATAGTGTATTGTATCACAATCTAGTAGTTACATTTGGAAATTTGGTTCTAGGACATTTGGTTTGAGCGCAATCCTCAAACTTAGTTAAAAAAAAAGTCATTTAAGCCTTTTCACAGTGAGATCTATGCGATATGGCCGAGAAATGTAATTTTGATGTTAACTCCCAAACCGCTGCGCAGAAGTCAACCAAACTTCACCCAATAGTGTATTGTATCACAATCTAGTAGTTACATTTGGAAATTTGGTTCTAGGACATTTGATTTGAGCGCAATCCTCAAACTTAGTTAAAAAAAGTTATTTAAGCCTTTTCACAGTGAGATCTACGCGATATGGCCGAGAAATGTAATTTTGATGTTAACTCCCAATCCGCTGCGCAGAAGTCAACCAAACTTCACCCAATAGTGTATTGTATCACAATCTAGTAGTTACATTTGGAAATTTGGTTCTAGGACATTTGGTTTGAGCGCAATCCTCACACTTAGTTAAAAAAAGTCATTTAAGCCTTTTCACAGTGAGATTTACGCGATATGGCCGAGAAATGTAATTTTGATGTTAACTCCCAAACCGCTGCGCAGAAGTCAACCAAACTTCACCCAATAGTGTATTGTATCACAATCTAGTAGTTACATTTGGAAATTTGGTTCTAGGACATTTGGTTTGAGCGCAATCATCAAACTTAGTTAAAAAAAAGTCATTTAAGCCTTTTCACATTGAGATCTACGCGATATGGCCGAGAAATGTAATTTTGATGTTAACTCCCAAACCGCTAGGCAGAAGTCAACCAAACTTCACCCAATAGTGTATTGTATCACAATCTAGTAGTTACATTTGGAAATTTGGTTCTAGGACATTTGGTTTGAGCGCAATGCTCAAACTTAGTTAAAAAAATGTCATTTTAGCATTTTCACAGTGAGATCTACGCGATATGGCCGAGAAATGTAATTTTGATGTTAACTCCCAAACCGCTGCGCAGAAGTCAACCAAACTTCACCCAATAGTGTATTGTATCACAATCTAGTAGTTACATTTGGAAATTTGGTTCTAGGACATTTGGTTTGAGCGCAATCCTCACACTTAGTTAAAAAAAAGTCATTTAAGCCTTTTCACAGTGAGATCTACGCGATATGGCCGAGAAATGTAATTTTGATGTTAACTCCCAAACCGCTGCGCAAAAGTCAACCAAACTTCACCCAATAGTGTATTGTATCACAATTTTAGTAGTTACATTTGGAAATTTGGTTCTAGGACATTTGGTTTGAGCGCAATCCTCACACTTAGTTAAAAAAAAGTCATTTAAGCCTTTTCACAGTGAGATCTACGCGATATGGCCGAGAAATGTAATTTTGATGTTAACTCCCAAACTGCTGCGCAAAAGTCAACCAAACTTCACCCAATAGTGTATTGTATTACAATCTAGTAGTTACATTTGGAAATTTGGTTCTCGGACATTTGGTTTGAGCGCAATCATCAAACTTAGTTAAAAAAAAGTCATTTAAGCCTTTTCACATTGAGATCTACGCGATATGGCCGAGAAATGTAATTTTGATGTTAACTCCCAAACCGCTGCGCAGAAGTCAACCAAACTTCACCCAATAGTGTATTGTATCACAATCTAGTAGTTACTTTTGGAAATTTGGTTCTAGGACATTTGGTTTGAGCGCAATCATCAAACCTAGTTAAAAAAAAGTCATTTAAGCCTTTTCACAGTGAGATCTACGCGATATGGCCGAGAAATGTAATTTTGATGTTAACTCCCAAACCGCTGCGCAGAAGTCAACCAAACTTCACCCAATAGTGTATTGTATCACAATCTAGTAGTTACATTTGGAAATTTGGTTCTAGGACATTTGGTTTGAGCGCAATCATCAAACTTAGTTAAAAAAAGTCATTTAAGCCTTTTCACAGTGAGATCTACGCGATATGGCCGAGAAATGTAATTTTGATGTTAACTCCCAAACCGCTGCGCAGAAGTCAACCAAACTTCACCCAATAGTGTATTGTATCACAATCTAGTAGTTACATGTGGAAATTTGGTTCTAGGACATTTGATTTGAGCGCAATCCTCAAACTTAGTTAAAAAAAGTTATTTAAGCCTTTTCACAGTGAGATATAGGCGATATGGCCGAGAAATGTAATTTTGATGTTAACTCCCAAACCGCTGCGCAGAAGTCAACCAAACTTCACCCAATAGTGTATTGTATCACAATCTAGTAGTTACATTTGGAAATTTGGTTCTAGGACATTTGGTTTGAGCGCAATCCTCACACTTAGTTAAAAAAAGTCATTTAAGCCTTTTCACAGTGAGATTTACGCGATATGGCCGAGAAATGTAATTTTGATGTTAACTCCCAAACCGCTGCGCAGAAGTCAACCAAACTTCACCCAATAGTGTATTGTATCACAATCTAGTAGTTACATTTGGAAATTTGGTTCTAGGACATTTGATTTGAGCGCAATCCTCAAACTTAGTTAAAAAAAGTTATTTAAGCCTTTTCACAGTGAGATCTACGCGATATGGCCGAGAAATGTAATTTTGATGTTAACTCCCAATCCGCTGCGCAGAAGTCAACCAAACTTCACCCAATAGTGTATTGTATCACAATCTAGTAGTTACATTTGGAAATTTGGTTCTAGGACATTTGGTTTGAGCACAATCCTCACACTTAGTTAAAAAAAGTCATTTAAGCCTTTTCACAGTGAGATTTACGCGATATGGCCGAGAAATGTAATTTTGATGTTAACTCCCAAACCGCTGCGCAGAAGTCAACCAAACTTCACCCAATAGTGTATTGTATCACAATCTAGTAGTTACATTTGGAAATTTGGTTCTAGGACATTTGGTTTGAGCGCAATCATCAAACTTAGTTAAAAAAAAGTCATTTAAGCCTTTTCACATTGAGATCTACGCGATATGGCCGAGAAATGTAATTTTGATGTTAACTCCCAAACCGCTAGGCAGAAGTCAACCAAACTTCACCCAATAGTGTATTGTATCACAATCTAGTAGTTACATTTGGAAATTTGGTTCTAGGACATTTGGTTTGAGCGCAATGCTCAAACTTAGTTAAAAAAATGTCATTTTAGCATTTTCACAGTGAGATCTACGCGATATGGCCGAGAAATGTAATTTTGATGTTAACTCCCAAACCGCTGCGCAGAAGTCAACCAAACTTCACCCAATAGTGTATTGTATCACAATCTAGTAGTTACATTTGGAAATTTGGTTCTAGGACATTTGGTTTGAGCGCAATCCTCACACTTAGTTAAAAAAAAGTCATTTAAGCCTTTTCACAGTGAGATCTACGCGATATGGCCGAGAAATGTAATTTTGATGTTAACTCCCAAACCGCTGCGCAAAAGTCAACCAAACTTCACCCAATAGTGTATTGTATCACAATTTTAGTAGTTACATTTGGAAATTTGGTTCTAGGACATTTGGTTTGAGCGCAATCCTCACACTTAGTTAAAAAAAAGTCATTTAAGCCTTTTCACAGTGAGATCTACGCGATATGGCCGAGAAATGTAATTTTGATGTTAACTCCCAAACTGCTGCGCAAAAGTCAACCAAACTTCACCCAATAGTGTATTGTATTACAATCTAGTAGTTACATTTGGAAATTTGGTTCTCGGACATTTGGTTTGAGCGCAATCATCAAACTTAGTTAAAAAAAGTCATTTAAGCCTTTTCACATTGAGATCTACGCGATATGGCCGAGAAATGTAATTTTGATGTTAACTCCCAAACCGCTGCGCAGAAGTCAACCAAACTTCACCCAATAGTGTATTGTATCACAATCTAGTAGTTACTTTTGGAAATTTGGTTCTAGGACATTTGGTTTGAGCGCAATCATCAAACCTAGTTAAAAAAAAGTCATTTAAGCCTTTTCACAGTGAGATCTACGCGATATGGCCGAGAAATGTAATTTTGATGTTAACTCCCAAACCGCTGCGCAGAAGTCAACCAAACTTCACCCAATAGTGTATTGTATCACAATCTAGTAGTTACATTTGGAAATTTGGTTCTAGGACATTTGGTTTGAGCGCAATCCTCAAACTTAGTTAAAAAAAAGTCATTTAAGCCTTTTCACAGTGAGATCTACGCGATATGGCCGAGAAATGTAATTTTGATGTTAACTCCCAAACCGCTGCGCAGAAGTCAACCAAACTTCATCCAATAGTGTATTGTATCACAATCTAGTAGTTACATTTGGAAATTTGGTTCTAGGACATTTGGTTTGAGCGCAATCCTCAAACATAGTTAAAAAAAAGTCATTTAAGCCTTTTCACAGTGAGATCTATGCGATATGGCCGAGAAATGTAATTTTGATGTTAACTCCCAAACCGCTGCGCAGAAGTCAACCAAACTTCACCCAATAGTGTATTGTATCACAATCTAGTAGTTACATTTGGAAATTTGGTTCTAGGACATTTGGTTTGAGCGCAATCATCAAACTTAGTTAAAAAAAGTCATTTAAGCCTTTTCACATTGAGATCTACGCGATATGGCCGAGAAATGTAATTTTGATGTTAACTCCCAAACCGCTAGGCAGAAGTCAACCAAACTTCACCCAATAGTGTATTGTATCACAATCTAGTAGTTACATTTGGAAATTTGGTTCTAGGACATTTGGTTTGAGCGCAATCCTCAAACTTAGTTAAAAAAAAGTCATTTAAGCCTTTTCACAGTGAGATCTACGCGATATGGCCGAGAAATGTAATTTTGATGTTAACTCCCAAACCGCTGCGCAGAAGTCAACCAAACTTCATCCAATAGTGTATTGTATCACAATCTAGTAGTTACATTTGGAAATTTGGTTCTAGGACATTTGGTTTGAGCGCAATCCTCACACTTAGTTAAAAAAAAGTCATTTAAGCCTTTTCACAGTGAGATCTACGCGATATGGCCGAGAAATGTAATTTTGATGTTAACTCCCAAACCGCTGCGCAAAAGTCAACCAAACTTCACCCAATAGTGTATTGTATCACAATTTTAGTAGTTACATTTGGAAATTTGGTTCTAGGACATTTGGTTTGAGCGCAATCCTCACACTTAGTTAAAAAAAAGTCATTTAAGCCTTTTCACAGTGAGATCTACGCGATATGGCCGAGAAATGTAATTTTGATGTTAACTCCCAAACCGCTGCGCAGAAGTCAACCAAACTTCACCCAATAGTGTATTGTATCACAATCTAGTAGTTACTTTTGGAAATTTGGTTCTAGGACATTTGGTTTGAGCGCAATCATCAAACCTAGTTAAAAAAAAGTCATTTAAGCCTTTTCACAGTGAGATCTACGCGATATGGCCGAGAAATGTAATTTTGATGTTAACTCCCAAACCGCTGCGCAGAAGTCAACCAAACTTCACCCAATAGTGTATTGTATCACAATCTAGTAGTTACATTTGGAAATTTGGTTCTAGGACATTTGGTTTGAGCGCAATCCTCAAACTTAGTTAAAAAAAAAGTCATTTAAGCCTTTTCACAGTGAGATCTACGCGATATGGCCGAGAAATGTAATTTTGATGTTAACTCCCAAACCGCTGCGCAGAAGTCAACCAAACTTCATCCAATAGTGTATTGTATCACAATCTAGTAGTTACATTTGGAAATTTGGTTCTAGGACATTTGGTTTGAGCGCAATCCTCAAACTTAGTTAAAAAAAAGTAATTTAAGCCTTTTCACAGTGAGATTTACGCGATATGGCCGAGAAATGTAATTTTGATGTTAACTCCCAAACCGCTGCGCAGAAGTCAACCAAACTTCACCCAATAGTGTATTGTATCACAATCTAGTAGTTACATTTGGAAATTTGGTTCTAGGTCATTTGGTTTGAGCGCAATCCTCACACTTAGTTAAAAAAAAGTCATTTAAGCCTTTTCACAGTGAGATCTACGCGATATGGCCGAGAAATGTAATTTTGATGTTAACTCCCAAACCGCTGCGCAAAAGTCAACCAAACTTCACCCAATAGTGTATTTTATCACAATTTTAGTAGTTACATTTGGAAATTTGGTTCTAGGACATTTGGTTTGAGCGCAATCCTCACACTTAGTTAAAAAAAAGTCATTTAAGCCTTTTCACAGTGAGATCTACGCGATATGGCCGAGAAATGTAATTTTGATGTTAACTCCCAAACCGCTGCGCAAAAGTCAACCAAACTTCACCCAATAGTGTATTGTATTACAATCTAGTAGTTACATTTGGAAATTTGGTTCTCGGACATTTGGTTTGAGCGCAATCATCAAACTTAGTTAAAAAAAGTCATTTAAGCCTTTTCACATTGAGATCTACGCGATATGGCCGAGAAATGTAATTTTGATGTTAACTCCCAAACCGCTGCGCAGAAGTCAACCAAACTTCACCCAATAGTGTATTGTATCACAATCTAGTAGTTACTTTTGGAAATTTGGTTCTAGGACATTTGGTTTGAGCGCAATCATCAAACCTAGTTAAAAAAAAGTCATTTAAGCCTTTTCACAGTGAGATCTACGCGATATGGCCGAGAAATGTAATTTTGATGTTAACTCCCAAACCGCTGCGCAGAAGTCAACCAAACTTCACCCAATAGTGTATTGTATCACAATCTAGTAGTTACATTTGGAAATTTGGTTCTAGGACATTTGGTTTGAGCGCAATCCTCAAACTTAGTTAAAAAAAAGTCATTTAAGCCTTTTCACAGTGAGATCTACGCGATATGGCCGAGAAATGTAATTTTGATGTTAACTCCCAAACCGCTGCGCAGAAGTCAACCAAACTTCATCCAATAGTGTATTGTATCACAATCTAGTAGTTACATTTGGAAATTTGGTTCTAGGACATTTGGTTTGAGCGCAATCCTCAAACATAGTTAAAAAAAAGTCATTTAAGCCTTTTCACAGTGAGATCTATGCGATATGGCCGAGAAATGTAATTTTGATGTTAACTCCCAAACCGCTGCGCAGAAGTCAACCAAACTTCACCCAATAGTGTATTGTATCACAATCTAGTAGTTACATTTGGAAATTTGGTTCTAGGACATTTGGTTTGAGCGCAATCATCAAACTTAGTTAAAAAAAGTCATTTAAGCCTTTTCACATTGAGATCTACGCGATATGGCCGAGAAATGTAATTTTGATGTTAACTCCCAAACCGCTAGGCAGAAGTCAACCAAACTTCACCCAATAGTGTATTGTATCACAATCTAGTAGTTACATTTGGAAATTTGGTTCTAGGACATTTGGTTTGAGCGCAATCCTCAAACTTAGTTAAAAAAAAGTCATTTAAGCCTTTTCACAGTGAGATCTACGCGATATGGCCGAGAAATGTAATTTTGATGTTAACTCCCAAACCGCTGCGCAGAAGTCAACCAAACTTCATCCAATAGTGTATTGTATCACAATCTAGTAGTTACATTTGGAAATTTGGTTCTAGGACATTTGGTTTGAGCGCAATCCTCAAACTTAGTTAAAAAAAAAGTCATTTAAGCCTTTTCACAGTGAGATCTATGCGATATGGCCGAGAAATGTAATTTTGATGTTAACTCCCAAACCGCTGCGCAGAAGTCAACCAAACTTCACCCAATAGTGTATTGTATCACAATCTAGTAGTTACATTTGGAAATTTGGTTCTAGGACATTTGGTTTGAGTGCAATGCTCAAACTTAGTTAAAAAAATGTCATTTTAGCATTTTAACAGTGAGATCTACGCGATATGGCCGAGAAATGTAATTTTGATGTTAACTCCCAAACCGCTGCGCAGAAGTCAACCAAACTTCACCCAATAGTGTATTGTATCACAATCTAGTAGTTACATTTGGAAATTTGGTTCTAGGACATTTGGTTTGAGCGCAATCCTCAAACTTAGTTAAAAAAAAAGTCATTTAAGCCTTTTCACAGTGAGATCTACGCGATATGGCCGAGAAATGTAATTTTGATGTTAACTCCCAAACCGCTGCGCAGAAGTCAACCAAACTTCATCCAATAGTGTATTGTATCACAATCTAGTAGTTACATTTGGAAATTTGGTTCTAGGACATTTGGTTTGAGCGCAATCCTCAAACTTAGTTAAAAAAAAGTAATTTAAGCCTTTTCACAGTGAGATTTACGCGATATGGCCGAGAAATGTAATTTTGATGTTAACTCCCAAACCGCTGCGCAGAAGTCAACCAAACTTCACCCAATAGTGTATTGTATCACAATCTAGTAGTTACATTTGGAAATTTGGTTCTAGGTCATTTGGTTTGAGCGCAATCCTCACACTTAGTTAAAAAAAAGTCATTTAAGCCTTTTCACAGTGAGATCTACGCGATATGGCCGAGAAATGTAATTTTGATGTTAACTCCAAACCGCTGCGCAAAAGTCAACCAAACTTCACCCAATAGTGTATTTTATCACAATTTTAGTAGTTACATTTGGAAATTTGGTTCTAGGACATTTGGTTTGAGCGCAATCCTCACACTTAGTTAAAAAAAAGTCATTTAAGCCTTTTCACAGTGAGATCTACGCGATATGGCCGAGAAATGTAATTTTGATGTTCCAAACCGCTGCGCAAAAGTCAACCAAACTTCACCCAATAGTGTATTGTATTACAATCTAGTAGTTACATTTGGAAATTTGGTTCTCGGACATTTGGTTTGAGCGCAATCATCAAACTTAGTTAAAAAAAGTCATTTAAGCCTTTTCACATTGAGATCTACGCGATATGGCCGAGAAATGTAATTTTGATGTTAACTCCCAAACCGCTGCGCAGAAGTCAACCAAACTTCACCCAATAGTGTATTGTATCACAATCTAGTAGTTACTTTTGGAAATTTGGTTCTAGGACATTTGGTTTGAGCGCAATCATCAAACCTAGTTAAAAAAAAGTCATTTAAGCCTTTTCACAGTGAGATCTACGCGATATGGCCGAGAAATGTAATTTTGATGTTAACTCCCAAACCGCTGCGCAGAAGTCAACCAAACTTCACCCAATAGTGTATTGTATCACAATCTAGTAGTTACATTTGGAAATTTGGTTCTAGGACATTTGGTTTGAGCGCAATCCTCAAACTTAGTTAAAAAAAAGTCATTTAAGCCTTTTCACAGTGAGATCTACGCGATATGGCCGAGAAATGTAATTTTGATGTTAACTCCCAAACCGCTGCGCAGAAGTCAACCAAACTTCATCCAATAGTGTATTGTATCACAATCTAGTAGTTACATTTGGAAATTTGGTTCTAGGACATTTGGTTTGAGCGCAATCCTCAAACATAGTTAAAAAAAAGTCATTTAAGCCTTTTCACAGTGAGATCTATGCGATATGGCCGAGAAATGTAATTTTGATGTTAACTCCCAAACCGCTGCGCAGAAGTCAACCAAACTTCACCCAATAGTGTATTGTATCACAATCTAGTAGTTACATTTGGAAATTTGGTTCTAGGACATTTGGTTTGAGCGCAATCATCAAACTTAGTTAAAAAAAGTCATTTAAGCCTTTTCACATTGAGATCTACGCGATATGGCCGAGAAATGTAATTTTGATGTTAACTCCCAAACCGCTAGGCAGAAGTCAACCAAACTTCACCCAATAGTGTATTGTATCACAATCTAGTAGTTACATTTGGAAATTTGGTTCTAGGACATTTGGTTTGAGCGCAATCCTCAAACTTAGTTAAAAAAAAGTCATTTAAGCCTTTTCACAGTGAGATCTACGCGATATGGCCGAGAAATGTAATTTTGATGTTAACTCCCAAACCGCTGCGCAGAAGTCAACCAAACTTCATCCAATAGTGTATTGTATCACAATCTAGTAGTTACATTTGGAAATTTGGTTCTAGGACATTTGGTTTGAGCGCAATCCTCAAACTTAGTTAAAAAAAAAGTCATTTAAGCCTTTTCACAGTGAGATCTATGCGATATGGCCGAGAAATGTAATTTTGATGTTAACTCCCAAACCGCTGCGCAGAAGTCAACCAAACTTCACCCAATAGTGTATTGTATCACAATCTAGTAGTTACATTTGGAAATTTGGTTCTAGGACATTTGGTTTGAGCGCAATGCTCAAACTTAGTTAAAAAAATGTCATTTTAGCATTTTCACAGTGAGATCTACGCGATATGGCCGAGAAATGTAATTTTGATGTTAACTCCCAAACCGCTGCGCAGAAGTCAACCAAACTTCACCCAATAGTGTATTGTATCACAATCTAGTAGTTACATTTGGAAATTTGGTTCTAGGGCATTTGGTTTGAGCGCAATCCTCACACTTAGTTAAAAAAAAGTCATTTAAGCCTTTTCACAGTGAGATCTACGCGATATGGCCGAGAAATGTAATTTTGATGTTAACTCCCAAACCGCTGCGCAAAAGTCAACCAAACTTCACCCAATAGTGTATTGTATCACAATTTTAGTAGTTACATTTGGAAATTTGGTTCTAGGACATTTGGTTTGAGCGCAATCCTCACACTTAGTTAAAAAAAAGTCATTTAAGCCTTTTCACAGTGAGATCTACGCGATATGGCCGAGAAATGTAATTTTGATGTTAACTCCCAAACCGCTGCGCAAAAGTCAACCAAACTTCACCCAATAGTGTATTGTATTACAATCTAGTAGTTACATTTGGAAATTTGGTTCTCGGACATTTGGTTTGAGCGCAATCATCAAACTTAGTTAAAAAAAGTCATTTAAGCCTTTTCACATTGAGATCTACGCGATATGGCCGAGAAATGTAATTTTGATGTTAACTCCCAAACCGCTGCGCAGAAGTCAACCAAACTTCACCCAATAGTGTATTGTATCACAATCTAGTAGTTACTTTTGGAAATTTGGTTCTAGGACATTTGGTTTGAGCGCAATCATCAAACCTAGTTAAAAAAAAGTCATTTAAGCCTTTTCACAGTGAGATCTACGCGATATGGCCGAGAAATGTAATTTTGATGTTAACTCCCAAACCGCTGCGCAGAAGTCAACCAAACTTCACCCAATAGTGTATTGTATCACAATCTAGTAGTTACATTTGGAAATTTGGTTCTAGGACATTTGGTTTGAGCGCAATCCTCAAACTTAGTTAAAAAAAAGTCATTTAAGCCTTTTCACAGTGAGATCTACGCGATATGGCCGAGAAATGTAATTTTGATGTTAACTCCCAAACCGCTGCGCAGAAGTCAACCAAACTTCATCCAATAGTGTATTGTATCACAATCTAGTAGTTACATTTGGAAATTTGGTTCTAGGACATTTGGTTTGAGCGCAATCCTCAAACATAGTTAAAAAAAAGTCATTTAAGCCTTTTCACAGTGAGATCTATGCGATATGGCCGAGAAATGTAATTTTGATGTTAACTCCCAAACCGCTGCGCAGAAGTCAACCAAACTTCACCCAATAGTGTATTGTATCACAATCTAGTAGTTACATTTGGAAATTTGGTTCTAGGACATTTGGTTTGAGCGCAATCATCAAACTTAGTTAAAAAAAGTCATTTAAGCCTTTTCACATTGAGATCTACGCGATATGGCCGAGAAATGTAATTTTGATGTTAACTCCCAAACCGCTAGGCAGAAGTCAACCAAACTTCACCCAATAGTGTATTGTATCACAATCTAGTAGTTACATTTGGAAATTTGGTTCTAGGACATTTGGTTTGAGCGCAATCCTCAAACTTAGTTAAAAAAAAGTCATTTAAGCCTTTTCACAGTGAGATCTACGCGATATGGCCGAGAAATGTAATTTTGATGTTAACTCCCAAACCGCTGCGCAGAAGTCAACCAAACTTCATCCAATAGTGTATTGTATCACAATCTAGTAGTTACATTTGGAAATTTGGTTCTAGGACATTTGGTTTGAGCGCAATCCTCACACTTAGTTAAAAAAAAGTCATTTAAGCCTTTTCACAGTGAGATCTACGCGATATGGCCGAGAAATGTAATTTTGATGTTAACTCCCAAACCGCTGCGCAAAAGTCAACCAAACTTCACCCAATAGTGTATTGTATCACAATTTTAGTAGTTACATTTGGAAATTTGGTTCTAGGACATTTGGTTTGAGCGCAATCCTCACACTTAGTTAAAAAAAAGTCATTTAAGCCTTTTCACAGTGAGATCTACGCGATATGGCCGAGAAATGTAATTTTGATGTTAACTCCCAAACCGCTGCGCAAAAGTCAACCAAACTTCACCCAATAGTGTATTGTATTACAATCTAGTAGTTACATTTGGAAATTTGGTTCTAGGACATTTGGTTTGAGCGCAATCATCAAACTTAGTTAAAAAAAGTCATTTAAGCCTTTTCACATTGAGATCTACGCGATATGGCCGAGAAATGTAATTTTGATGTTAACTCCCAAACCGCTGCGCAGAAGTCAACCAAACTTCACCCAATAGTGTATTGTATCACAATCTAGTAGTTACTTTTGGAAATTTGGTTCTAGGACATTTGGTTTGAGCGCAATCATCAAACCTAGTTAAAAAAAAGTCATTTAAGCCTTTTCACATTGAGATCTACGCGATATGGCCGAGAAATGTAATTTTGATGTTAACTCCCAAACCGCTAGGCAGAAGTCAACCAAACTTCACCCAATAGTGTATTGTATCACAATCTAGTAGTTACATTTGGAAATTTGGTTCTAGGACATTTGGTTTGAGCGCAATCCTCAAACTTAGTTAAAAAAAAAGTCATTTAAGCCTTTTCACAGTGAGATCTATGCGATATGGCCGAGAAATGTAATTTTGATGTTAACTCCCAAACCGCTGCGCAGAAGTCAACCAAACTTCACCCAATAGTGTATTGTATCACAATCTAGTAGTTACATTTGGAAATTTGGTTCTAGGACATTTGGTTTGAGCGCAATGCTCAAACTTAGTTAAAAAAATGTCATTTTAGCATTTTCACAGTGAGATCTACGCGATATGGCCGAGAAATGTAATTTTGATGTTAACTCCCAAACCGCTGCGCAGAAGTCAACCAAACTTCACCCAATAGTGTATTGTATCACAATCTAGTAGTTACATTTGGAAATTTGGTTCTAGGGCATTTGGTTTGAGCGCAATCCTCACACTTAGTTAAAAAAAAGTCATTTAAGCCTTTTCACAGTGAGATCTACGCGATATGGCCGAGAAATGTAATTTTGATGTTAACTCCCAAACCGCTGCGCAAAAGTCAACCAAACTTCACCCAATAGTGTATTGTATCACAATTTTAGTAGTTACATTTGGAAATTTGGTTCTAGGACATTTGGTTTGAGCGCAATCCTCACACTTAGTTAAAAAAAAGTCATTTAAGCCTTTTCACAGTGAGATCTACGCGATATGGCCGAGAAATGTAATTTTGATGTTAACTCCCAAACCGCTGCGCAAAAGTCAACCAAACTTCACCCAATAGTGTATTGTATTACAATCTAGTAGTTACATTTGGAAATTTGGTTCTCGGACATTTGGTTTGAGCGCAATCATCAAACTTAGTTAAAAAAAGTCATTTAAGCCTTTTCACATTGAGATCTACGCGATATGGCCGAGAAATGTAATTTTGATGTTAACTCCCAAACCGCTGCGCAAAAGTCAACCAAACTTCACCCAATAGTGTATTGTATCACAATCTAGTAGTTACTTTTGGAAATTTGGTTCTAGGACATTTGGTTTGAGCGCAATCATCAAACTTAGTTAAAAAAAGTCATTTAAGCCTTTTCACATTGAGATCTACGCGATATGGCCGAGAAATGTAATTTTGATGTTAACTCCAGAACCGCTGCGCAGAAGTCAACCAAACTTCACCCAATAGTGTATTGTATCACAATCTAGTAGTTACATTTGGAAATTTGGTTCTAGGACATTTGGTTTGAGCGCAATCCTCAAACTTAGTTAAAAAAAAGTCATTTAAGCCTTTTCACAGTGAGATCTACGCGATATGGCCGAGAAATGTAATTTTGATGTTAACTCCCAAACCGCTGCGCAGAAGTCAACCAAACTTCATCCAATAGTGTATTGTATCACAATCTAGTAGTTACATTTGGAAATTTGGTTCTAGGACATTTGGTTTGAGCGCAATCCTCAAACATAGTTAAAAAAAAGTCATTTAAGCCTTTTCACAGTGAGATCTATGCGATATGGCCGAGAAATGTAATTTTGATGTTAACTCCCAAACCGCTGCGCAGAAGTCAACCAAACTTCATCCAATAGTGTATTGTATCACAATCTAGTAGTTACATTTGGAAATTTGGTTCTAGGACATTTGATTTGAGCGCAATCCTCAAACTTAGGTCAAAAAAGCCATTTAAGCCTTTTCACAGTGAGATCTATGCGATATGGCCGAGAAATGTAATTTTGATGTTAACTCCCAAACCGCTAGGCAGAAGTCAACCAAACTTCACCCAATAGTGTATTGTATCACAATCTAGTAGTTACATTTGGAAATTTGGTTCTAGGACATTTGGTTTGAGCGCAATCCTCAAACTTAGTTAAAAAAAAGTCATTTAAGCCTTTTCACAGTGAGATCTACGCGATATGGCCGAGAAATGTAATTTTGATGTTAACTCCCAAACCGCTGCGCAGAAGTCAACCAAACTTCATCCAATAGTGTATTGTATCACAATCTAGTAGTTACATTTGGAAATTTGGTTCTAGGACATTTGGTTTGAGCGCAATCCTCACACTTAGTTAAAAAAAAGTCATTTAAGCCTTTTCACAGTGAGATCTACGCGATATGGCCGAGAAATGTAATTTTGATGTTAACTCCCAAACCGCTGCGCAAAAGTCAACCAAACTTCACCCAATAGTGTATTGTATCACAATTTTAGTAGTTACATTTGGAAATTTGGTTCTAGGACATTTGGTTTGAGCGCAATCCTCACACTTAGTTAAAAAAAAGTCATTTAAGCCTTTTCACAGTGAGATCTACGCGATATGGCCGAGAAATGTAATTTTGATGTTAACTCCCAAACCGCTGCGCAAAAGTCAACCAAACTTCACCCAATAGTGTATTGTATTACAATCTAGTAGTTACATTTGGAAATTTGGTTCTAGGACATTTGGTTTGAGCGCAATCATCAAACTTAGTTAAAAAAAGTCATTTAAGCCTTTTCACATTGAGATCTACGCGATATGGCCGAGAAATGTAATTTTGATGTTAACTCCCAAACCGCTGCGCAGAAGTCAACCAAACTTCACCCAATAGTGTATTGTATCACAATCTAGTAGTTACTTTTGGAAATTTGGTTCTAGGACATTTGGTTTGAGCGCAATCATCAAACCTAGTTAAAAAAAAGTCATTTAAGCCTTTTCACATTGAGATCTACGCGATATGGCCGAGAAATGTAATTTTGATGTTAACTCCCAAACCGCTAGGCAGAAGTCAACCAAACTTCACCCAATAGTGTATTGTATCACAATCTAGTAGTTACATTTGGAAATTTGGTTCTAGGACATTTGGTTTGAGCGCAATCCTCAAACTTAGTTAAAAAAAAAGTCATTTAAGCCTTTTCACAGTGAGATCTATGCGATATGGCCGAGAAATGTAATTTTGATGTTAACTCCCAAACCGCTGCGCAGAAGTCAACCAAACTTCACCCAATAGTGTATTGTATCACAATCTAGTAGTTACATTTGGAAATTTGGTTCTAGGACATTTGGTTTGAGCGCAATGCTCAAACTTAGTTAAAAAAATGTCATTTTAGCATTTTCACAGTGAGATCTACGCGATATGGCCGAGAAATGTAATTTTGATGTTAACTCCCAAACCGCTGCGCAGAAGTCAACCAAACTTCACCCAATAGTGTATTGTATCACAATCTAGTAGTTACATTTGGAAATTTGGTTCTAGGGCATTTGGTTTGAGCGCAATCCTCACACTTAGTTAAAAAAAAGTCATTTAAGCCTTTTCACAGTGAGATCTACGCGATATGGCCGAGAAATGTAATTTTGATGTTAACTCCCAAACCGCTGCGCAAAAGTCAACCAAACTTCACCCAATAGTGTATTGTATCACAATTTTAGTAGTTACATTTGGAAATTTGGTTCTAGGACATTTGGTTTGAGCGCAATCCTCACACTTAGTTAAAAAAAAGTCATTTAAGCCTTTTCACAGTGAGATCTACGCGATATGGCCGAGAAATGTAATTTTGATGTTAACTCCCAAACCGCTGCGCAAAAGTCAACCAAACTTCACCCAATAGTGTATTGTATTACAATCTAGTAGTTACATTTGGAAATTTGGTTCTCGGACATTTGGTTTGAGCGCAATCATCAAACTTAGTTAAAAAAAGTCATTTAAGCCTTTTCACATTGAGATCTACGCGATATGGCCGAGAAATGTAATTTTGATGTTAACTCCCAAACCGCTGCGCAGAAGTCAACCAAACTTCACCCAATAGTGTATTGTATCACAATCTAGTAGTTACTTTTGGAAATTTGGTTCTAGGACATTTGGTTTGAGCGCAATCATCAAACCTAGTTAAAAAAAAGTCATTTAAGCCTTTTCACAGTGAGATCTACGCGATATGGCCGAGAAATGTAATTTTGATGTTAACTCCAGAACCGCTGCGCAGAAGTCAACCAAACTTCACCCAATAGTGTATTGTATCACAATCTAGTAGTTACATTTGGAAATTTGGTTCTAGGACATTTGGTTTGAGCGCAATCCTCAAACTTAGTTAAAAAAAAGTCATTTAAGCCTTTTCACAGTGAGATCTACGCGATATGGCCGAGAAATGTAATTTTGATGTTAACTCCCAAACCGCTGCGCAGAAGTCAACCAAACTTCATCCAATAGTGTATTGTATCACAATCTAGTAGTTACATTTGGAAATTTGGTTCTAGGACATTTGGTTTGAGCGCAATCCTCAAACATAGTTAAAAAAAAGTCATTTAAGCCTTTTCACAGTGAGATCTATGCGATATGGCCGAGAAATGTAATTTTGATGTTAACTCCCAAACCGCTGCGCAGAAGTCAACCAAACTTCATCCAATAGTGTATTGTATCACAATCTAGTAGTTACATTTGGAAATTTGGTTCTAGGACATTTGGTTTGAGCGCAATCCTCAAACATAGTTAAAAAAAAGTCATTTAAGCCTTTTCACAGTGAGATCTACGCGATATGGCCGAGAAATGTAATTTTGATGTTAACTCCCAAACCGCTGCGCAGAAGTCAACCAAACTTCATCCAATAGTGTATTGTATCACAATCTAGTAGTTACATTTGGAAATTTGGTTCTAGGACATTTGGTTTGAGCGCAATCCTCACACTTAGTTAAAAAAAAGTCATTTAAGCCTTTTCACAGTGAGATCTACGCGATATGGCCGAGAAATGTAATTTTGATGTTAACTCCCAAACCGCTGCGCAAAAGTCAACCAAACTTCACCCAATAGTGTATTGTATCACAATTTTAGTAGTTACATTTGGAAATTTGGTTCTAGGACATTTGGTTTGAGCGCAATCCTCACACTTAGTTAAAAAAAAGTCATTTAAGCCTTTTCACAGTGAGATCTACGCGATATGGCCGAGAAATGTAATTTTGATGTTAACTCCCAAACCGCTGCGCAAAAGTCAACCAAACTTCACCCAATAGTGTATTGTATTACAATCTAGTAGTTACATTTGGAAATTTGGTTCTAGGCCATTTGGTTTGAGCGCAATCATCAAACTTAGTTAAAAAAAGTCATTTAAGCCTTTTCACATTGAGATCTACGTGATATGGCCGAGAAATGTAATTTTGATGTTAACTCCCAAACCGCTGCGCAGAAGTCAACCAAACTTCACCCAATAGTGTATTGTATCACAATCTAGTAGTTACTTTTGGAAATTTGGTTCTAGGACATTTGGTTTGAGCGCAATCATCAAACCTAGTTAAAAAAAAGTCATTTAAGCCTTTTCACAGTGAGATCTACGCGATATGGCCGAGAAATGTAATTTTGATGTTAACTCCCAAACCGCTGCGCAGAAGTCAACCAAACTTCACCCAATAGTGTATTGTATCACAATCTAGTAGTTACATTTGGAAATTTGGTTCTAGGACATTTGGTTTGAGAGCAATCCTCAAACTTAGTTAAAAAAAAGTCATTTAAGCCTTTTCACAGTGAGATCTACGCGATATGGCCGAGAAATGTAATTTTGATGTTAACTCCCAAACCGCTGCGCAGAAGTCAACCAAACTTCATCCAATAGTGTATTGTATCACAATCTAGTAGTTACATTTGGAAATTTGGTTCTAGGACATTTGGTTTGAGCGCAATCCTCAAACTTAGTTAAAAAAAAAGTCATTTAAGCCTTTTCACAGTGAGATCTATGCGATATGGCCGAGAAATGTAATTTTGATGTTAACTCCCAAACCGCTGCGCAGAAGTCAACCAAACTTCACCCAATAGTGTATTGTATCACAATCTAGTAGTTACATTTGGAAATTTGGTTCTAGGACATTTGATTTGAGCGCAATCCTCAAACTTAGTTAAAAAAAGTTATTTAAGCCTTTTCACAGTGAGATCTACGCGATATGGCCGAGAAATGTAATTTTGATGTTAACTCCCAATCCGCTGCGCAGAAGTCAACCAAACTTCACCCAATAGTGTATTGTATCACAATCTAGTAGTTACATTTGGAAATTTGGTTCTAGGACATTTGGTTTGAGCGCAATCCTCACACTTAGTTAAAAAAAGTCATTTAAGCCTTTTCACAGTGAGATTTACGCGATATGGCCGAGAAATGTAATTTTGATGTTAACTCCCAAACCGCTGCGCAGAAGTCAACCAAACTTCACCCAATAGTGTATTGTATCACAATCTAGTAGTTACATTTGGAAATTTGGTTCTAGGACATTTGGTTTGAGCGCAATCATCAAACTTAGTTAAAAAAAAGTCATTTAAGCCTTTTCACATTGAGATCTACGCGATATGGCCGAGAAATGTAATTTTGATGTTAACTCCCAAACCGCTAGGCAGAAGTCAACCAAACTTCACCCAATAGTGTATTGTATCACAATCTAGTAGTTACATTTGGAAATTTGGTTCTAGGACATTTGGTTTGAGCGCAATGCTCAAACTTAGTTAAAAAAATGTCATTTTAGCATTTTCACAGTGAGATCTACGCGATATGGCCGAGAAATGTAATTTTGATGTTAACTCCCAAACCGCTGCGCAGAACTCAACCAAACTTCACCCAATAGTGTATTGTATCACAATCTAGTAGTTACATTTGGAAATTTGGTTCTAGGGCATTTGGTTTGAGCGCAATCCTCACACTTAGTTAAAAAAAAGTCATTTAAGCCTTTTCACAGTGAGATCTACGCGATATGGCCGAGAAATGTAATTTTGATGTTAACTCCCAAACCGCTGCGCAAAAGTCAACCAAACTTCACCCAATAGTGTATTGTATCACAATTTTAGTAGTTACATTTGGAAATTTGGTTCTAGGACATTTGGTTTGAGCGCAATCCTCACACTTAGTTAAAAAAAAGTCATTTAAGCCTTTTCACAGTGAGATCTACGCGATATGGCCGAGAAATGTAATTTTGATGTTAACTCCCAAACCGCTGCGCAAAAGTCAACCAAACTTCACCCAATAGTGTATTGTATTACAATCTAGTAGTTACATTTGGAAATTTGGTTCTCGGACATTTGGTTTGAGCGCAATCATCAAACTTAGTTAAAAAAAGTCATTTAAGCCTTTTCACATTGAGATCTACGCGATATGGCCGAGAAATGTAATTTTGATGTTAACTCCCAAACCGCTGCGCAGAAGTCAACCAAACTTCACCCAATAGTGTATTGTATCACAATCTAGTAGTTACTTTTGGAAATTTGGTTCTAGGACATTTGGTTTGAGCGCAATCATCAAACCTAGTTAAAAAAAAGTCATTTAAGCCTTTTCACAGTGAGATCTACGCGAAATGGCCGAGAAATGTAATTTTGATGTTAACTCCCAAACCGCTGCGCAGAAGTCAACCAAACTTCACCCAATAGTGTATTGTATCACAATCTAGTAGTTACATTTGGAAATTTGGTTCTAGGACATTTGGTTTGAGCGCAATCCTCAAACTTAGTTAAAAAAAAGTCATTTAAGCCTTTTCACAGTGAGATCTACGCGATATGGCCGAGAAATGTAATTTTGATGTTAACTCCCAATCCGCTGCGCAGAAGTCAACCAAACTTCACCCAATAGTGTATTGTATCACAATCTAGTAGTTACATTTGGAAATTTGGTTCTAGGACATTTGGTTTGAGCGCAATCCTCACACTTAGTTAAAAAAAGTCATTTAAGCCTTTTCACAGTGAGATTTACGCGATATGGCCGAGAAATGTAATTTTGATGTTAACTCCCAAACCGCTGCGCAGAAGTCAACCAAACTTCACCCAATAGTGTATTGTATCACAATCTAGTAGTTACATTTGGAAATTTGGTTCTAGGACATTTGGTTTGAGCGCAATCATCAAACTTAGTTAAAAAAAAGTCATTTAAGCCTTTTCACATTGAGATCTACGCGATATGGCCGAGAAATGTAATTTTGATGTTAACTCCCAAACCGCTAGGCAGAAGTCAACCAAACTTCACCCAATAGTGTATTGTATCACAATCTAGTAGTTACATTTGGAAATTTGGTTCTAGGACATTTGGTTTGAGCGCAATGCTCAAACTTAGTTAAAAAAATGTCATTTTAGCATTTTCACAGTGAGATCTACGCGATATGGCCGAGAAATGTAATTTTGATGTTAACTCCCAAACCGCTGCGCAGAACTCAACCAAACTTCACCCAATAGTGTATTGTATCACAATCTAGTAGTTACATTTGGAAATTTGGTTCTAGGGCATTTGGTTTGAGCGCAATCCTCACACTTAGTTAAAAAAAAGTCATTTAAGCCTTTTCACAGTGAGATCTACGCGATATGGCCGAGAAATGTAATTTTGATGTTAACTCCCAAACCGCTGCGCAAAAGTCAACCAAACTTCACCCAATAGTGTATTGTATCACAATTTTAGTAGTTACATTTGGAAATTTGGTTCTAGGACATTTGGTTTGAGCGCAATCCTCACACTTAGTTAAAAAAAAGTCATTTAAGCCTTTTCACAGTGAGATCTACGCGATATGGCCGAGAAATGTAATTTTGATGTTAACTCCCAAACCGCTGCGCAAAAGTCAACCAAACTTCACCCAATAGTGTATTGTATTACAATCTAGTAGTTACATTTGGAAATTTGGTTCTCGGACATTTGGTTTGAGCGCAATCATCAAACTTAGTTAAAAAAAGTCATTTAAGCCTTTTCACATTGAGATCTACGCGATATGGCCGAGAAATGTAATTTTGATGTTAACTCCCAAACCGCTGCGCAGAAGTCAACCAAACTTCACCCAATAGTGTATTGTATCACAATCTAGTAGTTACTTTTGGAAATTTGGTTCTAGGACATTTGGTTTGAGCGCAATCATCAAACCTAGTTAAAAAAAAGTCATTTAAGCCTTTTCACAGTGAGATCTACGCGAAATGGCCGAGAAATGTAATTTTGATGTTAACTCCCAAACCGCTGCGCAGAAGTCAACCAAACTTCACCCAATAGTGTATTGTATCACAATCTAGTAGTTACATTTGGAAATTTGGTTCTAGGACATTTGGTTTGAGCGCAATCCTCAAACTTAGTTAAAAAAAAGTCATTTAAGCCTTTTCACAGTGAGATCTACGCGATATGGCCGAGAAATGTAATTTTGATGTTAACTCCCAAACCGCTGCGCAGAAGTCAACCAAACTTCATCCAATAGTGTATTGTATCACAATCTAGTAGTTACATTTGGAAATTTGGTTCTAGGACATTTGGTTTGAGCGCAATCCTCAAACATAGTTAAAAAAAAGTCATTTAAGCCTTTTCACAGTGAGATCTATGCGATATGGCCGAGAAATGTAATTTTGATGTTAACTCCCAAACCGCTGCGCAGAAGTCAACCAAACTTCACCCAATAGTGTATTGTATCACAATCTAGTAGTTACATTTGGAAATTTGGTTCTAGGACATTTGGTTTGAGCGCAATCATCAAACTTAGTTAAAAAAAGTCATTTAAGCCTTTTCACATTGAGATCTACGCGATATGGCCGAGAAATGTAATTTTGATGTTAACTCCCAAACCGCTAGGCAGAAGTCAACCAAACTTCACCCAATAGTGTATTGTATCACAATCTAGTAGTTACATTTGGAAATTTGGTTCTAGGACATTTGGTTTGAGCGCAATCCTCAAACTTAGTTAAAAAAAAGTCATTTAAGCCTTTTCACAGTGAGATCTACGCGATATGGCCGAGAAATGTAATTTTGATGTTAACTCCCAAACCGCTGCGCAGAAGTCAACCAAACTTCATCGAATAGTGTATTGTATCACAATCTAGTAGTTACATTTGGAAATTTGGTTCTAGGACATTTGGTTTGAGCGCAATCCTCACACTTAGTTAAAAAAAAGTCATTTAAGCCTTTTCACAGTGAGATCTACGCGATATGGCCGAGAAATGTAATTTTGATGTTAACTCCCAAACCGCTGCGCAAAAGTCAACCAAACTTCACCCAATAGTGTATTGTATCACAATTTTAGTAGTTACATTTGGAAATTTGGTTCTAGGACATTTGGTTTGAGCGCAATCCTCACACTTAGTTAAAAAAAAGTCATTTAAGCCTTTTCACAGTGAGATCTACGCGATATGGCCGAGAAATGTAATTTTGATGTTAACTCCCAAACCGCTGCGCAAAAGTCAACCAAACTTCACCCAATAGTGTATTGTATTACAATCTAGTAGTTACATTTGGAAATTTGGTTCTAGGACATTTGGTTTGAGCGCAATCATCAAACTTAGTTAAAAAAAGTCATTTAAGCCTTTTCACATTGAGATCTACGCGATATGGCCGAGAAATGTAATTTTGATGTTAACTCCCAAACCGCTGCGCAGAAGTCAACCAAACTTCACCCAATAGTGTATTGTATCACAATCTAGTAGTTACTTTTGGAAATTTGGTTCTAGGACATTTGGTTTGAGCGCAATCATCAAACCTAGTTAAAAAAAAGTCATTTAAGCCTTTTCACAGTGAGATCTACGCGATATGGCCGAGAAATGTAATTTTGATGTTAACTCCCAAACCGCTGCGCAGAAGTCAACCAAACTTCACCCAATAGTGTATTGTATCACAATCTAGTAGTTACATTTGGAAATTTGGTTCTAGGACATTTGGTTTGAGCGCAATCCTCAAACTTAGTTAAAAAAAAGTCATTTAAGCCTTTTCACAGTGAGATCTACGCGATATGGCCGAGAAATGTAATTTTGATGTTAACTCCCAAACCGCTGCGCAGAAGTCAACCAAACTTCATCCAATAGTGTATTGTATCACAATCTAGTAGTTACATTTGGAAATTTGGTTCTAGGACATTTGGTTTGAGCGCAATCCTCAAACTTAGTTAAAAAAAAGTCATTTAAGCCTTTTCACAGTGAGATCTATGCGATATGGCCGAGAAATGTAATTTTGATGTTAACTCCCAAACCGCTGCGCAGAAGTCAACCAAACTTCACCCAATAGTGTATTGTATCACAATCTAGTAGTTACATTTGGAAATTTGGTTCTAGGACATTTGGTTTGAGCGCAATCATCAAACTTAGTTAAAAAAAGTCATTTAGGCCTTTTCACAGTGAGATCTACGCGATATGGCCGAGAAATGTAATTTTGATGTTAACTCCCAAACGGCTGCGCAGAAGTCAACCAAACTTCACCCAATAATGTATTGTATCACACTCTAGTAGTTACATTTAGAAATTTGGTTCTAGGACATTTGGTTTGAGCGCAATCCTCAAACTTAGTTAAAAAAAGTCATTTAAGCCTTTTCACATTGAGATCTACGCGATATGGCCGAGAAATGTAATTTTGATGTTAACTCCCAAACCGCTGCGCAGAAGTCAACCAAACTTCACCCAATAGTGTATTGTGTCACAATCTAGTAGTTACATTTGGAAATTTGGTTCTAGGACATTTGGTTTGAGCGCAATCCTCAAACTTAGTTAAAAAAAGTCATTTAAGCCTTTTCACGGTGAGATCTACAAGATATGGCCGTGAAATGTAATTTTGATATTAACTCCCAAACCGCTGCGCAGAAGTCAACCAAACTTCACCCAATAGTGTATTGTATCACAATCTAGTAGTTACATTAGGAAATTTTGTTCTAGGACATTTGGTTTGAGCGCAATCATCAAACTTAGTTAAAAAAAGTCATTTAAGCCTTTTCACAGTGAGATCTACGCGATATGGCCGAGAAATGTAATTTTGATGTTAACTCCCAAACCGCTGCGCAGAAGTCAACCAAACTTCACCCAATAGTGTATTGTATCACAATCTAGTAGTTACATGTGGAAATTTGGTTCTAGGACATTTGATTTGAGCGCAATCCTCAAACTTAGTTAAAAAAAGTTATTTAAGCCTTTTCACAGTGAGATATAGGCGATATGGCCGAGAAATGTAATTTTGATGTTAACTCCCAAACCGCTGCGCAGAAGTCAACCAAACCTCACCCAATAGTGTATTGTATCACAATCTAGTAGTTACATTTGGAAATTTGGTTCTAGGACATTTGGTTTGAGCGCAATCCTCACACTTAGTTAAAAAAAGTCATTTAAGCCTTTTCACAGTGAGATTTACGCGATATGGCCGAGAAATGTAATTTTGATGTTAACTCCCAAACCGCTGCGCAGAAGTCAACCAAACTTCACCCAATAGTGTATTGTATCACAATCTAGTAGTTACATTTGGAAATTTGGTTCTAGGACATTTGGTTTGAGCGCAATCATCAAACTTAGTTAAAAAAAGTCATTTAAGCCTTTTCACATTGAGATCTACGCGATATGGCCGAGAAATGTAATTTTGATGTTAACTCCCAAACCGCTAGGCAGAAGTCAACCAAACTTCACCCAATAGTGTATTGTATCACAATCTAGTAGTTACATTTGGAAATTTGGTTCTAGGACATTTGGTTTGAGCGCAATCCTCAAACTTAGTTAAAAAAAAGTCATTTAAGCCTTTTCACAGTGAGATCTACGCGATATGGCCGAGAAATGTAATTTTGATGTTAACTCCCAAACCGCTGCGCAGAAGTCAACCAAACTTCATCCAATAGTGTATTGTATCACAATCTAGTAGTTACATTTGGAAATTTGGTTCTAGGACATTTGGTTTGAGCGCAATCCTCACACTTAGTTAAAAAAAAGTCATTTAAGCCTTTTCACAGTGAGATCTACGCGATATGGCCGAGAAATGTAATTTTGATGTTAACTCCCAAACCGCTGCGCAAAAGTCAACCAAACTTCACCCAATAGTGTATTGTATCACAATTTTAGTAGTTACATTTGGAAATTTGGTTCTAGGACATTTGGTTTGAGCGCAATCCTCACACTTAGTTAAAAAAAAGTCATTTAAGCCTTTTCACAGTGAGATCTACGCGATATGGCCGAGAAATGTAATTTTGATGTTAACTCCCAAACCGCTGCGCAAAAGTCAACCAAACTTCACCCAATAGTGTATTGTATTACAATCTAGTAGTTACATTTGGAAATTTGGTTCTAGGACATTTGGTTTGAGCGCAATCATCAAACTTAGTTAAAAAAAGTCATTTAAGCCTTTTCACATTGAGATCTACGCGATATGGCCGAGAAATGTAATTTTGATGTTAACTCCCAAACCGCTGCGCAGAAGTCAACCAAACTTCACCCAATAGTGTATTGTATCACAATCTAGTAGTTACTTTTGGAAATTTGGTTCTAGGACATTTGGTTTGAGCGCAATCATCAAACCTAGTTAAAAAAAAGTCATTTAAGCCTTTTCACAGTGAGATCTACGCGATATGGCCGAGAAATGTAATTTTGATGTTAACTCCCAAACCGCTGCGCAGAAGTCAACCAAACTTCACCCAATAGTGTATTGTATCACAATCTAGTAGTTACATTTGGAAATTTGGTTCTAGGACATTTGGTTTGAGCGCAATCCTCAAACTTAGTTAAAAAAAAGTCATTTAAGCCTTTTCACAGTGAGATCTACGCGATATGGCCGAGAAATGTAATTTTGATGTTAACTCCCAAACCGCTGCGCAGAAGTCAACCAAACTTCATCCAATAGTGTATTGTATCACAATCTAGTAGTTACATTTGGAAATTTGGTTCTAGGACATTTGGTTTGAGCGCAATCCTCAAACTTAGTTAAAAAAAAGTCATTTAAGCCTTTTCACAGTGAGATCTATGCGATATGGCCGAGAAATGTAATTTTGATGTTAACTCCCAAACCGCTGCGCAGAAGTCAACCAAACTTCACCCAATAGTGTATTGTATCACAATCTAGTAGTTACATTTGGAAATTTGGTTCTAGGACATTTGGTTTGAGCGCAATCATCAAACTTAGTTAAAAAAAGTCATTTAGGCCTTTTCACAGTGAGATCTACGCGATATGGCCGAGAAATGTAATTTTGATGTTAACTCCCAAACGGCTGCGCAGAAGTCAACCAAACTTCACCCAATAATGTATTGTATCACACTCTAGTAGTTACATTTAGAAATTTGGTTCTAGGACATTTGGTTTGAGCGCAATCCTCAAACTTAGTTAAAAAAAGTCATTTAAGCCTTTTCACATTGAGATCTACGCGATATGGCCGAGAAATGTAATTTTGATGTTAACTCCCAAACCGCTGCGCAGAAGTCAACCAAACTTCACCCAATAGTGTATTGTGTCACAATCTAGTAGTTACATTTGGAAATTTGGTTCTAGGACATTTGGTTTGAGCGCAATCCTCAAACTTAGTTAAAAAAAGTCATTTAAGCCTTTTCACGGTGAGATCTACAAGATATGGCCGTGAAATGTAATTTTGATATTAACTCCCAAACCGCTGCGCAGAAGTCAACCAAACTTCACCCAATAGTGTATTGTATCACAATCTAGTAGTTACATTAGGAAATTTTGTTCTAGGACATTTGGTTTGAGCGCAATCATCAAACTTAGTTAAAAAAAGTCATTTAAGCCTTTTCACAGTGAGATCTACGCGATATGGCCGAGAAATGTAATTTTGATGTTAACTCCCAAACCGCTGCGCAGAAGTCAACCAAACTTCACCCAATAGTGTATTGTATCACAATCTAGTAGTTACATGTGGAAATTTGGTTCTAGGACATTTGATTTGAGCGCAATCCTCAAACTTAGTTAAAAAAAGTTATTTAAGCCTTTTCACAGTGAGATATAGGCGATATGGCCGAGAAATGTAATTTTGATGTTAACTCCCAAACCGCTGCGCAGAAGTCAACCAAACCTCACCCAATAGTGTATTGTATCACAATCTAGTAGTTACATTTGGAAATTTGGTTCTAGGACATTTGGTTTGAGCGCAATCCTCACACTTAGTTAAAAAAAGTCATTTAAGCCTTTTCACAGTGAGATTTACGCGATATGGCCGAGAAATGTAATTTTGATGTTAACTCCCAAACCGCTGCGCAGAAGTCAACCAAACTTCACCCAATAGTGTATTGTATCACAATCTAGTAGTTACATTTGGAAATTTGGTTCTAGGACATTTGGTTTGAGCGCAATCATCAAACTTAGTTAAAAAAAGTCATTTAAGCCTTTTCACATTGAGATCTACGCGATATGGCCGAGAAATGTAATTTTGATGTTAACTCCCAAACCGCTAGGCAGAAGTCAACCAAACTTCACCCAATAGTGTATTGTATCACAATCTAGTAGTTACATTTGGAAATTTGGTTCTAGGACATTTGGTTTGAGCGCAATGCTCAAACTTAGTTAAAAAAAAGTCATTTTAGCATTTTCACAGTGAGATCTACGCGATATGGCCGAGAAATGTAATTTTGATGTTAACTCCCAAACCGCTGCGCAGAAGTCAACCAAACTTCACCCAATAGTGTATTGTATCACAATCTAGTAGTTACATTTGGAAATTTGGTTCTAGGACATTTGGTTTGAGCGCAATCCTCACACTTAGTTAAAAAAAAGTCATTTAAGCCTTTTCACAGTGAGATCTACGCGATATGGCCGAGAAATGTAATTTTGATGTTAACTCCCAAACCGCTGCGCAAAAGTCAACCAAACTTCACCCAATAGTGTATTGTATCACAATCTAGTAGTTACATTTGGAAATTTGGTTCTCGGACATTTGGTTTGAGCGCAATCATCAAACTTAGTTAAAAAAAGTCATTTAAGCCTTTTCACATTGAGATCTACGCGATATGGCCGAGAAATGTAATTTTGATGTTAACTCCCAAACCGCTGCGCAGAAGTCAACCAAACTTCACCCAATAGTGTATTGTATCACAATCTAGTAGTTACCTTTTGAAATTTTTTTCTAGGACATTTGGTTTGAGCGCAATCCTCAAACTTAGTTAAAAAAGAGTCATTTAAGCCTTTTCACAGTGAGATCTACGCGATATGGCCGAGAAATGTAATTTTGATGTTAACTCCCAAACCGCTGCGCAGAAGTCAACCAAACTTCACCCAATAGTGTATTGTATCACAATCTGGTAGTTACATTTGGAAATTTGGTTCTAGGACATTTGGTTTGAGCGCAATCCTCAAACTTAGTTAAAAAAAAGTCATTTAAGCCTTTTCACGGTGAGATCTACGCGATATGGCCGAGAAATGTAATTTTAATGTTAACTCCCTAACCGCTGCGCAGAAGTCAACCAAACTTCACCCAATAGTGTATTGTATCACAATCTAGTAGTTACATTAGGAAATTCTGTTCTAGGACATTTGGTTTGAGCGCAATCATCAAACTTAGTTAAAAAAAGTCATTTAAGCCTTTTCACAGTGAGATCAACGCGATATGGCCGAGAAATGTAATTTTGATGTTAACTCCCAAACCGCTGCGCAGAAGTCAACCAAACTTCACCCAATAGTGTATTGTATCACAATCTAGTAGTTACATGTGGAAATTTGGTTCTAGGACATTTGATTTGAGCGCAATCCTCAAACTTAGTTAAAAAAAGTTATTTAAGCCTTTTCACAGTGAGATATAGGCGATATGGCCGAGAAATGTAATTTTGATGTTAACTCCCAAACCGCTGAGCAGAAGTCAACCAAACTTCACCCAATAGTGTATTGTATCACAATCTAGTAGTTACATTTGGAAATTTGGTTCTAGGACATTTGGTTTGAGCGCAATCCTCAAACTTAGTTTTAAAAAAAAGTCATTTAAGCCTTTTCACAGTGAGATCTACGCGATATGGCCGAGAAATGTAATTTTGATGTTAACTCCCAAACCGCTGCGCAGAAGTCAACCAAACTTCACCCAATAGTGTATTGTATCACAACCTAGTAGTTACATTTGGAAATTTGGTTCTAGGACATTTGGTTTGAGCGCAATCATCAAACTTAGTTAAAAAAAAAAAAGTCATTTAAGCCTTTTCACAGTGAGATCTACGCGATGTGGCCGAGAAATGTAATTTTGATGTTAACTCCCAAACCGCTGCGCAGAAGTCAACTAAACTTCACCCAATAGTGTATTGTATCACAATCTAGTAGTTACATGTGGAAATTTGGTTCTAGGACATTTGATTTGAGCGCAATCCTCAAACATAGTTAAAAAAACAGTCATTTAAGCCTTTTCACAGTGAGATCTAGGCGATATGGCCGAGAAATGTAATTTTGATGTTAACTCCCAAACCGCTGCGCAGAAGTCAACCAAACTTCACCCAATAGTGTATTGTATCACAATCTAGTAGTTACATTTGGAAATTTGGTTCTCGGACATTTGGTTTGAGCGCAATCATCAAACTTAGTTAAAAAAAGTCATTTAAGCCTTTTCACATTGAGATCTACGCGATATGGCCGAGAAATGTAATTTTGATGTTAACTCCCAAACCGCTGCGCAGAAGTCAACCAAACTTCACCCAATAGTGTATTGTATCACAATCTAGTAGTTACCTTTTGAAATTTTTTTCTAGGACATTTGGTTTGAGCGCAATCCTCAAACTTAGTTAAAAAAGAGTCATTTAAGCCTTTTCACAGTGAGATCTACGCGATATGGCCGAGAAATGTAATTTTGATGTTAACTCCCAAACCGCTGCGCAGAAGTCAACCAAACTTCACCCAATAGTGTATTGTATCACAATCTGGTAGTTACATTTGGAAATTTGGTTCTAGGACATTTGGTTTGAGCGCAATCCTCAAACTTAGTTAAAAAAAAGTCATTTAAGCCTTTTCACGGTGAGATCTACGCGATATGGCCGAGAAATGTAATTTTAATGTTAACTCCCTAACTGCTGCGCAGAAGTCAACCAAACTTCACCCAATAGTGTATTGTATCACAATCTAGTAGTTACATTAGGAAATTCTGTTCTAGGACATTTGGTTTGAGCGCAATCATCAAACTTAGTTAAAAAAAGTCATTTAAGCCTTTTCACAGTGAGATCAACGCGATATGGCCGAGAAATGTAATTTTGATGTTAACTCCCAAACCGCTGCGCAGAAGTCAACCAAACTTCACCCAATAGTGTATTGTATCACAATCTAGTAGTTACATGTGGAAATTTGGTTCTAGGACATTTGATTTGAGCGCAATCCTCAAACTTAGTTAAAAAAAGTTATTTAAGCCTTTTCACAGTGAGATATAGGCGATATGGCCGAGAAATGTAATTTTGATGTTAACTCCCAAACCGCTGAGCAGAAGTCAACCAAACTTCACCCAATAGTGTATTGTATCACAATCTAGTAGTTACATTTGGAAATTTGGTTCTAGGACATTTGGTTTGAGCGCAATCCTCAAACTTAGTTTTAAAAAAAAGTCATTTAAGCCTTTTCACAGTGAGATCTACGCGATATGGCCGAGAAATGTAATTTTGATGTTAACTCCCAAACCGCTGCGCAGAAGTCAACCAAACTTCACCCAATAGTGTATTGTATCACAACCTAGTAGTTACATTTGGAAATTTGGTTCTAGGACATTTGGTTTGAGCGCAATCATCAAACTTAGTTAAAAAAAAAAAGTCATTTAAGCCTTTTCACAGTGAGATCTACGCGATGTGGCCGAGAAATGTAATTTTGATGTTAACTCCCAAACCGCTGCGCAGAAGTCAACTAAACTTCACCCAATAGTGTATTGTATCACAATCTAGTAGTTACATGTGGAAATTTGGTTCTAGGACATTTGATTTGAGCGCAATCCTCAAACATAGTTAAAAAAACAGTCATTTAAGCCTTTTCACAGTGAGATCTAGGCGATATGGCCGAGAAATGTAATTTTGATGTTAACTCCCAAACCGCTGCGCAGAAGTCAACCAAACTTCACCCAATAGTGTATTGTATCACAATCTAGTAGTTACATTTGGAAATTTGGTTCTAGGACATTTGGTTTGAGCGCAATCCTCACACTTAGTTAAAAAAAAGTCATTTAAGCCTTTTCACAGTGAGATCTACGCGATATGGCCGAGAAATGTAATTTTGATGTTAACTCCCAAACCGCTGCGCAAAAGTCAACCAAACTTCACCCAATAGTGTATTGTATCACAATCTAGTAGTTACATTTGGAAATTTGGTTCTCGGACATTTGGTTTGAGCGCAATCATCAAACTTAGTTAAAAAAAGTCATTTAAGCCTTTTCACATTGAGATCTACGCGATATGGCCGAGAAATGTAATTTTGATGTTAACTCCCAAACCGCTGCGCAAAAGTCAACCAAACTTCACCCATTAGTGTATTGTATCACAATCTAGTAGTTACATTTGGAAATTTGGTTCTCGGACATTTGGTTTGAGCGAAATCATCAAACTTAGTTAAAAAAAGTCATTTAAGCCTTTTCACATTGAGATCTACGCGATATGGCCGAGAAATGTAATTTGATGTTAACTCCCAAACCGCTGCGCAGAAGTCAACCAAACTTCACCCAATAGTGTATTGTATTACAATCTAGTAGTTACATTTGGAAATTTGGTTCTAGGACATTTGGTTTGAGCGCAATCATCAAACTTAGTTTAAAAAAGTCATTTAAGCCTTTTCACATTGAGATCTACGCGATATGGCCGAGAAATGTAATTTTGATGTTAACTCACAAACCGCTGCGCAGAAGTCAACCAAACTTCACCCAATAGTGTATTGTATCACAATCTAGTAGTTACATGTGGAAATTTGGTTCTAGGACATTTGATTTGAGCGCAATCCTCAAACATAGTTAAAAAAACAGTCATTTAAGCCTTTTCACAGTGAGATCTAGGCGATATGGCCGAGAAATGTAATTTTGATGTTAACTCCCAAACCGCTGCGCAGAAGTCAACCAAACTTCACCCAATAGTGTATTGTATCACAATCTAGTAGTTACATTTGGAAATTTGGTTCTAGGACATTTGGTTTGAGCGCAATCCTCACACTTAGTTAAAAAAAAGTCATTTAAGCCTTTTCACAGTGAGATCTACGCGATATGGCCGAGAAATGTAATTTTGATGTTAACTCCCAAACCGCTGCGCAAAAGTCAACCAAACTTCACCCAATAGTGTATTGTATCACAATCTAGTAGTTACATTTGGAAATTTGGTTCTCGGACATTTGGTTTGAGCGCAATCATCAAACTTAGTTAAAAAAAGTCATTTAAGCCTTTTCACATTGAGATCTACGCGATATGGCCGAGAAATGTAATTTTGATGTTAACTCCCAAACCGCTGCGCAAAAGTCAACCAAACTTCACCCATTAGTGTATTGTATCACAATCTAGTAGTTACATTTGGAAATTTGGTTCTCGGACATTTGGTTTGAGCGAAATCATCAAACTTAGTTAAAAAAAGTCATTTAAGCCTTTTCACATTGAGATCTACGCGATATGGCCGAGAAATGTAATTTGATGTTAACTCCCAAACCGCTGCGCAGAAGTCAACCAAACTTCACCCAATAGTGTATTGTATTACAATCTAGTAGTTACATTTGGAAATTTGGTTCTAGGACATTTGGTTTGAGCGCAATCATCAAACTTAGTTTAAAAAAGTCATTTAAGCCTTTTCACATTGAGATCTACGCGATATGGCCGAGAAATGTAATTTTGATGTTAACTCACAAACCGCTAGGCAGAAGTCAACCAAACTTCACCCAATAGTGTATTGTATCACAATCTAGTAGTTACATTTGGAAATTTGGTTCTAGGACATTTGGTTTGAGCGCAATCCTCAAACTTAGTTAAAAAAAAGTCATTTAAGCCTTTTCACAGTGAGATCTACGCGATATTGCAGAGAAATGTAATTTTTATGTCAACTCCCAAACCGCTGCGCAGAAGTCAACCAAACTTCACCCAATAGTGTATTGTATCACAATCTAGTAATTACATTTGGAAATTTGGTTCTAGGACATTTGGTTTGAGCGCAATCCTCAAACTTAGTTAAAAAAAAGTCATTTAAGCCTTTTCACAGTGAGATCTACGCGATATGGCAGAGAAATGTAATTTTGATGTTAACTCCCAAACCGCTTTGCAGAAGTCAACCAAACTTCACCCAATAGTGTATTGTATCACAATCTAGTAGTTACATTTGGAAATTTGGTTCTAGGACATTTGGTTTGAGCGCAATCATCAAACTTAATTAAAAAAGTCATTTAAGCCTTTTCACAGTGAGATCTATGCGATATGGCAGAGAAATGTAAATTTGATGTTAACTCCCAAACCGCTGTGCAGAAGTCAACCAAACTTCACCCAATAATGTATTGTATCACAATCTAGTAGTTACATTTAGAAATTTGGTGCTAGGACATTTGGTTTGAGCGCAATCATCAAACTTAGTTAAAAAAAAGTCATTTAAGCCTTTTCACAGTGAGATCTATGCGATATGGCCGAGAAATGTAATTTTGATGTTAACTCCCAAACCGCTGCGCAGAAGTCAACCAAACTTCACCAATAGTGTATTGTATCACAATCTAGTAGTTACATTTGGAAATTTGGTTCTAGGACATTTGGTTTGAGCGCAATCATCAAACTTAGTTAAAAAAAGTCATTTAAGCCTTTTCACATTTAGATCTACGCGATATGGCCGAGAAATGTAATTTTGATGTTAACTCCCAAACCGCTGCGCAGAAGTCAACCAAACTTCACCCAATAGTGTATTGTATCACAATCTAGTAGTTACATTTGGAAATTTGGTTCTAGGACATTTGGTTTGAGCGCAATCCTCACACTTAGTTAAAAAAAAGTCATTTAAGCCTTTTCACAGTGAGATCTACGCGATATGGCCGAGAAATGTAATTTTGATGTTAACTCCCAAACCGCTGCGCAAAAGTCAACCAAACTTCACCCAATAGTGTATTGTATCACAATATAGTAGTTACATTTGGAAATTTGGTTCTAGGACATTTGATTTGAGCGCAATCCTCAAACATAGTTAAAAAAAAGTCATTTAAGCCTTTTCACAGTGAGATCTAGGCGATATGGCCGAGAAATGTAATTTTGATGTTAACTCCCAAACCGCTGCGCAGAAGTCAACCAAACTTCACCCAATAGTGTATTGTATCACAATCTAGTAGTTACATTTGGAAATTTGGTTCTAGGACATTTGGTTTGAGCGCAATCCTCACACTTAGTTAAAAAAAAGTCATTTAAGCCTTTTCACAGTGAGATCTACGCGATATGGCCGAGAAATGTAATTTTGATGTTAACTCCCAAACCGCTGCGCAAAAGTCAACCAAACTTCACCCAATAGTGTATTGTATCACAATATAGTAGTTACATTTGGAAATTTGGTTCTCGGACATTTGGTTTGAGCGCAATCATCAAACTTAGTTAAAAAAAGTCATTTAAGCCTTTTCACATTGAGATCTACGCGATATGGCCGAGAAATGTAATTTTGATGTTAACTCCCAAACCGCTGCGCAAAAGTCAACCAAACTTCACCCATTAGTGTATTGTATCACAATCTAGTAGTTACATTTGGAAATTTGGTTCTCGGTTATTTGGTTTGAGCGCAATCATCAAACTTAGTTAAAAAAAGTCATTTAAGCCTTTTCACATTGAGATCTACGCGATATGGCCGAGAAATGTAATTTTGATGTTAACTCCCAAACCGCTGCGCAGAAGTCAACCAAACTTCACCCAATAGTGTATTGTATCACAATCTAGTAGTTACATTTGGAAATTTGGTTCTAGGACATTTGGTTTGAGCGCAATCCTCAAACTTAGTTAAAAAAAAGTCATTTAAGCCTTTTCACAGTGAGATCTACGCGATATGGCCGAGAAATGTAATTTTGATGTTAACTCCCATACCGCTGCGCAGAAGTCAACCAAACTTCACCCAATAGTGTATTGTATCACAATCTAATAGTTACATTTGGAAATTTGGTTCTAGGACATTTGGTTTGAGCGCAATCATCAAACTTAATTAAAAAAGTCATTTAAGCCTTTTCACAGTGAGATCTATGCGATATGGCAGAGAAATGTAAATTTGATGTTAACTCCCAAACCGCTGTGCAGAAGTCAACCAAACTTCACCCAATAATGTATTGTATCACAATCTAGTAGTTACATTTGGAAATTTTGTTCTAGGACATTTGGTTTGAGCGCAATCCTCAAACTTAGTTAAAAAAGAGTCATTTAAGCCTTTTCACATTGAGATCTACGCGATATGGCCGACAAATGTAATTTTGATGTTAACTCCCAAACCGCTACGCAGAAGTCAACCAAACTTCACCCAATAATGTATTGTATCACAATCTAGTAGTTACATTTGGAAATTTGGTTCTAGGACATTTGGTTTGAGCGCAATCCTCAAACTTAGTTTAAAAAAAAAGTCATTTAAGCCTTTTCACAGTGAGATCTACGCGATATGGCCGAGAAATGTAATTTTGATGTTAACTCCCAAACCGCTGCGCAGAAGTCAACCAAACTTCACCCAATAGTGTATTGTATCACAACCTAGTAGTTACATTTGGAAATTTGGTTCTAGGACATTTGGTTTGAGCGCAATCATCAAACTTAGTTAAAAAAAGTCATTTAAGCCTTTTCACAGTGAGATCAACGCGATATGGCCGAGAAATGTAATTTTGATGTTAACTCCCAAACCGCTGCGCAGAAGTCAACCAAACTTCACCCAATAATGTATTGTATCACAATCTAGTAGTTACATTTAGAAATTTGGTTCTAGGACATTTGGTTTGAGCGCAATCCTCAAACTTAGTTAAAAAAAGTCATTTAAGCCTTTTCACATTGAGATCTACGCGATATGGCCGAGAAATGTAATTTTGATGTTAACTCCCAAACCGCTGCGCAGAAGTCAACCAAACTTCACCCAATAGTGTATTGTGTCACAATCTAGTAGTTACATTTGGAAATTTTGTTCTAGGACATTTGGTTTGAGCGCAATCATCAAACTTAGTTAAAAAAAGTCATTTAAGCCTTTTCACATTGAGATCTACGCGATATGGCCGAGAAATGTAATTTTGATGTTAACTCCCAAACCGCTGCGCAGAAGTCAACCAAACTTCACCCAATAGTGTATTGTATCACAATCTAGTAGTTACATTTGGAAATTTTGTTCTAGGACATTTGGTTTGAGCGCAATCCTCAAACTTAGTTAAAAAAGAGTCATTTAAGCCTTTTCACAGTGAGATCTACGCGATATGGCCGAGAAATGTAATTTTGATGTTAACTCCCAAACCGCTGCGCAGAAGTCAACCAAACTTCACCCAATAGTGTATTGTATCACAATCTGGTAGTTACATTTGGAAATTTGGTTCTAGGACATTTGGTTTGAGCGCAATCCTCAAACTTAGTTAAAAAAAAAAAGTCATTTAAGCCTTTTCACAGTGAGATCTACGCGATGTGGCCGAGAAATGTAATTTTGATGTTAACTCCCAAACCGCTGCGCAGAAGTCAACTAAACTTCACCCAATAGTGTATTGTATCACAATCTAGTAGTTACATGTGGAAATTTGGTTCTAGGACATTTGATTTGAGCGCAATCCTCAAACATAGTTAAAAAAAAAGTCATTTAAGCCTTTTCACAGTGAGATCTAGGCGATATGGCCGAGAAATGTAATTTTGATGTTAACTCCCAAACCGCTGCGCAGAAGTCAACCAAACTTCACCCAATAGTGTATTGTATCACAATCTAGTAGTTACATTTGGAAATTTGGTTCTAGGACATTTGGTTTGAGCGCAATCCTCACACTTAGTTAAAAAAAAGTCATTTAAGCCTTTTCACAGTGAGATCTACGCAATATGGCCGAGAAATGTAATTTTGATGTTAACTCCCAAACCGCTGCGCAAAAGTCAACCAAACTTCACCCAATAGTGTATTGTATCACAATCTAGTAGTTACATTTGGAAATTCGGTTCTAGGACATTTAGTTTGAGCGCAATCATCAAACTTAATTAAAAAAGTCATTTAAGCCTTTTCACAGTGAGATCTATGCGATATGGCAGAGAAATGTAAATTTGATGTTAACTCCCAAACCGCTGTGCAGAAGTCAACCAAACTTCACCCAATAATGTATTGTATCACAATCTAGTAGTTACATTTAGAAATTTGGTGCTAGGACATTTGGTTTGAGCGCAATCATCAAACTTAGTTAAAAAAAGTCATTTAAGCCTTTTCACAGTGAGATCTACGCGATATGGCCGAGAAATGTAATTTTGATGTTAACTCCCAAACCGCTGCGCAGAAGTCAACCAAACTTCACCCAATAGTGTATTGTATCACAACCTAGTAGTTACATTTGGAAATTTGGTTCTAGGACATTTGGTTTGAGCGCAATCATCAAACTTAGTTAAAAAAAGTCATTTAAGCCTTTTCACAGTGAGATCTACGCGATATGGCCGAGAAATGTAATTTTGATGTTAACTCCCAAACCGCTGCGCAGAAGTCAACCAAACTTCACCCAATAATGTATTGTATCACAATCTAGTAGTTACATTTAGAAATTTTGTTCTAGGACATTTGGTTTGAGCGCAATCCTCAAACTTAGTTAAAAAAAGTCATTTAAGCCTTTTCACATTGAGATCTACGCGATATGGCCGAGAAATGTAATTTTGATGTTAACTCCCAAACCGCTGCGCAGAAGTCAACCAAACTTCACCCAATAGTGTATTGTGTCACAATCTAGTAGTTACATTTGGAAATTTGGTTCTAGGACATTTGGTTTGAGCGCAATCATCAAACTTAGTTAAAAAAAGTCATTTAATCCTTTTCACATTGAGATCTACGCGATATGGCCGAGAAATGTAATTTTGATGTTAACTCCCAAACCGCTGCGCAGAAGTCAACCAAACTTCACCCAATAGTGTATTGTATCACAATCTAGTAGTTACATTTGGAAATTTTGTTCTAGGACATTTGGTTTGAGCGCAATCCTCAAACTTAGTTAAAAAAGAGTCATTTAAGCCTTTTCACAGTGAGATCTACGCGATATGGCCGAGAAATGTAATTTTGATGTTAACTCCCAAACCGCTGCGCAGAAGTCAACCAAACTTCACCCAATAGTGTATTGTATCACAATCTGGTAGTTACATTTGGAAATTTGGTTCTAGGACATTTGGTTTGAGCGCAATCCTCAAACTTAGTTTAAAAAAAAAAGTCATTTAAGCCTTTTCACAGTGAGATCTACGCGATGTGGCCGAGAAGTGTAATTTTGATGTTAACTCCCAAACCGCTGCGCAGAAGTCAACTAAACTTCACCCAATAGTGTATTGTATCACAATCTAGTAGTTACATGTGGAAATTTGGTTCTAGGACATTTGATTTGAGCGCAATCCTCAAACATAGTTAAAAAAAAGTCATTTAAGCCTTTTCACAGTGAGATCTAGGCGATATGGCCGAGAAATGTAATTTTGATGTTAACTCCCAAACCGCTGCGCAGAAGTCAACCAAACTTCACCCAATAGTGTATTGTATCACAATCTAGTAGTTACATTTGGAAATTTGGTTCTAGGACATTTGGTTTGAGCGCAATCCTCACACTTAGTTAAAAAAAAGTCATTTAAGCCTTTTCACAGTGAGATCTACGCGATATGGCTGAGAAATGTAATTTTGATGTTAACTCCCAAACCGCTGCGCAAAAGTCAACCAAACTTCACCCAATAGTGTATTGTATCACAATATAGTAGTTACATTTGGAAATTTGGTTCTAGGACATTTGATTTGAGCGCAATCCTCAAACATAGTTAAAAAAAAGTCATTTAAGCCTTTTCACAGTGAGATCTAGGCGATATGGCCGAGAAATGTAATTTTGATGTTAACTCCCAAACCGCTGCGCAGAAGTCAACCAAACTTCACCCAATAGTGTATTGTATCACAATCTAGTAGTTACATTTGGAAATTTGGTTCTAGGACATTTGGTTTGAGCGCAATCCTCACACTTAGTTAAAAAAAAGTCATTTAAGCCTTTTCACAGTGAGATCTACGCGATATGGCCGAGAAATGTAATTTTGATGTTAACTCCCAAACCGCTGCGCAAAAGTCAACCAAACTTCACCCAATAGTGTATTGTATCACAATATAGTAGTTACATTTGGAAATTTGGTTCTCGGACATTTGGTTTGAGCGCAATCATCAAACTTAGTTAAAAAAAGTCATTTAAGCCTTTTCACATTGAGATCTACGCGATATGGCCGAGAAATGTAATTTTGATGTTAACTCCCAAACCGCTGCGCAAAAGTCAACCAAACTTCACCCATTAGTGTATTGTATCACAATCTAGTAGTTACATTTGGAAATTTGGTTCTCGGTTATTTGGTTTGAGCGCAATCATCAAACTTAGTTAAAAAAAGTCATTTAAGCCTTTTCACATTGAGATCTACGCGATATGGCCGAGAAATGTAATTTTGATGTTAACTCCCAAACCGCTGCGCAGAAGTCAACCAAACTTCACCCAATAGTGTATTGTATCACAATCTAGTAGTTACATTTGGAAATTTGGTTCTAGGACATTTGGTTTGAGCGCAATCCTCAAACTTAGTTAAAAAAAAGTCATTTAAGCCTTTTCACAGTGAGATCTACGCGATATGGCCGAGAAATGTAATTTTGATGTTAACTCCCATACCGCTGCGCAGAAGTCAACCAAACTTCACCCAATAGTGTATTGTATCACAATCTAATAGTTACATTTGGAAATTTGGTTCTAGGACATTTGGTTTGAGCGCAATCATCAAACTTAATTAAAAAAGTCATTTAAGCCTTTTCACAGTGAGATCTATGCGATATGGCAGAGAAATGTAAATTTGATGTTAACTCCCAAACCGCTGTGCAGAAGTCAACCAAACTTCACCCAATAATGTATTGTATCACAATCTAGTAGTTACATTTGGAAATTTTGTTCTAGGACATTTGGTTTGAGCGCAATCCTCAAACTTAGTTAAAAAAGAGTCATTTAAGCCTTTTCACATTGAGATCTACGCGATATGGCCGACAAATGTAATTTTGATGTTAACTCCCAAACCGCTACGCAGAAGTCAACCAAACTTCACCCAATAATGTATTGTATCACAATCTAGTAGTTACATTTGGAAATTTGGTTCTAGGACATTTGGTTTGAGCGCAATCCTCAAACTTAGTTTAAAAAAAAAGTCATTTAAGCCTTTTCACAGTGAGATCTACGCGATATGGCCGAGAAATGTAATTTTGATGTTAACTCCCAAACCGCTGCGCAGAAGTCAACCAAACTTCACCCAATAGTGTATTGTATCACAACCTAGTAGTTACATTTGGAAATTTGGTTCTAGGACATTTGGTTTGAGCGCAATCATCAAACTTAGTTAAAAAAAGTCATTTAAGCCTTTTCACAGTGAGATCAACGCGATATGGCCGAGAAATGTAATTTTGATGTTAACTCCCAAACCGCTGCGCAGAAGTCAACCAAACTTCACCCAATAATGTATTGTATCACAATCTAGTAGTTACATTTAGAAATTTGGTTCTAGGACATTTGGTTTGAGCGCAATCCTCAAACTTAGTTAAAAAAAGTCATTTAAGCCTTTTCACATTGAGATCTACGCGATATGGCCGAGAAATGTAATTTTGATGTTAACTCCCAAACCGCTGCGCAGAAGTCAACCAAACTTCACCCAATAGTGTATTGTGTCACAATCTAGTAGTTACATTTGGAAATTTTGTTCTAGGACATTTGGTTTGAGCGCAATCATCAAACTTAGTTAAAAAAAGTCATTTAAGCCTTTTCACATTGAGATCTACGCGATATGGCCGAGAAATGTAATTTTGATGTTAACTCCCAAACCGCTGCGCAGAAGTCAACCAAACTTCACCCAATAGTGTATTGTATCACAATCTAGTAGTTACATTTGGAAATTTTGTTCTAGGACATTTGGTTTGAGCGCAATCCTCAAACTTAGTTAAAAAAGAGTCATTTAAGCCTTTTCACAGTGAGATCTACGCGATATGGCCGAGAAATGTAATTTTGATGTTAACTCCCAAACCGCTGCGCAGAAGTCAACCAAACTTCACCCAATAGTGTATTGTATCACAATCTGGTAGTTACATTTGGAAATTTGGTTCTAGGACATTTGGTTTGAGCGCAATCCTCAAACTTAGTTAAAAAAAAAAAGTCATTTAAGCCTTTTCACAGTGAGATCTACGCGATGTGGCCGAGAAATGTAATTTTGATGTTAACTCCCAAACCGCTGCGCAGAAGTCAACTAAACTTCACCCAATAGTGTATTGTATCACAATCTAGTAGTTACATGTGGAAATTTGGTTCTAGGACATTTGATTTGAGCGCAATCCTCAAACATAGTTAAAAAAAAGTCATTTAAGCCTTTTCACAGTGAGATCTAGGCGATATGGCCGAGAAATGTAATTTTGATGTTAACTCCCAAACCGCTGCGCAGAAGTCAACCAAACTTCACCCAATAGTGTATTGTATCACAATCTAGTAGTTACATTTGGAAATTTGGTTCTAGGACATTTGGTTTGAGCGCAATCCTCACACTTAGTTAAAAAAAAGTCATTTAAGCCTTTTCACAGTGAGATCTACGCAATATGGCCGAGAAATGTAATTTTGATGTTAACTCCCAAACCGCTGCGCAAAAGTCAACCAAACTTCACCCAATAGTGTATTGTATCACAATCTAGTAGTTACATTTGGAAATTTGGTTCTAGGACATTTAGTTTGAGCGCAATCATCAAACTTAATTAAAAAAGTCATTTAAGCCTTTTCACAGTGAGATCTATGCGATATGGCAGAGAAATGTAAATTTGATGTTAACTCCCAAACCGCTGTGCAGAAGTCAACCAAACTTCACCCAATAATGTATTGTATCACAATCTAGTAGTTACATTTAGAAATTTGGTGCTAGGACATTTGGTTTGAGCGCAATCATCAAACTTAGTTAAAAAAAGTCATTTAAGCCTTTTCACAGTGAGATCTATGCGATATGGCCGAGAAATGTAATTTTGATGTTAACTCCCAAACCGCTGCGCAGAAGTCAACCAAACTTCACCCAATAGTGTATTGTATCACAATCTAGTAGTTACATTTGGAAATTTGGTTCTAGGACATTTGGTTTGAGCGCAATCATCAAACTTAGTTTAAAAAAGTCATTTAAGCCTTTTCACATTGAGATCTACGCGATATGGCCGAGAAATGTAATTTTGATGTTAACTCCCAAACCGCTGCGCAGAAGTCAACCAAACTTCACCCAGTAGTGTATTGTATCACAATCTAATAGTTACATTTGGAAATTTTGTTCTAGGACATTTGGTTTGAGCGCAATCCTCAAACTTAGTTAAAAAAGAGTCATTTAAGCCTTTTCACATTTAGATCTACGCGATATGGCCGAGAAATGTAATTTTGATGTTAACTCCCAAACCGCTGCGCAGAAGTCAACCAAACTTCACCCAATAGTGTATTGTATCACAATCTAGTAGTTACATTTGGAAATTTGGTTCTAGGACATTTGGTTTGAGCGCAATCCTCAAACTTAGTTTAAAAAAAAAGTCATTTAAACCTTTTCACAGTGAGATCTACGCGATATGGCCGAGAAATGTAATTTTGATGTTAACTCCCAAACCGCTGCGCAGAAGTCAACCAAACTTCACCCAATAGTGTATTGTATCACAACCTAGTAGTTACATTTGGAAATTTGGTTCTAGGACATTTGGTTTGAGCGCAATCATCAAACTTAGTTAAAAAAAAAAAGTCATTTAAGCCTTTTCACAGTGAGATCTACGCGATGTGGCCGAGAAATGTAATTTTGATGTTAACTCCCAAACCGCTGCGCAGAAGTCAACTAAACTTCACCCAATAGTGTATTGTATCACAATCTAGTAGTTACATGTGGAAATTTGGTTCTAGGACATTTGATTTGAGCGCAATCCTCAAACATAGTTAAAAAAAAGTCATTTAAGCCTTTTCACAGTGAGATCTAGGCGATATGGCCGAGAAATGTAATTTTGATGTTAACTCCCAAACCGCTGCGCAGAAGTCAACCAAACTTCACCCAATAGTGTATTGTATCACAATCTAGTAGTTACATTTGGAAATTTGGTTCTAGGACATTTGGTTTGAGCGCAATCATCAAACTTAGTTAAAAAAAAAAAGTCATTTAAGCCTTTTCACAGTGAGATCTACGCGATGTGGCCGAGAAATGTAATTTTGATGTTAACTCCCAAACCGCTGCGCAGAAGTCAACTAAACTTCACCCAATAGTGTATTGTATCACAATCTAGTAGTTACATGTGGAAATTTGGTTCTAGGACATTTGATTTGAGCGCAATCCTCAAACATAGTTAAAAAAAAGTCATTTAAGCCTTTTCACAGTGAGATCTAGGCGATATGGCCGAGAAATGTAATTTTGATGTTAACTCCCAAACCGCTGCGCAGAAGTCAACCAAACTTCACCCAATAGTGTATTGTATCACAATCTAGTAGTTACATTTGGAAATTTGGTTCTCGGACATTTGGTTTGAGCGCAATCATCAAACTTAGTTAAAAAAAGTCATTTAAGCCTTTTCACATTGAGATCTACGCGATATGGCCGAGAAATGTAATTTTGATGTTAACTCCCAAACCGCTGCGCAGAAGTCAACCAAACTTCACCCAATAGTGTATTGTATCACAATCTAGTAGTTACATTTGGAAATTTGGTTCTAGGACATTTGGTTTGAGCGCAATCATCAAACTTAGTTTAAAAAAGTCATTTAAGCCTTTTCACAGTGAGATCTACGCGATATGGCCGAGAAATGTAATTTTGATGTTAACTCCCATACCGCTGCGCAGAAGTCAACCAAACTTCACCCAATAGTGTATTGTATCACAATCTAATAGTTACATTTGGAAATTTGGTTCTAGGACATTTGGTTTGAGCGCAATCATCAAACTTAATTAAAAAAGTAATTTAAGCCTTTTCACAGTGAGATCTATGCGATATGGCAGAGAAATGTAAATTTGATGTTAACTCCCAAACCGCTGTGCAGAAGTCAACCAAACTTCACCCAATAATGTATTGTATCACAATCTAGTAGTTACATTTGGAAATTTTGTTCTAGGACATTTGGTTTGAGCGCAATCCTCAAACTTAGTTAAAAAAGAGTCATTTAAGCCTTTTCACATTGAGATCTACGCGATATGGCCGACAAATGTAATTTTGATGTTAACTCCCAAACCGCTACGCAGAAGTCAACCAAACTTCACCCAATAATGTATTGTATCACAATCTAGTAGTTACATTTGGAAATTTGGTTCTAGGACATTTGGTTTGAGCGCAATCCTCAAACTTAGTTTAAAAAAAAAGTCATTTAAGCCTTTTCACAGTGAGATCTACGCGATATGGCCGAGAAATGTAATTTTGATGTTAACTCCCAAACCGCTGCGCAGAAGTCAACCAAACTTCACCCAATAGTGTATTGTATCACAACCTAGTAGTTACATTTGGAAATTTGGTTCTAGGACATTTGGTTTGAGCGCAATCATCAAACTTAGTTAAAAAAAGTCATTTAAGCCTTTTCACAGTGAGATCAACGCGATATGGCCGAGAAATGTAATTTTGATGTTAACTCCCAAACCGCTGCGCAGAAGTCAACCAAACTTCACCCAATAATGTATTGTATCACAATCTAGTAGTTACATTTAGAAATTTGGTTCTAGGACATTTGGTTTGAGCGCAATCCTCAAACTTAGTTAAAAAAAGTCATTTAAGCCTTTTCACATTGAGATCTACGCGATATGGCCGAGAAATGTAATTTTGATGTTAACTCCCAAACCGCTGCGCAGAAGTCAACCAAACTTCACCCAATAGTGTATTGTGTCACAATCTAGTAGTTACATTTGGAAATTTTGTTCTAGGACATTTGGTTTGAGCGCAATCATCAAACTTAGTTAAAAAAAGTCATTTAAGCCTTTTCACATTGAGATCTACGCGATATGGCCGAGAAATGTAATTTTGATGTTAACTCCCAAACCGCTGCGCAGAAGTCAACCAAACTTCACCCAATAGTGTATTGTATCACAATCTAGTAGTTACATTTGGAAATTTTGTTCTAGGACATTTGGTTTGAGCGCAATCCTCAAACTTAGTTAAAAAAGAGTCATTTAAGCCTTTTCACAGTGAGATCTACGCGATATGGCCGAGAAATGTAATTTTGATGTTAACTCCCAAACCGCTGCGCAGAAGTCAACCAAACTTCACCCAATAGTGTATTGTATCACAATCTGGTAGTTACATTTGGAAATTTGGTTCTAGGACATTTGGTTTGAGCGCAATCCTCAAACTTAGTTAAAAAAAAAAAGTCATTTAAGCCTTTTCACAGTGAGATCTACGCGATGTGGCCGAGAAATGTAATTTTGATGTTAACTCCCAAACCGCTGCGCAGAAGTCAACTAAACTTCACCCAATAGTGTATTGTATCACAATCTAGTAGTTACATGTGGAAATTTGGTTCTAGGACATTTGATTTGAGCGCAATCCTCAAACATAGTTAAAAAAAAGTCATTTAAGCCTTTTCACAGTGAGATCTAGGCGATATGGCCGAGAAATGTAATTTTGATGTTAACTCCCAAACCGCTGCGCAGAAGTCAACCAAACTTCACCCAATAGTGTATTGTATCACAATCTAGTAGTTACATTTGGAAATTTGGTTCTAGGACATTTGGTTTGAGCGCAATCCTCACACTTAGTTAAAAAAAAGTCATTTAAGCCTTTTCACAGTGAGATCTACGCAATATGGCCGAGAAATGTAATTTTGATGTTAACTCCCAAACCGCTGCGCAAAAGTCAACCAAACTTCACCCAATAGTGTATTGTATCACAATCTAGTAGTTACATTTGGAAATTTGGTTCTAGGACATTTAGTTTGAGCGCAATCATCAAACTTAATTAAAAAAGTCATTTAAGCCTTTTCACAGTGAGATCTATGCGATATGGCAGAGAAATGTAAATTTGATGTTAACTCCCAAACCGCTGTGCAGAAGTCAACCAAACTTCACCCAATAATGTATTGTATCACAATCTAGTAGTTACATTTAGAAATTTGGTGCTAGGACATTTGGTTTGAGCGCAATCATCAAACTTAGTTAAAAAAAGTCATTTAAGCCTTTTCACAGTGAGATCTATGCGATATGGCCGAGAAATGTAATTTTGATGTTAACTCCCAAACCGCTGCGCAGAAGTCAACCAAACTTCACCCAATAGTGTATTGTATCACAATCTAGTAGTTACATTTGGAAATTTGGTTCTAGGACATTTGGTTTGAGCGCAATCATCAAACTTAGTTTAAAAAAGTCATTTAAGCCTTTTCACATTGAGATCTACGCGATATGGCCGAGAAATGTAATTTTGATGTTAACTCCCAAACCGCTGCGCAGAAGTCAACCAAACTTCACCCAGTAGTGTATTGTATCACAATCTAATAGTTACATTTGGAAATTTTGTTCTAGGACATTTGGTTTGAGCGCAATCCTCAAACTTAGTTAAAAAAGAGTCATTTAAGCCTTTTCACATTTAGATCTACGCGATATGGCCGAGAAATGTAATTTTGATGTTAACTCCCAAACCGCTGCGCAGAAGTCAACCAAACTTCACCCAATAGTGTATTGTATCACAATCTAGTAGTTACATTTGGAAATTTGGTTCTAGGACATTTGGTTTGAGCGCAATCCTCAAACTTAGTTTAAAAAAAAAGTCATTTAAACCTTTTCACAGTGAGATCTACGCGATATGGCCGAGAAATGTAATTTTGATGTTAACTCCCAAACCGCTGCGCAGAAGTCAACCAAACTTCACCCAATAGTGTATTGTATCACAACCTAGTAGTTACATTTGGAAATTTGGTTCTAGGACATTTGGTTTGAGCGCAATCATCAAACTTAGTTAAAAAAAAAAAGTCATTTAAGCCTTTTCACAGTGAGATCTACGCGATGTGGCCGAGAAATGTAATTTTGATGTTAACTCCCAAACCGCTGCGCAGAAGTCAACTAAACTTCACCCAATAGTGTATTGTATCACAATCTAGTAGTTACATGTGGAAATTTGGTTCTAGGACATTTGATTTGAGCGCAATCCTCAAACATAGTTAAAAAAAAGTCATTTAAGCCTTTTCACAGTGAGATCTAGGCGATATGGCCGAGAAATGTAATTTTGATGTTAACTCCCAAACCGCTGCGCAGAAGTCAACCAAACTTCACCCAATAGTGTATTGTATCACAATCTAGTAGTTACATTTGGAAATTTGGTTCTAGGACATTTGGTTTGAGCGCAATCATCAAACTTAGTTAAAAAAAAAAAGTCATTTAAGCCTTTTCACAGTGAGATCTACGCGATGTGGCCGAGAAATGTAATTTTGATGTTAACTCCCAAACCGCTGCGCAGAAGTCAACTAAACTTCACCCAATAGTGTATTGTATCACAATCTAGTAGTTACATGTGGAAATTTGGTTCTAGGACATTTGATTTGAGCGCAATCCTCAAACATAGTTAAAAAAAAGTCATTTAAGCCTTTTCACAGTGAGATCTAGGCGATATGGCCGAGAAATGTAATTTTGATGTTAACTCCCAAACCGCTGCGCAGAAGTCAACCAAACTTCACCCAATAGTGTATTGTATCACAATCTAGTAGTTACATTTGGAAATTTGGTTCTCGGACATTTGGTTTGAGCGCAATCATCAAACTTAGTTAAAAAAAGTCATTTAAGCCTTTTCACAGTGAGATCTACGCGATATGGCCGAGAAATGTAATTTTGATGTTAACTCCCAAACCGCTGCGCAGAAGTCAACCAAACTTCACCCAATAGTGTATTGTATCACAATCTAGTAGTTACATTTGGAAATTTGGTTCTAGGACATTTGGTTTGAGCGCAATCATCAAACTTAGTTTAAAAAAGTCATTTAAGCCTTTTCACATTGAGATCTACGCGATATGGCCGAGAAATGTAATTTTGATGTTAACTCCCAAACCGCTGCGCAGAAGTCAACCAAACTTCACCCAGTAGTGTATTGTATCACAATCTAATAGTTACATTTGGAAATTTTGTTCTAGGACATTTGGTTTGAGCGCAATCCTCAAACTTAGTTAAAAAAGAGTCATTTAAGCCTTTTCACATTTAGATCTACGCGATATGGCCGAGAAATGTAATTTTGATGTTAACTCCCAAACCGCTGCGCAGAAGTCAACCAAACTTCACCCAATAGTGTATTGTATCACAATCTAGTAGTTACATTTGGAAATTTGGTTCTAGGACATTTGGTTTGAGCGCAATCCTCAAACTTAGTTAAAAAAAAAGTCATTTAAGCCTTTTCACAGTGAGATCTACGCGATATGGCCGAGAAATGTAATTTTGATGTTAACTCCCAAACCGCTGCGCAGAAGTCAACCAAACTTCACCCAATAGTGTATTGTATCACAATCTGGTAGTTACATTTGGAAATTTGGTTCTAGGACATTTGGTTTGAGCGCAATCCTCAAACTTAGTTTAAAAAAAAAAGTCATTTAAGCCTTTTCACAGTGAGATCTACGCGATGTGGCCGAGAAATGTAATTTTGATGTTAACTCCCAAACCGCTGCGCAGAAGTCAACTAAACTTCACCCAATAGTGTATTGTATCACAATCTAGTAGTTACATGTGGAAATTTGGTTCTAGGACATTTGATTTGAGCGCAATCCTCAAACATAGTTAAAAAAAAGTCATTTAAGCCTTTTCACAGTGAGATCTAGGCGATATGGCCGAGAAATGTAATTTTGATGTTAACTCCCAAACCGCTGCGCAGAAGTCAACCAAACTTCACCCAATAGTGTATTGTATCACAATCTAGTAGTTACATTTGGAAATTTGGTTCTAGGACATTTGGTTTGAGCGCAATCATCAAACTTAGTTAAAAAAAAAAAGTCATTTAAGCCTTTTCACAGTGAGATCTACGCGATGTGGCCGAGAAATGTAATTTTGATGTTAACTCCCAAACCGCTGCGCAGAAGTCAACTAAACTTCACCCAATAGTGTATTGTATCACAATCTAGTAGTTACATGTGGAAATTTGGTTCTAGGACATTTGATTTGAGCGCAATCCTCAAACATAGTTAAAAAAAAGTCATTTAAGCCTTTTCACAGTGAGATCTAGGCGATATGGCCGAGAAATGTAATTTTGATGTTAACTCCCAAACCGCTGCGCAGAAGTCAACCAAACTTCACCCAATAGTGTATTGTATCACAATCTAGTAGTTACATTTGGAAATTTGGTTCTCGGACATTTGGTTTGAGCGCAATCATCAAACTTAGTTAAAAAAAGTCATTTAAGCCTTTTCACATTGAGATCTACGCGATATGGCCGAGAAATGTAATTTTGATGTTAACTCACAAACCGCTAGGCAGAAGTCAACCAAACTTCACCCAATAGTGTATTGTATCACAACCTAGTAGTTACATTTGGAAATTTGGTTCTAGGACATTTGGTTTGAGCGCAATCATCAAACTTAGTTAAAAAAAAAAAGTCATTTAAGCCTTTTCACAGTGAGATCTACGCGATGTGGCCGAGAAATGTAATTTTGATGTTAACTCCCAAACCGCTGCGCAGAAGTCAACTAAACTTCACCCAATAGTGTATTGTATCACAATCTAGTAGTTACATGTGGAAATTTGGTTCTAGGACATTTGATTTGAGCGCAATCCTCAAACATAGTTAAAAAAAAGTCATTTAAGCCTTTTCACAGTGAGATCTAGGCGATATGGCCGAGAAATGTAATTTTGATGTTAACTCCCAAACCGCTGCGCAGAAGTCAACCAAACTTCACCCAATAGTGTATTGTATCACAATCTAGTAGTTACATTTGGAAATTTGGTTCTAGGACATTTGGTTTGAGCGCAATCATCAAACTTAGTTAAAAAAAAAAAGTCATTTAAGCCTTTTCACAGTGAGATCTACGCGATGTGGCCGAGAAATGTAATTTTGATGTTAACTCCCAAACCGCTGCGCAAAAGTCAACCAAACTTCACCCATTAGTGTATTGTATCACAATCTAGTAGTTACATTTGGAAATTTGGTTCTCGGACATTTGGTTTGAGCGCAATCATCAAACTTAGTTAAAAAAAGTCATTTAAGCCTTTTCACATTGAGATCTACGCTAGTGACGAGATTTGTCGTTCACTTGAGCAAACGAATCCATTCCGGTTCGTTCAGTAAAAAGATTCGTTCAAACAAATCGTTCAACGAATCGTTCGCCCCCCTCATCTCCCTCCCCGCCCAAACGAATCGTTCGGTTACTGAACGGGAAGTGACGTTGCCGAACGAATCACCAAAGACCGCTTCGCAGTATAACTGAACGGGAAGTGACATTGCTTGGTCCCTCCCTCTCTTCCACATTGACCACTCGTCGTAGTTTCAGAAATGAGTGACAGGCGGTATCATTCTGCTTTCACAGACAGCCTCGTCTCCCTCCCGCTGCTGCAAAAGCGAGGGAGAACTTCCGCGTCGTCTGTCCTAGTTCTATGGGCTCAAAGTCATGGCTCGTGCTTGCATTTCGAATTAGGACACGGTTAAACATTTTCCTTTTGAGGGGGGTTTGGGGTCGGGGGCGCATGGACTTTCTTTAGCATGATCTTGCTCACATATACAATGCTGCTGCTAACAGCCAATGCGGCATGCTTGCTGTCACGAAAATAAAAATAAATCGAAAGTTTAATTTCTAATTATGGAACGGCCAACTCATCACATTAACCTCTCGCTCTGTTGTATTTTTGTTTTTTATTATTAAGATGATCGTTTTGAATTTTTGCACTGGTATTAATAAATAAAATAATCCGGTCAGCTCCCCTGTCGTCCCCGCATCTCAGATCGTCAAATGCTGACGAGAAATAATTGTTTGCTTTATGATTTCGCCTTTCTACTCTCATTAGTCTGTTAAGAAAAATGTAGACATATTGCGACATCTCCCGTGTCCGCGCGCTTTGTTTTTGGGGCGCTTGAGTAGCACATGATGGACGGATTGACATAATTTGTCAAACCAACCGACACCCTCTGACACGAAAAAAAAAAAAAAACACTCGGAAAAAATTGACATGTATATACAGTTTCATTGCAAATCAGTATTATGGTGATCATACTAAATATTATTTTTTTTCTGTGCACATATGAGGTACATATCGCTGCCATGAAGCCTCCATATAGTGACAGTTCTCTGCCCGCTTCATTGCCGTCACGCGACCGCGACCGGTTTTGCTTGCCTCGTAGCTACGCGTGTTTTAAATTACTGTAAATTTGATAGTATGTCGTCATAGGCACAGTCCCGAGTCTGTTGAGTAAAGTAGAACACTAAACCATGCTCGCTAGATTTGTGTGGTGTTTTTGTCTTTTTGAGCAGCATTTGATAGGCTCCACGTTAACAAATATGTGACAAAGTCGTTTCCTTTCATTTTATGACTCGTTCACCGCATAGTCATTGCTGGAAAGTCAAGTTAGCAGCAAGCTAGGTCAGGAACCGGAGGACCGAATCACTGAACGGGAAGTGACAAAACTCAGTCTTTCCCCCCTGCCTGCACGCTGGCTGCTTATTGGCCACACGTGGAAATGAGTGACATACGCCATGATTCTGTTTCCGCTCCCTCCCCTGCCCGCGATGAGGCTGGCGTCTGATTGGTCGTGTGCGATGTCAGAAGACGCTGCCGCTTGCTCAGCGCCCTCCCACGCAGCGAACAAGCGCCACCAACTTCATAGAACGAATCAGTGCAGATGGTGATTAGTTCGGTCTCGTTCACCCAAACAATTCGTTCAAAAAGAACGAATCGTTCGCGACCGATACAACACTAATCTACGCGATATGGCCGAGAAATGTAATTTTGATGTTAACTCCCAAACCGCTGCGCAGAAGTCAACCAAACTTCACCCAATAGTGTATTGTATCACAATCTAGTAGTTACATTTGGAAATTTGGTTCTAGGACATTTGGTTTGAGCGCAATCCTTAAACTTAGTTAAAAAAAAGTCATTTATGCCTTTTCACAGTGAGATCTAGGCGATATGGCCGAGAAATGTAATTTTGATGTTAACTCCCATACCGCTGCGCAGAAGTCAACCAAACTTCACCCAATAGTGTATTGTATCACAATCTAGTAGTTACATTTGGAAATTTGGTTCTAGGACATTTAGTTTGAGCGCAATCATCAAACTTAATTAAAAAAGTCATTTAAGCCTTTTCACAGTGAGATCTATGCGATATGGCAGAGAAATGTAAATTTGATGTTAACTCCCAAACCGCTGTGCAGAAGTCAACCAAACTTCACCCAATAATGTATTGTATCACAATCTAGTAGTTACATTTAGAAATTTGGTGCTAGGACATTTGGTTTGAGCGCAATCATCAAACTTAGTTAAAAAAAGTCATTTAAGCCTTTTCACAGTGAGATCTATGCGATATGGCCGAGAAATGTAATTTTGATGTTAACTCCCAAACCGCTGCGCAGAAGTCAACCAAACTTCACCCAATAGTGTATTGTATCACAATCTAGTAGTTACATTTTGAAATTTGGTTCTAGGACATTTGGTTTGAGCGCAATCATCAAACTTAGTTTAAAAAAGTCATTTAAGCCTTTTCACATTGAGATCTACGCGATATGGCCGAGAAATGTAATTTTGATGTTAACTCCCAAACCGCTGCGCAGAAGTCAACCAAACTTCACCCAGTAGTGTATTGTATCACAATCTAATAGTTACATTTGGAAATTTTGTTCTAGGACATTTGGTTTGAGCGCAATCCTCAAACTTAGTTAAAAAAGTGTCATTTAAGCCTTTTCACATTTAGATCTACGCGATATGGCCGAGAAATGTAATTTTGATGTTAACTCCCAAAACGCTGCGCAGAAGTCAACCAAACTTCACCCAATAGTGTATTGTATCACAATCTAGTAGTTACATTTGGAAATTTGGTTCTAGGACATTTGGTTTGAGCGCAATCCTCAAACTTAGTTTAAAAAAAAAGTCATTTAAGCCTTTTCACAGTGAGATCTACGCGATATGGCCGAGAAATGTAATTTTGATGTTAACTCCCAAACCGCTGCGCAGAAGTCAACCAAACTTCACCCAATAGTGTATTGTATCACAACCTAGTAGTTACATTTGGAAATTTGGTTCTAGGACATTTGGTTTGAGCGCAATCATCAAACTTAGTTAAAAAAAAAAAGTCATTTAAGCCTTTTCACAGTGAGATCTACGCGATGTGGCCGAGAAATGTAATTTTGATGTTAACTCCCAAACCGCTGCGCAGAAGTCAACTAAACTTCACCCAATAGTGTATTGTATCACAATCTAGTAGTTACATGTGGAAATTTGGTTCTAGGACATTTGATTTGAGCGCAATCCTCAAACATAGTTAAAAAAAAGTCATTTAAGCCTTTTCACAGTGAGATCTAGGCGATATGGCCGAGAAATGTAATTTTGATGTTAACTCCCAAACCGCTGCGCAGAAGTCAACCAAACTTCACCCAATAGTGTATTGTATCACAATCTAGTAGTTACATTTGGAAATTTGGTTCTAGGACATTTGGTTTGAGCGCAATCATCAAACTTAGTTAAAAAAAAAAAGTCATTTAAGCCTTTTCACAGTGAGATCTACGCGATGTGGCCGAGAAATGTAATTTTGATGTTAACTCCCAAACCGCTGCGCAGAAGTCAACTAAACTTCACCCAATAGTGTATTGTATCACAATCTAGTAGTTACATGTGGAAATTTGGTTCTAGGACATTTGATTTGAGCGCAATCCTCAAACATAGTTAAAAAAAAGTCATTTAAGCCTTTTCACAGTGAGATCTAGGCGATATGGCCGAGAAATGTAATTTTGATGTTAACTCCCAAACCGCTGCGCAGAAGTCAACCAAACTTCACCCAATAGTGTATTGTATCACAATCTAGTAGTTACATTTGGAAATTTGGTTCTAGGACATTTGGTTTGAGCGCAATCCTCAAACTTAGTTAAAAAAAAGTCATTTAAGCCTTTTCACATTGAGATCTACGCGATATGGCCGAGAAATGTAATTTTGATGTTAACTCCCAAACCGCTGCGCAGAAGTCAACCAAACTTCACCCAATAGTGTATTGTATCACAATCTAGTAGTTACATTTGGAAATTTGGTTCTAGGACATTTGGTTTGAGCGCAATCCTCAAACTTAGTTTAAAAAAAAAAGTCATTTAAGCCTTTTCACAGTGAGATCTACGCGATATGGCCGAGAAATGTAATTTTGATGTTAACTCCCAAACCGCTGCGCAGAAGTCAACCAAACTTCACCCAATAGTGTATTGTATCACAACCTAGTAGTTACATTTGGAAATTTGGTTCTAGGACATTTGGTTTGAGCGCAATCATCAAACTTAGTTAAAAAAAGTCATTTAAGCCTTTTCACAGTGAGATCTACGCGATATGGCCGAGAAATGTAATTTTGATGTTAACTCCCAAACCGCTGCGCAGAAGTCAACCAAACTTCACCCAATAGTGTATTGTATCACAATCTAGTAGTTACATTTGGAAATTTTGTTCTAGGACATTTGGTTTGAGCGCAATCCTCAAACTTAGTTAAAAAAGAGTCATTTAAGCCTTTTCACATTGAGATCTACGCGATATGGCCGACAAATGTAATTTTGATGTTAACTCCCAAACCGCTGCGCAGAAGTCAACCAAACTTCACCCAATAATGTATTGTATCACAATCTAGTAGTTATTTTTGGAAATTTGGTTCTAGGACATTTGGTTTGAGCGCAATCCTCAAACTTAGTTTAAAAAAAAAGTCATTTAAGCCTTTTCACAGTGAGATCTAGGCGATATGGCCGAGAAATGTAATTTTGATGTTAACTCCCAAACCGCTGCGCAGAAGTCAACCAAACTTCACCCAATAGTGTATTGTATCACAATCTAGTAGTTACATTTGGAAATTTGGTTCTAGGACATTTGGTTTGAGCGCAATCATCAAACTTAGTTAAAAAAAAAAAGTCATTTAAGCCTTTTCACAGTGAGATCTACGCGATGTGGCCGAGAAATGTAATTTTGATGTTAACTCCCAAACCGCTGCGCAAAAGTCAACCAAACTTCACCCATTAGTGTATTGTATCACAATCTAGTAGTTACATTTGGAAATTTGGTTCTCGGACATTTGGTTTGAGCGCAATCATCAAACTTAGTTAAAAAAAGTCATTTAAGCCTTTTCACATTGAGATCTACGCGATATGGCCGAGAAATGTAATTTTGATGTTAACTCCCAAACCGCTGCGCAGAAGTCAACCAAACTTCACCCAATAGTGTATTGTATCACAATCTAGTAGTTACATTTGGAAATTTGGTTCTAGGACATTTGGTTTGAGCGCAATCCTTAAACTTAGTTAAAAAAAAGTCATTTAAGCCTTTTCACAGTGAGATCTAGGCGATATGGCCGAGAAATGTAATTTTGATGTTAACTCCCATACCGCTGCGCAGAAGTCAACCAAACTTCACCCAATAGTGTATTGTATCACAATCTAGTAGTTACATTTGGAAATTTGGTTCTAGGACATTTAGTTTGAGCGCAATCATCAAACTTAATTAAAAAAGTCATTTAAGCCTTTTCACAGTGAGATCTATGCGATATGGCAGAGAAATGTAAATTTGATGTTAACTCCCAAACCGCTGTGCAGAAGTCAACCAAACTTCACCCAATAATGTATTGTATCACAATCTAGTAGTTACATTTAGAAATTTGGTGCTAGGACATTTGGTTTGAGCGCAATCATCAAACTTAGTTAAAAAAAGTCATTTAAGCCTTTTCACAGTGAGATCTATGCGATATGGCCGAGAAATGTAATTTTGATGTTAACTCCCAAACCGCTGCGCAGAAGTCAACCAAACTTCACCCAATAGTGTATTGTATCACAATCTAGTAGTTACATTTGGAAATTTGGTTCTAGGACATTTGGTTTGAGCGCAATCATCAAACTTAGTTTAAAAAAGTCATTTAAGCCTTTTCACATTGAGATCTACGCGATATGGCCGAGAAATGTAATTTTGATGTTAACTCCCAAACCGCTGCGCAGAAGTCAACCAAACTTCACCCAGTAGTGTATTGTATCACAATCTAATAGTTACATTTGGAAATTTTGTTCTAGGACATTTGGTTTGAGCGCAATCCTCAAACTTAGTTAAAAAAGAGTCATTTAAGCCTTTTCACATTTAGATCTACGCGATATGGCCGAGAAATGTAATTTTGATGTTAACTCCCAAACCGCTGCGCAGAAGTCAACCAAACTTCACCCAATAGTGTATTGTATCACAATCTAGTAGTTACATTTGGAAATTTGGTTCTAGGACATTTGGTTTGAGCGCAATCCTCAAACTTAGTTTAAAAAAAAAGTCATTTAAGCCTTTTCACAGTGAGATCTACGCGATATGGCCGAGAAATGTAATTTTGATGTTAACTCCCAAACCGCTGCGCAGAAGTCAACCAAACTTCACCCAATAGTGTATTGTATCACAACCTAGTAGTTACATTTGGAAATTTGGTTCTAGGACATTTGGTTTGAGCGCAATCCTCAAACTTAGTTTAAAAAAAAAAGTCATTTAAGCCTTTTCACAGTGAGATCTACGCGATATGGCCGAGAAATGTAATTTTGATGTTAACTCCCAAACCGCTGCGCAGAAGTCAACCAAACTTCACCCAATAGTGTATTGTATCACAACCTAGTAGTTACATTTGGAAATTTGGTTCTAGGACATTTGGTTTGAGCGCAATCATCAAACTTAGTTAAAAAAAGTCATTTAAGCCTTTTCACAGTGAGATCTACGCGATATGGCCGAGAAATGTAATTTTGATGTTAACTCCCAAACCGCTGCGCAGAAGTCAACCAAACTTCACCCAATAGTGTATTGTATCACAATCTAGTAGTTACATTTGGAAATTTTGTTCTAGGACATTTGGTTTGAGCGCAATCCTCAAACTTAGTTAAAAAAGAGTCATTTAAGCCTTTTCACATTGAGATCTACGCGATATGGCCGACAAATGTAATTTTGATGTTAACTCCCAAACCGCTGCGCAGAAGTCAACCAAACTTCACCCAATAATGTATTGTATCACAATCTAGTAGTTACATTTGGAAATTTGGTTCTAGGACATTTGGTTTGAGCGCAATCCTCAAACTTAGTTTAAAAAAAAAGTCATTTAAGCCTTTTCACAGTGAGATCTAGGCGATATGGCCGAGAAATGTAATTTTGATGTTAACTCCCAAACCGCTGCGCAGAAGTCAACCAAACTTCACCCAATAGTGTATTGTATCACAATCTAGTAGTTACATTTGGAAATTTGGTTCTAGGACATTTGGTTTGAGCGCAATCATCAAACTTAGTTAAAAAAAAAAAGTCATTTAAGCCTTTTCACAGTGAGATCTACGCGATGTGGCCGAGAAATGTAATTTTGATGTTAACTCCCAAACCGCTGCGCAAAAGTCAACCAAACTTCACCCATTAGTGTATTGTATCACAATCTAGTAGTTACATTTGGAAATTTGGTTCTCGGACATTTGGTTTGAGCGCAATCATCAAACTTAGTTAAAAAAAGTCATTTAAGCCTTTTCACATTGAGATCTACGCGATATGGCCGAGAAATGTAATTTTGATGTTAACTCCCAAACCGCTGCGCAGAAGTCAACCAAACTTCACCCAATAGTGTATTGTATCACAATCTAGTAGTTACATTTGGAAATTTGGTTCTAGGACATTTGGTTTGAGCGCAATCCTTAAACTTAGTTAAAAAAAAGTCATTTAAGCCTTTTCACAGTGAGATCTAGGCGATATGGCCGAGAAATGTAATTTTGATGTTAACTCCCATACCGCTGCGCAGAAGTCAACCAAACTTCACCCAATAGTGTATTGTATCACAATCTAGTAGTTACATTTGGAAATTTGGTTCTAGGACATTTAGTTTGAGCGCAATCATCAAACTTAATTAAAAAAGTCATTTAAGCCTTTTTACAGTGAGATCTATGCGATATGGCAGAGAAATGTAAATTTGATGTTAACTCCCAAACCGCTGTGCAGAAGTCAACCAAACTTCACCGAATAATGTATTGTATCACAATCTAGTAGTTACATTTAGAAATTTGGTGCTAGGACATTTGGTTTGAGCGCAATCATCAAACTTAGTTAAAAAAAGTCATTTAAGCCTTTTCACAGTGAGATCTATGCGATATGGCCGAGAAATGTAATTTTGATGTTAACTCCCAAACCGCTGCGCAGAAGTCAACCAAACTTCACCCAATAGTGTATTGTATCACAATCTAGTAGTTACATTTGGAAATTTGGTTCTAGGACATTTGGTTTGAGCGCAATCATCAAACTTAGTTTAAAAAAGTCATTTAAGCCTTTTCACATTGAGATCTACGCGATATGGCCGAGAAATGTAATTTTGATGTTAACTCCCAAACCGCTGCGCAGAAGTCAACCAAACTTCACCCAGTAGTGTATTGTATCACAATCTAATAGTTACATTTGGAAATTTTGTTCTAGGACATTTGGTTTGAGCGCAATCCTCAAACTTAGTTAAAAAAGAGTCATTTAAGCCTTTTCACATTTAGATCTACGCGATATGGCCGAGAAATGTAATTTTGATGTTAACTCCCAAACCGCTGCGCAGAAGTCAACCAAACTTCACCCAATAGTGTATTGTATCACAATCTAGTAGTTACATTTGGAAATTTGGTTCTAGGACATTTGGTTTGAGCGCAATCCTCAAACTTAGTTTAAAAAAAAAGTCATTTAAGCCTTTTCACAGTGAGATCTACGCGATATGGCCGAGAAATGTAATTTTGATGTTAACTCCCAAACCGCTGCGCAGAAGTCAACCAAACTTCACCCAATAGTGTATTGTATCACAACCTAGTAGTTACATTTGGAAATTTGGTTCTAGGACATTTGGTTTGAGCGCAATCATCAAACTTAGTTAAAAAAAAAAAGTCATTTAAGCCTTTTCACAGTGAGATCTACGCGATGTGGCCGAGAAATGTAATTTTGATGTTAACTCCCAAACCGCTGCGCAGAAGTCAACTAAACTTCACCCAATAGTGTATTGTATCGCAATCTAGTAGTTACATGTGGAAATTTGGTTCTAGGACATTTGATTTGAGCGCAATCCTCAAACATAGTTAAAAAAAAGTCATTTAAGCCTTTTCACAGTGAGATCTAGGCGATATGGCCGAGAAATGTAATTTTGATGTTAACTCCCAAACCGCTGCGCAGAAGTCAACCAAACTTCACCCAATAGTGTATTGTATCACAATGTAGTAGTTACATTTGGAAATTTGGTTCTAGGACATTTGGTTTGAGCGCAATCATCAAACTTAGTTAAAAAAAAAAAGTCATTTAAGCCTTTTCACAGTGAGATCTACGCGATATGGCCGAGAAATGTAATTTTGATGTTAACTCCCAAACCGCTGCGCAGAAGTCAACTAAACTTCACCCAATAGTGTATTGTATCACAATCTAGTAGTTACATGTGGAAATTTGGTTCTAGGACATTTGATTTGAGCGCAATCCTCAAACATAGTTAAAAAAAAGTCATTTAAGCCTTTTCACAGTGAGATCTAGGCGATATGGCCGAGAAATGTAATTTTGATGTTAACTCCCAAACCGCTGCGCAGAAGTCAACCAAACTTCACCCAATAGTGTATTGTATCACAATCTAGTAGTTACATTTGGAAATTTGGTTCTCGGACATTTGGTTTGAGCGCAATCATCAAACTTAGTTAAAAAAAGTCATTTAAGCCTTTTCACATTGAGATCTACGCGATATGGCCGAGAAATGTAATTTTGATGTTAACTCACAAACCGCTAGGCAGAAGTCAACCAAACTTCACCCAATAGTGTATTGTATCACAATCTAGTAGTTACATTTGGAAATTTGGTTCTAGGACATTTGGTTTGAGCGCAATCATCAAACTTAGTTAAAAAAAAAAAGTCATTTAAGCCTTTTCACAGTGAGATCTACGCGATGTGGCCGAGAAATGTAATTTTGATGTTAACTCCCAAACCGCTGCGCAGAAGTCAACTAAACTTCACCCAATAGTGTATTGTATCACAATCTAGTAGTTACATGTGGAAATTTGGTTCTAGGACATTTGATTTGAGCGCAATCCTCAAACATAGTTAAAAAAAAGTCATTTAAGCCTTTTCACAGTGAGATCTAGGCGATATGGCCGAGAAATGTAATTTTGATGTTAACTCCCAAACCGCTGCGCAGAAGTCAACCAAACTTCACCCAATAGTGTATTGTATCACAATCTAGTAGTTACATTTGGAAATTTGGTTCTAGGACATTTGGTTTGAGCGCAATCATCAAACTTAGTTAAAAAAAAAAAGTCATTTAAGCCTTTTCACAGTGAGATCTACGCGATGTGGCCGAGAAATGTAATTTTGATGTTAACTCCCAAACCGCTGCGCAGAAGTCAACCAAACTTCACCCAATAGTGTATTGTATCACAACCTAGTAGTTACATTTGGAAATTTTGTTCTAGGACATTTGGTTTGAGCGCAATCCTCAAACTTAGTTAAAAAAGAGTCATTTAAGCCTTTTCACATTTAGATCTACGCGATATGGCCGAGAAATGTAATTTTGATGTTAACTCCCAAACCGCTGCGCAGAAGTCAACCAAACTTCACCCAATAGTGTATTGTATCACAATCTAGTAGTTACATTTGGAAATTTGGTTCTAGGACATTTGGTTTGAGCGCAATCCTCAAACTTAGTTTAAAAAAAAAGTCATTTAAGCCTTTTCACAGTGAGATCTACGCGATATGGCCGAGAAATGTAATTTTGATGTTAACTCCCAAACCGCTGCGCAGAAGTCAACCAAACTTCACCCAATAGTGTATTGTATCACAACCTAGTAGTTACATTTGGAAATTTGGTTCTAATACATTTGGTTTGAGCGCAATCATCAAACTTAGTTAAAAAAAGTCATTTAAGCCTTTTCACAGTGAGATCTACGCGATATGGCCGAGAAATGTAATTTTGATGTTAACTCCCAAACCGCTGCGCAGAAGTCAACCAAACTTCACCCAATAGTGTATTGTATCACAATCTAGTAGTTACATTTGGAAATTTTGTTCTAGGACATTTGGTTTGAGCGCAATCCTCAAACTTAGTTAAAAAAGAGTCATTTAAGCCTTTTCACATTGAGATCTACGCGATATGGCCGACAAATGTAATTTTGATGTTAACTCCCAAACCGCTTCGCAGAAGTCAACCAAACTTCACCCAATAATGTATTGTATCACAATCTAGTAGTTACATTTGGAAATTTGGTTCTAGGACATTTGGTTTGAGCGCAATCCTCAAACTTAGTTTAAAAAAAAAGTCATTTAAGCCTTTTCACAGTGAGATCTACGCGATATGGCCGAGAAATGTAATTTTGATGTTAACTCCCAAACCGCTGCGCAGAAGTCAACCAAACTTCACCCAATAGTGTATTGTATCACAACCTAGTAGTTACATTTGGAAATTTGGTTCTAGGACATTTGGTTTGAGCGCAATCATCAAACTTAGTTAAAAAAAGTCATTTAAGCCTTTTCACAGTGAGATCAACGCGATATGGCCGAGAAATGTAATTTTGATGTTAACTCCCAAACCGCTGCGCAGAAGTCAACCAAACTTCACCCAATAATGTATTGTGTCACAATCTAGTAGTTACATTTGGAAATTTGGTTCTAGGACATTTGGTTTGAGCGCAATCATCAAACTTAGTTAAAAAAAGTCATTTAAGCCTTTTCACATTGAGATCTACGCGATATGGCCGAGAAATGTAATTTTGATGTTAACTCCCAAACCGCTGCGCAGAAGTCAACTAAACTTCACCCAATAGTGTATTGTATCACAATCTAGTAGTTACATGTGGAAATTTGGTTCTAGGACATTTGATTTGAGCGCAATCCTCAAACATAGTTAAAAAAAAGTCATTTAAGCCTTTTCACAGTGAGATCTAGGCGATATGGCCGAGAAATGTAATTTTGATGTTAACTCCCAAACCGCTGCGCAGAAGTCAACCAAACTTCACCCAATAGTGTATTGTATCACAACCTAGTAGTTACATTTGGAAATTTGGTTCTAGGACATTTGGTTTGAGCGCAATCATCAAACTTAGTTAAAAAAAGTCATTTAAGCCTTTTCACAGTGAGATCTACGCGATATGGCCGAGAAATGTAATTTTGATGTTAACTCCCAAACCGCTGCGCAGAAGTCAACCAAACTTCACCCAATAGTGTATTGTATCACAATCTAGTAGTTACATTTGGAAATTTTGTTCTAGGACATTTGGTTTGAGCGCAATCCTCAAACTTAGTTAAAAAAGAGTCATTTAAGCCTTTTCACATTGAGATCTACGCGATATGGCCGACAAATGTAATTTTGATGTTAACTCCCAAACCGCTGCGCAGAAGTCAACCAAACTTCACCCAATAATGTATTGTATCACAATCTAGTAGTTACATTTGGAAATTTGGTTCTAGGACATTTGGTTTGAGCGCAATCCTCAAACTTAGTTTAAAAAAAAAGTCATTTAAGCCTTTTCACAGTGAGATCTACGCGATATGGCCGAGAAATGTAATTTTGATGTTAACTCCCAAACCGCTGCGCAGAAGTCAACCAAACTTCACCCAATAGTGTATTGTATCACAACCTAGTAGTTACATTTGGAAATTTGGTTCTAGGACATTTGGTTTGAGCGCAATCATCAAACTTAGTTAAAAAAAGTCATTTAAGCCTTTTCACAGTGAGATCAACGCGATATGGCCGAGAAATGTAATTTTGATGTTAACTCCCAAACCGCTGCGCAGAAGTCAACCAAACTTCATCCAATAATGTATTGTATCACAATCTAGTAGTTACATTTAGAAATTTGGTTCTAGGACATTTGGTTTGAGCGCAATCCTCAAACTTAGTTAAAAAAAGTCATTTAAGCCTTTTCACATTGAGATCTACGCGATATGGCCGAGAAATGTAATTTTGATGTTAACTCCCAAACCGCTGCGCAGAAGTCAACCAAACTTCACCCAATAGTGTATTGTGTCACAATCTAGTAGTTACATTTGGAAATTTGGTTCTAGGACATTTGGTTTGAGCGCAATCATCAAACTTAGTTAAAAAAAGTCATTTAAGCCTTTTCACATTGAGATCTACGCGATATGGCCGAGAAATGTAATTTTGATGTTAACTCCCAAACCGCTGCGCAGAAGTCAACCAAACTTCACCCAATAGTGTATTGTATCACAATCTGGTAGTTACATTTGGAAATTTGGTTCTAGGACATTTGGTTTGAGCGCAATCCTCAAACTTAGTTTAAAAAAAAAAGTCATTTAAGCCTTTTCACAGTGAGATCTACGCGATATGGCCGAGAAATGTAATTTTGATGTTAACTCCCATACCGCTGCGCAGAAGTCAACCAAACTTCACCCAATAGTGTATTGTATCACAATCTAGTAGTTACATTTGGAAATTTGGTTCTAGGACATTTGGTTTGAGCGCAATCATCAAACTTAATTAAAAAAGTCATTTAAGCCTTTTCACAGTGAGATCTATGCGATATGGCAGAGAAATGTAAATTTGATGTTAACTCCCAAACCGCTGTGCAGAAGTCAACCAAACTTCACCCAATAATGTATTGTATCACAATCTAGTAGTTACATTTAGAAATTTGGTGCTAGGACATTTGGTTTGAGCGCAATCATCAAACTTAGTTAAAAAAAGTCATTTAAGCCTTTTCACAGTGAGATCTATGCGATATGGCCGAGAAATGTAATTTTGATGTTAACTCCCAAACCGCTGCGCAGAAGTCAACCAAACTTCACCCAATAGTGTATTGTATCACAATCTAGTAGTTACATTTGGAAATTTGGTTCTAGGACATTTGGTTTGAGCGCAATCATCAAACTTAGTTTAAAAAAGTCATTTAAGCCTTTTCACATTGAGATCTACGCGATATGGCCGAGAAATGTAATTTTGATGTTAACTCCCAAACCGCTGCGCAGAAGTCAACCAAACTTCACCCAGTAGTGTATTGTATCACAATCTAGTAGTTACATTTGGAAATTTTGTTCTAGGACATTTGGTTTGAGCGCAATCCTCAAACTTAGTTAAAAAAGAGTCATTTAAGCCTTTTCACATTTAGATCTACGCGATATGGCCGAGAAATGTAATTTTGATGTTAACTCCCAAACCGCTGCGCAGAAGTCAACCAAACTTCACCCAATAGTGTATTGTATCACAATCTAGTAGTTACATTTGGAAATTTGGTTCTAGGACATTTGGTTTGAGCGCAATCCTCAAACTTAGTTTAAAAAAAAAGTCATTTAAGCCTTTTCACAGTGAGATCTACGCGATATGGCCGAGAAATGTAATTTTGATGTTAACTCCCAAACCGCTGCGCAGAAGTCAACCAAACTTCACCCAATAGTGTATTGTATCACAACCTAGTAGTTACATTTGGAAATTTGGTTCTAATACATTTGGTTTGAGCGCAATCATCAAACTTAGTTAAAAAAAGTCATTTAAGCCTTTTCACAGTGAGATCTACGCGATATGGCCGAGAAATGTAATTTTGATGTTAACTCCCAAACCGCTGCGCAGAAGTCAACCAAACTTCACCCAATAGTGTATTGTATCACAATCTAGTAGTTACATTTGGAAATTTTGTTCTAGGACATTTGGTTTGAGCGCAATCCTCAAACTTAGTTAAAAAAGAGTCATTTAAGCCTTTTCACATTGAGATCTACGCGATATGGCCGACAAATGTAATTTTGATGTTAACTCCCAAACCGCTTCGCAGAAGTCAACCAAACTTCACCCAATAATGTATTGTATCACAATCTAGTAGTTACATTTGGAAATTTGGTTCTAGGACATTTGGTTTGAGCGCAATCCTCAAACTTAGTTTAAAAAAAAAGTCATTTAAGCCTTTTCACAGTGAGATCTACGCGATATGGCCGAGAAATGTAATTTTGATGTTAACTCCCAAACCGCTGCGCAGAAGTCAACCAAACTTCACCCAATAGTGTATTGTATCACAATCTAGTAGTTACATTTGGAAATTTTGTTCTAGGACATTTGGTTTGAGCGCAATCCTCAAACTTAGTTAAAAAAGAGTCATTTAAGCCTTTTCACATTGAGATCTACGCGATATGGCCGACAAATGTAATTTTGATGTTAACTCCCAAACCGCTTCGCAGAAGTCAACCAAACTTCACCCAATAATGTATTGTATCACAATCTAGTAGTTACATTTGGAAATTTGGTTCTAGGACATTTGGTTTGAGCGCAATCCTCAAACTTAGTTTAAAAAAAAAGTCATTTAAGCCTTTTCACAGTGAGATCTACGCGATATGGCCGAGAAATGTAATTTTGATGTTAACTCCCAAACCGCTGCGCAGAAGTCAACCAAACTTCACCCAATAGTGTATTGTATCACAACCTAGTAGTTACATTTGGAAATTTGGTTCTAGGACATTTGGTTTGAGCGCAATCATCAAACTTAGTTAAAAAAAGTCATTTAAGCCTTTTCACAGTGAGATCAACGCGATATGGCCGAGAAATGTAATTTTGATGTTAACTCCCAAACCGCTGCGCAGAAGTCAACCAAACTTCACCCAATAATGTATTGTGTCACAATCTAGTAGTTACATTTGGAAATTTGGTTCTAGGACATTTGGTTTGAGCGCAATCATCAAACTTAGTTAAAAAAAGTCATTTAAGCCTTTTCACATTGAGATCTACGCGATATGGCCGAGAAATGTAATTTTGATGTTAACTCCCAAACCGCTGCGCAGAAGTCAACCAAACTTCACCCAATAGTGTATTGTATCACAATCTGGTAGTTACATTTGGAAATTTGGTTCTAGGACATTTGGTTTGAGCGCAATCCTCAAACTTAGTTAAAAAAAAAAAGTCATTTAAGCCTTTTCACAGTGAGATCTACGCGATATGGCCGAGAAATGTAATTTTGATGTTAACTCCCATACCGCTGCGCAGAAGTCAACCAAACTTCACCCAATAGTGTATTGTATCACAATCTAGTAGTTACATTTGGAAATTTGGTTCTAGGACATTTGGTTTGAGCGCAATCATCAAACTTAATTAAAAAAGTCATTTAAGCCTTTTCACAGTGAGATCTATGCGATATGGCAGAGAAATGTAAATTTGATGTTAACTCCCAAACCGCTGTGCAGAAGTCAACCAAACTTCACCCAATAATGTATTGTATCACAATCTAGTAGTTACATTTAGAAATTTGGTGCTAGGACATTTGGTTTGAGCGCAATCATCAAACTTAGTTAAAAAAAGTCATTTAAGCCTTTTCACAGTGAGATCTATGCGATATGGCCGAGAAATGTAATTTTGATGTTAACTCCCAAACCACTGCGCAGAAGTCAACCAAACTTCACCCAATAGTGTATTGTATCACAATCTAGTAGTTACATTTGGAAATTTGGTTCTAGGACATTTGGTTTGAGCGCAATCATCAAACTTAGTTTAAAAAAGTCATTTAAGCCTTTTCACATTGAGATCTACGCGATATGGCCGAGAAATGTAATTTTGATGTTAACTCCCAAACCGCTGCGCAGAAGTCAACCAAACTTCACCCAGTAGTGTATTGTATCACAATCTAGTAGTTACATTTGGAAATTTTGTTCTAGGACATTTGGTTTGAGCGCAATCCTCAAACTTAGTTAAAAAAGAGTCATTTAAGCCTTTTCACATTTAGATCTACGCGATATGGCCGAGAAATGTAATTTTGATGTTAACTCCCAAACCGCTGCGCAGAAGTCAACCAAACTTCACCCAATAGTGTATTGTATCACAATCTAGTAGTTACATTTGGAAATTTGGTTCTAGGACATTTGGTTTGAGCGCAATCCTCAAACTTAGTTTAAAAAAAAAGTCATTTAAGCCTTTTCACAGTGAGATCTACGCGATATGGCCGAGAAATGTAATTTTGATGTTAACTCCCAAACCGCTGCGCAGAAGTCAACCAAACTTCACCCAATAGTGTATTGTATCACAACCTAGTAGTTACATTTGGAAATTTGGTTCTAGGACATTTGGTTTGAGCGCAATCATCAAACTTAGTTAAAAAAAGTCATTTAAGCCTTTTCACAGTGAGATCTACGCGATATGGCCGAGAAATGTAATTTTGATGTTAACTCCCAAACCGCTGCGCAGAAGTCAACCAAACTTCACCCAATAGTGTATTGTATCACAATCTAGTAGTTACATTTGGAAATTTTGTTCTAGGACATTTGGTTTGAGCGCAATCCTCAAACTTAGTTAAAAAAGAGTCATTTAAGCCTTTTCACATTGAGATCTACGCGATATGGCCGACAAATGTAATTTTGATGTTAACTCCCAAACCGCTGCGCAGAAGTCAACCAAACTTCACCCAATAATGTATTGTATCACAATCTAGTAGTTACATTTGGAAATTTGGTTCTAGGACATTTGGTTTGAGCGCAATCCTCAAACTTAGTTTAAAAAAAAAGTCATTTAAGCCTTTTCACAGTGAGATCTACGCGATATGGCCGAGAAATGTAATTTTGATGTTAACTCCCAAACCGCTGCGCAGAAGTCAACCAAACTTCACCCAATAGTGTATTGTATCACAACCTAGTAGTTACATTTGGAAATTTGGTTCTAGGACATTTGGTTTGAGCGCAATCATCAAACTTAGTTAAAAAAAGTCATTTAAGCCTTTTCACAGTGAGATCAACGCGATATGGCCGAGAAATGTAATTTTGATGTTAACTCCCAAACCGCTGCGCAGAAGTCAACCAAACTTCACCCAATAATGTATTGTATCACAATCTAGTAGTTACATTTAGAAATTTGGTTCTAGGACATTTGGTTTGAGCGCAATCCTCAAACTTAGTTTAAAAAAGTCATTTAAGCCTTTTCACATTGAGATCTACGCGATATGGCCGAGAAATGTAATTTTGATGTTAACTCCCAAACCGCTGCGCAGAAGTCAACCAAACTTCACCCAATAGTGTATTGTGTCACAATCTAGTAGTTACATTTGGAAATTTGGTTCTAGGACATTTGGTTTGAGCGCAATCATCAAACTTAGTTAAAAAAAGTCATTTAAGCCTTTTCACATTGAGATCTACGCGATATGGCCGAGAAATGTAATTTTGATGTTAACTCCCAAACCGCTGCGCAGAAGTCAACCAAACTTCACCCAATAGTTTATTGTATCACAATCTGGTAGTTACATTTGGAAATTTGGTTCTAGGACATTTGGTTTGAGCGCAATCCTCAAACTTAGTTAAAAAAAAAAAGTCATTTAAGCCTTTTCACAGTGAGATCTACGCGATGTGGCCGAGAAATGTAATTTTGATGTTAACTCCCAAACCGCTGCGCAGAAGTCAACTAAACTTCACCCAATAGTGTATTGTATCACAATCTAGTAGTTACATGTGGAAATTTGGTTCTAGGACATTTGATTTGAGCGCAATCCTCAAACATAGTTAAAAAAAAGTCATTTAAGCCTTTTCACAGTGAGATCTAGGCGATATGGCCGAGAAATGTAATTTTGATGTTAACTCCCAAACCGCTGCGCAGAAGTCAACCAAACTTCACCCAATAGTGTATTGTATCACAATCTAGTAGTTACATTTGGAAATTTGGTTCTAGGACATTTGGTTTGAGCGCAATCCTCACACTTAGTTAAAAAAAAGTCATTTAAGCCTTTTCACAGTGAGATCTACGCGATATGGCCGAGAAATGTAATTTTGATGTTAACTCCCAAACCGCTGCGCAAAAGTCAACCAAACTTCACCCAATAGTGTATTGTATCACAACCTAGTAGTTACATTTGGAAATTTGGTTCTAGGACATTTGGTTTGAGCGCAATCCTCAAACATATTTAAAAAAAAGTCATTTAAGCCTTTTCACAGTGAGATCTAGGCGATATGGCCGAGAAATGTAATTTTGATGTTAACTCCCAAACCGCTGCGCAGAAGTCAACCAAACTTCACCCAATAGTGTATTGTATCACAATCTAGTAGTTACATTTGGAAATTTGGTTCTCGGACATTTGGTTTGAGCGCAATCATCAAACTTAGTTAAAAAAAGTCATTTAAGCCTTTTCACATTGAGATCTACGCGATATGGCCGAGAAATGTAATTTTGATGTTAACTCACAAACCGCTAGGCAGAAGTCAACCAAACTTCACCCAATAGTGTATTGTATCACAATCTAGTAGTTACATTTGGAAATTTGGTTCTAGGACATTTGGTTTGAGCGCAATCCTCAAACTTAGTTAAAAAAAAGTCATTTAAGCCTTTTCACATTGAGATCTACGCGATATGGCCGAGAAATGTAATTTTGATGTTAACTCCCAAACCGCTGCGCAGAAGTCAACCAAACTTCACCCAATAGTGTATTGTATCACAATCTAGTAGTTACATTTGGAAATTTGGTTCTAGGACATTTGGTTTGAGCGCAATCCTCAAACTTAGTTTAAAAAAAAAAGTCATTTAAGCCTTTTCACAGTGAGATCTACGCGATATGGCCGAGAAATGTAATTTTGATGTTAACTCCCAAACCGCTGCGCAGAAGTCAACCAAACTTCACCCAATAGTGTATTGTATCACAACCTAGTAGTTACATTTGGAAATTTGGTTCTAGGACATTTGGTTTGAGCGCAATCATCAAACTTAGTTAAAAAAAGTCATTTAAGCCTTTTCACAGTGAGATCTACGCGATATGGCCGAGAAATGTAATTTTGATGTTAACTCCCAAACCGCTGCGCAGAAGTCAACCAAACTTCACCCAATAGTGTATTGTATCACAATCTAGTAGTTACATTTGGAAATTTTGTTCTAGGACATTTGGTTTGAGCGCAATCCTCAAACTTAGTTAAAAAAGAGTCATTTAAGCCTTTTCACATTGAGATCTACGCGATATGGCCGACAAATGTAATTTTGATGTTAACTCCCAAACCGCTGCGCAGAAGTCAACCAAACTTCACCCAATAATGTATTGTATCACAATCTAGTAGTTACATTTGGAAATTTGGTTCTAGGACATTTGGTTTGAGCGCAATCCTCAAACTTAGTTTAAAAAAAAAGTCATTTAAGCCTTTTCACAGTGAGATCTAGGCGATATGGCCGAGAAATGTAATTTTGATGTTAACTCCCAAACCGCTGCGCAGAAGTCAACCAAACTTCACCCAATAGTGTATTGTATCACAATCTAGTAGTTACATTTGGAAATTTGGTTCTAGGACATTTGGTTTGAGCGCAATCATCAAACTTAGTTAAAAAAAAAAAGTCATTTAAGCCTTTTCACAGTGAGATCTACGCGATGTGGCCGAGAAATGTAATTTTGATGTTAACTCCCAAACCGCTGCGCAAAAGTCAACCAAACTTCACCCATTAGTGTATTGTATCACAATCTAGTAGTTACATTTGGAAATTTGGTTCTCGGACATTTGGTTTGAGCGCAATCATCAAACTTAGTTAAAAAAAGTCATTTAAGCCTTTTCACATTGAGATCTACGCGATATGGCCGAGAAATGTAATTTTGATGTTAACTCCCAAACCGCTGCGCAGAAGTCAACCAAACTTCACCCAATAGTGTATTGTATCACAATCTAGTAGTTACATTTGGAAATTTGGTTCTAGGACATTTGGTTTGAGCGCAATCCTTAAACTTAGTTAAAAAAAAGTCATTTAAGCCTTTTCACAGTGAGATCTAGGCGATATGGCCGAGAAATGTAATTTTGATGTTAACTCCCATACCGCTGCGCAGAAGTCAACCAAACTTCACCCAATAGTGTATTGTATCACAATCTAGTAGTTACATTTGGAAATTTGGTTCTAGGACATTTAGTTTGAGCGCAATCATCAAACTTAATTAAAAAAGTCATTTAAGCCTTTTCACAGTGAGATCTATGCGATATGGCAGAGAAATGTAAATTTGATGTTAACTCCCAAACCGCTGTGCAGAAGTCAACCAAACTTCACCCAATAATGTATTGTATCACAATCTAGTAGTTACATTTAGAAATTTGGTGCTAGGACATTTGGTTTGAGCGCAATCATCAAACTTAGTTAAAAAAAGTCATTTAAGCCTTTTCACAGTGAGATCTATGCGATATGGCCGAGAAATGTAATTTTGATGTTAACTCCCAAACCGCTGCGCAGAAGTCAACCAAACTTCACCCAATAGTGTATTGTATCACAATCTAGTAGTTACATTTGGAAATTTGGTTCTAGGACATTTGGTTTGAGCGCAATCATCAAACTTAGTTTAAAAAAGTCATTTAAGCCTTTTCACATTGAGATCTACGCGATATGGCCGAGAAATGTAATTTTGATGTTAACTCCCAAACCGCTGCGCAGAAGTCAACCAAACTTCACCCAGTAGTGTATTGTATCACAATCTAATAGTTACATTTGGAAATTTTGTTCTAGGACATTTGGTTTGAGCGCAATCCTCAAACTTAGTTAAAAAAGAGTCATTTAAGCCTTTTCACATTTAGATCTACGCGATATGGCCGAGAAATGTAATTTTGATGTTAACTCCCAAACCACTGCGCAGAAGTCAACCAAACTTCACCCAATAGTGTATTGTATCACAATCTAGTAGTTACATTTGGAAATTTGGTTCTAGGACATTTGGTTTGAGCGCAATCCTCAAACTTAGTTTAAAAAAAAAGTCATTTAAGCCTTTTCACAGTGAGATCTACGCGATATGGCCGAGAAATGTAATTTTGATGTTAACTCCCAAACCGCTGCGCAGAAGTCAACCAAACTTCACCCAATAGTGTATTGTATCACAACCTAGTAGTTACATTTGGAAATTTGGTTCTAGGACATTTGGTTTGAGCGCAATCATCAAACTTAGTTAAAAAAAAAAAGTCATTTAAGCCTTTTCACAGTGAGATCTACGCGATGTGGCCGAGAAATGTAATTTTGATGTTAACTCCCAAACCGCTGCGCAGAAGTCAACTAAACTTCACCCAATAGTGTATTGTATCGCAATCTAGTAGTTACATGTGGAAATTTGGTTCTAGGACATTTGATTTGAGCGCAATCCTCAAACATAGTTAAAAAAAAGTCATTTAAGCCTTTTCACAGTGAGATCTAGGCGATATGGCCGAGAAATGTAATTTTGATGTTAACTCCCAAACCGCTGCGCAGAAGTCAACCAAACTTCACCCAATAGTGTATTGTATCACAATGTAGTAGTTACATTTGGAAATTTGGTTCTAGGACATTTGGTTTGAGCGCAATCATCAAACTTAGTTAAAAAAAAAAAGTCATTTAAGCCTTTTCACAGTGAGATCTACGCGATATGGCCGAGAAATGTAATTTTGATGTTAACTCCCAAACCGCTGCGCAGAAGTCAACTAAACTTCACCCAATAGTGTATTGTATCACAATCTAGTAGTTACATGTGGAAATTTGGTTCTAGGACATTTGATTTGAGCGCAATCCTCAAACATAGTTAAAAAAAAGTCATTTAAGCCTTTTCACAGTGAGATCTAGGCGATATGGCCGAGAAATGTAATTTTGATGTTAACTCCCAAACCGCTGCGCAGAAGTCAACCAAACTTCACCCAATAGTGTATTGTATCACAATCTAGTAGTTACATTTGGAAATTTGGTTCTCGGACATTTGGTTTGAGCGCAATCATCAAACTTAGTTAAAAAAAGTCATTTAAGCCTTTTCACATTGAGATCTACGCGATATGGCCGAGAAATGTAATTTTGATGTTAACTCACAAACCGCTAGGCAGAAGTCAACCAAACTTCACCCAATAGTGTATTGTATCACAACCTACTAGTTACATTTGGAAATTTGGTTCTAGGACATTTGGTTTGAGCGCAATCATCAAACTTAGTTAAAAAAAAAAAGTCATTTAAGCCTTTTCACAGTGAGATCTACGCGATGTGGCCGAGAAATGTAATTTTGATGTTAACTCCCAAACCGCTGCGCAGAAGTCAACTAAACTTCACCCAATAGTGTATTGTATCACAATCTAGTAGTTACATGTGGAAATTTGGTTCTAGGACATTTGATTTGAGCGCAATCATCAAACTTAGTTAAAAAAAAAAAGTCATTTAAGCCTTTTCACAGTGAGATCTACGCGATGTGGCCGAGAAATGTAATTTTGATGTTAACTCCCAAACCGCTGCGCAGAAGTCAACTAAACTTCACCCAATAGTGTATTGTATCACAATCTAGTAGTTACATGTGGAAATTTGGTTCTAGGACATTTGATTTGAGCGCAATCCTCAAACATAGTTAAAAAAAAGTCATTTAAGCCTTTTCACAGTGAGATCTAGGCGATATGGCCGAGAAATGTAATTTTGATGTTAACTCCCAAACCGCTGCGCAGAAGTCAACCAAACTTCACCCAATAGTGTATTGTATCACAATCTAGTAGTTACATTTGGAAATTTGGTTCTCGGACATTTGGTTTGAGCGCAATCATCAAACTTAGTTAAAAAAAGTCATTTAAGCCTTTTCACATTGAGATCTACGCGATATGGCCGAGAAATGTAATTTTGATGTTAACTCACAAACCGCTAGGCAGAAGTCAACCAAACTTCACCCAATAGTGTATTGTATCACAATCTAGTAGTTACATTTGGAAATTTGGTTCTAGGACATTTGGTTTGAGCGCAATCCTCAAACTTAGTTAAAAAAAAGTCATTTAAGCCTTTTCACAGTGAGATCTACACGATATTGCAGAGAAATGTAATTTTTATGTCAACTCCCAAACCGCTGCGCAGAAGTCAACCAAACTTCACCCAATAGTGTATTGTATCACAATCTAGTAATTACATTTGGAAATTTGGTTCTAGGACATTTGGTTTGAGCGCAATCCTCAAACTTAGTTAAAAAAAAGTCATTTAAGCCTTTTCAAAGTGAGATCTACGCGATATGGCAGAGAAATGTAATTTTGATGTTAACTCCCAAACCGCTTTGCAGAAGTCAACCAAACTTCACCCAATAGTGTATTGTATCACAATCTAGTAGTTACATTTGGAAATTTGGTTCTAGGACATTTGGTTTGAGCGCAATCATCAAACTTAATTAAAAAAGTCATTTAAGCCTTTTCACAGTGAGATCTATGCGATATGGCAGAGAAATGTAAATTTGATGTTAACTCCCAAACCGCTGTGCAGAAGTCAACCAAACTTCACCCAATAATGTATTGTATCACAATCTAGTAGTTACATTTAGAAATTTGGTGCTAGGACATTTGGTTTGAGCGCAATCATCAAACTTAGTTAAAAAAAAGTCATTTAAGCCTTTTCACAGTGAGATCTATGCGATATGGCCGAGAAATGTAATTTTGATGTTAACTCCCAAACCGCTGCGCAGAAGTCAACCAAACTTCACCCAATAGTGTATTGTATCACAATCTAGTAGTTACATTTGGAAATTTGGTTCTAGGACATTTGGTTTGAGCGCAATCATCAAACTTAGTTAAAAAAAGTCATTTAAGCCTTTTCACATTGAGATCTACGCGATATGGCCGAGAAATGTAATTTTGATGTTAACTCCCAAACCGCTGCGCAGAAGTCAACCAAACTTCACCCAATAGTGTATTGTATCACAATCTAGTAGTTACATTTGGAAATTTTGTTCTAGGACATTTGGTTTGAGCGCAATCCTCAAACTTAGTTAAAAAAGAGTCATTTAAGCCTTTTCACATTGAGATCTACGCGATATGGCCGAGAAATGTAATTTTGATGTTAACTCCCAAACCGCTGCGCAGAAGTCAACCAAACTTCACCCAATAGTGTATTGTATCACAATCTAGTAGTTACATTTGGAAATTTGGTTCTAGGACATTTGGTTTGAGCGCAATCCTCAAACTTAGTTTAAAAAAAAAGTCATTTAAGCCTTTTCACAGTGAGATCTACGCGATATGGCCGAGAAATGTAATTTTGATGTTAACTCCCAAACCGCTGCGCAGAAGTCAACCAAACTTCACCCAATAGTGTATTGTATCACAACCTAGTAGTTACATTTGGAAATTTGGTTCTAGGACATTTGGTTTGAGCGCAATCATCAAACTTAGTTAAAAAAAGTCATTTAAGCCTTTTCACAGTGAGATCTACGCGATATGGCCGAGAAATGTAATTTTGATGTTAACTCCCAAACCGCTGCGCAGAAGTCAACCAAACTTCACCCAATAGTGTATTGTATCACAATCTAGTAGTTACATTTGGAAATTTTGTTCTAGGACATTTGGTTTGAGCGCAATCCTCAAACTTAGTTAAAAAAGAGTCATTTAAGCCTTTTCACATTGAGATCTACGCGATATGGCCGACAAATGTAATTTTGATGTTAACTCCCAAACCGCTGCGCAGAAGTCAACCAAACTTCACCTAATAATGTATTGTATCACAATCTAGTAGTTACATTTGGAAATTTGGTTCTAGGACATTTGGTTTGAGCGCAATCCTCAAACTTAGTTTAAAAAAAAAGTCATTTAAGCCTTTTCACAGTGAGATCTACGCGATATGGCCGAGAAATGTAATTTTGATGTTAACTCCCAAACCGCTGCGCAGAAGTCAACCAAACTTCACCCAATAGTGTATTGTATCACAACCTAGTAGTTACATTTGGAAATTTGGTTCTAGGACATTTGGTTTGAGCGCAATCATCAAACTTAGTTAAAAAAAGTCATTTAAGCCTTTTCACAGTGAGATCAACGCGATATGGCCGAGAAATGTAATTTTGATGTTAACTCCCAAACCGCTGCGCAGAAGTCAACCAAACTTCACCCAATAATGTATTGTATCACAATCTAGTAGTTACATTTAGAAATTTGGTTCTAGGACATTTGGTTTGAGCGCAATCCTCAAACTTAGTTAAAAAAAGTCATTTAAGCCTTTTCACATTGAGATCTACGCGATATGGCCGAGAAATGTAATTTTGATGTTAACTCCCAAACCGCTGCGCAGAAGTCAACCAAACTTCACCCAATAGTGTATTGTGTCACAATCTAGTAGTTACATTTGGAAATTTGGTTCTAGGACATTTGGTTTGAGCGCAATCATCAAACTTAGTTAAAAAAAGTCATTTAAGCCTTTTCACATTGAGATCTACGCGATATGGCCGAGAAATGTAATTTTGATGTTAACTCCCAAACCGCTGCGCAGAAGTCAACCAAACTTCACCCAATAGTGTATTGTATCACAATCTGGTAGTTACATTTGGAAATTTGGTTCTAGGACATTTGGTTTGAGCGCAATCCTCAAACTTAGTTTAAAAAAAAAAGTCATTTAAGCCTTTTCACAGTGAGATCTACGCGATATGGCCGAGAAATGTAATTTTGATGTTAACTCCCATACCGCTGCGCAGAAGTCAACCAAACTTCACCCAATAGTGTATTGTATCACAATCTAGTAGTTACATTTGGAAATTTGGTTCTAGGACATTTGGTTTGAGCGCAATCATCAAACTTAATTAAAAAAGTCATTTAAGCCTTTTCACAGTGAGATCTATGCGATATGGCAGAGAAATGTAAATTTGATGTTAACTCCCAAACCGCTGTGCAGAAGTCAACCAAACTTCACCCAATAATGTATTGTATCACAATCTAGTAGTTACATTTAGAAATTTGGTGCTAGGACATTTGGTTTGAGCGCAATCATCAAACTTAGTTAAAAAAAGTCATTTAAGCCTTTTCACAGTGAGATCTATGCGATATGGCCGAGAAATGTAATTTTGATGTTAACTCCCAAACCGCTGCGCAGAAGTCAACCAAACTTCACCCAATAGTGTATTGTATCACAATCTAGTAGTTACATTTGGAAATTTGGTTCTAGGACATTTGGTTTGAGCGCAATCATCAAACTTAGTTTAAAAAAGTCATTTAAGCCTTTTCACATTGAGATCTACGCGATATGGCCGAGAAATGTAATTTTGATGTTAACTCCCAAACCGCTGCGCAGAAGTCAACCAAACTTCACCCAGTAGTGTATTGTATCACAATCTAGTAGTTACATTTGGAAATTTTGTTCTAGGACATTTGGTTTGAGCGCAATCCTCAAACTTAGTTAAAAAAGAGTCATTTAAGCCTTTTCACATTTAGATCTACGCGATATGGCCGAGAAATGTAATTTTGATGTTAACTCCCAAACCGCTGCGCAGAAGTCAACCAAACTTCACCCAATAGTGTATTGTATCACAATCTAGTAGTTACATTTGGAAATTTGGTTCTAGGACATTTGGTTTGAGCGCAATCCTCAAACTTAGTTTAAAAAAAAAGTCATTTAAGCCTTTTCACAGTGAGATCTACGCGATATGGCCGAGAAATGTAATTTTGATGTTAACTCCCAAACCGCTGCGCAGAAGTCAACCAAACTTCACCCAATAGTGTATTGTATCACAACCTAGTAGTTACATTTGGAAATTTGGTTCTAATACATTTGGTTTGAGCGCAATCATCAAACTTAGTTAAAAAAAGTCATTTAAGCCTTTTCACAGTGAGATCTACGCGATATGGCCGAGAAATGTAATTTTGATGTTAACTCCCAAACCGCTGCGCAGAAGTCAACCAAACTTCACCCAATAGTGTATTGTATCACAATCTAGTAGTTACATTTGGAAATTTTGTTCTAGGACATTTGGTTTGAGCGCAATCCTCAAACTTAGTTAAAAAAGAGTCATTTAAGCCTTTTCACATTGAGATCTACGCGATATGGCCGACAAATGTAATTTTGATGTTAACTCCCAAACCGCTGCGCAGAAGTCAACCAAACTTCACCCAATAATGTATTGTATCACAATCTAGTAGTTACATTTGGAAATTTGGTTCTAGGACATTTGGTTAAGCGCAATCCTCAAACTTAGTTTAAAAAAAAAGTCATTTAAGCCTTTTCACAGTGAGATCTACGCGATATGGCCGAGAAATGTAATTTTGATGTTAACTCCCAAACCGCTGCGCAGAAGTCAACCAAACTTCACCCAATAGTGTATTGTATCACAACCTAGTAGTTACATTTGGAAATTTGGTTCTAGGACATTTGGTTTGAGCGCAATCATCAAACTTAGTTAAAAAAAGTCATTTAAGCCTTTTCACAGTGAGATCAACGCGATATGGCCGAGAAATGTAATTTTGATGTTAACTCCCAAACCGCTGCGCAGAAGTCAACCAAACTTCACCCAATAATGTATTGTGTCACAATCTAGTAGTTACATTTGGAAATTTGGTTCTAGGACATTTGGTTTGAGCGCAATCATCAAACTTAGTTAAAAAAAGTCATTTAAGCCTTTTCACATTGAGATCTACGCGATATGGCCGAGAAATGTAATTTTGATGTTAACTCCCAAACCGCTGCGCAGAAGTCAACCAAACTTCACCCAATAGTGTATTGTATCACAATCTGGTAGTTACATTTGGAAATTTGGTTCTAGGACATTTGGTTTGAGCGCAATCCTCAAACTTAGTTAAAAAAAAAAAGTCATTTAAGCCTTTTCACAGTGAGATCTACGCGATATGGCCGAGAAATGTAATTTTGATGTTAACTCCCATACCGCTGCGCAGAAGTCAACCAAACTTCACCCAATAGTGTATTGTATCACAATCTAGTAGTTACATTTGGAAATTTGGTTCTAGGACATTTGGTTTGAGCGCAATCATCAAACTTAATTAAAAAAGTCATTTAAGCCTTTTCACAGTGAGATCTATGCGATATGGCAGAGAAATGTAAATTTGATGTTAACTCCCAAACCGCTGTGCAGAAGTCAACCAAACTTCACCCAATAATGTATTGTATCACAATCTAGTAGTTACATTTAGAAATTTGGTGCTAGGACATTTGGTTTGAGCGCAATCATCAAACTTAGTTAAAAAAAGTCATTTAAGCCTTTTCACAGTGAGATCTATGCGATATGGCCGAGAAATGTAATTTTGATGTTAACTCCCAAACCACTGCGCAGAAGTCAACCAAACTTCACCCAATAGTGTATTGTATCACAATCTAGTAGTTACATTTGGAAATTTGGTTCTAGGACATTTGGTTTGAGCGCAATCATCAAACTTAGTTTAAAAAAGTCATTTAAGCCTTTTCACATTGAGATCTACGCGATATGGCCGAGAAATGTAATTTTGATGTTAACTCCCAAACCGCTGCGCAGAAGTCAACCAAACTTCACCCAGTAGTGTATTGTATCACAATCTAGTAGTTACATTTGGAAATTTTGTTCTAGGACATTTGGTTTGAGCGCAATCCTCAAACTTAGTTAAAAAAGAGTCATTTAAGCCTTTTCACATTTAGATCTACGCGATATGGCCGAGAAATGTAATTTTGATGTTAACTCCCAAACCGCTGCGCAGAAGTCAACCAAACTTCACCCAATAGTGTATTGTATCACAATCTAGTAGTTACATTTGGAAATTTGGTTCTAGGACATTTGGTTTGAGCGCAATCCTCAAACTTAGTTTAAAAAAAAAGTCATTTAAGCCTTTTCACAGTGAGATCTACGCGATATGGCCGAGAAATGTAATTTTGATGTTAACTCCCAAACCGCTGCGCAGAAGTCAACCAAACTTCACCCAATAGTGTATTGTATCACAACCTAGTAGTTACATTTGGAAATTTGGTTCTAGGACATTTGGTTTGAGCGCAATCATCAAACTTAGTTAAAAAAAGTCATTTAAGCCTTTTCACAGTGAGATCTACGCGATATGGCCGAGAAATGTAATTTTGATGTTAACTCCCAAACCGCTGCGCAGAAGTCAACCAAACTTCACCCAATAGTGTATTGTATCACAATCTAGTAGTTACATTTGGAAATTTTGTTCTAGGACATTTGGTTTGAGCGCAATCCTCAAACTTAGTTAAAAAAGAGTCATTTAAGCCTTTTCACATTGAGATCTACGCGATATGGCCGACAAATGTAATTTTGATGTTAACTCCCAAACCGCTGCGCAGAAGTCAACCAAACTTCACCCAATAATGTATTGTATCACAATCTAGTAGTTACATTTGGAAATTTGGTTCTAGGACATTTGGTTTGAGCGCAATCCTCAAACTTAGTTTTAAAAAAAAGTCATTTAAGCCTTTTCACAGTGAGATCTACGCGATATGGCCGAGAAATGTAATTTTGATGTTAACTCCCAAACCGCTGCGCAGAAGTCAACCAAACTTCACCCAATAGTGTATTGTATCACAACCTAGTAGTTACATTTGGAAATTTGGTTCTAGGACATTTGGTTTGAGCGCAATCATCAAACTTAGTTAAAAAAAGTCATTTAAGCCTTTTCACAGTGAGATCAACGCGATATGGCCGAGAAATGTAATTTTGATGTTAACTCCCAAACCGCTGCGCAGAAGTCAACCAAACTTCACCCAATAATGTATTGTATCACAATCTAGTAGTTACATTTAGAAATTTGGTTCTAGGACATTTGGTTTGAGCGCAATCCTCAAACTTAGTTAAAAAAAGTCATTTAAGCCTTTTCACATTGAGATCTACGCGATATGGCCGAGAAATGTAATTTTGATGTTAACTCCCAAACCGCTGCGCAGAAGTAAACCAAACTTCACCCAATAGTGTATTGTGTCACAATCTAGTAGTTACATTTGGAAATTTGGTTCTAGGACATTTGGTTTGAGCGCAATCATCAAACTTAGTTAAAAAAAGTCATTTAAGCCTTTTCACATTGAGATCTACGCGATATGGCCGAGAAATGTAATTTTGATGTTAACTCCCAAACCGCTGCGCAGAAGTCAACCAAACTTCACCCAATAGTTTATTGTATCACAATCTGGTAGTTACATTTGGAAATTTGGTTCTAGGACATTTGGTTTGAGCGCAATCCTCAAACTTAGTTAAAAAAAAAAAGTCATTTAAGCCTTTTCACAGTGAGATCTACGCGATGTGGCCGAGAAATGTAATTTTGATGTTAACTCCCAAACCGCTGCGCAGAAGTCAACTAAACTTCACCCAATAGTGTATTGTATCACAATCTAGTAGTTACATGTGGAAATTTGGTTCTAGGACATTTGATTTGAGCGCAATCCTCAAACATAGTTAAAAAAAAGTCATTTAAGCCTTTTCACAGTGAGATCTAGGCGATATGGCCGAGAAATGTAATTTTGATGTTAACTCCCAAACCGCTGCGCAGAAGTCAACCAAACTTCACCCAATAGTGTATTGTATCACAATCTAGTAGTTACATTTGGAAATTTGGTTCTAGGACATTTGGTTTGAGCGCAATCCTCACACTTAGTTAAAAAAAAGTCATTTAAGCCTTTTCACAGTGAGATCTACGCGATATGGCCGAGAAATGTAATTTTGATGTTAACTCCCAAACCACTGCGCAAAAGTCAACCAAACTTCACCCAATAGTGTATTGTATCACAATCTAGTAGTTACATTTGGAAATTTGGTTCTCGGACATTTGGTTTGAGCGCAATCATCAAACTTAGTTAAAAAAAGTCATTTAAGCCTTTTCACATTGAGATCTACGCGATATGGCCGAGAAATGTAATTTTGATGTTAACTCCCAAACCGCTGCGCAAAAGTCAACCAAACTTCACCCATTAGTGTATTGTATCACAATCTAGTAGTTACATTTGGAAATTTGGTTCTCGGACATTTGGTTTGAGCGCAATCATCAAACTTAGTTAAAAAAAGTCATTTAAGCCTTTTCACATTGAGATCTACGCGATATGGCCGAGAAATGTAATTTTGATGTTAACTCCCAAACCGCTGCGCAGAAGTCAACCAAACTTCACCCAATAGTGTATTGTATCACAATCTAGTAGTTACATTTGGAAATTTGGTTCTAGGACATTTGGTTTGAGCGCAATCCTTAAACTTAGTTAAAAAAAAGTCATTTAAGCCTTTTCACAGTGAGATGTACGCGATATGGCCGAGAAATGTAATTTTGATGTTAACTCCCATACCGCTGCGCAGAAGTCAACCAAACTTCACCCAATAGTGTATTGTATCACAATCTAGTAGTTACATTTGGAAATTTGGTTCTAGGACATTTGGTTTGAGCGCAATCATCAAACTTAATTAAATAAGTCATTTAAGCCTTTTCACAGTGAGATCTACGCGATATGGCAGAGAAATGTAAATTTGATGTTAACTCCCAAACCGCTGTGCAGAAGTCAACCAAACTTCACCCAATAATGTATTGTATCACAATCTAGTAGTTACATTTAGAAATTTGGTGCTAGGACATTTGGTTTGAGCGCAATCATCAAACTTAGTTAAAAAAAGTCATTTAAGCCTTTTCACAGTGAGATCTATGCGATATGGCCGAGAAATGTAATTTTGATGTTAACTCCCAAACCGCTGCGCAGAAGTCAACCAAACTTCACCCAATAGTGTATTGTATCACAATCTAGTAGTTACATTTGGAAATTTGGTTCTAGGACATTTGGTTTGAGCGCAATCATCAAACTTAGTTTAAAAAAGTCATTTAAGCCTTTTCACATTGAGATCTACGCGATATGGCCGAGAAATGTAATTTTGATGTTAACTCCCAAACCGCTGCGCAGAAGTCAACCAAACTTCACCCAGTAGTGTATTGTATTACAATCTAGTAGTTACATTTGGAAATTTTGTTCTAGGACATTTGGTTTGAGCGCAATCCTCAAACTTAGTTAAAAAAGAGTCATTTAAGCCTTTTCACATTTAGATCTACGCGATATGGCCGAGAAATGTAATTTTGATGTTAACTCCCAAACCGCTGCGCAGAAGTCAACCAAACTTCACCCAATAGTGTATTGTATCACAATCTAGTAGTTACATTTGGAAATTTGGTTCTAGGACATTTGGTTTGAGCGCAATCCTCAAACTTAGTTTAAAAAAAAAGTCATTTAAGCCTTTTCACAGTGAGATCTACGCGATATGGCCGAGAAATGTAATTTTGATGTTAACTCCCAAACCGCTGCGCAGAAGTCAACCAAACTTCACCCAATAGTGTATTGTATCACAACCTAGTAGTTACATTTGGAAATTTGGTTCTAGGACATTTGGTTTGAGCATAATCATCAAACTTAGTTAAAAAAAAAAAGTCATTTAAGCCTTTTCACAGTGAGATCTACGCGATGTGGCCGAGAAATGTAATTTTGATGTTAACTCCCAAACCGCTGCGCAGAAGTCAACTAAACTTCACCCAAAAGTGTATTGTATCACAATCTAGTAGTTACATGTGGAAATTTGGTTCTAGGACATTTGATTTGAGCGCAATCCTCAAACATAGTTAAAAAAAAGTCATTTAAGCCTTTTCACAGTGAGATCTAGGCGATATGGCCGAGAAATGTAATTTTGATGTTAACTCCCAAACCGCTGCGCAGAAGTCAACCAAACTTCACCCAATAGTGTATTGTATCACAATCTAGTAGTTACATTTGGAAATTTGGTTCTAGGACATTTGGTTTGAGCGCAATCCTCACACTTAGTTAAAAAAAAGTCATTTAAGCCTTTTCACAGTGAGATCTACGCGATATGGCCGAGAAATGTAATTTTGATGTTAACTCCCAAACCGCTGCGCAAAAGTCAACCAAACTTCACCCAATAGTGTATTGTATCACAATCTAGTAGTTACATTTGGAAATTTGGTTCTCGGACATTTGGTTTGAGCGCAATCATCAAACTTAGTTAAAAAAAGTCATTTAAGCCTTTTCACATTGAGATCTACGCGATATGGCCGAGAAATGTAATTTTGATGTTAACTCCCAAACCGCTGCGCAAAAGTCAACCAAACTTCACCCATTAGTGTATTGTATCACAATCTAGTAGTTACATTTGAAAATTTGGTTCTCGGACATTTGGTTTGAGCGAAATCATCAAACTTAGTTAAAAAAAGTCATTTAAGCCTTTTCACATTGAGATCTACGCGATATGGCCGAGAAATGTAATTTTGATGTTAACTCCCAAACCGCTGCGCAGAAGTCAACCAAACTTCACCCAATAGTGTATTGTATCACAATCTAGTAGTTACATTTGGAAATTTGGTTCTAGGACATTTGGTTTGAGCGCAATCATCAAACTTAATTAAAAAAGTCATTTAAGCCTTTTCACAGTGAGATCTATGCGATATGGCAGAGAAATGTAAATTTGATGTTAACTCCCAAACCGCTGTGCAGAATTCAACCAAACTTCACCCAATAATGTATTGTATCACAATCTAGTAGTTACATTTAGAAATTTGGTGCTAGGACATTTGGTTTGAGCGCAATCATCAAACTTAGTTAAAAAAAAGTCATTTAAGCCTTTTCACAGTGAGATCTATGCGATATGGCCGAGAAATGTAATTTTGATGTTAACTCCCAAACCGCTGCGCAGAAGTCAACCAAACTTCACCCAATAGTGTATTGTATCACAATCTAGTAGTTACATTTGGAAATTTGGTTCTAGGACATTTGGTTTGAGCGCAATCATCAAACTTAATTAAAAAAAGTCATTTAAGCCTTTTCACATTGAGATCTACGCGATATGGCCGAGAAATGTAATTTTGATGTTAACTCCCAAACCGCTGCGCAGAAGTCAACCAAACTTCACCCAATAGTGTATTGTATCACAATCTAGTAGTTACATTTGGAAATTTTGTTCTAGAACATTTGGTTTGAGCGCAATCCTCAAACTTAGTTAAAAAAGTGTCATTTAAGCCTTTTCACATTGAGATCTACGCGATATGGCCGACAAATGTAATTTTGATGTTAACTCCCAAACCGCTGCGCAGAAGTCAACCAAACTTCACCATATAATGTATTGTATCACAATCTAGTAGTTACATTTGGAAATTTGGTTCTAGGACATTTGGTTTGAGCGCAATCCTCAAACTTAGTTTAAAAAAAAAGTCATTTAAGCCTTTTCACAGTGAGATCTACGCGATATGGCCGAGAAATGTAATTTTGATGTTAACTCCCAAACCGCTGCGCAGAAGTCAACCAAACTTCACCCAATAGTGTATTGTATCACAACCTAGTAGTTACATTTGGAAATTTGGTTCTAGGACATTTGGTTTGAGCGCAATCATCAAACTTAGTTTAAAAAAAAAGTCATTTAAGCCTTTTCACAGTGAGATCTACGCGATATGGCCGAGAAATGTAATTTTGATGTTAACTCCCAAACCGCTGCGCAGAAGTCAACCAAACTTCACCCAATAGTGTATTGTATCACAACCTAGTAGTTACATTTGGAAATTTGGTTCTAGGACATTTGGTTTGAGCATAATCATCAAACTTAGTTAAAAAAAAAAAGTCATTTAAGCCTTTTCACAGTGAGATCTACGCGATGTGGCCGAGAAATGTAATTTTGATGTTAACTCCCAAACCGCTGCGCAGAAGTCAACTAAACTTCACCCAATAGTGTATTGTATCACAATCTCGTAGTTACATGTGGAAATTTGGTTCTAGGACATTTGATTTGAGCGCAATCCTCAAACATAGTTAAAAAAAAGTCATTTAAGCCTTTTCACAGTGAGATCTAGGCGATATGGCCGAGAAATGTAATTTTGATGTTAACTCCCAAACCGCTGCGCAGAAGTCAACCAAACTTCACCCAATAGTGTATTGTATCACAATCTAGTAGTTACATTTGGAAATTTGGTTCTAGGACATTTGGTTTGAGCGCAATCCTCACACTTAGTTAAAAAAAAGTCATTTAAGCCTTTTCACAGTGAGATCTACGCGATATGGCCGAGAAATGTAATTTTGATGTTAACTCCCAAACCGCTGCGCAAAAGTCAACCAAACTTCACCCAATAGTGTATTGTATCACAATCTAGTAGTTACATTTGGAAATTTGGTTCTCGGACATTTGGTTTGAGCGCAATCATCAAACTTAGTTAAAAAAAGTCATTTAAGCCTTTTCACATTGAGATCTACGCGATATGGCCGAGAAATGTAATTTTGATGTTAACTCCCAAACCGCTGCGCAAAAGTCAACCAAACTTCACCCATTAGTGTATTGTATCACAATCTAGTAGTTACATTTGAAAATTTGGTTCTCGGACATTTGGTTTGAGCGAAATCATCAAACTTAGTTAAAAAAAGTCATTTAAGCCTTTTCACATTGAGATCTACGCGATATGGCCGAGAAATGTAATTTTGATGTTAACTCCCAAACCGCTGCGCAGAAGTCAACCAAACTTCACCCAATAGTGTATTGTATCACAATCTAGTAGTTACATTTGGAAATTTGGTTCTAGGACATTTGGTTTGAGCGCAATCATCAAACTTAATTAAAAAAGTCATTTAAGCCTTTTCACAGTGAGATCTATGCGATATGGCAGAGAAATGTAAATTTGATGTTAACTCCCAAACCGCTGTGCAGAATTGAACCAAACTTCACCCAATAATGTATTGTATCACAATCTAGTAGTTACATTTAGAAATTTGGTGCTAGGACATTTGGTTTGAGCGCAATCATCAAACTTAGTTAAAAAAAAGTCATTTAAGCCTTTTCACAGTGAGATCTATGCGATATGGCCGAGAAATGTAATTTTGATGTTAACTCCCAAACCGCTGCGCAGAAGTCAACCAAACTTCACCCAATAGTGTATTGTATCACAATCTGGTAGTTACATTTGGAAATTTGGTTCTAGGACATTTGGTTTGAGCGCAATCCTCAAACTTAGTTAAAAAAAAAAAGTCATTTAAGCCTTTTCACAGTGAGATCTACGCGATATGGCCGAGAAATGTAATTTTGATGTTAACTCCCATACCGCTGCGCAGAAGTCAACCAAACTTCACCCAATAGTGTATTGTATCACAATCTAGTAGTTACATTTGGAAATTTGGTTCTAGGACATTTGGTTTGAGCGCAATCATCAAACTTAATTAAAAAAGTCATTTAAGCCTTTTCACAGTGAGATCTATGCGATATGGCAGAGAAATGTAAATTTGATGTTAACTCCCAAACCGCTGTGCAGAAGTCAACCAAACTTCACCCAATAATGTATTGTATCACAATCTAGTAGTTACATTTAGAAATTTGGTGCTAGGACATTTGGTTTGAGCGCAATCATCAAACTTAGTTAAAAAAAGTCATTTAAGCCTTTTCACAGTGAGATCTATGCGATATGGCCGAGAAATGTAATTTTGATGTTAACTCCCAAACCGCTGCGCAGAAGTCAACCAAACTTCACCCAATAGTGTATTGTATCACAATCTAGTAGTTACATTTGGAAATTTGGTTCTAGGACATTTGGTTTGAGCGCAATCATCAAACTTAGTTTAAAAAAGTCATTTAAGCCTTTTCACATTGAGATCTACGCGATATGGCCGAGAAATGTAATTTTGATGTTAACTCCCAAACCGCTGCGCAGAAGTCAACCAAACTTCACCCAGTAGTGTATTGTATCACAATCTAGTAGTTACATTTGGAAATTTTGTTCTAGGACATTTGGTTTGAGCGCAATCCTCAAACTTAGTTAAAAAAGAGTCATTTAAGCCTTTTCACATTTAGATCTACGCGATATGGCCGAGAAATGTAATTTTGATGTTAACTCCCAAACCGCTGCGCAGAAGTCAACCAAACTTCACCCAATAGTGTATTGTATCACAATCTAGTAGTTACATTTGGAAATTTGGTTCTAGGACATTTGGTTTGAGCGCAATCCTCAAACTTAGTTTAAAAAAAAAGTCATTTAAGCCTTTTCACAGTGAGATCTACGCGATATGGCCGAGAAATGTAATTTTGATGTTAACTCCCAAACCGCTGCGCAGAAGTCAACCAAACTTCACCCAATAGTGTATTGTATCACAACCTAGTAGTTACATTTGGAAATTTGGTTCTAGGACATTTGGTTTGAGCGCAATAATCAAACTTAGTTAAAAAAAGTCATTTAAGCCTTTTCACAGTGAGATCTACGCGATATGGCCGAGAAATGTAATTTTGATGTTAACTCCCAAACCGCTGCGCAGAAGTCAACCAAACTTCACCCAATGTATCACAATCTACTAGTTACATTTGGAAATTTTGTTCTAGGACATTTGGTTTGAGCGCAATCCTCAAACTTAGTTAAAAAAGAGTCATTTAAGCCTTTTCACATTGAGATCTACGCGATATGGCCGACAAATGTAATTTTGATGTTAACTCCCAAACCGCTGCGCAGAAGTCAACCAAACTTCACCCAATAATGTATTGTATCACAATCTAGTAGTTACATTTGGAAATTTGGTTCTAGGACATTTGGTTTGAGCGCAATCCTCAAACTTAGTTTAAAAAAAAAGTCATTTAAGCCTTTTCACAGTGAGATCTACGCGATATGGCCGAGAAATGTAATTTTGATGTTAACTCCCAAACCGCTGCGCAGAAGTCAACCAAACTTCACCCAATAGTGTATTGTATCACAACCTAGTAGTTACATTTGGAAATTTGGTTCTAGGACATTTGGTTTGAGCGCAATCATCAAACTTAGTTAAAAAAAGTCATTTAAGCCTTTTCACAGTGAGATCAACGCGATATGGCCGAGAAATGTAATTTTGATGTTAACTCCCAAACCGCTGCGCAGAAGTCAACCAAACTTCACCCAATAATGTATTGTATCACAATCTAGTAGTTACATTTAGAAATTTGGTTCTAGGACATTTGGTTTGAGCGCAATCCTCAAACTTAGTTAAAAAAAGTCATTTAAGCCTTTTCACATTGAGATCTACGCGATATGGCCGAGAAATGTAATTTTGATGTTAACTCCCAAACCGCTGCGCAGAAGTCAACCAAACTTCACCCAATAGTGTATTGTGTCACAATCTAGTAGTTACATTTGGAAATTTTGTTCTAGGACATTTGGTTTGAGCGCAATCATCAAACTTAGTTAAAAAAAGTCATTTAAGCCTTTTCACATTGAGATCTACGCGATATGGCCGAGAAATGTAATTTTGATGTTAACTCCCAAACCGCTGCGCAGAAGTCAACCAAACTTCACCCAATAGTGTATTGTATCACAATCTGGTAGTTACATTTGGAAATTTGGTTCTAGGACATTTGGTTTGAGCGCAATCCTCAAACTTAGTTAAAAAAAAAAAGTCATTTAAGCCTTTTCACAGTGAGATCTACGCGATGTGGCCGAGAAATGTAATTTTGATGTTAACTCCCAAACCGCTGCGCAGAAGTCAACTAAACTTCACCCAATAGTGTATTGTATCACAATCTAGTAGTTACATGTGGAAATTTGGTTCTAGGACATTTGATTTGAGCGCAATCCTCAAACATAGTTAAAAAAAAGTCATTTAAGCCTTTTCACAGTGAGATCTAGGCGATATGGCCGAGAAATGTAATTTTGATGTTAACTCCCAAACCGCTGCGCAGAAGTCAACCAAACTTCACCCAATAGTGTATTGTATCACAATCTAGTAGTTACATTTGGAAATTTGGTTCTAGGACATTTGGTTTGAGCGCAATCCTCACACTTAGTTAAAAAAAAGTCATTTAAGCCTTTTCACAGTGAGATCTACGCGATATGGCCGAGAAATGTAATTTTGATGTTAACTCCCAAACCACTGCGCAAAAGTCAACCAAACTTCACCCAATAGTGTATTGTATCACAATCTAGTAGTTACATTTGGAAATTTGGTTCTCGGACATTTGGTTTGAGCGCAATCATCAAACTTAGTTAAAAAAAGTCATTTAAGCCTTTTCACATTGAGATCTACGCGATATGGCCGAGAAATGTAATTTTGATGTTAACTCCCAAACCGCTGCGCAAAAGTCAACCAAACTTCACCCATTAGTGTATTGTATCACAATCTAGTAGTTACATTTGGAAATTTGGTTCTCGGACATTTGGTTTGAGCGCAATCATCAAACTTAGTTAAAAAAAGTCATTTAAGCCTTTTCACATTGAGATCTACGCGATATGGCCGAGAAATGTAATTTTGATGTTAACTCCCAAACCGCTGCGCAGAAGTCAACCAAACTTCACCCAATAGTGTATTGTATCACAATCTAGTAGTTACATTTGGAAATTTGGTTCTAGGACATTTGGTTTGAGCGCAATCATCAAACTTAGTTAAAAAAAGTCATTTAAGCCTTTTCACATTGAGATCTACGCGATATGGCCGAGAAATGTAATTTTGATGTTAACTCCCAAACCGCTGCGCAGAAGTCAACCAAACTTCACCCAATAGTGTATTGTATCACAATCTAGTAGTTACATTTGGAAATTTGGTTCTAGGACATTTGGTTTGAGCGCAATCATCAAACTTAATTAAAAAAGTCATTTAAGCCTTTTCACAGTGAGATCTATGCGATATGGCAGAGAAATGTAAATTTGATGTTAACTCCCAAACCGCTGTGCAGAATTCAACCAAACTTCACCCAATAATGTATTGTATCACAATCTAGTAGTTACATTTAGAAATTTGGTGCTAGGACATTTGGTTTGAGCGCAATCATCAAACTTAGTTAAAAAAAAGTCATTTAAGCCTTTTCACAGTGAGATCTATGCGATATGGCCGAGAAATGTAATTTTGATGTTAACTCCCAAACCGCTGCGCAGAAGTCAACCAAACTTCACCCAATAGTGTATTTTATCACAATCTAGTAGTTACATTTGGAAATTTGGTTCTAGGACATTTGGTTTGAGCGCAATCATCAAACTTAGTTAAAAAAAGTCATTTAAGCCTTTTCACATTGAGATCTACGCGATATGGCCGAGAAATGTAATTTTGATGTTAACTCCCAAACCGCTGCGCAGAAGTCAACCAAACTTCACCCAATAGTGTATTGTATCACAATCTAGTAGTTACATTTGTAAATTTTGTTCTAGAACATTTGGTTTGAGCGCAATCCTCAAACTTAGTTAAAAAAGTGTCATTTAAGCCTTTTCACATTGAGATCTACGCGATATGGCCGACAAATGTAATTTTGATGTTAACTCCCAAACCGCTGCGCAGAAGTCAACCAAACTTCACCCAATAATGTATTGTATCACAATCTAGTAGTTACATTTGGAAATTTGGTTCTAGGACATTTGGTTTGAGCGCAATCCTCAAACTTAGTTTAAAAAAAAAGTCATTTAAGCCTTTTCACAGTGAGATCTACGCGATATGGCCGAGAAATGTAATTTTGATGTTAACTCCCAAACCGCTGCGCAGAAGTCAACCAAACTTCACCCAATAGTGTATTGTATCACAACCTAGTAGTTACATTTGGAAATTTGGTTCTAGGACATTTGGTTTGAGCGCAATCATCAAACTTAGTTTAAAAAAAAAGTCATTTAAGCCTTTTCACAGTGAGATCTACGCGATATGGCCGAGAAATGTAATTTTGATGTTAACTCCCAAACCGCTGCGCAGAAGTCAACCAAACTTCACCCAATAGTGTATTGTATCACAACCTAGTAGTTACATTTGGAAATTTGGTTCTAGGACATTTGGTTTGAGCATAATCATCAAACTTAGTTAAAAAAAAAAAGTCATTTAAGCCTTTTCACAGTGAGATCTACGCGATGTGGCCGAGAAATGTAATTTTGATGTTAACTCCCAAACCGCTGCGCAGAAGTCAACTAAACTTCACCCAATAGTGTATTGTATCACAATCTAGTAGTTACATGTGGAAATTTGGTTCTAGGACATTTGATTTGAGCGCAATCCTCAAACATAGTTAAAAAAAAGTCATTTAAGCCTTTTCACAGTGAGATCTAGGCGATATGACCGAGAAATGTAATTTTGATGTTAACTCCCAAACCGCTGCGCAGAAGTCAACCAAACTTCACCCAATAGTGTATTGTATCACAATCTAGTAGTTACATTTGGAAATTTGGTTCTAGGACATTTGGTTTGAGCGCAATCCTCACACTTAGTTAAAAAAAAGTCATTTAAGCCTTTTCACAGTGAGATCTACGCGATATGGCCGAGAAATGTAATTTTGATGTTAACTCCCAAACCGCTGCGCAAAAGTCAACCAAACTTCACCCAATAGTGTATTGTATCACAATCTAGTAGTTACATTTGGAAATTTGGTTCTCGGACATTTGGTTTGAGCGCAATCATCAAACTTAGTTAAAAAAAGTCATTTAAGCCTTTTCACATTGAGATCTACGCGATATGGCCGAGAAATGTAATTTTGATGTTAACTCCCAAACCGCTGCGCAAAAGTCAACCAAACTTCACCCATTAGTGTATTGTATCACAATCTAGTAGTTACATTTGAAAATTTGGTTCTCGGACATTTGGTTTGAGCGAAATCATCAAACTTAGTTAAAAAAAGTCATTTAAGCCTTTTCACATTGAGATCTACGCGATATGGCCGAGAAATGTAATTTTGATGTTAACTCCCAAACCGCTGCGCAGAAGTCAACCAAACTTCACCCAATAGTGTATTGTATCACAATCTAGTAGTTACATTTGGAAATTTGGTTCTAGGACATTTGGTTTGAGCGCAATCATCAAACTTAATTAAAAAAGTCATTTAAGCCTTTTCACAGTGAGATCTATGCGATATGGCAGAGAAATGTAAATTTGATGTTAACTCCCAAACCGCTGTGCAGAATTCAACCAAACTTCACCCAATAATGTATTGTATCACAATCTAGTAGTTACATTTAGAAATTTGGTGCTAGGACATTTGGTTTGAGCGCAATCATCAAACTTAGTTAAAAAAAAGTCATTTAAGCCTTTTCACAGTGAGATCTATGCGATATGGCCGAGAAATGTAATTTTGATGTTAACTCCCAAACCGCTGCGCAGAAGTCAACCAAACTTCACCCAATAGTGTATTGTATCACAATCTAGTAGTTACATTTGGAAATTTGGTTCTAGGACATTTGGTTTGAGCGCAATCATCAAACTTAGTTAAAAAAAGTCATTTAAGCCTTTTCACATTGAGATCTACGCGATATGGCCGAGAAATGTAATTTTGATGTTAACTCCCAAACCGCTGCGCAGAAGTCAACCAAACTTCACCCAATAGTGTATTGTATCACAATCTAGTAGTTACATTTGGAAATTTTGTTCTAGAACATTTGGTTTGAGCGCAATCCTCAAACTTAGTTGAAAAAGTGTCATTTAAGCCTTTTCACATTGAGATCTACGCGATATGGCCGACAAATGTAATTTTGATGTTAACTCCCAAACCGCTGCGCAGAAGTCAACCAAACTTCACCCAATAATGTATTGTATCACAATCTAGTAGTTACATTTGGAAATTTGGTTCTAGGACATTTGGTTTGAGCGCAATCCTCAAACTTAGTTTAAAAAAAAAGTCATTTAAGCCTTTTCACAGTGAGATCTACGCGATATGGCCGAGAAATGTAATTTTGATGTTAACTCCCAAACCGCTGCGCAGAAGTCAACCAAACTTCACCCAATAGTGTATTGTATCACAACCTAGTAGTTACATTTGGAAATTTGGTTCTAGGACATTTGGTTTGAGCGCAATCATCAAACTTAGTTAAAAAAAGTCATTTAAGCCTTTTCACATTGAGATCTACGCGATATGGCCGAGAAATGTAATTTTGATGTTAACTCCCAAACCGCTGCGCAGAAGTCAACCAAACTTCACCCAATAGTGTATTGTATCACAATCTAGTAGTTACATTTGGAAATTTGGTTCTAGGACATTTGGTTTGAGCGCAATCATCAAACTTAATTAAAAAAGTCATTTAAGCCTTTTCACAGTGAGATCTATGCGATATGGCAGAGAAATGTAAATTTGATGTTAACTCCCAAACCGCTGTGCAGAATTCAACCAAACTTCACCCAATAATGTATTGTATCACAATCTAGTAGTTACATTTAGAAATTTGGTGCTAGGACATTTGGTTTGAGCGCAATCATCAAACTTAGTTAAAAAAAAGTCATTTAAGCCTTTTCACAGTGAGATCTATGCGATATGGCCGAGAAATGTAATTTTGATGTTAACTCCCAAACCGCTGCGCAGAAGTCAACCAAACTTCACCCAATAGTGTATTGTATCACAATCTAGTAGTTACATTTGGAAATTTGGTTCTAGGACATTTGGTTTGAGCGCAATCATCAAACTTAGTTAAAAAAAGTCATTTAAGCCTTTTCACATTGAGATCTACGCGATATGGCCGAGAAATGTAATTTTGATGTTAACTCCCAAACCGCTGCGCAGAAGTCAACCAAACTTCACCCAATAGTGTATTGTATCACAATCTAGTAGTTACATTTGGAAATTTTGTTCTAGAACATTTGGTTTGAGCGCAATCCTCAAACTTAGTTAAAAAAGTGTCATTTAAGCCTTTTCACATTGAGATCTACGCGATATGGCCGACAAATGTAATTTTGATGTTAACTCCCAAACCGCTGCGCAGAAGTCAATCAAACTTCACCCAATAATGTATTGTATCACAATCTAGTAGTTACATTTGGAAATTTGGTTCTAGGACATTTGGTTTGAGCGCAATCCTCAAACTTAGTTTAAAAAAAAAGTCATTTAAGCCTTTTCACAGTGAGATCAACGCGATATGGCCGAGAAATGTAATTTTGATGTTAACTCCCAAACCGCTGCGCAGAAGTCAACCAAACTTCACCCAATAGTGTATTGTATCACAACCTAGTAGTTACATTTGGAAATTTGGTTCTAGGACATTTGGTTTGAGCGCAATCATCAAACTTAGTTTAAAAAAAAAGTCATTTAAGCCTTTTCACAGTGAGATCTACGCGATATGGCCGAGAAATGTAATTTTGATGTTAACTCCCAAACCGCTGCGCAGAAGTCAACCAAACTTCACCCAATAGTGTATTGTATCACAACCTAGTAGTTACATTTGGAAATTTGGTTCTAGGACATTTGGTTTGAGCATAATCATCAAACTTAGTTAAAAAAAAAAAGTCATTTAAGCCTTTTCACAGTGAGATCTACGCGATGTGGCCGAGAAATGTAATTTTGATGTTAACTCCCAAACCGCTGCGCAGAAGTCAACTAAACTTCACCCAATAGTGTATTGTATCACAATCTCGTAGTTACATGTGGAAATTTGGTTCTAGGACATTTGATTTGAGCGCAATCCTCAAACATAGTTAAAAAAAAGTCATTTAAGCCTTTTCACAGTGAGATCTAGGCGATATGGCCGAGAAATGTAATTTTGATGTTAACTCCCAAACCGCTGCGCAGAAGTCAACCAAACTTCACCCAATAGTGTATTGTATCACAATCTAGTAGTTACGTTTGGAAATTTGGTTCTAGGACATTTGGTTTGAGCGCAATCCTCACACTTAGTTAAAAAAAAGTCATTTAAGCCTTTTCACAGTGAGATCTACGCGATATGGCCGAGAAATGTAATTTTGATGTTAACTCCCAAACCGCTGCGCAAAAGTCAACCAAACTTCACCCAATAGTGTATTGTATCACAATCTAGTAGTTACATTTGGAAATTTGGTTCTCGGACATTTGGTTTGAGCGCAATCATCAAACTTAGTTAAAAAAAGTCATTTAAGCCTTTTCACATTGAGATCTACGCGATATGGCCGAGAAATGTAATTTTGATGTTAACTCCCAAACCGCTGCGCAAAAGTCAACCAAACTTCACCCATTAGTGTATTGTATCACAATCTAGTAGTTACATTTGAAAATTTGGTTCTCGGACATTTGGTTTGAGCGAAATCATCAAACTTAGTTTAAAAAAGTCATTTAAGCCTTTTCACATTGAGATCTACGCGATATGGCCGAGAAATGTAATTTTGATGTTAACTCCCAAACCGCTGCGCAGAAGTCAACCAAACTTCACCCAATAGTGTATTGTATCACAATCTAGTAGTTACATTTGGAAATTTGGTTCTAGGACATTTGGTTTGAGCGCAATCATCAAACTTAATTAAAAAAGTCATTTAAGCCTTTTCACAGTGAGATCTATGCGATATGGCAGAGAAATGTAAATTTGATGTTAACTCCCAAACCGCTGTGCAGAATTCAACCAAACTTCACCCAATAATGTATTGTATAACAATCTAGTAGTTACATTTAGAAATTTGGTGCTAGGACATTTGGTTTGAGCGCAATCATCAAACTTAGTTAAAAAAAAGTCATTTAAGCCTTTTCACAGTGAGATCTATGCGATATGGCCGAGAAATGTAATTTTGATGTTAACTCCCAAACCGCTGCGCAGAAGTCAACCAAACTTCACCCAATAGTGTATTGTATCACAATCTGGTCGTTACATTTGGAAATTTGGTTCTAGGACATTTGGTTTGAGCGCAATCCTCAAACTTAGTTAAAAAAAAAAAGTCATTTAAGCCTTTTCACAGTGAGATCTATGCGATATGGCCGAGAAATGTAATTTTGATGTTAACTCCCAAACCGCTGCGCAGAAGTCAACCAAACTTCACCCAATAGTGTATTGTATCACAATCTAGTAGTTACATTTGGAAATTTGGTTCTAGGACATTTGGTTTGAGCGCAATCATCAAACTTAGTTAAAAAAAGTCATTTAAGCCTTTTCACATTGAGATCTACGCGATATGGCCGAGAAATGTAATTTTGATGTTAACTCCCAAACCGCTGCGCAGAAGTCAACCAAACTTCACCCAATAGTGTATTGTATCACAATCTAGTAGTTACATTTGGAAATTTTGTTCTAGAACATTTGGTTTGAGCGCAATCCTCAAACTTAGTTAAAAAAGTGTCATTTAAGCCTTTTCACATTGAGATCTACGCGATATGGCCGACAAATGTAATTTTGATGTTAACTCCCAAACCGCTGCGCAGAAGTCAACCAAACTTCACCCAATAATGTATTGTATCACAATCTAGTAGTTACATTTGGAAATTTGGTTCTAGGACATTTGGTTTGAGCGCAATCCTCAAACTTAGTTTAAAAAAAAAGTCATTTAAGCCTTTTCACAGTGAGATCAACGCGATATGGCCGAGAAATGTAATTTTGATGTTAACTCCCAAACCGCTGCGCAGAAGTCAACCAAACTTCACCCAATAGTGTATTGTATCACAACCTAGTAGTTACATTTGGAAATTTGGTTCTAGGACATTTGGTTTGAGCGCAATCATCAAACTTAGTTTAAAAAAAAAGTCATTTAAGCCTTTTCACAGTGAGATCTACGCGATATGGCCGAGAAATGTAATTTTGATGTTAACTCCCAAACCGCTGCGCAGAAGTCAACCAAACTTCACCCAATAGTGTATTGTATCACAACCTAGTAGTTACATGTGGAAATTTGGTTCTAGGACATTTGATTTGAGCGCAATCCTCAAACATAGTTAAAAAAAAGTCATTTAAGCCTTTTCACAGTGAGATCTAGGCGATATGGCCGAGAAATGTAATTTTGATGTTAACTCCCAAACCGCTGCGCAGAAGTCAACCAAACTTCACCCAATAGTGTATTGTATCACAATCTAGTAGTTACATTTGGAAATTTGGTTCTAGGACATTTGGTTTGAGCGCAATCCTCACACTTAGTTAAAAAAAAGTCATTTAAGCCTTTTCACAGTGAGATCTACGCGATATGGCCGAGAAATGTAATTTTGATGTTAACTCCCAAACCGCTGCGCAAAAGTCAACCAAACTTCACCCAATAGTGTATTGTATCACAATCTAGTAGTTACATTTGGAAATTTGGTTCTCGGACATTTGGTTTGAGCGCAATCATCAAACTTAGTTAAAAAAAGTCATTTAAGCCTTTTCACATTGAGATCTACGCGATATGGCCGAGAAATGTAATTTTGATGTTAACTCCCAAACCGCTGCGCAAAAGTCAACCAAACTTCACCCATTAGTGTATTGTATCACAATCTAGTAGTTACATTTGAAAATTTGGTTCTCGGACATTTGGTTTGAGCGAAATCATCAAACTTAGTTAAAAAAAGTCATTTAAGCCTTTTCACATTGAGATCTACGCGATATGGCCGAGAAATGTAATTTTGATGTTAACTCCCAAACCGCTGCGCAGAAGTCAACCAAACTTCACCCAATAGTGTATTGTATCACAATCTAGTAGTTACATTTGGAAATTTGGTTCTAGGACATTTGGTTTGAGCGCAATCATCAAACTTAATTAAAAAAGTCATTTAAGCCTTTTCACAGTGAGATCTATGCGATATGGCAGAGAAATGTAAATTTGATGTTAACTCCCAAACCGCTGTGCAGAATTCAACCAAACTTCACCCAATAATGTATTGTATCACAATCTAGTAGTTACATTTAGAAATTTGGTGCTAGGACATTTGGTTTGAGCGCAATCATCAAACTTAGTTAAAAAAAAGTCATTTAAGCCTTTTCACAGTGAGATCTATGCGATATGGCCGAGAAATGTAATTTTGATGTTAACTCCCAAACCGCTGCGCAGAAGTCAACCAAACTTCACCCAATAGTGTATTGTATCACAATCTGGTCGTTACATTTGGAAATTTGGTTCTAGGACATTTGGTTTGAGCGCAATCCTCAAACTTAGTTAAAAAAAAAAAGTCATTTAAGCCTTTTCACAGTGAGATCTACGCGATATGGCCGAGAAATGTAATTTTGATGTTAACTCCCATACCGCTGCGCAGAAGTCAACCAAACTTCACCCAATAGTGTATTGTATCACAATCTAGTAGTTACATTTGGAAATTTGGTTCTAGGACATTTGGTTTGAGCGCAATCATCAAACTTAATTAAAAAAGTCATTTAAGCCTTTTCACAGTGAGATCTATGCGATATGGCAGAGAAATGTAAATTTGATGTTAACTCCCAAACCGCTGTGCAGAAGTCAACCAAACTTCACCCAATAATGTATTGTATCACAATCTAGTAGTTACATTTAGAAATTTGGTGCTAGGACATTTGGTTTGAGCGCAATCATCAAACTTAGTTAAAAAAAGTCATTTAAGCCTTTTCACAGTGAGATCTATGCGATATGGCCGAGAAATGTAATTTTGATGTTAACTCCCAAACCGCTGCGCAGAAGTCAACCAAACTTCACCCAATAGTGTATTGTATCACAATCTAGTAGTTACATTTGGAAATTTGGTTCTAGGACATTTGGTTTGAGCGCAATCATCAAACTTAGTTTAAAAAAGTCATTTAAGCCTTTTCACATTGAGATCTACGCGATATGGCCGAGAAATGTAATTTTGATGTTAACTCCCAAACCGCTGCGCAGAAGTCAACCAAACTTCACCCAGTAGTGTATTGTATCACAATCTAGTAGTTACATTTGGAAATTTTGTTCTAGGACATTTGGTTTGAGCGCAATCCTCAAACTTAGTTAAAAAAGAGTCATTTAAGCCTTTTCACATTTAGATCTACGCGATATGGCCGAGAAATGTAATTTTGATGTTAACTCCCAAACCGCTGCGCAGAAGTCAACCAAACTTCACCCAATAGTGTATTGTATCACAATCTAGTAGTTACATTTGGAAATTTGGTTCTAGGACATTTGGTTTGAGCGCAATCCTCAAACTTAGTTTAAAAAAAAAGTCATTTAAGCCTTTTCACAGTGAGATCTACGCGATATGGCCGAGAAATGTAATTTTGATGTTAACTCCCAAACCGCTGCGCAGAAGTCAACCAAACTTCACCCAATAGTGTATTGTATCACAACCTAGTAGTTACATTTGGAAATTTGGTTCTAGGACATTTGGTTTGAGCGCAATCATCAAACTTAGTTAAAAAAAGTCATTTAAGCCTTTTCACAGTGAGATCTACGCGATATGGCCGAGAAATGTAATTTTGATGTTAACTCCCAAACCGCTGCGCAGAAGTCAACCAAACTTCACCCAATAGTGTATTGTATCACAATCTAGTAGTTACATTTGGAAATTTTGTTCTAGGACATTTGGTTTGAGCGCAATCCTCAAACTTAGTTAAAAAAGAGTCATTTAAGCCTTTTCACATTGAGATCTACGCGATATGGCCGACAAATGTAATTTTGATGTTAACTCCCAAACCGCTGCGCAGAAGTCAACCAAACTTCACCCAATAATGTATTGTATCACAATCTAGTAGTTACATTTGGAAATTTGGTTCTAGGACATTTGGTTTGAGCGCAATCCTCAAACTTAGTTTAAAAAAAAAGTCATTTAAGCCTTTTCACAGTGAGATCTACGCGATATGGCCGAGAAATGTAATTTTGATGTTAACTCCCAAACCGCTGCGCAGAAGTCAACCAAACTTCACCCAATAGTGTATTGTATCACAACCTAGTAGTTACATTTGGAAATTTGGTTCTAGGACATTTGGTTTGAGCGCAATCATCAAACTTAGTTAAAAAAAGTCATTTAAGCCTTTTCACAGTGAGATCAACGCGATATGGCCGAGAAATGTAATTTTGATGTTAACTCCCAAACCGCTGCGCAGAAGTCAACCAAACTTCACCCAATAATGTATTGTATCACAATCTAGTAGTTACATTTAGAAATTTGGTTCTAGGACATTTGGTTTGAGCGCAATCCTCAAACTTAGTTAAAAAAAGTCATTTAAGCCTTTTCACATTGAGATCTACGCGATATGGCCGAGAAATGTAATTTTGATGTTAACTCCCAAACCGCTGCGCAGAAGTCAACCAAACTTCACCCAATAGTGTATTGTGTCACAATCTAGTAGTTACATTTGGAAATTTTGTTCTAGGACATTTGGTTTGAGCGCAATCATCAAACTTAGTTAAAAAAAGTCATTTAAGCCTTTTCACATTGAGATCTACGCGATATGGCCGAGAAATGTAATTTTGATGTTAACTCCCAAACCGCTGCGCAGAAGTCAACCAAACTTCACCCAATAGTGTATTGTATCACAATCTGGTAGTTACATTTGGAAATTTGGTTCTAGGACATTTGGTTTGAGCGCAATCCTCAAACTTAGTTAAAAAAAAAAAGTCATTTAAGCCTTTTCACAGTGAGATCTACGCGATGTGGCCGAGAAATGTAATTTTGATGTTAACTCCCAAACCGCTGCGCAGAAGTCAACTAAACTTCACCCAATAGTGTATTGTATCACAATCTAGTAGTTACATGTGGAAATTTGGTTCTAGGACATTTGATTTGAGCGCAATCCTCAAACATAGTTAAAAAAAAGTCATTTAAGCCTTTTCACAGTGAGATCTAGGCGATATGGCCGAGAAATGTAATTTTGATGTTAACTCCCAAACCGCTGCGCAGAAGTCAACCAAACTTCACCCAATAGTGTATTGTATCACAATCTAGTAGTTACATTTGGAAATTTGGTTCTAGGACATTTGGTTTGAGCGCAATCCTCACACTTAGTTAAAAAAAAGTCATTTAAGCCTTTTCACAGTGAGATCTACGCGATATGGCCGAGAAATGTAATTTTGATGTTAACTCCCAAACCACTGCGCAAAAGTCAACCAAACTTCACCCAATAGTGTATTGTATCACAATCTAGTAGTTACATTTGGAAATTTGGTTCTCGGACATTTGGTTTGAGCGCAATCATCAAACTTAGTTAAAAAAAGTCATTTAAGCCTTTTCACATTGAGATCTACGCGATATGGCCGAGAAATGTAATTTTGATGTTAACTCCCAAACCGCTGCGCAAAAGTCAACCAAACTTCACCCATTAGTGTATTGTATCACAATCTAGTAGTTACATTTGGAAATTTGGTTCTCGGACATTTGGTTTGAGCGCAATCATCAAACTTAGTTAAAAAAAGTCATTTAAGCCTTTTCACATTGAGATCTACGCGATATGGCCGAGAAATGTAATTTTGATGTTAACTCCCAAACCGCTGCGCAGAAGTCAACCAAACTTCACCCAATAGTGTATTGTATCACAATCTAGTAGTTACATTTGGAAATTTGGTTCTAGGACATTTGGTTTGAGCGCAATCATCAAACTTAGTTAAAAAAAGTCATTTAAGCCTTTTCACATTGAGATCTACGCGATATGGCCGAGAAATGTAATTTTGATGTTAACTCCCAAACCGCTGCGCAGAAGTCAACCAAACTTCACCCAATAGTGTATTGTATCACAATCTAGTAGTTACATTTGGAAATTTGGTTCTAGGACATTTGGTTTGAGCGCAATCATCAAACTTAATTAAAAAAGTCATTTAAGCCTTTTCACAGTGAGATCTATGCGATATGGCAGAGAAATGTAAATTTGATGTTAACTCCCAAACCGCTGTGCAGAATTCAACCAAACTTCACCCAATAATGTATTGTATCACAATCTAGTAGTTACATTTAGAAATTTGGTGCTAGGACATTTGGTTTGAGCGCAATCATCAAACTTAGTTAAAAAAAAGTCATTTAAGCCTTTTCACAGTGAGATCTATGCGATATGGCCGAGAAATGTAATTTTGATGTTAACTCCCAAACCGCTGCGCAGAAGTCAACCAAACTTCACCCAATAGTGTATTGTATCACAATCTAGTAGTTACATTTGGAAATTTGGTTCTAGGACATTTGGTTTGAGCGCAATCATCAAACTTAGTTAAAAAAAGTCATTTAAGCCTTTTCACATTGAGATCTACGCGATATGGCCGAGAAATGTAATTTTGATGTTAACTCCCAAACCGCTGCGCAGAAGTCAACCAAACTTCACCCAATAGTGTATTGTATCACAATCTAGTAGTTACATTTGTAAATTTTGTTCTAGAACATTTGGTTTGAGCGCAATCCTCAAACTTAGTTAAAAAAGTGTCATTTAAGCCTTTTCACATTGAGATCTACGCGATATGGCCGACAAATGTAATTTTGATGTTAACTCCCAAACCGCTGCGCAGAAGTCAACCAAACTTCACCCAATAATGTATTGTATCACAATCTAGTAGTTACATTTGGAAATTTGGTTCTAGGACATTTGGTTTGAGCGCAATCCTCAAACTTAGTTTAAAAAAAAAGTCATTTAAGCCTTTTCACAGTGAGATCTACGCGATATGGCCGAGAAATGTAATTTTGATGTTAACTCCCAAACCGCTGCGCAGAAGTCAACCAAAATTCACCCAATAGTGTATTGTATCACAACCTAGTAGTTACATTTGGAAATTTGGTTCTAGGACATTTGGTTTGAGCGCAATCATCAAACTTAGTTTAAAAAAAAAGTCATTTAAGCCTTTTCACAGTGAGATCTACGCGATATGGCCGAGAAATGTAATTTTGATGTTAACTCCCAAACCGCTGCGCAGAAGTCAACCAAACTTCACCCAATAGTGTATTGTATCACAACCTAGTAGTTACATTTGGAAATTTGGTTCTAGGACATTTGGTTTGAGCATAATCATCAAACTTAGTTAAAAAAAAAAAGTCATTTAAGCCTTTTCACAGTGAGATCTACGCGATGTGGCCGAGAAATGTAATTTTGATGTTAACTCCCAAACCGCTGCGCAGAAGTCAACTAAACTTCACCCAATAGTGTATTGTATCACAATCTAGTAGTTACATGTGGAAATTTGGTTCTAGGACATTTGATTTGAGCGCAATCCTCAAACATAGTTAAAAAAAAGTCATTTAAGCCTTTTCACAGTGAGATCTAGGCGATATGGCCGAGAAATGTAATTTTGATGTTAACTCCCAAACCGCTGCGCAGAAGTCAACCAAACTTCACCCAATAGTGTATTGTATCACAATCTAGTAGTTACATTTGGAAATTTGGTTCTAGGACATTTGGTTTGAGCGCAATCCTCACACTTAGTTAAAAAAAAGTCATTTAAGCCTTTTCACAGTGAGATCTACGCGATATGGCCGAGAAATGTAATTTTGATGTTAACTCCCAAACCGCTGCGCAAAAGTCAACCAAACTTCACCCAATAGTGTATTGTATCACAATCTAGTAGTTACATTTGGAAATTTGGTTCTCGGACATTTGGTTTGAGCGCAATCATCAAACTTAGTTAAAAAAAGTCATTTAAGCCTTTTCACATTGAGATCTACGCGATATGGCCGAGAAATGTAATTTTGATGTTAACTCCCAAACCGCTGCGCAAAAGTCAACCAAACTTCACCCATTAGTGTATTGTATCACAATCTAGTAGTTACATTTGAAAATTTGGTTCTCGGACATTTGGTTTGAGCGAAATCATCAAACTTAGTTAAAAAAAGTCATTTAAGCCTTTTCACATTGAGATCTACGCGATATGGCCGAGAAATGTAATTTTGATGTTAACTCCCAAACCGCTGCGCAGAAGTCAACCAAACTTCACCCAATAGTGTATTGTATCACAATCTAGTAGTTACATTTGGAAATTTGGTTCTAGGACATTTGGTTTGAGCGCAATCATCAAACTTAATTAAAAAAGTCATTTAAGCCTTTTCACAGTGAGATCTATGCGATATGGCAGAGAAATGTAAATTTGATGTTAACTCCCAAACCGCTGTGCAGAATTCAACCAAACTTCACCCAATAATGTATTGTATCACAATCTAGTAGTTACATTTAGAAATTTGGTGCTAGGACATTTGGTTTGAGCGCAATCTTCAAACTTAGTTAAAAAAAAGTCATTTAAGCCTTTTCACAGTGAGATCTATGCGATATGGCCGAGAAATGTAATTTTGATGTTAACTCCCAAACCGCTGCGCAGAAGTCAACCAAACTTCACCCAATAGTGTATTGTATCACAATCTAGTAGTTACATTTGGAAATTTGGTTCTAGGACATTTGGTTTGAGCGCAATCATCAAACTTAGTTAAAAAAAGTCATTTAAGCCTTTTCACATTGAGATCTACGCGATATGGCCGAGAAATGTAATTTTGATGTTAACTCCCAAACCGCTGCGCAGAAGTCAACCAAACTTCACCCAATAGTGTATTGTATCACAATCTAGTAGTTACATTTGGAAATTTTGTTCTAGAACATTTGGTTTGAGCGCAATCCTCAAACTTAGTTGAAAAAGTGTCATTTAAGCCTTTTCACATTGAGATCTACGCGATATGGCCGACAAATGTAATTTTGATGTTAACTCCCAAACCGCTGCGCAGAAGTCAACCAAACTTCACCCAATAATGTATTGTATCACAATCTAGTAGTTACATTTGGAAATTTGGTTCTAGGACATTTGGTTTGAGCGCAATCCTCAAACTTAGTTTAAAAAAAAAGTCATTTAAGCCTTTTCACAGTGAGATCTACGCGATATGGCCGAGAAATGTAATTTTGATGTTAACTCCCAAACCGCTGCGCAGAAGTCAACCAAACTTCACCCAATAGTGTATTGTATCACAACCTAGTAGTTACATTTGGAAATTTGGTTCTAGGACATTTGGTTTGAGCGCAATCATCAAACTTAGTTAAAAAAAGTCATTTAAGCCTTTTCACAGTGAGATCTACGCGATATGGCCGAGAAATGTAATTTTGATGTTAACTCCCAAACCGCTGCGCAGAAGTCAACCAAACTTCACCCAATAATGTATTGTATCACAATCTAGTAGTTACATTAGAAATTTGGTTCTAGGACATTTGGTTTGAGCGCAATCCTCAAACTTAGTTAAAAAAAGTCATTTAAGCCTTTTCACATTGAGATCTACGCGATATGGCCGAGAAATGTAATTTTGATGTTAACTCCCAAACCGCTGCGCAGAAGTCAACCAAACTTCACCCAATAGTGTATTGTGTCACAATCTAGTAGTTACATTTGGAAATTTGGTTCTAGGACATTTGGTTTGAGCGCAATCATCAAACTTAGTTAAAAAAAGTCATTTAAGCCTTTTCACATTGAGATCTACGCGATATGGCCGAGAAATGTAATTTTGATGTTAACTCCCAAACCGCTGCGCAGAAGTCAACCAAACTTCACCCAATAGTGTATTGTATCACAATCTAGTAGTTACATTTGGAAATTTTGTTCTAGGACATTTGGTTTGAGCGCAATCCTCAAACTTAGTTAAAAAAGAGTCATTTAAGCCTTTTCACAGTGAGATCTACGCGATATGGCCGAGAAATGTAATTTTGATGTTAACTCCCAAACCGCTGCGCAGAAGTCAACCAAACTTCACCCAATAGTGTATTGTATCACAATCTGGTAGTTACATTTGGAAATTTGGTTCTAGGACATTTGGTTTGAGCGCAATCCTCAAACTTAGTTAAAAAAAAAAAGTCATTTAAGCCTTTTCACAGTGAGATCTACGCGATGTGGCCGAGAAATGTAATTTTGATGTTAACTCCCAAACCGCTGCGCAGAAGTCAACTAAACTTCACCCAATAGTGTATTGTATCACAATCTAGTAGTTACATGTGGAAATTTGGTTCTAGGACATTTGATTTGAGCGCAATCCTCAAACATAGTTAAAAAAAAGTCATTTAAGCCTTTTCACAGTGAGATCTAGGCGATATGGCCGAGAAATGTAATTTTGATGTTAACTCCCAAACCGCTGCGCAGAAGTCAACCAAACTTCACCCAATAGTGTATTGTATCACAATCTAGTAGTTACATTTGGAAATTTGGTTCTAGGACATTTGGTTTGAGCGCAATCCTCACACTTAGTTAAAAAAAAGTCATTTAAGCCTTTTCACAGTGAGATCTACGCGATATGGCCGAGAAATGTAATTTTGATGTTAACTCCCAAACCGCTGCAAAAAAGTCAACCAAACTTCACCCAATAGTGTATTGTATCACAATCTAGTAGTTACATTTGGAAATTTGGTTCTCGGACATTTGGTTTGAGCGCAATCATCAAACTTAGTTAAAAAAAGTCATTTAAGCCTTTTCACATTGAGATCTACGCGATATGGCCGAGAAATGTAATTTTGATGTTAACTCCCAAACCGCTGCGCAAAAGTCAACCAAACTTCACCCATTAGTGTATTGTATCACAATCTAGTAGTTACATTTGGAAATTTGGTTCTCGGACATTTGGTTTGAGCGCAATCATCAAACTTAGTTAAAAAAAGTCATTTAAGCCTTTTCACATTGAGATCTACGCGATATGGCCGAGAAATGTAATTTTGATGTTAACTCCCAAACCGCTGCGCAGAAGTCAACCAAACTTCACCCAATAGTGTATTGTATCACAACCTAGTAGTTACATTTGGAAATTTGGTTCTAGGACATTTGGTTTGAGCATAATCATCAAACTTAGTTAAAAAAAAAAAGTCATTTAAGCCTTTTCACAGTGAGATCTACGCGATGTGGCCGAGAAATGTAATTTTGATGTTAACTCCCAAACCGCTGCGCAGAAGTCAACTAAACTTCACCCAATAGTGTATTGTATCACAATCTAGTAGTTACATGTGGAAATTTGGTTCTAGGACATTTGATTTGAGCGCAATCCTCAAACATAGTTAAAAAAAAGTCATTTAAGCCTTTTCACAGTGAGATCTAGGCGATATGGCCGAGAAATGTAATTTTGATGTTAACTCCCAAACCGCTGCGCAGAAGTCAACCAAACTTCACCCAATAGTGTATTGTATCACAATCTAGTAGTTACATTTGGAAATTTGGTTCTAGGACATTTGGTTTGAGCGCAATCCTCACACTTAGTTAAAAAAAAGTCATTTAAGCCTTTTCACAGTGAGATCTACGCGATATGGCCGAGAAATGTAATTTTGATGTTAACTCCCAAACCGCTGCGCAAAAGTCAACCAAACTTCACCCAATAGTGTATTGTATCACAATCTAGTAGTTACATTTGGAAATTTGGTTCTCGGACATTTGGTTTGAGCGCAATCATCAAACTTAGTTAAAAAAAGTCATTTAAGCCTTTTCACATTGAGATCTACGCGATATGGCCGAGAAATGTAATTTTGATGTTAACTCCCAAACCGCTGCGCAAAAGTCAACCAAACTTCACCCATTAGTGTATTGTATCACAATCTAGTAGTTACATTTGAAAATTTGGTTCTCGGACATTTGGTTTGAGCGAAATCATCAAACTTAGTTAAAAAAAAGTCATTTAAGCCTTTTCACATTGAGATCTACGCGATATGGCCGAGAAATGTAATTTTGATGTTAACTCCCAAACCGCTGCGCAGAAGTCAACCAAACTTCACCCAATAGTGTATTGTATCACAATCTAGTAGTTACATTTGGAAATTTGGTTCTAGGACATTTGGTTTGAGCGCAATCATCAAACTTAATTAAAAAAGTCATTTAAGCCTTTTCACAGTGAGATCTATGCGATATGGCAGAGAAATGTAAATTTGATGTTAACTCCCAAACCGCTGTGCAGAATTCAACCAAACTTCACCCAATAATGTATTGTATCACAATCTAGTAGTTACATTTAGAAATTTGGTGCTAGGACATTTGGTTTGAGCGCAATCATCAAACTTAGTTAAAAAAAAGTCATTTAAGCCTTTTCACAGTGAGATCTATGCGATATGGCCGAGAAATGTAATTTTGATGTTAACTCCCAAACCGCTGCGCAGAAGTCAACCAAACTTCACCCAATAGTGTATTGTATCACAATCTAGTAGTTACATTTGGAAATTTGGTTCTAGGACATTTGGTTTGAGCGCAATCATCAAACTTAGTTAAAAAAAGTCATTTAAGCCTTTTCACATTGAGATCTACGCGATATGGCCGAGAAATGTAATTTTGATGTTAACTCCCAAACCGCTGCGCAAAAGTCAACCAAACTTCACCCAATAGTGTATTGTATCACAATCTAGTAGTTACATTTGGAAATTTGGTTCTAGGACATTTGGTTTGAGCGCAATCCTCAAACTTAGTTTTAAAAAAAAGTCATTTAAGCCTTTTCACAGTGAGATCTACGCGATATGGCCGAGAAATGTAATTTTGATGTTAACTCCCAAACCGCTGCGCAGAAGTCAACCAAACTTCACCCAATAGTGTATTGTATCACAACCTAGTAGTTACATTTGGAAATTTGGTTCTAGGACATTTGGTTTGAGCGCAATCATCAAACTTAGTTAAAAAAAGTCATTTAAGCCTTTTCACAGTGAGATCTACGCGATATGGCCGAGAAATGTAATTTTGATGTTAACTCCCAAACGGCTGCGCAGAAGTCAACCAAACTTCACCCAATAATGTAATGTATCACAATCTAGTAGTTACATTTAGAAATTTGGTTCTAGGACATTTGGTTTGAGCGCAATCCTCAAACTTAGTTAAAAAAAGTCATTTAAGCCTTTTCACATTGAGATCTACGCGATATGGCCGAGAAATGTAATTTTGATGTTAACTCCCAAACCGCTGCGCAGAAGTCAACCAAACTTCACCCAATAGTGTATTGTGTCACAATCTAGTAGTTACATTTGGAAATTTGGTTCTAGGACATTTGGTTTGAGCGCAATCCTCAAACTTAGTTAAAAAAAAGTCATTTAAGCCTTTTCACAGTGAGATCTACGCGATATGGCCGAGAAATGTAATTTTGATGTTAACTCCCATACCGCTGCGCAGAAGTCAACCAAACTTCACCCAATAGTGTATTGTATCACAATCTAGTAGTTACATTTGGAAATTTGGTTCTAGGACATTTGGTTTGAGCGCAATCATCAAACTTAATTAGAAAAGTCATTTAAGCCTTTTCACAGTGAGATCTATGCGATATGGCCGAGAAATGTAAATTTGATGTTAACTCCCAAACCGCTGTGCAGAAGTCAACCAAACTTCACCCAATAATGTATTGTATCACAATCTAGTAGTTACATTTGGAAATTTGGTTCTAGGACATTTGGTTTGAGCGCAATCCTCAAACTTAGTTTAAAAAAAAAGTCATTTAAGCCTTTTCACAGTGAGATCTACGCGATATGGCCGAGAAATGTAATTTTGATGTTAACTCCCAAACGGCTGCGCAGAAGTCAACCAAACTTCACCCAATAATGTAATGTATCACAATCTAGTAGTTACATTTAGAAATTTGGTTCTAGGACATTTGGTTTGAGCGCAATCCTCAAACTTAGTTAAAAAAAGTCATTTAAGCCTTTTCACATTGAGATCTACGCGATATGGCCGAGAAATGTAATTTTGATGTTAACTCCCAAACCGCTGCGCAGAAGTCAACCAAACTTCACCCAATAGTTTATTGTGTCACAATCTAGTAGTTACATTTGGAAATTTGGTTGCAGGACATTTGGTTTGAGCGTAATCATCAAACTTAGTTAAAAAAAAGTCATTAAAGCCTTTTCACAGTGAGATCTAAGCGATATGGCCGAGAAATGTAATTTTGATGTTAACTCCCAAACCGCTGCGCAGAAGTCAACCAAACTTCACCCAATAGTGTATTGTATCACAATCTAGTAGTTACATTTGGAAATTTGGTTCTAGGACATTTGGTTTGAGCGCAATCCTCAAACTTAGTTTAAAAAAAAAGTCATTTAAGCCTTTTCACAGTGAGATCTACGCGATATGGCCGAGAAATGTAATTTTGATGTTAACTCCCAAACCGCTGCGCAGAAGTCAACCAAACTTCACCCAATAGTGTATTGTATCACAACCTAGTAGTTACATTTGGAAATTTGGTTCTAGGACATTTGGTTTGAGCGCAATCATCAAACTTAGTTAAAAAAAGTCATTTAAGCCTTTTCACAGTGAGATCTACGCGATATGGCCGAGAAATGTAATTTAATGTTAACTCCCAAACGGCTGCGCAGAAGTCAACCAAACTTCACCCAATAATGTAATGTATCACAATCTAGTAGTTACATTTAGAAATTTGGTTCTAGGACATTTGGTTTGAGCGCAATCCTCAAACTTAGTTAAAAAAAGTCATTTAAGCCTTTTCACATTGAGATCTACGCGATATGGCCGAGAAATGTAATTTTGATGTTAACTCCCAAACCGCTGCGCAGAAGTCAACCAAACTTCACCCAATAGTGTATTGTGTCACAATCTAGTAGTTACATTTGGAAATTTGGTTGTAGGACATTTGGTTTGAGCGCAATCATCAAACTTAGTTAAAAAAAAGTCATTAAAGCCTTTTCACAGTGAGATCTAAGCGATATGGCCGAGAAATGTAATTTTGATGTTAACTCCCAAACCGCTGCGCAGAAGTCAACCAAACTTCACCCAATAGTGTATTGTATCACAATCTAGTAGTTACTTTTGGAAATTTGGTTCTAGGACATTTGGTTTGAGCGCAATCATCAAACTCAGTTAAAAAAAGTCATTTAAGCCTTTTCACATTGAGATCTACGCGATATGGCCGAGAAATGTAATTATTATGTTAACTCCCAAACCGCTAGGCAGAAGTCAACCAAACTTCACCCAATAGTGTATTGTATCACAATCTAGTAGTTACATTTGGAAATTTGGTTCTAGGACATTTGGTTTGAGCGCAATCCTCAAACTTAGTTAAAAAAAGTCATTTAAGCCTTTTCACGGTGAGATCTACGCGATATGGCCGAGAAATGTAATTTTGATATTAACTCCCAAACCGCTGCGCAGAAGTCAACCAAACTTCACCCAATAGTGTATTGTATCACAATCTAGTAGTTACATTAGGAAATTCTGTTCTAGGACATTTGGTTGGAGCGCAATCATCAAACTTAGTTAAAAAAAGTCATTTAAGCCTTTTCACAGTGAGATCAACGCGATATGGCCGAGAAATGTAATTTTGATGTTAACTCCCAAACCGCTGCGCAGAAGTCAACCAAACTTCACCCAATAGTGTATTGTATCACAATCTAGTAGTTACATGTGGAAATTTGGTTCTAGGACATTTGATTTGAGCGCAATCCTCAAACTTAGTTAAAAAAAATTATTTAAGCCTTTTCACAGTGAGATATAGGCGATATGGCCGAGAAATGTAATTTTGATGTTAACTCCCAAACCGCTGCGCAGAAGTCAACCAAACTTCACCCAATAGTGTATTGTATCACAATCTAGTTGTTACATTTGGAAATTTGGTTCTAGGACATTTGGTTTGAGCGCAATCCTCACACTTAGTTAAAAAAAGTCATTTAAGCCTTTTCACAGTGAGATTTACGCAATATGGCCGAGAAATGTAATTTTGATGTTAACTCCCAAACCGCTGCGCAGAAGTCAACCAAACTTCACCCAATAGTGTATTGAATCACAATCTAGTAGTTACATTTGGAAATTTGGTTCTAGGACATTTGGTTTGAGCGCAATCATCAAACTTAGTTAAAAAAAGTCATTTAAGCCTTTTCACATTGAGATCTACGCGATATGGCCGAGAAATGTAATTTTGATGTTAACTCCCAAACCGCTAGGCAGAAGTCAACCAAACTTCACCCAATAGTGTATTGTATCACAATCTAGTAGTTACATTTGGAAATTTGGTTCTAGGACATTTGGTTTGAGCGCAATGCTCAAACTTAGTTAAAAAAAGTCATTTTAGCATTTTCACAGTGAGATCTACGCGATATGGCCGAGAAATGTAATTTTGATGTTAACTCCCAAACCGCTGCGCAGAAGTCAACCAAACTTCACTCAATAGTGTATTGTATCACAATCTAGTAGTTACATTTGGAAATTTGGTTCTCGGACATTTGGTTTGAGCGCAATCCTCACACTTAGTTAAAAAAAAGTCATTTAAGCCTTTTCACAGTGAGATCTACGCGATACGGCCGAGAAATGTAATTTTGATGTTAACTCCCAAACCGCTGCGCAAAAGTCAACCAAACTTCACCCAATAGTGTATTGTATCACAATCTAGTAGTTACATTTGGAAATTTGGTTCTAGGACATTTGGTTTGAGCGCAATCATCAAACTTAGTTTAAAAAAGTCATTTAAGCCTTTTCACATTGAGATCTACGCGATATGGCCGAGAAATGTAATTTTGATGTTAACTCCCAAACCGCTGCGCAGAAGTCAACCAAACTTCACCCAATAGTGTATTGTATCACAATCTAGTAGTTACATTTGGAAATTTTGTTCTAGGACATTTGGTTTGAGCGCAATCCTCAAACTTAGTTAAAAAAGAGTCATTTAAGCCTTTTCACAGTGAGATCTACGCGATATGGCCGAGAAATGTAATTTTGATGTTAACTCCCAAACCGCTGCGCAGAAGTCAACCAAACTTCACCCAATAGTGTATTGTATCACAATCTAGTAGTTACATTTGGAAATTTGGTTCTAGGACATTTGGTTTGAGCGCAATGCTCAAACTTAGTTAAAAAAAGTCATTTTAGCATTTTCACAGTGAGATCTACGCGATATGGCCGAGAAATGTAATTTTGATGTTAACTCCCAAACCGCTGCGCAGAAGTCAACCAAACTTCACCCAATAGTGTATTGTATCACAATCTAGTAGTTACATTTGGAAATTTGGTTCTAGGACATTTTGTTTGAGCGCAATCCTCACACTTAGTTAAAAAAAAGTCATTTAAGCCTTTTCACAGTGAGATCTACGCGATATGGCCGAGAAATGTAATTTTGATGTTAACTCCCAAACCGCTGCGCAGAAGTCAACCAAACTTCACCCAATAGTGTATTGTATCACAATCTAGTAGTTACATGTGGAAATTTGGTTGTAGGACATTTGATTTGAGCGCAATTCTCAAACTTAGGTCAAAAAAGCCATTTAAGCCTTTTCACAGTGAGATCTATGCGATATGGCCGAGAAATGTAATTTTGATGTTAACTCCCAAACCGCTGCGCAGAAGTCAACCAAACTTCACCCAATAGTGTATTTTATCAAAATCTAGTAGTTACATTTGGAAATTTAGTTCTAGGACATTTGGTTTGAGCGTAATCATCAAACTTAGGTCAAAAAAGCCATTTAAGCCTTTTCACAGTGAGATCTATGCGATATGGCCGAGAAATGTAATTTTGATCTTAACTCCCAAACCGCTGCGCAGAAGTCAACCAAACTTCACCCAATAGTGTATTTTATCACAATCTAGTAGTTACATTTGGAAATTTAGTTCTAGGACATTTGGTTTGAGCGCAATCTTCAAACTTAATTAAAAAAAGTCATTTAAGCCTTTTCACAGTGAGATCTATGCGATATGGCCGAGAAATGTAATTTTGATGTTAACTCCCAAACCGCTGCGCAGAAGTCAACCAAACTTCACCCAATAGTGTATTGTATCACAATCTAGTAGTTACATTTGGAAATTTGGTTCTAGGACATTTGGTTTGAGCGCAATCCTCAAACTTAGTTTAAAAAAAAAGTCATTTAAGCCTTTTCACAGTGAGATCTACGCGATATGGCCGAGAAATGTAATTTTGATGTTAACTCCCAAACCGCTGCGCAGAAGTCAACCAAACTTCACCCAATAGTGTATTGTATCACAACCTAGTAGTTACATTTGGAAATTTGGTTCTAGGACATTTGGTTTGAGCGCAATCATCAAACTTAGTTAAAAAAAGTCATTTAAGCCTTTTCACAGTGAGATCTACGCGATATGGCCGAGAAATGTAATTTTGATGTTAACTCCCAAACGGCTGCGCAGAAGTCAACCAAACTTCACCCAATAATGTAATGTATCACAATCTAGTAGTTACATTTAGAAATTTGGTTCTAGGACATTTGGTTTGAGCGCAATCCTCAAACTTAGTTAAAAAAAGTCATTTAAGCCTTTTCACATTGAGATCTACGCGATATGGCCGAGAAATGTAATTTTGATGTTAACTCCCAAACCGCTGCGCAGAAGTCAACCAAACTTCACCCAATAGTTTATTGTGTCACAATCTAGTAGTTACATTTGGAAATTTGGTTGCAGGATATTTGGTTTGAGCGTAATCATCAAACTTAGTTAAAAAAAAGTCATTAAAGCCTTTTCACAGTGAGATCTAAGCGATATGGCCGAGAAATGTAATTTTGATGTTAACTCCCAAACCGCTGCGCAGAAGTCAACCAAACTTCACCCAATAGTGTATTGTATCACAATCTAGTAGTTACATTTGGAAATTTGGTTCTAGGACATTTGGTTTGAGCGCAATCCTCAAACTTAGTTTAAAAAAAAAGTCATTTAAGCCTTTTCACAGTGAGATCTACGCGATATGGCCGAGAAATGTAATTTTGATGTTAACTCCCAAACCGCTGCGCAGAAGTCAACCAAACTTCACCCAATAGTGTATTGTATCACAACCTAGTAGTTACATTTGGAAATTTGGTTCTAGGACATTTGGTTTGAGCGCAATCATCAAACTTAGTTAAAAAAAGTCATTTAAGCCTTTTCACAGTGAGATCTACGCGATATGGCCGAGAAATGTAATTTTGATGTTAACTCCCAAACGGCTGCGCAGAAGTCAACCAAACTTCACCCAATAATGTAATGTATCACAATCTAGTAGTTACATTTAGAAATTTGGTTCTAGGACATTTGGTTTGAGCGCAATCCTCAAACTTAGTTAAAAAAAAGTCATTTAAGCCTTTTCACATTGAGATCTACGCGATATGGCCGAGAAATGTAATTTTGATGTTAACTCCCAAACCGCTGCGCAGAAGTCAACCAAACTTCACCCAATAGTGTATTGTGTCACAATCTAGTAGTTACATTTGGAAATTTGGTTGTAGGACATTTGGTTTGAGCGCAATCATCAAACTTAGTTAAAAAAAAGTCATTAAAGCCTTTTCACAGTGAGATCTAAGCGATATGGCCGAGAAATGTAATTTTGATGTTAACTCCCAAACCGCTGCGCAGAAGTCAACCAAACTTCACCCAATAGTGTATTGTATCACAATCTAGTAGTTACTTTTGGAAATTTGGTTCTAGGACATTTGGTTTGAGCGCAATCATCAAACTCAGTTAAAAAAAGTCATTTAAGCCTTTTCACATTGAGATCTACGCGATATGGCCGAGAAATGTAATTATTATGTTAACTCCCAAACCGCTAGGCAGAAGTCAACCAAACTTCACCCAATAGTGTATTGTATCACAATCTAGTAGTTACATTTGGAAATTTGGTTCTAGGACATTTGGTTTGAGCGCAATCCTCAAACTTAGTTAAAAAAAGTCATTTAAGCCTTTTCACGGTGAGATCTACGCGATATGGCCGAGAAATGTAATTTTGATATTAACTCCCAAACCGCTGCGCAGAAGTCAACCAAACTTCACCCAATAGTGTATTGTATCACAATCTAGTAGTTACATTAGGAAATTCTGTTCTAGGACATTTGGTTGGAGCGCAATCATCAAACTTAGTTAAAAAAAGTCATTTAAGCCTTTTCACAGTGAGATCTACGCGATATGGCCGAGAAATGTAATTTTGATGTTAACTCCCAAACCGCTGCGCAGAAGTCAACCAAACTTCACCCAATAGTGTATTGTATCACAATCTAGTAGTTACATGTGGAAATTTGGTTCTAGGACATTTGATTTGAGCGCAATCCTCAAACTTAGTTAAAAAAAGTTATTTAAGCCTTTTCACAGTGAGATATAGGCGATATGGCCGAGAAATGTAATTTTGATGTTAACTCCCAAACCGCTGCGCAGAAGTCAACCAAACTTCACCCAATAGTGTATTGTATCACAATCTAGTTGTTACATTTGGAAATTTGGTTCTAGGACATTTGGTTTGAGCGCAATCCTCACACTTAGTTAAAAAAAGTCATTTAAGCCTTTTCACAGTGAGATTTACGCAATATGGCCGAGAAATGTAATTTTGATGTTAACTCCCAAACCGCTGCGCAGAAGTCAACCAAACTTCACCCAATAGTGTATTGAATCACAATCTAGTAGTTACATTTGGAAATTTGGTTCTAGGACATTTGGTTTGAGCGCAATCATCAAACTTAGTTAAAAAAAGTCATTTAAGCCTTTTCACATTGAGATCTACGCGATATGGCCGAGAAATGTAATTTTGATTTTAACTCCCAAACCGCTAGGCAGAAGTCAACCAAACTTCACCCAATAGTGTATTGTATCACAATCTAGTAGTTACATTTGGAAATTTGGTTCTAGGACATTTGGTTTGAGCGCAATGCTCAAACTTAGTTAAAAAAAGTCATTTTAGCATTTTCACAGTGAGATCTACGCGATATGGCCGAGAAATGTAATTTTGATGTTAACTCCCAAACCGCTGCGCAGAAGTCAACCAAACTTCACCCAATAGTGTATTGTATCACAATCTAGTAGTTACATTTGGAAATTTGGTTCTCGGACATTTGGTTTGAGCGCAATCCTCACACTTAGTTAAAAAAAAGTCATTTAAGCCTTTTCACAGTGAGATCTACGCGATACGGCCGAGAAATGTAATTTTGATGTTAACTCCCAAACCGCTGCGCAAAAGTCAACCAAACTTCACCCAATAGTGTATTGTATCACAATCTAGTAGTTACATTTGGAAATTTGGTTCTAGGACATTTGGTTTGAGCGCAATCATCAAACTTAGTTAAAAAAAGTCATTTAAGCCTTTTCACATTGAGATCTACGCGATATGGCCGAGAAATGTAATTTTGATGTTAACTCCCAAACCGCTGCGCAGACGTCAACCAAACTTCACCCAATAGTGTATTGTATCACAATCTAGTAGTTACATTTGGAAATTTTGTTCTAGGACATTTGGTTTGAGCGCAATCCTCAAACTTAGTTAAAAAAGAGTCATTTAAGCCTTTTCACAGTGAGATCTACGCGATATGGCCGAGAAATGTAATTTTGATGTTAACTCCCAAACCGCTGCGCAGAAGTCAACCAAACTTCACCCAATAGTGTATTGTATCACAATCTAGTAGTTACATTTGGAAATTTGGTTCTAGGACATTTGGTTTGAGCGCAATGCTCAAACTTAGTTAAAAAAAGTCATTTTAGCATTTTCACAGTGAGATCTACGCGATATGGCCGAGAAATGTAATTTTGATGTTAACTCCCAAACCGCTGCGCAGAAGTCAACCAAACTTCACCCAATAGTGTATTGTATCACAATCTAGTAGTTACATTTGGAAATTTGGTTCTAGGACATTTTGTTTGAGCGCAATCCTCACACTTAGTTAAAAAAAAGTCATTTAAGCCTTTTCACAGTGAGATCTACGCGATATGGCCGAGAAATGTAATTTTGATGTTAACTCCCAAACCGCTGCGCAGAAGTCAACCAAACTTCACCCAATAGTGTATTGTATCACAATCTAGTAGTTACATGTGGAAATTTGGTTGTAGGACATTTGATTTGAGCGCAATTCTCAAACTTAGGTAAAAAAAGCCATTTAAGCCTTTTCACAGTGAGATCTATGCGATATGGCCGAGAAATGTAATTTTGATGTTAACTCCCAAACCGCTGCGCAGAAGTCAACCAAACTTCACCCAATAGTGTATTTTATCAAAATCTAGTAGTTACATTTGGAAATTTAGTTCTAGGACATTTGGTTTGAGCGCAATCATCAAACTTAGGTCAAAAAAGCCATTTAAGCCTTTTCACGGTGAGATCTATGCGATATGGCCGAGAAATGTAATTTTGATCTTAACTCCCAAACCGCTGCGCAGAAGTCAACCAAACTTCACCCAATAGTGTATTTTATCACAATCTAGTAGTTACATTTGGAAATTTAGTTCTAGGACATTTGGTTTGAGCGCAATCTTCAAACTTAATTAAAAAAAGTCATTTAAGCCTTTTCACAGTGAGATCTATGCGATATGGCCGAGAAATGTAATTTTGATGTTAACTCCCAAACCGCTGCGCAGAAGTCAACAAAACTTCACCCAATAGTGTATTTTATCACAATCTAGTAGTTACATTTGGAAATTTAGTTCTAGGACATTTGGTTTGAGCGCAATCATCAAACTTAGGTCAAAAAAGCCATTTAAGCCTTTTCAACAGTGAGATCTATGCGATATGGCTGAGAAATGTAATTTTGATGTTAACTCCCAAACCGCTGCGCAGAAGTCAACCAAACTTCACCCAATAGTGTATTTTATCACAATCTAGTAGTTACATTTGGAAATTTGGTTCTAGGACATTTGGTTTGAGCGCAATCATCAAACTTAGTTAAAAAAAGTCATTTAAGCCTTTTCACATTGAGATCTACACGATATGGCCGAGAAATGTAATTTTGATGTTAACTCCCAAACCGCTGCGCAGAAGTCAACCAAACTTCACCCAATAGTGTATTGTATCACAATCTAGTAGTTACATTTGGAAATTTTGTTCTAGGACATTTGGTTTGAGCGCAATCCTCAAACTTAGTTAAAAAAGAGTCATTTAAGCCTTTTCACAGTGAGATCTACGCAATATGGCCGAGAAATGTAATTTTGATGTTAACTCCCAAACCGCTGCGCAGAAGTCAACCAAACTTCACCCAATAGTGTATTGTATCACAATCTGGTAGTTACATTTGGAAATTTGGTTCTAGGACATTTGGTTTGAGCGCAATCCTCAAACTTAGTTAAAAAAAAAAAGTCATTTAAGCCTTTTCACAGTGAGATCTACGCGATATGGCCGAGAAATGTAATTTTGATGTTAACTCCCAAACCGCTGCGCAGAAGTCAACTAAACTTCACCCAATAGTGTATTGTATCACAATCTAGTAGTTACATGTGGAAATTTGGTTCTAGGACATTTGATTTGAGCGCAATCCTCAAACATAGTTAAAAAAAAGTCATTTAAGCCTTTTCACAGTGAGATCTAGGCGATATGGCCGAGAAATGTAATTTTGATGTTAACTCCCAAACCGCTGCGCAGAAGTCAACCAAACTTCACCCAATAGTGTATTGTATCACAATCTAGTAGTTACATTTGGAAATTTGGTTCTAGGACATTTGGTTTGAGCGCAATCCTCACACTTAGTTAAAAAAAAGTCATTTAAGCCTTTTCACAGTGAGATCTACGCGATATGGCCGAGAAATGTAATTTTGATGTTAACTCCCAAACCGCTGCGCAGAAGTCAACCAAACTTCACCCAATAGTGTATTGTATCACAATCTAGTAGTTACATTTGGAAATTTGGTTCTAGGACATTTGGTTTGAGCGCAATCCTCAAACTTAGTTAAAAAAAAGTCATTTAAGCCTTTTCACAGTGAGATCTACGCGATATGGCCGAGAAATGTAATTTTGATGTTAACTCCCATACCGCTGCGCAGAAGTCAACCAAACTTCACCCAATAGTGTATTGTATCACAATCTAGTAGTTATTTTTGGAAATTTGGTTCTAGGACATTTGGTTTGAGCGCAATCATCAAACTTAATTAAAAAAGTCATTTAAGCCTTTTCACAGTGAGATCTATGCGATATGGCAGAGAAATGTAAATTTGATGTTAACTCCCAAACCGCTGTGCAGAAGTCAACCAAACTTCACCCAATAATGTATTGTATCACAATCTAGTAGTTACATTTAGAAATTTGGTGCTAGGACATTTGGTTTGAGCGCAATCATCAAACTTAGTTAAAAAAAGTCATTTAAGCCTTTTCACAGTGAGATCTATGCGATATGGCCGAGAAATGTAATTTTGATGTTAACTCCCAAACCGCTGCACAGAAGTCAACCAAACTTCACCCAGTAGTGTATTGTATCACAATCTAGTAGTTACATTTGGAAATTTGGTTCTAGGACATTTGGTTTGAGCGCAATCATCAAACTTAGTTAAAAAAAGTCATTTAAGCCTTTTCACATTGAGATCTACGCGATATGGCCGAGAAATGTAATTTTGATGTTAACTCCCAAACCGCTGCGCAGAAGTCAACCAAACTTCACCCAATAGTGTATTGTATCACAATCTAGTAGTTACATTTGGAAATTTTGTTCTAGGACATTTGGTTTGAGCGCAATCCTCAAACTTAGTTAAAAAAGAGTCATTTAAGCCTTTTCACATTGAGATCTACGCGATATGGCCGAGAAATGTAATTTTGATGTTAACTCCCAAACCGCTACGCAGAAGTCAACCAAACTTCACCCAATAGTGTATTGTATCACAATCTAGTAGTTACATTTGGAAATTTGGTTCTAGGACATTTGGTTTGAGCGCAATCCTCAAACTTAGTTTAAAAAAAAAGTCATTTAAGCCTTTTCACAGTGAGATCTACGCGATATGGCCGAGAAATGTAATTTTGATGTTAACTCCCAAACCGCTGCGCAGAAGTCAACCAAACTTCACCCAATAGTGTATTGTATCACAACCTAGTAGTTACATTTGGAAATTTGGTTCTAGGACATTTGGTTTGAGCGCAATCATCAAACTTAGTTAAAAAAAGTCATTTAAGCCTTTTCACAGTGAGATCTACGCGATATGGCCGAGAAATGTAATTTTGATGTTAACTCCCAAACGGCTGCGCAGAAGTCAACCAAACTTCACCCAATAATGTAATGTATCACAATCTAGTAGTTACATTTAGAAATTTGGTTCTAGGACATTTGGTTTGAGCGCAATCCTCAAACTTAGTTAAAAAAAGTCATTTAAGCCTTTTCACATTGAGATCTACGCGATATGGCCGAGAAATGTAATTTTGATGTTAACTCCCAAACCGCTGCGCAGAAGTCAACCAAACTTCACCCAATAGTTTATTGTGTCACAATCTAGTAGTTACATTTGGAAATTTGGTTGCAGGACATTTGGTTTGAGCGTAATCATCAAACTTAGTTAAAAAAAAGTCATTAAAGCCTTTTCACAGTGAGATCTAAGCGATATGGCCGAGAAATGTAATTTTGATGTTAACTCCCAAACCGCTGCGCAGAAGTCAACCAAACTTCACCCAATAGTGTATTGTATCACAATCTAGTAGTTACATTTGGAAATTTGGTTCTAGGACATTTGGTTTGAGCGCAATCCTCAAACTTAGTTTGAAAAAAAAGTCATTTAAGCCTTTTCACAGTGAGATCTACGCGATATGGCCGAGAAATGTAATTTTGATGTTAACTCCCAAACCGCTGCGCAGAAGTCAACCAAACTTCACCCAATAGTGTATTGTATCACAACCTAGTAGTTACATTTGGAAATTTGGTTCTAGGACATTTGGTTTGAGCGCAATCATCAAACTTAGTTAAAAAAAAGTCATTTAAGCCTTTTCACAGTGAGATCTACGCGATATGGCCGAGAAATGTAATTTTGATGTTAACTCCCAAACGGCTGCGCAGAAGTCAACCAAACTTCACCCAATAATGTAATGTATCACAATCTAGTAGTTACATTTAGAAATTTGGTTCTAGGACATTTGGTTTGAGCGCAATCCTCAAACTTAGTTAAAAAAAGTCATTTAAGCCTTTTCACATTGAGATCTACGCGATATGGCCGAGAAATGTAATTTTGATGTTAACTCCCAAACCGCTGCGCAGAAGTCAACCAAACTTCACCCAATAGTGTATTGTGTCACAATCTAGTAGTTACATTTGGAAATTTGGTTGTAGGACATTTGGTTTGAGCGCAATCATCAAACTTAGTTAAAAAAAAGTCATTAAAGCCTTTTCACAGTGAGATCTAAGCGATATGGCCGAGAAATGTAATTTTGATGTTAACTCCCAAACCGCTGCGCAGAAGTCAACCAAACTTCACCCAATAGTGTATTGTATCACAATCTAGTAGTTACTTTTGGAAATTTGGTTCTAGGACATTTGGTTTGAGCGCAATCATCAAACTCAGTTAAAAAAAGTCATTTAAGCCTTTTCACATTGAGATCTACGCGATATGGCCGAGAAATGTAATTATTATGTTAACTCCCAAACCGCTAGGCAGAAGTCAACCAAACTTCACCCAATAGTGTATTGTATCACAATCTAGTAGTTACATTTGGAAATTTGGTTCTAGGACATTTGGTTTGAGCGCAATCCTCAAACTTAGTTAAAAAAAGTCATTTAAGCCTTTTCACGGTGAGATCTACGCGATATGGCCGAGAAATGTAATTTTGATATTAACTCCCAAACCGCTGCGCAGAAGTCAACCAAACTTCACCCAATAGTGTATTGTATCACAATCTAGTAGTTACATTAGGAAATTCTGTTCTAGGACATTTGGTTGGAGCGCAATCATCAAACTTAGTTAAAAAAAGTCATTTAAGCCTTTTCACAGTGAGATCTACGCGATATGGCCGAGAAATGTAATTTTGATGTTAACTCCCAAACCGCTGCGCAGAAGTCAACCAAACTTCACCCAATAGTGTATTGTATCACAATCTAGTAGTTACATGTGGAAATTTGGTTCTAGGACATTTGATTTGAGCGCAATCCTCAAACTTAGTTAAAAAAAGTTATTTAAGCCTTTTCACAGTGAGATATAGGCGATATGGCCGAGAAATGTAATTTTGATGTTAACTCCCAAACCGCTGCGCAGAAGTCAACCAAACTTCACCCAATAGTGTATTGTATCACAATCTAGTTGTTACATTTGGAAATTTGGTTCTAGGACATTTGGTTTGAGCGCAATCCTCACACTTAGTTAAAAAAAGTCATTTAAGCCTTTTCACAGTGAGATTTACGCAATATGGCCGAGAAATGTAATTTTGATGTTAACTCCCAAACCGCTGCGCAGAAGTCAACCAAACTTCACCCAATAGTGTATTGAATCACAATCTAGTAGTTACATTTGGAAATTTGGTTCTAGGACATTTGGTTTGAGCGCAATCATCAAACTTAGTTAAAAAAAGTCATTTAAGCCTTTTCACATTGAGATCTACGCGATATGGCCGAGAAATGTAATTTTGATGTTAACTCCCAAACCGCTAGGCAGAAGTCAACCAAACTTCACCCAATAGTGTATTGTATCACAATCTAGTAGTTACATTTGGAAATTTGGTTCTAGGACATTTGGTTTGAGCGCAATGCTCAAACTTAGTTAAAAAAAGTCATTTTAGCATTTTCACAGTGAGATCTACGCGATATGGCCGAGAAATGTAATTTTGATGTTAACTCCCAAACCGCTGCGCAGAAGTCAACCAAACTTCACCCAATAGTGTATTGTATCACAATCTAGTAGTTACATTTGGAAATTTGGTTCTCGGACATTTGGTTTGAGCGCAATCCTCACACTTAGTTAAAAAAAAGTCATTTAAGCCTTTTCACAGTGAGATCTACGCGATACGGCCGAGAAATGTAATTTTGATGTTAACTCCCAAACCGCTGCGCAAAAGTCAACCAAACTTCACCCAATAGTGTATTGTATCACAATCTAGTAGTTACATTTGGAAATTTGGTTCTAGGACATTTGGTTTGAGCGCAATCATCAAACTTAGTTAAAAAAAGTCATTTAAGCCTTTTCACATTGAGATCTACGCGATATGGCCGAGAAATGTAATTTTGATGTTAACTCCCAAACCGCTGCGCAGACGTCAACCAAACTTCACCCAATAGTGTATTGTATCACAATCTAGTAGTTACATTTGGAAATTTTGTTCTAGGACATTTGGTTTGAGCGCAATCCTCAAACTTAGTTAAAAAAGAGTCATTTAAGCCTTTTCACAGTGAGATCTACGCGATATGGCCGAGAAATGTAATTTTGATGTTAACTCCCAAACCGCTGCGCAGAAGTCAACCAAACTTCACCCAATAGTGTATTGTATCACAATCTAGTAGTTACATTTGGAAATTTGGTTCTAGGACATTTTGTTTGAGCGCAATCCTCACACTTAGTTAAAAAAAAGTCATTTAAGCCTTTTCACAGTGAGATCTACGCGATATGGCCGAGAAATGTAATTTTGATGTTAACTCCCAAACCGCTGCGCAGAAGTCAACCAAACTTCACCCAATAGTGTATTGTATCACAATCTAGTAGTTACATTAGGAAATTCTGTTCTAGGACATTTGGTTGGAGCGCAATCATCAAACTTAGTTAAAAAAAGTCATTTAAGCCTTTTCACAGTGAGATCTACGCGATATGGCCGAGAAATGTAATTTTGATGTTAACTCCCAAACCGCTGCGCAGAAGTCAACCAAACTTCACCCAATAGTGTATTGTATCACAATCTAGTAGTTACATGTGGAAATTTGGTTCTAGGACATTTGATTTGAGCGCAATCCTCAAACTTAGTTAAAAAAAGTTATTTAAGCCTTTTCACAGTGAGATATAGGCGATATGGCCGAGAAATGTAATTTTGATGTTAACTCCCAAACCGCTGCGCAGAAGTCAACCAAACTTCACCCAATAGTGTATTGTATCACAATCTAGTTGTTACATTTGGAAATTTGGTTCTAGGACATTTGGTTTGAGCGCAATCCTCACACTTAGTTAAAAAAAGTCATTTAAGCCTTTTCACAGTGAGATTTACGCAATATGGCCGAGAAATGTAATTTTGATGTTAACTCCCAAACCGCTGCGCAGAAGTCAACCAAACTTCACCCAATAGTGTATTGAATCACAATCTAGTAGTTACATTTGGAAATTTGGTTCTAGGACATTTGGTTTGAGCGCAATCATCAAACTTAGTTAAAAAAAGTCATTTAAGCCTTTTCACATTGAGATCTACGCGATATGGCCGAGAAATGTAATTTTGATGTTAACTCCCAAACCGCTAGGCAGAAGTCAACCAAACTTCACCCAATAGTGTATTGTATCACAATCTAGTAGTTACATTTGGAAATTTGGTTCTAGGACATTTGGTTTGAGCGCAATGCTCAAACTTAGTTAAAAAAAGTCATTTTAGCATTTTCACAGTGAGATCTACGCGATATGGCCGAGAAATGTAATTTTGATGTTAACTCCCAAACCGCTGCGCAGAAGTCAACCAAACTTCACCCAATAGTGTATTGTATCACAATCTAGTAGTTACATTTGGAAATTTGGTTCTCGGACATTTGGTTTGAGCGCAATCCTCACACTTAGTTAAAAAAAAGTCATTTAAGCCTTTTCACAGTGAGATCTACGCGATACGGCCGAGAAATGTAATTTTGATGTTAACTCCCAAACCGCTGCGCAAAAGTCAACCAAACTTCACCCAATAGTGTATTGTATCACAATCTAGTAGTTACATTTGGAAATTTGGTTCTAGGACATTTGGTTTGAGCGCAATCATCAAACTTAGTTAAAAAAAGTCATTTAAGCCTTTTCACATTGAGATCTACGCGATATGGCCGAGAAATGTAATTTTGATGTTAACTCCCAAACCGCTGCGCAGACGTCAACCAAACTTCACCCAATAGTGTATTGTATCACAATCTAGTAGTTACATTTGGAAATTTTGTTCTAGGACATTTGGTTTGAGCGCAATCCTCAAACTTAGTTAAAAAAGAGTCATTTAAGCCTTTTCACAGTGAGATCTACGCGATATGGCCGAGAAATGTAATTTTGATGTTAACTCCCAAACCGCTGCGCAGAAGTCAACCAAACTTCACCCAATAGTGTATTGTATCACAATCTAGTAGTTACATTTGGAAATTTGGTTCTAGGACATTTGGTTTGAGCGCAATGCTCAAACTTAGTTAAAAAAAGTCATTTTAGCATTTTCACAGTGAGATCTACGCGATATGGCCGAGAAATGTAATTTTGATGTTAACTCCCAAACCGCTGCGCAGAAGTCAACCAAACTTCACCCAATAGTGTATTGTATCACAATCTAGTAGTTACATTTGGAAATTTGGTTCTAGGACATTTTGTTTGAGCGCAATCCTCACACTTAGTTAAAAAAAAGTCATTTAAGCCTTTTCACAGTGAGATCTACGCGATATGGCCGAGAAATGTAATTTTGATGTTAACTCCCAAACCGCTGCGCAGAAGTCAACCAAACTTCACCCAATAGTGTATTGTATCACAATCTAGTAGTTACATGTGGAAATTTGGTTGTAGGACATTTGATTTGAGCGCAATTCTCAATCTTAGGTCAAAAAAGCCATTTAAGCCTTTTCACAGTGAGATCTATGCGATATGGCCGAGAAATGTAATTTTGATGTTAACTCCCAAACCGCTGCGCAGAAGTCAACCAAACTTCACCCAATAGTGTATTTTATCAAAATCTAGTAGTTACATTTGGAAATTTAGTTCTAGGACATTGGGTTTTAGCGCAATCATCAAACTTAGGTCAAAAAAGCCATTTAAGCCTTTTCACGGTGAGATCTATGCGATATGGCCGAGAAATGTAATTTTGATCTTAACTCCCAAACCGCTGCGCAGAAGTCAACCAAACTTCACCCAATAGTGTATTTTATCACAATCTAGTAGTTACATTTGGAAATTTAGTTTTAGGACATTTGGTTTGAGCGCAATCTTCAAACTTAATTAAAAAAAGTCATTTAAGCCTTTTCACAGTGAGATCTATGCGATATGGCCGAGAAATGTAATTTTGATGTTAACTCCCAAACCGCTGCGCAGAAGTCAACCAAACTTCACCCAATAGTGTATTTTATCACAATCTAGTAGTTACATTTGGAAATTTAGTTCTAGGACATTTGGTTTGAGCGCAATCATCAAACTTAGGTCAAAAAAGCCATTTAAGCCTTTTCAACAGTGAGATCTATGCGATATGGCTGAGAAATGTAATTTTGATGTTAACTCCCAAACCGCTGCGCAGAAGTCAACCAAACTTCACCCAATAGTGTATTTTATCACAATCTAGTAGTTACATTTGGAAATTTGGTTCTAGGACATTTGGTTTGAGCGCAATCATCAAACTTAGTTTAAAAAAGTCATTTAAGCCTTTTCACATTGAGATCTACGCGATATGGCCGAGAAATGTAATTTTGATGTTAACTCCCAAACCGCTGCGCAGAAGTCAACCAAACTTCACCCAATAGTGTATTGTATCACAATCTAGTAGTTACATTTGGAAATTTTGTTCTAGGACATTTGGTTTGAGCGCAATCCTCAAACTTAGTTAAAAAAGAGTCATTTAAGCCTTTTCACAGTGAGATCTACGCGATATGGCCGAGAAATGTAATTTTGATGTTAACTCCCAAACCGCTGCGCAGAAGTCAACCAAACTTCACCCAATAGTGTATTGTATCACAATCTGGTAGTTACATTTGGAAATTTGGTTCTAGGACATTTGGTTTGAGCGCAATCCTCAAACTTAGTTAAAAAAAAAAAGTCATTTAAGCCTTTTCACAGTGAGATCTACGCGATATGGCCGAGAAATGTAATTTTGATGTTAACTCCCAAACCGCTGCGCAGAAGTCAACTAAACTTCACCCAATAGTGTATTGTATCACAATCTAGTAGTTACATGTGGAAATTTGGTTCTAGGACATTTGATTTGAGCGCAATCCTCAAACATAGTTAAAAAAAAGTCATTTAAGCCTTTTCACAGTGAGATCTAGGCGATATGGCCGAGAAATGTAATTTTGATGTTAACTCCCAAACCGCTGCGCAGAAGTCAACCAAACTTCACCCAATAGTGTATTGTATCACAATCTAGTAGTTACATTTGGAAATTTGGTTCTAGGACATTTGGTTTGAGCGCAATCCTCACACTTAGTTAAAAAAAAGTCATTTAAGCCTTTTCACAGTGAGATCTACGCGATATGGCCGAGAAATGTAATTTTGATGTTAACTCCCAAACCGCTGCGCAAAAGTCAACCAAACTTCACCCAATAGTGTATTGTATCACAATCTAGTAGTTACATTTGGAAATTTGGTTCTCGGACATTTGGTTTGAGCGCAATCATCAAACTTAGTTAAAAAAAGTCATTTAAGCCTTTTCACATTGAGATCTACGCGATATGGCCGAGAAATGTAATTTTGATGTTAACTCCCAAACCGCTGCGCAGAAGTCAACCAAACTTCACCCAATAGTGTATTGTATCACAATCTAGTAGTTACATTTGGAAATTTGGTTCTAGGACATTTGGTTTGAGCGCAATCCTCAAACTTAGTTTAAAAAAAAAGTCATTTAAGCCTTTTCACAGTGAGATCTACGCGATATGGCCGAGAAATGTAATTTTGATGTTAACTCCCAAACGGCTGCGCAGAAGTCAACCAAACTTCACCCAATAATGTAATGTATCACAATCTAGTAGTTACATTTAGAAATTTGGTTCTAGGACATTTGGTTTGAGCGCAATCCTCAAACTTAGTTAAAAAAAGTCATTTAAGCCTTTTCACATTGAGATCTACGCGATATGGCCGAGAAATGTAATTTTGATGTTAACTCCCAAACCGCTGCGCAGAAGTCAACCAAACTTCACCCAATAGTTTATTGTGTCACAATCTAGTAGTTACATTTGGAAATTTGGTTGCAGGACATTTGGTTTGAGCGTAATCATCAAACTTAGTTAAAAAAAAGTCATTAAAGCCTTTTCACAGTGAGATCTAAGCGATATGGCTGAGAAATGTAATTTTGATGTTAACTCCCAAACCGCTGCGCAGAAGTCAACCAAACTTCACCCAATAGTGTATTGTATCACAATCTAGTAGTTACATTTGGAAATTTGGTTCTAGGACATTTGGTTTGAGCGCAATCCTCAAACTTAGTTTGAAAAAAAAGTCATTTAAGCCTTTTCACAGTGAGATCTACGCGATATGGCCGAGAAATGTAATTTTGATGTTAACTCCCAAACCGCTGCGCAGAAGTCAACCAAACTTCACCCAATAGTGTATTGTATCACAACCTAGTAGTTACATTTGGAAATTTGGTTCTAGGACATTTGGTTTGAGCGCAATCATCAAACTTAGTTAAAAAAAGTCATTTAAGCCTTTTCACAGTGAGATCTACGCGATATGGCCGAGAAATGTAATTTTGATGTTAACTCCCAAACGGCTGCGCAGAAGTCAACCAAACTTCACCCAATAATGTAATGTATCACAATCTAGTAGTTACATTTAGAAATTTGGTTCTAGGACATTTGGTTTGAGCGCAATCCTCAAACTTAGTTAAAAAAAGTCATTTAAGCCTTTTCACATTGAGATCTACGCGATATGGCCGAGAAATGTAATTTTGATGTTAACTCCCAAACCGCTGCGCAGAAGTCAACCAAACTTCACCCAATAGTGTATTGTGTCACAATCTAGTAGTTACATTTGGAAATTTGGTTGTAGGACACTTGGTTTGAGCGCAATCATCAAACTTAGTTAAAAAAAAGTCATTAAAGCCTTTTCACAGTGAGATCTAAGCGATATGGCCGAGAAATGTAATTTTGATGTTAACTCCCAAACCGCTGCGCAGAAGTCAACCAAACTTCACCCAATAGTGTATTGTATCACAATCTAGTAGTTACTTTTGGAAATTTGGTTCTAGGACATTTGGTTTGAGCGCAATCATCAAACTCAGTTAAAAAAAGTCATTTAAGCCTTTTCACATTGAGATCTACGCGATATGGCCGAGAAATGTAATTATTATGTTAACTCCCAAACCGCTAGGCAGAAGTCAACCAAACTTCACCCAATAGTGTATTGTATCACAATCTAGTAGTTACATTTGGAAATTTGGTTCTAGGACATTTGGTTTGAGCGCAATCCTCAAACTTAGTTAAAAAAAGTCATTTAAGCCTTTTCACGGTGAGATCTACGCGATATGGCCGAGAAATGTAATTTTGATATTAACTCCCAAACCGCTGCGCAGAAGTCAACCAAACTTCACCCAATAGTGTATTGTATCACAATCTAGTAGTTACATTAGGAAATTCTGTTCTAGGACATTTGGTTGGAGCGCAATCATCAAACTTAGTTAAAAAAAGTCATTTAAGCCTTTTCACAGTGAGATCTACGCGATATGGCCGAGAAATGTAATTTTGATGTTAACTCCCAAACCGCTGCGCAGAAGTCAACCAAACTTCACCCAATAGTGTATTGTATCACAATCTAGTAGTTACATGTGGAAATTTGGTTCTAGGACATTTGATTTGAGCGCAATCCTCAAACTTAGTTAAAAAAAGTTATTTAAGCCTTTTCACAGTGAGATATAGGCGATATGGCCGAGAAATGTAATTTTGATGTTAACTCCCAAACCGCTGCGCAGAAGTCAACCAAACTTCACCCAATAGTGTATTGTATCACAATCTAGTTGTTACATTTGGAAATTTGGTTCTAGGACATTTGGTTTGAGCGCAATCCTCACACTTAGTTAAAAAAAGTCATTTAAGCCTTTTCACAGTGAGATTTACGCAATATGGCCGAGAAATGTAATTTTGATGTTAACTCCCAAACCGCTGCGCAGAAGTCAACCAAACTTCACCCAATAGTGTATTGAATCACAATCTAGTAGTTACATTTGGAAATTTGGTTCTAGGACATTTGGTTTGAGCGCAATCATCAAACTTAGTTAAAAAAAGTCATTTAAGCCTTTTCACATTGAGATCTACGCGATATGGCCGAGAAATGTAATTTTGATGTTAACTCCCAAACCGCTAGGCAGAAGTCAACCAAACTTCACCCAATAGTGTATTGTATCACAATCTAGTAGTTACATTTGGAAATTTGGTTCTAGGACATTTGGTTTGAGCGCAATGCTCAAACTTAGTTAAAAAAAGTCATTTTAGCATTTTCACAGTGAGATCTACGCGATATGGCCGAGAAATGTAATTTTGATGTTAACTCCCAAACCGCTGCGCAGAAGTCAACCAAACTTCACCCAATAGTGTATTGTATCACAATCTAGTAGTTACATTTGGAAATTTGGTTCTCGGACATTTGGTTTGAGCGCAATCCTCACACTTAGTTAAAAAAAAGTCATTTAAGCCTTTTCACAGTGAGATCTACGCGATACGGCCGAGAAATGTAATTTTGATGTTAACTCCCAAACCGCTGCGCAAAAGTCAACCAAACTTCACCCAATAGTGTATTATATCACAATCTAGTAGTTACATTTGGAAATTTGGTTCTAGGACATTTGGTTTGAGCGCAATCATCAAACTTAGTTAAAAAAAGTCATTTAAGCCTTTTCACATTGAGATCTACGCGATATGGCCGAGAAATGTAATTTTGATGTTAACTCCCAAACCGCTGCGCAGACGTCAACCAAACTTCACCCAATAGTGTATTGTATCACAATCTAGTCGTTACATTTGGAAATTTGGTTCTCGGACATTTGGTTTGAGCGCAATCCTCACACTTAGTTAAAAAAAAGTCATTTAAGCCTTTTCACAGTGAGATCTACGCGATACGGCCGAGAAATGTAATTTTGATGTTAACTCCCAAACCGCTGCGCAAAAGTCAACCAAACTTCACCCAATAGTGTATTATATCACAATCTAGTAGTTACATTTGGAAATTTGGTTCTAGGACATTTGGTTTGAGCGCAATCATCAAACTTAGTTAAAAAAAGTCATTTAAGCCTTTTCACATTGAGATCTACGCGATATGGCCGAGAAATGTAATTTTGATGTTAACTCCCAAACCGCTGCGCAGACGTCAACCAAACTTCACCCAATAGTGTATTGTATCACAATCTAGTCGTTACATTTGGAAATTTTGTTCTAGGACATTTGGTTTGAGCGCAATCCTCAAACTTAGTTAAAAAAGAGTCATTTAAGCCTTTTCACAGTGAGATCTACGCGATATGGCCGAGAAATGTAATTTTGATGTTAACTCCCAAACCGCTGCGCAGAAGTCAACCAAACTTCACCCAATAGTGTATTGTATCACAATCTAGTAGTTACATTTGGAAATTTGGTTCTAGGACATTTGGTTTGAGCGCAATGCTCAAACTTAGTTAAAAAAAGTCATTTTAGCATTTTCACAGTGAGATCTACGCGATATGGCCGAGAAATGTAATTTTGATGTTAACTCCCAAACCGCTGCGCAGAAGTCAACCAAACTTCACCCAATAGTGTATTGTATCACAATCTAGTAGTTACATTTGGAAATTTGGTTCTAGGACATTTTGTTTGAGCGCAATCCTCACACTTAGTTAAAAAAAAGTCATTTAAGCCTTTTCACAGTGAGATCTACGCGATATGGCCGAGAAATGTAATTTTGATGTTAACTCCCAAACCGCTGCGCAGAAGTCAACCAAACTTCACCCAATAGTGTATTGTATCACAATCTAGTAGTTACATGTGGAAATTTGGTTGTAGGACATTTGATTTGAGCGCAATTCTCAAACTTAGGTCAAAAAAGCCATTTAAGCCTTTTCACAGTGAGATCTATGCGATATGGCCGAGAAATGTAATTTTGATGTTAACTCCCAAACCGCTGCGCAGAAGTCAACCAAACTTCACCCAATAGTGTATTTTATCAAAATCTAGTAGTTACATTTGGAAATTTAGTTCTAGGACATTTGGTTTGAGCGCAATCATCAAACTTAGGTCAAAAAAGCCATTTAAGCCTTTTCACGGTGAGATCTATGCGATATGGCCGAGAAATGTAATTTTGATGTTAACTCCCAAACCGCTGCGCAGAAGTCAACCAAACTTCACCCAATAGTGTATTGTATCACAATCTAGTAGTTACATTTGGAAATTTGGTTCTAGGACATTTGGTTTGAGCGCAATCCTCAAACTTAGTTAAAAAAGAGTCATTTAAGCCTTTTCACAGTGAGATCTACGCGATATGGCCGAGAAATGTAATTTTGATGTTAACTCCCAAACCGCTGCGCAGAAGTCAACCAAACTTCACCCAATAGTGTATTGTATCACAATCTGGTAGTTACATTTGGAAATTTGGTTCTAGGACATTTGGTTTGAGCGCAATCCTCAAACTTAGTTAAAAAAAAAAAGTCATTTAAGCCTTTTCACAGTGAGATCTACGCGATATGGCCGAGAAATGTAATTTTGATGTTAACTCCCAAACCGCTGCGCAGAAGTCAACTAAACTTCACCCAATAGTGTATTGTATCACAATCTAGTAGTTACATGTGGAAATTTGGTTCTAGGACATTTGATTTGAGCGCAATCCTCAAACATAGTTAAAAAAAAGTCATTTAAGCCTTTTCACAGTGAGATCTAGGCGATATGGCCGAGAAATGTAATTTTGATGTTAACTCCCAAACTGCTGCGCAGAAGTCAACCAAACTTCACCCAATAGTGTATTGTATCACAATCTAGTAGTTACATTTGGAAATTTGGTTCTAGGACATTTGGTTTGAGCGCAATCCTCACACTTAGTTAAAAAAAAGTCATTTAAGCCTTTTCACAGTGAGATCTACGCGATATGGCCGAGAAATGTAATTTTGATGTTAACTCCCAAACCGCTGCGCAAAAGTCAACCAAACTTCACCCAATAGTGTATTGTATCACAATCTAGTAGTTACATTTGGAAATTTGGTTCTCGGACATTTGGTTTGAGCGCAATCATCAAACTTAGTTAAAAAAAGTCATTTAAGCCTTTTCACATTGAGATCTACGCGATATGGCCGAGAAATGTAATTTTGATGTTAACTCCCAAACCGCTGCGCAGAAGTCAACCAAACTTCACCCAATAGTGTATTGTATCACAATCTAGTAGTTACATTTGGAAATTTGGTTCTAGGACATTTGGTTTGAGCGCAATCCTCAAACTTAGTTAAAAAAAAGTCATTTAAGCCTTTTCACAGTGAGATCTACGCGATATGGCCGAGAAATGTAATTTTGATGTTAACTCCCATACCGCTGCGCAGAAGTCAACCAAACTTCACCCAATAGTGTATTGTATCACAATCTAGTAGTTACATTTGGAAATTTGGTTCTAGGACATTTGGTTTGAGCGCAATCATCAAACTTAATTAAAAAAGTCATTTAAGCCTTTTCACAGTGAGATCTATGCGATATGGCAGAGAAATGTAAATTTGATGTTAACTCCCAAACCGCTGTGCAGAAGTCAACCAAACTTCACCCAATAATGTATTGTATCACAATCTAGTAGTTACATTTAGAAATTTGGTGCTAGGACATTTGGTTTGAGCGCAATCATCAAACTTAGTTAAAAAAAGTCATTTAAGCCTTTTCACAGTGAGATCTATGCGATATGGCCGAGAAATGTAATTTTGATGTTAACTCCCAAACCGCTGCGCAGAAGTCAACCAAACTTCACCCAATAGTGTATTGTATCACAATCTAGTAGTTACATTTGGAAATTTGGTTCTAGGACATTTGGTTTGAGCGCAATCATCAAACTTAGTTAAAAAAAGTCATTTAAGCCTTTTCACATTGAGATCTACGCGATATGGCCGAGAAATGTAATTTTGATGTTAACTCCCAAACCGCTGCGCAGAAGTCAACCAAACTTCACCCAATAGTGTATTGTATCACAATCTAGTAGTTACATTTGGAAATTTTGTTCTAGGACATTTGGTTTGAGCGCAATCCTCAAACTTAGTTAAAAAAGAGTCATTTAAGCCTTTTCACATTGAGATCTACGCGATATGGCCGAGAAATGTAATTTTGATGTTAACTCCCAAACCGCTACGCAGAAGTCAACCAAACTTCACCCAATAGTGTATTGTATCACAATCTAGTAGTTACATTTGGAAATTTGGTTCTAGGACATTTGGTTTGAGCGCAATCCTCAAACTTAGTTTAAAAAAAAAGTCATTTAAGCCTTTTCACAAGGGGATCTACGCGATATGGCCGAGAAATGTAATTTTGATGTTAACTCCCAAACCGCTGCGCAGAAGTCAACCAAACTTCACCCAATAGTGTATTGTATCACAACCTAGTAGTTACATTTGGAAATTTGGTTCTAGGACATTTGGTTTGAGCGCAATCATCAAACTTAGTTAAAAAAAGTCATTTAAGCCTTTTCACAGTGAGATCTACGCGATATGGCCGAGAAATGTAATTTTGATGTTAACTCCCAAACGGCTGCGCAGAAGTCAACCAAACTTCACCCAATAATGTAATGTATCACAATCTAGTAGTTACATTTAGAAATTTGGTTCTAGGACATTTGGTTTGAGCGCAATCCTCAAACTTAGTTAAAAAAAGTCATTTAAGCCTTTTCACATTGAGATCTACGCGATATGGCCGAGAAATGTAATTATGATGTTAACTCCCAAACCGCTGCGCAGAAGTCAACCAAACTTCACCCAATAGTTTATTGTGTCACAATCTAGTAGTTACATTTGGAAATTTGGTTGCAGGACATTTGGTTTGAGCGTAATCATCAAACTTAGTTAAAAAAAAGTCATTAAAGCCTTTTCACAGTGAGATCTAAGCGATATGGCCGAGAACTGTAATTTTGATGTTAACTCCCAAACCGCTGCGCAGAAGTCAACCAAACTTCACCCAATAGTGTATTGTATCACAATCTAGTAGTTACATTTGGACATTTGGTTCTAGGACATTTGGTTTGAGCGCAATCCTCAAACTTAGTTTGAAAAAAAAGTCATTTAAGCCTTTTCACAGTGAGATCTACGCGATATGGCCGAGAAATGTAATTTTGATGTTAACTCCCAAACCGCTGCGCAGAAGTCAACCAAACTTCACCCAATAGTGTATTGTATCACAACCTAGTAGTTACATTTGGAAATTTGGTTCTAGGACATTTGGTTTGAGCGCAATCATCAAACTTAGTTAAAAAAAGTCATTTAAGCCTTTTCACAGTGAGATCTACGCGATATGGCCGAGAAATGTAATTTTGATGTTAACTCCCAAACGGCTGCGCAGAAGTCAACCAAACTTCACCCAATAATGTAATGTATCACAATCTAGTAGTTACATTTAGAAATTTGGTTCTAGGACATTTGGTTTGAGCGCAATCCTCAAACTTAGTTAAAAAAAGTCATTTAAGCCTTTTCACATTGAGATCTACGCGATATGGCCGAGAAATGTAATTTTGATGTTAACTCCCAAACCGCTGCGCAGAAGTCAACCAAACTTCACCCAATAGTGTATTGTGTCACAATCTAGTAGTTACATTTGGAAATTTGGTTGTAGGACATTTGGTTTGAGCGCAATCATCAAACTTAGTTAAAAAAAAGTCATTAAAGCCTTTTCACAGTGAGATCTAAGCGATATGGCCGAGAAATGTAATTTTGATGTTAACTCCCAAACCGCTGCGCAGAAGTCAACCAAACTTCACCCAATAGTGTATTGTATCACAATCTAGTAGTTACTTTTGGAAATTTGGTTCTAGGACATTTGGTTTGAGCGCAATCATCAAACTCAGTTAAAAAAAGTCATTTAAGCCTTTTCACATTGAGATCTACGCGATATGGCCGAGAAATGTAATTATTATGTTAACTCCCAAACCGCTAGGCAGAAGTCAACCAAACTTCACCCAATAGTGTATTGTATCACAATCTAGTAGTTACATTTGGAAATTTGGTTCTAGGACATTTGGTTTGAGCGCAATCCTCAAACTTAGTTAAAAAAAGTCATTTAAGCCTTTTCACGGTGAGATCTACGCGATATGGCCGAGAAATGTAATTTTGATATTAACTCCCAAACCGCTGCGCAGAAGTCAACCAAACTTCACCCAATAGTGTATTGTATCACAATCTAGTAGTTACATTAGGAAATTCTGTTCTAGGACATTTGGTTGGAGCGCAATCATCAAACTTAGTTAAAAAAAGTCATTTAAGCCTTTTCACAGTGAGATCTACGCGATATGGCCGAGAAATGTAATTTTGATGTTAACTCCCAAACCGCTGCGCAGAAGTCAACCAAACTTCACCCAATAGTGTATTGTATCACAATCTAGTAGTTACATGTGGAAATTTGGTTCTAGGACATTTGATTTGAGCGCAATCCTCAAACTTAGTTAAAAAAAGTTATTTAAGCCTTTTCACAGTGAGATATAGGCGATATGGCCGAGAAATGTAATTTTGATGTTAACTCCCAAACCGCTGCGCAGAAGTCAACCAAACTTCACCCAATAGTGTATTGTATCACAATCTAGTTGTTACATTTGGAAATTTGGTTCTAGGACATTTGGTTTGAGCGCAATCCTCACACTTAGTTAAAAAAAGTCATTTAAGCCTTTTCACAGTGAGATTTACGCAATATGGCCGAGAAATGTAATTTTGATGTTAACTCCCAAACCGCTGCGCAGAAGTCAACCAAACTTCACCCAATAGTGTATTGAATCACAATCTAGTAGTTACATTTGGAAATTTGGTTCTAGGACATTTGGTTTGAGCGCAATGCTCAAACTTAGTTAAAAAAAGTCATTTTAGCATTTTCACAGTGAGATCTACGCGATATGGCCGAGAAATGTAATTTTGATGTTAACTCCCAAACCGCTGCGCAGAAGTCAACCAAACTTCACCCAATAGTGTATTGTATCACAATCTAGTAGTTACATTTGGAAATTTGGTTCTCGGACATTTGGTTTGAGCGCAATCCTCACACTTAGTTAAAAAAAAGTCATTTAAGCCTTTTCACAGTGAGATCTACGCGATACGGCCGAGAAATGTAATTTTGATGTTAACTCCCAAACCGCTGCGCAAAAGTCAACCAAACTTCACCCAATAGTGTATTGTATCACAATCTAGTAGTTACATTTGGAAATTTGGTTCTAGGACATTTGGTTTGAGCGCAATCATCAAACTTAGTTAAAAAAAGTCATTTAAGCCTTTTCACATTGAGATCTACGCGATATGGCCGAGAAATGTAATTTTGATGTTAACTCCCAAACCGCTGCGCAGACGTCAACCAAACTTCACCCAATAGTGTATTGTATCACAATCTAGTAGTTACATTTGGAAATTTTGTTCTAGGACATTTGGTTTGAGCGCAATCCTCAAACTTAGTTAAAAAAGAGTCATTTAAGCCTTTTCACAGTGAGATCTACGCGATATGGCCGAGAAATGTAATTTTGATGTTAACTCCCAAACCGCTGCGCAGAAGTCAACCAAACTTCACCCAATAGTGTATTGTATCACAATCTAGTAGTTACATTTGGAAATTTGGTTCTAGGACATTTGGTTTGAGCGCAATCATCAAACTTAGTTAAAAAAAGTCATTTTAGCATTTTCACAGTGAGATCTACGCGATATGGCCGAGAAATGTAATTTTGATGTTAACTCCCAAACCGCTGCGCAGAAGTCAACCAAACTTCACCCAATAGTGTATTGTATCACAATCTAGTAGTTACATTTGGAAATTTGGTTCTAGGACATTTGGTTTGAGCGCAATCCTCAAACTTAGTTAAAAAAGAGTCATTTAAGCCTTTTCACATTGATATCTACGCGATATGGCCGAGAAATGTAATTTTGATGTTAACTCCCAAACCGCTACGCAGAAGTCAACCAAACTTCACCCAATAGTGTATTGTATCACAATCTAGTAGTTACATTTGGAAATTTGGTTCTAGGACATTTGGTTTGAGCGCAATCCTCAAACTTAGTTTAAAAAAAAAGTCATTTAAGCCTTTTCACAGTGAGATCTACGCGATATGGCCGAGAAATGTAATTTTGATGTTAACTCCCAAACCGCTGCGCAGAAGTCAACCAAACTTCACCCAATAGTGTACTGTATCACAACCTAGTAGTTACATTTGGAAATTTGGTTCTAGGACATTTGGTTTGAGCGCAATCATCAAACTTAGTTAAAAAAAGTCATTTAAGCCTTTTCACAGTGAGATCTACGCGATATGGCCGAGAAATGTAATTTTGATGTTAACTCCCAAACGGCTGCGCAGAAGTCAACCAAACTTCACCCAATAATGTATTGTATCACAATCTAGTAGTTACATTTAGAAATTTGGTTCTAGGACATTTGGTTTGAGCGCAATCCTCAAACTTAGTTAAAAAAAGTCATTTAAGCCTTTTCACATTGAGATCTACGCGATATGGCCGAGAAATGTAATTTTGATGTTAACTCCCAAACCGCTGCGCAGAAGTCAACCAAACTTCACCCAATAGTGTATTGTGTCACAATCTAGTAGTTACATTTGGAAATTTGGTTGTAGGACATTTGGTTTGAGCGCAATCATCAAACTTAGTTAAAAAAAAGTCATTAAAGCCTTTTCACAGTGAGATCTAAGCGATATGGCCGAGAAATGTAATTTTGATGTTAACTCCCAAACCGCTGCGCAGAAGTCAACCAAACTTCACCCAATAGTGTATTGTATCACAATCTAGTAGTTACTTTTGGAAATTTGGTTCTAGGACATTTGGTTTGAGCGCAATCATCAAACTTAGTTAAAAAAAGTCATTTAAGCCTTTTCACATTGAGATCTACGCGATATGGCCGAGAAATGTAATTTTTATGTTAACTCCCAAACCGCTAGGCAGAAGTCAACCAAACTTCACCCAATAGTGTATTGTATCACAATCTAGTAGTTACATTTGGAAATTTGGTTCTAGGACATTTGGTTTGAGCGCAATCATCAAAATTAATTAAAAAAAGTCATTTAAGCCTTTTCACAGTGAGATCTATGCGATATGGCAGAGAAATGTAAATTTGATGTTAACTCCCAAACCGCTGTGCAGAAGTCAACCAAACTTCACCCAATAATGTATTGTATCACAATCTAGTAGTTACATTTAGAAATTTGGTGCTAGGACATTTGGTTTGAGCGCAATCATCAAACTTAGTTAAAAAAAGTCATTTAAGCCTTTTCACAGTGAGATCTATGCGATATGGCCGAGAAATGTAATTTTGATGTTAACTCCCAAACCGCTGCACAGAAGTCAACCAAACTTCACCCAATAGTGTATTGTATCACAATCTAGTAGTTACATTTGGAAATTTGGTTCTAGGACATTTGGTTTGAGCGCAATCATCAAACTTAGTTAAAAAAAGTCATTTAAGCCTTTTCACATTGAGATCTACGCGATATGGCCGAGAAATGTAATTTTGATGTTAACTCCCAAACCGCTGCGCAGAAGTCAACCAAACTTCACCCAATAGTGTATTGTATCACATTCTAGTAGTTACATTTGGAAATTTTGTTCTAGGACATTTGGTTTGAGCGCAATCCTCAAACTTAGTTAAAAAAGAGTCATTTAAGCCTTTTCACATTGAGATCTACGCGATATGGCCGAGAAATGTAATTTTGATGTTAACTCCCAAACCGCTACGCAGAAGTCAACCAAACTTCACCCAATAGTGTATTGTATCACAATCTAGTAGTTACATTTGGAAATTTGGTTCTAGGACATTTGGTTTGAGCGCAATCCTCAAACTTAGTTTAAAAAAAAAGTCATTTAAGCCTTTTCACAAGGGGATCTACGCGATATGGCCGAGAAATGTAATTTTGATGTTAACTCCCAAACCGCTGCGCAGAAGTCAACCAAACTTCACCCAATAGTGTATTGTATCACAACCTAGTAGTTACATTTGGAAATTTGGTTCTAGGACATTTGGTTTGAGCGCAATCATCAAACTTAGTTAAAAAAAGTCATTTAAGCCTTTTCACAGTGAGATCTACGCGATATGGCCGAGAAATGTAATTTTGATGTTAACTCCCAAACGGCTGCGCAGAAGTCAACCAAACTTCACCCAATAATGTAATGTATCACAATCTAGTAGTTACATTTAGAAATTTGGTTCTAGGACATTTGGTTTGAGCGCAATCCTCAAACTTAGTTAAAAAAAGTCATTTAAGCCTTTTCACATTGAGATCTACGCGATATGGCCGAGAAATGTAATTTTGATGTTAACTCCCAAACCGCTGCGCAGAAGTCAACCAAACTTCACCCAATAGTTTATTGTGTCACAATCTAGTAGTTACATTTGGAAATTTGGTTGCAGGACATTTGGTTTGAGCGTAATCATCAAACTTAGTTAAAAAAAAGTCATTTAAGCCTTTTCACAGTGAGATCTAAGCGATATGGCCGAGAAATGTAATTTTGATGTTAACTCCCAAACCGCTGCGCAGAAGTCAACCAAACTTCACCCAATAGTGTATTGTATCACAATCTAGTAGTTACATTTGGAAATTTGGTTCTAGGACATTTGGTTTGAGCGCAATCCTCAAACTTAGTTTGAAAAAAAAGTCATTTAAGCCTTTTCACAGTGAGATCTACGCGATATGGCCGAGAAATGTAATTTTGATGTTAACTCCCAAACCGCTGCGCAGAAGTCAACCAAACTTCACCCAATAGTGTATTGTATCACAACCTAGTAGTTACATTTGGAAATTTGGTTCTAGGACATTTGGTTTGAGCGCAATCATCAAACTTAGTTAAAAAAAGTCATTTAAGCCTTTTCACAGTGAGATCTACGCGATATGGCCGAGAAATGTAATTTTGATGTTAACTCCCAAACGGCTGCGCAGAAGTCAACCAAACTTCAATCAATAATGTAATGTATCACAATCTAGTAGTTACATTTAGAAATTTGGTTCTAGGACATTTGGTTTGAGCGCAATCCTCAAACTTAGTTAAAAAAAGTCATTTAAGCCTTTTCACATTGAGATCTACGCGATATGGCCGAGAAATGTAATTTTGATGTTAACTCCCAAACCGCTGCGCAGAAGTCAACCAAACTTCACCCAATAGTGTATTGTGTCACAATCTAGTAGTTACATTTGGAAATTTGGTTGTAGGACATTTGGTTTGAGCGCAATCATCAAACTTAGTTAAAAAAAAGTAATTAAAGCCTTTTCACAGTGAGATCTAAGCGATATGGCCGAGAAATGTAATTTTGATGTTAACTCCCAAACCGCTGCGCAGAAGTCAACCAAACTTCACCCAATAGTGTATTGTATCACAATCTAGTAGTTACTTTTGGAAATTTGGTTCTAGGACATTTGGTTTGAGCGCAATCATCAAACTCAGTTAAAAAAAGTCATTTAAGCCTTTTCACATTGAGATCTACGCGATATGGCCGAGAAATGTAATTATTATGTTAACTCCCAAACCGCTAGGCAGAAGTCAACCAAACTTCACCCAATAGTGTATTGTATCACAATCTAGTAGTTACATTTGGAAATGTGGTTCTAGGACATTTGGTTTGAGCGCAATCCTCAAACTTAGTTAAAAAAAGTCATTTAAGCCTTTTCACGGTGAGATCTACGCGATATGGCCGAGAAATGTAATTATTATGTTAACTCCCAAACCGCTAGGCAGAAGTCAACCAAACTTCACCCAATAGTGTATTGTATCACAATCTAGTAGTTACATTTGGAAATTTGGTTCTAGGACATTTGGTTTGAGCGCAATCCTCAAACTTAGTTAAAAAAAGTCATTTAAGCCTTTTCACGGTGAGATCTACGCGATATGGCCGAGAAATGTAATTTTGATATTAACTCCCAAACCGCTGCGCAGAAGTCAACCAAACTTCACCCAATAGTGTATTGTATCACAATCTAGTAGTTACATTAGGAAATTCTGTTCTAGGACATTTGGTTGGAGCGCAATCATCAAACTTAGTTAAAAAAAGTCATTTAAGCCTTTTCACAGTGAGATCTACGCGATATGGCCGAGAAATGTAATTTTGATGTTAACTCCCAAACCGCTGCGCAGAAGTCAACCAAACTTCACCCAATAGTGTATTGTATCACAATCTAGTAGTTACATGTGGAAATTTGGTTCTAGGACATTTGATTTGAGCGCAATCCTCAAACTTAGTTAAAAAAAGTTATTTAAGCCTTTTCACAGTGAGATATAGGCGATATGGCCGAGAAATGTAATTTTGATGTTAACTCCCAAACCGCTGCGCAGAAGTCAACCAAACTTCACCCAATAGTGTATTGTATCACAATCTAGTTGTTACATTTGGAAATTTGGTTCTAGGACATTTGGTTTGAGCGCAATCCTCACACTTAGTTAAAAAAAGTCATTTAAGCCTTTTCACAGTGAGATTTACGCAATATGGCCGAGAAATGTAATTTTGATGTTAACTCCCAAACCGCTGCGCAGAAGTCAACCAAACTTCACCCAATAGTGTATTGAATCACAATCTAGTAGTTACATTTGGAAATTTGGTTCTAGGACATTTGGTTTGAGCGCAATGCTCAAACTTAGTTAAAAAAAGTCATTTTAGCATTTTCACAGTGAGATCTACGCGATATGGCCGAGAAATGTAATTTTGATGTTAACTCCCAAACCGCTGCGCAGAAGTCAACCAAACTTCACCCAATAGTGTATTGTATCACAATCTAGTAGTTACATTTGGAAATTTGGTTCTCGGACATTTGGTTTGAGCGCAATCCTCACACTTAGTTAAAAAAAAGTCATTTAAGCCTTTTCACAGTGAGATCTACGCGATACGGCCGAGAAATGTAATTTTGATGTTAACTCCCAAACCGCTGCGCAAAAGTCAACCAAACTTCACCCAATAGTGTATTGTATCACAATCTAGTAGTTACATTTGGAAATTTGGTTCTAGGACATTTGGTTTGAGCGCAATCATCAAACTTAGTTAAAAAAAGTCATTTAAGCCTTTTCACATTGAGATCTACGCGATATGGCCGAGAAATGTAATTTTGATGTTAACTCCCAAACCGCTGCGCAGACGTCAACCAAACTTCACCCAATAGTGTATTGTATCACAATCTAGTAGTTACATTTGGAAATTTTGTTCTAGGACATTTGGTTTGAGCGCAATCCTCAAACTTAGTTAAAAAAGAGTCATTTAAGCCTTTTCACAGTGAGATCTACGCGATATGGCCGAGAAATGTAATTTTGATGTTAACTCCCAAACCGCTGCGCAGAAGTCAACCAAACTTCACCCAATAGTGTATTGTATCACAATCTAGTAGTTACATTTGGAAATTTGGTTCTAGGACATTTGGTTTGAGCGCAATCATCAAACTTAGTTAAAAAAAGTCATTTTAGCATTTTCACAGTGAGATCTACGCGATATGGCCGAGAAATGTAATTTTGATGTTAACTCCCAAACCGCTGCGCAGAAGTCAACCAAACTTCACCCAATAGTGTATTGTATCACAATCTAGTAGTTACATTTGGAAATTTGGTTCTAGGACATTTGGTTTGAGCGCAATCCTCAAACTTAGTTAAAAAAGAGTCATTTAAGCCTTTTCACATTGATATCTACGCGATATGGCCGAGAAATGTAATTTTGATGTTAACTCCCAAACCGCTACGCAGAAGTCAACCAAACTTCACCCAATAGTGTATTGTATCACAATCTAGTAGTTACATTTGGAAATTTGGTTCTAGGACATTTGGTTTGAGCGCAATCCTCAAACTTAGTTTAAAAAAAAAGTCATTTAAGCCTTTTCACAGTGAGATCTACGCGATATGGCCGAGAAATGTAATTTTGATGTTAACTCCCAAACCGCTGCGCAGAAGTCAACCAAACTTCACCCAATAGTGTACTGTATCACAACCTAGTAGTTACATTTGGAAATTTGGTTCTAGGACATTTGGTTTGAGCGCAATCATCAAACTTAGTTAAAAAAAGTCATTTAAGCCTTTTCACAGTGAGATCTACGCGATATGGCCGAGAAATGTAATTTTGATGTTAACTCCCAAACGGCTGCGCAGAAGTCAACCAAACTTCACCCAATAATGTATTGTATCACAATCTAGTAGTTACATTTAGAAATTTGGTTCTAGGACATTTGGTTTGAGCGCAATCCTCAAACTTAGTTAAAAAAAGTCATTTAAGCCTTTTCACATTGAGATCTACGCGATATGGCCGAGAAATGTAATTTTGATGTTAACTCCCAAACCGCTGCGCAGAAGTCAACCAAACTTCACCCAATAGTGTATTGTGTCACAATCTAGTAGTTACATTTGGAAATTTGGTTGTAGGACATTTGGTTTGAGCGCAATCATCAAACTTAGTTAAAAAAAAGTCATTAAAGCCTTTTCACAGTGAGATCTAAGCGATATGGCCGAGAAATGTAATTTTGATGTTAACTCCCAAACCGCTGCGCAGAAGTCAACCAAACTTCACCCAATAGTGTATTGTATCACAATCTAGTAGTTACTTTTGGAAATTTGGTTCTAGGACATTTGGTTTGAGCGCAATCATCAAACTTAGTTAAAAAAAGTCATTTAAGCCTTTTCACATTGAGATCTACGCGATATGGCCGAGAAATGTAATTTTTATGTTAACTCCCAAACCGCTAGGCAGAAGTCAACCAAACTTCACCCAATAGTGTATTGTATCACAATCTAGTAGTTACATTTGGAAATTTGGTTCTAGGACATTTGGTTTGAGCGCAATCATCAAACTTAATTAAAAAAAGTCATTTAAGCCTTTTCACAGTGAGATCTATGCGATATGGCAGAGAAATGTAAATTTGATGTTAACTCCCAAACCGCTGTGCAGAAGTCAACCAAACTTCACCCAATAATGTATTGTATCACAATCTAGTAGTTACATTTAGAAATTTGGTGCTAGGACATTTGGTTTGAGCGCAATCATCAAACTTAGTTAAAAAAAGTCATTTAAGCCTTTTCACAGTGAGATCTATGCGATATGGCCGAGAAATGTAATTTTGATGTTAACTCCCAAACCGCTGCACAGAAGTCAACCAAACTTCACCCAATAGTGTATTGTATCACAATCTAGTAGTTACATTTGGAAATTTGGTTCTAGGACATTTGGTTTGAGCGCAATCATCAAACTTAGTTAAAAAAAGTCATTTAAGCCTTTTCACATTGAGATCTACGCGATATGGCCGAGAAATGTAATTTTGATGTTAACTCCCAAACCGCTGCGCAGAAGTCAACCAAACTTCACCCAATAGTGTATTGTATCACAATCTAGTAGTTACATTTGGAAATTTGGTTCTAGGACATTTGGTTTGAGCGCAATCCTCAAACTTAGTTAAAAAAGAGTCATTTAAGCCTTTTCACATTGAGATCTACGCGATATGGCCGAGAAATGTAATTTTGATGTTAACTCCCAAACCGCTACGCAGAAGTCAACCAAACTTCACCCAATAGTGTATTGTATCACAATCTAGTAGTTACATTTGGAAATTTGGTTCTAGGACATTTGGTTTGAGCGCAATCCTCAAACTTAGTTTAAAAAAAAAGTCATTTAAGCCTTTTCACAAGGGGATCTACGCGATATGGCCGAGAAATGTAATTTTGATGTTAACTCCCAAACCGCTGCGCAGAAGTCAACCAAACTTCACCCAATAGTGTATTGTATCACAACCTAGTAGTTACATTTGGAAATTTGGTTCTAGGACATTTGGTTTGAGCGCAATCATCAAACTTAGTTAAAAAAAGTCATTTAAGCCTTTTCACAGTGAGATCTACGCGATATGGCCGAGAAATGTAATTTTGATGTTAACTCCCAAACGGCTGCGCAGAAGTCAACCAAACTTCACCCAATAATGTAATGTATCACAATCTAGTAGTTACATTTAGAAATTTGGTTCTAGGACATTTGGTTTGAGCGCAATCCTCAAACTTAGTTAAAAAAAGTCATTTAAGCCTTTTCACATTGAGATCTACGCGATATGGCCGAGAAATGTAATTTTGATGTTAACTCCCAAACCGCTGCGCAGAAGTCAACCAAACTTCACCCAATAGTTTATTGTGTCACAATCTAGTAGTTACATTTGGAAATTTGGTTGCAGGACATTTGGTTTGAGCGTAATCATCAAACTTAGTTAAAAAAAAGTCATTTAAGCCTTTTCACAGTGAGATCTAAGCGATATGGCCGAGAAATGTAATTTTGATGTTAACTCCCAAACCGCTGCGCAGAAGTCAACCAAACTTCACCCAATAGTGTATTGTATCACAATCTAGTAGTTACATTTGGAAATTTGGTTCTAGGACATTTGGTTTGAGCGCAATCCTCAAACTTAGTTTGAAAAAAAAGTCATTTAAGCCTTTTCACAGTGAGATCTACGCGATATGGCCGAGAAATGTAATTTTGATGTTAACTCCCAAACCGCTGCGCAGAAGTCAACCAAACTTCACCCAATAGTGTATTGTATCACAACCTAGTAGTTACATTTGGAAATTTGGTTCTAGGACATTTGGTTTGAGCGCAATCATCAAACTTAGTTAAAAAAAGTCATTTAAGCCTTTTCACAGTGAGATCTACGCGATATGGCCGAGAAATGTAATTTTGATGTTAACTCCCAAACGGCTGCGCAGAAGTCAACCAAACTTCACCCAATAATGTAATGTATCACAATCTAGTAGTTACATTTAGAAATTTGGTTCTAGGACATTTGGTTTGAGCGCAATCCTCAAACTTAGTTAAAAAAAGTCATTTAAGCCTTTTCACATTGAGATCTACGCGATATGGCCGAGAAATGTAATTTTGATGTTAACTCCCAAACCGCTGCGCAGAAGTCAACCAAACTTCACCCAATAGTGTATTGTGTCACAATCTAGTAGTTACATTTGGAAATTTGGTTGTAGGACATTTGGTTTGAGCGCAATCATCAAACTTAGTTAAAAAAAAGTAATTAAAGCCTTTTCACAGTGAGATCTAAGCGATATGGCCGAGAAATGTAATTTTGATGTTAACTCCCAAACCGCTGCGCAGAAGTCAACCAAACTTCACCCAATAGTGTATTGTATCACAATCTAGTAGTTACTTTTGGAAATTTGGTTCTAGGACATTTGGTTTGAGCGCAATCATCAAACTCAGTTAAAAAAAGTCATTTAAGCCTTTTCACATTGAGATCTACGCGATATGGCCGAGAAATGTAATTATTATGTTAACTCCCAAACCGCTAGGCAGAAGTCAACCAAACTTCACCCAATAGTGTATTGTATCACAATCTAGTAGTTACATTTGGAAATGTGGTTCTAGGACATTTGGTTTGAGCGCAATCCTCAAACTTAGTTAAAAAAAGTCATTTAAGCCTTTTCACGGTGAGATCTACGCGATATGGCCGAGAAATGTAATTTTGATATTAACTCCCAAACCGCTGCGCAGAAGTCAACCAAACTTCACCCAATAGTGTATTGTATCACAATCTAGTAGTTACATTAGGAAATTCTGTTCTAGGACATTTGGTTGGAGCGCAATCATCAAACTTAGTTAAAAAAAGTCATTTAAGCCTTTTCACAGTGAGATCTACGCGATATGGCCGAGAAATGTAATTTTGATGTTAACTCCCAAACCGCTGCGCAGAAGTCAACCAAACTTCACCCAATAGTGTATTGTATCACAATCTAGTAGTTACATGTGGAAATTTGGTTCTAGGACATTTGATTTGAGCGCAATCCTCAAACTTAGTTAAAAAAAGTTATTTAAGCCTTTTCACAGTGAGATATAGGCGATATGGCCGAGAAATGTAATTTTGATGTTAACTCCCAAACCGCTGCGCAGAAGTCAACCAAACTTCACCCAATAGTGTATTGTATCACAATCTAGTTGTTACATTTGGAAATTTGGTTCTAGGACATTTGGTTTGAGCGCAATCCTCACACTTAGTTAAAAAAAGTCATTTAAGCCTTTTCACAGTGAGATTTACGCAATATGGCCGAGAAATGTAATTTTGATGTTAACTCCCAAACCGCTGCGCAGAAGTCAACCAAACTTCACCCAATAGTGTATTGAATCACAATCTAGTAGTTACATTTGGAAATTTGGTTCTAGGACATTTGGTTTGAGCGCAATGCTCAAACTTAGTTAAAAAAAGTCATTTTAGCATTTTCACAGTGAGATCTACGCGATATGGCCGAGAAATGTAATTTTGATGTTAACTCCCAAACCGCTGCGCAGAAGTCAACCAAACTTCACCCAATAGTGTATTGTATCACAATCTAGTAGTTACATTTGGAAATTTGGTTCTCGGACATTTGGTTTGAGCGCAATCCTCACACTTAGTTAAAAAAAAGTCATTTAAGCCTTTTCACAGTGAGATCTACGCGATACGGCCGAGAAATGTAATTTTGATGTTAACTCCCAAACCGCTGCGCAAAAGTCAACCAAACTTCACCCAATAGTGTATTGTATCACAATCTAGTAGTTACATTTGGAAATTTGGTTCTAGGACATTTGGTTTGAGCGCAATCATCAAACTTAGTTAAAAAAAGTCATTTAAGCCTTTTCACATTGAGATCTACGCGATATGGCCGAGAAATGTAATTTTGATGTTAACTCCCAAACCGCTGCGCAGACGTCAACCAAACTTCACCCAATAGTGTATTGTATCACAATCTAGTAGTTACATTTGGAAATTTTGTTCTAGGACATTTGGTTTGAGCGCAATCCTCAAACTTAGTTAAAAAAGAGTCATTTAAGCCTTTTCACAGTGAGATCTACGCGATATGGCCGAGAAATGTAATTTTGATGTTAACTCCCAAACCGCTGCGCAGAAGTCAACCAAACTTCACCCAATAGTGTATTGTATCACAATCTAGTAGTTACATTTGGAAATTTGGTTCTAGGACATTTGGTTTGAGCGCAATGTTCAAACTTAGTTAAAAAAAGTCATTTTAGCATTTTCACAGTGAGATCTACGCGATATGGCCGAGAAATGTAATTTTGATGTTAACTCCCAAACCGCTGCGCAGAAGTCAACCAAACTTCACCCAATAGTGTATTGTATCACAATCTAGTAGTTACATTTGGAAATTTGGTTCTAGGACATTTTGTTTGAGCGCAATCCTCACACTTAGTTAAAAAAAAGTCATTTAAGCCTTTTCACAGTGAGATCTACGCGATATGGCCGAGAAATGTAATTTTGATGTTAACTCCCAAACCGCTGCGCAGAAGTCAACCAAACTTCACCCAATAGTGTATTGTATCACAATCTAGTAGTTACATGTGGAAATTTGGTTGTAGGACATTTGATTTGAGCGCAATTCTCAAACTTAGGTCAAAAAAGCCATTTAAGCCTTTTCACAGTGAGATCTATGCGATATGGCCGAGAAATGTAATTTTGATGTTAACTCCCAAACCGCTGCGCAGAAGTCAACCAAACTTCACCCAATAGTGTATTTTATCAAAATCTAGTAGTTACATTTGGAAATTTAGTTCTAGGACATTTGGTTTGAGCGCAATCATCAAACTTAGGTCAAAAAAGCCATTTAAGCCTTTTCACGGTGAGATCTATGCAATATGGCCGAGAAATGTAATTTTGATCTTAACTCCCAAACCGCTGCGCAGAAGTCAACCAAACTTCACCCAATAGTGTATTTTACCACAATCTAGTAGTTACATTTGGAAATTTAGTTCTAGGACATTTGGTTTGAGCGCAATCTTCAAACTTAATTAAAAAAAGTCATTTAAGCCTTTTCACAGTGAGATCTATATGATATGGCCGAGAAATGTAATTTTGATGTTAACTCCCAAACCGCTGCGCAGAAGTCAACCAAACTTCACCCAATAGTGTATTTTATCACAATCTAGTAGTTACATTTGGAATTTAGTTCTAGGACATTTGGTTTGAGCGCAATCATCAAACTTAGGTCAAAAAAGCCATTTAAGCCTTTTCAACAGTGAGATCTATGCGATATGGCTGAGAAATGTAATTTTGATGTTAACTCCCAAACCGCTGCGCAGAAGTCAACCAAACTTCACCCAATAGTGTATTTTATCACAATCTAGTAGTTACATTTGGAAATTTGGTTCTAGGACATTTGGTTTGAGCGCAATCATCAAACTTAGTTAAAAAAAGTCATTTAAGCCTTTTCACATTGAGATCTACGCGATATGGCCGAGAAATGTAATTTTGATGTTAACTCCCAAACCGCTGCGCAGAAGTCAACCAAACTTCACCCAATAGTGTATTGTATCACAATCTAGTAGTTACATTTGGAAATTTTGTTCTAGGACATTTGGTTTGAGCGCAATCCTCAAACTTAGTTAAAAAAGAGTCATTTAAGCCTTTTCACAGTGAGATCTACGCGATATGGCCGAGAAATGTAATTTTGATGTTAACTCCCAAACCGCTGCGCAGAAGTCAACCAAACTTCACCCAATAGTGTATTGTATCACAATCTGGTAGTTACATTTGGAAATTTGGTTCTAGGACATTTGGTTTGAGCGCAATCCTCAAACTTAGTTAAAAAAAAAAAGTCATTTAAGCCTTTTCACAGTGAGATCTACGCGATATGGCCGAGAAATGTAATTTTGATGTTAACTCCCATACCGCTGCGCAGAAGTCAACCAAACTTCACCCAATAGTGTATTGTATCACAATCTAGTAGTTACATTTGGAAATTTGGTTCTAGGACATTTGGTTTGAGCGCAATCATCAAACTTAATTAAAAAAGTCATTTAAGCCTTTTCACAGTGAGATCTATGCGATATGGCAGAGAAATGTAAATTTGATGTTAACTCCCAAACCGCTGTGCAGAAGTCAACCAAACTTCACCCAATAATGTATTGTATCACAATCTAGTAGTTACATTTAGAAATTTGGTGCTAGGACATTTGGTTTGAGCGCAATCATCAAACTTAGTTAAAAAAAGTCATTTAAGCCTTTTCACAGTGAGATCTATGCGATATGGCCGAGAAATGTAATTTTGATGTTAACTCCCAAACCGCTGCACAGAAGTCAACCAAACTTCACCCAATAGTGTATTGTATCACAATCTAGTAGTTACATTTGGAAATTTGGTTCTAGGACATTTGGTTTGAGCGCAATCATCAAACTTAGTTAAAAAAAGTCATTTAAGCCTTTTCACATTGAGATCTACGCGATATGGCCGAGAAATGTAATTTTGATGTTAACTCCCAAACCGCTGCGCAGAAGTCAACCAAACTTCACCCAATAGTGTATTGTATCACAATCTAGTAGTTACATTTGGAAATTTTGTTCTAGGACATTTGGTTTGAGCGCAATCCTCAAACTTAGTTAAAAAAGAGTCATTTAAGCCTTTTCACATTGAGATCTACGCGATATGGCCGAGAAATGTAATTTTGATGTTAACTCCCAAACCGCTACGCAGAAGTCAACCAAACTTCACCCAATAGTGTATTGTATCACAATCTAGTAGTTACATTTGGAAATTTGGTTCTAGGACATTTGGTTTGAGCGCAATCCTCAAACTTAGTTTAAAAAAAAAGTCATTTAAGCCTTTTCACAGTGAGATCTACGCGATATGGCCGAGAAATGTAATTTTGATGTTAACTCCCAAACCGCTGCGCAGAAGTCAACCAAACTTCACCCAATAGTGTACTGTATCACAACCTAGTAGTTACATTTGGAAATTTGGTTCTAGGACATTTGGTTTGAGCGCAATCATCAAACTTAGTTAAAAAAAGTCATTTAAGCCTTTTCACAGTGAGATCTACGCGATATGGCCGAGAAATGTAATTTTGATGTTAACTCCCAAACGGCTGCGCAGAAGTCAACCAAACTTCACCCAATAATGTATTGTATCACAATCTAGTAGTTACATTTAGAAATTTGGTTCTAGGACATTTGGTTTGAGCGCAATCCTCAAACTTAGTTAAAAAAAGTCATTTAAGCCTTTTCACATTGAGATCTACGCGATATGGCCGAGAAATGTAATTTTGATGTTAACTCCCAAACCGCTGCGCAGAAGTCAACCAAACTTCACCCAATAGTGTATTGTGTCACAATCTAGTAGTTACATTTGGAAATTTGGTTGTAGGACATTTGGTTTGAGCGCAATCATCAAACTTAGTTAAAAAAAAGTCATTAAAGCCTTTTCACAGTGAGATCTAAGCGATATGGCCGAGAAATGTAATTTTGATGTTAACTCCCAAACCGCTGCGCAGAAGTCAACCAAACTTCACCCAATAGTGTATTGTATCACAATCTAGTAGTTACTTTTGGAAATTTGGTTCTAGGACATTTGGTTTGAGCGCAATCATCAAACTTAGTTAAAAAAAGTCATTTAAGCCTTTTCACATTGAGATCTACGCGATATGGCCGAGAAATGTAATTTTTATGTTAACTCCCAAACCGCTAGGCAGAAGTCAACCAAACTTCACCCAATAGTGTATTGTATCACAATCTAGTAGTTACATTTGGAAATTTGGTTCTAGGACATTTGGTTTGAGCGCAATCCTCAAACTTAGTTAAAAAAAGTCATTTAAGCCTTTTCACGGTGAGATCTACGCGATATGGCCGAGAAATGTAATTTTGATATTAACTCCCAAACCGCTGCGCAGAAGTCAACCAAACTTCACCCAATAGTGTATTGTATCACAATCTAGTAGTTACATTAGGAAATTCTGTTCTAGGACATTTGGTTTGAGCGCAATCATCAAACTTAGTTAAAAAAAGTCATTTAAGCCTTTTCACAGTGAGATCTACGCGATATGGCCGAGAAATGTAATTTTGATGTTAACTCCCAAACGGCTGCGCAGAAGTCAACCAAACTTCACCCAATAATGTATTGTATCACAATCTAGTAGTTACATTTAGAAATTTGGTTCTAGGACATTTGGTTTGAGCGCAATCCTCAAACTTAGTTAAAAAAAGTCATTTAAGCCTTTTCACATTGAGATCTACGCGATATGGCCGAGAAATGTAATTTTGATGTTAACTCCCAAACCGCTGCGCAGAAGTCAACCAAACTTCACCCAATAGTGTATTGTGTCACAATCTAGTAGTTACATTTGGAAATTTGGTTGTAGGACATTTGGTTTGAGCGCAATCATCAAACTTAGTTAAAAAAAAGTCATTAAAGCCTTTTCACAGTGAGATCTAAGCGATATGGCCGAGAAATGTAATTTTGATGTTAACTCCCAAACCGCTGCGCAGAAGTCAACCAAACTTCACCCAATAGTGTATTGTATCACAATCTAGTAGTTACTTTTGGAAATTTGGTTCTAGGACATTTGGTTTGAGCGCAATCATCAAACTTAGTTAAAAAAAGTCATTTAAGCCTTTTCACATTGAGATCTACGCGATATGGCCGAGAAATGTAATTTTTATGTTAACTCCCAAACCGCTAGGCAGAAGTCAACCAAACTTCACCCAATAGTGTATTGTATCACAATCTAGTAGTTACATTTGGAAATTTGGTTCTAGGACATTTGGTTTGAGCGCAATCCTCAAACTTAGTTAAAAAAAGTCATTTAAGCCTTTTCACGGTGAGATCTACGCGATATGGCCGAGAAATGTAATTTTGATATTAACTCCCAAACCGCTGCGCAGAAGTCAACCAAACTTCACCCAATAGTGTATTGTATCACAATCTAGTAGTTACATTAGGAAATTCTGTTCTAGGACATTTGGTTTGAGCGCAATCATCAAACTTAGTTAAAAAAAGTCATTTAAGCCTTTTCACAGTGAGATCTACGCGATATGGCCGAGAAATGTAATTTTGATGTTAACTCCCAAACGGCTGCGCAGAAGTCAACCAAACTTCACCCAATAATGTATTGTATCACAATCTAGTAGTTACATTTAGAAATTTGGTTCTAGGACATTTGGTTTGAGCGCAATCCTCAAACTTAGTTAAAAAAAGTCATTTAAGCCTTTTCACATTGAGATCTACGCGATATGGCCGAGAAATGTAATTTTGATGTTAACTCCCAAACCGCTGCGCAGAAGTCAACCAAACTTCACCCAATAGTGTATTGTGTCACAATCTAGTAGTTACATTTGGAAATTTGGTTGTAGGACATTTGGTTTGAGCGCAATCATCAAACTTAGTTAAAAAAAAGTCATTAAAGCCTTTTCACAGTGAGATCTAAGCGATATGGCCGAGAAATGTAATTTTGATGTTAACTCCCAAACCGCTGCGCAGAAGTCAACCAAACTTCACCCAATAGTGTATTGTATCACAATCTAGTAGTTACTTTTGGAAATTTGGTTCTAGGACATTTGGTTTGAGCGCAATCATCAAACTTAGTTAAAAAAAGTCATTTAAGCCTTTTCACATTGAGATCTACGCGATATGGCCGAGAAATGTAATTTTTATGTTAACTCCCAAACCGCTAGGCAGAAGTCAACCAAACTTCACCCAATAGTGTATTGTATCAGAATCTAGTAGTTACATTTGGAAATTTGGTTCTAGGACATTTGGTTTGAGCGCAATCCTCAAACTTAGTTAAAAAAAGTCATTTAAGCCTTTTCACGGTGAGATCTACGCGATATGGCCGAGAAATGTAATTTTGATATTAACTCCAAAACCGCTGCGCAGAAGTCAACCAAACTTCACCCAATAGTGTATTGTATCACAATCTAGTAGTTACATTAGGAAATTCTGTTCTAGGACATTTGGTTTGAGCGCAATCATCAAACTTAGTTAAAAAAAGTCATTTAAGCCTTTTCACAGTGAGATCTACGCGATATGGCCGAGAAATGTAATTTTGATGTTAACTCCCAAACCGCTGCGCAGAAGTCAACCAAACTTCACCCAATAGTGTATTGTATCACAATCTAGTAGTTACATGTGGAAATTTGGTTCTAGGACATTTGATTTGAGCGCAATCCTCAAACTTAGTTAAAAAAAGTTATTTAAGCCTTTTCACAGTGAGATATAGGCGATATGGCCGAGAAATGTAATTTTGATGTTAACTCCCAAACCGCTGAGCAGAAGTCAACCAAAATTCACCCAATAGTGTATTGTATCACAATCTAGTTGTTACATTTGGAAATTTGGTTCTAGGACATTTGGTTTGAGCGCAATCCTCACACTTAGTTAAAAAAGTCATTTAAGCCTTTTCACAGTGAGATTTACGCTATATGGCCGAGAAATGTAATTTTGATGTTAACTCCCAAACCGCTGCGCAGAAGTCAACCAAACTTCACCCAATAGTGTATTGTATCACAATCTAGTAGTTACATTTGGAAATTTGGTTCTAGGACATTTGGTTTGAGCGCAATGCTCAAACTTAGTTAAAAAAAGTCATTTTAGCATTTTCACAGTGAGATCTACGCGATATGGCCGAGAAATGTAATTTTGATGTTAACTCCCAAACCGCTGCGCAGAAGTCAACCAAACTTCACCCAATAGTGTATTGTATCACAATCTAGTAGTTACATTTGGAAATTTGGTTCTAGGACATTTGGTTTGAGCGCAATCCTCACACTTAGTTAAAAAAAAGTCATTTAAGCCTTTTCACAGTGAGATCTACGCGATATGGCCGAGAAATGTAATTTTGATGTTAACTCCCAAACCGCTGCGCAAAAGTCAACCAAACTTCACCCAATAGTGTATTGTATCACAATCTAGTAGTTACATTTGGAAATTTGGTTCTAGGACATTTGGTTTGAGCGCAATCATCAAACTTAGTTAAAAAAAGTCATTTAAGCCTTTTCACATTGAGTTCTACGCGATATGGCCGAGAAATGTAATTTTGATGTTAACTCCCAAACCGCTGCGCAGAAGTCAACCAAACTTCACCCAATAGTGTATTGTATCACAATCTATTAGTTACATTTGGAAATTTTGTTCTAGGACATTTGGTTTGAGCGCAATCCTCAAACTTAGTTAAAAAAGAGTCATTTAAGCCTTTTCACAGTGAGATCTACGCGATATGGCCGAGAAATGTAATTTTGATGTTAACTCCCAAACCGCTGCGCAGAAGTCAACCAAACTTCACCCAATAGTGTATTGTATCACAATCTAGTAGTTACATTTGGAAATTTGGTTCTAGGACATTTGGTTTGAGCGCAATCCTCACACTTAGTTAAAAAAAAGTCATTTAAGCCTTTTCACAGTGAGATCTACGCGATATGGCCGAGAAATGTAATTTTGATGTTAACTCCCAAACCGCTGCGCAAAAGTCAACCAAACTTCACCCAATAGTGTATTGTATCACAATCTAGTAGTTACATTTGGAAATTTGGTTCTAGGACATTTGGTTTGAGCGCAATCATCAAACTTAGTTAAAAAAAGTCATTTAAGCCTTTTCACATTGAGATCTACGCGATATGGCCGAGAAATGTAATTTTGATGTTAACTCCCAAACCGCTGCGCAGAAGTCAACCAAACTTCACCCAATAGTGTATTGTATCACAATCTAGTAGTTACATTTGGAAATTTGGTTCTAGGACATTTGGTTTGAGCGCAATGCTCAAACTTAGTTAAAAAAAGTCATTTTAGCATTTTCACAGTGAGATCTACGCGATATGGCCGAGAAATGTAATTTTGATGTTAACTCCCAAACCGCTGCGCAGAAGTCAACCAAACTTCACCCAATAGTGTATTGTATCACAATCTAGTAGTTACATTTGGAAATTTGGTTCTAGGACATTTGGTTTGAGCGCAATCCTCACACTTAGTTAAAAAAAAGTCATTTAAGCCTTTTCACAGTGAGATCTACGCGATATGGCCGAGAAATGTAATTTTGATGTTAACTCCCAAACCGCTGCGCAAAAGTCAACCAAACTTCACCCAATAGTGTATTGTATCACAATCTAGTAGTTACATTTGGAAATTTGGTTCTAGGACATTTGGTTTGAGCGCAATCATCAAACTTAGTTAAAAAAAGTCATTTAAGACTTTTCAAATTGAGATCTACGCGATATGGCCGAGAAATGTAATTTTGATGTTAACTCCCAAACCGCTGCGCAGAAGTCAACCAAACTTCACCCAATAGTGTATTGTATCACAATCTAGTAGTTACATTAGGAAATTCTGTTCTAGGACATTTGGTTTGAGCGCAATCATCAAACTTAGTTAAAAAAAGTCATTTAAGCCTTTTCACAGTGAGATCTACGCGATATGGCCGAGAAATGTAATTTTGATGTTAACTCCCAAACCGCTGCGCAGAAGTCAACCAAACTTCACCCAATAGTGTATTGTATCACAATCTAGTAGTTACATGTGGAAATTTGGTTCTAGGACATTTGATTTGAGCGCAATCCTCAAACTTAGTTAAAAAAAGTTATTTAAGCCTTTTCACAGTGAGATATAGGCGATATGGCCGAGAAATGTAATTTTGATGTTAACTCCCAAACCGCTGAGCAGAAGTCAACCAAAATTCACCCAATAGTGTATTGTATAACAATCTAGTTGTTACATTTGGAAATTTGGTTCTAGGACATTTGGTTTGAGCGCAATCCTCACACTTAGTTAAAAAAAAGTCATTTAAGCCTTTTCACAGTGAGATCTACGCGATATGGCCGAGAAATGTAATTTTGATGTTAACTCCCAAACCGCTGCGCAAAAGTCAACCAAACTTCACCCAATAGTGTATTGTATCACAATCTAGTAGTTACATTTGGAAATTTGGTTCTAGGACATTTGGTTTGAGCGCAATCATCAAACTTAGTTAAAAAAAGTCATTTAAGCCTTTTCAAATTGAGATCTACGCGATATGGCCGAGAAATGTAATTTTGATGTTAACTCCCAAACCGCTGCGCAGAAGTCAACCAAACTTCACCCAATAGTGTATTGTATCACAATCTAGTAGTTACATTTGGAAATTTTGTTCTAGGACATTTGGTTTGAGCGCAATCCTCAAACTTAGTTAAAAAAGAGTCATTTAAGCCTTTTCACAGTGAGATCTAAGCGATATGGCCGAGAAATGTAATTTTGATGTTAACTCCCAAACCGCTGCGCAGAAGTCAACCAAAGTTCACCCAATAGTGTATTGTATCACAATCTGGTAGTTACATTTGGAAATTTGGTTCTAGGACATTTGGTTTGAGCGCAATCCTCAAACTTAGTTAAAAAAAAAAAGTCATTTAAGCCTTTTCACAGTGAGATCTACGCGATATGGCCGAGAAATGTAATTTTGATGTTAACTCCCAAACCGCTGCGCAGAAGTCAACTAAACTTCACCCAATAGTGTATTGTATCACAATCTAGTAGTTACATGTGGAAATTTGGTTCTAGGACATTTGGTTTGAGCGCAATCCTCAAACTTAGTTAAAAAAAAGTCATTTAAGCCTTTTCACAGTGAGATCTACGCGATATGGCTGAGAAATGTAATTTTGATGTTAACTCCCATACCGCTGCGCAGAAGTCAACCAAACTTCACCCAATAGTGTATTGTATCACAATCTAGTAGTTACATTTGGAAATTTGGTTCTAGGACATTTGGTTTGAGCGCAATCATCAAACTTAATTAAAAAAGTCATTTAAGCCTTTTCACAGTGAGATCTATGCGATATGGCAGAGAAATGTAAATTTGATGTTAACTCCCAAACCGCTGTGCAGAAGTCAACCAAACTTCACCCAATAATGTATTGTATCACAATCTAGTAGTTACATTTAGAAATTTGGTGCTAGGACATTTGGTTTGAGCGCAATCATCAAACTTAGTTAAAAAAAAGTCATTTAAGCCTTTTCACAGTGAGATCTATGCGATATGGCCGAGAAATGTAATTTTGATGTTAACTCCCAAACCGCTGCGCAGAAGTCAACCAAACTTCACCCAATAGTGTATTGTATCACAATCAAGTAGTTACATTTGGAAATTTGGTTCTAGGACATTTGGTTTGAGCGCAATCCTCAAACTTAGTTAAAAAAGAGTCATTTAAGCCTTTTCACAGTGAGATCTACGCGATATGGCCGAGAAATGTAATTTTGATGTTAACTCCCAAACCGCTGCGCAGAAGTCAACCAAACTTCACCCAATAGTGTATTGTATCACAATCTAGTAGTTACATGTGGAAATTTGGTTCTAGGACATTTGATTTGAGCGCAATCCTCACACTTAGTTAAAAAAAGTCATTTAAGCCTTTTCACAGTGAGATTTACGCGATATGGCCGAGAAATGTAATTTTGATGTTAACTCCCAAACCGCTGCGCAAAAGTCAACCAAACTTCACCCAATAGTGTATTGTATCACAATCTAGTAGTTACATTTGGAAATTTGGTTCTAGGACATTTGGTTTGAGCGCAATCCTCACACTTAGTTAAAAAAAAGTCATTTAAGCCTTTTCACAGTGAGATCTACGCGATATGGCCGAGAAATGTAATTTTGATGTTAACTCCCAAACCGCTGCGCAAAAGTCAACCAAACTTCACCCAATAGTGTATTGTATCACAATCTAGTAGTTACATTTGGAAATTTGGTTCTCGGACATTTGGTTTGAGCGCAATCATCAAACTTAGTTAAAAAAAGTCATTTAAGCCTTTTCACATTGAGATCTACGCGATATGGCCGAGAAATGTAATTTTGATGTTAACTCCCAAACCGCTGCGCAAAAGTCAACCAAACTTCACCCATTAGTGTATTGTATCACAATCTAGTAGTTACATTTGGAAATTTGGTTCTCGGACATTTGGTTTGAGCGCAATCATCAAACTTAGTTAAAAAAAGTCATTTAAGCCTTTTCACATTGAGATCTACGCGATATGGCCGAGAAATGTAATTTTGATGTTAACTCCCAAACCGCTGCGCAGAAGTCAACCAAACTTCACCCAATAGTGTATTGTATCACAATCTAGTTGTTACATTTGGAAATTTGGTTCTAGGACATTTGGTTTGAGCGCAATGCTCAAACTTAGTTAAAAAAAGTCATTTTAGCATTTTCACAGTGAGATCTACGCGATATGGCCGAGAAATGTAATTTTGATGTTAACTCCCAAACCGCTGCGCAGAAGTCAACCAAACTTCACCCAATAGTGTATTGTATCACAATCTAGTAGTTACATTTGGAAATTTGGTTCTCGGACATTTGGTTTGAGCGCAATCCTCACACTTAGTTAAAAAAAAGTCATTTAAGCCTTTTCACAGTGAGATCTACGCGATATGGCCGAGAAATGTAATTTTGATGTTAACTCCCAAACCGCTGCGCAAAAGTCAACCAAACTTCACCCAATAGTGTATTGTATCACAATCTAGTAGTTACATTTGGAAATTTGGTTCTAGGACATTTGGTTTGAGCGCAATCATCAAACTTAGTTAAAAAAAGTCATTTAAGCCTTTTCACATTGAGATCTACGCGATATGGCCGAGAAATGTAATTTTGATGTTAACTCCCAAACCGCTGCGCAGAAGTCAACCAAACTTCACCCAATAGTGTATTGTATCACAATCTAGTAGTTACATTTGGAAATTTTGTTCTAGGACATTTGGTTTGAGCGCAATCCTCAAACTTAGTTAAAAAAGAGTCATTTAAGCCTTTTCACAGTGAGATCTACGCGATATGGCCGAGAAATGTAATTTTGATATTAACTCCCAAACCGCTGCGCAGAAGTCAACCAAACTTCACCCAATAGTGTATTGTATCACAATCTAGTAGTTACATGTGGAAATTTGGTTCTAGGACATTTGATTTGAGCGCAATCCTCAAACTTAGTTAAAAAAAGTTATTTAAGCCTTTTCACAGTGAGATATAGGCGATATGGCCGAGAAATGTAATTTTGATGTTAACTCCCAAACCGCTGAGCAGAAGTCAACCAAAATTCACCCAATAGTGTATTGTATCACAATCTAGTTGTTACATTTGGAAATTTGGTTCTAGGACATTTGGTTTGAGCGCAATCCTCACACTTAGTTAAAAAAAGTCATTTAAGCCTTTTCACAGTGAGATTTACGCGATATGGCCGAGAAATGTAATTTTGATGTTAACTCCCAAACCGCTGCGCAGAAGTCAACCAAACTTCACCCAATAGTGTATTGTATCACAATCTAGTAGTTACATTTGGAAATTTGGTTCTAGGACATTTGGTTTGAGCGCAATGCTCAAACTTAGTTAAAAAAAGTCATTTTAGCATTTTCACAGTGAGATCTACGCGATATGGCCGAGAAATGTAATTTTGATGTTAACTCCCAAACCGCTGCGCAGAAGTCAACCAAACTTCACCCAATAGTGTATTGTATCACAATCTAGTAGTTACATTTGGAAATTTGGTTCTAGGACATTTGGTTTGAGCGCAATCCTCACACTTAGTTAAAAAAAAGTCATTTAAGCCTTTTCACAGTGAGATCTACGCGATATGGCCGAGAAATGTAATTTTGATGTTAACTCCCAAACCGCTGCGCAAAAGTCAACCAAACTTCACCCAATAGTGTATTGTATCACAATCTAGTAGTTACATTTGGAAATTTGGTTCTAGGACATTTGGTTTGAGCGCAATCATCAAACTTAGTTAAAAAAAGTCATTTAAGCCTTTTCACATTGAGATCTACGCGATATGGCCGAGAAATGTAATTTTGATGTTAACTCCCAAACCGCTGCGCAGAAGTCAACCAAACTTCACCCAATAGTGTATTGTATCACAATCTAGTAGTTACATTTGGAAATTTTGTTCTAGGACATTTGGTTTGAGCGCAATCCTCAAACTTAGTTAAAAAAGAGTCATTTAAGCCTTTTCACAGTGAGATCTACGCGATATGGCCGAGAAATGTAATTTTGATGTTAACTCCCAAACCGCTGCGCAGAAGTCAACCAAACTTCACCCAATAGTGTATTGTATCACAATCTAGTAGTTACATTTGGAAATTTGGTTCTAGGACATTTGGTTTGAGCGCAATGCTCAAACTTAGTTAAAAAAAGTCATTTTAGCATTTTCACAGTGAGATCTACGCGATATGGCCGAGAAATGTAATTTTGATGTTAACTCCCAAACCGCTGCGCAGAAGTCAACCAAACTTCACCCAATAGTGTATTGTATCAGAATCTAGTAGTTACATTTGGAAATTTGGTTCTAGGACATTTGGTTTGAGCGCAATCCTCACACTTAGTTAAAAAAAAGTCATTTAAGCCTTTTCACAGTGAGATCTACGCGATATGGCCGAGAAATGTAATTTTGATGTTAACTCCCAAACCGCTGCGCAGAAGTCAACCAAAGTTCACCCAATAGTGTATTGTATCACAATCTGGTAGTTACATTTGGAAATTTGGTTCTAGGACATTTGGTTTGAGCGCAATCCTCAAACTTAGTTAAAAAAAAAAAGTCATTTAAGCCTTTTCACAGTGAGATCTACGCGATATGGCCGAGAAATGTAATTTTGATGTTAACTCCCAAACCGCTGCGCAGAAGTCAACTAAACTTCACCCAATAGTGTATTGTATCACAATCTAGTAGTTACATGTGGAAATTTGGTTCTAGGACATTTGATTTGAGCGCAATCCTCAAACATAGTTAAAAAAAAGTCATTTAAGCCTTTTCACAGTGAGATCTAGGCGATATGGCCGAGAAATGTAATTTTGATGTTAACTCCCAAACCGCTGCGCAGAAGTCAACCAAACTTCACCCAATAGTGTATTGTATCACAATCTAGTAGTTACATTTGGAAATTTGGTTCTAGGACATTTGGTTTGAGCGCAATCCTCAAACTTAGTTAAAAAAAAGTCATTTAAGCCTTTTCACAGTGAGATCTACGTGATATGGCCGAGAAATGTAATTTTGATGTTAACTCCCATACCGCTGCGCAGAAGTCAACCAAACTTCACCCAATAGTGTATTGTATCACAATCTAGTAGTTACATTTGGAAATTTGGTTCTAGGACATTTGGTTTGAGCGCAATCATCAAACTTAATTAAAAAAGTCATTTAAGCCTTTTCACAGTGAGATCTATGCGATATGGCAGAGAAATGTAAATTTGATGTTAACTCCCAAACCGCTGTGCAGAAGTCAACCAAACTTCACCCAATAATGTATTGTATCACAATCTAGTAGTTACATTTAGAAATTTGGTGCTAGGACATTTGGTTTGAGCGCAATCATCAAACTTAGTTAAAAAAAGTCATTTAAGCCTTTTCACAGTGAGATCTATGCGATATGGCCGAGAAATGTAATTTTGATGTTAACTCCCAAACCGCTGCGCAGAAGTCAACCAAACTTCACCCAATAGTGTATTGTATCACAATCTAGTAGTTACATTTGGAAATTTGGTTCTAGGACATTTGTTTTGAGCGCAATCATCAAACTTAGTTAAAAAAAGTCATTTAAGCCTTTTCACATTGAGATCTACGCGATATGGCCGAGAAATGTAATTTTGATGTTAACTCCCAAACCGCTGCGCAGAAGTCAACCAAACTTCACCCAATAGTGTATTGTATCACAATCTAGTAGTTACATTTGGAAATTTTGTTCTAGGACATTTGGTTTGAGCGCAATCCTCAAACTCAGTTAAAAAAGAGTCATTTAAGCCTTTTCACATTGAGATCTACGCGATATGGCCGAGAAATGTAATTTTGATGTTAACTCCCAAACCGCTGCGCAGAAGTCAACCAAACTTCACCCAATAGTGTATTGTATCACAATCTAGTAGTTACATTTGGAAATTTGGTTCTAGGACATTTGGTTTGAGCGCAATCCTCAAACTTAGTTAAAAAAAGTCATTTAAGCCTTTTCACATTGAGATCTACGCGATATGGCCGAGAAATGTAATTTTGATGTTAACTCCCAAACCGCTGCGCAGAAGTCAACCAAACTTCACCCAATAGTGTATTGTATCACAATCTAGTAGTTACATTTGGAAATTTGGTTCTAGGACATTTGGTTTGAGCGCAATCCTCAAACTTAGTTTAAAAAAAAAGTCATTTAAGCCTTTTCACAGTGAGATATACGCGATATGGCCGAGAAATGTAATTTTGATGTTAACTCCCAAACCGCTGCGCAGAAGTCAACCAAACTTCACCCAATAGTGTATTGTATCACAACCTAGTAGTTACATTTGGAAATTTGGTTCTAGGACATTTGGTTTGAGCGCAATCCTCGAACTTAGTTAAAAAAAGTCATTTAAGCCTTTTCACATTGAGATCTACGCGATATGGCCGAGAAATGTAATTTTGATGTTAACTCCCAAACCGCTGCGCAGAAGTCAACCAAACTTCACCCAATAGTTTATTGTGTCACAATCTAGTAGTTACATTTGGAAATTTGGTTGCAGGACATTTGGTTTGAGCGCAATCATCAAACTTAGTTAAAAAAAAGTCATTAAAGCCTTTTCACAGTGAGATCTAAGCGATATGGCCGAGAAATGTAATTTTGATGTTAACTCCCAAACCGCTGCGCAGAAGTCAACCAAACTTCACCCAATAGTGTATTGTATCACAATCTAGTAGTTACATTTGGAAATTTGGTTCTAGGACATTTGGTTTGAGCGCAATCCTCAAACTTAGTTTAAAAAAAAAAGTCATTTAAGCCTTTTCACAGTGAGATCTACGCGATATGGCCGAGAAATGTAATTTTGATGTTAACTCCCAAACCGCTGCGCAGAAGTCAACCAAACTTCACCCAATAGTGTATTGTATCACAACCTAGTAGTTACATTTGGAAATTTGGTTCTAGGACATTTGGTTTGAGCGCAATCATCAAACTTAGTTAAAAAAAGTCATTTAAGCCTTTTCACAGTGAGATCTACGCGATATGGCCGAGAAATGTAATTTTGATGTTAACTCCCAAACGGCTGCGCAGAAGTCAACCAAACTTCACCCAATAATGTAATGTATCACAATCTAGTAGTTACATTTAGAAATTTGGTTCTAGGACATTTGGTTTGAGCGCAATCCTCAAACTTAGTTAAAAAAAGTCATTTAAGCCTTTTCACATTGAGATCTACGCGATATGGCCGAGAAATGTAATTTTGATGTTAACTCCCAAACCGCTGCGCAGAAGTCAACCAAATTTCACCCAATAGTGTATTGTGTCACAATCTAGTAGTTACATTTGGAAATTTGGTTGTAGGACATTTGGTTTGAGCGCAATCATCAAACTTAGTTAAAAAAAAGTCATTAAAGCCTTTTCACAGTGAGATCTAAGCGATATGGCCGAGAAATGTAATTTTGATGTTAACTCCCAAACCGCTGCGCAGAAGTCAACCAAACTTCACCCAATAGTGTATTGTATCACAATCTAGTAGTTACTTTTGGAAATTTGGTTCTAGGACATTTGGTTTGAGCGCAATCATCAAACACAGTTAAAAAAAGTCATTTAAGCCTTTTCACATTGAGATCTACGCGATATGGCCGAGAAATGTAATTATTATGTTAACTCCCAAACCGCTAGGCAGAAGTCAACCAAACTTCACCCAATAGTGTATTGTATCACAATCTAGTAGTTACATTTGGAAATTTGGTTCTAGGACATTTGGTTTGAGCGCAATCCTCAAACTTAGTTAAAAAAAGTCATTTAAGCCTTTTCACGGTGAGATCTACGCGATATGGCCGAGAAATGTAATTTTGATATTAACTCCCAAACCGCTGCGCAGAAGTCAACCAAACTTCACCCAATAGTGTATTGTATCACAATCTAGTAGTTACATTAGGAAATTCTGTTCTAGGACATTTGGTTGGAGCACAATCATCAAACTTAGTTAAAAAAAAGTCATTTAAGCCTTTTCACAGTGAGATCTACGCGATATGGCCGAGAAATGTAATTTTGATGTTAACTCCCAAACCGCTGCGCAGAAGTCAACCAAACTTCACCCAATAGTGTATTGTATCACAATCTAGTTGTTACATTTGGAAATTTGGTTCTAGGACATTTGGTTTGAGCGCAATGCTCAAACTTAGTTAAAAAAAGTCATTTTAGCATTTTCACAGTGAGATCTACGCGATATGGCCGAGAAATGTAATTTTGATGTTAACTCCCAAACCGCTGCGCAGAAGTCAAACAAACTTCACCCAATAGTGTATTGTATCACAATCTAGTAGTTACATTTGGAAATTTGGTTCTCGGACATTTGGTATGAGCGCAATCCTCACACTTAGTTAAAAAAAAGTCATTTAAGCCTTTTCACAGTGAGATCTACGCGATATGGCCGAGAAATGTAATTTTGATGTTAACTCCCAAACCGCTGCGCAAAAGTCAACCAAACTTCACCCAATAGTGTATTGTATCACAATCTAGTAGTTACATTTGGAAATTTGGTTCTAGGACATTTGGTTTGAGCGCAATCATCAAACTTAGTTAAAAAAAGTCATTTAAGCCTTTTCACATTGAGATCTACGCGATATGGCCGAGAAATGTAATTTTGATGTTAACTCCCAAACCGCTGCGCAGAAGTCAACCAAACTTCACCCAATAGTGTATTGTATCACAATCTAGTAGTTACATTTGGAAATTTTGTTCTAGGACATTTGGTTTGAGCGCAATCCTCAAACTTAGTTAAAAAAGAGTCATTTAAGCCTTTTCACAGTGAGATCTACGCGATATGGCCGAGAAATGTAATTTTGATATTAACTCCCAAACCGCTGCGCAGAAGTCAACCAAACTTCACCCAATAGTGTATTGTATCACAATCTAGTAGTTACATGTGGAAATTTGGTTCTAGGACATTTGATTTGAGCGCAATCCTCAAACTTAGTTAAAAAAAGTTATTTAAGCCTTTTCACAGTGAGATATAGGCGATATGGCCGAGAAATGTAATTTTGATGTTAACTCCCAAACCGCTGAGCAGAAGTCAACCAAAATTCACCCAATAGTGTATTGTATCACAATCTAGTTGTTACATTTGGAAATTTGGTTCTAGGACATTTGGTTTGAGCGCAATCCTCACACTTAGTTAAAAAAAGTCATTTAAGCCTTTTCACAGTGAGATTTACGCGATATGGCCGAGAAATGTAATTTTGATGTTAACTCCCAAACCGCTGCGCAGAAGTCAACCAAACGTCACCCAATAGTGTATTGTATCACAATCTAGTAGTTACATTTGGAAATTTGGTTCTAGGACATTTGGTTTGAGCGCAATGCTCAAACTTAGTTAAAAAAAGTCATTTTAGCATTTTCACAGTGAGATCTACGCGATATGGCCGAGAAATGTAATTTTGATGTTAACTCCCAAACCGCTGCGCAGAAGTCAACCAAACTTCACCCAATAGTGTATTGTATCACAATCTAGTAGTTACATTTGGAAATTTGGTTCTAGGACATTTGGTTTGAGCGCAATCCTCACACTTAGTTAAAAAAAAGTCATTTAAGCCTTTTCACAGTGAGATCTACGCGATATGGCCGAGAAATGTAATTTTGATGTTAACTCCCAAACCGCTGCGCAAAAGTCAACCAAACTTCACCCAATAGTGTATTGTATCACAATCTAGTAGTTACATTTGGAAATTTGGTTCTAGGACATTTGGTTTGAGCGCAATCATCAAACTTAGTTAAAAAAAGTCATTTAAGCCTTTTCACATTGAGATCTACGCGATATGGCCGAGAAATGTAATTTTGATGTTAACTCCCAAACCGCTGCGCAGAAGTCAACCAAACTTCACCCAATAGTGTATTGTATCACAATCTAGTAGTTACATTTGGAAATTTTGTTCTAGGACATTTGGTTTGAGCGCAATCCTCAAACTTAGTTAAAAAAGAGTCATTTAAGCCTTTTCACAGTGAGATCTACGCGATATGGCCGAGAAATGTAATTTTGATGTTAACTCCCAAACCGCTGCGCAGAAGTCAACCAAACTTCACCCAATAGTGTATTGTATCACAATCTAGTAGTTACATTTGGAAATTTGGTTCTAGGACATTTGGTTTGAGCGCAATGCTCAAACTTAGTTAAAAAAAGTCATTTTAGCATTTTCACAGTGAGATCTACGCGATATGGCCGAGAAATGTAATTTTGATGTTAACTCCCAAACCGCTGCGCAGAAGTCAACCAAACTTCACCCAATAGTGTATTGTATCAGAATCTAGTAGTTACATTTGGAAATTTGGTTCTAGGACATTTGGTTTGAGCGCAATCCTCACACTTAGTTAAAAAAAAGTCATTTAAGCCTTTTCACAGTGAGATCTACGCGATATGGCCGAGAAATGTAATTTTGATGTTAACTCCCAAACCGCTGCGCAAAAGTCAACCAAACTTCACCCAATAGTGTATTGTATCACAATCTAGTAGTTACATTTGGAAATTTGGTTCTAGGACATTTGGTTTGAGCGCAATCATCAAACTTAGTTAAAAAAAGTCATTTTAGCCTTTTCAAATTGAGATCTACGCGATATGGCCGAGAAATGTAATTTTGATGTTAACTCCCAAACCGCTGCGCAGAAGTCAACCAAACTTCACCCAATAGTGTATTGTATCACAATCTAGTAGTTACATTTGGAAATTTTGTTCTAGGACATTTGGTTTGAGCGCAATCCTCAAACTTAGTTAAAAAAGAGTCATTTAAGCCTTTTCACAGTGAGATCTACGCGATATGGCCGAGAAATGTAATTTTGATGTTAACTCCCAAACCGCTGCGCAGAAGTCAACCAAAGTTCACCCAATAGTGTATTGTATCACAATCTGGTAGTTACATTTGGAAATTTGGTTCTAGGACATTTGGTTTGAGCGCAATCCTCAAACTTAGTTAAAAAAAAAAAGTCATTTAAGCCTTTTCACAGTGAGATCTACGCGATATGGCCGAGAAATGTAATTTTGATGTTAACTCCCAAACCGCTGCGCAGAAGTCAACTAAACTTCACCCAATAGTGTATTGTATCACAATCTAGTAGTTACATGTGGAAATTTGGTTCTAGGACATTTGATTTGAGCGCAATCCTCAAACATAGTTAAAAAAAAGTCATTTAAGCCTTTTCACAGTGAGATCTAGGCGATATGGCCGAGAAATGTAATTTTGATGTTAACTCCCAAACCGCTGCGCAGAAGTCAACCAAACTTCACCCAATAGTGTATTGTATCACAATCTAGTAGTTACATTTGGAAATTTGGTTCTAGGACATTTGGTTTGAGCGCAATCCTCAAACTTAGTTAAAAAAAAGTCATTTAAGCCTTTTCACAGTGAGATCTACGTGATATGGCCGAGAAATGTAATTTTGATGTTAACTCCCATACCGCTGCGCAGAAGTCAACCAAACTTCACCCAATAGTGTATTGTATCACAATCTAGTAGTTACATTTGGAAATTTGGTTCTAGGACATTTGGTTTGAGCGCAATCATCAAACTTAATTAAAAAAGTCATTTAAGCCTTTTCACAGTGAGATCTATGCGATATGGCAGAGAAATGTAAATTTGATGTTAACTCCCAAACCGCTGTGCAGAAGTCAACCAAACTTCACCCAATAATGTATTGTATCACAATCTAGTAGTTACATTTAGAAATTTGGTGCTAGGACATTTGGTTTGAGCGCAATCATCAAACTTAGTTAAAAAAAGTCATTTAAGCCTTTTCACAGTGAGATCTATGCGATATGGCCGAGAAATGTAATTTTGATGTTAACTCCCAAACCGCTGCGCAGAAGTCAACCAAACTTCACCCAATAGTGTATTGTATCACAATCTAGTAGTTACATTTGGAAATTTGGTTCTAGGACATTTGGTTTGAGCGCAATCATCAAACTTAGTTAAAAAAAGTCATTTAAGCCTTTTCACATTGAGATCTACGCGATATGGCCGAGAAATGTAATTTTGATGTTAACTCCCAAACCGCTGCGCAGAAGTCAACCAAACTTCACCCAATAGTGTATTGTATCACAATCTAGTAGTTACATTTGGAAATTTTGTTCTAGGACATTTGGTTTGAGCGCAATCCTCAAACTCAGTTAAAAAAGAGTCATTTAAGCCTTTTCACATTGAGATCTACGCGATATGGCCGAGAAATGTAATTTTGATGTTAACTCCCAAACCGCTGCGCAGAAGTCAACCAAACTTCACCCAATAGTGTATTGTATCACAATCTAGTAGTTACATTTGGAAATTTGGTTCTAGGACATTTGGTTTGAGCGCAATCCTCAAACTTAGTTTAAAAAAAAAGTCATTTAAGCCTTTTCACAGTGAGATCTACGCGATATGGCCGAGAAATGTAATTTTGATGTTAACTCCCGAACCGCTGCGCAGAAGTCAACCAAACTTCACCCAATAGTGTATTGTATCACAACCTAGTAGTTACATTTGGAAATTTGGTTCTAGGACATTTGGTTTGAGCGCAATCATCAAACTTAGTTAAAAAAAGTCATTTAAGCCTTTTCACAGTGAGATCTACGCGATATGGCCGAGAAATGTAATTTTGATGTTAACTCCCAAACCGCTGCGCAGAAGTCAACCAAACTTCACCCAATAGTGTATTGTATCACAATGTAGTAGTTACATTTGGAAATTTTGTTCTAGGACATTTGGTTTGAGCGCAATCCTCAAACTTAGTTAAAAAAGAGTCATTTAAGTCTTTTCACATTGAGATATACGCGATATGGCCGAGAAATGTAATTTTGATGTTAACTCCCAAACCGCTACGCAGAAGTCAACCAAACTTCACCCAATAGTGTATTGTATCACAATCTAGTAGTTACATTTGGAAATTTGGTTCTAGGACATTTGGTTTGAGCGCAATCCTCAAACTTAGTTTAAAAAAAAAGTCATTTAAGCCTTTTCACAGTGAGATCTACGCGATATGGCCGAGAAATGTAATTTTGATGTTAACTCCCAAACGGCTGCGCAGAAGTCAACCAAACTTCACCCAATAATGTATTGTATCACAATCTAGTAGTTACATTTAGAAATTTGGTTCTAGGACATTTGGTTTGAGCGCAATCCTCAAACTTAGTTAAAAAAAGTCATTTAAGCCTTTTCACATTGAGATCTACGCGATATGGCCGAGAAATGTAATTTTGATGTAAACTCCCAAACCGCTGCGCAGAAGTCAACCAAACTTCACCCAATAGTGTATTGTGTCACAATCTAGTAGTTACATTTGGAAATTTGGTTGTAGGACATTTGGTTTGAGCGCAATCATCAAACTTAGTTAAAAAAAAGTCATTAAAGCCTTTTCACAGTGAGATCTAAGCGATATGGCCGAGAAATGTAATTTTGATGTTAACTCCCAAACCGCTGCGCAGAAGTCAACCAAACTTCACCCAATAGTGTATTGTATCACAATCTAGTAGTTACTTTTGGAAATTTGGTTCTAGGACATTTGGTTTGAGCGCAATCATCAAACTTAGTTAAAAAAAGTCATTTAAGCCTTTTCACATTGAGATCTACGCGATATGGCCGAGAAATGTAATTTTTATGTTAACTCCCAAACCGCTAGGCAGAAGTCAACCAAACTTCACCCAATAGTGTATTGTATCACAATCTAGTAGTTACATTTGGAAATTTGGTTCTAGGACATTTGGTTTGAGCGCAATCCTCAAACTTAGTTAAAAAAAGTCATTTAAGCCTTTTCACGGTGAGATCTACGCGATATGGCCGAGAAATATAATTTTGATATTAACTCCCAAACCGCTGCGCAGAAGTCAACCAAACTTCACCCAATAGTGTATTGTATCACAATCTAGTAGTTACATTAGGAAATTCTGTTCTAGGACATTTGGTTTGAGCGCAATCATCAAACTTAGTTAAAAAAAGTCATTTAAGCCTTTTCACAGTGAGATCTACGCGATATGGCCGAGAAATGTAATTTTGATGTTAACTCCCAAACCGCTGCGCAGAAGTCAACCAAACTTCACCCAATAGTGTATTGTATCACAATCTAGTAGTTACATGTGGAAATTTGGTTCTAGGACATTTGATTTGAGCGCAATCCTCAAACTTAGTTAAAAAAAGTTATTTAAGCCTTTTCACAGTGAGATATAGGCGATATGGCCGAGAAATGTAATTTTGATGTTAACTCCCAAACCGCTGAGCAGAAGTCAACCAAAATTCACCCAATAGTGTATTGTATCACAATCTAGTTGTTACATTTGGAAATTTGGTTCTAGGACATTTGGTTTGAGCGCAATCCTCACACTTAGTTAAAAAAAGTCATTTAAGCCTTTTCACAGTGAGATTTACGCGATATGGCCGAGAAATGTAATTTTGATGTTAACTCCCAAACCGCTGCGCAGAAGTCAACCAAACTTCACCCAATAGTGTATTGTATCACAATCTAGTAGTTACATTTGGAAATTTGGTTCTAGGACATTTGGTTTGAGCGCAATCCTCAAACTTAGTTAAAAAAAGTCATTTAAGCCTTTTCACGGTGAGATCTACGCGATATGGCCGAGAAATGTAATTTTGATATTAACTCCCAAACCGCTGCGCAGAAGTCAACCAAACTTCACCCAATAGTGTATTGTATCACAATCTAGTAGTTACATTAGGAAATTCTGTTCTAGGACATTTGGTTTGAGCGCAATCATCAAACTTAGTTAAAAAAAGTCATTTAAGCCTTTTCACAGTGAGATCTACGCGATATGGCCGAGAAATGTAATTTTGATGTTAACTCCCAAACCGCTGCGCAGAAGTCAACCAAACTTCACCCAATAGTGTATTGTATCACAATCTAGTAGTTACATGTGGAAATTTTTTTCTAGGACATTTGATTTGAGCGCAATCCTCAAACTTAGTTAAAAAAAGTTATTTAAGCATTTTCACAGTGAGATAAAGGCGATATGGCCGAGAAATGTAATTTTGATGTTAACTCCCAAACCGCTGCGCAGAAGTCAACCAAACTTCACCCAATAGTGTATTGTATCACAATCTAGTTGTTACATTTGGAAATTTGGTTCTAGGACATTTGGTTTGAGCGCAATCCTCACACTTAGTTAAAAAAAGTCATTTAAGCCTTTTCACAGTGAGATTTACGCGATATGGCCGAGAAATGTAATTTTGATGTTAACTCCCAAACCGCTGCGCAGAAGTCAACCAAACTTCACCCAATAGTGTATTGTATCACAATCTAGTAGTTACATTTGGAAATTTGGTTCTAGGACATTTGGTTTGAGCGCAATCATCAAACTTAGTTAAAAAAAGTCATTTAAGCCTTTTCACATTGAGATCTACGCGATATGGCCGAGAAATGTAATTTTGATGTTAACTCCCAAACCGCTGCGCAGAAGTCAACCAAACTTCACCCAATAGTGTATTGTATCACAATCTAGTAGTTACATTTGGAAATTTTGTTCTAGGACATTTGGTTTGAGCGCAATCCTCAAACTTAGTTAAAAAAGAGTCATTTAAGCCTTTTCACATTGAGATCTACGCGATATGGCCGAGAAATGTAATTTTGATGTTAACTCCCAAACCGCTAGGCAGAAGTCAACCAAACTTCACCCAATAGTGTATTGTATCAGAATCTAGTAGTTACATTTGGAAATTTGGTTCTAGGACATTTGGTTTGAGCGCAATCCTCAAACTTAGTTAAAAAAAAGTCATTTAAGCCTTTTCACGGTGAGATCTACGCGATATGGCCGAGAAATGTAATTTTAATGTTAACTCCCAAACCGCTGCGCAGAAGTCAACCAAACTTCACCCAATAGTGTATTGTATCACAATCTAGTAGTTACATTAGGAAATTCTGTTCTAGGACATTTGGCTTGAGCGCAATCATCAAACTTAGTTAAAAAAAGTCATTTAAGCCTTTTCACAGTGAGATCAACGCGATATGGCCGAGATATGTAATTTTGATGTTAACTCCCAAACCGCTGCGCAGAAGTCAACCAAACTTCACCCAATAGTGTATTGTATCACAATCTAGTAGTTACATGTGGAAATTTGGTTCTAGGACATTTGATTTGAGCGCAATCCTCAAACTTAGTTAAAAAAAGTTATCTAAGCCTTTTCACAGTGAGATATAGGCGATATGGCCGAGAAATGTAATTTTGATGTTAACTCCCAAACCGCTGCGCAGAAGTCAACCAAACTTCACCCAATAGTGTATTGTATCACAATCTAGTAGTTACATTTAGAAATTTGGTTCTAGGACATTTGGTTTGAGCGCAATCATCAAACTTAGTTAAAAAAAAGTCATTTAAGCCTTTTCACAGTGAGATCTACGCGATATGGCCGAGAAATGTAATTTTGATGTTAACTCCCAAACCGCTGCGCAGAAGTCAACCAAACTTCACCCAATAGTGTATTGTGTCACAATCTAGTAGTTACATTTGGAAATTTGGTTCTAGGACATTTGGTTTGAGCGCAATCATCAAACTTAATTAAAAAAAAAAGTCATTAAAGCCTTTTCACAGTGAGATCTAAGCGATATGGCCGAGAAATGTAATTTTGATGTTAACTCCCAAACCGCTGCGCAGAAGTCAACCAAACTTCACCCAATAGTGTATTGTATCACAATCTAGTAGTTACATTTGGAAATTTGGTTCTAGGACATTTGATTTGAGCGCAATCCTCAAACTTAGTTAAAAAAAGTCATTTAAGCCTTTTCACATTGAGATCTACGCGATATGGCCGAGAAATGTAATTTTGATGTTAACTCCCAAACCGCTAGGCAGAAGTCAACCAAACTTCACCCAATAGTGTATTGTATCAGAATCTAGTAGTTACATTTGGAAATTTGGTTCTAGGACATTTGGTTTGAGCGCAATCCTCAAACTTAGTTAAAAAAAAGTCATTTAAGCCTTTTCACGGTGAGATCTACGCGATATGGCCGAGAAATGTAATTTTAATGTTAACTCCCAAACCGCTGCGCAGAAGTCAACCAAACTTCACCCAATAGTGTATTGTATCACAATCTAGTAGTTACATTAGGAAATTCTGTTCTAGGACATTTGGTTTGAGCGCAATCATCAAACTTAGTTAAAAAAAGTCATTTAAGCCTTTTCACAGTGAGATCAACGCGATATGGCCGAGAAATGTAATTTTGATGTTAACTCCCAAACCGCTGCGCAGAAGTCAACCAAACTTCACCCAATAGTGTATTGTATCACAATCTAGTAGTTACATTTGGAAATTTGGTTCTAGGACATTTGGTTTGAGCGCAATCCGCAAACTTAGTTAAAAAAAAGTCATTTAAGCCTTTTCACAGTGAGATCTACGCGATATGGCCGAGAAATGTAATTTTGATGTTAACTCCCAAACCGCTGCGCAGAAGTCAACCAAACTTCACCCAATAGTGTATTGTATCACAATCTAGTAGTTACATTTGGAAATTTGGTTCTAGGACATTTGGTTTGAGCGCAATCCTCACACTTAGTTAAAAAAAGTCATTTAAGCCTTTTCACAATGAGATTTACGCGATATGGCCGAGAAATGTAAATTTTATGTTAACTCCCAAACCGCTGCGCAGAAGTCAACCAAACTTCACCCAATAGTGTATTGTATCACAATCTAGTAGTTACATTTGGAAATTTGGTTCTAGGACATTTGGTTTGAGCGCAATCATCAAACTTAGTTAAAAAAAGTCATTTAAGCCTTTTCACATTGAGATCTACGCGATATGGCCGAGAAATGTAATTTTGATGTTAACTCACAAACCGCTAGGCAGAAGTCAACCAAACTTCACCCAATAGTGTATTGTATCACAATCTAGTAGTTACATTTGGAAATTTGGTTCTAGGACATTTGGTTTGAGCGCAATGCTCAAACTTAGTTAAAAAAAGTCATTTAAGCATTTTCACAGTGAGATCTACGCGATATGGCCGAGAAATGTAATTTTGATGTTAACTCCCAAACCGCTGCGCAGAAGTCAACCAAACTTCACCCAATAGTGTATTGTATCACAATCTAGTAGTTACATTTGGAAATTTGGTTCTAGGACATTTGGTTTGAGCGCAATCCTCACACTTAGTTAAAAAAAAGTCATTTAAGCCTTTTCACAGTGAGATCTACGCGATATGGCCGAGAAATGTAATTTTGATGTTAACTCCCAAACCGCTGCGCAAAAGTCAACCAAACTTCACCCAATAGTGTATTGTATCACAATCTAGTAGTTACATTTGGAAATTTGGTTCTAGGATATTTGGTTTGAGCGCAATCATCAAACTTAGTTAAAAAAAGTCATTTAAGCCTTTTCACATTGAGATCTACGCGATATGGCCGAGAAATGTAATTTTGATGTTAACTCCCAAACCGCTGCGCAGAAGTCAACCAAACTTCACCCAATAGTGTATTGTATCACAATCTAGTAGTTACATTTGGAAATTTTGTTCTAGGACATTTGGTTTGAGCGCAATCCTCAAACTTAGTTAAAAAAAGAGTCATTTAAGCCTTTTCACAGTGAGATCTACGCGATATGGCCGAGAAATGTAATTTTGATGTTAACTCCCAAACCGCTGCGCAGAAGTCAACCAAACTTCACCCAATAGTGTATTGTATCACAATCTGGTAGTTACATTTGGAAATTTGGTTCTAGGACATTTGGTTTGAGCGCAATCCTCACACTTAGTTAAAAAAAAGTCATTTAAGCCTTTTCACGGTGAGATCTACGCGATATGGCCGAGAAATGTAATTTTGATGTTAACTCCCAAACCGCTGCGCAGAAGTCAACCAAACTTCACCCAATAGTGTATTGTATCACAATCTGGTAGTTACATTTGGAAATTTGGTTCTAGGACATTTGGTTTGAGCGCAATCCTCAAACTTAGTTAAAAAAAGTCATTTAAGCCTTTCCACGGTGAGATCTACGCGATATGGCCGAGAAATGTAATTTTGATATTAACTCCCAAACCGCTGCGCAGAAGTCAACCAAACTTCACCCAATCGTGTATTGTATCACAATCTAGTAGTTACATTAGGAAATTCTGTTCTAGGACATTTGGTTTGAGCGCAATCATCAAACTTAGTTAAAAAAAGTCATTTAAGCCTTTTCACAGTGAGATCTACGCGATATGGCCGAGAAATGTAATTTTGATGTTAACTCCCAAACCGCTGCGCAGATGTCAACCAAACTTCACCCAATAGTGTATTGTATCACAATCTAGTAGTTACATGTGGAAATTTGGTTTTAGGACATTTGATTTGAGCGCAATCCTCAAACTTAGTTAAAAAAAGTTATTTAAGCCTTTTCACAGTGAGATATAGGCGATATGGCCGAGAAATGTAATTTTGATGTTAACTCCCAAACCGCTGCGCAGAAGTCAACCAAACTTCACCCAATAGTGTATTGTATCACAATCTAGTAGTTACATTTGGAAATTTGGTTCTAGGACATTTGGTTTGAGCGCAATCCTCACACTTAGTTAAAAAAAAGTCATTTAAGCCTTTTCACAGTGAGATCTACGCGATATGGCCGAGAAATGTAATTTTGATGTTAACTCCCAAACCGCTGCGCAAAAGTCAACCAAACTTCACCCAATAGTGTATTGTATCACAATCTAGTAGTTACATTTGGAAATTTGGTTCTCGGACATTTGGTTTGAGCGCAATCATCAAACTTAGTTAAAAAAAGTCATTTAAGCCTTTTCACATTGAGATCTACGCGATATGGCCGAGAAATGTAATTTTGATGTTAACTCCCAAACCGCTGCGCAGAAGTCAACCAAACTTCACCCAATAGTGTATTGTATCACAATCTAGTAGTTACATTTGGAAATTTGGTTCTAGGACATTTGGTTTGAGCGCAATCCTCAAACTTAGTTAAAAAAAAGTCATTTAAGCCTTTTCACAGTGAGATCTACGCGATATGGCCGAGAAATGTAATTTTGATGTTAACTCCCATACCGCTGCGCAAGAAGTCAACCAAACTTCACCCAATAGTGTATTGTATCACAATCTAGTAGTTACATTTGGAAATTTGGTTCTAGGACATTTGGTTTGAGCGCAATCATCAAACTTAATTAAAAAAGTCATTTAAGCCTTTTCACAGTGAGATCTATGCGATATGGCAGAGAAATGTAAATTTGATGTTAACTCCCAAACCGCTGTGCAGAAGTCAACCAAACTTCACCCAATAATGTATTGTATCACAATCTAGTAGTAACATTTAGAAATTTGGTGCTAAGACATTTGGTTTGAGCGCAATCATCAAACTTAATTAAAAAAGTCATTTAAGCCTTTTCACATTGAGATCTACGCGATATGGCCGAGAAATGTAATTTTGATGTTAACTCCCATACCGCTGCGCAAGAAGTCAACCAAACTTCACCCAATAGTGTATTGTATCACAATCTAGTAGTTACATTTGGAAATTTGGTTCTAGGACATTTGGTTTGAGCGCAATCATCAAACTTAATTAAAAAAGTCATTTAAGCCTTTTCACAGTGAGATCTATGCGATATGGCAGAGAAATGTAAATTTGATGTTAACTCCCAAACCGCTGTGCAGAAGTCAACCAAACTTCACCCAATAATGTATTGTATCACAATCTAGTAGTAACATTTAGAAATTTGGTGCTAGGACATTTGGTTTGAGCGCAATCATCAAACTTAGTTAAAAAAAGTCATTTAAGCCTTTTCACAGTGAGATCTATGCGATATGGCCGTGAAATGTAATTTTGATGTTAACTCCCAAACCGCTGCGCAGAAGTCAACCAAACTTCACCCAATAGTGTATTGTATCACAATCTAGTAGTTACATTTGGAAATTTGGTTCTAGGACATTTGGTTTGAGCGCAATCATCAAACTTAGTTAAAAAAAGTCATTTAAGCCTTTTCACATTGAGATCTACGCGATATGGCCGAGAAATGTAATTTTGATGTTAACTCCCAAACCGCTGCGCAGAAGTCAACCAAACTTCACCCAATAGTGTATTGTATCACAATCTAGTAGTTACATTTGGAAATTTTGTTCTAGGACATTTGGTTTGAGCGCAATCCTCAAACTTAGTTAAAAAAAGTCATTTAAGCCTTTTCACATTGAGATCTACGCGATATGGCCGAGAAATGTAATTTTGATGTTAACTCCCAAACCGCTGCGCAGAAGTCAACCAAACTTCACCCAATAGTGTATTGTGTCACAATCTAGTAGTTACATTTGGAAATTTGGTTGTAGGACATTTGGTTTGAGCGCAATCATCAAACTTAGTTAAAAAAAAGTCATTAAAGCCTTTTCACAGTGCGATCTAAGCGATATGGCCGAGAAATGTAATTTTGATGTTAACTCCCAAACCGCTGCGCAGAAGTCAACCAAACTTCACCCAATAGTGTATTGTATCACAATCTAGTAGTTACTTTTGGAAATTTGGTTCTAGGACATTTGGTTCGAGCGCAATCATCAAACTTAGTTTAAAAAAGTCATTTAAGCCTTTTCACATTGAGATCTACGCGATATGGCCGAGAAATGTAATTTTTATGTTAACTCCCAAACCGCTAGGCAGAAGTCAACCAAACTTCACCCAATAGTGTATTGTATCACAATCTAGTAGTTACATTTGGAAATTTGGTTCTAGGACATTTGGTTTGAGCGCAATCCTCAAACTTAGTTAAAAAAAGTCATTTAAGCCTTTTCACGGTGAGATCTACGCGATATGGCCGAGAAATGTAATTTTGATATTAACTCCCAAACCGCTGCGCAGAAGTCAACCAAACTTCACCCAATAGTGTATTGTATCACAATCGAGTAGTTACATTAGGAAATTCTGTTCTAGGACATTTGGTTTGAGCGCAATCATCAAACTTAGTTAAAAAAAGTCATTTAAGCCTTTTCACGGTGAGATCTACGCGATATGGCCGAGAAATGTAATTTTGATATTAACTCCCAAACCGCTGCGCAGAAGTCAACCAAACTTCACCCAATAGTGTATTGTATCACAATCGAGTAGTTACATTAGGAAATTCTGTTCTAGGACATTTGGTTTGAGCGCAATCATCAAACTTAGTTAAAAAAAGTCATTTAAGCCTTTTCACAGTGAGATCTACGCGATATGGCCGAGAAATGTAATTTTGATGTTAACTCCCAAACCGCTGCGCAGAAGTCAACCAAACTTCACCCAATAGTGTATTGTATCACAATCTAGTAGTTACATTTGGAAATTTGGTTCTAGGACATTTGGTTTGAGCGCAATCCTCACACTTAGTTAAAAAAAGTCATTTAAGCCTTTTCACAATGAGATTTACGCGATATGGCCGAGAAATGTAAATTTTATGTTAACTCCCAAACCGCTGCGCAGAAGTCAACCAAACTTCACCCAATAGTGTATTGTATCACAATCTAGTAGTTACATTTGGAAATTTGGTTCTAGGACATTTGGTTTGAGCGCAATCATCAAACTTAGTTAAAAAAAGTCATTTAAGCCTTTTCACATTGAGATCTACGCGATATGGCCGAGAAATGTAATTTTGATGTTAACTCACAAACCGCTAGGCAGAAGTCAACCAAACTTCACCCAATAGTGTATTGTATCACAATCTAGTAGTTACATTTGGAAATTTGGTTCTAGGACATTTGGTTTGAGCGCAATGCTCAAACTTAGTTAAAAAAAGTCATTTAAGCATTTTCACAGTGAGATCTACGCGATATGGCCGAGAAATGTAATTTTGAGGTTAACTCCCAAACCGCTGCGCAGAAGTCAACCAAACTTCACCCAATAGTGTATTGTATCACAATCTAGTAGTTACATTTGGAAATTTGGTTCTAGGACATTTGGTTTGAGCGCAATCCTCACACTTAGTTAAAAAAAAGTCATTTAAGCCTTTTCACAGTGAGATCTACGCGATATGGCCGAGAAATGTAATTTTGATGTTAACTCCCAAACCGCTGCGCAAAAGTCAACCAAACTTCACCCAATAGTGTATTGTATCACAATCTAGTAGTTACATTTGGAAATTTGGTTCTAGGACATTTGGTTTGAGCGCAATCATCAAACTTAGTTAAAAAAAGTCATTTAAGCCTTTTCACATTGAGATCTACGCGATATGGCCGAGAAATGTAATTTTGATGTTAACTCCCAAACCGCTGCGCAGAAGTCAACCAAACTTCACCCAATAGTGTATTGTATCACAATCTAGTAGTTACATTTGGAAATTTTGTTCTAGGACATTTGGTTTGAGCGCAATCCTCAAACTTAGTTAAAAAAAGAGTCATTTAAGCCTTTTCACAGTGAGATCTACGCGATATGGCCGAGAAATGTAATTTTGATGTTAACTCCCAAACCGCTGCGCAGAAGTCAACCAAACTTCACCCAATAGTGTATTGTATCACAATCTGGTAGTTACATTTGGAAATTTGGTTCTAGGACATTTGGTTTGAGCGCAATCCTCACACTTAGTTAAAAAAAAGTCATTTAAGCCTTTTCACGGTGAGATCTACGCGATATGGCCGAGAAATGTAATTTTGATGTTAACTCCCAAACCGCTGCGCAGAAGTCAACCAAACTTCACCCAATAGTGTATTGTATCACAATCTGGTAGTTACATTTGGAAATTTGGTTCTAGGACATTTGGTTTGAGCGCAATCCTCAAACTTAGTTAAAAAAAGTCATTTAAGCCTTTCCACGGTGAGATCTACGCGATATGGCCGAGAAATGTAATTTTGATATTAACTCCCAAACCGCTGCGCAGAAGTCAACCAAACTTCACCCAATCGTGTATTGTATCACAATCTAGTAGTTACATTAGGAAATTCTGTTCTAGGACATTTGGTTTGAGCGCAATCATCAAACTTAGTTAAAAAAAGTCATTTAAGCCTTTTCACAGTGAGATCTACGCGATATGGCCGAGAAATGTAATTTTGATGTTAACTCCCAAACCGCTGCGCAGAAGTCAACCAAACTTCACCCAATAGTGTATTGTATCACAATCTAGTAGTTACATGTGGAAATTTGGTTCTAGGACATTTGATTTGAGCGCAATCCTCAAACTTAGTTAAAAAAAGTTATTTAAGCCTTTTCACAGTGAGATATAGGCGATATGGCCGAGAAATGTAATTTTGATGTTAACTCCCAAACCGCTGCGCAGAAGTCAACCAAACTTCACCCAATAGTGTATTGTATCACAATCTAGTAGTTACATTTGGAAATTTGGTTCTAGGACATTTGGTTTGAGCGCAATCCTCACACTTAGTTAAAAAAAAGTCATTTAAGCCTTTTCACAGTGAGATCTACGCGATATGGCCGAGAAATGTAATTTTGATGTTAACTCCCAAACCGCTGCGCAAAAGTCAACCAAACTTCACCCAATAGTGTATTGTATCACAATCTAGTAGTTACATTTGGAAATTTGGTTCTCGGACATTTGGTTTGAGCGCAATCATCAAACTTAGTTAAAAAAAGTCATTTAAGCCTTTTCACATTGAGATCTACGCGATATGGCCGAGAAATGTAATTTTGATGTTAACTCCCAAACCGCTGCGCAGAAGTCAACCAAACTTCACCCAATAGTGTATTGTATCACAATCTAGTAGTTACATTTGGAAATTTGGTTCTAGGACATTTGGTTTGAGCGCAATCCTCAAACTTAGTTAAAAAAAAGTCATTTAAGCCTTTTCACAGTGAGATCTACGCGATATGGCCGAGAAATGTAATTTTGATGTTAACTCCCATACCGCTGCGCAAGAAGTCAACCAAACTTCACCCAATAGTGTATTGTATCACAATCTAGTAGTTACATTTGGAAATTTGGTTCTAGGACATTTGGTTTGAGCGCAATCATCAAACTTAATTAAAAAAGTCATTTAAGCCTTTTCACAGTGAGATCTATGCGATATGGCAGAGAAATGTAAATTTGATGTTAACTCCCAAACCGCTGTGCAGAAGTCAACCAAACTTCACCCAATAATGTATTGTATCACAATCTAGTAGTAACATTTAGAAATTTGGTGCTAGGACATTTGGTTTGAGCGCAATCATCAAACTTAGTTAAAAAAAGTCATTTAAGCCTTTTCACAGTGAGATCTATGCGATATGGCCGAGAAATGTAATTTTGATGTTAACTCCCAAACCGCTGCGCAGAAGTCAACCAAACTTCACCCAATAGTGTATTGTATCACAATCTAGTAGTTACATTTGGAAATTTGGTTCTAGGACATTTGGTTTGAGCGCAATCATCAAACTTAGTTAAAAAAAGTCATTTAAGCCTTTTCACATTGAGATCTACGCGATATGGCCGAGAAATGTAATTTTGATGTTAACTCCCAAACCGCTGCGCAGAAGTCAACCAAACTTCACCCAATAGTGTATTGTATCACAATCTAGTAGTTACATTTGGAAATTTTGTTCTAGGACATTTGGTTTGAGCGCAATCCTCAAACTTAGTTAAAAAAAGTCATTTAAGCCTTTTCACATTGAGATCTACGCGATATGGCCGAGAAATGTAATTTTGATGTTAACTCCCAAACCGCTGCGCAGAAGTCAACCAAACTTCACCCAATAGTGTATTGTGTCACAATCTAGTAGTTACATTTGGAAATTTGGTTGTAGGACATTTGGTTTGAGCGCAATCATCAAACTTAGTTAAAAAAAAGTCATTAAAGCCTTTTCACAGTGCGATCTAAGCGATATGGCCGAGAAATGTAATTTTGATGTTAACTCCCAAACCGCTGCGCAGAAGTCAACCAAACTTCACCCAATAGTGTATTGTATCACAATCTAGTAGTTACTTTTGGAAATTTGGTTCTAGGACATTTGGTTCGAGCGCAATCATCAAACTTAGTTTAAAAAAGTCATTTAAGCCTTTTCACATTGAGATCTACGCGATATGGCCGAGAAATGTAATTTTTATGTTAACTCCCAAACCGCTAGGCAGAAGTCAACCAAACTTCACCCAATAGTGTATTGTATCACAATCTAGTAGTTACATTTGGAAATTTGGTTCTAGGACATTTGGTTTGAGCGCAATCCTCAAACTTAGTTAAAAAAAGTCATTTAAGCCTTTTCACGGTGAGATCTACGCGATATGGCCGAGAAATGTAATTTTGATATTAACTCCCAAACCGCTGCGCAGAAGTCAACCAAACTTCACCCAATAGTGTATTGTATCACAATCGAGTAGTTACATTAGGAAATTCTGTTCTAGGACATTTGGTTTGAGCGCAATCATCAAACTTAGTTAAAAAAAGTCATTTAAGCCTTTTCACAGTGAGATCTACGCGATATGGCCGAGAAATGTAATTTTGATGTTAACTCCCAAACCGCTGCGCAGAAGTCAACCAAACTTCACCCAATAGTGTATTGTATCACAATCTAGTAGTTACATGTGGAAATTTTTTTCTAGGACATTTGATTTGAGCGCAATCCTCAAACTTAGTTAAAAAAAGTTATTTAAGCCTTTTCACAGTGAGATAAGGCGATATGGCCGAGAAATGTAATTTTGATGTTAACTCCCAAACCGCTGCGCAGAAGTCAACCAAACTTCACCCAATAGTGTATTGTATCACAATCTAGTAGTTACATTTGGAAATTTTGTTCTAGGACATTTGGTTTGAGCGCAATCCTCAAACTTAGTTAAAAAAGAGTCATTTAAGCCTTTTCACAGTGAGATCTACGCGATATGGCCGAGAAATGTAATTTTGATGTTAACTCCCAAACCGCTGCGCAGAAGTCAACCAAAGTTCACCCAATAGTGTATTGTATCACAATCTGGTAGTTACATTTGGAAATTTGGTTCTAGGACATTTGGTTTGAGCGCAATCCTCAAACTTAGTTAAAAAAAAAAAGTCATTTAAGCCTTTTCACAGTGAGATCCACGCGATATGGCCGAGAAATGTAATTTTGATGTTAACTCCCAAACCGCTGCGCAGAAGTCAACTAAACTTCACCCAATAGTGTATTGTATCACAATCTAGTAGTTACATGTGGAAATTTGGTTCTAGGACATTTGATTTGAGCGCAATCCTCAAACTTAGTTAAAAAAAGTCATTTAAGCCTTTTCACGGTGAGATCTACGCGATATGGCCGAGAAATGTAATTTTGATATTAACTCCCAAACCGCTGCGCAGAAGTCAACCAAACTTCACCCAATAGTGTATTGTATCACAATCTAGTAGTTACATTAGGAAATTCTGTTCTAGGACATTTGGTTTGAGCGCAATCATCAAACTTAGTTAAAAAAAAGTCATTTAAGCCTTTTCACAGTGAGATCTACGCGATATGGCCGAGAAATGTAATTTTGATGTTAACTCCCAAACCGCTGCGCAGAAGTCAACCAAACTTCACCCAATAGTGTATTGTATCACAATCTAGTAGTTACATGTGGAAATTTGGTTCTAGGACATTTGATTTGAGCGCAATCCTCAAACTTAATTAAAAAAAGTTATTTAAGCCTTTTCACAGTGAGATATAGGCGATATGGCCGAGAAATGTAATTTTGATGTTAACTCCCAAACCGCTGCGCAGAAGTCAACCAAACTTCACCCAATAGTGTATTGTATCACAATCTAGTAGTTACATTTGGAAATTTGGTTCTAGGACATTTGGTTTGAGCGCAATCCTCACACTTAGATAAAAAAAAGTCATTTAAGCCTTTTCACAGTGAGATCTACGCGATATGGCCGAGAAATGTAATTTCGATGTTAACTCCCAAACCGCTGCGCAAAAGTCAACCAAACTTCACCCAATAGTGTATTGTATCACAATCTAGTAGTTACATTTGGAAATTTGGTTCTCGGACATTTGGTTTGAGCGCAATCATCAAACTTAGTTAAAAAAAGTCATTTAAGCCTTTTCACATTGAGATCTACGCGATATGGCCGAGAAATGTAATTTTGATGTTAACTCCCAAACCGCTGCGCAGAAGTCAACCAAACTTCACCCAATAGTGTATTGTATCACAATCTAGTAGTTACATTTGGAAATTTGGTTCTAGGACATTTGGTTTGAGCGCAATCCTCAAACTTAGTTAAAAAAAAGTCATTTAAGCCTTTTCACAGTGAGATCTACGCGATATGGCCGAGAAATGTAATTTTGATGTTAACTCCCATACCGCTGCGCAAGAAGTCAACCAAACTTCACCCAATAGTGTATTGTATCACAATCTAGTAGTTACATTTGGAAATTTGGTTCTAGGACATTTGGTTTGAGCGCAATCATCAAACTTAATTAAAAAAGTCATTTAAGCCTTTTCACAGTGAGATCTATGCGATATGGCAGAGAAATGTAAATTTGATGTTAACTCCCAAACCGCTGTGCAGAAGTCAACCAAACTTCACCCAATAATGTATTGTATCACAATCTAGTAGTAACATTTAGAAATTTGGTGCTAGGACATTTGGTTTGAGCGCAATCATCAAACTTAGTTAAAAAAAGTCATTTAAGCCTTTTCACAGTGAGATCTATGCGATATGGCCGAGAAATGTAATTTTGATGTTAACTCCCAAACCGCTGCGCAGAAGTCAACCAAACTTCACCCAATAGTGTATTGTATCACAATCTAGTAGTTACATTTGGAAATTTGGTTCTAGGACATTTGGTTTGAGCGCAATCATCAAACTTAGTTAAAAAAAGTCATTTAAGCCTTTTCACATTGAGATCTACGCAATATGGCCGAGAAATGTAATTTTGATGTTAACTCCCAAACCGCTGCGCAGAAGTCAACCAAACTTCACCCAATAGTGTATTGTATCACAATCTAGTAGTTACATTTGGAAATTTTGTTCTAGGACATTTGGTTTGAGCGCAATCCTCAAACTTAGTTAAAAAAAGTCATTTAAGCCTTTTCACATTGAGATCTACGCGATATGGCCGAGAAATGTAATTTTGATGTTAACTCCCAAACCGCTGCGCAGAAGTCAACCAAACTTCACCCAATAGTGTATTGTGTCACAATCTAGTAGTTACATTTGGAAATTTGGTTGTAGGACATTTGGTTTGAGCGCAATCATCAAACTTAGTTAAAAAAAAGTCATTAAAGCCTTTTCACAGTGAGATCTAAGCGATATGGCCGAGAAATGTAATTTTGATGTTAACTCCCAAACCGCTGCGCAGAAGTCAACCAAACTTCACCCAATAGTGTATTGTATCACAATCTAGTAGTTACTTTTGGAAATTTGGTTCTAGGACATTTGGTTTGAGCGCAATCATCAAACTTAGTTTAAAAAAGTCATTTAAGCCTTTTCACATTGAGATCTACGCGATATGGCCGAGAAATCTAATTTTTATGATAACTCCCAAACCGCTAGGCAGAAGTCAACCAAACTTCACCCAATAGTGTATTGTATCACAATCTAGTAGTTACATTTGGAAATTTGGTTCTAGGACATTTGGTTTGAGCGCAATCCTCAAACTTAGTTAAAAAAAGTCATTTAAGCCTTTTCACGGTGAGATCTACGCGATATGGCCGAGAAATGTAATTTTGATATTAACTCCCAAACCGCTGCGCAGAAGTCAACCAAACTTCACCCAATAGTGTATTGTATCACAATCTAGTAGTTACATTAGGAAATTCTGTTCTAGGACATTTGGTTTGAGCGCAATCATCAAACTTAGTTAAAAAAAGTCATTTAAGCCTTTTCACAGTGAGATCTACGCGATATGGCCGAGAAATGTAATTTTGATGTTAACTCCCAAACCGCTGCGCAGAAGTCAACCAAACTTCACCCAATAGTGTATTGTATCACAATCTAGTAGTTACATGTGGAAATTTTTTTCTAGGACATTTGATTTGAGCGCAATCCTCAAACTTAGTTAAAAAAAGTTATTTAAGCATTTTCACAGTGAGATAAAGGCGATATGGCCGAGAAATGTAATTTTGATGTTAACTCCCAAACCGCTGCGCAGAAGTCAACCAAACTTCACCCAATAGTGTATTGTATCACAATCTAGTTGTTACATTTGGAAATTTGGTTCTAGGACATTTGGTTTGAGCGCAATCCTCACACTTAGTTAAAAAAAGTCATTTAAGCCTTTTCACAGTGAGATTTACGCGATATGGCCGAGAAATGTAATTTTGATGTTAACTCCCAAACCGCTGCGCAGAAGTCAACCAAACTTCACCCAATAGTGTATTGTATCACAATCTAGTAGTTACATTTGGAAATTTGGTTCTAGGACATTTGGTTTGAGCGCAATCATCAAACTTAGTTAAAAAAAGTCATTTAAGCCTTTTCACATTGAGATCTACGCGATATGGCCGAGAAATGTAATTTTGATGTTAACTCCCAAACCGCTGCGCAGAAGTCAACCAAACTTCACCCAATAGTGTATTGTATCACAATCTAGTAGTTACATTTGGAAATTTTGTTCTAGGACATTTGGTTTGAGCGCAATCCTCAAACTTAGTTAAAAAAGAGTCATTTAAGCCTTTTCACATTGAGATCTACGCGATATGGCCGAGAAATGTAATTTTGATGTTAACTCCCAAACCGCTAGGCAGAAGTCAACCAAACTTCACCCAATAGTGTATTGTATCAGAATCTAGTAGTTACATTTGGAAATTTGGTTCTAGGACATTTGGTTTGAGCGCAATCCTCAAACTTAGTTAAAAAAAAGTCATTTAAGCCTTTTCACGGTGAGATCTACGCGATATGGCCGAGAAATGTAATTTTAATGTTAACTCCCAAACCGCTGCGCAGAAGTCAACCAAACTTCACCCAATAGTGTATTGTATCACAATCTAGTAGTTACATTAGGAAATTCTGTTCTAGGACATTTGGTTTGAGCGCAATCATCAAACTTAGTTAAAAAAAGTCATTTAAGCCTTTTCACAGTGAGATCAACGCGATATGGCCGAGAAATGTAATTTTGATGTTAACTCCCAAACCGCTGCGCAGAAGTCAACCAAACTTCACCCAATAGTGTATTGTATCACAATCTAGTAGTTACATGTGGAAATTTGGTTCTAGGACATTTGATTTGAGCGCAATCCTCAAACTTAGTTAAAAAAAGTTATCTAAGCCTTTTCACAGTGAGATATAGGCGATATGGCCGAGAAATGTAATTTTGATGTTAACTCCCAAACCGCTGCGCAGAAGTCAACCAAACTTCACCCAATAGTGTATTGTATCACAATCTAGTAGTTACATTTAGAAATTTGGTTCTAGGACATTTGGTTTGAGCGCAATCATCAAACTTAGTTAAAAAAAAGTCATTTAAGCCTTTTCACAGTGAGATCTACGCGATATGGCCGAGAAATGTAATTTTGATGTTAACTCCCAAACCGCTGCGCAGAAGTCAACCAAACTTCACCCAATAGTGTATTGTGTCACAATCTAGTAGTTACATTTGGAAATTTGGTTCTAGGACATTTGGTTTGAGCGCAATCATCAAACTTAATTAAAAAAAAAAGTCATTAAAGCCTTTTCACAGTGAGATCTAAGCGATATGGCCGAGAAATGTAATTTTGATGTTAACTCCCAAACCGCTGCGCAGAAGTCAACCAAACTTCACCCAATAGTGTATTGTATCACAATCTAGTAGTTACATTTGGAAATTTGGTTCTAGGACATTTGATTTGAGCGCAATCCTCAAACTTAGTTAAAAAAAGTCATTTAAGCCTTTTCACATTGAGATCTACGCGATATGGCCGAGAAATGTAATTTTGATGTTAACTCCCAAACCGCTAGGCAGAAGTCAACCAAACTTCACCCAATAGTGTATTGTATCAGAATCTAGTAGTTACATTTGGAAATTTGGTTCTAGGACATTTGGTTTGAGCGCAATCCTCAAACTTAGTTAAAAAAAAGTCATTTAAGCCTTTTCACGGTGAGATCTACGCGATATGGCCGAGAAATGTAATTTTAATGTTAACTCCCAAACCGCTGCGCAGAAGTCAACCAAACTTCACCCAATAGTGTATTGTATCACAATCTAGTAGTTACATTAGGAAATTCTGTTCTAGGACATTTGGTTTGAGCGCAATCATCAAACTTAGTTAAAAAAAGTCATTTAAGCCTTTTCACAGTGAGATCAACGCGATATGGCCGAGAAATGTAATTTTGATGTTAACTCCCAAACCGCTGCGCAGAAGTCAACCAAACTTCACCCAATAGTGTATTGTATCACAATCTAGTAGTTACATTTGGAAATTTGGTTCTAGGACATTTGGTTTGAGCGCAATCCGCAAACTTAGTTAAAAAAAAGTCATTTAAGCCTTTTCACAGTGAGATCTACGCGATATGGCCGAGAAATGTAATTTTGATGTTAACTCCCAAACCGCTGCGCAGAAGTCAACCAAACTTCACCCAATAGTGTATTGTATCACAATCTAGTAGTTACATTTGGAAATTTGGTTCTAGGACATTTGGTTTGAGCGCAATCCTCACACTTAGTTTAAAAAAGTCATTTAAGCCTTTTCACAATGAGATTTACGCGATATGGCCGAGAAATGTAAATTTTATGTTAACTCCCAAACCGCTGCGCAGAAGTCAACCAAACTTCACCCAATAGTGTATTGTATCACAATCTAGTAGTTACATTTGGAAATTTGGTTCTAGGACATTTGGTTTGAGCGCAATCATCAAACTTAGTTAAAAAAAGTCATTTAAGCCTTTTCACATTGAGATCTACGCGATATGGCCGAGAAATGTAATTTTGATGTTAACTCACAAACCGCTAGGCAGAAGTCAACCAAACTTCACCCAATAGTGTATTGTATCACAATCTAGTAGTTACATTTGGAAATTTGGTTCTAGGACATTTGGTTTGAGCGCAATGCTCAAACTTAGTTAAAAAAAGTCATTTAAGCATTTTCACAGTGAGATCTACGCGATATGGCCGAGAAATGTAATTTTGATGTTAACTCCCAAACCGCTGCGCAGAAGTCAACCAAACTTCACCCAATAGTGTATTGTATCACAATCTAGTAGTTACATTTGGAAATTTGGTTCTAGGACATTTGGTTTGAGCGCAATCCTCACACTTAGTTAAAAAAAAGTCATTTAAGCCTTTTCACAGTGAGATCAACGCGATATGGCCGAGAAATGTAATTTTGATGTTAACTCCCAAACCGCTGCGCAGAAGTCAACCAAACTTCACCCAATAGTGTATTGTATCACAATCTAGTAGTTACATGTGGAAATTTGGTTCTAGGACATTTGATTTGAGCGCAATCCTCAAACTTAGTTAAAAAAAGTTATCTAAGCCTTTTCACAGTGAGATATAGGCGATATGGCCGAGAAATGTAATTTTGATGTTAACTCCCAAACCGCTGCGCAGAAGTCAACCAAACTTCACCCAATAGTGTATTGTATCACAATCTAGTAGTTACATTTAGAAATTTGGTTCTAGGACATTTGGTTTGAGCGCAATCATCAAACTTAGTTAAAAAAAAGTCATTTAAGCCTTTTCACAGTGAGATCTACGCGATATGGCCGAGAAATGTAATTTTGATGTTAACTCCCAAACCGCTGCGCAGAAGTCAACCAAACTTCACCCAATAGTGTATTGTGTCACAATCTAGTAGTTACATTTGGAAATTTGGTTCTAGGACATTTGGTTTGAGCGCAATCATCAAACTTAATTAAAAAAAAAAGTCATTAAAGCCTTTTCACAGTGAGATCTAAGCGATATGGCCGAGAAATGTAATTTTGATGTTAACTCCCAAACCGCTGCGCAGAAGTCAACCAAACTTCACCCAATAGTGTATTGTATCACAATCTAGTAGTTACATTTGGAAATTTGGTTCTAGGACATTTGATTTGAGCGCAATCCTCAAACTTAGTTAAAAAAAGTCATTTAAGCCTTTTCACATTGAGATCTACGCGATATGGCCGAGAAATGTAATTTTGATGTTAACTCCCAAACCGCTAGGCAGAAGTCAACCAAACTTCACCCAATAGTGTATTGTATCAGAATCTAGTAGTTACATTTGGAAATTTGGTTCTAGGACATTTGGTTTGAGCGCAATCCTCAAACTTAGTTAAAAAAAAGTCATTTAAGCCTTTTCACGGTGAGATCTACGCGATATGGCCGAGAAATGTAATTTTAATGTTAACTCCCAAACCGCTGCGCAGAAGTCAACCAAACTTCACCCAATAGTGTATTGTATCACAATCTAGTAGTTACATTAGGAAATTCTGTTCTAGGACATTTGGTTTGAGCGCAATCATCAAACTTAGTTAAAAAAAGTCATTTAAGCCTTTTCACAGTGAGATCAACGCGATATGGCCGAGAAATGTAATTTTGATGTTAACTCCCAAACCGCTGCGCAGAAGTCAACCAAACTTCACCCAATAGTGTATTGTATCACAATCTAGTAGTTACATTTGGAAATTTGGTTCTAGGACATTTGGTTTGAGCGCAATCCGCAAACTTAGTTAAAAAAAAGTCATTTAAGCCTTTTCACAGTGAGATCTACGCGATATGGCCGAGAAATGTAATTTTGATGTTAACTCCCAAACCGCTGCGCAGAAGTCAACCAAACTTCACCCAATAGTGTATTGTATCACAATCTAGTAGTTACATTTGGAAATTTGGTTCTAGGACATTTGGTTTGAGCGCAATCCTCACACTTAGTTTAAAAAAGTCATTTAAGCCTTTTCACAATGAGATTTACGCGATATGGCCGAGAAATGTAAATTTTATGTTAACTCCCAAACCGCTGCGCAGAAGTCAACCAAACTTCACCCAATAGTGTATTGTATCACAATCTAGTAGTTACATTTGGAAATTTGGTTCTAGGACATTTGGTTTGAGCGCAATCATCAAACTTAGTTAAAAAAAGTCATTTAAGCCTTTTCACATTGAGATCTACGCGATATGGCCGAGAAATGTAATTTTGATGTTAACTCACAAACCGCTAGGCAGAAGTCAACCAAACTTCACCCAATAGTGTATTGTATCACAATCTAGTAGTTACATTTGGAAATTTGGTTCTAGGACATTTGGTTTGAGCGCAATGCTCAAACTTAGTTAAAAAAAGTCATTTAAGCATTTTCACAGTGAGATCTACGCGATATGGCCGAGAAATGTAATTTTGATGTTAACTCCCAAACCGCTGCGCAGAAGTCAACCAAACTTCACCCAATAGTGTATTGTATCACAATCTAGTAGTTACATTTGGAAATTTGGTTCTAGGACATTTGGTTTGAGCGCAATCCTCACACTTAGTTAAAAAAAAGTCATTTAAGCCTTTTCACAGTGAGATCTACGCGATATGGCCGAGAAATGTAATTTTGATGTTAACTCCCAAACCGCTGCGCAGAAGTCAACCAAACTTCACCCAATAGTGTATTGTATCACAATCTAGTAGTTACATTTGGAAATTTGGTTCTAGGACATTTGGTTTGAGCGCAATCCTCACACTTAGTTAAAAAAAAAGTCATTTAAGCCTTTTCACAGTGAGATCTACGCGATATGGCCGAGAAATGTAATTTTGATGTTAACTCCCAAACCGCTGCGCAAAAGTCAACCAAACTTCACCCAATAGTGTATTGTATCACAATCTAGTAGTTACATTTGGAAATTTGGTTCTAGGACATTTGGTTTGAGCGCAATCATCAAACTTAGTTAAAAAAAGTCATTTAAGCCTTTTCACATTGAGATCTACGCGATATGGCCGAGAAATGTAATTTTGATGTTAACTCCCAAACCGCTGCGCAGAAGTCAACCAAACTTCACCCAATAGTGTATTGTATCACAATCTAGTAGTTACATTTGGAAATTTTGTTCTAGGACATTTGGTTTGAGCGCAATCCTCAAACTTAGTTAAAAAAAGAGTCATTTAAGCCTTTTCACAGTGAGATCTACGCGATATGGCCGAGAAATGTAATTTTGATGTTAACTCCCAAACCGCTGCGCAGAAGTCAACCAAACTTCACCCAATAGTGTATTGTATCACAATCTGGTAGTTACATTTGGAAATTTGGTTCTAGGACATTTGGTTTGAGCGCAATCCTCACACTTAGTTAAAAAAAAGTCATTTAAGCCTTTTCACGGTGAGATCTACGCGATATGGCCGAGAAATGTAATTTTGATGTTAACTCCCAAACCGCTGCGCAGAAGTCAACCAAACTTCACCCAATAGTGTATTGTATCACAATCTGGTAGTTACATTTGGAAATTTGGTTCTAGGACATTTGGTTTGAGCGCAATCCTCAAACTTAGTTAAAAAAAGTCATTTAAGCCTTTCCACGGTGAGATCTACGCGATATGGCCGAGAAATGTAATTTTGATATTAACTCCCAAACCGCTGCGCAGAAGTCAACCAAACTTCACCCAATCGTGTATTGTATCACAATCTAGTAGTTACATTAGGAAATTCTGTTCTAGGACATTTGGTTTGAGCGCAATCATCAAACTTAGTTAAAAAAAGTCATTTAAGCCTTTTCACAGTGAGATCTACGCGATATGGCCGAGAAATGTAATTTTGATGTTAACTCCCAAACCGCTGCGCAGAAGTCAACCAAACTTCACCCAATAGTGTATTGTATCACAATCTAGTAGTTACATGTGGAAATTTGGTTCTAGGACATTTGATTTGAGCGCAATCCTCAAACTTAGTTAAAAAAAGTTATTTAAGCCTTTTCACAGTGAGATATAGGCGATATGGCCGAGAAATGTAATTTTGATGTTAACTCCCAAACCGCTGCGCAGAAGTCAACCAAACTTCACCCAATAGTGTATTGTATCACAATCTAGTAGTTACATTTGGAAATTTGGTTCTAGGACATTTGGTTTGAGCGCAATCCTCACACTTAGTTAAAAAAAAGTCATTTAAGCCTTTTCACAGTGAGATCTACGCGATATGGCCGAGAAATGTAATTTTGATGTTAACTCCCAAACCGCTGCGCAAAAGTCAACCAAACTTCACCCAATAGTGTATTGTATCACAATCTAGTAGTTACATTTGGAAATTTGGTTCTCGGACATTTGGTTTGAGCGCAATCATCAAACTTAGTTAAAAAAAGTCATTTAAGCCTTTTCACATTGAGATCTACGCGATATGGCCGAGAAATGTAATTTTGATGTTAACTCCCAAACCGCTGCGCAGAAGTCAACCAAACTTCACCCAATAGTGTATTGTATCACAATCTAGTAGTTACATTTGGAAATTTGGTTCTAGGACATTTGGTTTGAGCGCAATCCTCAAACTTAGTTAAAAAAAAGTCATTTAAGCCTTTTCACAGTGAGATCTACGCGATATGGCCGAGAAATGTAATTTTGATGTTAACTCCCATACCGCTGCGCAAGAAGTCAACCAAACTTCACCCAATAGTGTATTGTATCACAATCTAGTAGTTACATTTGGAAATTTGGTTCTAGGACATTTGGTTTGAGCGCAATCATCAAACTTAATTAAAAAAGTCATTTAAGCCTTTTCACAGTGAGATCTATGCGATATGGCAGAGAAATGTAAATTTGATGTTAACTCCCAAACCGCTGTGCAGAAGTCAACCAAACTTCACCCAATAATGTATTGTATCACAATCTAGTAGTAACATTTAGAAATTTGGTGCTAGGACATTTGGTTTGAGCGCAATCATCAAACTTAGTTAAAAAAAGTCATTTAAGCCTTTTCACAGTGAGATCTATGCGATATGGCCGAGAAATGTAATTTTGATGTTAACTCCCAAACCGCTGCGCAGAAGTCAACCAAACTTCACCCAATAGTGTATTGTATCACAATCTAGTAGTTACATTTGGAAATTTGGTTCTAGGACATTTGGTTTGAGCGCAATCATCAAACTTAGTTAAAAAAAGTCATTTAAGCCTTTTCACATTGAGATCTACGCGATATGGCCGAGAAATGTAATTTTGATGTTAACTCCCAAACCGCTGCGCAGAAGTCAACCAAACTTCACCCAATAGTGTATTGTATCACAATCTAGTAGTTACATTTGGAAATTTTGTTCTAGGACATTTGGTTTGAGCGCAATCCTCAAACTTAGTTAAAAAAAGTCATTTAAGCCTTTTCACATTGAGATCTACGCGATATGGCCGAGAAATGTAATTTTGATGTTAACTCCCAAACCGCTGCGCAGAAGTCAACCAAACTTCACCCAATAGTGTATTGTGTCACAATCTAGTAGTTACATTTGGAAATTTGGTTGTAGGACATTTGGTTTGAGCGCAATCATCAAACTTAGTTAAAAAAAAGTCATTAAAGCCTTTTCACAGTGCGATCTAAGCGATATGGCCGAGAAATGTAATTTTGATGTTAACTCCCAAACCGCTGCGCAGAAGTCAACCAAACTTCACCCAATAGTGTATTGTATCACAATCTAGTAGTTACTTTTGGAAATTTGGTTCTAGGACATTTGGTTCGAGCGCAATCATCAAACTTAGTTTAAAAAAGTCATTTAAGCCTTTTCACATTGAGATCTACGCGATATGGCCGAGAAATGTAATTTTTATGTTAACTCCCAAACCGCTAGGCAGAAGTCAACCAAACTTCACCCAATAGTGTATTGTATCACAATCTAGTAGTTACATTTGGAAATTTGGTTCTAGGACATTTGGTTTGAGCGCAATCCTCAAACTTAGTTAAAAAAAGTCATTTAAGCCTTTTCACGGTGAGATCTACGCGATATGGCCGAGAAATGTAATTTTGATATTAACTCCCAAACCGCTGCGCAGAAGTCAACCAAACTTCACCCAATAGTGTATTGTATCACAATCGAGTAGTTACATTAGGAAATTCTGTTCTAGGACATTTGGTTTGAGCGCAATCATCAAACTTAGTTAAAAAAAGTCATTTAAGCCTTTTCACAGTGAGATCTACGCGATATGGCCGAGAAATGTAATTTTGATGTTAACTCCCAAACCGCTGCGCAGAAGTCAACCAAACTTCACCCAATAGTGTATTGTATCACAATCTAGTAGTTACATGTGGAAATTTTTTTCTAGGACATTTGATTTGAGCGCAATCCTCAAACTTAGTTAAAAAAAGTTATTTAAGCCTTTTCACAGTGAGATAAGGCGATATGGCCGAGAAATGTAATTTTGATGTTAACTCCCAAACCGCTGCGCAGAAGTCAACCAAACTTCACCCAATAGTGTATTGTATCACAATCTAGTAGTTACATTTGGAAATTTGGTTCTAGGACATTTGGTTTGAGCGCAATCCTCAAACTTAGTTAAAAAAAGTCATTTAAGCCTTTTCACGGTGAGATCTACGCGATATGGCCGAGAAATGTAATTTTGATATTAACTCCCAAACCGCTGCGCAGAAGTCAACCAAACTTCACCCAATAGTGTATTGTGTCACAATCTAGTAGTTACATTAGGAAATTCTGTTCTAGGACATTTGGTTTGAGCGCAATCATCAAACTTAGTTAAAAAAAGTCATTTAAGCCTTTTCACAGTGAGATCTACGCGATATGGCCGAGAAATGTAATTTTGATGTTAACTCCCAAACCGCTGCGCAGAAGTCAACCAAACTTCACCCAATAGTGTATTGTATCACAATCTAGTAGTTACATGTGGAAATTTTTTTCTAGGACATTTGATTTGAGCGCAATCCTCAAACTTAGTTAAAAAAAGTTATTTAAGCCTTTTCACAGTGAGATAAAGGCGATATGGCCGAGAAATGTAATTTTGATGTTAACTCCCAAACCGCTGCGCAGAAGTCAACCAAACTTCACCCAATAGTGTATTGTATCACAATCTAGTTGTTACATTTGGAAATTTGGTTCTAGGACATTTGGTTTGAGCGCAATCCTCACACATAGTTAAAAAAAGTCATTTAAGCCTTTTCACAGTGAGATTTACGCGATATGGCCGAGAAATGTAATTTTGATGTTAACTCCCAAACCGCTAGGCAGAAGTCAACCAAACTTCACCCAATAGTGTATTGTATCAGAATCTAGTAGTTACATTTGGAAATTTGGTTCTAGGACATTTGGTTTGAGCGCAATCCTCAAACTTAGTTAAAAAAAAGTCATTTAAGCCTTTTCACGGTGAGATCTACGCGATATGGCCGAGAAATGTAATTTTAATGTTAACTCCCAAACCGCTGCGCAGAAGTCAACCAAACTTCACCCAATAGTGTATTGTATCACAATCTAGTAGTTACATTAGGAAATTCTGTTCTAGGACATTTGGTTTGAGCGCAATCATCAAACTTAGTTAAAAAAAGTCATTTAAGCCTTTTCACAGTGAGATCAACGCGATATGGCCGAGAAATGTAATTTTGATGTTAACTCCCAAACCGCTGCGCAGAAGTCAACCAAACTTCACCCAATAGTGTATTGTATCACAATCTAGTAGTTACATGTGGAAATTTGGTTCTAGGACATTTGATTTGAGCGCAATCCTCAAACTTAGTTAAAAAAAGTTATCTAAGCCTTTTCACAGTGAGATATAGGCGATATGGCCGAGAAATGTAATTTTGATGTTAACTCCCAAACCGCTGCGCAGAAGTCAACCAAACTTCACCCAATAGTGTATTGTATCACAATCTAGTAGTTACATTTAGAAATTTGGTTCTAGGACATTTGGTTTGAGCGCAATCATCAAACTTAGTTAAAAAAAAGTCATTTAAGCCTTTTCACAGTGAGATCTACGCGATATGGCCGAGAAATGTAATTTTGATGTTAACTCCCAAACCGCTGCGCAGAAGTCAACCAAACTTCACCCAATAGTGTATTGTGTCACAATCTAGTAGTTACATTTGGAAATTTGGTTCTAGGACATTTGGTTTGAGCGCAATCATCAAACTTAATTAAAAAAAAAAGTCATTAAAGCCTTTTCACAGTGAGATCTAAGCGATATGGCCGAGAAATGTAATTTTGATGTTAACTCCCAAACCGCTGCGCAGAAGTCAACCAAACTTCACCCAATAGTGTATTGTATCACAATCTAGTAGTTACATTTGGAAATTTGGTTCTAGGACATTTGATTTGAGCGCAATCCTCAAACTTAGTTAAAAAAAGTCATTTAAGCCTTTTCACATTGAGATCTACGCGATATGGCCGAGAAATGTAATTTTGATGTTAACTCCCAAACCGCTAGGCAGAAGTCAACCAAACTTCACCCAATAGTGTATTGTATCAGAATCTAGTAGTTACATTTGGAAATTTGGTTCTAGGACATTTGGTTTGAGCGCAATCCTCAAACTTAGTTAAAAAAAAGTCATTTAAGCCTTTTCACGGTGAGATCTACGCGATATGGCCGAGAAATGTAATTTTAATGTTAACTCCCAAACCGCTGCGCAGAAGTCAACCAAACTTCACCCAATAGTGTATTGTATCACAATCTAGTAGTTACATTAGGAAATTCTGTTCTAGGACATTTGGTTTGAGCGCAATCATCAAACTTAGTTAAAAAAAGTCATTTAAGCCTTTTCACAGTGAGATCAACGCGATATGGCCGAGAAATGTAATTTTGATGTTAACTCCCAAACCGCTGCGCAGAAGTCAACCAAACTTCACCCAATAGTGTATTGTATCACAATCTAGTAGTTACATTTGGAAATTTGGTTCTAGGACATTTGGTTTGAGCGCAATCCGCAAACTTAGTTAAAAAAAAGTCATTTAAGCCTTTTCACAGTGAGATCTACGCGATATGGCCGAGAAATGTAATTTTGATGTTAACTCCCAAACCGCTGCGCAGAAGTCAACCAAACTTCACCCAATAGTGTATTGTATCACAATCTAGTAGTTACATTTGGAAATTTGGTTCTAGGACATTTGGTTTGAGCGCAATCCTCACACTTAGTTAAAAAAAGTCATTTAAGCCTTTTCACAATGAGATTTACGCGATATGGCCGAGAAATGTAAATTTTATGTTAACTCCCAAACCGCTGCGCAGAAGTCAACCAAACTTCACCCAATAGTGTATTGTATCACAATCTAGTAGTTACATTTGGAAATTTGGTTCTAGGACATTTGGTTTGAGCGCAATCATCAAACTTAGTTAAAAAAAGTCATTTAAGCCTTTTCACATTGAGATCTACGCGATATGGCCGAGAAATGTAATTTTGATGTTAACTCACAAACCGCTAGGCAGAAGTCAACCAAACTTCACCCAATAGTGTATTGTATCACAATCTAGTAGTTACATTTGGAAATTTGGTTCTAGGACATTTGGTTTGAGCGCAATGCTCAAACTTAGTTAAAAAAAGTCATTTAAGCATTTTCACAGTGAGATCTACGCGATATGGCCGAGAAATGTAATTTTGATGTTAACTCCCAAACCGCTGCGCAGAAGTCAACCAAACTTCACCCAATAGTGTATTGTATCACAATCTAGTAGTTACATTTGGAAATTTGGTTCTAGGACATTTGGTTTGAGCGCAATCCTCACACTTAGTTAAAAAAAAGTCATTTAAGCCTTTTCACAGTGAGATCTACGCGATATGGCCGAGAAATGTAATTTTGATGTTAACTCCCAAACCGCTGCGCAAAAGTCAACCAAACTTCACCCAATAGTGTATTGTATCACAATCTAGTAGTTACATTTGGAAATTTGGTTCTAGGACATTTGGTTTGAGCGCAATCATCAAACTTAGTTAAAAAAAGTCATTTAAGCCTTTTCACATTGAGATCTACGCGATATGGCCGAGAAATGTAATTTTGATGTTAACTCCCAAACCGCTGCGCAGAAGTCAACCAAACTTCACCCAATAGTGTATTGTATCACAATCTAGTAGTTACATTTGGAAATTTTGTTCTAGGACATTTGGTTTGAGCGCAATCCTCAAACTTAGTTAAAAAAAGAGTCATTTAAGCCTTATCACAGTGAGATCTACGCGATATGGCCGAGAAATGTAATTTTGATGTTAACTCCCAAACCGCTGCGCAGAAGTCAACCAAACTTCACCCAATAGTGTATTGTATCACAATCTGGTAGTTACATTTGGAAATTTGGTTCTAGGACATTTGGTTTGAGCGCAATCCTCACACTTAGTTAAAAAAAAGTCATTTAAGCCTTTTCACGGTGAGATCTACGCGATATGGCCGAGAAATGTAATTTTGATGTTAACTCCCAAACCGCTGCGCAGAAGTCAACCAAACTTCACCCAATAGTGTATTGTATCACAATCTGGTAGTTACATTTGGAAATTTGGTTCTAGGACATTTGGTTTGAGCGCAATCCTCAAACTTAGTTAAAAAAAGTCATTTAAGCCTTTCCACGGTGAGATCTACGCGATATGGCCGAGAAATGTAATTTTGATATTAACTCCCAAACCGCTGCGCAGAAGTCAACCAAACTTCACCCAATCGTGTATTGTATCACAATCTAGTAGTTACATTAGGAAATTCTGTTCTAGGACATTTGGTTTGAGCGCAATCATCAAACTTAGTTAAAAAAAGTCATTTAAGCCTTTTCACAGTGAGATCTACGCGATATGGCCGAGAAATGTAATTTTGATGTTAACTCCCAAACCGCTGCGCAGAAGTCAACCAAACTTCACCCAATAGTGTATTGTATCACAATCTAGTAGTTACATGTGGAAATTTGGTTCTAGGACATTTGATTTGAGCGCAATCCTCAAACTTAGTTAAAAAAAGTTATTTAAGCCTTTTCACAGTGAGATATAGGCGATATGGCCGAGAAATGTAATTTTGATGTTAACTCCCAAACCGCTGCGCAGAAGTCAACCAAACTTCACCCAATAGTGTATTGTATCACAATCTAGTAGTTACATTTGGAAATTTGGTTCTAGGACATTTGGTTTGAGCGCAATCCTCACACTTAGTTAAAAAAAAGTCATTTAAGCCTTTTCACAGTGAGATCTACGCGATATGGCCGAGAAATGTAATTTTGATGTTAACTCCCAAACCGCTGCGCAAAAGTAAACCAAACTTCACCCAATAGTGTATTGTATCACAATCTAGTAGTTACATTTGGAAATTTGGTTCTCGGACATTTGGTTTGAGCGCAATCATCAAACTTAGTTAAAAAAAGTCATTTAAGCCTTTTCACATTGAGATCTACGCGATATGGCCGAGAAATGTAATTTTGATGTTAACTCCCAAACCGCTGCGCAGAAGTCAACCAAACTTCACCCAATAGTGTATTGTATCACAATCTAGTAGTTACATTTGGAAATTTGGTTCTAGGACATTTGGTTTGAGCGCAATCCTCAAACTTAGTTAAAAAAAAGTCATTTAAGCCTTTTCACAGTGAGATCTACGCGATATGGCCGAGAAATGTAATTTTGATGTTAACTCCCATACCGCTGCGCAAGAAGTCAACCAAACTTCACCCAATAGTGTATTGTATCACAATCTAGTAGTTACATTTGGAAATTTGGTTCTAGGACATTTGGTTTGAGCGCAATCATCAAACTTAATTAAAAAAGTCATTTAAGCCTTTTCACAGTGAGATCTATGCGATATGGCAGAGAAATGTAAATTTGATGTTAACTCCCAAACCGCTGTGCAGAAGTCAACCAAACTTCACCCAATAATGTATTGTATCACAATCTAGTAGTAACATTTAGAAATTTGGTGCTAGGACATTTGGTTTGAGCGCAATCATCAAACTTAGTTAAAAAAAGTCATTTAAGCCTTTTCACAGTGAGATCTATGCGATATGGCCGAGAAATGTAATTTTGATGTTAACTCCCAAACCGCTGCGCAGAAGTCAACCAAACTTCACCCAATAGTGTATTGTATCACAATCTAGTAGTTACATTTGGAAATTTGGTTCTAGGACATTTGGTTTGAGCGCAATCATCAAACTTAGTTAAAAAAAGTCATTTAAGCCTTTTCACATTGAGATCTACGCGATATGGCCGAGAAATGTAATTTTGATGTTAACTCCCAAACCGCTGCGCAGAAGTCAACCAAACTTCACCCAATAGTGTATTGTATCACAATCTAGTAGTTACATTTGGAAATTTTGTTCTAGGACATTTGGTTTGAGCGCAATCCTCAAACTTAGTTAAAAAAAGTCATTTAAGCCTTTTCACATTGAGATCTACGCGATATGGCCGAGAAATGTAATTTTGATGTTAACTCCCAAACCGCTGCGCAGAAGTCAACCAAACTTCACCCAATAGTGTATTGTGTCACAATCTAGTAGTTACATTTGGAAATTTGGTTGTAGGACATTTGGTTTGAGCGCAATCATCAAACTTAGTTAAAAAAAAGTCATTAAAGCCTTTTCACAGTGCGATCTAAGCGATATGGCCGAGAAATGTAATTTTGATGTTAACTCCCAAACCGCTGCGCAGAAGTCAACCAAACTTCACCCAATAGTGTATTGTATCACAATCTAGTAGTTACTTTTGGAAATTTGGTTCTAGGACATTTGGTTCGAGCGCAATCATCAAACTTAGTTTAAAAAAGTCATTTAAGCCTTTTCACATTGAGATCTACGCGATATGGCCGAGAAATGTAATTTTTATGTTAACTCCCAAACCGCTAGGCAGAAGTCAACCAAACTTCACCCAATAGTGTATTGTATCACAATCTAGTAGTTACATTTGGAAATTTGGTTCTAGGACATTTGGTTTGAGCGCAATCCTCAAACTTAGTTAAAAAAAGTCATTTAAGCCTTTTCACGGTGAGATCTACGCGATATGGCCGAGAAATGTAATTTTGATATTAACTCCCAAACCGCTGCGCAGAAGTCAACCAAACTTCACCCAATAGTGTATTGTATCACAATCGAGTAGTTACATTAGGAAATTCTGTTCTAGGACATTTGGTTTGAGCGCAATCATCAAACTTAGTTAAAAAAAGTCATTTAAGCCTTTTCACAGTGAGATCTACGCGATATGGCCGAGAAATGTAATTTTGATGTTAACTCCCAAACCGCTGCGCAGAAGTCAACCAAACTTCACCCAATAGTGTATTGTATCACAATCTAGTAGTTACATGTGGAAATTTTTTTCTAGGACATTTGATTTGAGCGCAATCATCAAACTTAGTTAAAAAAAGAGTCATTTAAGCCTTTTCACAGTGAGATCTACGCGATATGGCCGAGAAATGTAATTTTGATGTTAACTCCCAAACCGCTGCGCAGAAGTCAACCAAACTTCACCCAATAGTGTATTGTATCACAATCTAGTAGTTACATTTGGAAATTTGGTTCTAGGACATTTGGTTTGAGCGCAATCCTCACACTTAGTTAAAAAAAAGTCATTTAAGCCTTTTCACAGTGAGATCTACGCGATATGGCCGAGAAATGTAATTTTGATGTTAACTCCCAAACCGCTGCGCAAAAGTCAACCAAACTTCACCCAATAGTGTATTGTATCACAATCTAGTAGTTACATTTGGAAATTTGGTTCTAGGACATTTGGTTTGAGCGCAATCATCAAACTTAGTTAAAAAAAGTCATTTAAGCCTTTTCACATTGAGATCTACGCGATATGGCCGAGAAATGTAATTTTGATGTTAACTCCCAAACCGCTGCGCAGAAGTCAACCAAACTTCACCCAATAGTGTATTGTATCACAATCTAGTAGTTACATTTGGAAATTTTGTTCTAGGACATTTGGTTTGAGCGCAATCCTCAAACTTAGTTAAAAAAAGAGTCATTTAAGCCTTTTCACAGTGAGATCTACGCGATATGGCCGAGAAATGTAATTTTGATGTTAACTCCCAAACCGCTGCGCAGAAGTCAACCAAACTTCACCGAATAGTGTATTGTATCACAATCTGGTAGTTACATTTGGAAATTTGGTTCTAGGACATTTGGTTTGAGCGCAATCCTCACACTTAGTTAAAAAAAAGTCATTTAAGCCTTTTCACAGTGAGATCTACGCGATATGGCCGAGAAATGTAATTTTGATGTTAACTCCCAAACCGCTGCGCAAAAGTCAACCAAACTTCACCCAATAGTGTATTGTATCACAATCTAGTAGTTACATTTGGAAATTTGGTTCTAGGACATTTGGTTTGAGCGCAATCATCAAACTTAGTTAAAAAAAGTCATTTAAGCCTTTTCACATTGAGATCTACGCGATATGGCCGAGAAATGTAATTTTGATGTTAACTCCCAAACCGCTGCGCAGAAGTCAACCAAACTTCACCCAATAGTGTATTGTATCACAATCTAGTAGTTACATTTGGAAATTTTGTTCTAGGACATTTGGTTTGAGCGCAATCCTCAAACTTAGTTAAAAAAAGAGTCATTTAAGCCTTTTCACAGTGAGATCTACGCGATATGGCCGAGAAATGTAATTTTGATGTTAACTCCCAAACCGCTGCGCAGAAGTCAACCAAACTTCACCCAATAGTGTATTGTGTCACAATCTAGTAGTTACATTTGGAAATTTGGTTCTAGGACATTTGGTTTGAGCGCAATCATCAAACTTAATTAAAAAAAAAAGTCATTAAAGCCTTTTCACAGTGAGATCTAAGCGATATGGCCGAGAAATGTAATTTTGATGTTAACTCCCAAACCGCTGCGCAGAAGTCAACCAAACTTCACCCAATAGTGTATTGTATCACAATCTAGTAGTTACATTTGGAAATTTGGTTCTAGGACATTTGATTTGAGCGCAATCCTCAAACTTAGTTAAAAAAAGTCATTTAAGCCTTTTCACATTGAGATCTACGCGATATGGCCGAGAAATGTAATTTTGATGTTAACTCCCAAACCGCTAGGCAGAAGTCAACCAAACTTCACCCAATAGTGTATTGTATCAGAATCTAGTAGTTACATTTGGAAATTTGGTTCTAGGACATTTGGTTTGAGCGCAATCCTCAAACTTAGTTAAAAAAAAGTCATTTAAGCCTTTTCACGGTGAGATCTACGCGATATGGCCGAGAAATGTAATTTTAATGTTAACTCCCAAACCGCTGCGCAGAAGTCAACCAAACTTCACCCAATAGTGTATTGTATCACAATCTAGTAGTTACATTAGGAAATTCTGTTCTAGGACATTTGGTTTGAGCGCAATCATCAAACTTAGTTAAAAAAAGTCATTTAAGCCTTTTCACAGTGAGATCAACGCGATATGGCCGAGAAATGTAATTTTGATGTTAACTCCCAAACCGCTGCGCAGAAGTCAACCAAACTTCACCCAATAGTGTATTGTATCACAATCTAGTAGTTACATGTGGAAATTTGGTTCTAGGACATTTGATTTGAGCGCAATCCTCAAACTTAGTTAAAAAAAGTTATTTAAGCCTTTTCACAGTGAGATATAGGCGATATGGCCGAGAAATGTAATTTTGATGTTAACTCCCAAACCGCTGCGCAGAAGTCAACCAAACTTCACCCAATAGTGTATTGTATCACAATCTAGTAGTTACATTTGGAAATTTGGTTCTAGGACATTTGGTTTGAGCGCAATCCTCAAACTTAGTTAAAAAAAAGTCATTTAAGCCTTTTCACAGTGAGATCTACGCGATATGGAAGAGAAATGTAATTTTGATGTTAACTCCCAAACCGCTGCGCAGAAGTCAACCAAACTTCACCCAATAGTGTATTGTATCACAATCTAGTAGTTACATTTGGAAATTTGGTTCTAGGACATTTGGTTTGAGCGCAATCCTCACACTTAGTTAAAAAAAAGTCATTTAAGCCTTTTCACAGTGAGATCTACGCGATATGGCCGAGAAATGTAATTTTGATGTTAACTCCCAAACCGCTGCGCAGAAGTCAACCAAACTTCACCCAATAGTGTATTGTATCACAATCTAGTAGTTACAAGTGGAAATTTGGTTCTAGGACATTTGGTTTGAGCGCAATCCTCAAACTTAGTTAAAAAAAGTCATTTAAGCCTTTTCACAGTGAGATCTGCGCGATATGGCCGAGAAATGTAATTTTGATGTTAACTCCCAAACCGCTGCGCAGAAGTCAACCAAACTTCACCCAATAGTGTATTGTATCACAATCTAGTAGTTACCTTTGGAAATTTGGTTCTAGGACATTTGGTTTGAGCGCAATCCTCAAACTTAGTTAAAAAAAAGTCATTTAAGCCTTTTCACAGTGAGATCTTTGCGATATGGCCGAGAAATGTAATTTTGATGTTAACTCCCAAACCGCTGCGCAGAAGTCAACCAAACTTCACCCAATAGTGTATTATATCACAATCCAGTAGTTATATTTGGAAATTTGGTTCTAGGACATTTGGTTTGAGCGCAATCATCAAACTTAATTAAAAAAGTCATTTAAGCCTTTTCACAGTGAGATCTATGCGATATGGCCGAGAAATGTAATTTTGATGTTAACTCCCAAACCGCTGCGCAGAAGTCAACCAAACTTCACCCAATAGTGTATTGTATCACAATCTAGTAGTTACATTTGGAAATTTGGTTCTAGGACATTTGGTTTGAACGCAATCATCAAACTTAGTTAAAAAAAAGTCATTAAAGCCTTTTCACAGTGAGATCTACGCCATATGGCCGAGAAATGTAATTTTGATGTTAACTCCCAAACCGCTGCGCAGAAGTCAACCAAACTTCACCCAATAGTGTATTATATCACAATCCAGTAGTTACATTTGGAAATTTGGTTCTAGGACATTTGGTTTGAGCGCAATCATCAAACTTAGTTAAAAAAGTCATTTAAGCCTTTTCACAGTGAGATCTATGCGATATGGCCGAGAAATGTAATTTTGATGTTAACTCCCAAACCGCTGCGCAGAAGTCAACCAAACTTCACCCAATAGTGTATTGTATCACAATCTAGTAGTTACATTTGGAAATTTGGTTCTAGGACATTTGGTTTGAACGCAATCATCAAACTTAGTTAAAAAAAAGTCATTAAAGCCTTTTCACAGTGAGATCTACGCCATATGGCCGAGAAATGTAATTTTGATGTTAACTCCCAAACCGCTGCGCAGAAGTCAACCAAACTTCACCCAATAGTGTATTGTATCACAATCTAGTAGTTACATTTGGAAATTTGGTTCTAGGACATTTGGTTTGAGCGCAATCATCAAACTTGGTTAAAAAAAGTCATTTAAGCCTTTTCACTGTGAGATCTACGCGATATGGCCGAGAAATGTAATTTTGATGTTAACTCCCAAACCGCTGCGCAGAAGTCAACCAAACTTCACCCAATAGTGTATTGTATCACAATCTAGTAGTTACATTTGGAAATTTGGTTCTAGGACATTTGATTTGAGCGCAATCCTCAAACTTAGTTAAAAAAAAGTCATTAAAGCCTTTTCACATTGAGATCTACGCGATATGGCCGAGAAATGTAATATTGATGTTAACTCCCAAACCGCTGCGCAGAAGTCAACCAAACTTCACCCAATAGTGTATTGTGTCACAATCTAGTAGTTACATTTGGAAATTTGGTTCTAGGACATTTGGTTTGAGCGCAATCATCAAACTTAGTTAAAAAAAAGTCATTAAAGCCTTTTCACAGTGAGATCTACGCGATATGGCCGAGAAATGTAATTTTTGGTTGTTGAAATGTTGGTATAGTTTTAGTTGCCACTTCTGGGAGATGATTGGATGAAATTTTACCCATCAAAATCAAATTATGAGGTGTGGCACGCCCTCTTTGCTTATTGGCTCTTTGAAAATGGCTTAACAAGTTCAACTTCAAAAGGGATAATGTAAAGTGCACATTTCTAATCAAAAACATAACATTAAAAAAAAAAACAATAAAAGCATGAAATATCCCTGACCAAAAAAGTTAAATAAAATTATATAAATGTGAACACTTTCACAGTCTAGGGCTATGCACATACAGGTGAGGCTAATCAATAACTAAATTTGCCATATACGATGTGTGCATTTTTAGTTATATTTAGGACTAGTTGGTTCAACTTTAAATTACATATTTGCAGTTTTATGTGATGGTCCACATAGTCATCCCCCCCATGTCGATGTCAGTCCCAGAAGTGCAGCTGCGACAGGCCTCGACTCCTGAAGAAATTCAGCAGATGTCAGAATTTTCTAATGTATTGAATGTCTACAACGAGACTATCCATCCTGAGTCAAATATTTGGACTTGTTTTAAATGACAGCATAGAATGTTGGTTGTCGTTGATGTGACATTACCTCAATAATGTGAAGAAATAATAAAGGCAATGATTGTTTTTCTGCAAAGTAATATTTTATTGATGACCAGTGTAATACAATACAAATGATAAACAGGCAATTGATGTACAAAAAAGGACTTCCAGCACAACTAACTCGTTCATCAAAAAAATTGTCCACTGGACACCAACATGAGCCACTTAAGGTCAGTAACTTTTTCCCCTAATACTGGCCAACTGCTCACCATCAGCATTCCCTGAAATGTAAATTTATTGCGTCTTCGGGGAGCTTTAGGGTAAAAAAAAAAAAAAAAAAAAAAAGCACGTAGATAAGTGAGGACGAGAGATGTCTTATTGTTGAGGAACGACACCCCAACCTTCCTCAGAAGTATCTAGAAGAAAATAGATGACAACGGCAAAATGGTATAATAGATTAGCTACGAAAGCATTAAACGAGACACCAGCCGGTGCAAACAGTCTTCCGGAGCACCACACGAACTTGAATGTGTGAATTTTGCTTCACTAAATTGCGCTAACGCTAAACTATTCCTTGTGAGTTTAATGTTGTTAGCAGCTTTATCCATGTCCCGCCTTGCCTCCCCTTCCTGAGACCCAATGCAAGGTATTAGTTTATGGAAGATTATATAGATTCAACATAACTCAACTGGACTTAAGTAAAAAGTTTTTCAAAAAACACACACCAAATTACCAATTTAATACGTACCTTGTCCTCATCCAACCGATTGCCAGCATCCCGTAGCCGCTTGGATTCCGAGCTTCTCGTCTCGTCCCATTATTTTACGAAGCAAGCAAGCAGCAGGAAGGCAGACATTACTTCGTCGATCGAGAAGATCACTGAACTGGCATGTCGATCGACCAATGGGTGAATAGTTCAACACATGTAGTACCGCCCCCTCATTTGAATAACAATTCCACTTGAACGTTGGCACTGACAATGAAATAAGTAAATATATGGCAAAGCGTTTTTATTTATTGATTGACATTCATTTCAATCAATATATTTATTTTTGTATTTATTTCCACATTTATTTTTGCATTTATTCTTACATTTTTAATGTAATTTCTTATTTTTGTATATATATTCATTTTTATTTCTACTTTTATTTAATTAGCTACTTATTTCCAAATTTATTTTTGTATTTATATTTAATTTTTGTATCATATTTCTTATTTTTGTATTTATTTTCGTTTTTATTTTGCTTTTTATTGATTGATTTATTTTTATTTTTATTTTGAATTTTGGCAGCTTTGGTCCTCCATAGCCAGCACGTTGTTAGAAGTTATTGGATGCACAAATAAATATGCCCGTTAAGGCTGAATGTGAAGACACGCAGTCCTTTTTATTTCTCCACGCACGGACGAGAGGTTGCCACCACTGCGCATAAACCTTGTTACACAATCACGCATCAATTCAACAAGCAAATTTTGATCAGGCATAAGCGCGAGAATGTTGCTGTTTTGATCAGGCACATTTATGAGAGCACATGACTCCTCAGCCAATCACATAGTGTGACACGAAGGCCCCCCGAACAGAAATGAGAGTCTGGCTGTGACTCCTCTCGAAATGAACACCCTCCGACTTTCCGCGCATCTTGAGTTTCCATCATTTCCTTCATCTCACTGAGCTGAAGCCTTGCTGTGTAGAGCACTGTTTTATTCGTTAAATATTCAAGTCGTGTCAGCGTTCGTTGACGATTTGTGACCTTATTTAGCCTTGTTGCTAACGAGAATATATCACCGAGAGTGGGAAATGGACAGGAGATCGACATCGGTAGCAGAAAACTCCGAGGAACTTTTTGGCGCAGACGTTGTTCTTCATAGACTGAAAGGTTAGTTCACTTTTGACGCTCATGTATTTACAGTGGCTTGCAGATCACGAGAAATGTTTTTGTGTGTATGATGTGCAAAAGTATTCAACTCTCTGGGGTGGCGTGGCGTGGCTCAGTGGCAGAGTAGTTGTCCCCCAAACCAGAGGTTGTGGGTTCGATTCTCCGCCCTTATGAACTCGTCTAAGTGTCCTTGAGCAAGATACTGAACCCCACGTTGCTCCTGATGCTACGTCACCAGTAGGTAGATTGCGATATAGTGTAAAGCGCTTTGAGCTCCTTGAAAGGTGGAAGAGCGCTATATAAGTATAGACCCTACCCACCGACGTCACAAAATCACGTGATCGCTGTATTGTTCCGCCCCCTTGTCCGTCATTTTGTGTCTATTATCAATGGTCTCAATTGATCGAGCAATTTATAATGCATTTCATGGAAGACCCGGTGCTTTCGGATGCCGTAAACTCACTTGATGCGTTGCATAAAAGGCGTTATGTGGAAAATCTTCAGTTTATCCATTCGCCAGATCCATATTTGATGCCTTAATCGATGTTTTTCGACCCGCTGTCTCCGCCGTATTTGCCTGACATCTGCTAGCTACCCTGATATGTACAACTATCTTGTCCACACAAAATCAGCCTATTCTCACGAAAGTTTGAAAAACTTTAAGAGCTTGGAGGCTTATAAATACTTCGTTGCTGGTTGGGTAAAACAGGTCCTCGTCCACGAAAATCCTGCAGGAATCTATCTTGTGCTTGGAAAGGTGAGTTACGAAATTTTCAATTCAAAATCTTTTGTTCTTGCTAACATCCACTGTCAAGTCTAATGTGTTTCATGTCATTTGTCAATGGAGTTAGGGCTTTTAATGTTTATATGGTTTAGCGATAGCACTCTCACTACATACATACGTGTATGTTGTCGGCGATTAGCCTAGCAATGATCTTAATTGTGGTTGTCAGCCCAAAACCCTCTAAATATATATTAAATGCATCTTACCAGATATAAAATGACTACTACATAATCTGTGGTAATCGTTTGGAGCCCAGTTTTCTCGTCGAATTGCAGCAGCCCATCTCGATCTCTCCTCTCCGGGTCTCTCGGAATCCGGTAGAACTTCAAGTCTCTCCGTCTATCTTCTCTGTTATTGCAACCGACCGCCACACACGCCTTCACCATTTTGATTATTAATGTTAACGAGCAGAAAAACACGCCGTAAATGGGAGGAATGTACGTAGCCGTAACAGGTAAACACGATGTGTTGACGGACAATTGGGCGGCACCAGTCAGGAGGGCGGAGTTGTGACGTCACGTGGGTAGGGTCTGTAACACCATTTACCATCTCCGGAGCCAATATTATAGCATCTATTGCTTGGGTATGTTTCCACCAGTTTTGCACATATATAGACTGATATATATATATATATATATATATATATATATATATATATATATATATATATTTATATTATGGTTGGGACTTTAACACATTAATTTCGATCAATTAATTATAAAGCTTTTAACGCGTTGAATATTTTAGCGCAATTAATTGTTTCCGTTCAAATTGTCCGCATGCGGAACCTTTCTACTCTTGCGTTTCTGGTACGCCGGTAAATCTGACGCACACAAACAAACGCAACAGTATCAGTGATGGAAGACGACGTTTTATTTGGACCGTTGGGGGGTAATTTTTCGTATAAAAAGCGTCTTGATGGGGCAATAGACAAGAGCATCGTTTTGTGCAAGCTGTGCAGAATGGAATTTGCCTATCACCGAAGCAATTCCAGCCTCAAGTACCATCTCAATGCTAAACACATCGGGGCGAGCACAGACTTGGCTAACGCTAGCGTTCACACTCGCGGCAACAAACGCTCCAGCAAGCCTACTCTGGATGAAATGACGGGTTTCCGAGCCATAATAAGTCAGTTTGCATTAGATAAATTATGCAACTCCCTGGCAAAATGGATTGCAAAGGATTGTAGACCACTTTCTGTGGTGGAGGATGGGGGACTTCAGTCCGTGCTACAAATAGCTACATCTGACTCAACTTACGAACGACCATGCCGGAAAACTATGGCAAACAAGATTAAGCTGCTATATGATGACGAAAAGCAGACCAAAGAAGACCTTTTGAAGTCTGTCGAGTGTGTTGCTTTGACGGGAGACCACTGGACTTCTTTGAGCAATTCTAACTATCTCGGAGTGACCGCACATACAATACAAGTGGTCAACAATGAATGGCATTTGGCGTCTTTCGTCCTGACTGTGCAAAAAGCCAACGACAGGCACTATGCGATAAACTGCGCGGACCAGTTTTTTTCGGTAGCTGAGTCCTGGGAGATTGAACGAAAAGTCACAACAATTGGTACGGATTGTGCCAGAAACATGATGGCAGCAGCAAGACAACTACCGTTTCAACACATGCCCTCTGTAGCGCACATTTTGCAAAGAGCTATCCCAGTGTGCCTGGAAAATTGTGGATTTAATGATGTACTGACAAAATGCTGCAAAATAGTAGGTCATTTCAGACATAGCCCAGCCAACACTGTGGAACTGCATCAGGAGCAAAGAGCACTGGATCAGGAGAAGGAGCCCCTAGTCCAAGATGTTTCCACAAGATGGAACTCTACACTGTTCATGATTGGTCGTCTTCTCAAGAACAAAGATGCAGTAAATGCTACCCTGGCCAAACAGAAACACAAGCTGGTCTGCCACAGAGTGGATAAAGCTGGAGAAGTTGGCTGCCATCCTTGAACCATGCAGGTAAACGGAGTAATTTAAATTATTTCTATAATAAATATTGCCTAAATTGGATTTGTGTAATTGCTAACAGAATAATAAAATATATCTTTTTTTTCTTTTTTTTTTTTTTTATGCAGATATGTGACTGAACTATTTGGCGGTGAGACGTATGTGTCCTGTTCTGTGGTGTTGCCTGCCCTTCGATACCTGTACAACACCATGAAGGTCTCAGATGAGGACTCAACCTACATTGTGAGATACAAGACTGCCTTCAGGAAAGATTTGTCTGAGCGCAAAGCTACACTCAACCAAGAATGGCTCAAGCTGGCTACAGTGCTCGACCCATGCTTTAAAGATTTAAAGTGTCTTTCAAGTGAAGAGCGAGAAGTGGTGTGGAGCAAACTTGAGGAGCTTCTGGTGGCAGAATCCAACAAGGCTACTTCAGAGCGCAGGAATGAGCCGCCAAAGACGAGAGACCTCTTGTTCTTTGCTTCAGATTCTGAGTCTGATGACAGTGATGATGGTCATAGTCATGCCCTGAGCCTTTACAGAGCTGAACACTCAGTCAGTGAGACAGACTGCCCACTATCATGGTGGTCAGTTCACGCAGGAGCTCATCCACATGTGTCCAATCTGGCCAAAAAGTATCTAGCAAGTCCCGCCACGTCCGTTCCATGTGAGAGGATTTTCTCACTAGCTGGAAACATTATTCAGAAGAAAAGAGCTGCATTGAGTGCTGAAAATGTAAATAGGCTTATTTGTCTCAGTAACTGGTTAAAGGGTATGACAAAACCTGGGGAAATGCGAAAATTCCATCATTTATCCATCAACGCATGCCTTTTGAATTCATATCGTGCCACTTCGTGTAATTACACACATCGCAACACCAAGAAAATGATAGAAATTAGGTCGATTGTCAAGCTAAAAGGATGCCGGAAATCTAGCATATTGTGTGCGTGACGTCACTATAGGGAAACAATCGGCTCAGTGCTTAGTACTGAATGGCCGCGATGATGGCGAACAATTTTGTTTCTATTTGCAGCAACGAATCTGACGTAACGAACATTCTTCTAATGGTGACGAGGAGAGTTATGAACCTTTCTTTGGTGTTTTGGGTTATCAATTTGAGCCCAAACGAAAGCCAATGCAGCCTAATGAAAGGATCATTGAGGGGAGCAATCACACTGATGAAACACCGGCGGCAACAGAATTACCGAATGGTTTGTTTTGCATTTCTTTTTGTGAAGCTGATACACCGTGACTGCAAAATAAAGTATAGAATAATTATCATTTAATATGCTATCATCGGTTTCGCTCTGCCAACCGACACAAATATGAATGGGATTCGAGGATTTGTTCTATATATTTTACGAGCGATAATTTATACATGTGTCCAGTCCTATATCCAATGCGTGATATGTATTTTATTATAAAAGAGTACTCACTCTGGCCATTTCCCTCCTTTGCTTTGCCTGGGCTGGTAAGGTGGTCTTATCTGAGCCAGTCATCCTCCTCTTTCACCGGGCACCGCATCTGCTTTCAGCAGCAATTTCTTAGCAAAACCTGATTTCATTTGCCCATAGTTCTATTAGCTTTCAGGTGTAAAATGCGCACCACACAAAACAGTGCCGGAGGCTGGGTCTGCAAAATTAGCCCTCTTAGCACTGACGAACTTTACTCAAAGTCCAGCTCTTTTTCTCGCGTTCGGAAACTCATGGGTACTACATTGCGACAAATGGCTATTTGTAAACCACATAGCATGACAGGTTTGAACCATTTTAGCCATTTTTTGATAAAACACGAACGCAACTCTCTCGTCGATGAACAACGATGGCACCTGCCTCGACCTTTTGTTTCCTTGTTATGACGTCTCCGCCCCATTCGGCTGTTTCCGGAACACTTTCGGAAATGTTCGTCATTTTCGATCTATTTTCGATAATTGCTCATTAATGTGATTGATTTTTTGTTAACTTTATCAATATTTGTTATCTTGGTTATATTTGTTATTGATGTCTCACACCCCCTTTGCGTTTTCATACCCTTTAAAGTAGAAGTAACTCCAGAGGTTTTTTCATCTTGGTTGCACTCAATGTTGAATGAGGTTTTTTCATCTTGGTTGCACTAAATGTTGAATGTTAAAAAACTTAATGTTGAAGTTTTACACTTTAATTGTTATTTTCTTGCAGTTTAACTCATTTGCTCCCAAAAACGTATAAATACGTTGTATTTTTAAATGCTGAACTGTCCCGCAAACGTATTTATACTTCTTTTGCGTTTTTTTTTTATTTTTTTTTATAAGAAGCATATATATAGCTTCCGCTGTATCCGAGAAACAAGGAACAACGCTCCAAACCAATTTTAAAGCAATAAAACTGGCCACTGGAGGGCAGTAGCGCATTTTGGAAGACTAGGCAACCCGATTCAACAGCAGTGAACGGCCAGGCAGCATTGTCAGAGCGCTGGCGGCTTGAGCCCAGGCGGCGCTCCGACCGGACAAAACAACGAGAGGACACCTGGGACGCCAGGCGCTGGACGACCGTGCAAAACGAGTGAAATGCAAAAATAATCCATCTTTGTGAGAAAACGATGAGGGAAAAGTTTACACAGCTGACGTGGCGACAACGGCGTCATCTCGGCGACAAACCGTCATCTCTCAGTAGTCGTGTGTGAATAAATTGTTACTTTGCTATCTAAAGCTCTATTTGTCTGGTTGTTCGTGGTATTTTGTAAAAGGAAAACATTATTCAGATGTTTGGAATGTAACTAATGCAAAAAATAGCTTTGTTAAAGTCAAAGTTATGTTTGAAATGTATGCGTTTACAAAAAGCTCATTTTCTCCGTTTTTTCATCAGAAATTGGAAAATTGCTCAAACTAAGCTATTTTCTAATGCTGATTTCTAAAGAATGGAAAAAGATACAAACTTACTTTTTTTTCTGCTGAAAGAAGAGAGTCTAATCTTTCTTTTGGTGGGTTCCAAGTTTATATAGCAAAAGAACATAATTTTCTGTTGGCCTTGCAAAGTCAGTCAAAATCCAGAAAAAACGGCCGGGAGCGAAGGGACTTGCTCTGGTGAAAATGGCTGGGAGTGAAAGAGTTAATTATCAGTGTTTACATTTCACTATTTGATAGAAAATGTCAATATTTTATGCCTTGTAGCTTTTATGTTGTGTACTACGCACTGGAAAGTAGTTACTGTTTACATTTCTAAAGAAAAATGTTTTCAAAGAACATGATGAATAATCAGGGTACCTGAAACACTTCAAACCTGAATAGCTCTATTAGCACTTTCACCAATTGTTTGTTGAATGGCATTACATATTAACAGCAATACATTTGTTGTTAAACTCAAAAAGGCTTTTTATTAAGAACATGATTTGTTTTGTCAATATATAGTTTTCAATTAGAATGCGATTAATTTCGATTAATTACAGACCCTGTAATTAACTCGATTAAAATTTTTAATCGAGTCCCACCATTAATTTTATATATATATATATATATATATATATATATATATATTAGGGCTGTCAAACGATTAAAATTTTTAATCGAGTTAATTATAGCTTAAAAATTAATTAATCGTAATTAATCGCAATTAATCACAATTCAAACCATCTATAAAATATGCCATATTTTTCTGTAAATTATTGTTGGAATGGAAAGATAAGACAAGATGGATATATACATTCAACATACGGTACATAAGGACTGTATTTGTTTATTATAACAATAAATCAACAAGATGGCATTAACATTATTAACATTCTGTTAAAGTGATCCATGGATAGAAAGACTTGTAGTTCTTAAAAGATGAATATTAGTACAAGTTATAGAAATGTTATATTAAAACGCCTCTTAATGTTTTCGTTTTAATAAAATTTGTAAAATTTTCAATCAAAAAATAAACTAGTAGCCCTGTTCTGTCCTCAATGTGTGTGAGTATACAAATTGACAGATAGCAAACATAAGTTTCAAAAAGAAATCAGACGGTGTGGCAAAGTTGCATGGGCTTTACTGAAGTCATCTCTTTTTGACAGGAGCACGTTTCTTGTATTTTTGTAAAACTGAAAATAACAAGGCAATGTGTCAATAACTTGCATAAATCACAAAATAACATAAAATGTACACACACGTGTCCATTTGAGCAGTAGCACTAGCCAATTAGCTCACAAGCATCTAACAATGTAACTGCATTTCACCATATATGTGAACAAATTCAAATACACATCATCAATAACTATCTAATGCTCATGAATATAAACAAAGGAGGAATATAACTCACAAACGATGCATGTATTAGACACAAACAGTGTGATGGGGCTATGAGAACTGCCACTGAATACTGGATGCGGACGTTAGCTGGTCTGAATAGCACTGTCTATTAGTGTGGGTTCGCGTCGACAAATAAACACGTCAGAAAAGCGCGCCGAAACCCAAATAATCAGCTGCACTGAATTGCCAGCAGAGGGCGACATTACGCCATATAACATATGCAAGTCACACCCAAGCGCCAGCAGAGGGCGGAAAAACTCCATAAAACACAATTAACAAGTTGGCCTTTCACTGTACTGACATTTAAATCTGTCTGAGCGGGCCTAGTGCGTTAATTGCGTCAAATATTTTAACGTGGTTAATTTAAAAAATTAATTAACGCCCGTTAACGCGATAATTTTGACAGCCCTAATATATATAAATATATATATATATATATATATATATATGTGTGTATAGCCATTTTTCATTGGAAAACACTATGGCATTAATGACAGTTTTCAGATCTTCGTAGGTTCTTAATTGGATTTGGGTCTGTGCCATTCTAATAAATGAATAGATTTATCTCTTAGCCAGTCCACTATCACTCTGGCTTTATTACACACAGCAAACGGCTTCAATGTCTGGAGTAGGAAGAATATTTTTTTTTTGCCTCGTACCGTAATTTGGACAATATTTTATACCTGTCCGCACCACGTTTAAGGTGCGTTCATAAACGCCACGCTCCTGCAAGGGATGACTGCGCAGAAAGGGCAGGCTCGTGTGTGACCTTATCAACACCAAGTGGGTCACCTCTGAACCGGAAGCTTATCATTTTTTGGCATTTCCATGTGTTCACCGGACATATTGAAGCGTAAAATTTACAAGCTCTTTCAGTTGTAAAAAGGAGCACGAAAGCTCCGAAAGCTTTTTTAACGCAACCCGCAACGTGTTTAGTTCTTTGTTTAATCCATAGCAATGCCCTTGACAACGAAATTGCTTTTCTTCGACAGTCTTCGGAAATCTTCGGAAATGACGTCACACAGAGAACTGCGAGGGACGTCCGCCATTGAACAGTAGTGTTGCATTACTTCTCGGTAAGATGCCACGACGGTGTGTGGCGATGTATTGTTCTCAATCTAAAGGAAAGTTGTACGAGTGGCCAAAGGATAGCAGAGCACGTAAATGGACATCTTTCGTTCGCACGAAGCGAATGAATTTCACGCCATCATCGAGTAGTGTTCTCTGCTACAAACACTTCAAAGATACCTGCTTCCACAACCGGTCTGCTTATGATCAAGGATTTGCTAAAAAGTAAGTGTGATTTTTGGATAGATGACTGATTACTTTGTCAAAGCAGAGCTGCCAACTGTTGTGGAATGAACAGTAGAAGGTAGCGACGTTAAACGAAAGCCAACTCGAGGCAAAACCCCCTGTTGTGTTGTGGAATGAACAGTAGAAGCTAGCGACGTTAGCCGAAAGCTAACTCGAGGCAATTGCCAATCATGTTGTGGAATGAACCAAGAGAATCTGGCTGCAGCCTGCCTCTCTCAGTACCCTGCGCCGCTCGTCTCAATACCCATCCCGCAGACACGAAATGATGCAATATCGCAGCTCTGTCTCCTCAGACCGGAAATGACAACGTAAAGCAGCGCTCGAGCTCTGAGCTTCCAGTTTTATCGTTGAAATAGTTTGCCTCCATTCGAACGTAAACCCTAATTTACTTTTCGCACGTATTTTATATTCATTTTCAGCATCACTTATTATTACTTAAATAATATTTTATTTCCATACTCCTTAAATTGAGTCGGTGAAATCGGGAGATTCTCTCTCTAAGCGTGCGCAGTCAGTTTGTTAAAGCCTGCTGATTTTACTGAAATGAAAAAGAAACACCGTTACATTACATCAAAATTGAAATACACATTACTGCAATAAAGGTTTAATTCGTGACTGAAAGATCGCGTGTGACCTATCGCAGTGTGTACTTTAATTTGTCAATTGTAAAAATTACTCCAATTGAGAATTTTTACAAATTGCTGTCATGCTTACATTCTTATAAACGGACACATTAATATAGCTTCATTACAATTTAATGTATCAAAAAAGTAATATTCTCTATATGGTGCAACCAAACCAATGTTCTTGTCTTACATTTTGCAACTTCATTCATGTGGGTGCTTGCTCTTCAACATCCTAATTAAGTAATTCAGAAACTATATTAAGCACTTTCTGCTCCAGTTAAGGCAGCCTTATTTCAAACAGAAATGACAAAATAGTTGCAATGTGTTAGTTATTTTTTTCTTTTATCCCAGACAATAGTTGTAGGTTGTGTTAATATCTGATATTTTTCGGCGAACACCGCTGCCTTCATCAGAGGTAATTAAAACAAGCTACAACTAAAATCTGGGATAAAAAAAAAAGTCTATAAGTGTAGAAAAATGAACTGGATACAACCAGTTGTATTGCGGTAAACTTTATTTTTTATCTTTATTAGTTTTTATTATTATTGAGAGAATATCAGATACTTTCTTTAGTCAACAATCTCCTCAGAAAAGGTAAATCCGTCTTCCAGATGGTTGAAACGCAACTTGAATGCCTCCTAGACAGTCGTTTTCATTTTTGCCTTCACTGAGTTCAATTATTCTGATGGTACACCACTGTACAACTTCCTGGAGCTCATCCTCTTCCATCCGCAGGATGCTTGGGAACTGCTACCGCATTGATTGAGGCAGTTTTTTGCTTTTTGTTTTTCTAACCCTGTCCGAGGCTTTTGTGCTGCACAATCCTTTCACCAAAACTGTTCTTTGGAAAAGAGAACGAAAAGAGCTATTTCAATGTTACATGAGTAAAAATAAAAATGATGCTTTGTTATTTTTATATTTGGTTGATTTGTTTCTTTTCAGGTATTGCATTGAACTAGGTATATAAACAGGGGTGCACATAATTTTTTTGCCCAGGTTCTAAGTGGAGGACCTGGAGATGTGACTTGGTCCTCATTGAGCTTGAGAGCCGACCCGCCTAATGCGATAAATTTATGACAAGCTTTACTTAGAGCCAATTAACTTTAATTAATTATATTAACAATTAATGCCTGGTTAACATCAACTGGCACAACAAAATTGCCATTACTTTGAAGTGAAATGTAAAGAAATAAACATAAACGCACCAATTCAAAATAAAGGGCATTATGCGGCTCCCACATTAACTCCAAGCCTTTTTAAAAGTGGGATGTCCTCCTCATAAGACCTCATTGAGCGTGCATGTTTAGCTTTGTAAAATGCGAGCAAAAACACGTTTGTCAGTGCATGGCGCCGTTTTCATTACCTTTATTCCGCCACTTGTCCATAGGGCGAGTACGGTGCTGTCTGACATTGATAGTTTGCTTAACCCTTTAAGGTCTGGGCCTATTTTGTCTGATTTTGCATGCCTTTGAAGTTGCCTTTATATTTCAAAGAAAGAATTGTTTACGATGGCCTGGTTTGGTCCCTTTTTTTGTGACACCTTGAACTTCATGTCCAAACTGTTGTTTCCTTCACTGACCAATTATAAATCATCATTTTGGGCCCAAAAAGACCAAAAATTCCAAAATCGTTTTGTCAAAATTTTTAATATTGATGTCCAATTGACAACCAAACATGCGTAACGAACCGTTTTGAAACTTTGTAATATTTATTCAACATGTTAGGATTAACATTCAACCAAAAAAAATTAGAATAAATAGTCTTATATTTGACAATTCAACATAAACAACAGGTATAGCCATAGGCGTTTTTTGCCTTTATACATGCTCTAGTCAAAACAGGTTATATACAGCAGACCGAACAGTGAAAAAATATATACCATCGAACACAAAAAGTGTTTAGAGGCCATCTCTTTATGAGTTTAGGTATTGCGGCCCATCACCTGATGAAAACTATGTACACACAATCAAGCTTCTTGAACACACATTTATATACACAAATTGAGAAGACTGATTGTGGGAAAAATATATATATATATAACATTGGGAAAAAAAGTATTTTCAAAAATATTTACAATAAACAAGTTAAATTTTTTTTAGGCATGCCACTCCGAAAAGCAGCTTCGCCCTGGAATTAGACACAGGGCGACATCACACAGCCCACACTTCCATGGGGTGTCGGTCCTCTTTCCACTCTTCCATTTTCATTTCACTTTACTTTCATTGTCACTATAAATGTACATGAAAAAAAGTCAGTATTTATGAAAATAATAAAGTATAAAATAAAAATATATACAGCAATAAATAATAATGGAAATCTATATGTATGACAATAGAAAGAATACCATAGCTGAATATGTGCTACATCCCTAATCTTCATATGGAAAGAAGAACACCACAATTATAAATTCCTGCCTTGGATACACACAGTGCACGTACGACTTTGATCTGATATGCACATTTTATTATTATATACACAAACACACTTTACACACTTTATATTGCATCATAATTAACTTTGTCTTGCAATATCAAAAGAAACTTTCAAAAGAAACTTTTTCAGCATAAAAAAAAAAAAAAATGTGAGTTTGCTTACCTCTGCTCGTCGATGGCGTCACCCACGTGTTCAAATCCGTCACTATCTTCACTCGAGGACTCTTCCGAAGAAGACGATGATGACGAATTTGGACCATCCTCTTCCTCAAGTTGATCAAAAAGCACAATTGCTTGCGCTAAATTTAGTTTTCCGTTCATTCTCAAAGTCACACAGAGTCGCTGCTCAATCCAAATGGCCGTCGCTCGCCACCTCGCTGCTTCAGAACACTCCTCCCTCTCGTTCGGTGGAACCTCGCACGGCAATTATATTTATTAAAAAAAAAAAAAAAAAAAAAACGCATTTTGTGCTTCCACTGTGACTTCAAAAGGGTTCGTTTGATTTGTGTTTTTTTTATGGAGCTTCCGTTTTGAAAAAGGACTAGAAATGATGGAAATATAGACATAAACAAATGATCCATGCAGCGTTTTAATGTTTTTTTGAGAGGACAATAAAACTATAAAACTTGAATGACAATATCTCACGTTTTAGTTGGTTGATTGACTTCAAATAATAACGAGAGTAAACCGCAACTTCCGCACTTTAAAACGAGACCAACCAACGGCATGTTGGTGACGTAATTAAAACGTGAGGGCGCTTCAAAGACGACGTGCGCTGAGGACGCGCCGGCGCGTCCTTCGACTCTCAAGGGTTAATTGCCACATGCTCTCTGTTTTTTCGTGCTTTTCAAAGTTTGGATGGCTGAAATTCTTTGACCCTACATAAAATGCGCTGCTCTTATCGGCGACATTGGGATTCTCACGGCACATTTTGTACCGCATTTCCGTGCGAGCATCATTTACTTCTAGCCACGGTACATGCTGCAGCCACTTTTCAGCAAAAGTCCTTTTTTCGGTAGCTCCGGTGACGTCTCTGTCGCCTGTCTGTCTTTTGACGGGGGTGGGGGAACACGGAAGTAATTACTCAGTGTGGCCTGCCTCTTCGACATTTTGAGAAGTTATTTTCTCGTGTCCGCCGCAAATACAGTGGTCAGCCATCGGTACGCAAAAGCGTATGGAACCCGTTGAAGGCCAGCGCGTTTGTCTACGTCAAGTACGCATGCGCGCATGCGGACCACTTATGTGCACCCCTGTATATAAACAATTTTACCACTTTTTTTTCACCACGTCTTCTTGGAATGGGCCACCATCACTTTCAAGGAGCAGTGGTTACACCTCTTCCTAAAAAATAAATAAGTGAATTAAGGGCGGCAGGTTCAAAAGTGCTTCAGAGTAATGCACACTACAAAGTCCTTAAAAGCCGACCTCAGTAATTACATCCAAATTTCATTTCTTTAACTTACATACTGGTGGTACTTCACCCTGCAGGGATGCTTTTGCCTTATCTGCCCAATAGGCAAAGACTTTCCTGTGACCCACATAAGTTGAAAAAACATAGAAATAAGTATTCCATAATTTCCTACAAAGAATTAAGGTGCTGTGTACTAGGGGTGTAACGATACACAAAAATCTCGGTTCGGTACGTACCTCGGTTTTGAGGTCACGGTTCGGTTTCATTTTCGGTACAGTAAAAAACAAAATGCAAAATATAAATGTGCTAGTTGTTTAGTACTCACTTTTGTGCTTTCAACAATAAGAACAGTAGCCTATACAAAGCTAGAATTCTGCTCAAAAAGTAGCGGGTATTTAAAGATAATAGTCCAACAACAATTTGCCTTTCAGACCCCGCGTATTGGTCAGCTTTCTTTCTGAAAGCAAGAAGAAAAAAAGGAGTCCTGTGCTAAAGAGAAAAGCAATCCCAATGACAAAGATTTTAACATGTATTTTACAAATAAAATGCCTCAATGATTTTTTTTTTTCTTATGAACGGTTTTCAAAAGCTTTATTGGTGGATTTTCTCAAGTTAAAGCGCCACACAGAAATTAATAAATTTCATTGTGTAAGCAGGATCTGTATATTATTCTTATTATTTAAATACTGGTGTTTTAGCTAATTTCAATTTATTTTATTTAAATGGGCTATTATTTATTTTAATATGTGTTTGTATATTACAAATGTGATGTAGTATTCATTTATATTGTATATTTTATGTTGTATAACTTAAGTTCCTATGTGAATATTAGTTCCTACTAAGCCTGAACGATATATCGTTGAAACATCGCCATCACGATGTGCGCGTGCGCGATAGTCCCATCGCAAGCACGTGCGATAGTTGTTGTTTTTTTTAATCCACATACGCCTTGCTTTCTGCTCAGGGCACAGCCTCACACCCTCCCTTTCCCAACCCTTTGTTCCTCTCAGTCACTGCGGCACTTGCTTATTAAAGTTAACAATGGCTTTGATCTGGCCAAAGACTTCACACGGGCATCTGTCAATCATCGTTTAACTTGGTAAACAGTTTCTGCAAGGAAGCCGCGCTGGAATGAATGTGTGTGTGTGTGTGTGTGTGTGTGTGTGTGTGTGTGTGTGTGTGTGTGTGTATGTGTGTGTGTGTGTGTGTGTGTGTGTGTGTGTGTGTGTGTGTGTGTGTGTGTGTGTGTGTGGAGACGTTGGAGACATATAAATGCCAGAAGTAATCATGAGGAGTTTGAAATTTCTACATGTCACTCCAACGTCACAGCTAAGGTAGATAAACAGAAGCGTTTAATAAAGCCAAGCATTTATCTACTACAGTACTTTTTTGTTCAAAAATGATTTGGTTTGACAGTTATGTTTAAAACTTATCATATTTATGACATTTGAAGTGCTTAAAAACCATTTATTTATATACATTTTTTAAATCACTTTGGGGGAAAAGTGAGAGAGAAAAAAACATGTCTTATATGTATCTCTTTCCAATGCTAAATCTGAATAAATACATTGAGCACAAAAAAAAAAAAACACACACACACGCACAAAAAAAAAAAAAATTTAAAAATGGGGGGTTGCACTACTTCGCGTTTTTTTTACTTATCGCGGCGGGTTCTGGTCCCCATTAACCACGAAAAACGAGGGATCACTGTACACTGTGGTGATGGTGAGTCATCCAAAGTCTTTCCAAACAGCTATTCAAGTCATCTAGTGAAAATTTCTTTAAATATATATATATACATTAGGGCTGTCAAACGATTAAAATTTTTAATTGAGTTAATTACAGCTTAAAAATTAATTAATCGTAATTAATCGCAATTAATCGCAATTCAAACCATCTCTAAAATATGCCATATTTTTATGTAAATTATTGTTGGAATGGAAAGATAAGACACACGACGGATATATACATACAACATACTGTACATAAGTACTGTATTTGTTTATTGTAACAATAAATCCACAAATGGCATTAACATTCTTTCTGTGAAAGTGATCCACGGATAGAAAGACTTGTAGTTCTTAAACGATAAATGTTATAGTTACAAGTTATAGTAATTTTATATTAAAACCCCTCTTCATGTTTTCGTTTTAATAAAATTTGTAAAATTTTCAATCAAAAGTAGAGTTAATATAATAATAAGAATAAAAATAACAATAATAAAAATAGAGTGACCAAAGTTTTACGTGTATTTTGCATAGCTATTTTGATATAGAATGCCAGTTCATTTTGCATTGTTGTTTAAGAATAGGGCCTCATTACTATAGACTGAAGTGCTTTTCTTTTTGGGAATTTTTTTTTTTTTTTGGGGGGAGAGATAGGATTATTTTTGTTGCGCTTTCACTAAACGATACTTACATTGGGGATTTGATACACTGCCAATGGGTTTTCCCATTGGCAGTGTATCAAATACTTGTTCTCCCCACTGTATGTTTGTTGTGAAGGAGTTGCCAATAAACGGCGCGGTCCAAAGAACGCCTGTGTCCACTCGCCTTTACTGTATTAAATATATCTGTACATATCTTACCCAAAATACAACAAGAGACACATAATTGCCACTAAAAGAAAGACAACTTACCGAAATATGTGTGGCGCACAAATAACAATTTGCGTTGCATGGTGAATACAGCATAAACGTCTCACAACTACTAATTCTCCCACGTTTTGAAGAAATAACATGAGTATGGAACGGCGCTGCCCCCAAGCGGCCGGTGGCATTCTCTTCATTCTTAATGCCCATAAACGGCCTCATTGTATAATCTGTTTGAGGCAATATGCTAGATGGTCATTCACCCAAGCGCCAGCAGAGGGCGGCAAAACTCCATAACAACAAGTGAGCTTTTCACTGAACAGTCATTTAAATCTGTCTGAGCAGGACATCTGCGTTAATTGCGTCAAATATTTTAACGTGATTAATTTAAAAAATTAATTAACGCCCGTTAACGCGATAATTTTGACAGCCCTAATATACATTTTTTTTAATATCGCAATATAATATCGCAATATATAGCAAACCCCAAAAAAATGGCAACAATAGTTTTTTCCAATATCGTTCAGGCCTACTTCCTACTTGTTTTGTTGTGGTAGGAGGGTTTTGTATTGAATATGGGGCCGTGTTGGTTGTTATTATAGCAGAGAAGACAACTGTAAATCAACAAAGACAAGTCAACTGTGCCCCAATCTACCACTCAAGAGATCTGATGGACTCAAAAAGTGGGTTACGATTGCATATTAGTTTGAAAATCGACCGGATCCACCGTATTTTTACACGAGTGACTTCCGGTCTGCTAGCTAGTAGTATTGATGCAGGAGGGCCGTGTCTCGCATCAAATAAGAAACTCTGCTGTTGTGCATCGCGTTGAGCCGCTTCTGGGACTCAACACGCGGCCGCACTGCGACTGGTGTGCATTCGCTGATTAACTTTAACGGCCGCGTTTCACTGTGTTCTCGCGGTGGCCACGTTGTTGTGCCGTTGGCGTTTCTTACTGTCCTACCGTGTTGGTCCTCATTATAGTCGGGAAGACGGAGTAAATATAATCTACACAAACAAACTCTAACCCGATCGACTCACAGCCTCGAAAAGTAAGGGTTACATTACGTCACAAACTCGTTCGTTACGCCCCCGTTCCGAACCGAACGCCAAGTACCGAAATGGTTCAATACGAATACATGTACCGTTACACCCTTTTTAAACACCTAACTCGTTTAGCTTCAAAGTAAACTTTGTTTTTAAATAAAAACTGGCCAGCGCAAGGTATAGACCCTACCCACGTGACGTCACAACTCCGCTCTCCTGAATGGTACCGCCCACTTGTCCGTCAAAACATAGTGTTAACCTGTTACGGCTACGTACATTTCTCCTATTTACGGCGTGTTTTTCTGCTCCTTAACATTAATAATCAAAATGGTGAAGGCGTGTGTGGCTGTTGGTTGCACTAACAGAGAAGATGGAAGGAGAGACTTGAAGTTTTACCGTATTCCGAGGGATCCAAAGAGGAGAGCGAAATGGATGGCTGCAATTCGACGTGAAAACTGGGCACCAAAAAATCACCACAGACTATGTAGTAGTCATTTTATATCCGGTAAGATGCATTTAAGATATACTTAGAGGGTTTTGGGCTGACAAATAACCACAATTAAGATCATTGCGAGGCTAATCGCCGACAACATACGACGTAGTACGACATAGTTTGAAATTCAAGATGTTTGTGACTTCCCTTTCTTCCACCATCGTTATTTTTTGAATAATATTTAGCTGGTACCAAGTGAAAGAAACTGGCCTCGTCTACGGGGCTGACAAATAACCACAATTAAGATCATTGCGAGGCTAATCGCCGACAACATACACGTATGTATGTAGTGAGAGTGCTATCGCTAAACCATATAAACATTAAAAGCCTTAACTCCATTGACAAACGACATGAAATACATTAGACTTGACAGTGGATGTTAGCAATAACAAAAGATTTTGAATTGAAAATTTCGTAACTCACCTTTCCAAGCACAAGATAGATTCCTGCCGAATTTTCGTGGACGAGGACCTGTTTCACCCAACCAGCAACGAAGTATTTATAAGCCTCCAAGCTCTTGAAGTTTTTCAAATTTTCGTGAGAATAGGCTTGAGAATAGGCTGATTTTGTGTGGACAAGATAATTGTAAATATCAGCGTAGCAGATGTCAGGCAGACAGGGCGAAGACAGTGGGTCGAAAAACATCGATTTGGGCATCAAATATGGATCTGGCGACTGTATAGAACGAAGCTTTTCCACATAACGCCTTTTATGCAACACATCCAGTGAGTTTACGGCATCAGAAAGCACCGGGTCTTCCATGAAATGCATTTTAAAGTCCTCGATCAATTGAAAACAATGCTAATACAGAGACAAGTCGGCGGAACCACACAGCGAGCACGAGGTTTTGTGACGTCGGTGGGTAGGGTATATATGTGTCTGTGGTGCCTCCTGCAGATTACTGAAACACATTGTGTTTAGACAGAGCTCAATATTTTGTTGGGTTGTCCAGTGTACTGGTGTTCGGCAATTCCTTGTTACGCGGTGAAACGTCCTACACAATGCTCAGCGCGCTTGCGCAAACATTCACACGCGTGCGCACATCAGTTAAAAGCTGCGAGTACTCACTATTTTTGTTTTTACTGAGTTTTTTTTTAGCTTTTCATTCCCTCAAAAATACTTTTTGCATGTATTACCCTCCCATACTTTTAACCATTGTATTTTTTTGTGGTAGCTTTAAAGCAGTTGACCACATTAGTCACGTAGCGTATTTAAACCGTCCTTATTTGATATAATTACATTTAAGTCTTTCTTAAGGCAATTTTTGGTACGTTCTGCCTGTATGCATCTAAACAAAACAAGTTGAGAGCACACGGTAGTACTTTGGGTTTCAAATTTGCCTCGTATACAGTAGGACGTTTCGCCGATGTAGACATTTTGGCAAAACGCCGGAACATATGTCCTCCACACCATTCTCACCTTTTTAACCCCTGACCCATTTTCATGCCCGATTATAGCAGAGAAGACAGCAGTAAATCAACAAAGACAAGTCAACTGTGCCCCGATCTACCGCTCAAGAGATCTGATGGACTCAAAAAGTAGGCTGAGATTGCTTATTAGTAGTGTTGCATCGATACCATTTTTTGGCCCCGATACCGATACCATACCGATACCACCCCGATTATATATATATATATTATTTTTTTTAATTTTTAATTTTATTTTTTATCCAAAGAGCTACATAATTGGATGTGAAATCATTGCTATCAAGGCTTTGTCAGGCTGTTGCTTACCTTTGCAAAATAGGAAAAAGTACACTAAACCCTAGTAGACAATAGTTGAATAAACCTTCCGCTCTCAAAGGCCAAAATAGTGCTAAATTTGTGAAATTAATAAAACATGTATAATACTAGCCCAACAGTAAGAAAGTAAAAATAAATTCATGATAATAAACTCTGAATGAACTGAATAAACTTTTTTAAACCTCTCAAAGTCCAAACAGTGCAACTTTCATGAAATTATTGTCACATTCTGCTGCTGGTTAGATTGTGTTTTGTTGCTGGGCGTAGGGGCGTGGCACTTGAATCCAATGCAGGCTCATCAACCCAGCATTTAAGCACGGGTGATCTCAGAGAAGGCTGCCGAGATATTTGCCTTGCTGATCGCTATTTGACATCTGGCACAATAATCTCGCTACATTTGCTTGTTATGCCCCTGCATTGGGTTTTTCTGTTAGTGTGCTGCTCTCGTTTGTAACCGCTGCCTATCGTCTTAGTTTGTCCGTCGACCTGCTGTCACAGACTCCTTTTGTTATTTCTACTGTCCCGCGATCGCGTGTTATTTTTTGTTTGCAATCATTAAACCCTTTTATGTATCCCCCGCTTGTTGTCTGCTTCGAGGTTCAACCTTGTTTCCGCATTTGCGGACGCTAACAATTATAAGTAATAATAATTGACCACAGCATCCCGTCTCTCCTTTTTTTCGGGAGGTGGGAGTCCCTTATTTCTATTTCTGAAAGGTGGCAACAATACTTTGGAAACACTTCCCAAATTACTGCGGCATTTCTTTCAGTAAAAGACAACAAAAGTAAAGTAGACGAAGTGAACTGACCAGAGATTGTTGCTCCGGTCCAGCGGCCATCTTCCTCTGGATAGCAGTCCTGCTCTTGCAGGCTCAAACTCGTTGTGTTCGTTCACGTTTCGTCTTCAAATGTTTTATCAAGTTCGAGGTATTGAAACTGGCTGATTTAACTCCACATCTCCAAACTTTCAGGCCGCAAATCTTGCATGCAGCCATTGATTTGGAAATATTTCCCGACCGCCGCGGCGCCGCCATATTTCCTGGTTTGTTTTTCGTCCATATGAAAAAGCCCCCTTTTGATTGGTCAGGAGTGGCTATTGGCCCGCTCTCATTGGTCTGGAGCAGGCCAATAGCGATAGCTGCTTGGTGTTCACATGTCATCACACAACACAGAGACAGAGTATAGACCCTACCCACCAACGTCACAAAACCACGTGCTCGCTGTAATGGTTCCGCCCACTTGTCCGTCATTTTGACTCTGTATTAGCATTGGTTTCAATTGATCGAGGAATTTAAAATGCATTTCATGGAAGACCCGGTTCTTTCGGATGCCGTAAACTCACTGGATGTGTTGCATAAAAGGCGTTATGTGGAAAAGCTTCGTTCTATACAGTCGCCAGATCCATATTTGATGCCTAAATCGATGATTTTTGACCGGCTGCCTTCGCCGTCTCTGCCTGACCCTGATATTTACAACTATCTTGTCCACACAAAATCAGACTATTCTCACGAAAGTTTGAAAAACTTTAAGAGCTTGGAGGCTTATAAATGCTACGTTGCTGGTTGGGTGAAACAGGTCCTCATACACGAAAATTCGGCAGGAATCTTGTGCTCGGAAGGTGAGTTACGAAATTTTCAATTCAAAATCTTTTGTTCTTGCTAACATCCACTGTCAAGTCTAATGTATTTCATGTCATTTGTCAATGGAGCTAGGGCTTTTAATGTTTATATGGATTAGCGATAGCACTCTCAATGCATACATACGTGTATGTTGTCGGCGATTAGCCTAGCAATGATCTTAATTGTGGTTGTCAGCCCAAAACCCTCTAAATATATATTAAATGCATCTTACCAGATATAAAATGACTACTACATAATCTGTGGTAATCGTTTGGAGCCCAGTTTTCTCGTCGAATTGCAGCAGCCCATCTCGCTCTCTCCTCTCCCTGTCTCTCGGAATCCGGTAGAACTTCAAGTCTCTCCGTCTATCTTCTCTGTTATTGCAACCGACCGCCACACACGCCTTCACCATTTTGATTATTAATGTTAACGAGCAGAAAAACACGCCGTAAATAGGAGGAATGTACGTAGCCGTAACAGGTCAACACGATGTGTTGACGGACAAGTGGGCGGCAACAGTCAGGAGAGCGTAGTTGTGACGTCACGTGGGTAGGGTCTATAGTGAGCGCCAGGAGGAGAAAAAGGCTGTAGTCAAATGTTATAATAATGGTCCGGTAAATGGTATCGGCGCCGTCTTTGTTGGTACTCGCCGATACCGATACCACCATTTCGGGCCGGATCGGCGCCCCCTGCCGATACTAGCATCGGTATAGGTGCATCTTTACATATTAGTTTCAAAATCGACCGGATCCACCATATTATTGCACCAGTGACTTCCGTCCCGATCCTAGCTAGTAGTATTGACGCAGGAGGGCCGCGTCTCACGTCAAATAATAAACTCTGCGGTTCTTTTCGCGTGGGTCGCGTTGAGCCGCTTCTGGGACGCATCGAACACGCGGCCGCACTGGGACTGGTGTGCATTGGCTGATTGACTCTAACACCGCGTTTCACTGCGTTATCGCGGCGGCCACGTTGTCGGGCCATTGACGTTTCTGGACTGTCCTGTTGGTCCTCATGATATTTACTCTGTCTTCTCTACTATAATCTACACAAAGAAACTGTAACTCGATCGACTCACAGCCTCGAAAAGTAAGGGTTATATCACGTCAGAAACTCGTTCGGTATGCGTCCGTTCCGAATCGACTACCACGTAACCGAAACGGTTCAATACTATTACATGTACCATTATATCCTTACTGTGTACCTACTTTCCTGTGAATTTCCTATCAACAGTTTCAAAGACTGAACATGGACCCAAGCTTGAATTTTTCCTCTAGCAAATGACACCACTACTTCCTCAGAGATGTCATATCAGTCTAACAAAGAATAAAAAACAAGTATAAATAAAGAATAACAACTAGGAGATTTTGTGGCCCAATTTGAATGATTCAGTGAATTTCAACTTACGATGGTTAAAATCAAAGAAAGCGTCCAAAACGAGCATACTACAAAAGGATAAATGAATAGAAATATCACAGAGGACAAAATCAGACGGTTAAACTCACCTACCATCAACATGAAGATGTCCCAGAAAACCCTATCGTAAGAATTTAACCGAGTCACTTCCTTCGATCTTTGAATAAGTTAATATAGACACTTTTACAAATACCTCTATTTCACTTCCAATCCAGCTGTTGATTGACTGTCAAAGTTTTCTGCAATTGAAAATATAGCTTTATATTAAAGTGTATGTCAACACCTGGGGAAATGCTAATATTCCATCATTTATCCATAAACGAATGCCTTTTGGATTCATATCATGTCACTTCGTGTAATTACACACATCGCAACACCAAGAAAATGATAGAAATTTGGGTCAATTTCAAGCTAAAAAGACCCGCCCCCGAGATCCCGGAAATCTGGCAGATTGTGGGCGTGACATCAAAACAAGAAAACAACGGCTCAGTGCTTTCGTACTGAATGGCGGCGATGATGGCGGACAATTACGTTTCTAGTTGCAGCGACGAATCCGACGTAACGAACATTCTTCTTATGGTGACGAGGAGAGTTATGAACCTTTCTTTGGTGTTTTGGGTTATCAATTTGAGCCCAAACGAAAGCCAATGCAGCCTGATGAAAGGATCATTGAGGTGAGCAATCACACTGATGAAACACCGTCAACAACAGATTGTGTAGGAAACACCTAATGGTTTGTTTTGCATTTCTTTTTGTGAAGCTGATACACCGGGACCGCAAAATAAAGTAATGTATACAATAATTATCATTTAATATGCTATCATCGGTTTCGCTCTGCCAACCGACACAAATATGAATGGGATTAGAGCAGGGGTCCCCAACCTTTTTTGCACCACGGACCGGTGTGATTTGGGTCTTTTTTTCATGGACCGGTGTCCCTCTTTTATATTCAGTTTGACTCGCAATGTTATCCAATGGTGCTAAAAAACTATTTACATCACAAACATACATGTGCAACACGGAAATGGCGTAAATTAACGCTTAACGACACGGCGAAGTCGTTAAGTGAGAGGGCTACGTGCAGTTGTTGTGTGCGCCAAACATGGCAAACGTAAGTTAATTTTCCTTTCTTTAAAGAAAGTTTGTAGTGTGTACTTAGGAATCGCTGCATTCGCGGTCCTTTTTAACGTTACGCGCATGCCAACTTTGTCAGAACACCGGCAATGTGCGGCAGAAAAATGCAGCAAATTTAAAATAGCATTTGTTTTCAGCCCCGTCGTGTTAAGTGCAGGGGAAAAATACAACTCACCCGCTGAATCAGTGGGAGGGCTGAGTTTGTTTCGTTGAGATGAGATGGGATAGTGAGAGAAGCTAGCATCAAGCTAGCGATGTTGGAAATTGTAGCACAGTTTTCAGCGCGCTCCAAGCGATGTCGGGATATTCCGAAATGACTTTAATCCAGAACTTCGGTAGAGTTGTTGTCTCAAATGTACGTTCAAGTCGCCGGTATTTGCGATCTCTACATGCTGATATTCCTGTTCCACAGACATGCTCGAATCACTCGATTTATTCACATACGGGTCACGAATTCACTCCTTCGCAGTTCGTGGGTCTTTAGTGATTGGGAAGTAGCATAAATGTTGTTTTCTTTGAGGTTTTAGGCACATCTTCTTGCTCGTCAGGTTCCCGTTTCCCTGTAAAATTGCAAAACTAGCCCTCTTAGCACTGACGAACTTTACTCATTGTCTGCGTAGTCCAGCTCTTTTTCTCGCGTTCGGGAACTCATGGGTACTACATTGCGACAAATGGCTATTTGTAAACCACATAGCATGAAAGGTTTGAACCATTTTAGCTATTTTTTTGATAAAACACGAACGCAACTCTCTCGTCGATAAACAACGAGGGCACCTGCCTCGACCTTTTGTTTACTTGTTCTGACGTCTCCGCCCCATTCGGCTGTTTCCGGAACACTTTCGGAAATGTTCGTCATTTTCGATCTATTTTCGATAATTGCTCATTAATGTGATTGATTTTTTTGTTAACTTAATCAATATTTGTTATCTTGGCACATAACGGTTCTATTGATGTCTCACACCCCCTTTGCGTTTTCAAACCCTTTAAATACAGTAGTTAAGCAATTACAAATGTGTTTCCATGCATACACAGAACACCAACCAGTCAGGCTTAAATGATTCATGCAAACAAAACAAGGGCGTAGGTTTGCGTAGGGACATAACACGACCAACTTTTCAGGATGCTAAAATTGTTCCCACCAACTTTTGAACAAGATTATTTGCATTATATTCATCCCAACCAATGTTAAGACTGAACCTACGCCCTTGAAACAAAACATTCTCTGTTTTAGAGTGGCATTTTTAAATCCTGCTTCAAATGATTGGATGAATCATTTGGAGTGCAATTCTGCTTTAATTGAAAGGGCATCATAAACAGATCGACTGGAACACAGGAACACCTTAAAAAACAAACAAAGCTATTCTGGATTATCATCGAAACGCCATGCCAATATGAATATATACTGGATTTCATCAGTGATCACAATAGTTCTCTGATTTCCTGATCTCATGATTGGATGCCCCCCCCCCCCCCCCCCCCGCCAAAAAAATACAAGGAATTTGGGATCATTTAATTTGTTGTGATTTGACTGTTCTTTTGAAATGAACCAAAGCTCCAAGTTGTAGTTGTTACTCCTCATCCTTACAGGCAAATGCATGAGTGGATCACATCCGGTAGGCTTTCGCCATGTTGCAACAACATAGGGGTCAGCCACATTTATGCTCCTATCCTGTAAAATACATAATATATCCACACAGACATATGTTATATAAATACAAACGTATGCACACACCTACATGAGCCAATACACGTATACCCGCATTCTGTACATAGTTAAAATAATACCCTACACACGCCAAAAATATACTTTTTTGTACCTTTGAATGAGCTATTTGTTGGACAAGTTATAAGTATGCATTTCCAACCTGCAAAAAAAAAAAAAAGTTATGTTTTATTTAATTGTACAAGTGACATTATGTTCTTTAAATCCTTAAAACTCACAGTTGATTTCATTTCATTGTTCAAGCCAAGGGTCCAAAAGTCAGCACGGGTCAGGCAAGCTTTCTTAGTTTGGACAATCAACAACATTTCTGGCCTCTCTATATCCAAGATGTACATAAGCTTATGAGAATGTTGATTAGTTTACGAAAGCAAGAGAAAATTATCAATTATGTCAAATTTTAACTTTAATTTTTAATAATAAGCCTATCCATATTTCCAGTTAGCACAACATTTGTCTCAGACATAAAAAACATACCAGCCGTTCCTGGGCTGGATGACTTTGAACCGTCCATGAAGCTCAGCATGGTCTTATGTTGTCACAATTTGTCCTGTCTGCACAATGGTTTTCACAGTGCTCATTGTCTATTAAAAAGTGTTCAGTACAGTCCAAAATTTTAAGTCCAGTACTACTTATTCTACTTACTTCCATTTGGATCTGTGTGACACCCCTGTAACTGCAGGGGAAGACTACCATTTGGGGGTCGTGATTCAGTTTCTTCCCAATGGGGTGGTGATCTTGGAGCTAGTAAAAATAAAAATTTTAATGAAAACATACATAATTAAGCAGAGCAACGATATCAAGAAAAATTTACAACTTAACCCTATTTGGATTGTTTGACAACATTCAAACTACAAAGGACCACACAAAAGAAATGAAGGCAAAACAACAATACCATACAATAGAGGTGTGCATCGGTACTGCCCTCACGATTCGATTCGATTAAGATTCGGAGGGCCACGATTCGATTCGATTTAGAGGGTCACGATTCGATTCGGTTCGATTCGGCAATGCATCGCGATGCAAAAATGCCTGGGATGCATTGAAATTCTAAAGCAAAGCATATTTTTCGTGAATCATGAGGCAACACAAGCGGTCAGACATTAAACAACTTTTTATTGGCTCTTGTGTCACTCCTGGTTGAAGTCAAATGAAAATACTTTTAGATATATATTTAAAAAAAAAAAACAAAAAAAAAAAACATCACAGCATTTAATTGGTGTTTTGAATGAGACCAGGGCTTTCTCTTTTCTTTTTTTTTTACACACAGTTGCAGCCTTTCACACAGTGCAACATCTGAACTCCTGTGCAAAATCAGTAATAACAGTCACTGTATTTTAGTCACAACAACCCATCGATAAAAATATTCAAGTAAATATTAAAGAAAGCGACAAAGAAAATATTGTAGTGCAGCAGCATCTTTATCGCAATATCAATCCAGGGATCAGTTCAGTTGCAAACAAAACATCCAACTAAATTGCAATGTAGAACAAAAGTAAAATGTTGGCCTAGCCCACTATATATGTGCAATCAACTTAGAAATGCAATCAGTAACTACCACATAACAATAAAAAATAATGAATTAAAATGAAGTGCAGCAGCATTTTAGCAGCCATAACAATCAGTTTCAACATGAGGAAATGTCTTTTTTTTTTTGCAAATGAGAGCGCAGAGGGATAGTAGAGGTTAGATGGGGCCTAAAAAATCCAGCCCGACCCGACATGGCCCGCTGGTATTGAAGCCCGACCCGGCTTGGAGTGACGCGAAAAGAAAAAAAAACGCAGCAGCAGCAATTTATTTTCATTTCTTCGAGATGGCAGAAAAAATGCATGTTTCGTAATGTTTAAATAGTCTACATATTTTTGTGATCATTATAGAAGCATTTGCACAACGAAATAACGCTGGGAAAGTTCAATATTAAAAAAAAAAAAAAAAAACATGCGATTTTGCAGACACACAGAGGAGAGGATTCAAAAGGATCACATTTGTGTTGCCTTTGTGTGCATAAAAAAGTGTCTTTCGTTACGAATTCTCAGTTGGCAGAAAAAAAACTCAAGTTTTCTTAATGTTTAAATAGTCTACATATTTTTGTGATCATTATAAAATCATTTACACAACGAAATAACGCTGGGAAAGTTTAATATAATTTTTTTTTAAAAAAAAACGAGTTTGCAGACACACAGAGGAGAGGATTCAAAAGGATCACATTTGTGTTGCCTTTGTGTGCATAAATAAAAGTGTCTTTCGTAACGAATCTTAAGCGCCACAGCGGAGGAGAAGAAGAAAAAGCGGGCGGCGCCACTGCTTCATGTGAGTGCACAAGCAAATGCACAATACAGAGAGCCTGCTCTCGGTTTTCTCCCATTTTTTAAAAATAATTTATTAGTCCGGCGCGGGGCGGCCCGACCCGACCCGAACGTGAATGCTTAACATTTTGGGCCCGAACCCGAACTCGAACTCGGGCACAAGATCTAACCTCTAAGAGATAGGACATAACATAACAATGGCTAAAGCGGAGAAAGATGAGAAAGAGAAAGAAAGAAAAAATGTCTTAGGTGCATCAAGAAAAATTCTTGATGCACCTAAGACATTGAAAGCTGACATCTTGAGACATTTTGGCTTCTATGAGATTGGTGGGAAGCTTGACCAGAGTTATGCAGTGTGTAAAAAATTAAACATGATAATAATAATACAAATGGGGAAACCAAATCCATTGCATCACCGGAATTGCGCAGGGAAGATTTTTGAACGTACTTATATATTTTAAAATGCGCTGAATCGATTCGGCTTGTTGCCCGCATCGAATCGAATCGTCCATGCCCCGCATCAGGATGCATCGCCGCATCGATTATTGTTGACACCACTACCATACAACTACAAAAACAGCAAGCTGGGAATAGCAGGCAGGTACATATTGAAAAATAAGAGTGCACTACAATAAAAACTACACAAAGGAGACTGTTCACTGTTAATAAAAGGTAAAAAGCCTAAGCAGCGTTAGCCAATTAATTCGCTGCCTAATGCATCAGTACGTATTAAACAATATAAGTATAGCAAAGTCATGTACATTGCACTACCCTCCCCTCACACCCCCATCACGGTGCTGGGTGATGGCTGCCAGTCGGGAACCTGGCAGCCACAGTAATAGGGTGGTAGGTGGGTCCCACACTTTTTTATATGGCGTGGCTCCTGGGGTGTGGCCTCCCCTCTGCCTCGGCTGCCGGCCGCGGGAGTAGGTTGGGGGGTCGGGTCTCCGATCTTGCATCGCCCCGTGGCAGTTCCTGGGCGTTCTCCTGCCTCCGCCTTCCCCTCTCTTCTCTGGCTGGGCATCCGCCCTGCGCTCCGTCCCGGGTCGCTGGCTGGGCGCCGGTGTATCAGCGGGGTGTCGCCTGCACCGGCGGGGGACCCTGCCTTGCCTGGGGCTTGGTGGGCCGCTGGGGGTCCCGTGGCGTGCCGTGCCGGTTGGGGGGGCTGCGGCTGTGGCTCGTGGCCCGGGTGGGCGGGCGGGGGTGGGTGTAGGCGTGGGGTTGGTGATGCGTCCCCTCCTGCCATCCCTGAAGGCCGGTTGATGGGTGCGCGGGTGGCCCGGGGGACCACCTTGGGTCCCGGGGGGGGGACGATGGCTCCTTTGCTGGGCTGCGGGAGGAGGGATGGGCTGCGCATGGCCCCCCGCCCCCGCGCCCACCCTCCCTCCCTCCCCGGGCTTGCTGGGTGGGGGCTGTGGCCCTGGGTTGGCGCCCGCGCGGCTTCTCCGCCCGTCTGCGTGGCTGTCGCGCGCCCGGTGGGGCCTGCGTGCTGCTGGATGTGGTGGGGCATTCTCGGGTCGGGGGTCCCGGTGCCGGGATTGGCGATGCGGCGGCGTAGGGTTGGTCGCCAACGGGCTTACTCATAAGAGATTCACACGATTACTGGGTTCTAGATCACAGAACTGATTTGTGTACACTCTACCCCTTTCAATCACTTAGCTTATAGGCTTATAGACACCCCCACCCCCATTCTCCTCTTTCACTGGCCAATAGGCCCCCACATGGTGTAAACCGGAAATACATCTCGCTGACGATAGCACCAGCATATTAGTAACTAGTTTAGATGTTCAATGTATTTCTAGTTGTTGTTTGTGTATGTGTTTCTTTTCCTTCTTCTTCCTTTCTTCTGTCCCCCCATAATCCCTTCCTGTTCGCTGCTTTGTCATAATAAAAAGGTATTTTGAATGATCACAATGGGAGTATGTCAGACTCTCAATGTGAAACATTAAAACTGTTCACTGGGCACTTAGACTTCCATTCTCTGTGTCAAACAGCTGAACAGGACAGGTTTAAAAAAAAAAAAAAAAGTATAGCAAAGTCACATGCAGTTAGTAAACGAAGACAATATTTCTATTATATTAAGAATACTGTATATAAGTACGGTCTTTCCAATTTATTTTCAGAATAAACACTTCATATTTTTTCCACAGGTGCTTAGCTATTTAACATTTTTAAACATTGCATACACTTTTAAAAACTTTTTTTTTGCCGTGTTTTCTTCGGGAGCAGGGAAATGACTTAACTTGTTTTCGTGACAAAGGTTCACGACATTTTCTGTTCGGACAGGAGACTGAGTGCTGTGGTATTGCGTCATTTCCTGTGTGTGGGATGGGTACTGAGACGAGCGGTGAAGAGTACTGAGAGAAGCGGGCTGCTGCCACACTCCTCTTGAATGAACGGTAGAAGCGACGTTAGCTTTCGGCTCGAGGCAAACCCCAATCGATGCTATTCATATCAGCGATGAGTAATAATGGCAGTCAGACAAATTGTTCTGGAAGTAAATTTCAATAGGTTGGCAGCGCTGCTTTGTTGATGAATGAACATAACATGTCCTCTTGGAAAACTGCCAATCATTTGTCACTCCTACTGCATTTTATGATTTATTTAATAATTAAATATTTGGTAAGTCAGGGTTAGATAAGATGTAATAGTATTTTCTTTTAATAGGTTTCATGAGCAAAGTGTACGTGTGTCATCTCATGTTTATTCTGCAGGTTATTACTCAATGCAACTGCTGTCCCAACAATTCACCTGCCTCCACAAGACCAGCAGCAAGTTCAAAATCCACCTGTCCAGCGCGCAGCAGCAGATAACCGAGAAAGGATGCGAGCCGTAGCTGAGGCCAGCAGCTCTGCAGCTGCCTCCGAACAAGAGATGGCTGAGTGTGGGGGTCAGTTATTGCTGGATGAATCCTGTTCAAATTGCCATCAAGATGATGAAGTTACACCACCACATCGTGTGGACAAAAGTAAGTGATGATGATGATGGCCATTAGTGATAAACATATTCATACATTGATTATATACATATTTTTCTTTTCAATTTGTTCAGTGGTTTCATTGGCATAAGAGAAATAATGGTTTAATGTGTTTGTTTGTGTGTGTGTGTGTGTGTGTGTGTGTGTGTGTGTGTGTGTGTGTGTGTGTGTGTGTGTGTGTGTGTGTGTGTGTGTGTGTGTGTGTGTGTGTGTGTGTGTGTGTGTGTGTGTGTGTGTGTGTGTGTGTGTGTGTGTGTGTGTGTGTGTGTGTGTGTGCGTGTGTGGGTGGGTGGGTGTGTGGGTGTGTGGGTTGTGTCTGTCTGTCTGCGTGGGGGGGTGCATGTGTGCGTGCATGTATTAAAAAATGCTCTGGGGAAAAAAAAAACTGAAACCTTGAAGAAAAGAAGTTGAGAAATTATAGTGGAGCAAATAAGTATTTAGTCAACCACCAATTGTGTTCTCCAACTTTAAAAGATTAGAGAGGCCTGTAATTTTCAACATGGGTAAAGCTCAACCATGAGAGACAGAATGTGGAAAACCAAAAACAGAAAATCACATTGTTTGATTTTTAAAGAATTTATTTCCAAATTAGAGTGGAAATTAAGTATTTGGTCACCTACAAACAAGCAAGATATCTGGCTGTCAAAGAGGTCTAACTTCGTCTAACGAGGCTCCACTCGTTAGCTGTATTAATGGCACCTGTTTTAACTCATTATCGGTGTAAAAGACACATGTCCACAACTTCAGGCAGTCACCCTCCAAACTCCACTATGGCCAAGACCAAAGAGCTGTCGAAGGACACCAGAGACAAAATTGTAGACCTGCACCAGGCTGGGAAGACTGAATCTGCAATAGGTAAAAGGCTTGGTGTAAAGAAATCAACCGTGGGAGCAATTATTATAAAATGGAAGGCATACAAGACCACTGATAATCTCCCTTGATCTGGGGCTCCATGCAAGATCTCACCCCGTGACGTCAAAATGATAACAAGAACGGTGAGCAAAACTCCCAGAACCACACAGGGGGAACCAGTGCCAGACGTGTCCCCCTGCTGAGGAAAGTACACGTCCAGGGCCGTCTGCGGTTTGCTAGAGACCATTTGGATGATCCAGAAGAGGACTGGGAGAATGTGTTATGGTCAGATGAAACCAAAATAGAACTTTTTGGTAGAAACACAGGTTCTCGTGTTTGGAGGAGAAAGAATACTGAATTGAATCCGGAGAACATCATACCCACTTTGAAGCATGGGGATGGAAATATCATAATTTGGGGGTGTTTTTCTGCAAAGGGACCAGGATGATTGATCTGTGTAAAGGAAAGAATGAATGGGGCCATGTATCGAGAGATTTTGAGTGAAAACCTCCTTCCACCAGCAAGAGCATTGAAGATGAGACGTGGCTGGGTCTTTCAGCATGACAGTGATCCCAAACACACTGCCAGGGCAACAAAGGAGTGGCTTCGTAAGAAGGATTTCTAGGTCCTGGAGTGGCCTAGCCAGTCTCCAGATCTCAACCCTATAGCAGGGGTCCCCAACCTATTCCACAAAGGCCCACTGTGGGTGCAGGATTTCATTCCTACCAAACAAGATGACAACACTTTTCCCCCAATCTGGTGTTTTACAAGTGCAATCAGTTGATTGCAGTCAGGTGTGGCTTGTTTTAGCAGAAGCCTCATTGGTTCAACTGTCTCTGCTGGATCGGCTGGAACAAAAACCAGGACCCACAGTGGGCCTTGAGGACTGGGTTGGAGACCCCTGCCCTTTAGAAAATCTGTGGAGGGAGTTGAAAGTCCGTGTTGCCCAACGACAGCCCCAAAACATCACTGCTCTAGAGGAGATCTGCATGGAGGAATGGGCCAAAATACCAGCAACAGTGTGTGAAAAGCTTGTGAAGAGTTACAGAAAACGTTTGGCTTCCGTTATTGCCAACAAAGGGTACATAACAAAGTATTGAGATGAACTTTTGGTATTGACGAAATACTATTTTCCACCATGATTTGCAAATAAATTCTTTAAAAATCAAACAATGTGATTTTTCTGTTTTTTTTTCTTTCCATTCTGTCTCTCATGGTTGAGGTTTACCCATGTTGACAATTACAGGCCTCTCTAATATTTTCAAGTGTGAGAACTTGCACAATTAGTGGTTGACTAAATACTTATTTGCCCCACTGTATGTCACAGTCGGCATTAACAATAAGTTGTCTGTTTCAAGTGTGCTGTTCAAGTTGTAAGTAATTTGTTTTACAATGACATGTTTGCAGAGTCGTTGTATTGATTTTTATAATATTGTACATAGGCATGTGCCGGTATGAGATTTTGACGGTACGGTAACCGTCAGCAAAAATACCGCGGTTTCACGGTATTGCAATTATACGGTATGGGTTAAAAAAAATATATAATTCCACCGAACAGGATTTTTTTATTTTTCAGAACCTATTTGCAAATTTGAACATCAACATGAATATGTTAAGATGAATAACAAAAAATAAAATAAAATATTTTAAATAAATTAACATAAATAGATCTTAAACCTACAGCCAAAGCTCAAGTAGCTCAACATTATTTAGAACAAGAAAAGTAAACAAACTTCAACATCAAATTGTATATATTACATATACAAACATATATATATATATATATATATATACATATATATATATATACATGAATGTTAAAATGAATAACAAATAATAAATAAAATATATTAAATAAATTAACATAAATAGAACTTAAACCTACAGCCACAGCTCAAGCAGCTCAACATTATTTAGAACAAGAACAAAAATAATTATTTTCAGCAAAAAAGTAAACAAAACAATCTAATATGCGGGCACTTCAACATTTCAGAGACTTGCTCATTTTTTGGCCATATTTCTCACTCAGTCCAAGTAATGGTGTAGAAATGTGAGCATGTTCACCTTTTTTGGGTTAAGTTTGGAGCGGTGAGGTGAGAGGGTATGTCCACTAGAACTGAAAACCCTCTCTGAGGGTACACTGGTGGCTGGGATGCAGATATTTTCTTGCTACATTGACAAGGAGAGGCAGCTCTTCAGCATGAGCCTTCCACCATGCCAGTGGGTCAGCATCAGAAGATATGGGAGGGTGAGTCAAATTCAGTTTAACCTCCATTCTCACTCTTTCCTTTGGGCAGGCATCTTCTGCGTTGCTGTTGATCTTTTGTTGTTTTGTTGATGTAATTTCTTTCAGCAAGCTAGACAGAAACTTGTCTTTCTTCTTAGTAGTAGTAGAAAGGGCAGTAGTGGTGGTGGAAGCACTGCTTCCCTGTTCTTCATCACCATTGGTGGCAGCAGGTAACTCTTGAGTTGGCACAGATGTTTTGTCTGCTAGCTGCACAGCCTCCTCTACAGTTGCCGATATTGTGTCATCTTTGTTTTCAGAGAAGTTATCCTTAAAACGGGGATCAATAAAGCAAGCGATGTCTGTCACCTTCCTGACTTTTTCAGAGTAACAGTGTTGCAGATCATCTCTCATTATTTTTTTCATTTGTTTTGTTAGCGTGTCATCTCCCTCCTCCTCCTTCAGTAGGCCAGTGATGTGCTCCATAACAGGCTTCAAGGATGAGAGGGTAGTCGTTGTTTCAGAGCCCAGAAGATCTGTGAAGTCATTTAGAGGACCCAGAAGTTTGCAGTCTCTCCAAAGTCTGCACATCATTATCTGTTGGCATTAAATGCCACAAGCCTTTGTCTGAGGCAAGAACTGCACAGCAAGCCTGCTGCTGTTCCAGAAATCACTCAATCATTCCCCATCTTGTCAGCATCATGAATGAGGGATTTTTCAGGAATTTTAAGGATTGCCTGATGCTTCTTCAGTTCTCTTTCTTTTCCAGCTGCGAGAGAATCCCTGTACAAGGTGCCTGCATGCTCGCACAGATGATTCAACTCTTTGAATTTTGAACACCTTTGATATAGCCAGATTTAGGTTATGGCCAAAGCAGCCAAGCCAAACACAGGGTAACCCTTCAAATGCTTTCTTCATGTTGGTTGCATTGTCGGTTGTGATGCTTGATAAATGATCATCTCTGATGTCCCACTCATGCAGTATGATTTCAAAGCAATCCAAGATGTGGTCAGCCGTGTGGTCCTCTGGGAAAAGCATAGTTTCGAGGCAAAAGGACTTGAATTCCCAAGATGGAGAAATGAAATGCACAGTGAAGTTTATGTATGGTTCCCACTACCACTATTGCTAGTCCACACATCGGTCGTTGCAGAAAACCACACCCCTTTTTCCACTTGTTTCTTTACATAAGCCCTGACCTCTGTGTACATCTTCGGGATTTCATTCTTGGAGAAGAATTTTCTGGAATGGACCTTGTAAAGCGGCACTGCTGTTTTCATCCGTTTCAAAAATCCGTGTTTATCTACAGTTTGAAAGGGCATCATGTCTTTTGCGCTGAAATATGCCACAGCATTATTGAGGTCTTTTGCATGTTTGGATGAAGGTGCATAGTTGTTCTGTTTTTGAAAGGTTTCCAGAACTGTTGGCTGATCTGGAGCTTTTGATGTTGATGCCCTGTTGCTGTCAGAGCTACTGCTGCCCTATAATGAGGAAAAATAAAGAGATAAAAATCAAATTAACCTGCATTTATAATGACTTTGGCAATATAGAACTGGACTTAAAACAGTGTATGATAAAATTGATTTTATGTAAAACAAATACCACTATATTGCTGCTATTAATATTAATTAGTTGAATATTAATGGGGAGCAAGAGTGTGTGTGTGACTCGTATCATTATTTACGAATTACACACCCACAACACCCCCTAGCCAACCCCCTCTCAACACAGAAAGTCGCCAGAGAGAAAAAAACACCACAGGCTGTATTATAAAAATTGTATTTTGAACATATGATTACAATGGCGAAAGAATTAAAGTTGCTAACAGTCCCGAATTGTGCGGGGCAACCCGCAATATATGAAGTTCAGATTGGTTCTGCTTCGGCAGCGGTGGTACCACTCAGAACTTCCTATAGACCCTACCCACGTGACGTCACAACTCCGCCCTCCTGACTGGTGCCGCCGAATTGTCCGTCAACACATCGTCAACACATCTATTTACGGCGTGTTTTTCTGCTCGTTAACATTAATAATCAAAATGGTGAAGGCGTGTGTGGCGGTCGGTTGCAATAACAGAGAAGATAGACGGAGAGACTTGAAGTTCTACTGGATTCCGAGAGACCCGGAGAGGAGAGAGCGAGATGGGCTGCTGCAATTCGACGAGAAAACTGGGCTCCAAACGATTACCACAGATTATGTAGTAGTCATTTTATATCTGGTAAGATGCATTTAATATATATTTAGAGGGTTTTGGGCTGACAACCACAATTAAGATCATTGCTAGGCTAATTGCCGACAACATACACGTATGTATGTAGTGAGAGTGCTATCGCTAAACCATATGAACATTAAAAGCCCGAGCTCCATTGACAAATGACATGAAATACATTAGACTTGACAGTGGATGTTAGCAAGAACAAAAGATTTTGAATTGAAAATTTCGTAACTCACCTTTCCAAGCACAAGATAGATTGCTGCCGAATTTTCGTGGACGAGGACCTGTTTCACCCAACCAGCAACGAAGTATTTATAAGCCTCCAAGCTCTTAAAGTTTTTCAAACTTTCGTGAGAATAGGCTGATTTTGTGTGGACAAGATAGTTGTAAATATCAGTGTAGCTAGCAGAGACAGCGGGTCGAAAAACATCAATTTAGGCATCAAATATGGATCTGGCGAATGGATAAACTGAAGTTTTTCCACATAACGCCTTTTATGCAATGCATCAAGTGAGTTTACGGCATCCGAAAGCATGCCTTCCATGAAATGCATTATAAATTGCTCAATCAATTGAGACCATTGATAATACAGACACAAAATGACGGACAAGGGGGCGGAACAATACAGCGATCACGTGATTTTGTGACGTCGGTGGGTAGGGTCTATATTCCGGGTTGCCCTGACTCCCGCACAATCCGGGACTGTTGGCAAGTATCCTAGCGTGGAAACGTTACAAAAGTTGTCTAATGGTAGAGAGGAACCCGGTTAGCCGTCTTGGCATGCTAACTAGCCACAATATTAGCCTCGTTAACAAGGTAGTTACGTATTTAGTATTTATATATAGTTGGTATTTGTTTTACCATCGCCACACACACTAAACACGCTGGAGAACACTCTCGTAGCTGGTGGGAAACGTAAATGACAGCGTTTACTTACCTTCAATTTTGTATGAAGTGACGGATGATGGTCATGTAAATCCGAAATCAAGTTTGAGGTGTTGCCTCCCTTTGCAGCCACCCTCCGCAAGCAAGTCTTGCACGTGGGATGTCCTTCCTCCTCTAATGCACAGCCGTCTGCTTATTTTCGGTTGCCAAAATACTCCCATACAAGCGATTTTCTTTTTTTTGATGGAGGAAAAAGCTCACCACCTTCAGCCATGGTTTCAACTCTAGTCTATAGCATAGAGTAGCGTCACTGACAGACATAACAACAACCGGAGAGGGAGGGGTGAGCGCTCCTGCTTCAGTTCTCGCTGCATTTTCTGGACATAAAATACCGTACTGCGGTGTGACGGAAAATTTTAGTGGTTTTGAAACCGTGACGTTTTAATACCACGGTAAACCTTGAAACCGGTAACCGGCACATGTCTAATTGTACATTGGTCAAGTCATACAAGCTGTTATAAATGCTCATACTTAAATTCTTATTGTTTACACTAAATTTTTTATATATTTCATGTTTAGACTGCATGTACAATTGCTAAATATGTGAAATTGAAAGCTGGTAAATAAATCAACGAGAAACTGTCAATTCATTTCATGCATTGATTCCGATTTTCAAATTATATAACTGTCGCTTGGGCGAATTTATCGTCACATATCGTTATTGAGGTAAATCTGCTCAATTTACCGTGACACGTACTTACTTAAGGCCATATCGCCCAGCCCTACGGACAGTAGACTCCAGTTTTTTTTTTTGTTGTTGTTGTTTTTTTTGCTGCCTGCATGTGCTCAGCGACTTGTCAGATACAGAGAGACGCTGAGAAGAACAATGTGAAATAAATAAATAAATAATAAATACCGGTGGAAACGGATTACGCTACACAATCACTTGGCTTTTTGTTAACACTTGTGTATGTAAATTTGACATCAGTAGATTGATTGTTTTAGTAGATTGTTTCTTTTTGGAGATGCAGTTTGGCAGTTTTTTATTTATTTTTTTAATTATTAAACATGGAGTTTTGACAGTTGCCGTCATATTTTCAAGATCAAAGCACTGTATGCCAGAACGGCGTTTCGGCCCGAAACTCAAGCTGGTTTAGGGTTCCTGCCCACTTTAACCCCTGCATGTATATAGAACGAGATGCGAAATGACTCGGCAGCGTTAGTAAACAGCTGCCATCTTAAATCATTAGACTTCGTGGGAAAGCTCTGTTGTAGCGAACTGAAGGGGAGTAGCTTTCTAAGGGGAGTAGTATCTAAAATACTCCTAAATCAGTAAAGTCTTGACTTGAATCTATCTTCAAATGATGAAACTGTTTTAAAACTTTCAAATTTTGAAAGTAGACAAAATGAAATAAAGCAATAACGGGAGCAATTTTAACAACTTTTAACTGTTGATTCACTATATGTAGTGACTTCCATACATAGCCAATGTTAGAATCTAGTTATCACAATATCCGCAATACCCCTGTGTTTAGTTTAGTGTAGGGTGAAGAATTGGGCTAGAGCCTATTGTCCCAAAAACCCTTTGAACTTCATTTAGTACAGTAAAGGAATTCTTCGCTCCACTGTATTATTATTATATTATTAAAATATATTATTTCCCTTCGGTCTCCTTTCAACATGTGAAATTTTGTAAAACTGTTTCATCATTTAAAGATAGATTCAAGTCAAGATTTTGCTGATTTAGGAGTATTTTAGATAAAAAGTTAATTAGGTTCGCTACAACAAAGCATTCCAGAGAGGTCTACTGCTTTAAGATGGTAGCTGTTTACTAATAGCCTGGAACACCAGACTCACCGCTGTTCCAGCGATTGAATCTGGCGACCATCCCGCAGATCAAATTCCCAGGGCGGAGCAAGCAGGGGTTAATTTGAGCCGGAACATGCCAGAACACGTTCCAGCACCTCTTGATTTTGGCCTCCCTGTATTCCGGGACTTATTTAGGCAGATCCGGCAGCTCTAATGCATATGAAATAATAATAATATAAAAACGTTGGGGGGAAAGAATGAGAGCAGTCGTTGATGGCTTTCTCCACTTTATTGTGGCAACAATAAGAAAACAAACAAAAAAATAGCAGACTGCCACCACATTCGACCGCGAACTTTTGCTTCTCGCTCATCTCCCCCTTGCCTCCTAATACTCACAGCTCTCCAGTCCCAGCGTCTCTTAAACAGATTGTGCATAGTGTCTTGTTATGAGCTTTTTGTTGCAACACATGACGTGCTGACAACTTTGTTTCTTTATTAACACATGGAGCTAACAGTACGAACACAGCTTGGGGCTCTCGGCAGGCTGTGCGGAGCGATAAATAGAGCCTGTGCCTCTCTATAGCACTCCCACATCAAGTGAACAAAACAATAGTAACGTTGCGTGCACTTCAGGGTGCCTCGGAAAACATATCAAAATATTACACGCAGTTAGGATATTACAGTATAAAATAAAATAATAATATGCATTAATTAATTTACACAACAAATCCCAAGAATTGCATGTAGCTTATAAAAATTGACGTCATATGAAAGAGTCGGAGATTTGTTGATGCACTGAGAAGCTGAACCAACAAATCACACCCCTAACATTAAAAAAAAAATTTGAAATTTGCGGACAGGATAAAACGGCATTTCAACATGCCAAAAAGACTGCTGCATTTACTGTCTTTTTTCAAAAAGAAGGATCATGGTTCAAAACGAGTCAGAAAAGCACATAGAAAAGAAAGAAAAAATGGGAAATCCCACAGCATGGCAAGTGGGCATTTGCGTTTTGTTTTCAGCACCATTTTCTGCATATTGTAATGTCCGTAACTGGGTGCAGGCCCGTGAAGGGGCCATCGGACAGCAGAGTGTTGACATAGCGGGAAGTGAGGAGAAGAGTGCGGCGTGAGAGCGAAGTTGGCGGTTGCATGTTGCAGCAGTCTGCTGTTATGTTTGTTATTTGTTATTTAACTGTTGCCACAATAAAGTGAAGGGAGCCATCATTCACTCCTCTCCTTTCTATTCCACCATTTGGGCTATTACAACATGTTCCGGGACCTGTCCACGTGGCGTCATCCCTGCGCTGTCATATGTACTTTACGTTCCGGCACCTTATGATATACAAATTCAGCAATGGGAGCAAGCCACAGCAAACAGACAGCGGAGTGGACCAATCAGCATCGGGCGGACGTGATGTTGATAAAGCGACAAGAAACTAGCGCGAATGGAGAAGTTAATTCAACATGGCTAGCGCGAGACAGACTTGTCAATGACTTGTGTTGAGGGATTTTGGTAATTTTAAATTGATTTTACCGCGGATTGGAACATATTCTCGGCTCTCCCGTTCGCCATCTGTGTTGTTGTGGAGACGACTTCCGACACGCAAGAGTGACGTTGCTCGTTAAGAAAACGTCACGCAAATAATCGAATCTGATTGGAGGGATTATTTTGTTCGCCATTAAGGAGCTGGGTCCCGGACTATTCTCACAGTGTTTGAAAAATACAAGGAGAATAGTCTGGCCGTGCCAGGCAAGTTTACTAAAGCCGTCATCGTCTGTCATTTCGCATCTATTTCTATATATATGTGATATCTACCATAGCATTATGTGGTCGTATGTTTGTAGCAACTGGCAACTGGGCATTGTTTGTTGGGGCTGTCGGCCGCAGTCAGGTATTACAGTTTTCTTTTTTATCTAGCGGCATGTGTTGACCATGATATGTCCTCTCAGTCTGTTCCTCATCGCGTCACGCCTCTAATATAATTAACTGTCAGGAGAGGCAGTGTCTCCTTTCACGAGATCGACGGTGCTTATCTCACTCTTCGTGACACAAAAACGCGAGGAAACTTATGCTGTAATGTGCTACTAATGTAATGAAACATCTGTGGACTTCAAAAAAAAAAAAAACTTTGTAAGACAAAAACACGAGGAGCCTTCTGCTCCTTTGGCTCAGATGTCGACCCGTAGTAGCAACAATAACAACAACGTGCCTCTGCACGTCGTCATACTGCAACACCCAAATTGAAATGTCATCAACAATAGGCCAATAGGAGAGCATTATGGAGGCATGATGGGAAATATTATGACCAATAGGGCAGCAGGATCTTATGGGGCGACATCTAAAAGCCGAAAGCACATACATATCTTTGATAGTATTTTGCCTCTCCAAACCTGAAATTTCTTAACGAGGCAATATTTTCCTGTTTAAACGTGTCGCAACCTGAAAATGACATATGTACACTGCTGGCCAAAAGTATTGGCACCCCTGTAATTCTGTCAGATAATGCTCAATTTCTCCCAGAAAATGCTTCGGTAGTAATATCTTCATTTATTTAGCTTGCAATGAAAAAACACAAAAGAAAATGGGTGAGGGGGGGCGGAAATTAAATCATTAACATTTTACACAAAGCTCCAAAAATGGTTAGGACAAAAATATTGGTATCCTTTGAAAAATCATGTGATGCTCCTGGCATAGAGTATCTGCGTTCCATGCTGTGACGCTACACATACAGTAGCAGAAGTGCACTCTGCTCCCGTTGCATTCACCAGCGAAGCAGGGTGCGCTTAAAGCGGACCTAGACCAACAATTTTTGAGCGGTTCGTTTGTTTGGTCCGAGTTCGACTGCACGTTCACATTAGCGGAATATGTGGGGGAAAAGAACTCTGGTCCGTTAAACGGACCAAACAGTGATCGATTGAAAGTGGCCTTATTCAAAGGTAATGGAAAAATGAAAAATTGGTGTGCTTAAATTTGGCCATGAAAAAGATGTAATAACCCTGATGTGTGTTTGTGGGCTTGTCTTGCAGACAGCATCCAACTGCATCATCCTGATGTGTCCGCACGCATCAAACAGGAGGAGGAAGATTTGCCATACATCAAAGAAGAGCAAGAGGAGCATTTCATTACAGTTTCAAACTCTCACATTGAGGAGCAGCACCGACAGCCTTCCCTCAAAAAGGAGGAGGAAGACCCTCCATACGTTAAAGAGGAGGTGGACATCACCAATTTGACTGGTGAGCCCTCGAAGGGTTAAGTTGCTGTCTGTTACAAGCATAGAATAGAATAGAATAGAATAGAATAGAATAGAATAGAATAGAAAGCCTTTATTGTCATTACACAAAGTGTCATGAGATTCAAAGCTGCCCCATAGAGTGCACACACACTTGCACATGTAGTTATAAAGGAGGAGGAAGAGATGCCATACATTAATGAAGGTAAGAGGCATTCGAAACACTGGTGATATAAATGTGTATATTAGAAATTAAACACAGCAATACAATCAACCATTTATTGAATTTTAGAATACCCATATACAACCAAATAAAAAAATATTACCGAGTGGGTAAGCAGCAGTAAAATAAAAAAAAAAAAAAAAAAAAGACAATGTACAAAGAGTAACTTAAAGGGTATGTAACGGCAAAGGGGGTGTGAGACATCAATAGAACCGTTATGTGCCAAGATAACAAATATTGATAAAGTTAACAAAAAAATCAATCACATTAATGAGCAACTATCGAAAATAGATCGAAAATGACAAACATTTCCGAAAGTGTTCCGGAAACAGCCGAATGGGGCGGCGACGTCACAACACGTGATTGACAGTCGAGGCGGAGCCAGGTGCCATTGTTTTTTATCGACGAGAGACTAGCGTTCGGCTTTGTTTGACCAAAACATCACTAAAATGGTTCAAAACTGCTGTGCTATGTGGTGTACAAATAGCTATTTATTGGAATATAGTATCCATGAGTTCCTGAACGCGAAAAAAAAAAAGCTGGACTACGCAGACAATGGGTAAAGTTCGTCCGTGCAAAGAGGGCTAATTTTCTAGACCCAGCCTCTGGCACGGTTTTCTGTTACCGTAATTTCCCAAATATAACGCGCACTTTTTTTCCCCAAAATCAACTTGTAAACTCATGGTGCGCATTATAAACGGGTACATGGATGGAGACAGAAATATATATGTATTACATATATATATATAAACCGATTTTTTTTCATTGACACGGCCACGTTGTGTTGAAGAAACGTATGCGGCGACCCGTTGCCGACCATTACGGTACGTGACGTCACCGTTTTGTTTCGGTAATACTTCACTCCAATCGGCCGAATGATTTCGTCTGTGTTAAATTCTGCTTTTTTCACTCTTCATAAAGCACAGAATTTAGTTTCTTAAACTCATTTGAGTCGACGTTTATTGCAGCTCCGCAATTCGGACTATAACAAATGTAAGGACACACACTTCCTATGTCCGTCAACTATATCGGTCCCTCGGGAAACTCAAACCCAAATAACAATAGTTCCTTTTGTTACTGTCGAGTTGACAGCTATGAGCTCTCACGGATTTCCGACTTACGTTCTCACTTTCATTTTACCGTATCAATCCATGGAAGAAACATTTATTCATCATGAGGAAACGAGCAAGTTATACAGCAGCCTTTAAAAGAAAAGTCACATCTGTTTTGTTTTCTCCTAGATTCTGGTAAGTTGGAGAAGTTGTCAAATCATATTATTACCGTAAATATTGTCAGTTTACGGTCATGTTTTGAACTACCAATGTGCTATGCTTGTGCTGCGTTTCACCAGTCAGTAAAATGACATCTCTGTTTTCTTCTAAAATTAGGGTGCGCGTTATAAACGGGTACAATAATTTTCCCTAGATTTTACAAGTAAATTTGGGGTGCGCATTATACAAGGGTGCGCCTTATATTCGGGAAATTACGGTATTTTCCACCTGAAAGCTTCTCGAACTATGGACAAGTGAAATCGGGTTTTGCTGCAAGAATGCTGCTCAAAGCAGATGCGGTGCCCACCATACACCAGCCACCTAAATGTCCCGAGATATCAAGAAAGAGGACGATGACTGGCAAAGGAGGCTAAGGCTAAGCAAAGGAGGGGAGCAGCCAAGCTCAAAATGGCCAGAGTGAGCACTCTTTTATAATAAAAAAATACCACGCATTGGATACAGGACTGGACACATGTATAAATTATCACTCGTAAAATATATAGAACAAATCCTCTGATCCCATTCATATTTGTGTCTGTTGGCAGAGCGAAAAACTATGACAGCGCAATAAATGATAATTATTCAATACATTACTTTATTTTGTGGTCACGGTGTATCAGCTTCACAAAAAGAAATGCAAAAAATATCATTCGTTGTTTCCCACACGATCTGCTGCCGATGTTTCATCAGTGTCATTGCTCCCCTCAATGACCGTTTCATTACGCTGCATTGGCGTTCGTTTGGGCTCAAATTGGTAACCTAAAACACCAATTAAAGCTTCGTAACTCTCCTCGTCACCATAAGATGAACATTCGTTACGTCCTTCTACGTCGGATTCGCCGCTGAAATTAGAAACGAAATTGTCTGCCATCATCGCCGCCATTCAGTATTAAAGCACTGAGCCTTTTTTCTTGTTGAAGAAACACCCCTCACTGTCAATTCTGAATTCTCTTTTATTGACAACGAGGGGTGTTCCTTCATGAGGGAACCTGAAATATGTGCAGGACGAACACAATGCAACAGCATAAACAGCTCAAAACACCGCTATTCTCCCCTCACTAGAAGGAATTATATTGATGCAGACAGGCGCTGCCCCCCAAGTGGCCGATGGCAATCTCTTCACTTGTAAATGACGTCACACACACAATCTGCCAGATCTCGGGCGCCGGTCGTTTTAGCTTTACAATCGAGCCAAATTTCTCTCATTTTCGTGTGTGTAATTACACGAAGTGGCATGATATGAATACAAAAGGCATGCGTTTATGGATAAATGATGGAATATTAACATTTTCCCAGGGCATGACATACTCTTTAAGTGACAAATGCTTTCAGTTCAAGTAGTTGTTTTAAAGGATTTAAAATACTTCAATATTTCCTGGCATTGGCTAGGAGTAATGTATTGGATTCTATTTTTGTGCATCCAGTGCCTGCAAGAAATAAAAGCAAAATGTTAATATTAAATTGCAATAGTTTGTGCTATTATCATACCCAATCCTTGGGTTACGATAACCTCAACCGGTGGCATGCACAGGTAGACATAAGGTGATGCTCTTGCCCTCTTAACTGGGAAAGTGCCCATATTATTAGGGGTGCACGATATCCATATTTTGAAACCCATATAGATAACTTCCTGCTCCTCAAGACCGATACGATAACTGCTAATGTATATGGCGGAAAACACAGACGAGACTGAAAAAGCAGTTTCTGCTCTTGCACCCCTCTTTAAAATAAACTGTTGTATTTTAAGCCAAAAGAAAGGTTGTGTTTGATAGAACAACATGTATTTATGCTGCAATAGCAGATTCATGACGAATTAAGCCCCCGAACTATTTTCAATTTGTCCGTTTTACCCTGGAAACCCCCGTTCACAGACGTCGCGCAACTGCTTTTGTTTCAACCAGCCATAAAACAAAGGTAATTAATTATCCCTTAAAGGGATCCTGTTTTTAAGACAAGTAATTCTTAAAAGCTAAATGTTAGTATCAGTTATAATAATTTGATATTAAAACCCCTCTTAATGTTTTTGTTTTAATAAAGTTTGTAAAATTATTTTAAGTGATAGGTCGCCATTCTTGTTACGTCGCAGTGCGTGACATCACTGGTCCCGTTGCTGAAATTCCAGCGTGTCACTCCTTAGCTTTCCCAACATGTCGTCAGTTCTACCCTTCATATTTGAACCAGATCTGAAAAGTGAAGAGCAGGACAGCACTGTCGGTCGTTGACAAGACGAGCTTCAGGGAAAAATGCGTGCAGCAAATACCTGATAAGACAAAAGTTGGGCAAAACTGGTGATGCGAGAGAGTTCTGTTGGGAAGTCTGGTTGGGAGCGAGAGTGTATGCTGTCCGGTTTTATTAGCAGATATTCAAGGTAAGCATATTGCGTTTTCAAACTTATCCCAATATAATTATGTAGATTGTTAGCATCCAGAGCTGTCGTGTGCTTACAGTACAGGCCAAAGAGCACACCTCGTGTAATCCATGTCTTGTACATTGTAACGCTTGGTAGCTAGGATACGTGTATAAAAGTACCAAAAAGGGGAGCAGCTTCCACTTATGCACATTTATTCACTAAAAACAATAATTCCACCTTGACCACTCACTTCACTCCCCTTGTTTCCATTTGACTGGAAATGGCATCCAAAAGCAGCACATCGTGGCATTTTACTTCACGAGTTTAGGCAGCAATAAGCAATTGTTTAACATGCTACACATTTGGAAAGATACCAATTACGTCATCACTGCGAGCCCGCAAACCATGGCGCCAACTAACGGTCAAAATATGGACTAAATATTATAAAATATTGCCATTGATTTTAGTACAAGAGAACAATTGTGGTTAATTAGAGCCTACATGCATTTAAGTTAGAGGATCACTTTAAATACCTGCAACATGAAGCAATTATCAGAGAATCCCAAAATTTGAAAAATAAGGTCCTAATGAAACCTTTTTTTCAAATTTGTAAAAAGAAAAGTCAAAATTAATATGTGTTATAAGCGCTCTGATATCTATAACCCTGGCTAAATCCTGTTTTTTTTTCTCATGGAACCTGCAGATGCATGTGTTGACTTGCATCCTTTTTTTCCAAAAAGAAATGTCAAAATTTGGAATTAGTCTCAAAATCATAAAATTTTAGTTGTATCAGATGTGATGCATTTGGCAATACAGGGTTAAATGTATTATTCACAATGTCTGTCATTTTTAGCTTAGAATCATTAATTGATCTCTAACATTTCGGTTTAAAAATACGCTGGCATATTTTAAACTTTTAAACAAATTACGTCACAATGAAAAGAATAGTGTCTGTAAATAAGTCACGGATATGTACCTCATAACTATAGATTAATGTTTTTATTTTTTGTGACTGTCACATTTTCCCCGATATGTTAGATGATAAATAATCGATCCAAACAAAGAAAAATCGGGGAAAAAACATTTAAAAGGGTAAATATATAAAAAAGAACATCTCGACCACTCCTTGATGTCTGCGATTTCTGTATCACGACCCTTGTTATATTACCATGTTTCACCCATAAAGTCCCTTCAAAAATCAGGCTGTGGCTATTCACATCTGTGTCTTGGCACTTGATGATACATGCTACATGGAGCTTTTGTATCGAAACAAAGTAAGTACGTAATAATATCTCGTTAAAATCATGGCGTCTTTAATTCTGCTCTCGCGTGCTCTCACCTCCAGTTAGGGTTTTGCTGTTTAAACTTTTTTTTTTTTTTTTTTAAATCCCCTCCTGATCAAAACTTTTCTTCCCCCAGAAAAAAAAAATTAAGCTTTCCAATGATGTATCACACATGCATATAGGACAGGGGTGGGCAAACCGGTCCTCAAGGGCCGTAGTGGGTCCTGGTCTTTGGTCAAACTGATCCAGCAAGGACAGTTTAACCAATGAGGTTTCTGCTGAAACAAGAAGCACCTGACTGCGATCAACTGATTGCGCTTGCAAGGCACCAGTTTGGTAAAGAGGTTTCCTCTTGATGGGTTGGAACAGAAACCTGCACCCACTGTGGCCCTTTGTGGAATAGTCTGCCCACCCTTGATATAGGACAATTTTGAAATTTGGTCAAATTTCAGAGCGGAACTTCAAGTCACCTCAGTGTTTTCCGCCATATGTATATATAATTTTTAAATGTATATTCACCTTAGTTTTTGAATACCTGTAGGTCAAAAATAATAGTGGTGGATTTAGCATAGATTTGACTTTGACCTTACCAGAATTTTCGTGATGACATGAACATTATTATAATGAACAAAACAAAGACTAGAACAGTTTTGACTTCAAATAAAGTGCCCATATTTAGTTTTCACAATAAATATAATTTGAGTCAATCACAATCAGTCAATGTCATTGACGATGTGTTCCCCTGAACAATGAGCACTGAACTAAAACGAGAATTGTGCTTTGTCAGCAGATAAAACTTTTGGTGCATCAGGAGAGGAGACTTATGTGGTCTTGGCCCATGAAACAACTTTCTTAACAGGCCAATTATAGGACAGCAAGCCTATCCTATCAATAACCAAAATGCCTCTCTAAACTTAAAAACATAACACTGTAAAATGCAAACATTTGCTAATTCCCATAATAAGGTTTATCACCCAGTGATGGAAAAATATGGCCTCTGGAACAGTAACATAACTTTGCATACTGGCTAAACAGAAGTGGAAACAAACGCACGCTTCCCAGTCCACCGACACAGTGCCAAAAACATGTTACAGTATACAATCTGGCCTATCAATAATGTTATTGGATTTATTAGGATGACATCATAATTCCTATTATTGGACCGATAATTATCGAACCGATAATTATTGTGCACCTCTACATACTATTAAGTCATTGTTAATATTATTATCAGTTTTTTAACCTGTCCTGATCAGCTGCTTAGACAAGGAGAATAGGAATCTGAGTGTCCCTAGAACCCCCGTGCCAAAATAAAAGCATGCGTCACAAATCAGATAAGTCAGACAGAACAAAGGCGACAGCATGCTTGAACGTCGTGACCCTCGCGAGACTCCGTAGACGCATGACGTTATCATTGGCGGCTTAGCTAGCGGCACCGCTCCTAAAGAAAAATTCAACTAATTCTCCCCTCATTCTTTTCATGATCTCTTGATTTACCTTTGTCGACTCCGCCTTACACCGAGGAAACGCCATGGCAACACCTAACCAACGCAGCGATCTCCCGGCGAAGCGCAAGAAGGCAGATTCTACTGACTCAGCTACCTCTGCAGAGGATCTGCAAGTAAACTCGCCAGAGTACAATAAATCAGTTAGCGAGGGAATTGGATCAATCGATAGGAAACTCAACTGCATCAGAAATCCTACAAGCCGAGATTAAAGACCTAAAAAAAAGCCTTGTGTTTACACCGCAGGAGGTAGTACATCTCAAGTCGCAAAACGCTACGCTTAAAGGCACCTTCGAGTCGACGGTAGGATTATTAGAAGCCATTAAAAAAGAGAACAAGATAATGAAAGAATCAATTTTCGACCTTCAATCAAGGAGCATGAGGGACATTTTAATTTTCTCTGGCATCGAAGAAAACACAGTAGACAAACCAGAAACCCTTGTTAAGTCATTTATGGCAACATCTCTCAAGCTGCCTAAGGAAATGGTGGATTCGATAAAGTTTACCAGGGTACACCGTCTTGGGAAGCCTAGAGGAAATGGTCCGCATCCAATAATCGCCAAGTACGAGCTCTAGCAGCAGAAAGTACTGGTCAAATCCAAAGGAAGAGAATTAAAAGGAACAAGATTCGGTATGAATGATCATTTCCCGCGCGACATCAACGAAAGACGGAAAATCCTCTACCCAATTCTGAAGCGGTGCAGAGCAGATGGCAAACGTGCAACAGTCACAGTCGACAAACTCTACATCGACGGTCAACTATATTGAGACCAAGTGCTCACCCCATGGCTATTCTGACCGATAAGTAATGCCTAAATATTTCTATTATGCATATAATGATTAATGAACCTGCCTTGATTTAAGTAAGATATATGTATAGATTAGGGATGCTTAATACTTCGTTTGCTATTCCTAAACACTTCCAGTACGCATATAATGCTGAATTAAATTGTTTTGGTTTGAGTAAGGCACATATGTAGATAATTTTTTGTTTGGTATTTGTTTATGACGGTGGCACTGAGTATAACTTACATTCTGTTACCGCTGTCCCTGTGGGCCGTCTTAAAAAAAAAACAGTATTATTTTTTTTCCAGACTCATCCTCACGTGTGCAGACGAAAAATACAGCATGCAGCTCCGCCCCCTAATTGTAGTCTGTATTGAGCCAAATTAGCTGCTATCTCGGTGCTCAGATGGATAAAAAGAGCAAGGGTGGCGCTGAAAAATAAGAATTAAAAAGAGAAAAGCACTCGTGAAAGAATCGGCAAAATGCGCGAAAATAGCTAATTTTTTTCATGCAACGACCTTGCTGCCTCAAACTACAGAGGATTACAACGAAAGTGGTAAGGCCAGATGGCGAATAAAATGCAACTTGCACCGTGTGATTCGACAATATGTAATTGTGGAAACTTTGGCTTCTTGTAGCACCTCACAAGGGATATGTAGCAGCAAGCATTAGCCATAATGAACACACCACAGGTGCAGAGCTGGAAGGTAGGATTGCCATGTCGTTCAGCGAGTGAACATTAAAATTAATATAATTAATTACGTGGCGTTTTTCAAGTGGAAATGGAAAATGGATAATAGTATCATTAGTTGTCATAAGTTGTATGCATCGTTTTGCAGCTGGAAACTGGACATGTTTAAATCTGAACTGCTTTATACACTCCCAGCAGCATGTAATAATTTTTCTTCCTTCACAGTTTTGTCAGTCAATGGGTTTAATTTATAAAGAAACCCATAGACAATTTGGTTGCCAGCTGCTGGGGAACGTATGCAATTTTTCTGGAACACCCTATATATTACTTACCAGACTTAGAATAATTAAGGAACTATGCTTAAATAATACACTTCACTGGTCCTTGGCATACATCTAATGATGTTTGATAAACCTCTTCTTCTGTCAGCTTTACAGGTGGAGTTTGTTGGTGTCCTGCCCTGGCCCATCCCGTCGCCGGTCTTGGCCCCTGGGATTTTCAGCTGGGGCTTGTCTGGTTGCGTCAGGCCGTGTGGGGGTCCTGTCGAGCGCGCACTGGTTTTGTGGGCAGGTGGGGTGGGGTGGAGTGGGGGTGGGGGCTTGGGGGTGTATGCGGCGGCCATGGTTCCCTCTTGGGTTGGCCCGGCCGGAGCCGCGTCTCTCTGTGCCGGGGAGGTGCCCTCTGGTGTCATACTGCACGGCCCTCCTGGCCCGGGGGTGGGTTGGGGGGGGTGCGCTTCCGTCCCCTTGGTCTGTCTCCGGCCCTCTCCGCCTGTCTGGGCCGCGGCGGCTGCTTCCCCTACCGGCGCGGTCGTCGACGGGGCCCACGGGGTCTTGGGTGGGGCTTGCTGTCCCTTGCCGGTGGGGACGTCCACCCCATGAGAGTTGGGACGGGGCTTTACAGTCCCGGCCAGGATCCCCTCTGTTTTTAATGCATCACCCACCAAGGGTTGGTGGTGCGTGGTGGTGAAGGCCGGTTGATGGATGCGCGGGTGGCCCGGGGGACCACCCTGAATCCCGGGGGGTGGGGGGACGATGGCTCCGTTGCTGGGCTGCAGGAGGAGGGATGGGCTGCGCTTGACCACCCCCCCCCCCCCGACCGCCCTCCGTCCCCAGGCTGGCTGGGTGGGGGCCGTGGCCCTGGGTTGGCGCCCGCATGGCGTCTCCGCTTGTCTGCGTGGCTGTCGCGCGCCCGGTGGGGTCTCGCGTCCGACTAGTTGTGATAGGGCACGCTCGGGTGGGGGGTCCCGGTGCCGGGATTGGCGATGGAGCGGCGTAGGGTTGGTCGCCAACGGGCTTACACTCACAAGGGATTCACACGATTACTGGGTTCTAGTTCACAGAGCTGATTTGTGTACACTCTACCCCTTTCAAATCATTTAGCTTATAGACTCCCCCACCCTCGTCCCCCTCTTTCCCTGGTCAACAGGCCCCCTACATGGTGTCAACCGGAAATACATCGAGCTGACGATAGCACCAAGATATTAGAAATTGGTCTAGATGTTCAATGTATTTCTTGTTGTAGTTTGTTTTTTTCTTCTCTTGTGTTTCTTTTCTTCTGTTCCCCCATAACCCCTTCCTGTTCGCTGCTTTGTCATAATAAACGAGGTATGTATTGTTGAATGATCACAATGGGAGCATGTCAGACTCTTAATGTGAAACATTAAAACTGTTCAGGCTATCTGGGCACTTAGACTTCCATTTTCCGTGTCAAACAGCTGTGTCAAAAGGAATCTGAGTGTCCTTATGGTCTGAACTTATCTCGGTAAATTGAGCAGATTTGCCCCGTTCACGATAAATGACGATTAGTTCGCCTAAGCGGACTGTTCTATAATTTGAAAATCTGAATAAATGCATGATATACAAATTAACAATTTCTCATTGATTTATTTACCAGCTTTCAAGTTAACATATTTAACAATTGTACATTCAGTGTAAACATTAAGTACAGTGCCCTCCATAATTATTGGCACCACTGGTTAAGATGTGTTTTTTAGCTTCTAATAATTTTTTAAAAATTCAAATAATATGGGGCCTTAATGGAAAAAAAGAGAAAAATCCAACCTTCAATACAAGTGCATTTATTCAGTGGGGAAAAAAATCCCACATAAAGAAATAATTATTTGACATCAAATAATGTCACAATTATTAGCACCCTGGTGTTAATACTTTGTACAACCCCCTTTTGCCAACTAAACAGCACCTAATCTTCTAGTGTTTCACACGATGGGAAAAGACAGAAAGAGGGATCTTCGGCCATTCCTCTTTGCAGAATCTTTCCAAATCATCCAGAGACCTGGGTCCTCTCCTCTCCTCTTCAGCTCATCCCAGCAACAGATCTTGATTTAAAATGTCCTGGTATTTCAAAACATTCATGATGTCATGCACCCTAACAAGGTTCCCAGGGCACTTTGGAAGTGAAACAGCCCCACAGCATCACTGACCCACCCCCATCAGGCATGGAAATCTCTCACCTTTCGGCGAAATTCACCGTTTCGAAGTAAAAAAGGGTGACCTACGTGTACTGTGTAGATCCGAGGAGAAACTTTTTTTTTTTTGGGGGGGGGGGGGGGGGGGGTCGGGAGTAGGCATGTGCCGGTTACCAGTGTCACGGTTTACCATGGTATGAAAACGTCATGGTTTCAAAACTACTAAAATCATCAGGGGATTCGCTATTTTTCGTGTGTCAAAAATACAGCCAAAAGTGGCGCGGCAGCGCTCACCTCTTCCCCCGTTTGTTGCGGTGTGTGTCAGTGACGCTATTCCAGCGAACCCAAAAACAAAACACAAGACGTACTTTTCTTCAATTTGTTGAGCTCTCAAATCATGGTAACTGAAAAAAATAAAATGAATACATTTTAAACGTTGTACAATAGTATTTTTCCATGCGTGAGTAGCTTCAACAAATTAGCATCATGAAAAAGTTCGCCAAAAACAAAATACATTTCCCTTTCAAATTCAATATAAAAACTAATTAAAAACTTACAAAGACGAATGTTAGCCTAGGCTTAGCTAGGAGAGCATTTTCGTCGAGGTTTTAAGTCTCACAGCCGCTAGGTGAGGAAAAAGCTTGAAGTGGGAAAAAAGGAGAGCGTCAAAGATCGCTAGTTGTGAGAGATGATCTTGCCCTAAGCACAAATTCACATTCGCTGGATGAGGAGGGGTCTCACTCCCAATATTTTTTTTAGATGAATGCATTTGCCAGCATATTGAATTTGGTGGGTAATGGTTTCAATCCTTTTCATATTTAGCGGTATAAAAAAGTTACTGCCGTTTGTTGCAGCTTGTGTCGAACACTGCCACAGCTAGCCAAATCTCCGGTGAAAAAATAGCTCCCTTAAAGTTACCATCAAGCTTGTGTATTTAACGTTAATTTAAAAGAAGAAACACAAGCTTCTTTATAATATCACTGTAATTGGTATTTCAGGGACGTGTCGTCCCTTTTTTTCAGTGGGACATTCGTGCAGTGTTGAACACCTAACTCGTTTAGCTTCAAAGTAAACTTTGTTTCTTAATAAAACATGGCCAGCACAAGGTATATGTGTCTGTGGTGCCTCCTGCAGATTATTGAAACACAATGTGGTCCGACAGAGCTCAATACAGTTTGGCAATTCCTTGCAACACAACGAACGAAACGTCCTACACAATGCTCAATGCTCTTGCGCAAACATTCGCACGCATGCGCACATCAGTTAAAAGCGGCTAGTATTCACTATTTTAGTGTTTATTGAGTTTTTTTATTCCTTTTCATTCACTCAAAAATACTTTTTGCATGTATTACCCTTCCATACTTTTACCATTGTGTTTTTTTGTGATAGCTTTAAAGCAGTTGACCACATTAGTCACGTAGCGTATTTAAACCGTCCTTATTTAATATAACTATATTTAAGTCTTTTATTAAGGCATTTTTTAGTACATTCTGCCTGTATGCATCTAAACAAAACAAGTTGAGAGTGCAAGGTAGTACATTGGGTGTCAAATTCACCTCATATAGGACGTTTTACCGATGTAGAAATTTTGGCAGAACGCCGGAACATATGTCCTCCATACCCTTCTCACCTTTTTAACCCCTGACCCATTTTCATGCCTGCCCATACTTCACAGTGGGTATGAGGTGCTTTTCAGCATGCGCATGTTTCGTGGCACGCCAGACCCACTTAGAGTGTTTGTTGCCAAAAAGCTCAATCTTGGTCTCCCAGGCTCTCCCAGGCTTCAACTGGGACCATGTGCTTTGGTCAGATGAGACCAAGATTGAGCTAACAGAAAGATCCCTCTTTCTGTCTTTTCCCATCTTGTGAAACCTCATAGGAGAAGATCAGGTTCTGTTTTGTTGGCAAAAGGGGGTTGTACAAAGTATTAACACCAGGGGAGCTAATAATTGTGACACACATTATTTGATGTCAAATAATTATTTGTTTATGTGGGATTTTTTCCCCACTGAATAAATGCACTTGTATTGAAGGTTGGATTTTTCTTTTTTTCATTAAGGTCCCATATTATTTGAATTAAAAAAAAAAAAATTAGAAGCTAAACAACACATCTTAACCAGGGTTGCCAATAATTATGGAGGGCACTGTATATGAAAATATCTTGTAAACAATAAGCATTCAAGTATAAACAATTAAAACTGCTTGTATGACTTGAACAATGTACAGCATTGTCACACACACGGATACAAAATAACATGACGTACTGATTGCTGGGCGGAGTCTGTGCCAAAAGCACTGCTTCCGCATCAACTCATTGAGTTCAGCCGCTTCGACAACATTAGAGCCGCTGTCGGTGTTTATGGCGACCTCACGTCCCACACAGAGAGCATTTGTTTCCGTTGTTCTGCAAAAATGCCCTACATCGGCGGAACGTCTACAGGCGGTAGCCGTTTCACTATTATCCGACTCCATCAGCATTAGCAAACCGGTTGATAGCAACACGCTTCTGTTTGTTTTTCCTGATAGCCACGCGATTTCACACGTAAGCACACGGGCTGGACTTTCTTAAAAGGAAATGAGCATAGCCGAACAACATGTATTTGAAAAGACTCATTTTTATCGTTTCATTAAAAAACCCAGTTTACAGATATGGTCAAAATTACGTCGGTCATCGTGAACCGTCTCGGTAACGGTAAATCTTCAGTAAACCGTACGGCTCACATGGGAGTTTGATATCCTCCCCTTGTGGTTGTTCATTATGATTTATTCATTAGGAGAAAGCAGCAAATGGAAAGGGGTTATGGGGGGGACCGAAAGGAAAGAAGCAGACAGAAGAGTGGAAAATCAAACAAACACAAGAAATACATTTTTACAACGCCTATGCTACCCATGAACAAAGTGGTGGTTAACGAAATTTAAGTAATTATATTTACCCGTGGACACCATGTGGGGGACCTACTGACCGAGAAGAAAGAGGAGGGGAGGCAAGTCAAAGGGGACGTGATAAGGCGGGGTGTAGCATACACAAGTCAGCAAAATCAGCTTTCGCCTTGTGGAACTATCCGCAGTTCCTCAAACTTTTTAGGGGTGGATGATGTAATTTTGCGTGTTCGGATATGTAGGAACTAGGGACGAGGAACTCTAATTCCGAGAACCATTTTAGCCCTTAGTCCGAAGTAGGAACTCTCCATGAGGCTGCAGGAACTACTCTATATTACGTAGCTCTTTGGTGATCCGCTGAAATCAGCAGCTACGCCCCTTACCTCGCGCATCTCGTGTAGCCACCATATTTTAATAAAACTACCCTGTGGTGATTCAATGCTGTTGCTGTGTTGTTACGGGTTTATAATAATGCGCACAAACATGAATGCAATTTATGACTTTTATTTTGAATAAAAACAAAACGAATCATGGTGAATGCGCGATTACCATTTAGTTGGGCAACACAAAGTGACGCATCGAGGCTGAACGCGCAGCTACACCTTCAGCATTTCCAGCAGGTGGTAGAACAGGAGTGTCCGGCCGCAGTAGCAGTGGCTCGCTCCACTCCTCTCTCCACATCTCATTCTGGCTCTCACAGATGGTATGAAGCACACAGCAAGTCAGCACTGTGGACTTTATCCTCTCAAGGCTGCAGTCATTGCGCTTTTGGAGGCATCGCCACCTTCCTTTGAGCGTGTTCAACCACAACTCTTGCCCTGCTTGTCTTTACGTTGAATGTCTGCTGTTCTTTGGTTAAGGCACCAGTGTCTGCAAAGATGAGCCAGCTTTTCAGTGGATATGCAGCATCGTCAACGATATAGTAGCCAACATTCTGCCCCTCTCATCCAGTTCCAACAGAGCAGACAAGCGTTACCAGATTGCAAAGTGTATGTGTTCCAAATCAAAACGCTTCCATCTACAGCTGCCTGTAAAATGATTGAGTACCATCCTTTTCTATTATAATACTATGTGTGGTACTGCTGAAGAAAGGAGCAATAGCTTGACATCAGTGCCTTTTAGCTTGACTGGATCAGCTCAAACCCTGCCAATTTCACGCCTGCCCACAGTGTTTGATGACCCAATGACAGATGAAATTATTTCATGCGGTACAAGAGGAAGAAGAGTGCTAGAATGAAATAAATAATGAAATAAACAAATGTTGAACTAATGTTAGAATGAATCAAATGTTGGAATAAATACAAATGGAAATAATTAAATAAAAATTGAAATATATCAATACAAATTGAAATATTCAAATTGAGGCATTTTAATGACACATTTAATAATTTATTTGTGTATTGATTTAATTTTTGCACTCCTGGTCCTCCATACCTAACATGTTCAGCTATTTTGCTTCAAACGTGGATCTCTCCTGTGAAATGATCGATCTAGGGGAAGCTTCTGGCATACGGCCATATATGTTTGAGCCCTATTTGGACGAGGAGGAAGATTCGAAACCAGAAAACAGTGGAAGGGACAACCCCCTTGAGGCCGACTCCCTGGATGACCAGAGCAGACTGGGCAACACTGAATGGTAAATAGCTGAAAATTAAAACGCAAGTCGTGCGATCTTACCCAGGCAAGGCATTTTATTTTTCTGCAGGTGTTCATGTGGAACCTGTGTAGCAATGCCCACTGTAGGCGAGAGCCTTTGCTGTCGTGAACAGGAGCGAACGCGGGGGAAGATGGAGGATGCCGGGGTCAAGTGCATCACCCAGCACTCTGGGTTTCAGCCTGTCTGCCTAAACATCGAAGTCCTCCAGACAGCCTACTTTGCCTACAGACAGTCCTACCAGGACCAGGCTGGAAACAAGTATGTGCCATTAAAAAAAAAAAAAAAACATATATATGTACACTGATCAGTAGAGCTGCAACTAACTTTTTTTTTTCTAATCGATTAATCTGATGAGTCATTAAACGATTAATCAATTCATCGGCTAAATGTCTGGGGGGGGGTTTTCAGTTACCTTCACAATTTACCTTAAAGTTGATTTAGGCATGATGTAAGTAACAATGAAGACAAAATAGATTGATTATTGCCTTCAAAAATTTTATTACAAAAATTTTGAAGTTTTTCATAAAGGCGCCGAGTATGAAACATAAAAATGTCTCAGTACATACCTCAGACAAAAGTCCTGGTCATTCAAATAAAAAAAATGTGATTTTTTTTGTCTTGTTGGCACAGCGCCGATATAAATTGTGTCGATGCTTCATTATTTTTTTTAACCCTTTAACACCTAAGGCTGTTTGGGCCTAATTTGCATGCCTTTGATGTTGTTTATATTTCAAAGAAAAACTTGTTCACAATGGCTAGGTTGGGTCCCTTATTTTCAGGAAACCTTGAACTTCGTGTCCAAATTATGGTTTTCTTCACTGACCAATTATAATCAACATTTTGAACCCAAAAAGACAAAAAAATCCTCAAATCTTTTTTCAAAATTTGTAATGTTGATGTCCCATTGACAACCAAATATGCTCGACCAACCGTTTTGAAGCTTGATAATATTTATTCAAGTTGTTCGGATAAACATTCAATAGAAAAATTTTTTTTTTAAGTTTTTGGCCTTTACACATACTATGGTCAAAACAGATTATATACTGTGCAAAATATTGAGATAAATATCTATATACTGTATATAACAAAAAAACGGTTTTGGAAGATATCTCTTTTTGAGGTTAGGTATTGTACCCATCACCTTAGCAACAGTATATGTACATGCAATCAAGCTTCTCGAACACACATCTATATACAAATTGAAAAGATTGATAGTGAAGGGAAAAAAATGAAATATAACATTGAAAAAAAGTATTTTCAAAAATATTGACAAGTAGTTCAGTTAAATTTTTTCATGCATGCGACTCAATAGTTTTTTGGGGGTTTTTTTGCGACTCAATAAAGTTTCCTCTTGAACAGGTCATGGAGCTACGTCACATACCCTATTCTTCCGCCGTTTGTACGCTGCTGTCACTTCTACTTGCCGACTCATCCGAGCAAAACAACGACAAATATGGATCATCCTCTTCCTTGAATTAATGAAACAATGCATTAGCTTTTGCTAAATTTAGTTTTCGATTCATTCTGCACGTTTCAAAGTCGCTCGCTCAATCCAACCGGCCGTTGCTCGCTTTGCATGCATCCTTTTTGTTAGATGACGCCTTGCTCTGCAATTTATTAAAAATGTTCACATTAGGTTCGTCTTTCATGACCTCACAATGGTTCCTGGAATATGTAGTCTTTAGCGCTGCTTTCGGTTTTGAAAAAGGACAAGAAATGATTGAAATATGGAGATAAACACATGGTCAATGCAGCATTTTAATGCTTATTTATGAGTGCAATAAAACCAAAAAACTCAAATGACATTTTCTCCCGTTTTGCTTGGTCGACTGACTTCAAATAAAAACTGGTTTGGACATCAATTTCCGCACTTTCAAATGAGAGCAAACAGCGTCACGTAGTTGAGTAATTACAGCGTGACGACCCAGAGGAAAATTTTATTGCTCAAAGCTTGCTCTTCTATAGCTCGGGAGATAAATTTGAGATTCTCATCTTAGCCTCATTGCAGTTTCTATTTTGTCTAAAATGTTTCTCAGATGTTTCTCCTAAAATTCACTAGGAGAAATAGGTGAGACAATAAATTAGAGGGAATCATACTTGAGACTTAAGGGAGATACCTTGCTAATCTCAATTCAGTGTTTTTAATGGCTCCTTTTTCTCCTTTGAAAAAGAAAATGAGCATTATTGGAGCGACTATGGAGAAATATACGAGTCTCTCGCTCACTCTCCCTCTCATGCGCGCCCATCTGCGCGCACGCACACACGAGACACTTAAATCATGTGACCCTCTCCTCCCACCTGACTGGATTCACCATTCTAAACACAGATCATCCACTTCATAACATCTTGATGGACCAAAGAAACAATGGTGGACACTACTCTCTCGTCACTGCAGGACAGAGGGATACAAAAGATACACCCAAAGGCATCAGGCTTTATCATTCTAGAACAAATGGCTTTAGTGAAATCCAACAGTCATTGTACTTGAAAATTGAGTACTGCTGAGAATTTTTGTCAAAGAATGTGGGCGGGCAAGTGGTGCGGACCCAAACGCAGGCAAATGGAGGCAAGGCAGACAGGGGGGCAAACATTTTTTAATTAAAACCAACAAAAAACAAAGTGCAAACAATTTACATTTCAAATAGCTATAATAACATCAACAGCCATAATATTAACAACAAAGTTCAACACAGTTTTTAGACAGCAAACAAAAATTAAGTCTCTAAGCCCAGCAGTATTAGGGCTTTGAACACTGCAACAAATGTCTTTAAGTACATCTAGAATTTATGTTGTACCCCTCATGCGACATTTGTTGATCAAGGCTTTTTTCGATCGGTGTGGCAATCATCCAGCGTACTGCAGCGCATGGTGTAAGCTGCCTGTATAAAAGAAAGCACAAATTACAAATTGAACTAGAAACTGTAATTTCTGAAGAAATTACTATGGGGCTTTGCTGTGTGGAGATACAGATCTTAGCCCTGCCCAGATTGGTTTGGGGACATTTCGGGGTTGGAAATGAATGGGAAATTTGGACGTCCATGACCGTCAATGGCTTCAACTCACATATGCGTCAATGAAGTCCAAGTACATTGACGTCAATAGAATCTACATACATGGCTGTCAATGGCATGGACGTACATAGCCCTCATCGGCAATTGTGTACTCATCATCATCCCAGAATTTTTGATGCCCCAATGATGACTTTTTTTTTTTTTTTGGGGGGGGGGCGAAAAATCAGCGTTCACATGCGAACGGAAAATTTTTCGAGGCCGGTTGAAAAATTCATTTGCAAATCAAATATATATATCAAATGCATTTCATTGTATTTTTTACTTTTTCTCATTTCAAATAATGGGCAGCTAAAACAGTTCAGAAAATTGTCAAAACATTTTAAAGAATAAAGTCTAAAATTGCAATCAAGTAGTAATAGTTTCTGCAGGTCGCAACAATTAAAAAGCTTTTTGCAAATTGATGCCTATAATGGAATTTTTTTTTTTTTCTTCTTCATTTTCTGAGTCGCTTATCCTCAATGAGTTAATTTTGATTTTAAAAGAACATCTTTAAATCAATCAATCACCACCTCCCCAATGTAGATATAATTGTACGAATGGAGTTGCAAAATTCTGTCACCAAAATATAGTTTCAAGTGATGTTAAACTCCCTTTTCTAGACATTTCTTTTAAAAAAAAATCCTGTAAATCAATATTTGTGCCCTAAACTGCCAATATTGATAATAATCCCAGTGATCAGACACTAATAAACAAAATGGTTATTATAGTGTCCAATGCAAGTTAAAAATAACAATCACTTTAAAAATTAGATAAGCCGTGTAGTAAGATAATTACTCAATTACCACCTTGGTCATCTCTGGGTGAGTCAGGGTCTGGGTCATAAAAGCTCCTCTTCTCCGGTGGGTATCGCACTCTTTTGGGCATCTCTTTTTATTATTTCCTGCTGGGCCATTCAATCTGTGAAATATAATACATTGTAATAATTTCAAAAAGTGGTTCAATGTCTTATTTGGTTTTACACTGTCATCACATCTCATAATTTAGTACAGCAACTTCTTAATATCTTTAGATACACAGATTGTGTTCATTTAACCATATTAGACCACCGAAGGACTGAAAAATATTATTTAAAATCCCCCATACCAATCATCGTAAAACAAAGAGACATTAAAGTAAAAATCCATGATGATCCATGATGCTAAGATTTCTGTAAGAATTGCACTTTTCTTGGACAAGTTGTTGGGCTCTTCTTTCCTGTACACTGCTCCTAAAAAAAAAAAAAAACTTTTTATTGCTAATATATCGTGAAAAGATGCACCTTCTCAATTCCCTATGTCTCAAGTTTATAATGTTAATAGGGTGACCATATTTTGATTTCCCAAAAAATAGGACATGCTGCTCTGCCTCGGGGTACTTAAATGATACGCAGAATATACTCAAAGATGCCTTATAACTAGTTTTAAAGTATGCCTTCTCTGTATGGATAGAATATTCCGTTATACAACAAAATAATCTCCATATCCAGAGACACAAATTCAGATAGGCTTCCCAGTTTTTCAACATGCAACATTTATTTTGCCAAAAATAATCTCCCTTGGCTGTTTCCAAAGAAGTCATCCTTCTCCCGTCCAATTCAGCCGATCGGTGTACTTCCGCTAGCTGTCTGGCTTCATGGCACAACTGTAACGTGTGTGTCAAACATAGAGCTCAGAGAAAACAAACCAGCAAGCGCAGGGGTCGAGGGATTGAGGGAGAGCGGGAGGGGGGCATTGAGCAGATAATTGACCATGAAAAACCGGAGATATGATCCTTTTAATTTCAAATGAGTAATAATTATGAAGGAACTCTTCACTATTAAAACTAGGAACTATTTTCTCCACCAGAGGGCACTCATGCTCTTTGGACGAATAATGCCTCATTTATAGATTTTTTTCTCATTGGAATTCAATTTTTTTTTTCCTTTGGCTTAATGTGGTTATGCAATGGGTTATTTTACAGTATCATTAAAACAACAGTTCATACAGATAATGTAGCGCTCAGGAAAAAAATACCATTGTTAAAAAAAATAAAATAAAAAGTTATATCATTTTGAAGTAATGCTACTCTTACATGAGTGACATTTTTGCCTACTCCACCCACCTTTGGTCACCCCAATGTAAACTCGTTGCATGAAGCTAGAGAAAATGAGTCTCACTGCAATGAGAAGATGTTCCAATTGTACACAAATTATGTAACTCCAAGACTGTCTAGGGCCACTTTTTGTAGAAATAATTCCAAAGTTAATATTTTTAGATGAATATGTTTACTTCAGTAAATTCATGGCCTCCCAAGCTAGCTAGCTAGCTTCACTATTTGCCACTTATTGCCGACCAGTCCCCCCCCCCCCCCCCAAAAAAAAAAACTATCAGAACTAGCATAAACACAAGCCATATAAATTATACCCAAATTCCATTCGACAAAGATGTTACTTACCCTCTTTTTTGTCCTGAAACTGTTTCTTCCTCCATTCCTCCTGACACCAACTTCATAAGTTAAGTACGACTTGACGTCGTTAGGTCAGCCTCCCCCCTATGAGTTGACGAAGCAGCATTTGTGACTGATGGCGCTTTCTTCCAATGTAGACGTTAGGTCTGCATTATCTTCAGGGTTGAAAGTTCACGGTGTTTCGCGCCACATACAGTTTGACAGTGCACGAAGAAAACAGCGCTGCAGCGCCGGTGTAGACCGGTCAACGCTGAGTGGTTTCAGCTGCATTTTAAGTAAGAATGAATTTACAAAAATGTTCTTTATATACGCATGACTACATTAGGCTAATAAGAATAAAAAAAAATTTTTTTTTTAATCTTTATAAGTTGAGTTTATTTGGCTTTATTAATGTACAATACATTTTCAGTTCTTGGAGTTTTTAAAGCCTTGTTTTCATTTTAATTTAAGCTAACTGAAATGTTTACATCTTCATTAATTCAATATCATATTATTTCGTTTTTATGAAATTTAATGACCTTATAATACCATCATAATAACAATTTTAGAAGGGTAACATTATTACACGTCAGTAAGAGTTTTCCTTTGTGCATTTTGTACCTACCGGTTTGTAAATGTACCACCGGGATCGTTTTCATTATGATTATTCATTTTTTTCTAACTATATGTTAATCAATTTCTCTTTATATATAATAACTATCTCTTCATATATAATATACTTTATGATTATTCAATTACTATAACCCTTTTCATTCTGAATAAATTGCATACCATATTTTGTGCACTTCTATATGTAAAATCATATTTATGAACTATCTATGCCTTTTTATCCCGTCATCCCCAACTTCATTGACCCTGCAGCTCAATTTCTAAAACCAGTACAGCATGAATATTGCTCCTCTATAGAGGATACAGATAAGTTTGATTGTGCGGTTCATTTTCAGAAGATTGGACTATTGCAGCAGTATATTTACAGGTCTTGATTTTTTTTTTTTTTTTTAATCAGTCAGGACGCTGCAGATAGTACAGAATGCTGCTGCCAGAGTCCTTACAAATACAGTACAAGGAAACTGGACCACATTACACCAGTTTTGGAAATCATTACACTGGCTTCCAGTGAGTCAAAGGATAGGCTAGAAATTGAGTCAAAGGATAGGCTAGAAATTGATACTGCTCGTCTATAAAACACTTTCATGGCCTTGGACCAAAAGAATAGAGACCCCTAAGGTCATCTGGAACCGATCTGTTGTATGTTCCAAGAACAAGAACCAAGCAGGGTGAAGTAGCATTTAGTATTATGCTCCTCACCTCTGAAACAAGTTACCTGAAGGTCTGAAGTGTGCTCAAACTGTTAACTCCTTTTAAATCAGGACTAAAAACGCTTTTGTTTATCACAGCATATCCATAACCGTCTATATATTTTAACCTTCAAGCAATTTGCTTTTTATTCATTTTAAGTATAATTTTATTGCCTGTTTAAATTCTTTTTTTTTTTTTTTAATTTCATTTAGATTCTCACCAATAATATACTGTACATTGTACTTGCAACAGTGAATGACAATAGTCCATTTCTCGATACATTACTTTTTTAAGGGAAACAACAACAAAAAAGAAATTAAATCAATAATAAATAAATAAAAAAGTACATATATAAACAACATACAGCAACTTAAAACATTTGGGAGCCCATCTGATATTGTTTTCTTACCCCCCAAAAAGTAAGGAGGTACTTTCTCTGTTGAGCATCAATTGAAATCCATTCTAATTGGTTTCACGTTTGTCCATTTGGACCATATCAAATAAAATGTATCAATCTCTAATTTAAGTTAAAATGACAGCTTCTCCATGATGTAAATTTCATGTACAATATCTATCCATTCCTCAACAGTTGATTTTTTTTAAGCCATTTCCTAGAAATAGATTTCTTAGAGGCTGCTAATAGAATATTCAACAGTTTTTCTTATCATTGACTTTTCATTGTCTTTGTTATAACTTTCTTTTGAACTAATGTTTTTAATTTTTTTAAATCATTTTATCTCTGATCGTGGTTATTCATGTGATGTAAAGCACTTTGAATTGCTTTGTGTTGAATTATGCTATACAAATAAATTTGCATTGCCTGAGAATTCAACGAGTGCTTGTGGAGAGCTCTTCATTTGCTCTGTCTGAGTACAGTATGTGATGCATGAACGGAAGCTGTGATAAGAGTACACTGAGTTCATCGAGAGATCTCTCTGATTTCTCTGCCTGAGATCACAAATAGACACAAAAGTTGAGAAACTCTGAGAATTATATGAGAGCTCGTTGAGATCTCTTCTGAAACTTAAAAGGAGACTAAATTGAGATTTAGTGCATTTTATTGCTCCGGAGAAAAAACTGAGACACAGGAGAAATAAACCTTAGTCTCAGTTTGGCGTCACACAGATCTCACAGTTGTCTAGGAGAAATAAATGAGATATTTTGGAGATCTCTTTTCAGATTTTCTTTTCCTCTGGGGAGGCTTCAAAGATGATATGCGTAAACGCGTCGCTGCCGACATGTTCGGTGTTAAAGGGTTAAACAAACGGAAAGGAGGAGGCAGACTATAATGAATTTGTTTTCTTTGTCAAACAGTTGTTCACTAATACAATCCAATTTCAAAGCACACTCTTGTAAGACAATTTACAGTTTGAATAGGAGTTTGTGTTATATGAATGAAAAGAAAAAGAAATGCAATAAAAATAAGTCAAGTAACAATATGCTTCTCCAAAACACAATACAAATGGACACTTAATGCACTAATTAGCATAATCACTAACTAGCTTTACGCTCTGTGCTAAGTAGTAACGTCTCTCAACAAAGAATACAAACAATACAATATGCTTCATTTACTCTCCTCTGACGGGGGCACACTGGATCTAATATCACACAAGACAGTCTAACTTGATACTAAGTAAAATATTGATCCAGCAGCTCAACCTCTCTCTTGTTGTAATCACTTGCGTGCTTTACACGTGCACTTACTAGCTTTACACACAAACAAAGACCCAAATGGGACTGCTCATAGCTGCCGGCAAAAATCGATTATCAGAATCATTGGCAACTAATTTGTTCATCGATTAGTTGTTGCAGCCTTATTAAAAAGCTGGTTTAGACTGTAACATGTCCGAAATTTGGCAAAAATGTGAATTGTTTTCCAAAGAAAAAGCAGATTTTTGTTCATGTCCCACTTTGACTTGACAAAAGTATCATGAAGAAATCTGGTATTTACAACTGAAAATATGTATATATGTTATACCTTCAAGATTTTAAGGTGAAGAAGGTCCTAACGATTAATTGGTTATCAAAATATTTGTCCATTAATTTGCTAATCGATTAATCGTTGAACATTTACCGATCAGACTGTTACAAAGCAGCCTTGTGTGATTGTCAATACACTTTGGCTCCAAAATTGGAAAGTCTCGCAAATTCCGATGTAAAATAACTAGTTTACATTGCTGTACTGGTTGTCTGTAATGTTTCAGAAGAAAATGAATGACCCGACTCTATTGTTCTTTTAGCTGGAAACAATACACCGCCTACCGCCAGTTTGTGCAGTGGGTGTATAAATACCTGGGGCAGCAGATCAGGGTTCCTCTACCGGCGTGTGTGGTGAAGGCAATAAGGACAGCATTCCTATAACCTGGCATTGTTGGATTCCAACACCCAAATTCTCCCTAAAATTGTCAAATAAAATCTTGTCGAATAAAGTCGTGTCATTTTTTTCTTGTTATATATTAATGTAGCATAGACTTCACCATCAGTTGACTGCTGCAAACATTGTGCTACGCCTTCCCGTTCAGGCCGACCCAGGCAGAGCTGAGTTTGCTTTCACTGGGATAAACTCAAACACGCTGTGTTCAAATGCCGGATTTAGATGGGAAAAGGGCGAATGTTTTACTGCATACTAGCAGGCAGGAGTGTCTCGAGTGATTTGGTCAAGGATTCAAGGTAATTATTATATAAAATAGCCTCATGCATGCACTTTAAAACGTGAAAAAAAACTTTAGCTTGAAATATTTACGTAAAATGAATGATAACTGACTTTATTTTTTTTGCTCGAAAAATCTTGACTGTTATACATTCATATCAATACAAAATCCGGGATTTACACATTTATAAACTAAGATTCGACCACCACGTCAACCATATCACCAGAACTGCCTTTTTCCACCTCAAGAACATAGCCCGTCTTCGCCCCTCCCATACCTTCTCTACTGCTGAAACCGTCATCCATGCCTTCATAACCTCCAGACTTGACTACTGCAACAGCATTCTTATTAGAGAGAATGCGATTACATGGTTGAATATTTTTCCATGCTCTCCACATAGCTAAAACTGGATATTAGGTAATGGGACAGCTCCTACCGATCTAAATATGGTAAAGCTAGCCCAAATGTGGCTAAATATGTTATTGATTTTTCGAAATAAATGACAAAACGATTTTATTTTCCAGGTATTGCTGTAAACCGTCAAGTAATTACCCTTCCAACATTATGCCTGTGTCGTCAGGAGATCCCAGACGTGAGAGCCAAACTTTAGGAGGCTGAAGCACTGACAGGGGCATAAATTACATTTAAAAAATAAACCCATAAATTGTAAACAACATAGACACATTTTGTTGACTGTTTAATGTATTCTATTGCTATATAATATATTGTAATTATATTACATTCTGAAAAAATATTCAATAGGCCACAATAATAAATGATACCAGATTTATGTTGAATCAGCATCAGCTTTCGCTGTCAGATTGTGACAACATAGAAAGCTAAGTTATACCGAGCACAATGGCACACATCAGAGAACATAAATTTAGTAAGCAACACAAAGTTAGGATAGCAACGGACTAGCGCAACATTGAAAAATGATAATAGCAGTGGGAAATATGTATTTATATGATAAATATGTATTATATATGACGGTAACTAGATTTTTCTTTTAAAAAATGTGTACTGTATATATGACTAGTTTATGATTTCATGTAGTCAAAATTTGCTACATTTATTTCTCCTAAGTCATCGTCATCTGATGTCGCAGACGGAAGAAATTCAGCATCTGGCAGGCCTCATAGGATCTCTTCAGTCGTCATTGCTGGACACCGCATCACTTGGGTCATCATATGACTCGACCCACTCTCTCTTGATTTTGGGAAACTGGGTGGCGACTGACTTGCAACGCTTTTTTCATCATGTTGAGGGTTTCCGCCACTTAATTTTTTATGTTTGGCTTCCTGGAAAAAAAAAAACCACAGCAGCATGAAAATATTGGATGAATCCTAATTTTAATTTAATAATTATTTCTTGGTGATCAAATAATAATGCCCCAGTCAAAGCAGCATCTATTTGATGCTATTGTTCCCTCTTCAAGTTATTGTTTTTTTTTTTAGATGTATTTGATACATTAGGGCCTGACAGGTGGATTGTTTTGTTGTTATAGGCTTTATATCTACCCTGTGACAGGCCAAAAAAACAACGAGCCAAGGACCTATTTGGTGCTGGGGACATTTGAATTTACATAATATCTATTGATATAGTAATAAAATCACATGAGTAGACGACATGTCAGCCAACCTATCTACTTATGACAGGCCAACAGCAACAACAACAAAAAAATGTCGCACTTCAAAAAACAGGCAGCAGGAGTCCCCCTCGTTTATCAAAAAAAGCCAGTAATGTTCTACTTATGTCTTTGTAAAACCAAGGTTGCATTGTTATAGGTTTTCAAAGCTGTCGTGTCTGAAATGATGAAAACAATGAGCCGATTGGGGACCTGTATGCATGCTAACTAAAACGGTCCAAACCTTTGCAGGAGAAGTTTTTTTTGACCACTCCTGGAGTCTCGAGTCTTCCTGTGAGCAATTCATCGCTACACATCGAGATGGCATGACGAATCCCGCGAGTAAAACCCAGAAAATGTTTGCAATATATGGTGAGGATAGCGTGGTGCGATATTTCCGTGTTCAGAGTGGTTGCGAGGCTTCCTGGAAGTTACATCATGAGGTAGCGGTCCCTCGTTGCTATGGCCATAACTCAAAAACTACTGTCAATTATTTATTTTTTTAATGTGACTTTTTGAGACAGCGAATGATGCATTTAATACAATTCAACTGAGTAAAACACTTAAGAGCGAAATCCGAAAAGCTCTTCAGTTGCCCTTTAATGCACAATATGGATGGAGGTTGTGTTGATATTATTGATTAACAGTCATACCGTCTCACCACTAGGGGTCTGTATTGGTTAAGACAAGATAATATAAGTCAAGTAGAAAAACGTTGTTGAGAGACTTGTTACAAGATGGCTGCACAGCACCCACGTTAATTAAAAGTTAAGAAAGAACTCACGTCTATTTTTTATGTTTTATCAAAACATAACATGGTACCAGGAGTTGGCCTGTACTAGGAAGACGACATGGAAAGTGTGAAGCCGCCAAATGCCGTCAATTGGACTGGATATGTGGACTGTGAGTGGCGAACTTTCAAGCAGCGTTTCACGTTATACCTACAAGCCGTCGGGTTGGATTCCAAGTCGGATGCACGGAAGATTGCACTGCTTCTTACCGTGGCAGGCCCACAGGCTGTGGAGGTGTACAACACGTTTGTTTTCGGTACTGCAGAGGATAAAGAGAAGTATGACGTGGTTGTGGCAAAGTTTGATGAACACTGTTCACCCAAAAAGAATGAAACCTTTGAGAGGTACGTGTTTCGCACACGCATACAACAAGAGATGGAAAGTTTTGATACCTTCCTAACGGACCTCAAGCTAAAAGCTAGAACATGTAATTTTGGACAGCTGCAAGAGTCAATGATAAGAGACCAGATCGTTTTTGGTATAAAAGACAAGAAAATGAGGGAGCGACTGCTACGTGAGATTGATTTAACATTGGATGGCGTAGTAAAAATATGCCATGCCAGTGAACTTGCTCTCCAACATGCAAAAACCTTCAATGGATCGTCAAGGGATGTCGACGCGGAGGGAATGGCGGTGGCAGCAGTGACCACAAGACAAGCAGGCCGCATATATACGAAGACACAAAACAAAGGCTCAAAAGGGGTTGAGATGTTTCTTTGCAAAAGATGTGGCGCCAAACATGCAAAACTACAATGTCCAGCGTATGGCAAAATATGCAATAAGTGCAAAGGACAAAACCATTTTGCCAAACAATGCTTTTCAAAAATTCAGCAAACCCAGAAAGACAGAGTGCACACAGTGGAAGAAACGGCTCTCAGTGACACATTTTTCGTGGGTATGGTGACACAACAGGACACACCCATGGAGCAAGCAACGGTGAATACTGTGGTGCAGGATAAATGGACTGAAACGCTAACGGTCAATGGTACCCGGCTAACTTTTAAGCTGGACACAGGGGCCAAAGCAAATCTGATAAATGAGCTGGATGTGAAAGCGATGAAGGTAAAACCACAAATTTACCAAAACAATAGTGCGCTCCAAGCATATAATGGACAGCCGATAAACACGAAAGGTAAATGCAGGCTCAATGTAAGAGTTAAAGGAAAAAAGCACATGCTAATGTTTTTCATTGTACCTGAGGGACATGAGTCTTTATTAGGAGACAATGCATGTGAGAAACTGGGCCTAATTAAACGGGTCTATTCTATAAAAAACTCAGAACCTAACAGCGTGAAGGTAATTGTGAATAAATACCCAGACGTATTCACAGGTTTTGGAGTATTACCTTTTACCTACAAGATTCAGCTGAAAGCTCAGCCTGTAGTTCATGCACCTCGACGTGTTCCAGCAGCGCTTAAAGAAAAGCTTAAAGAGGAATTGGATCGAATGGAGACACTTGAAGTCATCAGAAAAGTGGAGGAACCCACTGAATGGGTGAACTCCATGGTTTGCATCAACAAGCCATCAGGTGCTCTTAGAGTGTGCATGGATCCAAAAGACTTAAATGCAAACATCAAAAGAGAGCACTACCAGATACCTACAAGGGATGAAATTACAAGTGAAATGGCTGGTGCCAGGTTTTTCAGCAAACTGGACGCATCGCAAGGATTTTGGCAACTCAAGCTACATGAGGACAGTACAAAATACTGTACATTTAACACGCCATTTGGACGGTACAGTTTCCTCAGAATGCCTTTTGGAATCTCGTCGGCTCCTGAGATTTTCCACAGGACAATGGAGCACATGATCGAAGGCATTGAAGGAGCCCGAGTGTACGTGGATGACATCATTCTGTGGGGATCCACACTTGAACAGCACAATGAAAGACTGGTAAAAGTTCTACTGAGAATCCAACAATATGGACTTAAATTAAACAGAGCAAAATGTCAGTTCGGCGTGTCAGAAATCACCTTTCTTGGTGACAAATTGACAGCAGATGGAATAGAGCCTGACAAGGATAAAGTAAGAGCAATATTGGAAATGTCCAGGCCAGAAGACAAAAAGGGTGTACTCAGAGTGCTTGGAATTATCAACTTTATAGGGAAATTCATTCCAAACTTGTCATCAAAAACAGTGTGCTTACGGCAACTGTTGCACAATAACTGTGAGTACAAATGGAGTAGCAACCTTGAAAAGGAGTGGCAGCATCTAAAAAAGACACTGACAACAGAACCGGTGTTGGCGTTTTTTGATCCACAGAAGAAGACAAAGATATCTACCGACTCATCCAAAGATGGAATTGGAGCTGTGTTATTGCAGGCATATGGAGGAAATTGGAGGCCAGTGGCCTATGCCTCAAGAGCCATGACTGACTCAGAATGTCGGTACGCACAAATTGAAAAAGAGACTCTTGGACTGGTATATGGATTTGAAAAGTTCCATAGCTATGTCTACGGTCTTCCCACCTTTGTGGCTGAGACAGATCACAAACCGTTGATAGCCATTATAAAGAAAAACCTGAGTGAAATGTCGCCACGCATTCAAAGACTGATGATGAAGTTACAGCGTTATGATTTCAACTTGGTCTACACTCCAGGTAAGCTAATCGTGCTGGCGGATGCGCTCTCCAGGGCTACACAACAAAGGCAAGAGCAGAGCACGACAGAAACAGATGTTGATTTACATGTGAACATGGTAGCTAAATCGCTTCCTATGTCAGACATGAAATCAAAACAAATCGCAGACGAGACACATAAAGACACTTGTCTGCAAAAAGTAATGACACTGTTGAATGGGAAATGGTCAAGAGGGGAATGTCAACCATACTACAACATTAGAGCAGAGCTAAGTGTTGTGAATGGACTTCTGCTGAGACAACACAGAGTTGTAATACCGCACTCACTGAGAATGGAAATGCTAAAGAGACTGCATGAGGGACATCTTGGCATAGAGAAATGCAAGCGCAGAGCCAGGACAGCAGTCTACTGGCCAGGAATAAATTCTGACATTGAAAAGTTGGTTACAGCTTGTAACACATGTATAAAGTACCAGACAAAACAGCAAAAAGAACCTCTGATCGTTACGGACATTCCAACTGTACCATGGCAAAAAGTAGGTACAGACATTTTCCACCTGGATGGTAAAAACTACTTGCTAGTTATTGATTACCTTTCAAACTATCCAGAAATGGCACTCTTGTCAAACATGTCTGCTAGCTGTGTAATCATGCACATGAAATCAATTTTTGCAAGACATGGAATACCTCAAGTGGTATACAGTGACAATGGACCTTGCTATAATTGTGGGGAATTTCAGCAATTTGCAGAAGTATATGACTTTCAACATGTGACATCAAGCCCTCTGTATCCTCAATCCAACGGGAAAGCAGAGAAAGGAGTACACATTGTCAAACAGCTTCTGAAGAAAGCACAAGACAGTAAGGCAGATCCTTACTTAGCACTACTGAGCTACAGAGCTTCACCATTGGAGCATGGAAAATCACCAGCTGAGTTACTAATGGGAAGACAATTGCGAACAACTCTTCCTTTTTCACTCACCAAGAAACAGACACAAAGGAAATGCAAGATGAAACAATTGAAGAAGAGACAAAAGATCAATTACGACAAAACTGCTAAAAGTTTAAAACCACTTGCACCCAATGACACCGTGAGAATGGAAGACGCAAACATGTGGTCCAAGAAAGCAACAGTGTTGGAGGAAGTTAATCCGAGATCCTACAATGTGAAAACTGAAGATGGAGTTATACTGAGGAGAAACCAGAGGAGCTTATTGCGCACACAGGAGACAACGACATCACAAGAAGGACAGTTTGAGGACAATGTTCCCCCTGACACAAACTCACCTGAAATGGACAGTGTTGAACCAGCAACAGTTGTACTAAGGAGATCAGCACGTACAATCAAACCACCGGACAGACTGAACCTTTAAAATGTTATGTTAAAACAAAAAAAAACAAAAAATGTTCACATACATTGAAAGTTATATGTTGTTGTAGTAAGTTTACTACTTGTGTTAAATATTTTTGTATTTAATGTGCAATGTTCACATTCTAAAGAAAGGAGGATATGTTGATATTATTGATTAACAGTCATACCGTCTCACCACTAGGGGTCTGTATTGGTTAAGACAAGATAATATAAGTCAAGTAGAAAAACGTTGTTGAGAGACTTGTTACAAGATGGCTGCACAGCACCCACGTTAATTAAAAGTTAAGAAAGAACTCACGTCTATTTTTTTATGTTTTATCAAAACATAACAGAGGTGGCAGAAAAAGAAAAGAGAAGGGTGGCGTGGAGAAGGTTAGGGAGAAAAAATTAAAGAAACTGGAGAGCGAAGCATTAAAATGTCATAAGTTGACAAACATTTTCGCAAGCAGCAGTCTGGCTGCAACGGCCGTGTCGGTTAACAACTGCCCAGCCCCCGGCGATGGTGAGAGTGGGAGCGGCAGCCGCTCTGACATGTAGCCGGTGCAGGGAGAGAGAAAAGAAGAGGAAGGGGGTAATGATAAGCTGGTGGAAGTTCCCCAGACAAGCGCAGAGCAAGTAAGTAGGGATGAAGAGGGTTACTTGCTCGGTATACTGGCAATTGTTATCCACCAGGTAGCTACATTTTAAATGAAATAAATGACAATTAAAGGCTTAGTGCCAGCTAGTCCATATGCCCGTTTGAAATCGTGTCAAGTTACTGTATGCTAGTCCTACTATCCCTCTCCTATGAAAAAATATTTTAGCTGTAAAACAACGTATGAACACGCAGCAGCAATAGTGATTTAGAAGAAATATAAAATATTAATGAAATGAATGGTTTTACTTAAAAGTTTAAGTGGCTAAATTGATATATATTTTTTTAATCATTTATATATCATTTTGTTTTCTGGTTAATACTTTCCAACGAAGGTTATGTATAAAGGATTTGTCTTGAAATGTTTATTGTATTTTCATTGAAATTTATTATTTGTGTGGCAAGATTAATTATTGCATAAACAATGAAGTCATTTTATAGACACCGGATAGGTGCTATTACAGTACCTTGCAAAAGTATTCGGCCCCCTTGAATCTTGCAACCTTTCGCCACATTTCAGGCTTCAAACACAAAGATATAAAATTTTAATTTTTTGTCAAGAATCAACAACAAGTGGGACACAATCGTGAAGTGGAACAAAATTTATTGGATAATTTAAACTTTTTTAACAAATAAAAAACTGAAAAGTGGGGCGTGCAATATTATTCGGCCCCCTTGCGTTAATACTTTGTAGCGCCACCTTTTGCTCCAATTTCAGCTGCAAGTCGCTTGGGATATATTTCTATCAGTTTTGCACATCGAGAGACTGACATTCTTGCCCATTCTTCCTTGCAAAACAGCTGGAGCTCAGTGAGGTTGGATGGAGAGTGTTTGTGAACAGCAGTCTTCAGCTCTTTCCACAGATTCTCGATTGGATTCAGGTCTGGGCTTTGACTTGGCCATTCTAATACCTGGATACGTTTATTTTTTAACCATTCCATTGTAGATTTGGCTTTATGTTTTGGATCATTGTCCCGTTGGAAGATAAATCTCCGTCCCAGTCTCAGGTCTTGTGCAGATACCAACAGGTTTTCTTCCAGAATGTTCCTGTATTTGGCTGCATCCATCTTCCCGTCAATTTTAACCATCTTCCCTGTCCCTGCTGAAGAAAAGCAGGCCCAAACCATGATGCTGCCACCACCATGTTTGACAGTGGGGATGGTGTGTTCAGGGTGATGAGCTGTGTTGCTTTTACGCCAAACATATCGTTTTGCATTGTGGCCAAAAAGTTCAATTTTTGTTTCATCTCACCAAAGCACCTTCTTCCACATGTTTGGTGTGTCTCCCAGGTGGCTTGTGGCAACCTTTAAACGAGACTTTTTATGGATATCTTTGAGAAATGGCTTTCTTCTTGCCACTCTTCCATAAAGGCCAGATTTGTGCAGTGTACGACTGATTGTTGTCCTATGGACAGACTCTCCCACCTCAGCTGTAGATCTCTGCAGTTCATCCAGAGTGATCATGGGCCTCTTGGCTGCATCTCTGATCAGTTTTTTCCTTGTCTGAGAAGAAAGTTTGGAAGGACGGCCGGGTCTTGTTAGATTTGCAGTGGTCTGATGCTCCTTCCATTTCAATATGATGGCTTGCACAGTGCTCCTTGAGATGTTTAAAGCTTGGGAAATCTTTTTGTATCCAAATCCGGCTTTAAACCTATCCACAACAGGATCTCGGACCTGCCTGGTGTGTTCCTTGTTTTTCATAATGCTCTCTGCACTTTAAACAGAACCCTGAGACTATCACAGAGCAGGTGCATTTATACGGAGACTTGATTACACACAGGTGGATTCTATTTATCATCATCGGCCATTTAGGACAACATTGGATCATTCAGAGATCCTCACTGAACTTCTGGAGTGAGTTTGCTGCACTGAAAGTAAAGGGGCCGAATAATATTGCACGCCCCACTTTTCAGTTTTTTATTTGTTAAAAAAGTTTAAATTATCCAATAAATGTTGTTCCACTTCCCGATTGCGTCCCACTTGTTGTTGATTCTTGACAAAAAAAATTAAATTTCATATCTTTATGTTTGAAGCCTGAAATGTGGTGAAAGGTTGCAAGATTCAAGGGGGCCGAATACTTTTGCAAGGCACTGTATACCCACACATTCCAGTCTTCTTCCACACACATACAAATACATCAACATCTTTCCACACATGCTCTCATCTGCTCATTGAGTGATTCTGATATCAAGTGCCATTGCCTGTCCTATATAGTTCTGCCTGTTGCCAAGTTGGATTAAAAGTGCCAAAGACCAACTCCACTCTCCGCTCCTTGTGTTCTAACCGACACCCCGAGGCGAATGAATCATAAAATATCTTGAACCCAGAACCTCATACAGTCCATTAGTCCAAATTAGAGTCGATAAAAGAATTAGAGTCGATAAAAGACTCGGTAAAGAATCAAATTGTTAAGCAATATTGATATTGGAATCGGAACATGTGTGAACCCACTTTGGTGTGTGTTAGTCAGAAAATGAGACTTTGGTGCGCAGGCCGTCGCCACTGAACAATGGAGGAATTGAGTGTGGCATGGCGCATCTCCGGCGTATGGGACATAGATGGCTTCCTGGGACCCTGGACCATCCCATATTGTAATCACCTCTTCCGTTTCATATGCCAAAAATATCCTACAAGTATGATAAACCCTAATCCCTGTATTAGGTATTTGCAACATTATCTCAATGTAAAACCATGCAAAACTTCTTGACGAGCTGCCAACCCTCATACTTCAAATGGATAGGACTTCCAGCGGCGTCAATGGCTGCCACCAAGTAAATAGCAGATGCTTTAATGTTGAAAAAACAAAGTTTCATGTCAGTGCATTCACATTGATGAGACCGTGAGCCCTGCTGACACTGCCACCCTAAGCCCATTTTGGTAAGTGTTTTCGTGCTTCTACCATCAATTGAAATGAGTTTAACACTAGTAGAGTCCAATCCATATGAAGGTCGCTCCCACTTCTAATGGGTTGGACGTCTAGCCACTGGTGGGTAGTAACACGTTACATTTACTTTATTTCATTTACAGTCACTTTTTGAGAAAAACTGTACTTCTAATACCCCTTTCCCACTGAAACCAGTGGGTCAACGCGCGTTTTTCCAAGCCGATGCAACCCGCTAGCAATTGGCATTTGGCGCCTTTCCCATTGACCAAAAAAAGCCGTGTTTTTTTTTTTCCCCCACCCGTCTAACCCCCCACCCCTCCTCAGCCGTGCGTAAGGTTACGTGACGTCACCACGCTATGATGCGCGTCGACAAATGCGACCGAATTCATTCAGTTCAAGGAAGTAAACAATGAAGAGCAACATGTCAGCCTCCTTTCCGTTTGTGTTCTCTGTTTGCATACTGTTTACTGCCCTCAAAATGGTCGAAATGCAGCAAAGGATCAACACTCTGCTTGTGCTGAGGCAACGTAGGCGACGTGAATTTTGGTTTGAAATTGAAAGGAGTCGTGTAAGTCACAGAAGGAGGAGAAGAGCCTTTGTTTCATCTGTTATGGCTATTGCTAACGCTGCTACACCGACGGTTCGCCGTATGTGGATCCGGGCTAGAGCACATGGTTTTTTGTCTACAATCGAGCATTTCGGTGAAGAGCAGTGGAAGGCGCACTTTCGTATGACCCGGGAAACATTTGACTATTTAGTAGAACTCCTTGCTCCAGTCATAACACGCCAAACGACCAACTTTTGGAGGCTTGTTGACCCACGCCGGAGAGTCGCCATAGCTTTGTGGTGGTTTGCAACCCCGGGAGAATACCGCACCATTTCGTGTCTAAAATCTTCAATGCCTTTGTCACAGCTTTGTCTTCACTGCCCTTTGAGACAATCGTGTTTCGGATACAGTGGTACCTCTACATACGAAGTTAATCCGTTCCAGGAGCTTGTTTGTAAGTCGAAATGGTCGTATGTCGAGCAGGATTTTCCCATAGGAATACATTATAATTCCATTAATTCGTTCCACAGCCCAAAAACCTGCACTAAATCCTTAAAAAATACTGCTGGTACTATTACAAATGGCAATTACATATAGCAAAACAAAAAAATAATAACTAAAAATCGGATTAATAATATAACTAGGCCTGCAAGCAGGACTGAACGGGCCCTCGCAATCTAGCGCAACTCGGACGTCACGCAACTCGGACTGTGTGCAGGTCAGGGTGGTGGCAGATCCTCCTCTCTAATCATTAGAACCTAACATGCTCGAAAGTCGCCTATTTACATTCCCACACCCAAGAGATAAAAACCCCTATTGGAGAGAGTACTACAAAAAAGGAGCCACTACTGAGCTGTGCAGCCAAGCCCTTATTCAAAACCAAAATTAATCTTCTAACTGGGCCAATTCGACCAAGTGTGCCAACTATTGTGGCTCTATAAGCTCCCTGAGTCTCTGAAAAAATATATTTCCTTTAAATGGCGAACAAAGGGTCGTCACGGCAACAGACAGAGACACGTGGACATGGGCCGTAAAAAAGTATTTTAATAGGTCTTGAAACTACAATGACCAACATGAAAAGAACTGGACATGTATTGGAAAAACGAGTGACTTTCTATCGCCACTAGTTGGAGCTGTAGGGTTGATGCAAATGACCCCTATAAGGCCCTTCAGGGTATGACTCTCAACAAGCACGGGAAGTTTGGCGCAGATATCTTGTATATCTGCCGAGTTATGACTGTTCAAAGTTTTTGGAGAGAAAAATTGTTGACAGTCATTTTCACTTTCCTGTTTGGACCCCTCCGCTTCAACGAAACTTCAATATTTTTCATCAGGCACCTGAAGACAGGTCTTAAGGTTTCCCTTATGCAGGTTTGAGGTAGATTGATTTTTTCCCTTTAGAGGAGGAGTGTGTCCCGTAAAAAAGGGCATTTCCTGTTCCCACTAGGAGGCGCCAGGCACAAATGGTAAATTTTCAATCCAGTCCTGCTCAGGCTGGTATACCTCACACACATGCCAGATTTAAAATAGATTGAACGTTGTATGAGGGAGTTATCAGTCATTTTCCGAATTCGGTGTTTTGGCGAAAAAATGGAAGAATTTGGCGCCCCGCCCAGGTCAGGCCCGTGAATGAAAACACACCATTTTTATAACTTAAGATTTCATATGCCTCATGAACAGTCTCACCAATTTTGAGAATGATCAAACTAATTCCCTAGGTGCCAAGGTGTAAAATGTGCACACTGTAAATCGATAAAAAGTTCACATTCAATCCAAAATACCCGATTTCCTGTAGGATTTGGAATGTGTGTGCAAGAGACTTTTTGGAGCAGTTTTGCACAAAGTTTTGACTCTCCAAATTTCATCACTCTATGTTAGAAAAACCTAAATGGAGAGGCCTTTTTGAAAATTTCAAGGGGGCGCCACTGAGCCATTTTGTTAAATTGTTTCGTAACGTTGCAAGATTATCGAACGTTATCCAAAGCCGCATGTATGTGCAAATTTTGGTGAGTTTTTATGCATATTCAAGCCTCCAAATGTAAACTCCTACTGTTAACCGATAAAAATTTCACATTTGATCCAAAATACCCGATTTCCTGTTGGATTTGGAAAATGGGTGCAAGAGACTTTTTGGAGCAGTTTTGCATAAGGTATCAACTCCCCAAATTTCCTCACTCTATGTTGAAAAAACCCAATAGGAAAGGCCTTTTTTAAAACTTCTTTCTGTCGCCACTAGTTGGCACTGTAGAGTTGATGCAAATGACCCCTACACGAACCTTCAGGGTATGACTCTCAACAAACACGGGAAGTTTGGCGCAGATATGTTGTATATCTGCCGAGTTATGACTGTTCAAAGTTTTTGGCGAGACAAATTGTTGACGGTCATTTTCACTTCCAGTTTGGACCTCTCCGCTTCTACAAAACCTCAATATTTTTCATTAGGCACCTGAACACATGTCTTGAGGCTCCCCTGAAACAGGTTTGAGGTCAATAGATTTTTTTCCCTTGGAGGAGGAGCCTGTCTCGTAAAGAAGGCCATTTCCTGTTCCCACTAGGGGGCGCCAAGCCTAATGGGTAATATTTCAATGCAGTCGTGTTCAGGCTGGGATATCTCATACACTTGCTAGAAATGAAAAAGACTGAACGTTGTATCACGGAGTTTTTAATCCTTTTCTGAATTTGGTGTTTTGCCCAAAAATGGCCAACTTTGGGACTACGCCCAGGCCAGACCCTTGGATGAAAACTCACCATTTTGAAAACTTAAGATCTCATATGTCTCCTGTATAGTCTGACCAATTTTGAAGACGATCCAACTATTTTCTTCAGCGACAAGGTCTCAAATGTAAATCGATAAAATTTCACATTTGATCCAAAATTTCCGACTTCCTGTTGGATTTGGAATATAGGTGCAAGAGACTTTTTGGAGCAGTTTTACGCAATGTATCGACTCACCAAATTTCATCGTTCTACGTTGAAAAAACCTAATAGGAGAGGCCTTTTTGAAAATTTCAAGGGGGCGCCACTGAGCGATTTTGTTAAATTTTTTTGTAGATTATCAAAATTTACGCAAAGTTGCATGTATGTGCAAATTTTGGTGAGTTTTCGTGCATGTTCAGGCCTCCAAACGTAAACTCCAACTGTGAACCGAAAAAATTTCACATTTGATCCAAAATATCCGATTTCCTGTCGGATTTGGAATATGGGTGCAAGAGGCTTTTTTGAACAGTTAGGCATAAGGTATCTACTCCCCAAATTTCATCGCTCTACGTTGAAAACCTGAGAGGAGACGCCTTTTTGAAAATTTTAAGGGTCAAGGGGGCGCCACTGAGCCATTTTTTGACATTTTTTCAAAACGACGCTAGATTATCAAATTTTACGCGAATCTGCACGTATGTGCAAATTTTGGTGACTTTTCGTGCATGTTCAGGCCTCCAAATTGGCCATTTTCATTTGCCCTGAAAAAAGAATAATAATAACTAGGCCTGCAAGCAGGACTGAACGGGCCCTCGCAATCTAGCGCAACTCGGACGTCACGCAACTCGGACTGTGTGCAGGTCAGGGTGGTGGCAGATCCTCCTCTCTAATCATCTCATTAGAACCTAACACGCTCGAAAGTCGCCTCTTACATTACCACACCAAAGAGATAAAAACCCCTATTGGAAAGAGTACTACAAAAAAGGAGCCACTACTGAGCTGTGCAGCCAAGCCCTTATTCAAAACCAAAATTAATCTTCTAACTGGGCCAATTCGACCAAGTGTGCCAACTATTGTGGCTCTATAAGCTCCCTGAGTCTCTGAAAAAAAATATTTCCTTTAAATGGCGAACAAAGGGTCGTCACGGCAACAGACAGAGACACGTGGACATGGGCCGTAAAAAAGTATTTTAATAGGTCTTGAAACTACAATGACCAACATGAAAAGAACTGGACATGTTTTGGAAAAACGAGTGACTTTCTATCGCCACTAGTTGGCGCTGTAGGGTTGATGCAAATGACCCCTACAAGGCCCTTCAGGGTATGACTCTCAACAAGCACGGGAAGTTTGGCGCAGATATCTTGTATATCTGCCGAGTTATGACTGTTTAAAGTTTTTGGAGAGAAAAATTGTTGACAGTCATTTTCACTTTCCTGTTTGGACCCCTCCGCTTCAACGAAACTTCAATATTTTTCATCAGGCACCTGAAGACAGGTCTTAAGGTTTCCCTTATGCAGGTTTGAGGTAGATTGATTTTTTCCCTTTAGAGGAGGAGTGTGTCCCGTAAAAAAGGGCATTTCCTGTTCCCACTAGGAGGCGCCAGGCACAAATGGTAAATTTTCAATCCAGTCCTGCTCAGGCTGGTATACCTCACACACATGCCAGATTTAAAATAGATTGAACGTTGTATGAGGGAGTTATCAGTCATTTTCCGAATTTGGTGTTTTGGCGAAAAAATGGCTGACTTTGGCGCCCCGCCCAGGTCAGGCCCGTGAATGAAAACACACCATTTTGATAAATTAAGATTTCATATGCCTCGTGAACAGTCTCGCCAATTTTGAGAATGATCAAACTAATTCCCTAGGTGCCAAGGTGTAAAATGTGCACACTGTAAATCGATAAAAATTTCACATTCAATCCAAAATACCCGATTTCCTGTTGGGTTTGGAATACGCATGCAAGAGACTTTTTGGAGCAGTTTTGTACAAGGTATCGACTCTCCGAATTTCATCCCTCTACGTTGAAAAAACCTAAATGGAGAGGCCTTTTTGAAAATTTCAAGGGGGCGCCACTGAGCCATTTTGTTACATGTTTTCGTAACGTTGCAAGATTATTGAACGGTACGCAAAGCCACATGTATGTCCAAATTTTTGTGAGTTTTCGTGCATGTTCAAGCCTCCAAATGTAAACTCCTACTGTGAACCGATAAAAATTTCACATTCGATCCAAAATACCCGATTTCCTGTTGGATTTGGAATATGGGTGCAAGAGACTTTTTGGAGCAGTTTTGCATAAGGTATCTACTCCCCAAATTTCCTTGCTCTATGTTGAAAAAACCTAATAGGAAAGGCCTTTTTTAAAACTTCTTTCTGTCGCCACTAGTTGGCACTGTAGAGTTGATGCAAATGACCCCTACAAGAACCTTCAGGGTATGACTCTCAACAAACACGGAAAGTTTGGCGCAGATATGTTGCATATCTGCCGAGTTATGACTGTTCAAAGTTTTTGGCGAGACAAATTGTTGACGGTCATTTTCACTTCCAGTTTGGACCTCTCCGCTTCAACGAAACCTCAATATTTTTCATCAGGCACCTGAACACATGTCTTGAGGCTCCCCTGAAACAGGTTTGAGGTCAATAGATTTTTTTCCCTTGGAGGAGGAGCCTGTCTCGTAAAGAAGGCCATTTCCTGTTTCCACTAGGGGCGCCAGGCCTAATGGGTAATATTTCTATGCAGTCGTGTTCAGGCTGGGATATCTCATAAACATGCTAGAAATGAAAAAGATTGAACGTTGGATCACGGAGTTTTTAATCATTTTCTGAATTTGGTATTTTGCCTAAAAATGGCCGACTTTGGGACCACGCCCAGGCCAGACCCTTGGATGAAAACTCACCATTTTGAAAACTTAAGATCTCATATGTCTCCTGAATAGTCTGACCAATTTTGAAGACGATCCAACTATTTTCTTCAGCGACAAGGTCTCAAATGTAAATCGATAAAATTTCACATTTGATCCAAAATTTCCGACTTCCTGTTGGATTTGGAATATAGGTGCAAGAGACTTTTTGGAGCAGTTTTACGCAATGTATTGACTCACCAAATTTCATCGTTCTACGTTGAAAAAACCTAATAGGAGAGGCCTTTTTGAAAATTTCAAGGGGGCGCCACTGAGCCTTTTTGTTAATTCTTTTCATAGATTATCAAAATTTACGTAAAGTTGAACATATGTGCAAATTTTGGTGAGTTTTCGTGCATGTTCAAGCCTCCAAATGTGAACTCCAACTGTGAACCGAAAAAATTTCACATTCGATCCAAAATACCCGATTTCCTGTTGGATTTGGAATATGGGTGCAAGAGGCTTTTTTGAACAGTTAGGCATAAGGTATCTACTCCCCAAATTTCATCGCTCTACGTTGAAAACCTGAGAGGAGAGGCCTTTTTGAAAATTTTAAGGGTCAAGGGGGCGCCACTGAGCCATTTTTTGAAATTTTTTCAAAACGACGCAAGATTATCAAATTTTACGCGAATCTGCACGTATGTGCAAATTTTGGTGACTTTTCGTGCATGTTCAGGCCTCCAAATTGGCCATTTTCATTTGCCATGAAAAAAGAAGAAGAATAATAATAATAACTAGGCCTGCAAGCAGGACTGAACGGGCCCTCGCAATCTAGCGCAACTCGGACGTCACGCAACTCGGACTGTGTGCAGGTCAGGGTGGTGGGAGATCCTCCTCTCTAATCATCTCATTAGAACCTAACATGCTCGAAAGTCGCCTATTTACATTCCCACACCCAAGAGATAAAAACCCCTATTGGAGAGAGTACTACAAAAAAGGAGCCACTACTGAGCTGTGCAGCCAAGCCCTTATTCAAAACCAAAATTAATCTTCTAACTGGGCCAATTCGACCAAGTGTGCCAACTATTGTGGCTCTATAAGCTCCCTGAGTCTCTGAAAAAAAAATTTTCCTTTAAATGGCGAACAAAGGGTCGTCACGGCAACAGACAGAGACACGTGGACATGGGCCGTAAAAAAGTATTTTAATAGGTCTTGAAACTACAATGACCAACATGAAAAGAACTGGACATGTTTTGGAAAAACGAGTGACTTTCTATCGCCACTAGTTGGCGCTGTAGGGTTGATGCAAATGACCCCTACAAGGCCCTTCAGGGTATGACTCTCAACAAGCACGGGAAGTTTGGCGCAGATATCTTGTATATCTGCCGAGTTATGACTGTTCAAAGTTTTTGGAGAGAAAAATTGTTGACAGTCATTTTCACTTTACTGTTTGGACCCCTCCGCTTCAACAAAACTTCAATTTTTGTCATCAGGCACCTGAAGACAGGTCTTAAGGTTTCCCTTATGCAGGTTTGAGGTAGATTGATTTTTTCCCTTTAGAGGAGGAGTGTGTCCCGTAAAAAAGGGCATTTCCTGTTCCCACTAGGAGGCGCCAGGCACAAATGGTAAATTTTCTATCCAGTCCTGCTCAGGCTGGTATACCTCACACACATGGCAGATTTAAAATAGATTGAACGTTGTATGAGGGAGTTATCAGTCATTTTCCGAATTCGGTGTTTTGGCGAAAAAATGGAAGAATTTGGCGCCCCGCCCAGGTCAGGCCCGTGAATGAAAACACACCATTTTTATAACTTAAGATTTCATATGCCTCATGAACAGTCTCACCAATTTTGAGAATGATCAAACTAATTCCCTAGGTGCCAAGGTGTAAAATGTGCACACTGTAAATCGATAAAAAGTTCACATTCAATCCAAAATACCCGATTTCCTGTAGGATTTGGAATGTGTGTGCAAGAGACTTTTTGGAGCAGTTTTGCACAAAGTTTTGACTCTCCAAATTTCATCACTCTATGTTAGAAAAACCTAAATGGAGAGGCCTTTTTGAAAATTTCAAGGGGGCGCCACTGAGCCATTTTGTTAAATTGTTTCGTAACGTTGCAAGATTATCGAACGTTATCCAAAGCCGCATGTATGTGCAAATTTTGGTGAGTTTTTATGCATATTCAAGCCTCCAAATGTAAACTCTTACTGTGAACCCATGAAAATTTCACATTCGATCCAAAATACCCGATTTCCTGTTGGATTTGGAATATGGGTGCAAGAGACTTTTTGGAGCAGTTTTGCATAAGGTATCTACTCCCCAAATTTCCTTGCTCTATGTTGAAAAAACCCAATAGGAAAGGCCTTTTTTAAAACTTCTTTCTGTCGCCACTAGTTGGCACTGTAGAGTTGATGCAAATGACCCCTACAAGAACCTTCAGGGTATGACTCTCAACAAACACGGAAAGTTTGGCGCAGATATGTTGCATATCTGCCGAGTTATGACTGTTCAAAATTTTTGGCGAGACAAATTGTTGACGGTCATTTTCACTTCCAGTTTGGACCTCTCCGCTTCAACGAAACCTCAATATTTTTCATCAGGGACCTGAACACATGTCTTGAGGCTCCCCTGAAACAGGTTTGAGGTCAATAGATTTTTTTCCCTTGGAGGAGCAGCCTGTCTCGTAAAGAAGGCCATTTCCTGTTCCCACTAGGGGGCGCCAGGCCTAATGGGTAATATTTCAATGCAGTCGTGTTCAGGCTGGGATATCTCATATACATGCTAGAAATGAAAAAGATTGAACGTTGGATCACGGAGTTTTTAATCATTTTCTGAATTTGGTATTTTGCCCAAAAATGGCCGACTTTGGGACCACGCCCAGGTCAGACCCTTGAGTGAAAACTCACCATTTTGAAAACTTAAGATCTCATATGTCTCCTGAATAGTCTGACCAATTTTGAAGACGATCCAACTATTTTCTTCAGCGACAAGGTCTCAAATGTAAATCGATAAAATTTCACATTTGATCCAAAATTTCCGGCTTCCTGTTGGGTTTGGAATATGGGTGCAAGAGACTTTTTGGAGCAGTTTTGCACAATGTATCGACTCGCCAAATTTCATCGTTCTACGTTGAAAAAACCAAATAGGAAAGGCCTTTTTGAAAATTTCAAGGGGGCGCCACTGAGCCATTTTGTTAAATTTTTTTGTAGATTATCAAAATTTACGCAAAGTTGCATGTATGTGCAAATTTTGGTGAGTTTTCGTGCATGTTCAGGCCTCCAAATGTAAACTCCAACTGTGAACCGATAAAAGTTTCACATTTGATCCAAAATATCCGATTTCCTGTTGGATTTGGAATATGGGTGCAAGAGGCTTTTTTGAACAGTTAGGCATAAGGTATCTACTCCCCAAATTTCATTGCTCTACGTTGAAAACCTGAGAGGAGAGGCCTTTTTGAAAATTTTAAGGGTCAAGGGGGCGCCACTGAGCCATTTTTTGACATTTTTTCAAAACGACACAAGATTATCGAAATTTACGCAGAGCCGCACGTATGTGCAAATTTTGGTGACTTTTCGTGCATGTTCAGGCCTCCAAATTGGCCATTTTCATTTGCCCTGAAAAAAGAAGAATAATAATAATAATAATAACTAGGCCTGCAAGCAGGACTGAACGGGCCCTCGCAATCTAGCGCAACTCGGACGTCATGCAACTCGGACAGTGTGCAGGTCAGGGTGGTGGCAGATCGTCCTCTCTAATCATCTCATTAGAACCTAACATGCGCGAAAGTTGCCTCTTTACATTCACACACCTAAGAGATAAAAACCCCTATTGGACAGAGGACTACAAAAAAGGAGCGAATAAAGGGTCATCACAGCAACAGACAGAGACATGTGGACATGGGCCGTAAAATAAGTATTTTAAAAGGTCTTGAAACTACAATGACCAACCTGAAAAGAACTGGACATATATTTAAAAAAATGAGTGACTTTCTATTGCCACTAGTTGGCGCTGTAGGGTTGATGCAAATGACCCCTACAGGACCCTTCAGACTATGACTCAACAAGCACGATATGTTTGGCGCAGATATGTTGTAGAAGTTATGACTGTTCAAAACTTGTGGTGAGACGAAATGGCTTCAGTCATTTTTACTTCTCCTGTTGGACCCTTCTGCTTCAACCAAACCTCAGTATTTTTCATCAGGCACCTGAACACATGTCTTCAGGCTCCCCTGATGCAGGTTTGAGGTGAATAGATTTTTTTTTCCTTGGAGGAGGAGCCTGTTTCGTAAAAAAGGCATTTCCTGTTCCCACTAGGGGGCGCTAGGCCTAATGAGTAATATTTCAATGCACTCGTGTTCAGGGTGGGATCCCGCACATACATGCCAGATATGAAAAAGATTGAACGTTGTTTCAAGGAGCTATTAGTCCTTTACTGAATTTGTCATTTTGCCGAAAAAATGGCCGACTTTGGCACCATGCCCAGGTCAGACCCATGAATGAAAACACACCATTTTGAAAAGTTTAGATTTCATAGGTCTCCTGAATTGTCTAACCAATTTTGAAGATGATCCAATTGATTCCCTCTGTGACAAGGTCTCAAATGTGCACCCTGTTAATTGATAAAAATTTCACATTCGATCCAAAATACCCGATTTCCTGTTGGGTTTGGAATATGGGTGCAAGAGACTTTTTGGAGCAGTTTTGCACAAGGTATCGACTCCCCAAATTTCATTGCTCTACGTTAAAAAACCCTAATAGGAAACGCCTTTTTGAAAAATTCAAGGGGGCGCCACTGAGCCATTTTGTTACATTTTTTTGTAACGTTGCAAGATTATCGAAATCCACACAAAGCCGCATGTATGTGCAAAATTTGGTGAGTTTTCGTGCATGTCCAGGCCTCCAAATGTAAACTGTACTAGAAATGGACAGAAATTTCACATTTGATCCAAAATACCCGATTTTCTGTTGGATTTGGAATATGGGTGCAAGAGGCTTTTTTGAGCAGTTAGGCATAAGGTATCTACTCCCCAAATTTCATTGCTCTACGTTGAAAAAACCCAACAGGAAAGGCCTTTTTTAAAACTTCTTTCTGTCGCCACTAGTTGGCACTGTAGAGTTGATGCAAATGACCCCTACAAGAACCTTCAGGGTATGACTCTCAACAAACACGGAAAGTTTGGCGCAGATATGTTGCATATCTGCCGAGTTATGACTGTTCAAAGTTTTTGGCGAGACAAATTGTTGACGGTCATTTTCACTTCCAGTTTGGACCTCTCCGCTTCAACGAAACCTCAATATTTTTCATCAGGCACCTGAACACATGTCTTGAGGCTCCCCTGAAACAGGTTTGAGGTCAATAGATTTTTTTCCCTTGGAGGAGGAGCCTGTCTCGTAAAGAAGGCCATTTCCTGTTTCCACTAGGGGCGCCAGGCCTAATGGGTAATATTTCAATGCAGTCGTGTTCAGGCTGGGATATCTCATAAACATGCTAAAATTGAAAAAGATTGAACGTTGGATCACGGAGTTTTTAATCATTTTCTGAATTTGGTATTTTGCCTAAAAATGGCCGACTTTGGGACCACGCCCAGGCCAGACCCTTGAATGAAAACACACCATTTTGAAAACTTAAGATCTCATAGGTCTCCTGAATAGTCTGACCAATTTTGAAGACGATCCAACTTTATCCTTCAGCGACAAGGTCTCAAATGTAAATCGATAAAATTTCGCATTTGACCCAAAATTTCCAGCTTCCTGTTGGGTTTGGAATATGGGTGCAAGAGACTTTTTGGAGCAGTTTTGTACAATGTATCGACTCACTAAATTTCATTGTTCTACGTTGAAAAAACCTAATAGGAGAGGCCTTTTTGAAAATTTCAAGGGGGCGCCACTGAGCCATTTTGTTAAATTTTTTTGTAGATTATCAAAATATACGCAAAGTTGAATGTATGTGCAAATTTTGGTGAGTTTTCGTGCATGTTCAAGCCTCCAAACGTAAACTCCAACTGTGAACCGAAAAAATTTCACATTCGATCCAAAATACCCGATTTCCTGTTGGATTTGGAATATGGGTGCAAGAGGCTTTTTTGAACAGTTAGGCATAAGGTATCTACTCCCCAAATTTCATTGCTCTACGTTGAAAACCTGAGAGGAGAGGCCTTTTTGAAAATTTTAAGGGTCAAGGGGGCGCCACTGAGCCATTTTTTGACATTTTTTCAAAACGACGCAAGATTATCGAAATTTACGCGAATCTGCACGTATGTGCAAATTTTGGTGACTTTTCGTGCATGTTCAGGCCTCCAAATTGGCCATTTTCATTTGCCATGAAGAAAGAAGAATAATAATAATAATAATAATAATAATCCTTTGCATTACAATAGGGCCTTCGCACGTCTAGTGCTCGGGCCCTAATAATAATAATAATAATAATAATAATCCTTTGCAAAACAATAGGGCCTTCGCACGTCTAGTGCTCGGGCCCTAACTAGCCCTGCAAGCAGGACTGACGGGCCCTCGCGTATGGCGCAACTCGGACGTCAAACAAAGTCGGAGGGCAGGCAGGTCGGGGCGGTGGCAGTCGACAACAGACAGATATCCAGGCAGATATATTGCATGTCTGAATGTTCAGAATTAGTGGGGAGAGAAAATGGCGACGGTCATGATGACTTTCTTATCGGACCCCTCTGCTTTAACAAAACAAAATTGTTTATTAGGCACCTGAACACGGTCATTATGACTTTCCTATTGGACCCCTCTGCTTTAAGGAAACAAAAGTCTTACCCGAGTATAAGTCGCATTTGTGGGTGAAATTTACTTGATAAAATCCAACACGTAGAACAGATATGTCATCTTGAAAGGCAATTTAATATAAAGATACAATAGAGAACAACATGCTGAATAAATGTACAGTGTACAGTGCATAAACAACGAAATGCGAATATACTGTCCTCACCAGGACGCTACCGCTCAGTCCTGGCTATAGACAGCGAACTCCAAAAAGACAATTCTGGATGTCCGCATAATTTGTTGAATCAATTTGGTCCTCGATAGCAAACAGGTTCACATCACCGTAAATAAATGATAATTACGTACTATTACAGCAATAATGTAACAGATTAGCATGCGTTCGCTAGCATTAGCACACCATTCAAACAACCACACAACTGGCTGTAAGTGTCCGCTCGCGGGTGGAAAACACACAACAACAGAAAAGATGATACACGCAGGCGTTGCCTCTGTAGAGATATTTTAAAGGCATAAACAATGAACGTAGGTTCGCAGCCGTCTTTCTCTCTCGCTAACTAGTCCACTCACTCACTCTCACTCACTCACTCACTCACTCACTCACTCACTCACTCACTCACTCACTCACTCACTCACTCACTCACTCACTCAGAGCTACGTGGCTGTCTGTCTTCTTCTGGTGTGCGAGCGCTTATTCACGTAAACAAGTGCGAGTGCGCTCCCAGGTGGGCGTGAAAGCGCCACAAACTAAATGCATCCATTTCAATATAAAAAAGTCAATTATACAATTGAACATACATTGCCAAAGGCAGAACGCGAACGTGGCCATAGCTATTAACAGTTATTCAGATAACTATAGCATGCTAACAAGTTTACAAAACCATCAGTCCAAAACACCAAAATAACACGGGAAATTATATCATAATGTGTTAATAATTTCACTCACCAGGGGGCACCAGGCCTAATGGTTTTGTAAACCTGTTAGCATGCTATAGTAATCTGAATAACTGTTAATAGCTATGGCCACGTTCGCGTTCTGCCTTTGGCAATGTATGTTCAATTGTATAATTGACTTTTTTATATTGAAATGGATGCATTTAGTTTGTGGCGCTTTCACGCCCAACTGGGAGCGCACTCATTATTATTTTTTCATGGCAAATGAAAATGGCCATAGCTATTAAGAGTTATTCAGATAACTATAGCATGCTAACAAGTTTACAAAACCATTAGTCCAAAACACCTAAATAACATGGGAAATGTTATCATAATGTGTTAATAATTTCACACATAAGTCACTGCTGAGTATAAGTCGCACCCCAAACCAAAATATGAAGAAAAAAAAACACAACTTATAGTCGGAAAAATACAGTAGTCTTTTACTGAATTGTATTGTCAAAAATAAGACACATTTGCTCCCCTGCCCAGGAAAGGGCCGTGAATGAAATGTCACCATTTTGATAACCTAACATCTCATATGTGTCATGAACATTCATTCATTCATTCATTTTCCATGCCGCTTTTCCTCACGAGGGTCGCGGAGGTGCTGGAGCCTATCCCAGCTAACTCGGGGCAGGAGGCAGGGGACACCCTGCACTGGTTGCCAGCCAATTGCAGGGCACAAGGAGACATACAACCATTCACGCGCACACTCATACCTACGGACAATTTAGAGTGCTCAATCAGCCTACCATGCATGTTTTTGGGATGTCTGACCAATTTTGAGAAGCATTCAACTTACTGCTTCGGCGTAATGGTCTCAAACGTGCATGCAGGTTTTTGACAAAAATGCAAGATTCAATCCATAATACCCGATTTCCTGTTGGGTTTGGAATATGGGTGCAAGAGACTTTTTGGAGCAGTTTTACACAACGTATCCACTCCCCAAATTTCATCACTCTACGTCGAAAAAAACTAATAGGACAGGCCTTTTTTAAAAATTGAAGGGGGCGCCACTGAGCCATTTTATTACATCTTTTGGCAATGTTGCTAAATTCATGAAATCTACATGAAGCCACATGTATGTGCACATTTTGGTGAGTTTTCGAGCATGTTCAGACCTTGAAATTTGCCATTTTGAGAGAAAATGCCGAGGGTCTTTTCACTTTCCTGTTTGGATACTGCAACATCAACGAAAACTCAATATTTTTCATCAGATACCTAAAGACATGTCTTAAGGCTCCCCTGATGCAGGTTTGAGATCAATTGATGTTTTTCACCAGGAGGAGGAGCCTTTTTCGTAAAAAAGGGTGTTTCCTCTTCCCACAAGGGGGCGCCAGGCCTAATGGAAAATATTTCAATGCAGTCGTGTTCAGGTTAAGACACCTTACATGCATGCCAAATATGAAAAAGATTGGACCTTGTATCAGGAAGTTATTAATCATTTACTGAAATTGGCGCGTTGCCAAAAAAACACCCGACTTTGGTACCCCGCCCAGGTCAGGCCCGTGGACGAAAACTCACCATTTTCACAACTTAGTATCTCATATGTCTCATGAACACTTACACCAATTTTGAGGAACATCCAACGTACTGGCTCGGCGCAACGGTCTGAAACGTGCATGCTGGTTTTCGCCCAAAATGCTATGTTTTTCAACATTCAATCCAGAATATCCCATTTCCTGTTGGGTTTGGAATATGGGTGCTTTAGACTTTTTGAAGCGGTTCTGGACAACGTATCCACTCCCCAAATTTCATCGCCCTACGTTGAAATACATCAAAGCAAAGGGCATTTTGAAAATTGCAAGGGGGCGCCACTGAGCCATTTTTTAATTTTTTTTGTAAACGTTGCCAAATTGTCGAAATTTTCGCGAAGCCGGATGTATGTGCAAATTTTGGTGAGTTTTTGAGCATGTTCAGGCCTTCAAATTGGCCATTTTCATTTGCCATGAAAAAAAAATAATAATAATAATAATCCTTCGAAGAACAATAGGGCCTCGCACGCTGAGAGTGCTCGGGCCCTAACTAGCCCTGCAAGCAGGACTGACGGGCCCTCGCGTATGGCGCAACTCGGACGTCAAACAAAGTCGGAGGGCAGGCAGGTCGGGGCGGTGGCAGTCGACAACAGACAGATATCCAGGCAGATATATTGCATGTCTGAATGTTCAGAATTAGTGGGGAGAGAAAATGGCGACGGTCATGATGACTTTCTTATCGGACCCCTCTGCTTTAACAAAACAAAAGTGTTTATTAGGCACCTGAACACGGTCATTATGACTTTCCTATTGGACCCCTCTGCTTTAAGGAAACAAAAGTCTTACCCGAGTATAAGTCGCATTTGTGGGTGAAATTTACTTGATAAAATCCAACACATAGAACAGATATGTCATCTTGAAAGGCAATTTAATATAAAGATACAATAGAGAACAACATGCTGAATAAATGTACAGTGTACAGTGCATAAACAACGAAATGCGAATATACTGTCCTCACCAGGACGCTACCGCTCGGTCCTGGCTATAGACAGCGAACTCCAAAAAGACAATTCTGGATGTCCGCATAATTTGTTGAATCAATTTGGTCCTCGATAGCAAACAGGTTCACATCACCGTAAATAAATGATAATTACGTACTATTACAGCAATAATGTAACAGATTAGCATGCGTTCGCTAGCATTAGCACACCATTCAAACAACCACACAACTGGCTGTAAGTGTCCGCTCGCGGGTGGAAAACACACAACAACAGAAAAGATGATACACGCAGGCGTTGCCTCTGTAGAGATATTTTAAAGGCATAAACAATGAACGTAGGTTCGCAGCCGTCTTTCTCTCTCGCTAACTAGTCCACTCACTCACTCACTCACTCACTCACTCACTCACTCACTCACTCACTCACTCACTCACTCACTCACTCACTCACTCACTCACTCACTCAGAGCTACGTGGCTGTCTGTCTTCTTCTGGTGTGCGAGCGCTTATTCACATAAACAAGTGCGAGTGCGCTCCCAGGTGGGCGTGAAAGCGCCACAAACTAAATGCATCCATTTCAATATAAAAAAGTCAATTATACAATTGAACATACATTGCCAAAGGCAGAACGCGAACCTGGCCATAGCTATTAACAGTTATTCAGATAACTATAGCATGCTAACAAGTTTACAAAACCATCAGTCCAAAACACCAAAATAACACGGGAAATTATATCATAATGTGTTAATAATTTCACTCACCAGGGGGCACCAGGCCTAATGGTTTTGTAAACCTGTTAGCATGCTATAGTAATCTGAATAACTGTTAATAGCTATGGCCACGTTCGCGTTCTGCCTTTGGCAATGTATGTTCAATTGTATAATTGACTTTTTTATATTGAAATGGATGCATTTAGTTTGTGGCGCTTTCACGCCTAACTGGGAGCGCACTCGTTATTATTATTTTTTCATGGCAAATGAAAATGGCCATAGCTATTAAGAGTTATTCAGATAACTATAGCATGCTAACAAGTTTACAAAACCATTAGTCCAAAACACCTAAATAACATGGGAAATGTTATCATAATGTGTTAATAATTTCACACATAAGTCACTGCTGAGTATAAGTCGCACCCCAAACCAAAATATGAAGAAAAAAAAACACGACTTATAGTCGGAAAAATACAGTAGTCTTTTACTGAATTGTATTGTCAAAAATAAGACACATTTGCTCCCCTGCCCAGGAAAGGGCCGTGAATGAAATGTCACCATTTTGATAACCTAACATCTCATATGTGTCATGAACATTCATTCATTCATTCATTTTCCATGCCGCTTTTCCTCACGAGGGTCGCGGAGGTGCTGGAGCCTATCCCAGCTAACTCGGGGCAGTAGGCAGGGGACACCCTGAACTGGTTGCCAGCCAATTGCAGGGCACAAGGAGACATACAACCATTCACGTGCACACTCATACCTACGGACAATTTAGAGTGCTCAATCAGCCTACCATGCATGTTTTTGGGATGTCTGACCAATTTTGAGAAGCATTCAACTTACTGCTTCGGCGTAATGGTCTCAAACGTGCATGCAGGTTTTTGACAAAAATGCAAGATTCAATCCATAATACCCGATTTCCTGTTGGGTTTGGAATATGGGTGCAAGAGACTTTTTGGAGCAGTTTTGCACAACGTATCCACTCCCCAAATTTCATCACTCTACGTCGAAAAAAACTAATAGGACAGGCCTTTTTTAAAAATTGAAGGGGGCGCCACTGAGCCATTTTATTACATCTTTTGGCAATGTTGCTAAATTCATGAAATCTACATGAAGCCACATGTATGTGCACATTTTGGTGAGTTTTCGAGCATGTTCAGACCTTGAAATTTGCCATTTTGAGAGAAAATGCCGAGGGTCTTTTCACTTTCCTGTTTGGATACTGCAACATCAACGAAAACTCAATATTTTTCATCAGATACCTAAAGACATGTCTTAAGGCTCCCCTGATGCAGGTTTGAGATCAATTGATGTTTTTCACCAGGAGGAGGAGCCTTTTTAGTAAAAAAGGGTGTTTCCTCTTCCCACAAGGGGGCGCCAGGCCTAATGGAAAATATTTCAATGCAGTCGTGTTCAGGTTAAGACACCTTACATGCATGCCAAATATGAAAAAGATTGGACCTTGTATCAGGAAGTTATTAATCATTTACTGAAATTGGCGCGTTGCCAAAAAAACACCCGACTTTGGTACCCCGCCCAGGTCAGGCCCGTGGACGAAAACTCACCATTTTCACAACTTAGTATCTCATATGTCTCATGAACACTTACACCAATTTTGAGGAAGATCCAACGTACTGGCTCAGCGCAACGGTCTGAAACGTGCATGCTGGTTTTCGCCCAAAATGCTATGTTTTTCAACATTCAATCCAGAATATCCCATTTCCTGTTGGGTTTGGAATATGGGTGCTTTAGACTTTTTGAAGCGGTTCTGGACAACGTATCCACTCCCCAAATTTCATCGCCCTACGTTGAAATACATCAAAGCAAAGGGCATTTTGAAAATTGCAAGGGGGCGCCACTGAGCCATTTTTTTATTTTTTTTGTAAACGTTGCCAAATTATCGAAATTTTCGCGAAGCCGGATGTATGTGCAAATTTTGGTGAGTTTTTGAGCATGTTCAGGCCTTCAAATTGGCCATTTTCATTTGCCATGAAAAAAAAATAATAATAACTAGCCCTGCAAGCAGGACTGACGGGCCCTCGCGTATGGCGCAACTCGGACGTCAAACAAAGTCGGAGGGCAGGCAGGTCGGGGCGGTGGCAGTCGACAACAGACAGATATCCAGGCAGATATATTGCATGTCTGAATGTTCAGAATTAGTGGGGAGAGAAAATGGCGACGGTCATGATGACTTTCTTATCGGACCCCTCTGCTTTAACAAAACAAAAGTGTTTATTAGGCACCTGAACACGGTCATTATGACTTTCCTATTGGACCCCTCTGCTTTAAGGAAACAAAAGTCTTACCGGAGTATAAGTCGCATTTGTGGGTGAAATTTACTTGATAAAATCCAACACATAGAACAGATATGTCATCTTGAAAGGCAATTTAATATAAAGATACAATAGAGAACAACATGCTGAATAAATGTACAGTGTACAGTGCATAAACAACGAAATGCGAATATACTGTCCTCACCAGGACGCTACCGCTCGGTCCTGGCTATAGACAGCGAACTCCAAAAAGACAATTCTGGATGTCCGCATAATTTGTTGAATCAATTTGGTCCTCGATAGCAAACAGGTTCACATCACCGTAAATAAATGATAATTACGTACTATTACAGCAATAATGTAACAGATTAGCATGCGTTCGCTAGCATTAGCACAGCATTCAAACAACCACACAACTGGCTGTAAGTGTCCGCTCGCGGGTGGAAAACACACAACAACAGAAAAGATGATACACGCAGGCGTTGCCTCTGTAGAGATATTTTAAAGGCATAAACAATGAACGTAGGTTCGCAGCCGTCTTTCTCTCTCGCTAACTAGTCCACTCACTCACTCACTCACTCACTCACTCACTCACTCACTCACTCACTCACTCACTCACTCACTCACTCACTCACTCACTCACTCACTCACTCACTCACTCACTCACTCACTCACTCAGAGCTACGTGGCTGTCTGTCTTCTTCTGGTGTGCGAGCGCTTATTCACATAAACAAGTGCGAGTGCGCTCCCAGGTGGGCGTGAAAGCGCCACAAACTAAATGCATCCATTTCAATATAAAAAAGTCAATTATACAATTGAACATACATTGCCAAAGGCAGAACGCGAACGTGGCCATAGCTATTAACAGTTATTCAGATAACTATAGCATGCTAACAAGTTTACAAAACCATCAGTCCAAAACACCAAAATAACACGGGAAATTATATCATAATGTGTTAATAATTTCACTCACCAGGGGGCACCAGGCCTAATGGTTTTGTAAACCTGTTAGCATGCTATAGTAATCTGAATAACTGTTAATAGCTATGGCCACGTTCGCGTTCTGCCTTTGGCAATGTATGTTCAATTGTATAATTGACTTTTTTATATTGAAATGGATGCATTTAGTTTGTGGCGCTTTCACGCCTAACTGGGAGCGCACTCGTTATTATTATTTTTTCATGGCAAATGAAAATGGCCATAGCTATTAAGAGTTATTCAGATAACTATAGCATGCTAACAAGTTTACAAAACCATTAGTCCAAAACACCTAAATAACATGGGAAATGTTATCATAATGTGTTAATAATTTCACACATAAGTCACTGCTGAGTATAAGTCGCACCCCAAACCAAAATATGAAGAAAAAAAAACACGACTTATAGTCGGAAAAATACAGTAGTCTTTTACTGAATTGTATTGTCAAAAATAAGACACATTTGCTCCCCTGCCCAGGAAAGGGCCGTGAATGAAATGTCACCATTTTGATAACCTAACATCTCATATGTGTCATGAACATTCATTCATTCATTCATTTTCCATGCCGCTTTTCCTCACGAGGGTCGCGGAGGTGCTGGAGCCTATCCCAGCTAACTCGGGGCAGTAGGCAGGGGACACCCTGAACTGGTTGCCAGCCAATTGCAGGGCACAAGGAGACATACAACCATTCACGTGCACACTCATACCTACGGACAATTTAGAGTGCTCAATCAGCCTACCATGCATGTTTTTGGGATGTCTGACCAATTTTGAGAAGCATTCAACTTACTGCTTCGGCGTAATGGTCTCAAACGTGCATGCAGGTTTTTGACAAAAATGCAAGATTCAATCCATAATACCCGATTTCCTGTTGGGTTTGGAATATGGGTGCAAGAGACTTTTTGGAGCAGTTTTGCACAACGTATCCACTCCCCAAATTTCATCACTCTACGTCGAAAAAAACTAATAGGACAGGCCTTTTTTAAAAATTGAAGGGGGCGCCACTGAGCCATTTTATTACATCTTTTGGCAATGTTGCTAAATTCATGAAATCTACATGAAGCCACATGTATGTGCACATTTTGGTGAGTTTTCGAGCATGTTCAGACCTTGAAATTTGCCATTTTGAGAGAAAATGCCGAGGGTCTTTTCACTTTCCTGTTTGGATACTGCAACATCAACGAAAACTCAATATTTTTCATCAGATACCTAAAGACATGTCTTAAGGCTCCCCTGATGCAGGTTTGAGATCAATTGATGTTTTTCACCAGGAGGAGGAGCCTTTTTCGTAAAAAAGGGTGTTTCCTCTTCCCACAAGGGGGCGCCAGGCCTAATGGAAAATATTTCAATGCAGTCGTGTTCAGGTTAAGACACCTTACATGCATGCCAAATATGAAAAAGATTGGACCTTGTATCAGGAAGTTATTAATCATTTACTGAAATTGGCGCGTTGCCAAAAAAACACCCGACTTTGGTACCCCGCCCAGGTCAGGCCCGTGGACGAAAACTCACCATTTTCACAACTTAGTATCTCATATGTCTCATGAACACTTACACCAATTTTGAGGAAGATCCAACGTACTGGCTCAGCGCAACGGTCTGAAACGTGCATGCTGGTTTTCGCCCAAAATGCTATGTTTTTCAACATTCAATCCAGAATATCCCATTTCCTGTTGGGTTTGGAATATGGGTGCTTTAGACTTTTTGAAGCGGTTCTGGACAACGTATCCACTCCCCAAATTTCATCGCCCTACGTTGAAATACATCAAAGCAAAGGGCATTTTGAAAATTGCAAGGGGGCGCCACTGAGCCATTTTTTTATTTTTTTTGTAAACGTTGCCAAATTATCGAAATTTTCGCGAAGCCGGATGTATGTGCAAATTTTGGTGAGTTTTTGAGCATGTTCAGGCCTTCAAATTGGCCATTTTCATTTGCCATGAAAAAAAAATAATAATAATAACTAGCCCTGCAAGCAGGACTGACGGGCCCTCGCGTATGGCGCAACTCGGACGTCAAACAAAGTCGGAGGGCAGGCAGGTCGGGGCGGTGGCAGTCGACAACAGACAGATATCCAGGCAGATATATTGCATGTCTGAATGTTCAGAATGAGTGGGGAGAGAAAATGGCGACGGTCATGATGACTTTCTTATCGGACCCCTCTGCTTTAACAAAACAAAAGTGTTTATTAGGCACCTGAACACGGTCATTATGACTTTCCTATTGGACCCCTCTGCTTTAAGGAAACAAAAGTCTTACCGGAGTATAAGTCGCATTTGTGGGTGAAATTTACTTGATAAAATCCAACACATAGAACAGATATGTCATCTTGAAAGGCAATTTAATATAAAGATACAATAGAGAACAACATGCTGAATAAATGTACAGTGTACAGTGCATAAACAACGAAATGCGAATATACTGTCCTCACCAGGACGCTACCGCTCGGTCCTGGCTATAGACAGCGAACTCCAAAAAGACAATTCTGGATGTCCGCATAATTTGTTGAATCAATTTGGTCCTCGATAGCAAACAGGTTCACATCACCGTAAATAAATGATAATTACGTACTATTACAGCAATAATGTAACAGATTAGCATGCGTTCGCTAGCATTAGCACACCATTCAAACAACCATACAACTGGCTGTAAGTGTCCGCTCGCGGGTGGAAAACACACAACAACAGAAAAGATGATACACGCAGGCGTTGCCTCTGTAGAGATATTTTAAAGGCATAAACAATGAACGTAGGTTCGCAGCCGTCTTTCTCTCTTGCTAACTCGCCCACTCACTCGCTCGCTCACTCACTCACTCACTCACTCACTCACTCACTCACTCACTCACTCACTCACTCACTCACTCACTCACTCACTCACTCAGAGCTATGTGGCTGTCTGTCTTCTTCTGGTGTGCGAGCGCTTATTCACGTAAACAAGTGCGAGTGCGCTCCCAGGTGGGCGTGAAAGCGCCACAAACTAAATGCATCCATTTCAATATAAAAAAGTCAATTATACAATTGAACATACATTGCCAAAGGCAGAACGCGAACGTGGCCATAGCTATTAACAGTTATTCAGATAACTATAGCATGCTAACAAGTTTACAAAACCATCAGTCCAAAACACCAAAATAACACGGGAAATTATATCATAATGTGTTAATAATTTCACTCACCAGGGGGCACCAGGCCTAATGGTTTTGTAAACCTGTTAGCATGCTATAGTAATCTGAATAACTGTTAATAGCTATGGCCACGTTCGCGTTCTGCCTTTGGCAATGTATGTTCAATTGTATAATTGACTTTTTTATATTGAAATGGATGCATTTAGTTTGTGGCGCTTTCACGCCCAACTGGGAGCGCACTCGTTATTATTATTTTTTCATGGCAAATGAAAATGGCCATAGCTATTAAGAGTTATTCAGATAACTATAGCATGCTAACAAGTTTACAAAACCATTAGTCCAAAACACCTAAATAACATGGGAAATGTTATCATAATGTGTTAATAATTTCACACATAAGTCACTGCTGAGTATAAGTCGCACCCCAAACCAAAATATGAAGAAAAAAAAACACGACTTATAGTCGGAAAAATACAGTAGTCTTTTACTGAATTGTATTGTCAAAAATAAGACACATTTGCTCCCCTGCCCAGGAAAGGGCCGTGAATGAAATGTCACCATTTTGATAACCTAACATCTCATATGTGTCATGAACATTCATTCATTCATTCATTTTCCATGCCGCTTTTCCTCACGAGGGTCGCGGAGGTGCTGGAGCCTATCCCAGCTAACTCGGGGCAGTAGGCAGGGGACACCCTGAACTGGTTGCCAGCCAATTGCAGGGCACAAGGAGACATACAACCATTCACGCGCACACTCATACCTACGGACAATTTAGAGTGCTCAATCAGCCTACCATGCATGTTTTTGGGATGTCTGACCAATTTTGAGAAGCATTCAACTTACTGCTTCGGCGTAATGGTCTCAAACGTGCATGCAGGTTTTTGACAAAAATGCAAGATTCAATCCATAATACCCGATTTCCTGTTGGGTTTGGAATATGGGTGCAAGAGACTTTTTGGAGCAGTTTTGCACAACGTATCCACTCCCCAAATTTCATCACTCTACGTCGAAAAAAACTAATAGGACAGGCCTTTTTTAAAAATTGAAGGGGGCGCCACTGAGCCATTTTATTACATCTTTTGGCAATGTTGCTAAATTCATGAAATCTACATGAAGCCACATGTATGTGCACATTTTGGTGAGTTTTCGAGCATGTTCAGACCTTGAAATTTGCCATTTTGAGAGAAAATGCCGAGGGTCTTTTCACTTTCCTGTTTGGATACTGCAACATCAACGAAAAGTCAATATTTTTCATCAGATACCTAAAGACATGTCTTAAGGCTCCCCTGATGCAGGTTTGAGATCAATTGATGTTTTTCACCAGGAGGAGGAGCCTTTTTCGTAAAAAAGGGTGTTTCCTCTTCCCACAAGGGGGCGCCAGGCCTAATGGAAAATATTTCAATGCAGTCGTGTTCAGGTTAAGACACCTTACATGCATGCCAAATATGAAAAAGATTGGACCTTGTATCAGGAAGTTATTAATCATATACTGAAATTGGCGCGTTGCCAAAAAAACACCCGACTTTGGTACCCCGCCCAGGTCAGGCCCGTGGACGAAAACTCACCATTTTCACAACTTAGTATCTCATATGTCTCATGAACACTTACACCAATTTTGAGGAAGATCCAACGTACTGGCTCGGCGCAAGGGTCTGAAACGTGCATGCTGGTTTTCGCCCAAAATGCTATGTTTTTCAACATTCAATCCAGAATATCCCATTTCCTGTTGGGTTTGGAATATGGGTGCTTTAGACTTTTTGAAGCGGTTCTGGACAACGTATCCACTCCCCAAATTTCATCGCCCTACGTTGAAATACATCAAAGCAAAGGGCATTTTGAAAATTGCAAGGGGGCGCCACTGAGCCATTTTTTTATTTTTTTTGTAAACGTTGCCAAATTATCGAAATTTTCGCGAAGCCGGATGTATGTGCAAATTTTGGTGAGTTTTTGAGCATGTTCAGGCCTTCAAATTGGCCATTTTCATTTGCCATGAAAAAAAAATAATAATAATTACTTGATAAAATCCAACACATAGAACAGATATGTCATCTTGAAAGGCAGTTTAATATAAAAATACAATAGAGAACAACATGCTGAATAAATCTACAGTGTACAGTGCATAAACAACGAAATGCGAATATACTGTCCTCACCAGGACGCTACCGCTCGGTCCTGGCTATATACAGCGAACTCCAAAAAGACAATGCTGGACGTCCGCATAATTTGTTGAATCAATTTGGTCCTCGATAGCAAACAGGTTCACATCAACGTAAATAAATGATAATTAGGTACTATTGCAGCAATAACATAACAGATTAGCATGCGTTCGCTAGCATTAGCACACCATTCAAACAACCACACAACTGGCTGTAAGTGTCCGCTCGCGGGTGGAAAACACACAACAACAACAGAAAAGATGATACACGCAGGCGTTGCCTCTGTAGAGATATTTTAAAAGCATAAACAATGAACGTAGCTTCGCAGCCGTCTTTCCCTCTCGCTAACTCGCCCACTCACTCACTCACTCACTCACTCACTCACTCACTCACTCACTCACTCACTCACTCACTCACTCACTCACTCACTCACTCACTCACTCACTCACTCAGAGCTACGTAGCTGTCTGTCTTCTTCTGGTGTGCGAGCGCTCTTCTTCACGTAAACAAGTGCGAGTGCGCTCCCAGGTGGGCGTGAAAGCGCCACAAACTAAATGCATCCATTTCAATTTAAAAAAGTCAATTATACAATTGAACATACATTGCCAAAGGCAGAACGCGAACGTGGCCATAGCTATTAAGAGTTATTCAGATAACTATAGCATGCTAACAAGTTTACAAAACCATTAGTCCAAAACAGCAAAATAACATGGGAAATTTTATCATAATGTGTTAATAATTTCACACATAAGTCGCTGCTGAGTATAAGTCGCACCCCAAAGCAAAATATGAAAAAAACCGCGACTTATAGTCATTTACTGAATTGTATTGTCAAAAATAAGACACATTTGCTCCCCTGGCCAGGAAAGGGCCGTGAATGAAATGTCACCATTTTGATAACCTAACATCTCATATGTGTCAATAATAGTCTGACCAATTTTGAGGAGCATTCAACTTACTGCCTCGGCGTAATGGTGTCAAACGTGCATGCTGGTTTTAGACAAAAATGCCATGTTGTGCAAGATTCAATCCCTAATACCCGATTTCCTGTTGGGTTTGGAATATGGGTGCAAGAGACTTTTTGGAGCAGTTTTGCACAACGTATCCACTCCCCAAATTTCATCACTCTACGTCGAAAAAAACTAATAGGACAGGCCTTTTTTAAAAATTGAAGGGGGCGCCACTGAGCCATTTTATTACATCTTTTGGCAATGTTGCTAAATTCATGAAATTTACATGAAGCCGCATGTATGTGCAAATTTAGGTGAGTTTTCGAGCATGTTCAGACCTGGAAATTGGCCATTTTGTGACAAAATGCCGAGGGTCTTTTCACTTTCCTGTTTGGGTACTGCTACATCAACGAAAACTCAATATTTTTCATCATATACCTAAAGACATGTCTTAAGGCTCCCCTGATGCAGGTTTGAGGTCAATTGATGTTTTTCACCAGGAGGAGGAGCCTTTCTCGTAAAAATGGGTGTTTCCTCTTCCCACAAGGGGGCGCCAGGCCTAATGGAAAATATTTCAATGCAGTCGTGTTCAGGTTAAGACACCTTACACGCATGCCAAATATAAAAAAGATTGGACCTTGTATCAGGAAGTTATTAATCATTTACTGAAATTGGCGCGTTGCCAAAAAAACACCCGAATTTGGTACCCCGCCCAGGTTAGGCCCGTGGACGAAAACTCACCATTTTCACAACTTAATATCTCATATGTCTCATGAAGACGTACACCAATTTTGAGGAAGATCCAACGTACTGGCTCGGCGCAATGGTCTGAAACGTGCATGCTGGTTTTCGCCCAAAATGCTATGTTTTTCAACATTCAATCCAAAATATCCGATTTCCTGTTGGGTTTGGAATATGGGTGCTGCAGACTTTTTGAAGCGTCTCTGGACAACGTATCCACTCCCCAAATTTCATCGCTCTACGTTGAAAAACATCAAAGCAAAGGGCATTTTTAAAATTTCAAGGGGGCGCCACTGAGCCATTTTTTGATTTTTTTAAAAAACGTTGCTAAATTTTCGAAATTTTCGCGAAGCCGGATGTATATGCAAAATTTGGTGAGTTTTTGAGCATGTTCAGGCCTTCAAATTGGCCATTTTCATTTGCCATGAAAAAATAATAATAATAATAATAATAATAATAATAATAATAATCCTTCGAAGAACAATAGGGCCTCGCACGCTGAGAGTGCTCGGGCCCTAATAATCCTTCGAAGAACAATAGGGCCTCGCACGCTGAGAGTGCTCGGGCCCTAACTAGCCCTGCAAGCAGGACTGACGGGCCCTCGCGTATGGCGCAACTCGGACGTCAAACAAAGTCGGAGGGCAGGCAGGTCGGGGCGGTGGCAGTCGACAACAGACAGATATCCAGGCAGATATATTGCATGTCTGAATGTTCAGAATTAGTGGGGAGAGAAAATGGCGACGGTCATGATGACTTTCTTATCGGACCCCTCTGCTTTAACAAAACAAAAGTGTTTATTAGGCACCTGAACACGGTCATTATGACTTTCCTATTGGACCCCTCTGCTTTAAGGAAACAAAAGTCTTACCGGAGTATAAGTCGCATTTGTGGGTGAAATTTACTTGATAAAATCCAACACGTAGAACAGATATGTCATCTTGAAAGGCAATTTAATATAAAGATACAATAGAGAACAACATGCTGAATAAATGTACAGTGTACAGTGCATAAACAACGAAATGCGAATATACTGTCCTCACCAGGACGCTACCGCTCGGTCCTGGCTATAGACAGCGAACTCCAAAAAGACAATTCTGGATGTCCGCATAATTTGTTGAATCAATTTGGTCCTCGATAGCAAACAGGTTCACATCACCGTAAATAAATGATAATTACGTACTATTACAGCAATAATGTAACAGATTAGCATGCGTTCGCTAGCATTAGCACAGCATTCAAACAACCACACAACTGGCTGTAAGTGTCCGCTCGCGGGTGGAAAACACACAACAACAGAAAAGATGATACACGCAGGCGTTGCCTCTGTAGAGATATTTTAAAGGCATAAACAATGAACGTAGGTTCGCAGCCGTCTTTCTCTCTCGCTAACTAGTCCACTCACTCACTCACTCACTCACTCACTCACTCACTCACTCACTCACTCACTCACTCACTCACTCACTCACTCACTCACTCAGAGCTACGTGGCTGTCTGTCTTCTTCTGGTGTGCGAGCGCTTATTCACATAAACAAGTGCGAGTGCGCTCCCAGGTGGGCGTGAAAGCGCCACAAACTAAATGCATCCATTTCAATATAAAAAAGTCAATTATACAATTGAACATACATTGCCAAAGGCAGAACGCGAACGTGGCCATAGCTATTAACAGTTATTCAGATAACTATAGCATGCTAACAAGTTTACAAAACCATCAGTCCAAAACACCAAAATAACACGGGAAATTATATCATAATGTGTTAATAATTTCACTCACCAGGGGGCACCAGGCCTAATGGTTTTGTAAACCTGTTAGCATGCTATAGTAATCTGAATAACAGTTAATAGCTATGGCCACGTTCGCGTTCTGCCTTTGGCAATGTATGTTCAATTGTATAATTGACTTTTTTATATTGAAATGGATGCATTTAGTTTGTGGCGCTTTCACGCCCAACTGGGAGCGCACTCGTTATTATGATTTTTTCATGGCAAATGAAAATGGCCATAGCTATTAAGAGTTAGTCAGATAACTATAGCATGCTAACAAGTTTACAAAACCATTAGTCCAAAACACCTAAATAACATGGGAAATGTTATCATAATGTGTTAATAATTTCACACATAAGTCACTGCTGAGTATAAGTCGAACCCCAAACCAAAATATGAAGAAAAAAAAACACGACTTATAGTCGGAAAAATACAGTAGTCTTTTACTGAATTGTATTGTCAAAAATAAGACACATTTGCTCCCCTGCCCAGGAAAGGGCCGTGAATGAAATGTCACCATTTTGATAACCTAACATCTCATATGTGTCATGAACATTCATTCATTCATTCATTTTCCATGCCGCTTTTCCTCACGAGGGTCGCGGAGGTGCTGGAGCCTATCCCAGCTAACTCGGGGCAGTAGGCAGGGGACACCCTGAACTGGTTGCCAGCATATTGCAGGGCACAAGGAGACATACAACCATTCACGCGCACACTCGTACCTACGGACAATTTAGAGTGCTCAATCAGCCTACCATGCATGTTTTTGGGATGTCTGACCAATTTTGAGAAGCATTCAACTTACTGCTTCGGCGTAATGGTCTCAAACGTGCATGCAGGTTTTTGACAAAAATGCAAGATTCAATCCATAATACCCGATTTCCTGTTGGGTTTGGAATATGGGTGCAAGAGACTTTTTGGAGCAGTTTTGCACAACGTATCCACTCCCCAAATTTCATCACTCTACGTCGAAAAAAACTAATAGGACAGGCCTTTTTTAAAAATTGAAGGGGGCGCCACTGAGCCATTTTATTACATCTTTTGGCAATGTTGCTAAATTCATGAAATCTACATGAAGCCACATGTATGTGCACATTTTGGTGAGTTTTCGAGCATGTTCAGACCTTGAAATTTGCCATTTTGAGAGAAAATGCCGAGGGTCTTTTCACTTTCCTGTTTGGATACTGCAACATCAACGAAAACTCAATATTTTTCATCAGATACCTAAAGACATGTCTTAAGGCTCCCCTGATGCAGGTTTGAGATCAATTGATGTTTTTCACCAGGAGGAGGAGCCTTTTTCGTAAAAAAGGGTGTTTCCTCTTCCCACAAGGGGGCGCCAGGCCTAATGGAAAATATTTCAATGCAGTCGTGTTCAGGTTAAGACACCTTACATGCATGCCAAATTTGAAAAAGATTGGACCTTGTATCAGGAAGTTATTAATCATTTACTGAAATTGGCGCGTTGCCAAAAAAACACCCGACTTTGGTACCCCGCCCAGGTCAGGCCCGTGGACGAAAACTCACCATTTTCACAACTTAGTATCTCATATGTCTCATGAACACTTACACCAATTTTGAGGAAGATCCAACGTACTGGCTCGGTGCAACGGTCTGAAACGTGCATGCTGGTTTTCGCCCAAAATGCTATGTTTTTCAACATTCAATCCAGAATATCCCATTTCCTGTTGGGTTTGGAATATGGGTGCTTTAGACTTTTTGAAGCGGTTCTGGACAACGTATCCACTCCCCAAATTTCATCGCCCTACGTTGAAATACATCAAAGCAAAGGGCATTTTGAAAATTGCAAGGGGGCGCCACTGAGCCATTTTTTTATTTTTTTTGTAAACGTTGCCAAATTGTCGAAATTTTCGCGAAGCCGGATGTATGTGCAAATTTTGGTGAGTTTTTGAGCATGTTCAGGCCTTCAAATTGGCCATTTTCATTTGCCATGAAAAAAAAAAAATAATAATAATAATCCTTCGAAGAACAATAGGGCCTCGCACGCTGAGAGTGCTCGGGCCCTAATAATAATAATCCTTCGAAGAACAATAGGGCCTCGCACGCTGAGAGTGCTCGGGCCCTAACTAGGCCTGCAAGCAGGACTGAACGGGCCCTCGCAATCTAGCGCAACTCGGACGTCACGCAACTCGGACTGGGTGCAGGTCAGGGTGGTGGCAGATCCTCCTCTCTAATCATCTCATTAGAACCTACCATGCTCGAAAGTCGCCTATTTACATTCCCACACCCAAGAGATAAAAACCCCTATTGGAGAGAGTACTACAAAAAAGGAGCCATTACTGAGCTGTGCAGCCAAGCCCTTATTCAAAACTAAAATTGATCTTCTAACTGGGCCAATTCGACCAAGTGTGCCAAATATTGTGGTTCTATAAGCTGCCTGAGTCTCTGAAAAAAAATATTTCCTTTAAATGGCGAACAAAGGGTCGTCACGGCAACAGACAGAGACACGTGGACATGGGCCGTAAATAAGTATTTTAATAGGTCTTGAAACTACAATGACCAACCTGAAAAGAACTGGACATGTATTGGAAAAACGAGTGACTTTATATTGCCACTAGTTGGCGCTGTAGGGTTGATGCAAATGACCCCTACAAGGCCCTTCAGGGTATGACTCTCAACAAGCACGGGAAGTTTGGCGCAGATATGTTGTATATCTGCCGAGTTATGACTGTTCAAAGTTTTTGGAGAGAAAAATTGTTGACAGTCATTTTCACTTTCCTGTTTGGACCCCTCCGCTTCAACGAAACTTCAATATTTTTCATCAGGCACCTGAAGACAGGTCTTAAGGCTTCCCTTATGCAGGTTTGAGGTAGATTGATTTTTTCCCTTTAGAGGAGGATTGTGTCCCGTAAAAAATGGCATTTCCTGTTCCCACTAGGAGGCGCCAGGCACAAATGGTAAATTTTCAATCCAGTCCTTCTCAGGCTGGCATACCTCACACACATGCCAGATTTAAAATAGATTGAACGTTGTATGAGGGAGTTATCAGTAATTTTCCGAATTCGGTGTTTTGCCGAAAAAATGGCCGACTTTGGCACCCCGCCCAGGTCAGGCCCGTGAATGAAAACACACCATTTTGATAACTTAAGATTTCATATGCCTCATGAACAATCTCGCCAATTTTGAGAATGATCAAACTAATTCCCTAGGTGGCAACGTGTAAAATGTGCACACTGTAAATCGATAAAAATTTCACATTCAATCCAAAATACCTGATTTCCTGTTGTGTTTGGAATACGCATGCAAGAGACTTTTTGGAGCAGTTTTGTACAAGGTATTGACTCTCCGAATTTCATCCATCTACGTTGAAAAAACCTAAATGGAGAGGCCTTTTTGAAAATTTCAAGGGGGCGCCATTGAGCCATTTTGTTACATGTTTTCGTAACGTTGCAAGATTATTGAACGTTATGCAAAGCCGCATGTATGTCGAAATTTTTGTGAGTTTTCGTGCATGTTCAAGCCTCCAAATGTAAACTCCTACTGTGAACCGATAAAAATTTCACATTTGATCCAAAATACCCGATTTCCTGTTGGATTTGGAATATGGGTGCAAGAGACTTTTTGGAGCAGTTTTGCATAAGGTATCAACTCCCCAAATGTCCTCACTCTATGTTGGAAAAACCCAATAGGAAAGGCCTTTTTTAAAACTTCTTTCTGTCGCCACTAGTTGGCACTGTAGAGTTGATGCAAATGACCCCTACACGAACCTTCAGGGTATGACTCTCAACAAACACGGGAAGTTTGGCGCATATATGTTGTATATCTGCCGAGTTATGACTGTTCAAAATTTTTTGCGAGACAAATTGTTGACGGTCATTTTCACTTCCAGTTTGGACCTTTCCGCTTCTACAAAACCTCAATATTTTTCATTAGGCACCTGAACACATGTCTTGAGGCTCCCCTGAAACAGGTTTGAGGTCAATAGATTTTTTTCCCTTGGAGGAGGAGCCTGTCTCGTAAAGAAGGCCATTTCCTGTTCCCACTAGGGGGCGCCAAGCCTAATGGGTAATATTTCAATGCAGTCGTGTTCAGGCTGGGATATCTCATATACTTGCTAGAAATGAAAAAGATTGAACGTTGTATCACAGAGTTTTTAATCATTTTCTGAATTTGGTGTTTTGCCCAAAAATGGCCAACTTTGGGACTACGCCCAGGCCAGACCCTTGGATGAAAACTCACCATTTTGAAAACTTAAGATCTCATATGTCTCCTGTATAGTCTGACCAATTTTGAAGACGATCCAACTATTTTCTTCAGCGACAAGGTCTCAAATGTAAATCGATAAAATTTCACATTTGATCCAAAATTTCCGACTTCCTGTTGGATTTGGAATATAGGTGCAAGAGACTTTTTGGAGCAGTTTTACGCAATGTATCGACTCACCAAATTTCTTCGTTCTACGTTGAAAAAACCTAATAGGAGAGGCCTTTTTGAAAATTTCAAGGGGGCGCCACTGAGCGATTTTGTTAAATTTTTTTGTAGATTATCAAAATTTACGCAAAGTTGCATGTATGTGCAAATTTTGGTGAGTTTTCGTGCATGGTCAGGCCTCCAAACGTAAACTCCAACTGTGAACCGAAAAAATTTCACATTTGATCCAAAATATCCGATTTCCTGTCGGATTTGGAATATGGGTGCAAGAGGCTTTTTTGAACAGTTAGGCATAAGGTATCTACTCCCCAAATTTCATCGCTCTACGTTGAAAACCTGAGAGGAGAGGCCTTTTTGAAAATTTTAAGGGTCAAGGGGGCGCCACTGAGCCATTTTTTGAAATTTTTTCAAAACGACGCAAGATTATCAAATTTTACGCGAATCTGCACGTATGTGCAAATTTTGGTGACTTTTCGTGCATGTTCAGGCCTCCAAATTGGCCATTTTCATTTGCCATGAAAAAAGAATAATAATAACTAGCCCTGCAAGCAGGACTGAACGGGCCCTCGCGTATGGCGCAACTCGGACGTCAAACAAAGTCGAAGGGCAGGCAGGTCGGGGCAGTGGCAGTCGACAACAGACAGATATCCGGGCAGTGGCAGTCAACAACAGACAGATATTCAGGCAGATATATTGCATGTCTGAATGTTCAGAATTAGTGGGGAGAGAAAATGGCGACGGTCATTATGACTTTCCTATGGGACCCCTCTGCTTTAACAAAACAAAATTGTTTATTAGGCACCTGAACACGGTCATTATGACTTTCCTTTTGGACCCCTCTGCTTTAACGAAACAAAATTGTTGATCAGGCACCTGAACACATGTCTTAAGGCTCCCCTGATTCAGGTTTGAGGTCAATTGATTTTTGTCCCTGAGAAGCAGGAGCCTTTCTGTTTAACTAAAAGTGTGTTTACTGTTCCCACTAGGGGGCGCCAGGCGTAATGAGTAATATTTCAATAAAGTCATGTGCAGGCTGAAATACTTCACATTCATGCCAAATATGAAAAAGATTGCACCTTCAATCAGGAAGTTATTACCGTATTTTTCAGACAACAAGTCGCACCTGAGTATAAGTCGCACAAGCCAGAAAATGACCAACAAAGAGAATAAAAACATATATAAGTCTTACCGGAGTATAAGTCACAATTTTGGGGGAAATTTACTTGATAAAATCCAACACATAGAACAGATATGTCATCTTGAAAGGCAGTTGCTGAATAAATGTACAGTGTACAGTGCATAAACAACGAAATGCGAATATACTGTCCTCACCAGGACGCTACCGCTCGGTCCTGGCTATATACAGCGAACTCCAAAAAGACAATGCTGGACGTCCGCATAATTTGTTGAATCGATTTGGTCCTCGATAGCAAACAGGTTCACATCAACGTAAATAAATGATAATTAGGTACTTTTGCAGCAATAAAGTAACAGATTAGCATGCGTTCGCTAGCATTAGCACACCATTCAAACAACCACACAACTGGCTGTAAATGTCCGCTCGCGGGTGGAAAACACACAACAACAACAGAAAAGATGATACACGCAGGCGTTGCCTCTGTAGAGATATTTTAAAAGCATAAACAATGAACGTAGGTTCGCATTCGTCTTTCCCTCTCGCTAACTCACTCACTCACTCACTCACTCACTCACTCACTCACTCACTCACTCACTCACTCACTCACTCACTCACTCACTCACTCACTCACTCACTCACTCACTCACTCAGAGCTACGTAGCTGTCTGTCTTCTTCTGGTGTGCGAGTGCGCTCCCAGGTGGGCATGAAAGCGCCACAAACTAAATGCATCCATTTCAATATAAAAAAGTCAATTATACAATTGAACATACATTGCCAAAGGCAGAATGCGAACGTGGCCATAGCTATTAAGAGTTATTCAGATAACTATAGCATGCTAACAAGTTTACAAAACCATTAGTCCAAAACACCAAAATAACATGGGAAATTTTATCATAATGTGTTAATAATTTCACACATAAGTCGCTGCTGAGTATAAGTCGCACCCCAAAGCAAAATATGAAAAAAACCGCGACTTATAGTCATTTACTGAATTGTATTGTCAAAAATAAGACACATTTGCTCCCCTGGCCAGGAAAGGGCCGTGAATGAAATGTCACCATTTTGATAACCTAACATCTCATATGTGTCATGAATCGTCTGACCAATTTTGAGGAGCATTCAACTTACTGCCTCGGCGTAATGGTGTCAAACGTGCATGCTGGTTTTAGACAAAAATGCCATGTTGTGCAAGATTCAATCCCTAATACCCGATTTCCTGTTGGGTTTGGAATATGGGTGCAAGAGACTTTTTGGAGCAGTTTTGCACAACGTATCCACTCCCCAAATTTCATCACTCTACGTCGAAAAAAACTAATAGGACAGGCCTTTTTTAAAAATTGAAGGGGGCGCCACTGAGCCATTTTATTACATCTTTTGGCAATGTTGCTAAATTCATGAAATTTACATGAAGCCGCATGTATGTGCAAATTTAGGTGAGTTTTCGAGCATGTTCAGACCTCGAAATTGGCCATTTTGTGACAAAATGCCGAGGGTCTTTTCACTTTCCTGTTTGGGTACTGCTACATCAACGAAAACTCAATATTTTTCATCAGATACCTAAAGACATGTCTTAAGGCTCCCCTGATGCAGGTTTGAGGTCAATTGATGTTTTTCACCAGGAGGAGGAGCCTTTCTCGTAAAAAAGGGTGTTTCCTCTTCCCACAAGGGGGCGCCAGGCCTAATGGAAAATATTTCAATGCAGTCGTGTACAGGTTAAGACACCTTACACGCATGCCAAATATGAAAAAGATTGGACCTTGTATCAGGAAGTTATTAATCATTTACTGAAATTGGCGCGTTGCCAAAAAAACACCCGACTTTGGTACCCCGCCCAGGTTAGGCCCGTGGACGAAAACTCACCATTTTCACAACTTAATATCTCATATGTCTCATGAAGACGTACACCAATTTTGAGGAAGATCCAACGTACTGGCTCGGCGCAATGGTCTGAAACGTGCATGCTGGTTTTCGCCCAAAATGCTATGTTTTTCAACATTCAATCCAAAATATCCGATTTCCTGTTGGGTTTGGAATATGGGTGCTGCAGACTTTTTGAAGCGTCTCTGGACAACGTATCCACTCCCCAAATTTCATAGCTCTACGTTGAAAAACATCAAAGCAAAGGGCATTTTTAAAATTTCAAGGGGGCGCCACTGAGCCATTTTTTGATTTTTTTTAAAAACGTTGCTAAATTTTCGAAATTTTCGCGAAGCCGGATGTATGTGCAAATTTTGGTGAGTTTTTGAGCATGTTCAGGCCTTCAAATTGGCCATTTTCATTTGCCATGAAAAAATAATAATAATAATAATAATAATAATAATAATCCTTCGAAGAACAATAGGGCCTCGCACGCTGAGAGTGCTCGGGCCCTAACTAGCCCTGCAAGCAGGACTGACGGGCCCTCGCGTATGGCGCAACTCGGACGTCAAACAAAGTCGGAGGGCAGGCAGGTCGGGGCGGTGGCAGTCGACAACAGACAGATATCCAGGCAGATATATTGCATGTCTGAATGTTCAGAATTAGTGGGGAGAGAAAATGGCGACGGTCATGATGACTTTCTTATCGGAGCCCTCTGCTTTAACAAAACAAAAGTGTTTATTAAGCACCTGAACACGGTCATTATGACTTTCCTATTGGACCCCTCTGCTTTAAGGAAACAAAAGTCTTACCGGAGTATAAGTCGCATTTGTGGGTGAAATTTACTTGATAAAATCCAACACGTAGAACAGATATGTCATCTTGAAAGGCAATTGAATATAAAGATACAATAGAGAACAACATGCTGAATAAATGTACAGTGTACAGTGCATAAACAACGAAATGCGAATATACTGTCCTCACCAGAACGCTACCGCTCGGTCCTGGCTATAGACAGCGAACTCCAAAAAGACAATTCTGGATGTCCGCATAATTTGTTGAATCAATTTGGTCCTCGATAGCAAACAGGTTCACATCACCGTAAATAAATGATAATTACGTACTATTACAGCAATAATGTAACAGATTAGCATGCGTTCGCTAGCATTAGCACACCATTCAAACAACCACACAACTGGCTGTAAGTGTCCGCTCGCGGGTGGAAAACACACAACAACAGAAAAGATGATACACGCAGGCGTTGCCTCTGTAGAGATATTTTAAAGGCATAAACAATGAACGTAGGTTCGCAGCCGTCTTTCTCTCTCGCTAACTAGTCCACTCACTCACTCACTCACTCACTCACTCACTCACTCACTCACTCACTCACTCACTCACTCACTCACTCACTCACTCACTCACTCACTCACTCACTCACTCACTCACTCAGAGCTACGTGGCTGTCTGTCTTCTTCTGGTGTGCGAGCGCTTATTCACGTAAACAAGTGCGAGTGCGCTCCCAGGTGGGCGTGAAAGCGCCACAAACTAAATGCATCCATTTCAATATAAAAAAGTCAATTATACAATTGAACATACATTGCCAAAGGCAGAACGCGAACGTGGCCATAGCTATTAACAGTTATTCAGATAACTATAGCATGCTAACAAGTTTACAAAACCATTAGGCCTGGTGCCCCCTGGTGAGTGAAATTATTACACATAAGTCACTGCTGAGTATAAGTCGCACCCCAAACCAAAATATGAAGAAAAAAAAACACGACTTATAGTCGGAAAAATACAGTAGTCTTTTACTGAATTGTATTGTCAAAAATAAGACACATTTGCTCCCCTGCCCAGGAAAGGGCCGTGAATGAAATGTCACCATTTTGATAACCTAACATCTCATATGTGTCATGAACATTCATTCATTCATTCATTTTCCATGCCGCTTTTCCTCACGAGGGTCGCGGAGGTGCTGGAGCCTATCCCAGCTAACTCGGGGCAGTAGGCAGGGGACACCCTGAACTGGTTGCCAGCCAATTGCAGGGCACAAGGAGACATACAACCATTCACGCGCACACTCATACCTACGGACAATTTAGAGTGCTCAATCAGCCTACCATGCATGTTTTTGGGATGTCTGACCAATTTTGAGAAGCATTCAACTTACTGCTTCGGCGTAATGGTCTCAAACGTGCATGCAGGTTTTTGACAAAAATGCAAGATTCAATCCATAATACCCGATTTCCTGTTGGGTTTGGAATATGGGTGCAAGAGACTTTTTGGAGCAGTTTTGCACAACGTATCCACTCCCCAAATTTCATCACTCTACGTCGAAAAAAACTAATAGGACAGGCCTTTTTTAAAAATTGAAGGGGGCGCCACTGAGCCATTTTATTACATCTTTTGGCAATGTTGCTAAATTCATGAAATCTACATGAAGCCACATGTATGTGCACATTTTGGTGAGTTTTCGAGCATGTTCAGACCTTGAAATTTGCCATTTTGAGAGAAAATGCCGAGGGTCTTTTCACTTTCCTGTTTGGATACTGCAACATCAACGAAAACTCAATATTTTTCATCAGATACCTAAAGACATGTCTTAAGGCTCCCCTGATGCAGGTTTGAGATCAATTGATGTTTTTCACCAGGAGGAGGAGCCTTTTTCGTAAAAAAGGGTGTTTCCTCTTCCCACAAGGGGGCGCCAGGCCTAATGGAAAATATTTCAATGCAGTCCTGTTCAGGTTAAGACACCTTACATGCATGCCAAATATGAAAAAGATTGGACCTTGTATCAGGAAGTTATTAATCATTTACTGAAATTGGCGCGTTGCCAAAAAAACACCCGACTTTGGTACCCCGCCCAGGTCAGGCCCGTGGACGAAAACTCACCATTTTCACAACTTAGTATCTCATATGTCTCATGAACACTTACACCAATTTTGAGGAAGATCCAACGTACTGGCTCGGCGCAACGGTCTGAAACGTGCATGCTGGTTTTCGCCCAAAATGCTATGTTTTTCAACATTCAATCCAGAATATCCCATTTCCTGTTGGGTTTGGAATATGGGTGCTTTAGACTTTTTGAAGCGGTTCTGGACAACGTATCCACTCCCCAAATTTCATCGCCCTACGTTGAAATACATCAAAGCAAAGGGCATTTTGAAAATTGCAAGGGGGCGCCACTGAGCCATTTTTTTATTTTTTTTGTAAACGTTGCCAAATTGTCGAAATTTTCGCGAAGCCGGATGTATGTGCAAATTTTGGTGAGTTTTTGAGCATGTTCAGGCCTTCAAATTGGCCATTTTCATTTGCCATGAAAAAAAAATAATAATAACTAGCCCTGCAAGCAGGACTGACGGGCCCTCGCGTATGGCGCAACTCAGACGTCAAACAAAGTCGGAGGGCAGGCAGGTCGGGGCGGTGGCAGTCGACAACAGACAGATATCCAGGCAGATATATTGCATGTCTGAATGTTCAGAATTAGTGGGGAGAGAAAATGGCGACGGTCATTATGACTTTCTTATCGGACCCCTCTGCTTTAACAAAACAAAAGTGTTTATTAGGCACCTGAACACGGTCATTATGACTTTCCTATTGGACCCCTCTGCTTTAAGGAAACAAAAGTCTTACCGGAGTATAAGTCGCATTTGTGGGTGAAATTTGCTTGATAAAATCCAACACATAGAACAGATATGTCATCTTGAAAGGCAATTTAATATAAAAATACAATAGAGAACAACATGCTGAATAAATGTACAGTGTACAGTGCATAAACAACGAAATGCGAATATACTGTCCTCACCAGGACGCTACCGCTTGGTCCTGGCTATAGACAGCGAACTCCAAAAAGACAATTCTGGATGTCCGCATAATTTGTTGAATCAATTTGGTCCTCGATAGCAAACAGGTTCACATCACCGTAAATAAATGATAATTACGTACTATTACAGCAATAATGTAACAGATTAGCATGCGTTCGCTAGCATTAGCACACCATTCAAACAACCACACAACTGGCTGTAAGTGTCCGCTCGCGGGTGGAAAACACACAACAACAGAAAAGATGATACACGCAGGCGTTGCCTCTGTAGAGATATTTTAAAGGCATAAACAATGAACGTAGGTTCGCAGCCGTCTTTCTCTCTCGCTAACTAGTCCACTCACTCACTCACTCACTCACTCACTCACTCACTCACTCACTCACTCACTCACTCACTCACTCACTCACTCACTCACTCACTCACTCACTCACTCACTCACTCACTCACTCACTCAGAGCTACGTAGCTGTCTGTCTTCTTCTGGTGTGCGAGCGCTTATTCACGTAAACAAGTGCGAGTGCGCTCCCAGGTGGGCGTGAAAGCGCCACAAACTAAATGCATCCATTTCAATATAAAAAAGTCAATTATACAATTGAACATACATTGCCAAAGGCAGAACGCGAACGTGGCCATAGCTATTAACAGTTATTCAGATAACTATAGCATGCTAACAAGTTTACAAAACCATCAGTCCAAAACACCATAATAACACGGGAAATTATATCATAATGTGTTAATAATTTCACTCACCAGGGGGCACCAGGCCTAATGGTTTTGTAAACCTGTTAGCATGCTATAGTAATCTGAATAACTGTTAATAGCTATGGTCACGTTCGCGTTCTGCCTTTGGCAATGTATGTTCAATTGTATAATGGACTTTTTTATATTGAAATGCATGCATTTAGTTTGTGGCGCTTTCACGCCCAACTGGGAGCGCACTCGTTATTATTATTTTTTCATGGCAAATGAAAATGGCCATAGCTATTAAGAGTTATTCAGATAACTATAGCATGCTAACAAGTTTACAAAACCATTAGTCCAAAACACCTAAATAACATGGGAAATGTTATCATAATGTGTTAATAATTTCACACATAAGTCACTGCTGAGTATAAGTCGCACCCCAAACCAAAATATGAAGAAAAAAAAACACGACTTATAGTCGGAAAAATACAGTAGTCTTTTACTGAATTGTATTGTCAAAAATAAGACACATTTGCTGCCCTGCCCAGGAAAGGGCCGTGAATGAAATGTCACCATTTTGATAACCTAACATCTCATATGTGTCATGAACATTCATTCATTCGTTCATTTTCCATGCCGCTTTTCCTCACGAGGGTCGCGGAGGTGCTGAAGCCTATCCCAGCTAACTCGGGGCAGTAGGCAGGGGACACCCTGAACTGGTTGCCAGCCAATTGCAGGGCACAAGGAGACATACAACCATTCACGCGCACACTCATACCTACGGACAATTTAGAGTGCTCAATCAGCCTACCATGCATGTTTTTGGGATGTCTGACCAATTTTGAGAAGCATTCAACTTACTGCTTCGGCGTAATGGTCTCAAACGTGCATGCAGGTTTTTGACAAAAATGCAAGATTCAATCCATAATACCCGATTTCCTGTTGGGTTTGGAATAAGGGTGCAAGAGACTTTTTGGAGCAGTTTTGCACAACGTATCCACTCCCCAAATTTCATCACTCTACGTCGAAAAAAACTAATAGGACAGGCCTTTTTTAAAAATTGAAGGGGGCGCCACTGAGCCATTTTATTACATCTTTTGGCAATGTTGCTAAATTCATGAAATCTACATGAAGCCACATGTATGTGCACATTTTGGTGAGTTTTCGAGCATGTTCAGACCTTGAAATTTGCCATTTTGAGAGAAAATGCCGAGGGTCTTTTCACTTTCCTGTTTGGATACTGCAACATCAACGAAAACTCAATATTTTTCATCAGATACCTAAAGACATGTCTTAAGGCTCCCCTGATGCAGGTTTGAGATCAATTGATGTTTTTCACCAGGAGGAGGAGCCTTTTTCGTAAAAAAGGGTGTTTCCTCTTCCCACAAGGGGGCGCCAGGCCTAATGGAAAATATTTCAATGCAGTCGTGTTCAGGTTAAGACAACTTACATGCATGCCAAATATGAAAAAGATTGGACCTTGTATCAGGAAGTTATTAATCATTTACTGAAATTGGCGCGTTGCCAAAAAAACACCCGACTTTGGTACCCCGCCCAGGTCAGGCCCATGGACGAAAACTCACCATTTTCACAACTTAGTATCTCATATGTCTCATGAACACTTACACCAATTTTGAGGAAGATCCAACGTACTGGCTCGGCGCAACGGTCTGAAACGTGCATGCTGGTTTTCGCCCAAAATGCTATATTTTTCAACATTCAATCCAGAATATCCCATTTCCTGTTGGGTTTGGAATATGGGTGCTTTAGACTTTTTGAAGCGGTTCTGGACAACATATCCACTCCCCAAATTTCATCGCCCTACGTTGAAATACATCAAAGCAAAGGGCATTTTGAAAATTGCAAGGGGGCGCCACTGAGCCATTTTTTAATTTTTTTTGTAAACGTTGCCAAATTGTCGAAATTTTCGCGAAGCCGGATGTATGTGCAAATTTTGGTGAGTTTTTGAGCATGTTCAGGCCTTCAAATTGGCCATTTTCATTTGCCATGAAAAAAAAATAATAATAATAATAATCCTTCGAAGAACAATAGGGCCTCGCACGCTGAGAGTGCTCGGGCCCTAACTAGCCCTGCAAGCAGGACTGACGGGCCCTCGCGTATGGCGCAACTCGGACGTCAAACAAAGTCGGAGGGCAGGCAGGTCGGGGCGGTGGCAGTCGACAACAGACAGATATCCAGGCAGATATATTGCATGTCTGAATGTTCAGAATTAGTGGGGAGAGAAAATGGCGACGGTCATGATGACTTTCTTATCGGACCACTCTGCTTTAACAAAACAAAAGTGTTTATTAGGCACCTGAACACGGTCATTATGACTTTCCTATTGGACCCCTCTGCTTTAAGGAAACAAAAGTCTTACCGGAGTATAAGTCGCATTTGTGGGTGAAATTTACTTGATAAAATCCAACACATAGAACAGATATGTCATCTTGAAAGGCAATTTAATATAAAGATACAATAGAGAACAACATGCTGAATAAATGTACAGTGTACAGTGCATAAACAACGAAATGCGAATATACTGTCCTCACCAGGACGCTACCGCTCGGTCCTGGCTATAGACAGCGAACTCCAAAAAGACAATTCTGGATGTCCGCATAATTTGTTGAATCAATTTGGTCCTCGATAGCAAACAGGTTCACATCACCGTAAATAAATGATAATTACGTACTATTACAGCAATAATGTAACAGATTAGCATGCGTTCGCTAGCATTAGCACACCATTCAAACAACCACACAACTGGCTGTAAGTGTCCGCTCGCGGGTGGAAAACACACAACAACAGAAAAAATGATACACGCAGGCGTTGCCTCTGTAGAGATATTTTAAAGGCATAAACAATGAACGTAGGTTCGCAGCCGTCTTTCTCTCTTGCTAACTCGCCCACTCACTCACTCACTCACTCACTCACTCACTCACTCACTCACTCACTCACTCACTCACTCACTCACTCACTCACTCAGAGCTATGTGGCTGTCTGTCTTCTTCTGGTGTGCGAGCGCTTATTCACGTAAACAAGTGCGAGTGCGCTCCCAGGTGGGCGTGAAAGCGCCACAAACTAAATGCATCCATTTCAATATAAAAAAGTCAATTATACAATTGAACATACATTGCCAAAGGCAGAACGCGAACGTGGCCATAGCTATTAACAGTTATTCAGATAACTATAGCATGCTAACAAGTTTACAAAACCATCAGTCCAAAACACCAAAATAACACGGGAAATTATATCATAATGTGTTCATAATTTCACTCACCAGGGGGCACCAGGCCTAATGGTTTTGTAAACCTGTTAGCATGCTATAGTAATCTGAATAACTGTTAATAGCTATGGCCACGTTCGCGTTCTGCCTTTGGCAATGTATGTTCAATTGTATAATTGACTTTTTTATATTGAAATGGATGCATTTAGTTTGTGGCGCTTTCACGCCCAACTGGGAGCGCACTCGTTATTATTATTTTTTCATGGCAAATGAAAATGGCCATAGCTATTAAGAGTTATTCAGATAACTATAGCATGCTAACAAGTTTACAAAACCATTAGTCCAAAACACCTAAATAACATGGGAAATGTTATCATAATGTGTTAATAATTTCACACATAAGTCACGGCTGAGTATAAGTCGCACCCCAAACCAAAATATGAAGAAAAAAAAACACGACTTATAGTCGGAAAAATACAGTAGTCTTTTACTGAATTGTATTGTCAAAAATAAGACACATTTGCTCCCCTGCCCAGGAAAGGGCCGTGAATGAAATGTCACCATTTTGATAACCTAACATCTCATATGTGTCATGAACATTCATTCATTCATTCATTTTCCATGCCGCTTTTCCTCACGAGGGTCGCGGAGGTGCTGGAGCCTATCCCAGCTAACTCGGGGCAGTAGGCAGGGGACACCCTGAACTGGTTGCCAGCCAATTGCAGGGCACAAGGAGACATACAACCATTCACGCGCACACTCATACCTACGGACAATTTAGAGTGCTCAATCAGCCTACCATGCATGTTTTTGGGATGTCTGACCAATTTTGAGAAGCATTCAACTTACTGCTTCGGCGTAATGGTCTCAAACGTGCATGCAGGTTTTTGACAAAAATGCAAGATTCAATCCATAATACCCGTTAACAAGTTTACAAAACCATTAGTCCAAAACACCTAAATAACATGGGAAATGTTATCATAATGTGTTAATAATTTCACACATAAGTCACTGCTGAGTATAAGTCGCACCCCAAACCAAAATATGAAGAAAAAAAAACACGACTTATAGTCGGAAAAATACAGTAGTCTTTTACTGAATTGTATTGTCAAAAATAAGACACATTTGCTCCCCTGCCCAGGAAAGGGCCGTGAATGAAATGTCACCATTTTGATAACCTAACATCTCATATGTGTCATGAACATTCATTCATTCATTCATTTTCCATGCCGCTTTTCCTCACGAGGGTCGCGGAGGTGCTGGAGCCTATCCCAGCTAACTCGGGGCAGTAGGCAGGGGACACCCTGAACTGGTTGCCAGCCAATTGCAGGGCACAAGGAGACATACAACCATTCACGCGCACACTCATAGCTACGGACAATTTAGAGTGCTCAATCAGCCTACCATGCATGTTTTTGGGATGTCTGACCAATTTTGAGAAGCATTCAACTTACTGCTTCGGCGTAATGGTCTCAAACGTGCATGCAGGTTTTTGACAAAAATGCAAGATTCAATCCATAATACCCGATTTCCTGTTGGGTTTGGAATATGGGTGCAAGAGACTTTTTGGAGCAGTTTTGCACAACGTATCCACTCCCCAAATTTCATCACTCTACGTCGAAAAAAACTAATAGGACAGGCCTTTTTTAAAAATTGAAGGGGGCGCCACTGAGCCATTTTATTACATCTTTTGGCAATGTTGCTAAATTCATGAAATCTACATGAAGCCACATGTATGTGCACATTTTGGTGAGTTTTCGAGCATGTTCAGACCTTGAAATTTGCCATTTTGAGAGAAAATGCCGAGGGTCTTTTCACTTTCCTGTTTGGATACTGCAACATCAACGAAAACTCAATATTTTTCATCAGATACCTAAAGACATGTCTTAAGGCTCCCCTGATGCAGGTTTGAGATCAATTGATGTTTTTCACCAGGAGGAGGAGCCTTTTTCGTAAAAAAGGGTGTTTCCTCTTCCCACAAGGGGGCGCCAGGCCTAATGGAAAATATTTCAATGCAGTCGTGTTCAGGTTAAGACACCTTACATGCATGCCAAATATGAAAAAGATTGGACCTTGTATCAGGAAGTTATTAATCATTTACTGAAATTGGCGCGTTGCCAAAAAAACACCCGACTTTGGTACCCCGCCCAGGTCAGGCCCGTGGACGAAAACTCACCATTTTCACAACTTAGTATCTCATATGTCTCATGAACACTTACACCAATTTTGAGGAAGATCCAACGTACTGGCTCGGCGCAACGGTCTGAAACGTGCATGCTGGTTTTCGCCCAAAATGCTATGTTTTTCAACATTCAATCCAGAATATCCCATTTCCTGTTGGGTTTGGAATATGGGTGCTTTAGACTTTTTGAAGCGGTTCTGGACAACGTATCCACTCCCCAAATTTCATCGCCCTACGTTGAAATACATCAAAGCAAAGGGCATTTTGAAAATTGCAAGGGGGCGCCACTGAGCCATTTTTTTATTTTTTTTGTAAACGTTGCCAAATTGTCGAAATTTTCGCGAAGCCGGATGTATGTGCAAATTTTGGTGAGTTTTTGAGCATGTTCAGGCCTTCAAATTGGCCATTTTCATTTGCCATGAAAAAAAAATAATAATAATAATAATCCTTCGAAGAACAATAGGGCCTCGCACGCTGAGAGTGCTCGGGCCCTAATAATAATAATAATAATAATAATAATAATCCTTCGAAGAACAATAGGGCCTCGCACGCTGAGAGTGCTCGGGCCCTAATAATAACTAGCCCTGCAAGCAGGACTGACGGGCCCTCGCGTATGGCGCAACTCGGACGTCAAACAAAGTCGGAGGGCAGGCAGGTCGGGGCGGTGGCAGTCGACAACAGACAGATATCCAGGCAGATATATTGCATGTCTGAATGTTCAGAATTAGTGGGGAGAGAAAATGGCGACGGTCATGATGACTTTCTTATCGGACCCCTCTGCTTTAACAAAACAAAAGTGTTTATTAGGCACCTGAACACGGTCATTATGACTTTCCTATTGGACCCCTCTGCTTTAAGGAAACAAAAGTCTTACCCGAGTATAAGTCGCATTTGTGGGTGAAATTTACTTGATAAAATCCAACACATAGAACAGATATGTCATCTTGAAAGGCAATTTAATATAAAGATACAATAGAGAACAACATGCTGAATAAATGTACAGTGTACAGTGCATAAACAACGAAATGCGAATATACTGTCCTCACCAGGACGCTACCGCTCGGTCCTGGCTATAGACAGCGAACTCCAAAAAGACAATTCTGGATGTCCGCATAATTTGTTGAATCAATTTGGTCCTCGATAGCAAACAGGTTCACATCACCGTAAATAAATGATAATTACGTACTATTACAGCAATAATGTAACAGATTAGCATGCGTTCGCTAGCATTAGCACACCATTCAAACAACCACACAACTGGCTGTAAGTGTCCGCTCGCGGGTGGAAAACACACAACAACAGAAAAGATGATACACGCAGGCGTTGCCTCTGTAGAGATATTTTAAAGGCATAAACAATGAACGTAGGTTCGCAGCCGTCTTTCTCTCTCGCTAACTAGTCCACTCACTCACTCACTCACTCACTCACTCACTCACTCACTCACTCACTCACTCACTCACTCACTCACTCACTCACTCACTCACTCACTCACTCACTCACTCAGAGCTACGTGGCTGTCTGTCTTCTTCTGGTGTGCGAGCGCTTATTCACGTAAACAAGTGCGAGTGCGCTCCCAGGTGGGCGTGAAAGCGCCACAAACTAAATGCATCCATTTCAATATAAAAAAGTCAATTATACAATTGAACATACATTGCCAAAGGCAGAACGCGAACGTGGCCATAGCTATTAACAGTTATTCAGATAACTATAGCATGCTAACAAGTTTACAAAACCATCAGTCCAAAACACCAAAATAACACGGGAAATTATATCATAATGTGTTAATAATTTCACTCACCAGGGGGCACCAGGCCTAATGGTTTTGTAAACCTGTTAGCATGCTATAGTAATCTGAATAACTGTTAATAGCTATGGCCACGTTCGCGTTCTGCCTTTGGCAATGTATGTTCAATTGTATAATTGACTTTTTTATATTGAAATGGATGCATTTAGTTTGTGGCGCTTTCACGCCCAACTGGGAGCGCACTCGTTATTATTATTTTTTCATGGCAAATGAAAATGGCCATAGCTATTAAGAGTTATTCAGATAACTATAGCATGCTAACAAGTTTACAAAACCATTAGTCCAAAACACCTAAATAACATGGGAAATGTTATCATAATGTGTTAATAATTTCACACATAAGTCACTGCTGAGTATAAGTCGCACCCCAAACCAAAATATGAAGAAAAAAAAACACGACTTATAGTCGGAAAAATACAGTAGTCTTTTACTGAATTGTATTGTCAAAAATAAGACACATTTGCTCCCCTGCCCAGGAAAGGGCCGTGAATGAAATGTCACCATTTTGATAACCTAACATCTCATATGTGTCATGAACATTCATTCATTCATTCATTTTCCATGCCGCTTTTCCTCACGAGGGTCGCGGAGGTGCTGGAGCCTATCCCAGCTAACTCAGGGCAGTAGGCAGGGGACACCCTGAACTGGTTGCCAGCCAATTGCAGGGCACAAGGAGACATACAACCATTCACGCGCACACTCATACCTACGGACAATTTAGAGTGCTCAATCAGCCTACCATGCATGTTTTTGGGATGTCTGACAAATTTTGAGAAGCATTCAACTTACTGCTTCGGCGTAATGGTCTCAAACGTGCATGTAGGTTTTTGACAAAAATGCAAGATTCAATCCATAATACCCGATTTCCTGTTGGGTTTGGAATATGGGTGCAAGAGACTTTTTGGAGCAGTTTTGCACAACGTATCCACTCCCCAAATTTCATCACTCTACGTCGAAAAAAGCTAATAGGACAGGCCTTTTTTAAAAATTGAAGGGGGCGCCACTGAGCCATTTTATTACATCTTTTGGCAATGTTGCTAAATTCATGAAATCTACATGAAGCCACATGTATGTGCACATTTTGGTGAGTTTTCGAGCATGTTCAGACCTTGAAATTTGCCATTTTGAGAGAAAATGCCGAGGGTCTTTTCACTTTCCTGTTTGGATACTGCAACATCAACGAAAACTCAATATTTTTCATCAGATACCTAAAGACATGTCTTAAGGCTCCCCTGATGTAGGTTTGAGATCAATTGATATTTTTCACCAGGAGGAGGAGCCTTTTTAGTAAAAAAGGGTGTTTCCTCTTCCCACAAGGGGGCGCCAGGCCTAATGGAAAATATTTCAATGCAGTCGTGTTCAGGTTAAGACACCTTACATGCATGCCAAATATGAAAAAGATTGGACCTTGTATCAGGAAGTTATTAATCATTTACTGAAATTGGCGCGTTGCCAAAAAAACACCCGACTTTGGTACCCCGCCCAGGTCAGGCCCGTGGACGAAAACTCACCATTTTCACAACTTAGTATCTCATATGTCTCATGAACACTTACACCAATTTTGAGGAAGATCCAACGTACTGGCTCGGCGCAACGGTCTGAAACGTGCATGCTGGTTTTCGCCCAAAATGCTATGTTTTTCAACATTCAATCCAGAATATCCCATTTCCTGTTGGGTTTGGAATATGGGTGCTTTAGACTTTTTGAAGCGGTTCTGGACAACGTATCCACTCCCCAAATTTCATCGCCCTACGTTGAAATACATCAAAGCAAAGGGCATTTTGAAAATTGCAAGGGGGCGCCACTGAGCAATTTTTTTATTTTTTTTGTAAACGTTGCCAAATTTTCGAAATTTTCGCGAAGCCGGATGTATGTGCAAATTTTGGTGAGTTTTTGAGCATGTTCAGGCCTTCAAATTGGCCATTTTCATTTGCCATGAAAAAAAAATAATAATAATAATAATCCTTCGAAGAACAATAGGGCCTCGCACGCTGAGAGTGCTCGGGCCCTAATAATAACTAGGCCTGCAAGCAGGACTGAACGGGCCCTCGCAATCTAGCGCAACTCGGACGTCACGCAACTCGGACTGTGTGCAGGTCAGGGTGGTGGGAGATCCTCCTCTCTAATCATCTCATTAGAACCTAACATGCTCGAAAGTCGCCTATTTACATTCCCACACCCAAGAGATAAAAACCCCTATTGGAGAGAGTACTACAAAAAAGGAGCCACTACTGAGCTGTGCAGCCAAGCCCTTATTCAAAACCAAAATTAATCTTCTAACTGGGCCAATTCGACCAAGTGTGCCAACTATTGTGGCTCTATAAGCTCCCTGAGTCTCTGAAAAAAAATATTTCCTTTAAATGGCGAACAAAGGGTCGTCACGGCAACAGACAGAGACACGTGGACATGGGCCGTAAAAAAGTATTTTAATAGGTCTTGAAACTACAATGACCAACATGAAAAGAACTGGACATGTTTTGGAAAAACGAGTGACTTTCTATCGCCACTAGTTGGCGCTGTAGGGTTGATGCAAATGACCCCTACAAGGCCCTTCAGGGTATGACTCTCAACAAGCACGGGAAGTTTGGCGCAGATATCTTGTATATCTGCCGAGTTATGACTGTTCAAAGTTTTTGGAGAGAAAAATTGTTGACAGTCATTTTCACTTTACTGTTTGGACCCCTCCGCTTCAACAAAACTTCAATTTTTGTCATCAGGCACCTGAAGACAGGTCTTAAGGTTTCCCTTATGCAGGTTTGAGGTAGATTGATTTTTTCCCTTTAGAGGAGGAGTGTGTCCCGTAAAAAAGGGCATTTCCTGTTCCCACTAGGAGGCGCCAGGCACAAATGGTAAATTTTCTATCCAGTCCTGCTCAGGCTGGTATACCTCACACACATGGCAGATTTAAAATAGATTGAACATTGTATGAGGGAGTTATCAGTCATTTTCGGAATTCGGTGTTTTGGCGAAAAAATGGAAGAATTTGGCGCCCCGCCCAGGTCAGGCCCGTGAATGAAAACACACCATTTTTATAACTTAAGATTTCATATGCCTCATGAACAGTCTCACCAATTTTGAGAATGATCAAACTAATTCCCTAGGTGCCAAGGTGTAAAATGTGCACACTGTAAATCGATAAAAAGTTCACATTCAATCCAAAATACCCGATTTCCTGTAGGATTTGGAATGTGTGTGCAAGAGACTTTTTGGAGCAGTTTTGCACAAAGTTTTGACTCTCCAAATTTCATCACTCTATGTTAGAAAAACCTAAATGGAGAGGCCTTTTTGAAAATTTCAAGGGGGCGCCACTGAGCCATTTTGTTAAATTGTTTCGTAACGTTGCAAGATTATCGAACGTTATCCAAAGCCGCATGTATGTGCAAATTTTGGTGAGTTTTTATGCATATTCAAGCCTCCAAATGTAAACTCTTACTGTGAACCCATGAAAATTTCACATTCGATCCAAAATACCCGATTTCCTGTTGGATTTGGAATATGGGTGCAAGAGACTTTTTGGAGCAGTTTTGCATAAGGTATCTACTCCCCAAATTTCCTTGCTCTATGTTGAAAAAACCCAATAGGAAAGGCCTTTTTTAAAACTTCTTTCTGTCTTCACTAGTTGGCACTGTAGAGTTGATGCAAATGACCCCTACAAGAACCTTCAGGGTATGACTCTCAACAAACACGGAAAGTTTGGCGCAGATATGTTGCATATCTGCCGAGTTATGACTGTTCAAAATTTTTGGCGAGACAAATTGTTGACGGTCATTTTCACTTCCAGTTTGGACCTCTCCGCTTCAACGAAACCTCAATATTTTTCATCAGGGACCTGAACACATGTCTTGAGGCTCCCCTGAAACAGGTTTGAGGTCAATAGATTTTTTTTCCCTTGGAGGAGCAGCCTGTCTCGTAAAGAAGGCCATTTCCTGTTCCCACTAGGGGGCGCCAGGCCTAATGGGTAATATTTCAATGCAGTCGTGTTCAGGCTGGGATATCTCATATACATGCTAGAAATGAAAAAGATTGAACGTTGTATCACGGAGTTTTTAATCACTTTCTGAATTTGGTATTTTGCCCAAAAATGGCCGACTTTGGGACCACGCCCAGGTCAGACCCTTGAGTGAAAACTCACCATTTTGAAAACTTAAGATCTCATATGTCTCCTGAATAGTCTGACCAATTTTGAAGACGATCCAACTATTTTCTTCAGCGACAAGGTCTCAAATGTAAATCGATAAAATTTCACATTTGATCCAAAATTTCCGGCTTCCTGTTGGGTTTGGAATATGGGTGCAAGAGACTTTTTGGAGCAGTTTTGCACAATGTATCGACTCGCCAAATTTCATCGTTCTACGTTGAAAAAACCAAATAGGAAAGGCCTTTTTGAAAATTTCAAGGGGGCGCCACTGAGCCATTTTGTTAAATTTTTTTGTAGATTATCAAAATTTACGCAAAGTTGCATGTATGTGCAAATTTTGGTGAGTTTTCGTGCATGTTCAGGCCTCCAAATGTAAACTCCAACTGTGAACCGATAAAAATTTCACATTTGATCCAAAATATCCGATTTCCTGTTGGATTTGGAATATGGGTGCAAGAGGCTTTTTTGAACAGTTAGGCATAAGGTATCTACTCCCCAAATTTCATTGCTCTACGTTGAAAACCTGAGAGGAGAGGCCTTTTTGAAAATTTTAAGGGTCAAGGGGGCGCCACTGAGCCATTTTTTGACATTTTTTCAAAACGACACAAGATTATCGAAATTTACGCAAAGCCGCACGTATGTGCAAATTTTGGTGACTTTTCGTGCATGTTCAGGCCTCCAAATTGGCCATTTTCATTTGCCCTGAAAAAAGAATAATAATAATAACTAGGCCTGCAAGCAGGACTGAACGGGCCCTCGCAATCTAGCGCAACTCGGACGTCACGCAACTCGGACTGTGTGCAGGTCAGGGTGTTGGCAGATGCTCCTCTCTAATCATCTCATTAGAACATAACATGCTCGAAAGTCGCCTATTTACATTCCCACACCCAAGAGATAAAAACCCCTATTGGAGAGAGTACTACAAAAAAGGAGCCACTACTGAGCTGTGCAGCCAAGCCCTTATTCAAAACCAAAATTAATCTTCTAACTGGGCCAATTCGACGAAGTGTGCCAAATATTGTGGCTATATAAGCTGCCTGCGTCTTTGAAAAAAAATATTTCCTTTAAATGGCGAATAAAGGGTCGTCACGGCAACAGACAGAGACACGTGGACATGGGCTGTAAATAAGTATTACAATAGGTCTTCAAATTACAATGACCAACCTGAAAAGAACTGGACATGTATTGGAAAAACGAGTGACTTTCTATTGCCACTAGTTGGCGCTGTAGGGTTGATGCAAATGATCTCTACAAGGCCCTTCAGGGTATGACTCTCAACAAGCACGGGAAGTTTGGCGCAGATATGTTGTATATCTGCCGAGTTATGACTGTTCAAAGTTTTTGCAGAGAAAAATTGTTGACAGTCATTTTCACTTTCCTGTTTGGACCCCTCCGCTTCAACGAAACTTCAATATTTTTCATCAGGCACCTGAAGACAGGTCTTAAGCCTTCCCTTATGCAGGTTTGAGGTCGATTAATTTTTTCCCTTGGAGGAGGAGTGTGTCACCGTAAAAAAGGGCATTTCCTGTTCCCACTAGGAGGCGCCAGGCACAAATGGTAAATTTTCAATCCAGTCGTGCTCAGGCTGGTATACCTCACACACATGGCAGATTTAAAATAGATTGAACGTTGTATGAGGGAGTTATCAGTCATTTTCCGAATTCGGTGTTTTGGCGAAAAAATGGCCGACTTTGGCACCCCGCCCAGGTCAGGCCCGTGAATGAAAACACACCATTTTGATAACTTAAGATTTCATATGCCTCATGAACAGTCTCGCCAATTTTGAGAATGATCAAACTAATTCCCTAGGTGCCAAGGTGTAAAATGTGCACACTGTAAATCGATAAAAAATTCACATTCAATCCAAAATACCCGATTTCCTGTTGGGTTTGGAATACGCATGCAAGAGACTTTTTGGAGCAGTTTTGTACAAGGTATTGACTCTCCGAATTTCATCCATCTACGTTGAAAAAACCTAAATGGAGAGGCCTTTTTGAAAATTTCAAGGGGGCGCCACTGAGCCATTTTGTTACATTTTTTCGTAACGTTGCAAGATTATTGAACGTTATGCAAAGCCGCATGTATGTCGAAATTTTTGTGAGTTTTCGTGCATGTTCAAGCCTCCAAATGTAAACTCCTACTGTTAACCGATAAAAATTTCACATTTGATCCAAAATACCCGATTTCCTGTTGGATTTGGAAAATGGGTGCAAGAGACTTTTTGGAGCAGTTTTGCACAAGGTATCAACTCCCCAAATGTCCTCACTCTATGTTGGAAAAACCCAATAGGAAAGGCCTTTTTTAAAACTTCTTTCTGTCGCCACTAGTTGGCACTGTAGAGTTGATGCAAATGACCCCTACACGAACCTTCAGGGTATGACTCTCAACAAACACGGGAAGTTTGGCGCAGATATGTTGTATATCTGCCGAGTTATGACTGTTCAAAGTTTTTGGCGAGACAAATTGTTGACGGTTATTTTCACTTCCAGTTTGTACCTCTCCGCTTCTACAAAACCTCAATATTTTTCATTAGGCACCTGAACACATGTCTTGAGGCTCCCCTGAAACAGGTTTGAGGTCAATAGATTTTTTTCCCTTGGAGGAGGAGCCTGTCTCGTAAAGAAGGCCATTTCCTGTTCCCACTAGGGGGCGCCAAGCCTAATGGGTAAAATTTAAATGCAGTCGTGTTCAGGCTGGGATATCTCATATACTTGCTAGAAATGAAAAAGATTGAACGTTGTATCACGGAGTTTTTAATCATTTTCTGAATTTGGTGTTTTGCCCAAAAATGGCCAACTTTGGGACTACGCCCAGGCCAGACCCTTGGATGAAAACTCACCATTTTGAAAACTTAAGATCTCATATGTCTCCTGTATAGTCTGACCAATTTTGAAGACGATCCAACTATTTTCTTCAGCGACAAGGTCTCAAATGTAAATCGATAAAATTTCGCATTTGATCCAAAATTTCCGACTTCCTGTTGGATTTGGAATATAGGTGCAAGAGACTTTTTGGAGCAGTTTTACGCAATGTATCGACTCACCAAATTTCATCATTCTACGTTGAAAAAACCTAATAGGAAAGGCCTTTTTGAAAATTTCAAGGGGGCGCCACTGAGCGATTTTGTTAAATTTTTTTGTAGATTATCAAAATTTACGCAAAGTTGCATGTATGTGCAAATTTTGGTGAGTTTTCGTGCATGTTCAGGCCTCCAAACGTAAACTCCAACTGTGAACTGAAAAAATTTCACATTTGATCCAAAATATCCGATTTCCTGTCGGATTTGGAATATGGGTGCAAGAGGCTTTTTTGAACAGTTAGGCATAAGGTATCTACTCCCCAAATTTCATCGCTCTACGTTGAAAACCTGAGAGGAGAGGCCTTTTTGAAAATTTTAAGGGTCAAGGGGGCGCCACTGAGCCATTTTTTGAAATTTTTTCAAAACGACGCAAGATTATCAAATTTTACGCGAATCTGCACGTATGTGCAAATTTTGGTGACTTTTCGTGCATGTTCAGGCCTCCAAATTGGCCATTTTCATTTGCCATGAAGAAAGAAGAATAATAATTAACGAAACAAAATTGTTGATCAGGCACCTGAACACATGTCTTAAGGCTCCGCTGATTCAGGTTTGAGGTCAATTGATTTTTGACCCTGAGAAGCAGGAGCCTTTCTATTTAATTAAAAGTGTGTTTCCTGTTCCCACTAAGGGGCGCCAGGCGTAATGAGTAATATTTCAATAAAGTCATGTGCAGGCTGAAATACTTCACATTCATGCCAAATATGAAAAAGATTGCACCTTCAATCAGGAAGTTATTACCGTATTTTTCGGACTACAAGTCGCACCTGAGTATAAGTCGCACAAGCCAGAAAATGCCCAACAAAGAGAAAAAAAACATATATAAGTCTTACCGGAGTATAAGTCGCAATTTTGGGGGAAATTTACTTGATAAAATCCAACACATAGAACAGATATGTCATCTTGAAAGGCAGTTTAATATAAAAATACAATAGAGAACAACATGCTGAATAAATCTACAGTGTACAGTGCATAAACAACGAAATGCGAATATACTGTCCTCACCAGGACGCTACCGCTCGGTCCTGGCTATATACAGCGAACTCCAAAAAGACAATGCTGGATGTCCGCATAATTTGTTGAATCAATTTGGTCCTCGATAGCAAACAGGTTCACATCACCGTAAATAAATGATAATTACGTACTATTACAGCAATAATGTAACAGATTAGCATGCGTTCGCTAGCATTAGCACACCATTCAAACAACCACACAACTGGCTGTAAGTGTCCGCTCGCGGGTGGAAAACACACAACAACAGAAAAGATGATACACGCAGGCGTTGCCTCTGTAGAGATATTTTAAAGGCATAAACAATGAACGTAGGTTCGCAGCCGTCTTTCTCTCTCGCTAACTAGTCCACTCACTCACTCACTCACTCACTCACTCACTCACTCACTCACTCACTCACTCACTCACTCACTCACTCACTCACTCACTCACTCACTCACTCACTCACTCACTCACTCACTCACTCAGAGCTACGTGGCTGTCTGTCTTCTTCTGGTGTGCAAGCGCTTATTCACGTAAACAAGTGCGAGTGCGCTCCCAGGTGGGCGTGAAAGCGCCACAAACTAAATGCATCCATTTCAATATAAAAAAGTCAATTATACAATTGAACATACATTGCCAAAGGCAGAACGCGAACGTGGCCATAGCTATTAACAGTTATTCAGATAACTATAGCATGCTAACAAGTTTACAAAACCATCAGTCCAAAACACCAAAATAACACGGGAAATTATATCATAATGTGTTAATAATTTCACTCACCAGGGGGCACCAGGCCTAATGGTTTTGTAAACCTGTTAGCATGCTATAGTAATCTGAATAACTGTTAATAGCTATGGCCACGTTCGCGTTCTGCCTTTGGCAATGTATGTTCAATTGTATAATTGACTTTTTTATATTGAAATGGATGCATTTAGTTTGTGGCGCTTTCACGCCCAACTGGGAGCGCACTCGTTATTATTATTTTTTCATGGCAAATGAAAATGGCCATAGCTATTAAGAGTTATTCAGATAACTATAGCATGCTAACAAGTTTACAAAACCATTAGTCCAAAACACCTAAATAACATGGGAAATGTTATCATAATGTGTTAATAATTTCACACATAAGTCACTGCTGAGTATAAGTCGCACCCCAAACCAAAATATGAAGAAAAAAAAACACGACTTATAGTCGGAAAAATACAGTAGTCTTTTACTGAATTGTATTGTCAAAAATAAGACACATTTGCTCCCCTGCCCAGGAAAGGGCCGTGAATGAAATGTCACCATTTTGATAACCTAACATCTCATATGTGTCATGAACATTCATTCATTCATTCATTTTCCATGCCGCTTTTCCTCACGAGGGTCGCGGAGGTGCTGGAGCCTATCCCAGCTAACTCGGGGCAGTAGGCAGGGGACACCCTGAACTGGTTGCCAGCCAATTGCAGGGCACAAGGAGACATACAACCATTCACGCGCACACTCATAGCTACGGACAATTTAGAGTGCTCAATCAGCCTACCATGCATGTTTTTGGGATGTCTGACCAATTTTGAGAAGCATTCAACTTACTGCTTCGGCGTAATGGTCTCAAACGTGCATGCAGGTTTTTGACAAAAATGCAAGATTCAATCCATAATACCCGATTTCCTGTTGGGTTTGGAATATGGGTGCAAGAGACTTTTTGGAGCAGTTTTGCACAACGTATCCACTCCCCAAATTTCATCACTCTACGTCGAAAAAAAATAATAGGACAGGCCTTTTTTAAAAATTGAAGGGGGCGCCACTGAGCCATTTTATTACATCTTTTGGCAATGTTGCTAAATTCATGAAATCTACATGAAGCCACATGTATGTGCACATTTTGGTGAGTTTTCGAGCATGTTCAGACCTTGAAATTTGCCATTTTGAGAGAAAATGCCGAGGGTCTTTTCACTTTCCTGTTTGGATACTGCAACATCAACGAAAACTCAATATTTTTCATCAGATACCTAAAGACATGTCTTAAGGCTCCCCTGATGCAGGTTTGAGATCAATTGATGTTTTTCACCAGGAGGAGGAGCCTTTTTCGTAAAAAAGGGTGTTTCCTCTTCCCACAAGGGGGCGCCAGGCCTAATGGAAAATATTTCAATGCAGTCGTGTTCAGGTTAAGACACCTTACATGCATGCCAAATATGAAAAAGATTGGACCTTGTATCAGGAAGTTATTAATCATTTACTGAAATTGGCGCGTTGCCAAAAAAACACCCGACTTTGGTACCCCGCCCAGGTCAGGCCCGTGGACGAAAACTCACCATTTTCACAACTTAGTATCTCATATGTCTCATGAACACTTACACCAATTTTGAGGAAGATCCAACGTACTGGCTCGGCGCAACGGTCTGAAACGTGCATGCTGGTTTTCGCCCAAAATGCTATGTTTTTCAACATTCAATCCAGAATATCCCATTTCCTGTTGGGTTTGGAATATGGGTGCTTTAGACTTTTTGAAGCGGTTCTGGACAACGTATCCACTCCCCAAATTTCATCGCCCTACGTTGAAATACATCAAAGCAAAGGGCATTTTGAAAATTGCAAGGGGGCGCCACTGAGCCATTTTTTTATTTTTTTTGTAAACGTTGCCAAATTTTCGAAATTTTCGCGAAGCCGGATGTATGTGCAAATTTTGGTGAGTTTTTGAGCATGTTCAGGCCTTCAAATTGGCCATTTTCATTTGCCATGAAAAAAAAATAATAAAGATATATTGCATGTCTGAATGTTCAGAATTAGTGGGGAGAGAAAATGGCGACGGTCATGATGACTTTCTTATCGGACCCCTCTGCTTTAACAAAACAAAAGTGTTTATTAGGCACCTGAACACGGTCATTATGACTTTCCTATTGGACCCCTCTGCTTTAAGGAAACAAAAGTCTTACCCGAGTATAAGTCGCATTTGTGGGTGAAATTTACTTGATAAAATCCAACACATAGAACAGATATGTCATCTTGAAAGGCAATTTAATATAAAGATACAATAGAGAACAACATGCTGAATAAATGTACAGTGTACAGTGCATAAACAACGAAATGCGAATATACTGTCCTCACCAGGACGCTACCGCTCGGTCCTGGCTATAGACAGCGAACTCCAAAAAGACAATTCTGGATGTCCGCATAATTTGTTGAATCAATTTGGTCCTCGATAGCAAACAGGTTCACATCACCGTAAATAAATGATAATTACGTACTATTACAGCAATAATGTAACAGATTAGCATGCGTTCGCTAGCATTAGCACACCATTCAAACAACCACACAACTGGCTGTAAGTGTCCGCTCGCGGGTGGAAAACACACAACAACAGAAAAGATGATACACGCAGGCGTTGCCTCTGTAGAGATATTTTAAAGGCATAAACAATGAACGTAGGTTCGCAGCCGTCTTTCTCTCTCGCTAACTAGTCCACTCACTCACTCACTCACTCACTCACTCACTCACTCACTCACTCACTCACTCACTCACTCACTCACTCACTCACTCACTCACTCACTCACTCACTCACTCACTCAGAGCTACGTAGCTGTCTGTCTTCTTCTGGTGTGCGAGCGCTTATTCACGTAAACAAGTGCGAGTGCGCTCCCAGGTGGGCGTGAAAGCGCCACAAACTAAATGCATCCATTTCAATATAAAAAAGTCAATTATACAATTTAACATACATTGCCAAAGGCAGAACGCGAACGTGGCCATAGCTATTAACAGTTATTCAGATAACTATAGCATGCTAACAAGTTTACAAAACCATCAGTCCAAAACACCATAATAACACGGGAAATTATATCATAATGTGTTAATAATTTCACTCACCAGGGGGCACCAGGCCTAATGGTTTTGTAAACCTGTTAGCATGCTATAGTAATCTGAATAACTGTTAATAGCTATGGTCACGTTCGCGTTCTGCCTTTGGCAATGTATGTTCAATTGTATAATTGACTTTTTTATATTGAAATGCATGCATTTAGTTTGTGGCGCTTTCACGCCCAACTGGGAGCGCACTCGTTATTATTATTTTTTCATGGCAAATGAAAATGGCCATAGCTATTAAGAGTTATTCAGATAACTATAGCATGCTAACAAGTTTACAAAACCATTAGTCCAAAACACCTAAATAACATGGGAAATGTTATCATAATGTGTTAATAATTTCACACATAAGTCACTGCTGAGTATAAGTCGCACCCCAAACCAAAATATGAAGAAAAAAAAACACGACTTATAGTCGGAAAAATACAGTAGTCTTTTACTGAATTGTATTGTCAAAAATAAGACACATTTGCTGCCCTGCCCAGGAAAGGGCCGTGAATGAAATGTCACCATTTTGATAACCTAACATCTCATATGTGTCATGAACATTCATTCATTCGTTCATTTTCCATGCCGCTTTTCCTCACGAGGGTCGCGGAGGTGCTGAAGCCTATCCCAGCTAACTCGGGGCAGTAGGCAGGGGACACCCTGAACTGGTTGCCAGCCAATTGCAGGGCACAAGGAGACATACAACCATTCACGCGCACACTCATACCTACGGACAATTTAGAGTGCTCAATCAGCCTACCATGCATGTTTTTGGGATGTCTGACCAATTTTGAGAAGCATTCAACTTACTGCTTCGGCGTAATGGTCTCAAACGTGCATGCAGGTATTTGACAAAAATGCAAGATTCAATCCATAATACCCGATTTCCTGTTGGGTTTGGAATATGGGTGCAAGAGACTTTTTGGAGCAGTTTTGCACAACGTATCCACTCCCCAAATTTCATCACTCTACGTCGAAAAAAACTAATAGGACAGGCCTTTTTTAAAAATTGAAGGGGGCGCCACTGAGCCATTTTATTACATCTTTTGGCAATGTTGCTAAATTCATGAAATCTACATGAAGCCACATGTATGTGCACATTTTGGTGAGTTTTCGAGCATGTTCAGACCTTGAAATTTGCCATTTTGAGAGAAAATGCCGAGGGTCTTTTCACTTTCCTGTTTGGATACTGCAACATCAACGAAAACTCAATATTTTTCATCAGATACCTAAAGACATGTCTTAAGGCTCCCCTGATGCAGGTTTGAGATCAATTGATGTTTTTCACCAGGAGGAGGAGCCTTTTTCGTAAAAAAGTGTGTTTCCTCTTCCCACAAGGGGGCGCCAGGCCTAATGGAAAATATTTCAATGCAGTCGTGTTCAGGTTAAGACACCTTACATGCATGCCAAATATGAAAAAGATTGGACCTTGTATCAGGAAGTTATTAATCATTTACTGAAATTGGCGCGTTGCCAAAAAAACACCCGACTTTGGTACCCCGCCCAGGTCAGGCCCGTGGACGAAAACTCACCATTTTCACAACTTAGTATCTCATATGTCTCATGAACACTTACACCAATTTTGAGGAAGATCCAACGTACTGGCTCGGCGCAACGGTCTGAAACGTGCATGCTGGTTTTCGCCCAAAATGCTATGTTTTTCAACATTCAATCCAGAATATCCCATTTCCTGTTGGGTTTGGAATATGGGTGCTTTAGACTTTTTGAAGCGGTTCTGGACAACGTATGCACTCCCCAAATTTCATCGCCCTACGTTGAAATACATCAAAGCAAAGGGCATTTCGAAAATTGCAAGGGGGCGCCACTGAGCCATTTTTTAATTTTTTTTGTAAACGTTGCCAAATTGTCGAAATTTTCGCGAAGCCGGATGTATGTGCAAATTTTGGTGAGTTTTTGAGCATGTTCAGGCCTTCAAATTGGCCATTTTCATTTGCCATGAAAAAATAATAATAATAATCCTTCGAAGAACAATAGGGCCTCGCACGCTGAGAGTGCTCGGGCCCTAATAACTAGGCCTGCAAGCAGGACTGAACGGGCCCTCGCAATCTAGCGCAACTCGGACGTCATGCAACTCGGACAGTGTGCAGGTCAGGGTGGTGGCAGATCGTCCTCTCTAATCATCTCATTAGAACCTAACATGCGCGAAAGTTGCCTCTTTACATTCACACACCTAAGAGATAAAAACCCCTATTGGACAGAGGACTACAAAAAAGGAGCGAATAAAGGGTCATTACAGCAACAGACAGAGACATGTGGACATGGGCCGTAAAATAAGTATTTTAAAAGGTCTTGAAACTACAATGACCAACCTGAAAAGAACTGGACATATATTTTAAAAAATGAGTGACTTTCTATTGCCACTAGTTGGCGCTGTAGGGTTGATGCAAATGACCCCTACAGGACCCTTCAGACTATGACTCAACAAGCACGATATGTTTGGCGCAGATATGTTGTAGAAGTTATGACTGTTCAAAACTTGTGGTGAGACGAAATGGCTTCAGTCATTTTTACTTCTCCTGTTGGACCCTTCTGCTTCAACCAAACCTCAGTATTTTTCATCAGGCACCTGAACACATGTCTTCAGGCTCCCCTGATGCAGGTTTGAGGTGAATAGATTTTTTTTTCCTTGGAGGAGGAGCCTGTTTCGTAAAAAAGGCATTTCCTGTTCCCACTAGGGGGCGCTAGGCCTAATGAGTAATATTTCAATGCACTCGTGTTCAGGGTGGGATCCCGCACATACATGCCAGATATGAAAAAGATTGAACGTTGTTTCAAGGAGCTATTAGTCCTTTACTGAATTTGTCATTTTGCCGAAAAAATGGCCGACTTTGGCACCACGCCCAGGTCAGACCCATGAATGAAAACACACCATTTTGAAAAGTTTAGATTTCATAGGTCTCCTGAATTGTCTAACCAATTTTGAAGATGATCCAATTGATTCCCTCTGTGACAAGGTCTCAAATGTGCACCCTGTTAATTGATAAAAATTTCACATTCGATCCAAAATACCCGATTTCCTGTTGGGTTTGGAATATGGGTGCAAGAGACTTTTTGGAGCAGTTTTGCACAAGGTATCGACTCCCCAAATTTCATTGCTCTACGTTAAAAAAACCTAATAGGAAACGCCTTTTTGAAAAATTCAAGGGGGCGCCACTGAGCCATTTTGTTACATTTTTTTGTAACGTTGCAAGATTATCGAAATCCACACAAAGCCGCATGTATGTGCAAAATTTGGTGAGTTTTCGTGCATGTCCAGGCCTCCAAATGTAAACTGTACTAGAAATGGACAGAAATTTCACATTTGATCCAAAATACCCGATTTTCTGTTGGATTTGGAATATGGGTGCAAGAGGCTTTTTTGAGCAGTTAGGCATAAGGTATCTACTCCCCAAATTTCATTGCTCTACGTTGAAAAAACCCAACAGGAAAGGCCTTTTTTAAAACTTCTTTCTGTCGCCACTAGTTGGCACTGTAGAGTTGATGCAAATGACCCCTACAAGAACCTTCAGGGTATGACTCTCAACAAACACGGAAAGTTTGGCGCAGATATGTTGCATATCTGCCGAGTTATGACTGTTCAAAGTTTTTGGCGAGACAAATTGTTGACGGTCATTTTCACTTCCAGTTTGGACCTCTCCGCTTCAACGAAACCTCAATATTTTTCATTAGGCACCTGAACACATGTCTTGAGGCTCCCCTGAAACAGGTTTGAGGTCAATAGATTTTTTTCCCTTGGAGGAGGAGCCTGTCTCGTAAAGAAGGCCATTTCCTGTTTCCACTAGGGGCGCCAGGCCTAATGGGTAATATTTCAATGCAGTCGTGTTCAGGCTGGGATATCTCATAAACATGCTAAAAATGAAAAAGATTGAACGTTGGATCACGGAGTTTTTAATCATTTTCTGAATTTGGTATTTTGCCTAAAAATGGCCGACTTTGGGACCACGCCCAGGCCAGACCCTTGAATGAAAACACACCATTTTGAAAACTTAAGATCTCATATGTCTCCTGAATAGTCTGACCAATTTTGAAGACGATCCAACTTTATCCTTCAGCGACAAGGTCTCAAATGTAAATCGATAAAATTTCGCATTTGACCCAAAATTTCCAGCTTCCTGTTGGGTTTGGAATATGGGTGCAAGAGACTTTTTGGAGCAGTTTTGTACAATGTATCGACTCACTAAATTTCATTGTTCTACGTTGAAAAAACCTAATAGGAGAGGCCTTTTTGAAAATTTCAAGGGGGCGCCACTGAGCCATTTTGTTAAATTTTTTTGTAGATTATCAAAATTTACGCAAAGTTGAATGTATGTGCAAATTTTGGTGAGTTTTCGTGCATGTTCAAGCCTCCAAACGTAAACTCCAACTGTGAACCGAAAAAATTTCACATTCGATCCAAAATACCCGATTTCCTGTTGGATTTGGAATATGGGTGCAAGAGGCTTTTTTGAACAGTTAGGCATAAGGTATCTACTCCCCAAATTTCATTGCTCTACGTTGAAAACCTGAGAGGAGAGGCCTTTTTGAAAATTTTAAGGGTCAAGGGGGCGCCACTGAGCCATTTTTTGACATTTTTTCAAAACGATGCAAGATTATCGAAATTTACGCGAATCTGCACGTATGTGCAAATTTTGGTGACTTTTCGTGCATGTTCAGGCCTCCAAATTGGCCATTTTCATTTGCCATGAAGAAAGAATAATAATAACTAGCGCAACTCGGACGTCACGCAACTCGGACTGTGTGCAGGTCAGGGTGGTGGCAGATCCTCCTCTCTAATCATCTCATTAGAACCTAACATGCTCGAAAGTCGCCTATTTACATTCCCACACCCAAGAGATAAAAACCCCTATTGGAGAGAGTACTACAAAAAAGGAGCCACTACTGAGCTGTGCAGCCAAGCCCTTATTCAAAACCAAAATTAATCTTCTAACTGGGCCAATTCGACCAAGTGTGCCAACTATTGTGGCTCTATAAGCTCCCTGAGTCTCTGAAAAAAAATATTTCCTTTAAATGGCGAACAAAGGGTCGTCACGGCAACAGACAGAGACACGTGGACATGGGCCGTAAAAAAGTATTTTAATAGGTCTTGAAACTACAATGACCAACATGAAAAGAACTGGACATGTTTTGGAAAAACGAGTGACTTTCTATCGCCACTAGTTGGCGCTGTAGGGTTGATGCAAATGACCCCTACAAGGCCCTTCAGGGTATGACTCTCAACAAGCACGGGAAGTTTGGCGCAGATATCTTGTATATCTGCCGAGTTATGACTGTTCAAAGTTTTTGGAGAGAAAAATTGTTGACAGTCATTTTCACTTTCCTGTTTGGACCCCTCCGCTTCAACGAAACTTCAATATTTTTCATCAGGCACCTGAAGACAGGTCTTAAGGTTTCCCTTATGCAGGTTTGAGGTAGATTGATTTTTTCCCTTTAGAGGAGGAGTGTGTCCCGTAAAAAAGGGCATTTCCTGTTCCCACTAGGAGGCGCCAGGCACAAATGGTAAATTTTCAATTCAGTCCTGCTCAGGCTGGTATACCTCACACACATGCCAGATTTAAAATAGATTGAACGTTGTATGAGGGAGTTATCAGTCATTTTCCGAATTCGGTGTTTTGGCGAAAAAATGGAAGAATTTGGCGCCCCGCCCAGGTCAGGCCCGTGAATGAAAACACACCATTTTTATAACTTAAGATTTCATATGCCTCATGAACAGTCTCACCAATTTTGAGAATGATCAAACTAATTCCCTAGGTGCCAAGGTGTAAAATGTGCACACTGTAAATCGATAAAAATTTCACATTCAATCCAAATTACCCGATTTCCTGTAGGATTTGGAATGTGTGTGCAAGAGACTTTTTGGAGCAGTTTTGCACAAAGTTTTGACTCTCCAAATTTCATCACTCTATGTTAGAAAAACCTAAATGGAGAGGCCTTTTTGAAAATTTCAAGGGGGCGCCACTGAGCCATTTTGTTAAATTGTTTCGTAACGTTGCAAGATTATCGAACGTTATCCAAAGCCGCATGTATGTGCAAATTTTGGTGAGTTTTTATGCATATTCAAGCCTCCAAATGTAAACTCTTACTGTGAACCCATGAAAATTTCACATTCGATCCAAAATACCCGATTTCCTGTTGGATTTGGAATATGGGTGCAAGAGACTTTTTGGAGCAGTTTTGCATAAGGTATCTACTCCCCAAATTTCCTTGCTCTATGTTGAAAAAACCCAATAGGAAAGGCCTTTTTTAAAACTTCTTTCTGTCGCCACTAGTTGGCACTGTAGAGTTGATGCAAATGACCCCTACAAGAACCTTCAGGGTATGACTCTCAACAAACACGGAAAGTTTGGCGCAGATATGTTGCATATCTGCCGAGTTATGACTGTTCAAAGTTTTTGGCGAGACAAATTGTTGACGGTCATTTTCACTTCCAGTTTGGACCTCTCCGCTTCAACGAAACCTCAATATTTTTCATCAGGGACCTGAACACATGTCTTGAGGCTCCCCTGAAACAGGTTTGAGGTCAATAGATTTTTTTCCCTTGGAGGAGGAGCCTGTCTCGTAAAGAAGGCCATTTCCTGTTCCCACTAGGGGGCGCCAGGACTAATGGGTAATATTTCAATGCAGTCGTGTTCAGGCTGGGATATCTCATATACATGCTAGAAATGAAAAAGATTGAACGTTGTATCACGGAGTTTTTAATCATTTTCTGAATTTGGTATTTTGCCCAAAAATGGCCGACTTTGGGACCACGCCCAGGCCAGACCCTTGAATGAAAACACACCATTTTGAAAACTTAAGATCTCATAGGTCTCCTGAATAGTCTGACCAATTTTGAAGACGATCCAACTTTATCCTTCAGCGACAAGGTCTCAAATGTAAATCGATAAAATTTCGCATTTGACCCAAAATTTCCGGCTTCCTGTTGGGTTTGGAATATGGGTGCAAGAGACTTTTTGGAGCAGTTTTGTACAATGTATCGACTCACTAAATTTCATTGTTCTACGTTGAAAAAACCTAATAGGAGAGGCCTTTTTGAAAATTTCAAGGGGGCGCCACTGAGCCATTTTGTTAATTTTTTTTATAGATTATCAAAATTTACGCAAAGTTGAATGTATGTGCAAATTTTGGTGAGTTTTCATGCATGTTCAAGCCTCCAAACGTAAACTCCAACTGTGAACCGAAAAAATTTCACATTCGATCCAAAATACCCGATTTCCTGTTGGATTTGGAATATGGGTGCAAGAGGCTTTTTTGAACAGTTAGGCATAAGGTATCAACTCCCCAAATTTCATTGCTCTACGTTGAAAACCTGAGAGGAGAGGCCTTTTTGAAAATTTTAAGGGTCAAGGGGGCGCCACTGAGCCATTTTTTGACATTTTTTCAAAACGACGCAAGATTATCGAAATTTACGCGAATCTGCACGTACGTGCAAATTTTGGTGACTTTTCGTGCATGTTCAGGCCTCCAAATTGGCCATTTTCATTTGCCCTGAAAAAAGAATAATAATAATAACTAGCCCTGCAAGCAGGACTGACGGGCCCTCGCGTATGGCGCAACTCGGACGTCAAACAAAGTCGGAGGGCAGGCAGGTCGGGGCGGTGGCAGTCGACAACAGACAGATATCCAGGCAGATATATTGCATGTCTGAATGTTCAGAATTAGTGGGGAGAGAAAATGGCGACGGTCATGATGACTTTCTTATCGGACCCCTCTGCTTTAACAAAACAAAAGTGTTTATTAGGCACCTGAACACGGTCATTATGACTTTCCTATTGGACCCCTCTGCTTTAAGGAAACAAAAGTCTTACCGGAGTATACTGGACTGTCTCAGAAAATTAGAATACACAATATTCTAATTTTATGAGACAGTCCTGTACATTAATCCACCATTTAAAGCAGGGGTGTCCAAACTTTTTGCAAAGGGGACCAGATTTGGCGTGGTAAAAATGTGGGGGGCCGACCTTGGCTGACGTCCTTTACATAGAACAATATACAGGACTGTCTCAGAAAATTAGAATATTGTGTATTCTAATTTTCTGAGACAGTCCAGTAAGTCGCATTTGTGGGTGAAATTTACTTGATAAAATCCAACACATAGAACAGATATGTCATCTTGAAAGGCAATTTAATATAAAAATACAATAGAGAACAACATGCTGAATAAATGTACAGTGTACAGTGCATAAACAACGAAATGCGAATATACTGTCCTCACCAGGACGCTACCGCTCGGTCCTGGCTATAGACAGCGAACTCCAAAAAGACAATTCTGGATGTCCGCATAATTTGTTGAATCAATTTGGTCCTCGATAGCAAACAGGTTCACATCACCGTAAAAAAATGATAATTACGTACTATTACAGCAATAATGTAACAGATTAGCATGCGTTCGCTAGCATTAGCACACCATTCAAACAACCACACAACTGGCTGTAAGTGTCCGCTCGCGGGTGGAAAACACACAACAACAGAAAAGATGATACACGCAGGCGTTGCCTCTGTAGAGATATTTTAAAGGCATAAACAATGAACGTAGGTTCGCAGCCGTCTTTCTCTCTCGCTAACTAGTCCACTCACTCACTCACTCACTCACTCACTCACTCACTCACTCACTCACTCACTCACTCACTCACTCACTCACTCACTCACTCACTCACTCACTCACTCACTCACTCACTCACTCACTCAGAGCTACGTGGCTGTCTGTCTTCTTCTGGTGTGCGAGCGCTTATTCACGTAAACAAGTGCGAGTGCGCTCCCAGGTGGGCGTGAAAGCGCCACAAACTAAATGCATCCATTTCAATATAAAAAAGCCAATTATACAATTGAACATACATTGCCAAAGGCAGAACGCGAACGTGGCCATAGCTATTAACAGTTATTCAGATAACTATAGCATGCTAACAAGTTTACAAAACCATCAGTCCAAAACACCAAAATAACACGGGAAATTATATCATAATGTGTTAATAATTTCACTCACCAGGGGGCACCAGGCCTAATGGTTTTGTAAACCTGTTAGCATGCTATAGTAATCTGAATAACTGTTAATAGCTATGGCCACGTTCGCGTTCTGCCTTTGGCAATGTATGTTCAATTGTATAATTGACTTTTTTATATTGAAATGGATGCATTTAGTTTGTGGCGCTTTCACGCCCAACTGGGAGCGCACTCGTTATTATTATTTTTTCATGGCAAATGAAAATGGCCATAGCTATTAAGAGTTATTCAGATAACTATAGCATGCTAACAAGTTTACAAAACCATTAGTCCAAAACACCTAAATAACATGGGAAATGTTATCATAATGTGTTAATAATTTCACACATAAGTCACTGCTGAGTATAAGTCGCACCCCAAACCAAAATATGAAGAAAAAAAAACACGACTTATAGTCGGAAAAATACAGTAGTCTTTTACTGAATTGTATTGTCAAAAATAAGACACATTTGCTCCCCTGCCCAGGAAAGGGCCGTGAATGAAATGTCACCATTTTGATAACCTAACATCTCATATGTGTCATGAACATTCATTCATTCATTCATTTTCCATGCCGCTTTTCCTCACGAGGGTCGCGGAGGTGCTGGAGCCTATCCCAGCTAACTCAGGGCAGTAGGCAGGGGACACCCTGAACTGGTTGCCAGCCAATTGCAGGGCACAAGGAGACATACAACCATTCACGCGCACACTCATACCTACGGACAATTTAGAGTGCTCAATCAGCCTACCATGCATGTTTTTGGGATGTCTGACCAATTTTGAGAAGCATTCAACTTACTGCTTCGGCGTAATGGTCTCAAACGTGCATGTAGGTTTTTGACAAAAATGCAAGATTCAATCCATAATACCCGATTTCCTGTTGGGTTTGGAATATGGGTGCAAGAGACTTTTTGGAGCAGTTTTGCACAACGTATCCACTCCCCAAATTTCATCACTCTACGTCGAAAAAAGCTAATAGGACAGGCCTTTTTTAAAAATTGAAGGGGGCGCCACTGAGCCATTTTATTACATCTTTTGGCAATGTTGCTAAATTCATGAAATCTACATGAAGCCACATGTATGTGCACATTTTGGTGAGTTTTCGAGCATGTTCAGACCTTGAAATTTGCCATTTTGAGAGAAAATGCCGAGGGTCTTTTCACTTTCCTGTTTGGATACTGCAACATCAACGAAAACTCAATATTTTTCATCAGATACCTAAAGACATGTCTTAAGGCTCCCCTGATGCAGGTTTGAGATCAATTGATATTTTTCACCAGGAGGAGGAGCCTTTTTAGTAAAAAAGGGTGTTTCCTCTTCCCACAAGGGGGCGCCAGGCCTAATGGAAAATATTTCAATGCAGTCGTGTTCAGGTTAAGACACCTTACATGCATGCCAAATATGAAAAAGATTGGACCTTGTATCAGGAAGTTATTAATCATTTACTGAAATTGGCGCGTTGCCAAAAAAACACCCGACTTTGGTACCCCGCCCAGGTCAGGCCCGTGGACGAAAACTCACCATTTTCACAACTTAGTATCTCATATGTCTCATGAACACTTACACCAATTTTGAGGAAGATCCAACGTACTGGCTCGGCGCAACGGTCTGAAACGTGCATGCTGGTTTTCGCCCAAAATGCTATGTTTTTCAACATTCAATCCAGAATATCCCATTTCCTGTTGGGTTTGGAATATGGGTGCTTTAGACTTTTTGAAGCGGTTCTGGACAACGTATCCACTCCCCAAATTTCATCGCCCTACGTTGAAATACATCAAAGCAAAGGGCATTTTGAAAATTGCAAGGGGGCGCCACTGAGCCATTTTTTTATTTTTTTTGTAAACGTTGCCAAATTTTCGAAATTTTCGCGAAGCCGGATGTATGTGCAAATTTTGGTGAGTTTTTGAGCATGTTCAGGCCTTCAAATTGGCCATTTTCATTTGCCATGAAAAAATAATAATAATAATCCTTCGAAGAACAATAGGGCCTCGCACGCTGAGAGTGCTCGGGCCCTAATAATAATAATAATAATAATAATAATCCTTTGCATTACAATAGGGCCTTCGCACGTCTAGTGCTCGGGCCCTAATAATAATAATAATAATAATCCTTTGCAAAACAATAGGGCCTTCGCACGTCTAGTGCTCGGGCCCTAATAATCCTTTGCATTACAATAGGGCCTTCGCACGCCTAGTGCTCGGGCCCTAATAATCCTTTGCATTACAATAGGGCCTTCGCACGCCTAGTGCTCGGGCCCTAATAATAATAATAATAATAATCCTTTGCATTACAATAGGGCCTTCGCACGCCTAGTGCTCGGGCCCTAATAATAATAATAATAATTCCTGTAATAGTGTAACGAAACGGGTTCTAATAAGGCGGACGTTTTTTTCTGTACCTGAAGGCACCGCGGCGCTGACGTGACAAAGAGGGAGGGGAGCGGGTGAAAGTTTACTTTCGCTTTCAATGCTTTCTTGAGAACATCGTCAATTGCGGCAGACAGCAGGCGTTTTGTGTTGAATAAGTTGTGAAAGAAATGATGAAAACGTGGCGAAGCTGGCGATTTCTCTGGAGATGTTACCACAATAAGAATTGTCAGCTTAACTTATAAAGACTGGCGAACGATGGTCGGAGGAGGAAAGTGGAGATGTATTGTTGAGCCATTTCACGGATGCCCACCCTACGCTCATATTTTTCTGTCATTTGCATCTTCATTTAGAAGGTAAGCTTCAACTTTTTCCTTGTTTCACCACCTGTACCAACCTTTTCTGAAACGTGTTGATTTGTCACACAAGAAAATCCGCCGTGCATTCGTTTGCGGTGCTGCCATTGTCGTCGTATTTCGAGCATGTCGTCGGATGTAGAAACAAATGGCGAGTCAAATTTTACGTCGGATGTCGAAAAGTTCGTGTGTCGAAGCGATCCTATGTAGAGGTACCACTGTATTTGGTTTTAGAAATGCAACATGAAGTAATGGAAAATGATTGAATTAATCACATTGAAGCAGACCATTTCAACACTGTTTTGTCTTTACAGAAATCCAAGGTCCTGGACGGGGTGGAGATTCCTCTGCATCTAATTGGTGATAATGCCTACCCACTTAAAAAATGGTTGATGAAAGGATTTACACAACATCGTCAACTCTCAAGAGAAGAAGCGCAGTACACCTACACCCTGAGCTCTGCATGGATGGTTGTTGAAAATGCCTTCGGTCGGTTGAAAGGGCGCTGGAGATGTCTTATGAAGAGAAATGACATTAACCTTGCTGAAATGTCCAATGTTGTAGCTGCTTGTTGTATTCTGCATAATGTATGTGAAATACAGAAAGACAACTTTTTACCAGAGTGGAACCCGGCACCAGAGGAGAATGTCCTCCAACCACACATTGCAATGCCACAAAGGGAAAGAGAGAACACTGCCCTGCTCATTCGCAGTGCGGTTGTCGCAAATATGTGTGCTCTGTTGGAAAATTAGTGTTGTGTGGTCATGATCATGTTGTGAGAAAACTGTCTTGATGGGTTTAAGAAATAAATGCCATTTTCATGCTGCAGCTGTGGTGCTAAATTATTAGCAGATAAGCAAAATAATACAAAGAACCACCAAATTTTGGTTATGTTGTGTTCTGTTGGTTGATATACAGAGAGAGACAAACAGCTTTTTGTGCACACAAAGCTTAAATATTTATATACAGATTGTTTAAATGTGACACACAGTATAAAAAATGTTTTAAACACACACAATACAAGTACCATATAGGCTCAAAGGTCTCTGTAGGTCGGACCTAGCTTTGCTGGGGTACTCGCGTAAGAAGGCCCAGCCTGGTAGAATGATTCATAACTGCCATGTGTTTCGTACATTGGCTGCTGTGGTTGAATCTGTAGTGCTGGTGCAGTCCTGGAAAGCAGCATTTCAAACAGCATCCTCTGATCTACCCTCGTGTCCTTGTGTTGTCTTTCCAGGCTCTCTAATAACTTTCTGTCCTGCTCCAAAAATAATTGAAACCGAGCATCCTCCCGTACATCTGCTTCTTTGTCCATTCTCTGAGTTCCTTCAGGGTAGCAGCTAAGATGGTGGATGTCTGGTCAAGTCTTGTCCTTTTCTTTCTCGGAGGACGGTTGGTGCCTGGGAACAAAATTTCGGGGAATTACAACATGAAGTAGCGGCCCACACAGGGACAAACACGCACAGACACGCAAAAAAAAACAACAACTGATGATCGGTGGAACAGTTATCTAATGCAGAAATAAATCCATATCGAGAAACAAAAATTCACCACTCACCTCTTTCGGGCTGGCTGGAGTCCTCGGATATTTCTTCCTCTTCCTCGGTCCTAGCTTCAGCTTGGCTTTTGGTGCCATCTCTGTCCTCTCCGTTTTCCCTCGCCACGTCGTGGTCCTCGTCTTCTACAGTGCTTGACGAAGCGGTGGACGAGCTGGATAAGTACGGGGATGATGCAGCGGACGCGGCCATGGAGCCAGATAGCCTCACGGGGTTAGCCAAAGCAGAGGTGCCGTAAATGCTGTTGCACAGCTCGTAAAATTGCCATTCACGATGACCCATTCCACTGCGGTTATTGTTGTCTTTTAAGGAGAGATATGTTTTTTTTAGGGCTGTCAAAATTATCGCGTTAACGGGCGTTAATTAATTTTTTAAATTAATCACGTTAAAATATTTGACGCAATTAACGCACTAGGCCCGCTCAGACAGATTTAAATGTCAGTACAGTGAAAGGCCAACTTGTTAATTGTGTGTTATGGAGTTTTTCCGCCCTCTGCTGGCGCTTGGGTGTGACTTGCATATGTTATCTGGCGTAATGTCGCCCTCTGCTGGCGATTCAGTGCAGCTGATTATTTGGGTTTCGGCGCGCTTTTCTGACGTGATTATATGTCGACGCGAACTCACACTAATAGACAGTGCTATTCAGACCAGCTAACGTGCGCATCCAGTATTCAGTGGCAGTTCTCATAGCCCCATCACACTGTTTGTGTCTAATACATGCATCGCTTGTGAGTTATATTCCTCCTTTGTTTATATTCATGAGCATTAGATAGTTATTGATGATGTGTATTTGAATTTGTTCACATATATGGTGAAATGCAGTTACATTGTTAGATGCTTGTGAGCTAATTGGCTAGTGCTACTGCTCAAATGGACACGTGTGTGTACATTTTATGTTATTTTGTGATTTATGCAAGTTATTGACACATTGCTTTGTTATTTTCAGTTTTACAAAAATACAAGAAACGTGCTCCTGTCAAAAAGAGGTGACTTCAGTAAAGCCCATGCAACTTTGCCACACCGTCTGATTTCTTTTTGGAACTTATGTTCGCTATCTGTCAATTTGTGTACTCACACACATTGAGGACAGAATAGGACTACTAGTTTATTTTTTGATTGAAAATTTTACAAATTTTATTAAAACGAAAACATTAAGAGGTGTTTTAATATAACATTTCTATAACTTGTACTAATATTCATCTTTTAAGAACTACAAGTCTTTCTATCCATGGATCACTTTAACAGAATGTTAATAATGTTAATGCCATCTTGTTGATTTATTGTTATAATAAACAAATACAGTCCGTATGTACCGTATGTTGAATGTATATATCCATCTTGTCTTATCTTTCCATTCCAACAATAATTTACAGAAAAATATGGCATATTTTATAGATGGTTTGAATTGCGATTAATTGCGATTAATTACGATTAATTAATTTTTAAGCTGTCATTAACTCGATTAAAAATTTTAATCGTTTGACAGCCCTAGTTTTTTTCAATGCATTCAGTTTGTTGATTATCTGCCTTGGAGTCCGGTCGTAGCCTCGAGCTTTTAATTTATCACCAATATTTTTATAAATTGCTGTGTCTCGCACGGTCCCAGACATCTGTCGCTGAATCTCCTCTTCTCCACGGATGGAAAGGAGCTGGCAGGTCTCATCATGTTTCCAATGCTGGGACATGTTGTAATGTGGTGCGTGACTTGCTCCTTTGAATAGCATTGACGTAACTACGGTTGTGGGCCGTGTTAAATGGGGAGGCGACTGGCGCGTTGTTATGACGCATCACGTAAGAGCCTACGTCACCACGTAAATTAGCGTGTTGACTGTTTTGCTTTCACACTGCATGGCAATCAGAGCCGAGGCGATTTTAACGCGGGTCGCTTGGCGGGTCGATTGACACTGGTCAAAGCGGGTCGCTGCACCTTTCCCACTGCCACCAAAAGCCGATTGTTAGCGGGTTGACACGGGTTTTTTGGCCAGTGGGAAAGGGATATAAGAGTAGTTTTACTAAGCCAGAAACGCTACTCTTACTCCGCTACTTTGGGCTACACCATTTGTTACATTTTTCCTTTTTATTTTACATATTAGATTTTACTTTTTTTTTTGCCAGCGACGCCAGCAATAGTTTACTAGTTTACCAATGAGATGTGGCAACAATAATCATATGACTCCATTATACCAATCAGACTCAAGCTTGCCGTTCTATGATCACACGACGCCTTTAAAGTACAGTAAAATATGAAGTATTTGACTTAGAGCGCTGCCCTCAACATGACTCAAAAGCGCAGATTTTAATCCCGCTTCCAGTTTTTACTGTATTTGGCAGTGATGGACCACAGAAAACTGGAGGTATGATCCTTTTAACCCTTTAACATCAGGGCCTATTCTGTCCGAATTTGCATGCCTTTGATGCTGCCTTTATTTATTTATTTTTTTAATGTTTGTAATGGCCTGGTTGGGTCCCTTTTTTTTTAGGACACCATTATCTTCATGTCCAAACTTGGTTTCTTCACGGACCAATTTTTGGGGCCAAAATTTGTAATACTGATGTCCCATTGACAAACAAAAATGCTCAACGAACCATTTTATAACTTGACAATACAGTGAGGAGCAGGAGCATTTGCACCCCTTGTGATTTTGCAAGTTCACTCACTTAGGAAATAGGTAGAGGTCTGGGATTTCAAACATAGATTTTCACTTATAGAGACATCATCTTAAAAGCCAGAACTCAAATTTTTCAATAATTTATATGTAATTACTGGGGTTCATAAGTATTTTTACCCCTGAGGAAATCGGTGCTAAAATTTAGTGCTTCACCAGGCTGTCACATATGGAAACGGGGATTTTTGCACATTCTTCCACACAAACCTTTTTTTGATCTGTCAGGTTTCAGGACTGTTGTTGAGAAACACCAACTTTCAGCTACATCCAAAGATTTTCTATTGGATTGAAGTCTGGGGACTGGCAAAGCACTCCAGAACCTTGATATGCTTTTACGCAGCCACTCCTTGGTCAGCTTGACTGTGTTCGTCGTGTGACATACACTGCTGCTGCCATAGTGTGCACTTCCTGTGGGTGTGGTATTACAGTATAAAAGGAATCTCTGTGATGTGTCGGTGACACATATGCTGAGAAGCACACTGAATAAAGAAGTGTTGCTCCCTTCAAGTCTCGGCCTTACATGTATTTAGATCTAGGAAGTACATAACAAAAGTGGCGACGAGGACGTCTGGACCTGCGTCAGCTCGGACGTGCTGTTTTTGGAGTTTGCTGCGGGTCGCGGTGCGCCAGGGGACAGACGGCGCAGACCTCAGCTTCCACATCGTGACTTCATGGGGAGGAGGACGAGCGGAGATTTCAAATAGACCGTGAAGGTGCTGTATAACCAGGCGCTATGGCGGGAGTTATCGGCTCTGTTGGTCCTTTTGATGAGCTTGTGGAACCTTGTGGAACAGTGGAGCTCGTACACGGAGCGGTTTGGCTGTTTCGTGGAAGCTAACGAAATAGCGGAATAGAAAGTAGGGCCTACGTTTTTGAGCGGCCAAAGACCAAAGACTTTCAATTTACTGAGAAACCTGTTTCAACCCGATAAACCTGGCAGTAAAACGTACAGGGAAATCATGGAAACTCTTAATGGACATTTTTCACCCAAGCCACTTGTGATTGCAGAGAGATTCTGATTCTACAGGAGAAATCAGGAAGAGGGGGAATCTGTCACTATGTTCATAGCGGCGCTGTGGAAGCTGGCTGAACATTGTGAGTTTGGTGATGTTTTAGAAGACACATTAAGAGACAGATTGGTATGTGGACTGAGAAATGAAGCAACACAAAAGAAGTTACTCTCAGAAAGTGGACTGACATTAAGGAAAGCCTTTAATGTAAGTGTGGCTATGGAAATGGCTTCAAAGGAGGATCAACAACTGAACATGACGAGCAGAATACACCAAGTGGCTAGTACCCAAAGCGATGTTGCTGGTCCCTGTTTTAGGTGCGGTAAAACAGGGCACCTTTCCTCCTCCTGTTAGTGCAAAGAAATGAACTGTCGTAATTGTGGGAAGAAGGGTCATGTTGAGCGTACCTGTCGGAAAAAAACAGCACAGACAAAGATAAGGAAATGAATGACAAGAAGAAAACAAAGAAATATGTCAAAGCAGTAGAGAGTGCCTCTACTTCCGAAGGTGACACTGACGTGCACACCGTGCATGTAATGAGTGTGGACGGGAACTCTGGGTGTTACTGGGTCACACCAATGTTGGAGGGTCACCCAGTCAAAATGCAAATAGACACTGGATCACAGGCATCGCTTGTGTCATACCAAGTCTATAAACAGTGTTTGAGACACCTTCCATTAAGACCGTCAGACACTGTGTTCAAAGTGTACACTGGACACAAAGTGCACATGAAAGGAATGACTGACATTACTGTGTAATGCAATGATCAAACTGCAAAACCTCCAGTGTATGTCCCAAAAGGGAATTTTGCTTCCATCATGGGACGACCATGGATTAATACACTGCATGTAAATTGGCAAGAAGTTCAGCGGCTATCAGACTATTCTTCACAACTACAAGTCATCCTGGAAAAGAATGAAGAGGTTTTTCGCGAGGAATTGGGCAGACATTACTATGAAATTGCACATTAAACCACGAAGCAAACCTGTGTTTATGAAGGCTAGGACAGTGCCGTATGCAATTCGTGACAAAGTCGAGGCTGACCTGGATGCGTTGGTCAAAAGTGGTGTTTTGGAACCAGTCACCACCAGCGAATGGGCGACACCGATTGTGCCGGTTCTGAAATAGAATGGCGGAATTTGCACATGTGGCAACTTTAAAGTGACTTTGAATCCGGTGCTTTGTGTGGAACAGTACCCACTTCCATTGATTGATAATTTATTTGCAGGTCTGAGCGGGGCTCAAAAATTCAGTAAAATTGACCTCAAACAAGCTTACCTGCAGATGCATGTGGACAAAGAATCATGGGAGTGGCTGACAACTAACACGCACAAGGGACTTTTCAGATATTGCAGATTACCTTTTGGCATCACATCTGCTCCTGCTCTGTTTCAACAGGCTATGGATAAAATTTTGAGTGGATTGCCAGGAATACAATGTTACTTGGATGACATTCTCTGCACCGGTGCCAACGACGAGGAGCATCTTCTCAACCTGGATGCTGTATTAGAAAGGCTAAGGCAGTATGGTCTTCGAGTGCGCAAGGAAAAATGTGAAATTTTGAGACCATCGGTGGAGTATCTCGGGCATGTGATAGACCACGAAGGACTACACAAGGCTCCATCAAAGACCAAGGCATTTGTGGATGCACCCGCCCAAGAAAATGTGAGTCAGCTTAGATCTTTTTAGGTCTACTGAACTATTATGGACGGTTTATTCCCAATTTGGCATCGCTTCTTAAACCATTGCATGAGCTGTTGTGCAAAGATGTAAAATGGAAATGGACGAATGAGTGTAACAAAGCTTTTCGAAATACGAAAACGCCCTGATTACATCAGAGGTTCTCACTCATTTCAACCCTTCATATCCAATACAGCTGGCATGCGATGCTTCACTTTATGATGTGGGTGCTGTCATCTCCCATGTGTTCCCGAACATAGATGAAAGACCAATTGCTTTCGCATCGAGAACACTTAACAAAGCAGAGTCAAACTATGCTCAATTGGAACGAGAAGTATTGAGGATTATTTTTGGTGTGAGGAAGTTCCACCAATATTTGTATGGAAGGAAGTTTACTCTGTTAATGGACCACAGACCACTGACAACGATTTTGGGACCTCATGCAGGAATCCCTTCGCTGGCTGCTGAACGCCTTCAGAAGTGCGCTTTGTTGTTATCAGCTCACTCATACGACATCAAGTATCGTAAATCTGATTTGTATTGCAATGCTAATGGGCTTTCGAGGTTGCCGCTTCCTGTCACAAAACATGAACCTACCTCAGTGGACATATTCTATTTCCGAAATGTTGAACATGCACGGATTTCAGCTTCGCAAGTGAAACGTGCAACTCGGAATGACCCCGAACTGTCAGTCATCATGGACATGGTAAATATAGGACAAACCAAGTGTGAGAACACCACTCTCAAACCTTTTTTGGATAGGAGGGGGGAACTTTCTGTTCAATCGGATGGTTTGCTGTGGGGGAGGAGAGTGATTGTGCCACAGTCACTGCGGGCTAAAATGCTTGCGCAACTGCATGCAGGTCACAGTGGTATTGTTAAAATGAAAGAAATGGCGAGAAGTTATTTTTGGTAGCCAGGATTAGATAAACAGATCGAAGAGACAAAAATTTTAAAAAGTAAAAAATTGTTCATCTTGCCAGAAGATTCGCAACAATCCACCTGCAGCCCCACTTCATCCTTGGGATTTTCCTCAGGATCCCTGGCACCGCATTCATATTGACTTTGCGGGCCTTTCGAAAATGGAATGTTTCTGGTTGCTATCGATGCCCATAGTAAGCGGCCAGAGGTAACTATGATGAAATCAACCACATCGGAAAAGACAATTGAGAAGTTAGGAGACATGTTAAGTTGTCTCAGAGCCCCTGCACAACTCGTGTCAGAAAACAGGCCCCAATTTGTGTCAAAAGAAATGGCTGAATTCCTGCAAGCCAATGGGGTTCAACACATCAAGTCGGCTCCCTATCACCCGGTAACCAACGGCTTGGCAGTGAGGTTTGTGCAGACCCTCAAACATGCTCTCAAAGCATCACAAGGGCAAAGTACACTCCATCAGAGACTATACGAATTTCTCCTCAAATACCGAACATCTGTGCATGCAACTACCAAGGTATCGCCGGCGAGCCTAATGTTTTCTATAACATCTGTGCATGCGACTACCAAGGTATCGCTGGCATGGACCTGCTGAAACCACCAACCCTGAGCGAGATTGTTCAAATGGATCAACGGAAACAAGTCAAGTACAGAGACCTGCATTCCAAGAACCAAGTTTTTGCACCTGGTGACTCTATTATGGCCCGAGGTTATCAAAGTAAGGAAAAGTGGGTCCCTGCCACCATCATTGCTCAAACTGGGCCTGTTACCTACACAGTTCAGACAGCTGATAGTGTTTGGCGTCGCCATGTGGATCAATTGTTGTGAACACCAGACACTACTCCAGAACTGTCTATTGATTGTGATGATGCTAGCAGTGTAATTATACCAGAAATGTCTAGCTTACTGGATGTGCCAAAAATACCAGAAATTTCTAGCTTACCGGATGTGTCAAACCCAAACAATCCTGCTGTAATTGTGTCTAATTCAACCAATGCACAAACGGAACCTGAAACGGTATCGGGACCTGTTTCCACAAGTGAAAAATCTGAAGTGACTGTTGAACGTCGTTATCCTGCACACGACAGGCGACCGTTTGCTAGATTGGATTTATGAATTATAAGTAAGATGGGAAAAACAGGAGGTATTTTTGTGTTTATTTCTGGGACATGTTATGTAAGGGGAGAGGAGATGTGACATATTTATGTCACACTGCTGTTGCCATAGTGTGCACTTCCTGTGGATGTGGTATTACAGTATAAAAGGAATCCCTGTGATGTGGCGGTGACACATATACTGAGAAGCACACTGAATAAAGAAGTGTTGTTCCCTTGAAGTCTCGGCCTTGCATGTACTTAGATCAGAGGTTGCGCTAGACTTTTTCGTTGTCTGTCATTTTGTCTGACAGGGTCATAAAAATCCGGTCATAATCTATTTTTACCCGTCACTTAAATTTTTAAAATGACTATATCTTGATGCAGTCACTATATGTATATACACAATAATACAATAATACTTTATAATACAGTGGGGAGAACAAGTATTTGATACACTGCCAATGGGTTTTCCCATTGGCAGTGTATCAAATACTTGTTCTCCCCCCCCTGTATAAAGTAACTAAAATTAGTGCAGTCATGGATTACAGTAAGCAGGCCAGTACTGTGTTTCCATATATATTTTTATTGTAATGTATATACAGGATATATATATATTTTTCCCCCCCAACTGGGACCTTCCATGATCCTAATACATTTAATAATAATAAAATATTATATAATTTCATTATATATATATATATATATATATATATATTTTTTTTTTTTTTATTTTTTTTTTTTATTTATTATTATTAGTAAATAAAAAGGCACGTTGATACAACGCACATAAAGGCAACTTCCAATTTTTTAAAAAATTGTTAGAAAGTTGTATGGACTTACAACCCGCTAGCTTGTTGTTTCCTGTTGTCTTCCGAAATACACCTGGGTGACGGCGCCTCAAGTGTTCGTTTATAGCCGACGTGCTACCGTGGTATGCGAGCTCAGCTTAGCAAAAAGAGTACACACAGTGGTGGCACCCTCCATATTTTCCTTGAAATAATTTTAGGCTCTGGCTAGTCTGGTCCGGTTTTTTGGCTTTATGCCGCTTTCACCGTGTTACCAATTCTGCCCTTCTTGGTAATTGGCGGCGTTTTCAACTGCTCGCCGCAGTGAGGAGTGAACCGGCGATTCACTTGATTCGTTGTCATCCTTCACTGCATCAGTCCCTCTTTTTTCACCTCTTTTATCAACACCATCGTCGTTTTGGGGCTTTTTGAAGAAACTTCGGACACTCAGTTGCCTTGACATTTTTCCGAGTAAGGCCAACGACGTCATGCATCAAGAGAGACAATAGCTAATTAATATGCTCACTCGCCACCCTGTGGTCTGGGGTGTGAATTGCAACCTGTCAAAATGACAGATGGACTTCAGTTTTTTCTGTCAGCGTTGTAAAAAAATGGTCAACGACGGAAAATATTCGGTTAACGCGACCCCTGACTTAGATCAAGGAAGTACATAACACTTCGGGTCATTGTCATGTTGGAAGATCCAACCACGACTCATCTTCAAGTCTCAGACTGAGGGAAGGAGGTTGTGGCTTAAAATCCCTTTTTTAAATTTTTATGATTTTTTTTTTTTTTTTAATTTTCCCATTGAGCTGCTTGACACGGAGAATGGACATCTGAGCGTCCGATTAGTCTGAACAGTTTTAATGTATCAAATGGGAGTATGACATACTTCCATTGTGATCATTCCACAGGCCTCTTTTAGAAAGACAAAGCGGCAAACAGGAAGGGGTTATGGGGGGACAGAAGAAAAGAAGGAGAGAGACAGAAGAAGCACAAACAACAAGAAATACATTGAACACCTAAACTATGAATATTAGTTAGTTGTATTTCCAGTTGAGAACATGTGGGGGGCCTGATGACCAAGGGGGGTGGGGGGGGGGGTCGGACAGATAATTGATTGGGAGGGGTGGTGTGTACACAAATCCGTCATGTGGCATAAAACCCAGTTTTTATGTGAATCCCTTGTGAATGTATGTTGGCATCCTATTCTATGCCGTCTGATCGCTAATCCTGAGTTTTTCTACTTGAGTGACTCATAGCCTAGCAAAGGGGCCACCGTCATCACCCCGGGATCCAGGGTGGTCCCCCGGGCCATCCGCGCCCCCATCAACCGGCCTTCAGGAATGGGATAAGGGGACGTGTCCCCCCCCATGCACCCACGAGCCATAGCTGTAGCCCCCAATCAGCCCACCAGGGCATGGCAGGATCCCCACCCAGAGCAGGCAATACCCAGCCAATCCACTGGCAGCCAGCCAGCGATCCGCGCTGGAGCACAGAGAGGAGGATACCCAGGCAGGTTGCGGCTGAAAATCTGACGATACATTTCACCATTCATCCTCTGTATGAACCCCAGTAAATTACGAATAAATTATTCAAAAAAATCATACAATGTGATTTCTGTGTGATACATCTATTACTGAAATTTCAGACCGGTACGAATTTTCTAATTGGCTGAAATTGCAAACTATAACAGGTGCAAATACTTCTGCTCCTCACTGAATTTATTCAACTTGTTAGGATAAACATTCAACAGAAAAAATGAGACTGAATAGTTTTATAAAGTTCAACAGAAGCAGCAGGTATGGTGGTCATCGGTGTTTTTGTTGTCTCTACATACGATTGTCAAAACAGGTTATATCCAATAGACCAACAGTGTAACATATGTATATCATCTAACACAAAAAAGGAGGATATCTCTTTGTGAGGTTAGGTGTTGCACCCATCACCTTATTAAAAGTATGTGGTGGAAAACACAGACAAGGCTGAAAAAGCAGTTTCTGCTCTTGCACCCATCTTTAAAATAAACTGCTGTATTTTAAACCAAAAGAACTGTTGTGTTTGATAGAACAACATATGCTGTCATAGCAGTTTCATCGCTAAACCAAAAGAGCTGTTGTGTTTGATAGAACAACATATGCTGTCATAGCAGTTTCATCGCGCATTAGGCCCCCCAAACTATTTTTAATTTTTCCGTTTTACCCTGGAAACCCACGTTTACAGACGTCGCGCAACCGCTTTTTTTTTTTTAACCCAGCCGTAAAAAGAAGGTAGGTATACGTATTTATTTCCCGATCGATCGGGATCGGGTCCAATCACGTCATTTTCAAAGTATCGGAATTGGCAAAAAAATATCGGCAATGCCTTTTTTTTAAAATATATATATATATATATATATATATATATATATATATATATATATATATATATATATATATATATATATTTTTTTTTTTTTTAATTAAATCATTTTCTAATTGTATTTAACGTTGCAGACATAATATGTTCCAGAGTCCAGAGTATCCAGAGTCTTTAGTTTAGGCTTAAAGAGCATACGACATGAGAAAAAAAGTCTTAAATGGCATTATTATGTGAATTAATGTGCATGAGGAGAGCTTTTTACATGCCTATCAATGATCAAACGTAAGTAGTCCTTTATTTAAATAAAGTTTGTTGTGTTTACTTTGTAATAGCTGTATTAATATTTGACATAATACTAAACAAGATGTTTACTCACTTCCTCATAAGTCCAATGGTCCCACTGTAGTCGTCGGGCTTGTTTTGGCCAATATCCACGGTGAATGGGAACCTTTTGAAACTCCAAAAAGGCACATACACCTCTCCCTCATACAAAATGATTTTTCTGCAGCCGTTTGGCTGGCGTGATGCAAAAAATAAACGTATTAATCCGCAAAATCAGCTAAATCCTTCGTCCTCATACACAACAGTACGCTGTATAGTGAAGAGGACGCCTTCTACCGTACACGTCACAGCGCTGTCCTCCTCAATGCAAGACCGAAGCCGGAAGTCACTCATTTTCATGGCGCGGGATTAAAAAAACTAAATAAATATAGCGATCGCTTACACACACATCCAAGCGGTCCATATCATTCAGGAGCATAAAATACCGCATGTATTATGAAATAAACATGGTTTTTCGTGTCACATGCACTTTAAGGTAGGGTTATCAAATGTATCCCGATAATGGCGGCAATTAATTTATTAAAAAATGTGTCACGTTAAAATATTTAACGCAATTAATGTATGCGCTGGACGACCCTCTCACTCATTGTTGCGCTCAATCTGTAATGATGCCGTTTTACCTATACAGAGATATAAAAGGCAGCGCAAAATGAGTAGAGTGAAATTTGGCAGCCTTTGGAGCCATATTTTAATTGGCTAAAGCCTTGCAATCCCTCTCCCTATGATTAGAAATATCATGGGAAGCAATGTGGGGAAGCAAGATGGCAATTGATCTTTGTCTTAACACCTGAAGTTATTTCCCAACGCAGAGAAGATATATCAATTGGTAGCACGACGCAGTCATGGGTGCACTTCCCATCATGCATTTGGGATGGCCACAGTATCATTTACTGAAAGCTCAACAAATACACTAGATGGCAATATTTAGTCAAAATATACAAAGTCACAAGTCTTCCTATCCGTGGATCCCTCCCACAGAAAGAATGTTGATAATGTAAATGCCATCTTGAGGATTTATTGTCATAATAAACAAATACAGTACTTATGTACTGTATGTTGAATGTATATATTCATCCGAGTTTTAATCATTTTTTTCTTAATGCATTGCCAAAATGTATATGATCGGGAAAAATTATCGGGAATGATTGGAACTGAATTGGGAGCAAAAAAAAGCAATCATATCGGGAAATATCGGGATCGGCAGATACTCAAACTAAAACGATCGGGATCGGATTGGGAGCAAAAAAACATGATCGGAACAACCCTAGTATTTATTATTTGAAATGTCTGTCTTTTTTTAGCTTGGAATCATTAAATGATGTCTAATATTTAGTTATAAAAAAAAAAAAAAAAAGACTATAAAAAATTATTCACTCGCATATTTTAAACTTTTAAACAAATTACGTCACAATGAAAAAGTTGGCGTCTGTAAAAAAGTCAGATATCTACCTCATAACTATCACCTGTTTTTTTTTTTTTACTGTCGCAATTTCTCTGATATTTAGATGATAAATAATTGATCCAAACAAAGAAAAATTTGAAAAAAAAATGTTTAAAAGGATAAATATATGAAAAAGAAAATCTCAAACACTCCTTAATGTCTGCGATTTCTGCATCGCGACCCTTGTTCATTCTGCAGTCATTCTGCTGCTTCGCTACTGTGCAGACGTCTCTCTGCTTTGCTCCTGCTTCTCAAGCTTCAATCATCTTTTTAATCATTTTTAATCACCTCTAAATTACTCAGTAAGTCTTTGAATTTTCTTTTAATCTTGTTTATATTCAAACAAAGGCTTTTTGAGCATTTTTGAGCCTTTTAAAGTGCTTTTTTGTCGTTACTGGAACACAAGTCTGCCTTATCGGAGCTGAGGAATTCGGCTAACGAAAGCTAAGTAGCAGCAACATGCCTCCCCTGTCAATGGATGATTACCACAAACTGCTCCAGAAGATAGCAGTACTGGAAACAAAAATCTACCGGCTTGAAGTGAATATGGAGGTAAATGGACAGCTTGGGAATGAAACCACTCTGCCGATCTCCCAAAACAGCGAGTGGGAGCGGACCCACAGAATGCAAACAAACACCATCGAGACTCAACGGGACCCTGGCAGAACCCAGCACTGGCAGATTTACGATGAAAAGGAATGGCCACCTCTGCAGAAGACAGCGTCATCTACTCCGGCACCAGAAAGAAAATTATCACAGATCAAGGCAACAACAAAGGCTCAAAGCAAAGTGCCTCAAGCTGCTGGAATTCTACTGGAAAATAGATTTACGCCACTCTCCGAGACTCCTGACCCAGAGAAAGTTGGAACACCCAGCTCGAAAGAGAGGTACGATGCTAATGCATGTGCTAGCAGGCTACAGAGAAAGCGACCCAATGGGCCCCGCACTCTGATAGTGGGCGACTTTGCTGTGAATGGGATGAAACACTTTTGTAGCAACAATACCAGAGTATGTTGTTTTAACAAAGCTACGGTGTCTGTTATCTCTGAAAATATCCTGAGCATTGCTGCTCAGCATCCAACAGCCACTACTCTGATAATACACACAGGAGCCCTCGATATTGCGAAGCAAAAATCAGAGCTTTTAAAGCAAGACTTCACTGAACTGATAAACAAAGTCGGAACTTTAAATACTGAGGTGTTTTTTAGTGGACCCATACCCGTGCCCAGGCTGGGGGATGAAAGTTTCAGCAGAGTGATGATGCTTAACAAATGGCTCAAAGCAACATGCGCTGGACAATCAATGTACTTCATTGACAATTTCAACATATTTTCAGGGCGCAGGCATCTCTTTAAGAACGATGGCCTTCACCTAAATAAGTCAGGAGTGCGGTTACTAAGCAGCAGCATGTTTTATCTCTTGAGGTACAGACAGTCTGCTTATCTCGAGGAAAGGAGGCAAGCTTTCCCCAAACATCGGATAAACATGTTGGCTGGGATGAGTGCTGAATCAGACAGTGTGCATGCAGGATCAATGTCTCCTCCAAAAATGGAGCCGATAGTCGCTGAAGGGGAAGTGACTAAGCCAGCCCTGCCAGGCTGTGACCAACCCTCCTCTGCTGAGGCTCCACTGCCTCAACGGGAGGAGACCCTGGTAGCAGGTGATCGACCCCCTTCAGACGAGACTCAAGAAGTGGCTCCATCAGCTCAACAGGAGGAGAACGACCCGACCGTGCAATCCTCTGCTGTCGAGGCCCCATCCAACCCCAAATCCTCGCACTCCAAGACGCCACCACGCCGCCAACTCCAGGATAAGGCCCCATCCAGCCCCAAATCCTCACACTCCAAGACGCCACCACGCCGCCGACTCCAGGATAAGGCCCCATCCAGCACCAAATCCTCACACTCCAAGACGCCACCACTCCGCCGACTCAGTCAGGCTAAGGCCTCATCAAGGCCTAAATCCCCACAGTCCCGGAAGCCACCCCGCCGACGACTTAGTTTGGATGGAATAATGAGTCAACCTGATTGGGACTCCATGGATCTAGATAGCAAGGTTAACCAGTCTCTTGGTCTCCTCAAGTTCATGTCTTCGCTTCCACCCTGTACCTGTCACACCCGACAGGTGCCAGGGGAAGATGGCAACAAACCAACCAGCCTCCCCTGGAATTCTCTCGGGGCAAAGCCAAAGCACTACAACTCTGGAACTACACGGTATTATCCTTCTATGGAGGAAGCCATGTTTGCGACACCAATATGATGTGCACCGGGTCCAGGCTGTGACAACATTACAAAGACTGTTCTGTCCCAGCAAAAGCCGGGGCCTTATGGAGTACAGTATGTATGCTCAACAATCCCAGTGGTGATAAACAACAAAAAAAGGGCTAGGCTGGTGAGAAATAAAAAACGTTCAATCAACTCTGCCAACCTGTTAAGCATAGTATGTCATTCCCAAAACTCACCAGTGAATCGAGTCTGGCATCTCCAATTGGCTCTGCTAAATATTAGATCTTTGGCTGGCAAATCTTTCTTAATTAATGATTTTATCAGCAAACATAACCTTGACATGTTGTTCCTAACAGAAACTTGGTTAGATCAAGATAAGAGTTCGACACTTCTGATTGAGGCAACCCCCACAAACTTCAATTTCTTTAGTGCGCCAAAAACCCATAAGAAAGGAGGTGGGGTTGCCAGTCTGATCAGGGACAGTTTTCAATGCACGAATATTACATGTGGTCAGTTTGATTCCTTTGAATATATTGTCATTCAGCTAAAAAGCCCTTGCAGAGCTGCCTTGGTAACAATTTACAGACCACCGAAGTATAACACAATGTTTTTTGATGAGCTTACCAAAATACTGTCTTCCGTCTGCATGGACTTTGATTGTGTTGTTTTAGTGGGTGACTTTAACATTCATGTTGATAATCCTGAAGAAGGATGTGCAAGAGAGCTTTTAAATATTTTGGATACATTTGGTTTATCTCAGCATGTCACAGTTCCAACACATAACAGAGGGCACATACTGGACTTAATAATATCCAAAGGTCTTAACATCTCTGAGGTCACAGTGAATGATGTTGCTCTGTCTGATCACTACTGCATTATGTTTAAAATGACCACCCCTGTCCATCCTCTGAAAAGGGAAACAGAGGTGATTAGGAAGCGTTACATAAGTGATAACACATGTGCGTTATTCACACAGGCCTATGCCTCATCATTAACCCCTACAATAGCTCCAGTGGAAGAACTTGTAAATAGTTTCAGTTCCAGTGTGATGACTGTAATGGACACTATTGCCCCGATTAAGAACAAAAACTTTGTCAAGAAAGAAGAGGTCACCCTGGAGAAATGCCATACTAGCTATAAAACAAAAGCAAGTTTGTAGACGAGCAGAACGCAGATGGCGAAAAAACAAACTCCTAGTTTTTTATGATATCTACAAAGAGAGTCTTCGCAAATACAACCAGGAACTGAAAAATGCTAGACAATCATATTTTTCAGCGATCATTAGTAGAAACACCAACAATACTCGCACACTATTTTCTGTTGTTGACAAACTGACAAACCCACAAGCATCAATACCTCAGGAATTGGCATCTGAGGTGTCCTGTAATAATTTCGCAGCATTCTTTACACACAAAGTACTAAAGATTAGACAGACTGTGTGCAACTCCGGATTAATAAATGTTACACTAAACGCCTCCCAAAATGTCCCCCACGTCAATCTTAGACAGTTTAGCCTCCTGGACTATGCCACTTTAACAGAAATTGTGTCGAAATTAAAGCCCACAACATGCTGCCTTGACATCCTTCCTTCAAACTTTTTCAAAACTGTTTTTCATTGCATAGCCCCAGACATACTTCAGATTATAAATACTTCCCTCCAAACAGGAGAGTTTCCTCAGACTTTAAAAACTGCAGTGATAAAACCTCTCCTAAAAAAACCTAATCTGGATGCCTCAACCATTAGTAATTACAGGCCAATATCAAATCTGACATTCCTGGGGAAAATTATCGAAAGGGTTGTGTTTGAACAGATCCAGACTTTTATGATGCAAAACAATCTTTTTTAACTCATTTCAGTCTGGATTTCGGCCACAACACAGCACCGAGACCGTGCTTATCAAAGTCCTAAATGATATTCGTCGGAATACCGATGCAGGCAAATCATCTGTTCTGCTACTATTGGATCTCAGCGCCGCATTTGACACGGTTGATCACAACATACTACTCAGCAGATTGGAACAGTGGGTAGGGCTTACTGACACTATTCTTCAGTGGTTCACATCCTATTTACATGATAGAGATTTCTTTGTGTCAATTGGAAACTATCAGTCAGAACGAACCAAATTCACGTGTGGAGTCCCTCAAGGGTCAATTCTTGGACCACTCTTATTTAACATCTATATGCTTCCGTTAGCTCAGATAATGGAACAGTATGACATCTCCTATCACGCCTCTGCAGATGACACACAACTGTACATTTCTGTGTCCCCACATGATTATAGTCCCTTAGTCTCCCTGAGTAAATGCATTCGTCAAATCAATGAATGGATGTGCCAGAATTTTCTCCAGTTAAATGTGGAGAAGATAGAGGTGATCATTTTTGGGCCAAAAAAGGAAAGGTCAAAGATAAGCAGCCAACTTAGCACAATGTCACTTACAGCTACAAATCAAAACAGAAACCTTGGCGTAATTATTGACTCAGACCTAAAATTTGATAGCCATCTAAAGTCCGTCACTAAATCCGCTTATTACCACCTAAAAAATATAACCAGAATTAAGGGGCTTCTGACTCAACAAGACATGGAAAAACTTATGCATGCATTCATTTTCAGCAGATTGGACTACTGCAACGGTATATTTACAGGTCTTGATAAAAAATCAGTCAGGAAGCTGCAGCTAGTACAGAATGCTGCAGCCAGAGTCCTCACAAATACAAGGAAGCTGGACCACATTACACCGGTTTTGAAATCGCTACACTGGCTTCCAGTGAGTCAAAGGATAGACTATAAAATACTACTGCTCATCTACAAAACACTTAATGGCCTTGGACCAAAATACATGCTTGACTTGTTAGATTCCTATGAGACATCTAGACCCCTAAGGTCGTCTGGAACGGGTCTTCTGCATGTTCCAAGAACAAGAACCAAGCAGGGTGAGGCAGCATTTAGTTATTATGCTCCTCACCTCTGGAACAAGTTACCCGAACGTCTGAAGTATGCTCAAACTGTTAGCTCCTTTAAATCAGGGCTAAAAACGCTTTTGTTTGGCACTGCATATCCATAACTGTCTATATATTTCAACCTACCTGCCTTCTATTCCTCTTGTGCTTATCTCCATTGCTGATTTCAATGATTATTAGTAGTAGTAGTTTTTGCTTTATTTTTATTTTTGTTTTATTTTTATTTATTTATTTTTATTCTGTGATTAAATGCGATCATTTGTCTTGGTTTTTACGTTGTGTTGATTTAAATGTGATTTTTATGGTCTTCATATGATGTAAAGCACTTTGAATTGCCTTGTGTTGAATTGTGCTATATAAATAAATTTGCCTTGCCTTGCCTTGTTATATTACCATGTTTTACCCATAAAATCCCCCCCAAAATCCAGCTGGGGCCATTCACAGCTGTGTCTTGACACTTGGTGATGCTACATGGAGTTTTTGGATCGAAACAAGGTAAGTACGCGATAATATCTCGTTAAAGTCTTTAATTCTACTCTCGCATGCTCTCACCTCCAGATAGGGTTTCGTTGTTTAAATTTATTTTTTTTATAAATGCCCTCCTGTTCAAAATGTTTCTTCCCCCAGAAAATAGAGATTTTAAGCTTTCCAATGATTTTTTTTTTTTGTTTTTTTTTTTAAACCTGTCCTGTTCAGCTGTTTGACACAGAGAATGGAAGTCTAAGTGCCCGGATTCTGAACAGTTTTAATGTTTCACATTGAGAGTCTGACATACTCCCATTGTGATCATTCAAAATACCTATTTATTATGACAAAGCAGCGAACAGGAAGGGATTATGGGTGGACAGAAGAAAAGAAATACAAGAGAAGAAAGAAAAGAAACACATACACAAACAACAACAAGAAATACATTGAACATCTAAACTAGTTACTAATATGCTGGTGCTATCGTCAGCGAGATGTATTTCCGGTTTACACCATGCGGGGGCCTATTGGCCAGTGAAAGAGGAGAATGGGGGTGGGGGTGTCTATAAGACTATAAGCTAAGTGATTGAAAGGGGTAGAGTGTACACAAATCAGTTCGGTGATCTAGAACCCAGTAATCGTGTGAATTTCTTATGAGTGTAAGCCCGTTGGCGACCAACCCTATGCCGCCGCATCGCCAATCCCGGCACCGGGACCCCCAACCTGAGCATGCCCTACCACATCCAGCAGTGCGCAAGCCCCACCGGGCGCGCGACAGCCACGCAGACGGGCGGAGAAACCGCGCGGGCGCCAACCCAGGGCCACGGCTCCCACCCAGCCAGCCCAACAAAGGAGCCATCGTCCCCCCCCCCCCCCCCGGGACCCAGGGCGGTCCCCCGGGCCACCCGCGCACCCATCAACCGGCCTTCAGGGATGGCAGGAGGGGACGCATCACCAACCCCACGCCTACACCCACCCCCGCCCACCCACCCGGGCCACGAGTCACAGCCCCCCAACCGGCACGGTACGCCACGGGACCCCCAGCGGTCCACCAAGCCCCAGGCAAGACAGGGTCCCCCGCCGGTGCAGGCGACACCCCGCTGATACACCGGCGCCCAGCCAGCGACCCGCCACGGAGCGCAGGGCGGATGCCCAGCCAGAGAAGAGAGGGGAAGGCAGAGGCAGGAGAACGCCCAGGAACTGCCACGGGGCGATGCAAGATCGGAGACCCGACCCCCCAACCCACTCCCGCGGCCGGGAGCCAAGGCAGAGGGGAGGCCACACCCCAGGAGCCACGCCATATAGAAAAAGTGTGGGACCCACCTACCACCCTATTACTGTCCCGACTGGCAGCCATCACCCAGCACCGTGATGGGGGTGTGAGGGGAGGGTAGTGCAATGTATGCATTAAAATAGGAGAGCTTGGCTTGGGGCAGTGGGACCGCAGCATGGAGTTTCTGCCCAGCCGCCCGTCCCACCGCCCTTTGCCGGAGCTCTCCTGTGGAGTATGATGTGTGTGGTGCATTTAAAAAAGGTGCAGGGATGGCGGGGCCTGTGTTGAGGAGGCAGCCGTGAGGTACCCCCCCCCCCCCCCCCCCCAACAGGTCCCAACCATCCCACAACCTTGGTGTGTGGTGCATTAAAAACAGGGGGGAGTCGGGCTGGGACTGTAGAGCCCCGTCCCAACTCTCCCCGGAGAAATGTATGAGCATGTAAGTGCCAGGGTGAAAAATATTTACAGTGCCGAAGTGAGAAGTGCGCGAGTTAAGAGGCAGGCTCCCGCGAGTGTGGCCCCGTCCACCAGAACCACCGGCCGCAGGGCGGAAGAAGCGTCAGGGCCCCGATCAATCCCCGCCTCAGACCACCCACGGCGCCTCCGCGACCGCCCACCCCCCTCCCACCCACCGAGCACCCACCCCGCACTCCGAGCAGGCGCCACACCAAGCGCCGGCGACCAGGGGACGTCCACTCCACCGGCAAGGGACAGCAAGCCTCACCCTAGGCCCCGCGGGCCCCAAGAGGCCCCGTCAATGACTCCGCTGGCCGGGAGGCAGCGGCGGCCGCCGCGGCCCAGGGAGGCGGACAGGGCCGGTAACAGACCAAGGGGAGGGAAGCGCACCCCCCACAACCCACCCCAGGAGGGGCGCGCGGTATGACACCAGAGGGCACCTCCCCGGCACCCGGTACAGGGAGACGCGGCTCCGGCCGGGCGGATCTGGGAGGGAACCATGGCTGCCGCATTCACCCCCCGGCCCCTACCCCAACTCCACCCCACCCCGGCCGGCCGGGGAAGGGCCGCGGCCCCGGACCGGCACCCGCGCGGCCCCCCCACCCGCCCACGACACCAGCGCGCGCCCGACGGGACCCCCGCACAGCCAGACGCAACCAGACAAGCCCCGGCCGAAAATCCCGGGGGCCAAGACCGGCGGCGGGACGGGCCAGGGGAGGACGCCAACAAACTCTATCTGTAAAGCTGACAGAAGAAGAGGTTTATCAAACACCATTAAATGTATGCCAAGGACCGGTGAAGTGTATTATTTACGCATAGTTCCTTAATTGTTCCAAGTCTGTTAAGTAATATATAGGGTGTTCCAAAAAAAGTTGCATGTGTTCCCCAGTAGCTGGAAACCAAATTGTCTGTGAGTATCCTTGTAAAATAAGCCCATTGACCGACTAAACTGTGGAGGAAGAAAATTTTTTTATTACATGCTGTTGGGAGTGTATAAAACAGTTCGGATTTAAACATGTCCAGTTTCCAGCTGCAGAAGGATGCATACAACTTCCCTGGACACCCCGTATACATCAATTTATGTATACATTTTTATTATTTTTGTGGCATTCCTTCGCAGGTGAGAGAGAATCCTTATTCTATGTTCATCATTCTTGTGACCGTTTCCCACTGTTGTTCGTATTTGTCCATTTTATTTGTCTGTTTGGCAGATATTTTCTCTAATGTTATATATTCAATGATTAGATTTAGCCATTGGTTAATGCTAATATTTTGTTTGTTTTTCCAATTCAACAATATTGTTTTTTTGGCTATCGTTAGACTTGCTAGTAGTGAACGGGTTTGATGGATAGAGATATTCACTGTATTCAGATCGCCAAGCAGACAAAGAGTTGGAGACAATGGAATCCTGCAGTTCAATAGGAAAGAGAGTTTCTTCGTTACCTGTGCCCAGAAATCTTGTATTGGTTTACATTGCCAAAGAGCATGAAAGTACAGTGCCTTGAAAAAGTATTCGGCCCCCGTGAACCTTGCAACCTTTTGCCACATTTCAGGCTTCAAACATAAAGATAAACATTTTTAATTTTTTGTCAAGAATCAACAACAAGTGGGACACAATCGTGAAGTGGAACAAAATTTATTGGATAATTTAAACTTTTTTAACAAATAAAAAACTGAAAAGTGGGCCGTGCAATATTATTCGGCCCCCTTGCGTTAATACTTTGTAGCGCCACCTTTTGCTCCAATTACAGCTGCAAGTCGCTTGTGGTATGTTTCTATCAGTTTTGCACGTCGAGAGACTGACATTCTTGCCCATTCTTCCTTGCAAAACAGCTCGAGCTCAGTGAGGTTGGATGGAGAGTGTTTGTGAACAGCAGTCTTCAGCTCTTTCCACAGTTTCTCGATTGGATTTAGGTCTGGGCTTTGACTTGGCCATTCTAACACCTGGATACGTTTATTTTTGAACCATTCCATTGTAGATTTGGCTTTATGTTTTGGATCATTGTCCTGTTGGAAGATAAATCTCCGTCCCAGTCTCAGGTCTTGTGCAGATACCAACAGGTTGTCTTCCAGAATGTTCCTGTATTTGGCTGCATCCATCTTCCTGTCAATTTTAACCATCTTCCCTGTCCCTGCTGAAGAAAAGCAGGCCCAAACCATGATGCTGCCACCACCATGTTTGACAGTGGGGATGGTGTGTTCAGGGTGATGAGCTGTGCTGCTTTTACGCCAAACATATCGTTTTGCATTGTGGCCAAAAAGTTCAATTTTGGTTTCATCTGACCAGAGCACCTTCTTCCACATGTTTGGTGTGTCTCCCAGGTGGCTTGTGGCAAACTTTAAACGAGACTTTTTATGGATATCTTTGAGAAATGGCTTTCTTCTTGCCACTCTTCCATAAAGGCCAGATTTGTGCAGTGTACGACTGATTGTTGTCCTATGGACAGACTCTCCCACATCAGCTGTAGATCTCTGCAGTTCATCCAGAGTGATCATGGGCCTCTTGGCTGCATCTCTGATCAGTTTTCTCCTTGTTTGACAAAAAAGTTTGGAAGGACGGCCGGGTCTTGGTAGATTTGCAGTGGTCTGATGCTCCTTCCATTTCAATATGATGGCTTGCACAGTGCTCCTTGAGATGTTTAAAGCTTGGGATATCTTTTTGTATCCAAATCCGGCTTTAAAACTCTCCACAACAGTATCTCGTACCTGCCTGGTGTGTTCCTTGGTTTTCATAATGCTCTCTGCACTTTAAACAGAACCCTGAGACTATCACAGAGCAGGTGCATTGATACGGAGACTTGATTACACACAGGTGGATTCTATTTATCATCATCGGTCATTTAGGACAACATTGGATCATTCAGAGATCCTCACTGAACTTCTGGAGTGAGTTTGCTGCACTGAAAGTAAAGGGGCCGAATAATATTGCACGCCCCACTTTTCAGTTTTTTATTCGTTAAAAAAGTTTAAATTATCCAATAAATGTTGTTCCACTTCACGATTGTGTCCCACTTGTTGTTGATTCTTGACAAAAAAATTAAATTTCATATCTTTATGTTTGAAGCCTGAAATGTGGCGAAAGGTTGCAAGATTCAAGGGGGCCGAATACTTTTGCAAGGCACTGTATGTATCTGAAGTATCTTCGTTGCAGCTTGTACATTTATCGGATTGGGAGAACCCCATTTTGTGCATTTTAGATTGAGTAATATGCCATCTGTGCAGTATTTTGAACTGTATAAGCTGAAGGTTCTTATTCTTTGTCATTATAAATGTATTTTTACAGATGTTGGACCAATAGTTATTGTCTAATGTTACCGAAAGTTCGTTATTCCATTTTTCGATTGGTAGGCAAGTAGAGTTGTTACATGAGAGGGCTTTATATACTTTTGAAAGTTTTTTTTTTGTTGAAGATGTATATTTATTATTTTGTTTACGAAAGGTGGTGGGTCTAACGTACCCGTTAGTGATGGAAATTTGCTTCTGATGGCTGCCCTGATTTTATTGTATTGAAGGAAATTGACCCCTTTGATCTGGAAATCTTGTAATATTTTTTCATATAACATGAATGTATTATCTTTAAACAAATGCTGTAACTGGTTTATTCCCGTATCATCCCATATGCCGAAATAAATAGGAATTTTATTAACTCCAAAGTCTGGGTTGTGCCAGATTGGTGAGAATTTACACGGGGCTTGTTGTGATTGCGTAATTTCCATACCTCTCCACCAGGCTTTCAAGGTACATGCTATCATTGGGTTTTTGAAGCAGCTATGGTGCTTAATACTAGAACTAATAAAGGGGAGGTTTGCCAGTTGTATTTGGTTGCAGTCTGTTTGCTCTAATTCTAGCCATGACTGTTGTTCAGTGTTAAGATATAACCACCTAATAAGATATTGTATTTGATTTGCTATATAATAGTGTTGGAAATTAGGGGCCTCTAGACCCCCCTCTGGTTTATTTCTTTGCAATTTGGCAAGGCTAATTCTGTTTTTCTTGTTTTTGAAGTAGAATTTTGTGACGGCTGAGTCTAGGTCTTGAAACCATTTTTGAGTGGGTTTAAAGGGGATCATTGAGAACAAATAGTTTATTTGTGGTAATACTTTCATTTTGACTGTTGCTATCCGGCCCAAAAGTGAGATGGGTAGATTATTCCAGTGTGTCAAATCTTCACATATTTTTGCTTAGAGGGGTGTATGGTTTAGTTTAGTTAATTCTGTAAGTTTTGGTGAAATGTTGATTCCAAGATACTTTATATTCCCTATTGGAATATTGTGATTTTGATTTGCAGGATTCCACAAGTTTGTTGATAAGGGCATTATAATTGATTTTGACCAATTTATAGCATAATCTGATATTTGTCAAAATGTCTTTAATAGTTCAAAAGTCTTATGTAGGGAGGATTCTGGTTTTTCTAGATATAATAGTATATCGTCTGCGTATAAGTTAATTTTGTGTTCCGATGTGTGCGAGCAGATCCATTTGATATTAGCGTTTTGTCTTATTGCAATTGCTAATGGTTCAATAAATAGAGCGAATAATAGGGGTGAGAGTGGACAGCCTTGTCGAGTTCCCCTTTGAAGACAGAAACTTTGTGAAATGACCCCGTTTGTGTTTACAGTGGCTTTTGGGGCTTTGTAGAATATTTTTATCCAGCGGATAAATGGCTCACCGAAGCCAAATTTTTCCAAAACTTTGAAGAGAAAAATCCAGTTGACTTTGTCAAATGCTTTTTCTGCGTCCAAAGAGAGGATAATTGCTTTCTGTTTATAATTCTGTGCAATATTGATAAGATTTAACAAGCGTCTTATATTGTTTGTAGAGTTACGTCCTTTAATAAAGCCGGTCTGGTCTTTATGAATTATAGTGGGAAGAGTTTGTTCTAATCTAGTAGCTAAAGCCTTTGCAATAATTTTAATATCTGTATTCATTAAGGATATTGGTCTATAGTTTGCTGGTTGGGTTAGGTCTTTCCCTTCTTTTGGCAGTAGTTTGATTACTGCAGTGTTCATATTGTCTCTAATTTGACCCTTGGCACTGATTTCTTGAACCATTCTATAGAAAAGTGGTGCCAGCATATTCCAAAAGTGTTTAAAATATGATGTCGAGAACCCGTCGGGCCCCGGTGCGCGACCTGTTGGCATCTCCTTTACGGCATTCCATAATTCAGCGAGGGTAAGTGGGGTATCCAGCAATTGTTGGCTTTCTAAAGTTATTCGGGGGATGTCAAGATTATTAACGAATAGGTCAATGTCTTCATTATGATCGTTTGTCACCGAGTATAAGTTTTTGTAGTAGCTGTAGAAAGTTTCGTTAATTTTTTCTGGTGATTGTGTTATTATGCCGGCTGAATCTTGTATTGTTGTAATTAATGTTTTTTGTTTGTTACGTTCGAGTTGGTTTGCTAAATATTTCCCGGATTTGTTATTATGCTCAAAGTTGGTATATCGTAGTTGTTGTAATTTTTTAGACAGAATACTATTGAGCCGTTCTTTGGCGCTGAAAAGTTCTTTTGTGGTATTGTCTGTGGGATTATTGGCGAATTCCTCCGTCAGTTGTTTGATTTTTATTTCTAATTCGTTTTCCAACTTCTGTTCTTGTTTTTTTTTTTTTATATGATGAATATGAGATAATCTTGCCTCGAATTACGCATTTTCCTGTTTCCCAAAGCAATGATGGTGAGATGTTTGGGGAATCGTTAAGTTCCATAAGTCTTTCCATTCTTTCTTAACGAATGTATCAAATGCTGGGTCATCTGATAAGGAATCATTACAGCGCCAGGTTGCGTGGGGTATCGTGCGGGAGTCAATTTTAAGAGCTAAAGAAATTGGTGCATGATCACTGATGATTATTGGATGTATTCTTGGCGAAATATTATTAATAGCGGAATTATTCGCTAGAAAAAAATCGATTCTTGAACACGAACCATGGGCTAGGGATTGAAAGGTATATTCCCTTTTTGTTAAATGTTTTGCTCTCCAGACGTCACTTAAGCCGAAATCGTCCATATATTTCCTAATGGTTCTTGCAGTTTGTGACTGTTTAGTGAGTTTAAAATTGGAGCTATCTATACTTGGATCAAGTGTAGTGTTAAAGTCCCCTCCTATAATAATTGTGGAGTTCACTGACATGTCACTCAGTTTACCAAAGATATTGTGGAAGAACTGTGTATCCTCGTTGTTTGGGGCATATATGTTCACTAATGTGAACAGTTTATTACTTATGGTAGCTTGTACTATTATGAATCTACCTTCCGGGTCTGCAATTGCACTATTTAATGTGTATGAGATTCTTTTATTTATTAATATTGATAGTCCTCTTTGTCTGCTGTTATAGCTGGCTGAATACATCAAGTAAAAATTTGAGTGTTTAAGCTTTCCAATGATGTATCACACAATTTTTATATTTGGCCAAATTGGGGGTCTCAGAGCAGAACTTCAAGTCACCTGAGTGTTTTCCCCCAAATACAAACATAAAATCAAGCTTCTTGAACACACACATCTATATAGAAATTGAAAAGATTGATAGTGAAAAAATCAAATACAGTGGGGCAAATAAGTATTTAGTGAACCACTAATTGTGCAAGTTCTCCCACTTGAAAATACTAGAGAGGCCTGTAGTTGTCAACATGGGTAAACCTCAACCATGTGAGACAGAATGTGGAAAAAAAACAAAATCACATTGTTTGATTTTTAAAGAATTTATTTGCAAATCATGGTGGAAAATAAGTCAATACCAAACGTTCATCTCAATACTTTGTTATGTACCCTTTGTTGGAAATAACGGAGGCCAAATGTTTTCTGTAACTCTTCACAAGCTTTTCACACACATATGCTGGTATTTTGGCCCATTCCTCCATGCAGATCTCCTCTAAAGCAGTGATGTTTTGGGGCTGTAATTGGGCAAAACGGACTTTCAACTCCCTCCACAGATTTTCTATGGGGTTGAGATCTGAAGACTGGCTCGGCCACTCCAGGACCTTGAAATGCTTCTTACGAAGCCACTCCTTTGTTGCCCTGGTTGTGTGCTTGGGATCAATCTCATGCTGAAAGACCCAGCCCCGTCCCATCTTCAATGCCCTTTCTGATGGAAGGAGATTTTCACTCAAAATCTCTCGATACATGGCCCCATTCATTCTTTCCTTTACACAGATCAGTCGTCCTGGTCCCTTTGCAGGAAAACAGCCCCAAAGCATGATGTTTCCACCCCCATGCTTCACAGTGGTTATGGTGCAATTGAGTATTTTTTCTCCTCCAAATACGAGAACCTGTGTTTCTACCGAAAAGTTCTATTTTGGTTTCATCTGACCATAACACATTCTCCCAGTCTTCTTCTGGATCATCCAAATGCTCTCTTGCGAACCGCAGACGGGCCTGGACGTGTACTGGCTTTAGCAGTAGGACATGTCTGGCCGTGCAGGATTTGACTCCCTGGCGGCGCATTGTGTTACTGATAATAGCCTTTGTTACTGTGGTCCCAGCCCTTGTGATTCTGGGATTTTTGCTCATCATTCTTGTTATCATTTTGACGCCACGGGGTGAGATCTTGCATGGAGCCCCAGATCGAAGGAGATTATCAATGGTCTCCATTGATTGGTCTTCCATTTTCTAATAATTGCTCCCACAGTTGATTTCTTTACACCAAGCGAAGAGTGAAGAGTTACAGAAAACATTTGGCCTTCGTTATTGCCAACAAAGGGTACAAAACAAAGTATTGAGATGAACTTTTGGTATTGACCAAATACTTATTTTCCACCATGATTTGCAGATAAATGATTTAAAAATCTAACTATGTTACTTTCTGTTTACTTTTTCCTCATTCGGTCTCTCATGGTTGAGGTTTACCCATCTTGATAATTACAGGCCTCTCTAATCTTTTCAAGTAGGAGAACTTGCACAATTGGTGGTTGAGTAAATACTTACTTGCCCCACTGTCTAATAGTGACGGGATCTGTCGTTCACTTGAGTAAACGAATCCATTCCGGATCGTTCAGTAAAAAGATTCGTTCAAACGAATCGTTCAACGAATCGTTCGCCCCCCCTCATCTCCCTCCCCGCCCAAATGAATCGTTCGGTTAGTCAACGGGAAGTGACGTTGCCGAACGAATCACCAAAGACCGCTTCGCAGTATAACTGAACGGGAAGTGACATTCTTGGTCCCTCCCTCTCTCTTGCACACAGGCTCCTCATTGACCGCTCGTCGTAGTTTCAGTAATGAGTGACAGGCAATAGCATTCTGCTTTCACAGACAGCCTCGTCTCCCTCCCGCTGCTGCAAAAGCGAGGGAGAACTTCCGCGTCGTCTGTCCTAGTTCTATGGGCTCAAAGTCATGGCTCGTGCTTGCATTTCGATTGAGGACACGGTTAAACATTTTCCTTTTGTGGGGGGAGCGGGGGGTTGGGGTCGGGGGCGCACGGACTTTCTTTAGCATGTTCTTGATCACATTTACAATGCTTGCTGTCACGAAAATAAAAATAAATCGAAAGTTTAATTTCAAAATATGGAACGACCAACACATGATATTTACCTCTCGCTCTGTTGTATTTTTGTTTTTATGCTCATCACTATTATTTTTAGTTACTATTGTTAAAACTATAAGTGTAAATAGCTAGTTGTCGAATGTGCTGCTCTGAAATAAAGACAATACTACATTTTGATATTTGACAGTTTAATTGCAAATCAGTATTAAGATGATCGTATTGAATTTTTGCACTGGTATTAATAAATAAAATAATCCGGTCAACTCCCCCGGCCGTCCCCGCATCTCAGATCGTCAAATGCTGACGAGAAATGATTGCTTGTTCTTTACGATGTCGCCTTTCTACCCTCATTAGTCTGTTAAGAAAAATGTAGACATATTGCGACATCTCCCGTGTCTGCGTGCGTTGTTTTGGGGCGCTTGAGTAGCGCATGATGGACGGATTGAAATAATTTGTCAAACCAACCGACACGCTCTGACACGAAAAAAAAAAAAAAAAAAAACACTCGGAAAAAATTGACATGTATATACAGTTTCATTGCAAATCAGTATTATGGTGATCGTATTTAATTTTTGCACTGGTATTAATAAATAAAATAATCCGGTCAGCTCCCCTGTCGTCCCCGCATCTCAGATCGTCAAATGCTGATAAGAAATAATTGTTTGCTCTTTACGATATCGCCTTTCTACTCTCATTAGTCTGTTAAGAAAAATGTAGACATATTGCGACATCTCCCGTGTCCATGTGCGTTGTTTTGGGGCGCTTGAGTAGCACATGATGGACGGATTGACATAATTTGTCAAACCAACCAACACCTGACACGAAAAAAAAAAAAACACTTGGAAAAAATGGACATGTATATACCGTTTCATTGCAAATCAGTATTATGGTGATCATACTAAATATTTTTTTCTGTGCACATATGAGGTAAATATCGCTGCCATGAAGCCTCCTTATAGTGACAGTTCTTTGCCCCCTTCATTGCCGTCACGCGACCGCAGCTCAGCTTTTGCTTGCCTCGTAGCTACCCGTGTTTTAAATTACTGTAAATTTGATAGTATGTGGTAATAGGTAGTCGCGAGTCTGTTGAGAAAAGTAGTACACTAAACCATGCTCGCTAGATTTGTGTGGTGTTTTTGTCTTTTTGAGCTGCATTTGATAGGCTCCACGTTAACAAATATGTGACAAAGTCCTTTCCTTTCATTTTTTGATTCGTTCACCGCATATTCATTACTGGAAAGTCAAGTTAGCAGCAAGCTAGGTCAGGAAACGGAGGACCGAGTCACTGAACGGGAAGTGACAAAACTCAGTCTTGCCCCCCTGCCTGCACGCTGGCTGCTCATTGGCCACACGTGGAAGTGAGTGACATACGCCCTGATTCTGTTTCCGGTCCCTCCCCTGCCCGCGATGAGGCTGGCGTCTGATTGGTCGTGTGCGATGTCAGAAGACGCTGCCGCTTGCTCAACGCCCTCCCACGCAGTGAACAAGCACCAACTTCATAGAACGAATCAGTGCAGATGGTGATTAGTTCGGTCTCGTTCACCCAAACAATTCGTTCAAAAAGAACGAATCGTTCGCGACCGATACAACACTACTGTCTAACACTGAAAAAAAATATTTAAAAAAATATTAACATAAAGTAGTTCAGTTAATTTTTTTCAGGCATGCCACTCAGTTTCCCCTTGAGCAGGACACAAGGCTACTTCACACATTATGTCACACAGCTGGCTCTTCCGCCGTTTGCGCACTGCTGTCACCTCTCACTCACCAACTCATCCGAAAAAAACAAAGACAAATCTAGCCCAACCTCTTCCTCCAGTTGATGAATAAATGCATTCGCTTGAGCTAAATTTAGTTTTCAATTGTTTCTGTACGTTTCAAAGTCGCTCGCTCAATCCAACCGGCCGTCGCTCATTACCTCGCCTCCCTCTCGTTAGGTGGTGCCTCAATTTATTAAAAATGTTCACATTACGTCCGTCCTTCTTGACTTCACAATGGCTCCTGGGATATGTAGTTTCTTGTAGTGCTTTCGGTTTTGAAAAAGAACAATAAAAATGATGAAAGATTGACATACACACATGGTCCATGAAGCGTTTTAATGTTTATTAATGAGGGCAATAAAATTATAATACTCAAACGACATTATCTCTCGTTTTACTCGGTCGATTGACTTCAAGTAAAAATGGACGTGGACCTCAACTTCCGCACTTTCAAATGAGACCAACCAATGACACGTGGGTGATGCAATTACAGCATGATGAGGCTTCAAAGATCCATCCATCTTCAATCGCTTTTCCGGAATCGGGTGGCGGGGCCAGCAGGGATCCCCAAACTTCCCTATCCCTGGCCACATCAACTCGCTGTGACTGGGGGATGCCGAGGCACTCCCGAGCCAGTGTCAAGATACAATCCCTCGACCTGGTTCTGGGTCTGCTCCGAGGTCTCTTCCCAGCTGGATGTGTCAGGAACAACTGCCGAGGGAAGTGCCCTGGTGGCAGCCGCACCAGATGCCCGAACCACCTCAACTGACTCCTTCCTACGTGAAGGAGCATCGGCCCCCCCGTTGAGCCTCTCGCGACAGCAGCGTTTCTCACCCTGTCTGTATATAAGGCACCAGCTATCCGTCTGAGAAAGTCCATTTCGGCCATTTGTACCCGTGATCTTGTCCTTTTGGTCATGACTCCACGTCCCCAAAGCCAGCTTCTGCCGCCTAGGTCTGGTCCGTCTAGACCCCATGCCTTCGCTGCCACCCAATTGGCAGGGCACCCGACCCCATCGTTCTGCCCTGCGAGTGGTGGGCCCACAGGGGTGGGGAAAAGCCACGTTGCTTATTCAGGCTGAGCCCGGCCGGGCCCCTGGCAGATCTGGCCACCGGGCGCTCGCTGACGGGCCCTCCATCCAGGCCTGCCTCCAGAAGTGGGCCCCAGGCTTCCTCCGAGCATGGTCTCGTTTTTACCTCCTCAATTTGGCTTCAAAGATGATATGGTTAAACGTGTCATCGCCGACATGTTCAATGTTAAAGGGTTGAAGACACCATCATTTTTTTAAATCTTTAATCTGCAAAAAAAAAAAAAATACCATTACTTCAAATACAGTGCCCTCCATAATTATTGGCACCCCTGGTTAAGATGTGTTTTTTAGCTTCTAATATATATATATTTTTTTTAAATTCAAATAATATGCGACCTCAATGGAAAAAAAGAGAAAACTCCAACCTTCAATACAAGTCCATTTATTCAGTGGGGAAAAAATCCCACATTAAGAAATAATTATTTGACATCAAATAATGTGTGTCACAATTATTAGCACCCCTGGTGTTAATACTTTGTACAACCCCCTTTTGCCAACAAAACAGCACCTAATCTTCTATAATGTTTCACAAGATGGGAAAAGACAGAAAGAGGGATCTTCAGCCATTCCTCTTTGCAGAATCTCTCTAAATCATCCAGAGACCTGGGTCCTCTCCTCTGTACTCTCCTCTTCAGCTCACCCAGCAACAGATTTTGATTTAAAATGTCCTGGTATTTCAAAGCATTCATGATGTCATGCACCCTAACAAGGTTCCTAGAGCCTTTGGAAGCGAAACAGCCCCACAGCATCACTGACCCACCCCCATACTTCACAGTGGGTATGAGGTGCTTTTCAGCATGTGCATCTTTCACGGCACGCCAGACCCACATAGAGTGTTTGTTGCCAAAAAGCTCAATCTTGGTCTCATCTGACCAAAGCACACGCTCCCAGTTTAAGCCTGGGAGAGCCTGGAAGACCAAGATTGAGCTTTTTGGCAACAAACACTCTAAGTGTGTCTGGCGTGCCACGAAAGATGTGCATGCTGAAAAGCACCTCATACCCACTGTGAAGTATGGGGGTGGGTCAGTGATGCTGTGGAGCTGTTTTACTTCCAAAGGCCCTGGGAACCTTGTTAGGGTGCATGACATCATGAATGCTTTGAAATACCAGGACATTTTAAGTCAAAATCTGTTGCTGGGTGAGGTGAAGAGGAGAGTACAGAGGAGAGGACCCAGGTCTCTGAATGATTTAGAGAGATTCTGAAAGAGGAATGGCTGAAGATCCCTCTTTCTGTCTTTTCCCATCTTGTGAAACATTATAGAAGATTAGGTGCTGTTTTGTTGGCAAAAGGGGGTTGTACAAAGTATTAATGCCTGGGGTGCTAATAATTGTTGTTAAGGTGGTTGCAGCGCAACGTTGCATTCGTAGGAAGAATTGACGGAGAATAAGTTGTCTTTAAGCCAAAACTTGGCGTGTTTAATTTCCACTGACATGCAGATACATCCTCTCTCATTGCTGTCTTCACAGGCAATCCCACAAATCAAAGTAATCAAAGTCAAACACAAAGAAGTAATAAAAGTAGCACTTTAGACTCAATCCAAATGGATCGTATGTCTAGTGCCGTCAACGGCAGACAAAATGCTTGTTGTACTGTCCAAGGTCACTGACCGTTTTTCCAAAGGATGCGAATGTAGCAAAAAAAAATCTTAATCTGCGCTACGCGAGCGGCGCGTTCTACTTCCCACCAAGTCTCAGAGGACGGTATTATTTTCTCTCCTCCTCTATCTTTCCTCCTCCAGAGGACTCGCACACTGGGGGGAAATCGATAGCCCGATAGAAGACGGGCTCCTTAATGAGGATGGCAAACGTCTTGGTAAAGACCACTAATCCGGCACTTAATCCCTCGTAACGGAATCATCTGCATTCGGCGTCCCGTCGTCCGCCTTTGTCTCTTTTATCATTCCGCTTTCAGATCGGCTGACGCGTATGCTTCGTTAATGTCGGGAGCGGGGAGGGGAATTCATGTTGAAGACAACAGAAGACTGAGAAGATGATGGCAAAAGTTCAACAACTCAGTGTCTTTTCAGGCCCGGTTTTGCTTCGAAAGTCTCCTTTGGTTGATTTTGATTCACTTTTTGGGATTTTGGGATGTTCTGGAGTCACTTTGTGTACATTTTGGATCATTTTTATTCGTTTAGGGCTTTCAGTTGGTTTATTTGGGGTGACTTTCTGATTATTTTGAGCCATTCCCGGGTGATTTCTTATATGTACTGGGTCACTTGATTTTGAGGCATTGGCGGGGTCACCACTTGTGTATTGGTCACTTCCTTTTAGGGCATTTCATGGTCATGGTTCCTATCGATTCTGGGTCACATCCTGTTGATTTTTGAGCATCGTGGAGTCACATCCTATTCATTTTGGGCCATTTCCTGTTGTTTTTGGAGTATTCCTGGGTCTCTGGATGTTTTTGGATCCTTTCCTGCTGATTTCGGGGAATTTGCTGAGTCACTTCCTAGCTATTGGTCACTTCCTGTTGATTTTGGGGTATTTCATGTTCACGTCCTATTGATTTTGGGTTATTCCTGTATATTTTGGGCATTTCATGGTCACGTCCTATTGATTTTGGGTCATTCCTGTATACAGTATATTGCGGCATTCTGCCATCACTTTCAATTGGGTCACTTGATTTTGAGGTATTGGCGGGGTCACATCCTGTTTATTGGTCACTTACTGTTTGTCTTGAGACATTTCCAGGTCGCCACCTGTCGATTGAGTCACCTTCTGTGAATTTTAGGTCCCTTCCTGTACATTTTGGATCACATCCAATATTTTGGAGCGTTTCTGGTTCACTTCCTGTTCATTGGTTAACTTCTGTTAATTTTTTAGGTACTTACATCATCACTTCCTATCGACTTTTGGTCACTTGCTCTTCATTTTGGGGCATTTTTAGGTCACATCAGAGGTTGCGCTAGACATTTTCGTTGTCTGTCATTTTGACTGACAGGGTCATAAAAATCCGGTCATAATCTATTTTTACCAGTCACTGAAATTTTTAAAATGATAATGATGACATATTCAATAGTATTTAGTTTTCATTCATTTTTAATTTTGTAACGCTTGCTTGGCGGCGAAAAATTAGACACTGACGTTGTATTTTTCTCCCTCTTTTTACTCTGCTTACCGCCAACAACACCAACAAAACAACTCCACTCCCAAAGAAAAAGAGGCAACCATATAGACCCCAATCACCAACGTCACACAATGATCTTAATTGTGGTTGTCAGCCCAAAATCTTCTAAATATATATTAAATGCATCTTACCAGATATAAAATGACTACTACATAGTCTGTGGTGATCGTTTGGTGCCCCGATTTCTTGTCGAATTACAGCAGTCCATCTCGCTCTCCTCTTCGGTAATTCCAGCTCCAATAGCATATATTTAAAAATGCTACCGTTCACAAGTTCGTAGTTGGATCACGGCGATCTCGGCGAACCACCGTCTGTCACAATTCTTCCCTCTCTCGGCCTCTCCCGGGAGTCGAGCTGTCATCATCATTGTGGAACGCAAACTATATATGTTCGATATATGTCCATCAACGTACAAGTCAAGTTGTCTTCTCTTTTATAACAGCATTTCCCAGCTGTAAACAAACGAATAAAAACTTGTAACACTTGGATATATGCGGTGCATTCAAACACGATTAGCAACAGGCGGCTAGCAGCAGTAGCAGAAGCTAGTTGTTGTAAAAATGATTAAACTTCGTAATTACAATCATCATCGTAATATCAATAGCAAAGGCAACAAGTCGTTTCATGCGCCAGATTTTAGGTTTCGTATTTTTAGAGCACATTACCTTCCATACCAGCGGGGGCATGACTGCAGGAGCTGTCAGTTTTGTCCATCTCCTTATGACGAGTACGAGCACCCATGGTTTGGAAATCGACATGGTACGAAGCATGGAGGCCTTGGCTTGGTTCTCCACCCGCCTACATCAAAATAACATTCCCGGGATCTTGTATAAAGACCTTCCAACTTCTATTCCACCGCCATTGACTTCAATGGTAACAGGCGGAAACGGAAGGGGAAGGAAGACATAAGGAAGTAAACCGGTACCTCGAAAACTTGTCTATACACAGGCGGCAATCTAGTCCACCAATTGGATGACGCGCTGGCACACCGGGTGCACCAATAAGAACCTCGCGTTGATGTGTCAATCACGGTGCCGCCGCCAGACCCCGGTTACACTACAATATTCTGACAGAATAGCCAACGACGTCATGCATTAAGAGAGACAATAGCTAATTAATGTGCCACCCTGTGGTCTGGGGTGTGAATTGCAACCTGTCAAAATGACTGACGGACTTCCGTTTTTTCCGTCACCGTTTTAAAAAAACCGGTCAACGACGGAAAATTTCCGGTTAACGCGACCCCTGGGTCACATCCATGTTAACTTATTAGCTGCCATATAATTCAAATCCATTTTGACTGGGAGAGGAGAATGAACATGAATAAGTCTGGCTTTGAGGGGAATCTCGCTCCGACCAACATTGCTGTCTTGAGGCCACGTTGGTTGGTGGGGACGGAAGGTCTTTTCATGCTTCTGCTGTCTATTGAAAGGAATTTATCACTGGTGGACGTCCAATCTATTTCAAGCGGGAGGGTGCTGATTCATCGCTAGCCCTACCTGTTCAAACAGATTAGACGTGTGGCTCCGTAAATGGCAGACAATGAAGTTTTCCCATTCCCAGACAACTTCAGCCTCCGCTCTGCTGTTTATTTCCAGATGATCAGAGAGCTCAGGAAGAGCCTTTGGCTTTTCCCGCCGTCGGCCGCTCACGCGTGGCCGCCGGGAGACGGCTCACTCGGTCCTAATCCGCTCCCATCCGGATCTTCCCTGGCTTTTTGTGAGCGAGACCACGTATTAGACAGATAAAGGCCGAATCCGCGGGAGCCTTCCTTTCTTTTTTTCACCCTATCGGCCCCACTGATGTCTTAAGCTCGGCCTTATTTTCCATCTCTTTTATCGTCGTTCCAATAGTCTGCTCGGGTTTTGTGGTCTTTTCCACACACACACAAAAAAAAAGAAACGGATATTAAAAACGTACACTTTCTCGTCAGGACTCGCGAGATAAATATTCAAAAGTAGTGCCAAAATAACAATAGGGGGCTAAAACGATGACGAGTAACGATGCCCTGCAATATGTACTTTTCGACATCTAATTGTCAACCGCGCCGGTCAACCTGCCCAAGATGGCCGCCAGCTATGCATTCAGCTGTTGAAAAAAAGGAGTGCCTTTTTCATGTTGATTTTTGTAACATTTTTGTAACTTTTCCCATTTCCCTTCCTGTTGATTTTCCGTCAATTCCTGCCGATTTTAGGGAATTTAATGGTCACCTTCTGTTTGTTCTGGGTCACCTCCTCTTCATTATGGGGCATCCTTTTAACTTTTAATCCCTTACTATTGATTATGGGGCATCCACAAATCACATCCTGTTGATTTTCAGTCCCCGATTTGAGGGCATTTCAGGTCATTTCCTCTTCATGTTGGGTTCTTGCTGATCATTTGGAATCCCTTCCTGTTGATTTTTGGAGCTTTCCCAGGTCACCTCCTGTTGGTTTTCAGTCACACATTGCTGATTTTATGGCAGGGCTAAGAAATAACCTGCCCATGCTGTGTACGACTTTCGACTAAGTGGTCGGCAGTGCCACCAAATCAACAAAAAGTGACTTGATATCAATAGTAAGTGACCCCCCTAAATGCCTAAAAATCAATGGTAAGTGACTTCTAAATTTCAACAGTAAGTGACTCTGAAATTCCCCCAAATCAGCAGGCAGGAAGTGACAACTAAATGCCTCAATACCAACAAGGAAGTGATCCTGAAATGCCCCTATATCAGCCCCGTGCCGTCCATATGGCGAGATAGGCAAATGCCTAGGGGTGTCCCAGCGTCCAAAAGGGCGTAAAAAAAAATGTTCAAATGATATTTGATGATAGCAGTATTCAAAAAAATTATACAAAATAATAAAACAAAAGAACAACAAAACATTTCATAAGAAGTTTATAAATGATAATGAAATCATTTTTCCAGTGTGCCTTCTGTCCGTTTCAATGTTTCCTGTGATGCGGTAATTTCAGCACAGACTCTAGTCTCACTTACCACCCAGTAGACCAGCTAGCCACCTGAAGGTGCTATTTTTAGCTTCCGCAATTGAGCGACGTTACGGTGACGAGTCAATGTCATGAAAAGACAAAAGCACTCCGGGACGCATTGTAGAGAGAAGAAAAACAAAGAAGAGGAGCATAAACGTGACGAAAGACACAGGTTTGTTGTGATGAAAAAAACTTTTCAACACCATAAGCACGTATACTTAGTGCAATTGCAAGCTAGCGGTTATTTACATAAGAGTTTACATGACATATTGCTAAAGCTAAACGATACTGTATCATTAGCCAGGCTGTTGTTTTATAAATATTTTCAGTATTCAGGCAGCTGTGGATTAGTTTCAGTTAAATTTACTCCCCCTCCCATTTTGGAGAAAGTTGGACAAAGTGTATGGGGGACTAAAATTGTCTTGCTTATTTTCATGTGATGTGAACCTTTTTTACCTTGTGTTGAATTGTGCTTTTCAAATGAATTTTCCTTGGCTTAAAGTGCCAAGGTTAATGAAATAAATACACCATTAAATATTAAATTAATAATTTCAGAGTTAATAGTAATAGTTTCAGAGTTGTATGGGGGACTTAAAGTGCCATGGATATAAATGCAAACATCTGTTATTAAATGTGTCATTAATTCATTAAAATGGTGGTCACATTCATGCAAAAAAATATTCAATATTTTATTTTTTTGGCTATCATATATTATTTTATTCATTTTTATTGGATAGCCCTGTGCAGTTGCAGTGCTTCAAAAATTTATTTTCAGACCCATCAAAGATAGTGGCCGGATCCAGTGGGCAGGTACAGTAGACTGCAAGAATTTAGGCGCTATTATGGTTATGTCATGCTGGTTTCACAATCAACAGCTATTTGACTAATATAATGTAACATTCCACTTTCTTCTCTTTGTAGATGCTCCTCTGAAATATTTCCTTTCAATTCTGTACATCCTAGACCGTCTTTCACAGCCAACTTATCCACATCAGCACTAAGTCCAAGCCCACCAAGTCCAGTGCCTTCCCACACACAAACTGCCAGTGGAGAAAGAAGTGCACGCAGTGCTTAATTTATGAATCATATGGTGCCGGAACGCAAAGTACACATGACAGCGCAGAGATGACGAGACGAGTACAAGTCCCGGAATATACACAGAAAATTGTGCTGAAACAACACTTGCCCACTTGCCGTGCTGTGGGACTTACAAGCCACAATTTCAGATACTATCCATGGTATAAATGTTATGACAACAATTTACAAATGTTTAGGATATACTCTGCACAGCACGGGCAATTGCCCATATAAACACGGGTGGGACTTAGAGTAAACAGTCAGCGATATAACATGGCTATAGATGATTAATCCATGGCTAGGGACTCATCACCAAATGTATCACTACAGACCTTTTAACACACACATGCAGGGAAATTTTATTTATTTTTATTTTTTTTGTAGGCTCAAGCCCGAACCCCCAAACCCCCGAAATGTTATGTTTTATTTGTGAGGACTCAGGATAAGGATGTAAAGGATGGGATGCGCCAGTCAGACCTGGACAGCACCGCTTGCTTCTTGGGAAAACGGATTGGTTGCTGTTATGTACTTATATTATGTTATATGTATGTATATGTGTATATGTTTACCTGTATGCATTATGCAACCTTTTATTCTTAGTCTAAGCAATCACGCATTCACATTCTGGTTATTTTTAACATATACCATTTGGTGTCATAAATCTAAGCTCAGCTATCTTAGTCCTTTGAAGACCATAAAGGTGTAACATGAACCCCCCTCAGTCTACTCAAGTCTTTGTTCATCTAATCAGGGGAAGTCACAAGACATCCCCCAGAACTGTTCCTTGTTGATCACTGGTTTGAATGAGTAAAGTAAATGCCTACTAGATTGTAAAATGTGAGGTATATATTGGAGTCAGATGCTGTAATGTGTGTGCCTGATCCATTATAACATGTGTTTATTGTTTGACTGCACCCTGAGACGAGTGCTGTATCGGTCGCGAACGATTCGTTCTTTTTGAACGAATTGTTTGGGTGAACGAGACCGAACTAATCACCATCTGCACTGATTCGTTCTATGAAGCTGGGGCTTGTTTAGCTGCATGGGAGGGCGTTGAGCAAGCGGTCGCGTCTTCTGACATCGCACACAACCAATCAGACGCCAGCCTCATCGCGTGCAGGGGAGAGAGCGGAAACAGAATCAGGGCGTCTGTCACTCACTTCCACGTGTGGCCAATAAGCAGCCAGCGTGCAGGCAGGGGGGCAAGACTGAGTTATGTCACTTCCCGTTCAGTGACTCGGTCCTCCGGTTCCTGACCTAGCTTGCTGCTAACTTGACTTTCCAGTAATGCGGCGAACGAGTCAAAAAATGAAAAGAAATGACTTTGTCACATATTTGTTAATGTGGAGCCTATCATATGCTGCTCAAACAGACAAAAACACCACACAAACCTAGCGAGCATGGTTTCGTGTACTACTTTTCTCATTAGACTCAGGACTACCTATGACGACACGCTATCAAGTTTACAGTAGTTTAAAACACGGATAGCTACGAGGCAAGCAAAAGCTGAGCTGCGGTCGCGTGACGGCAGTGATGGGGGAAGAAAACTGTCACTATATGGAAGCTTCATGGCAGCGATATTTACCTCATATGTGCACAGAAAAAGAAGAATATTTAGTATGACCACCATAATACTGATTTGCAATGAAACTGTATATACATGTCATTTTTTTCCAAGTGTTTTTTTTTTTTTTTTCGTGTCAGAGCGTGGCGGGTGTTGGTTGGTTTGACAAATTATGTCCATCATGTGCTACTCATGCGCCCAAAAACAACGCACGCGGACACGGGAGATGTCGCAATATGCCTACATTTTTCTTAACAGACTAATGAGAGTAGAAAGGCGACATCGTACAGAGCAAACAATTATTTCTCGTCAGCATTTGGAGATCTGAGATGAGAGGACGACAGGGGAGCTGACCAGGTTATTTTGTTAATACCAGTGCTAAAATTCAATACGATCATCTTAATACTGATTTGCAATTAAACTGTCAAATATCTGTCGCACTTGTCGCTGCGACAGTGCAGTAAAGCTGCGTGTGCTAAATCTGTTGGCCCTCTGGGAGCGCCTGCTGGCTGGGCGGCCTAGGCAATTGCCTGGTTTGCCTAATGGGACGCGACGCCTCTTGCCCAGAGTACCAAATTGTAATCGTAGTATTCTGAGAAAAGTAAAAAAATCTGAACAAGTCCTAATATTGCACGTCATAATGTTACATTATTTATGTAGTATTGAGTTTAAAGGGATCCTCTACCTTAAATACATGTAGGCTTTACTTCGCTGCCTAAACTCGTGAAGTAAAACGTCACGATGTGCTGCTTTTGGATGCAATTTCCAGTCAAATGGAAAACAAGGGGAGTGACGTGAGTGGTCAAGGTGGAATTATTATTTTTAGTGAATAAATGTGCATAAGTGGAAGCTTCTCCCCCTTTTTGGTCCCTGTTTTCACATATCCTACCCACCACGCGTTACAGCTGGCGCCCGAACATTTTTCCTGGATCCTCAGTCAAGTAAGGGATCCGTCTATATTCTGGATCCTAAGGTACCACCGCGGCTGCAATATTGGTTTCGGATCTGTCTATTTTCTGGATTCGTCGGTCCCACAGCAGCTTTTCGGATCAGTCTATTTTGTGGATTCGACTGCCTGGTCGCGGCTATAAAATTGCCATGGGATCGGTCTAGTTCCTGGATATCCGAGTGAGTGAAAAAACGCAGATTTGGATTACTATTGCTATCTTTTTTGTTGACTCTTCTTCGTGGGAGTTTTCCCCAAATCATACCAAAAAATAAAGCACTATGGCACGCTACAGTGACGACAGTGACTCTGACATGGACCTTACAACAATGTTGGAGTTTGTCTGGGAACGCGTGTTTGCGTACTGCTGAGCACCCAGGTGACGAGTGGTCAAAGTGGAAATATGTTTTGTGAATAAATGTGCATAAGTGGAAGCTTCTCCCCTTTTTGGTACTTTTATACACGTATCCTACCTACCATGCGTTATAATGTACAAGACATGGATTACACTCGATTCCAGGATTTGTTCCCGTCAGATGACGAATTTAATGAGGACAGTCAGCCACGACACGACTCCGATCCTGACTATCACACGTGTGCATTCATGGTTTTATTACCTTCAGTGAGAGTTTATAATGTCAATAGTCATGAAAATAAAAATGCAGGAATGACAAGGTGTGCTCTTTGGCCTGTACTGTATGTAAAGCACACGGCAACTCTGGATGCTGACAATCTACATAATTATATTGGGATAAGTTTGAAAATGCTTACCTTGAAAATCTGCCAACTAAAAACCGGAGTTCCCAACAGCATACACTCTCTCGCTCTGTTGTCATTGAGAGGCATTTGCCGCGAGTGCTTTTGTCTTATGAGGTATTTGCTGCACCGCATTTTGCCCTGCTGCTCGTCTTGTGAACGACTGACAGTGTTGTCCTGCTCTTCACTTTTCAGATCTGGTTCAAACAGGAAGGGCAGACCCGACGACATGTTGGGAAAGCTAACGAGTGACACGCTGGAATTTCGGCAACGGGCCTGGTGACATCACGCACTGCGACGTAACAAGAATGGCGACCCATCACTTAAAATAATTTTACAAACTTTATTAAAACAAAAACATTAAGAGGGGTTTTAATATCAAATTATAACTCATATTAACATTGATCTGTTAAGAATTACTTGTCTTCTTGTCTGTAAGTTCGAGGATCACTTTGAAGGCAAAATGTTATGAGTTTAAAGTCCTAATATTACGACAAAAAAATTGTAATATCATTATATTAAAATGGTAATATTACGAGATTAGAATTGTGATTTACAAGAAAAACCGTCACAATACTACAAGATTAAAGTGCGTGCGACAGGAGAAAAAAAAAAGTCTTAAATGGCAAATATGTGAATTAGAATCATATTTTGAGACGATTCAACGATATACAAGAATTTGGCAAAGCGCAGATGACGAGAAATTAGTCTTTAAATCTGCCGATTAGCCACGCCTATCATTTTAGGGCTCTAGTGTCCCCAATAGGTGGATGACGTCGGCAGGAGAATGGTTTCATCTATTTTACTATTCAGCCCATTGAGGGGGAATTATTAAGAACGAGGAAAATGCGATGAAGAGAGCCACAAAATGTCATTGTTTCAGTCGCTCTACTCCAATATTTTTACAGGATATTCTTTTAATCCAAGCATTTTTCCCCAACAGCTAAATAAATGGTATGGTCATGACAGAAAACAGTCTTGTGCTAAATAGAATATGAAATAATAATAATGCATTTATTCAGTACGACATGGCAAAATGACTCTATAATGGTCAAAACTGTCGACTTCACCTTTACTCTCGCACCTCCCGAACGATATTTTATGCCACCGTAATTAGCCAGGCGTTTGTCATTTCCTTGTCGGCTTCGGAGAATGTTGACAAACCAACAAGCGTGACAGCTAGCCGACATGCTAACCCGAACCGAGTGATGTTTCAAAGTCTTTGAAGTGGAAAATCACACATGACCAACCCAGATCATTTCACACGGCGCCGTGATTGTCGATTGTCTTCGCCGATTGGCAATCTGCCCGGCGGCGAGCAAGTTAGAGCTTGTCGTTCCCCTGCTGAGGGCAGAGGGCTCGTTTGCGGGGAAGCAGCTGGACAATGACCACCGGTCAAACTGGCCGACGTCTGAGGAGCGCGTAGCTGCCAAATGGTCAACACGGATATGGCAAAATAATGCTTTACTACACGGCGAAGACGTAAACAGCGAGAGAGTCTTAGGAGAGCGGCTGCTGCTGTTGTGCAGCTAACATGATAGAATGTGTCTCGCAGTTAGCTTTTCTACATGCCCATCCATGATGATACATTAGTAAATAGTCCTTTATGTGAACAAAGTTTGGAGAGTTTACTTTTTAATCGCTGTATTGGCTGCCATTTTTAACACAAAGTTGCAATTTCTGATCGGGTGGAAAATTTGACAGAACACCGGGCACATGAAGAGGGCAATAAACTGACTATAGTGCTCTCCCGGCGGGGGATGTGCGACAAGCCGCCGGTCGTCGGCCGAGTGGACAAGGAGCATGTCAGCCACAAAATGCAAGTATTAAAATGATCCCAGTATTTGACATAATACAAAACACAATGTTTACTCACTTCCTTGTAAGTCCAATGGTCCCACAGTAGTAGGGCTTGTTTTGGCCAATATCCACCAGTGAATGGGAACCTTTTGAAACCCCAAAAAGGCTCACATGCCTCTCCCTGGAGCAGGAACATTTTTCTGCAGCTGTATGGCTGGCGTGATGTATAAAATAAACAAATTAATCCGCAAAACCAGCTGAATCCGCAGTCGTTCAGCATACTGTAGTATTGGCTGTATACTGAAGTTGACTATCCCTCTGATGTCACATTAGCATTCCTCTTCAAAACAGGAAGTCACTCATTTTCATGGTGCGGAATTAAAAAAACTAAATAAATATATCGATCGCTTCCACACACATCCAAGCGGTCCATTTCATTCAGGAGCATAAAATACCACGGAAAATATGAAATAAACATGCTTTTTGCTGTCATAAGCACTTTAAAGTCGTACCATTAGTAAAATAAAGAAAATCTTTATGAGATTAAAGTTGTATATTGTGAGAAAAAAAGCTTGATTTTTGACATCAGTCACGATTTTACATGACATACAGTATTATATATATATGCAGTTTTAACTAAAATCAACAATATTCAGAGCATCTGGCATTTTAAAAGTGAAATCTTTTGGCACATGACGTCAAACGATAATCATCTATTTATACCAACTCTCGGTCTTAGCCCCCTTCCTTTTAAAGGCGGCACTTCTAAGCTACATGAACTACTTTAGGGACGTTAGCCCTACTGCATCTATCAATAAATGTAATCTGTAACCATCCATCCGTTATCTTCCGCTTAGCAGGGAAGCCCAGACTTCCCTCTCCCCAGCTACTTCAGCCAGCTCCTCCGGCAGGATTCCAAGGCGTTCCCAGGCCAGCGGAGCGACATAGTCTCTCCAGCGTGTCCTGGGTCGTTCCCGGGGCCTCCCGCCGGTGGGACATGCCCGGAACACTTCTCCAGGAGGCATACGAAACAGATGCCCAGGCCACCTCAACTGGCTCCTCTCAACACGGAGGAGTAGCGGATCGACACCAAGCCCCTCCGTGGATGACCAGGCTTCTCACCCTATCTCTAAGGGAGAGCCCGGACACCCTGCAGAAGAAACTTATTTCGGCCACTTGTATCCGGGATCTTGTTCTTTCAGTCATGACCCACAGCTCGTGACCATAGGTGAGGGTAGGAATGTAGATCAACTGGTAAATCGAGACCTTCGCCTTTTGGCTTAGCTCCTTCTTCACCACAACGGACCGGTGCAGAGTCCGCATCACTGCAGACGCTGCACCGATCCGCCTGTCAATCTCCCGCTCCCTACTACCCTCACTCGTGAACAAGACCCCAAGATACTTGAACTCCTCCACTTAGGGCAGGAGTTCATTCCCGACCCGAAGAGGGCATGCCACCCTTTTCCGGCTGAGGACCATGGTCTCGGATTTGGAGGTGCTGATCTTCATCCCAACCACTTCACACTCGGCTGCGAACCGCCCCAGTGAGAGTTGGAGGTCACGGCTTGATGAAGCCAACAGCACATCATCTGCAAAAAGCAGAGATACAATGCTGAGGCCACCAAACCGGACACCCTCAATGCTTCGGCTGCGCCTAGAAATTCTGTCCATAAAAATTATGAACAGAATCGTTGACAAAGGGCAGAGTCCAATCCTCACCGGGAATAAATTCGACTTACTGCCGGCAATGCAGAACAGACTCTGACATCGGTCATACAGGGACCGAACAGCCCTTGCGAAGGGGCTCGGTACCCCGTACTCCCGGAGCACCCTCCACAGGACTCCCCTAGGCACACGGTCGAATGCCTTCTCCAAAGCCACAAAACAATGTAGACTGGTTGAGCGAACTCCCATGCCCCCTCAAGGATGCTGCCGAGGGTGTAGAGCTGGTCCACTGTTCCATGGCCGGGACGAAAACCACACTGCTCCTCCTGAATCCGAGATTCGACTTCCTGAAGGACCCTCCTCTCCAGCACCCCTGAATAGACTTTACCGGGGAGGCTGAGGAGTGTGATTCCTCTATAAGTGGAACACACCCTCCGGTCCCCCTTCTTAAAAAGGTGGACCACCACCTCGGTCTGCCAATCCAGAGGCACTGTCCCCGATGTCCACGCAATGTTGTAGAGGCGTGTCAGGCACGACAGCCCCACAACATCCAGAGCCTTCAGGAACTCCGCGCGGATCTCATCGACCCCCCTTGGCCTTGCCACCGAGGAGCTTTCCAACCACCTCAGTGACTTCAACCCCAGTGACTTCAAACCCAGAGATCGGAGAGCCCACCTCGGAGTCCCCAGACCCTGCTTCCTCAAAGGAAGGTGTGTCGGTGGAATTGAGGAGATCTTGGAAGTATTCTCCCCACCGACTCACGACGTCCGGAGTCGAGGTCAGCAGTACCCCATCTTCACTATATACAGTGTTAATGGTGCACTGCTTTCCTCTCCGCAGACGCCGGATGGTGGACCAGAATTTCCTCTAAGCCGTCCGGAAGTCGTTTTCCATAGCCTCGCCAAACTCCTCCCATGTCCGAGTTTTTGCCTCGGCGACCGCCGTAGCTGCAGTCCGCTTGGCCAGCCGGTACCTGTCAGGCCTCCTTCTTCAGCTTGACGGAATCCCTTACCGCTGGTGTCCACCAGCGGGTTCGGGGATTGCCGCCACGATAGGCAACGACCACCTTACGGCCACAGCTCCGATCGGCCGCCTCAACAATGGAGGTGCAGAACATGGTTCACTCGGACTCAATGTCCCCCACCTCCCCCGAAACATCTGAGAAGTTCTGCCGGAGGTGGGTGCTGAAGCTCTTTCTGACAGGGGATTCTGCCAGACGTTCCCAGCAGACCCTCACAATACGTTTGGGCCTGCCAGGTCTGGCCAGCATCTTCCCCCACCATTGGAGCCAACACACCACCAGGTGGTGATCAGTTGACAGCTCCGCCCCTCTCTTCACCCAAGTGTCCCAAACATGCGGCCGCAAGTCCGATGACACGATTACAAAGGAGATCATCGAACTGCGGCCTAGGGTGTCCTGGTGCCAATTGCACATATGGACACCCTCGTTCGTTATGGACAATCCGTGACGAGCGCAGAAGTCCAATAACAGAACACCGCTCAGGTTCTGATTGGGGTGGCCGTTCCTCCCAGTCACGCCCCTCCAGGTCTCACTGTCATTACCCACATGAGTGTTGAACTCCCCCAGCCGAACGAGGGGGGGCTCTCCAGCACACCCTCCAAGGACTCCAAAAAGGGTGGGTACTCTGAACTGCTGTTTGGTGCATAATCACAAACAACAGTCAGGACCCGTCCGCCCACCCGAAGGCGGAGAGAGGCTACCCTCTCTCGTCTACTGACCAGCGTACAGGCACCAAGCCGGTGGGCAATAAGTATGCCCACACCTGCTCGGCGCCTCTCACCGTGACAAAAAACGCCAACCTTTTTCTCATAATATTACGCCTTTATTCACGTAATGTTAATTAAGAGCTTACTTACAGACTACAGCAAACTTGTTGGTAGGAAACTCATCCTTTTCCAAACCTTTTGCTTCTACAACGACGTACTTTTGACCGATAAGTGGTGCAAAATTACAAGTAACAAAGATCATCACCCAAACAGTGAACACAACTGTTATCCTATTATATCAGCTATACTGTATATCGGCCGATATTGACCTATATTGAAAAAAAAAGATGTTGTCATGGCCTTCCCTGCCTGTTGTGGGTGGTATCCACTTGTCATACCACTGTCCACTGTAACTACTCGATCGTGACGGGCTACCGGATCGCGACAGATTTCTAAGACGTCACTTCCTCTTGAGCGGTTAGTGCAGATATAGATATGTACATGATAGATTAAACGATGAAAAAATATATTTTTCTTTATTTTTTTTTAGGCGCTAATGGTCTCTGAAGGCTTTACTTTATGCGCCTGAAAGTTGCTGGCAATCTGCCATTAATCAAAAGAGGAAGAATTTTAACGTGCTACCATGGGCGTCACCAGACATATTTAACTGGGACATGTGCCCCAGTATTGAGCTCCAGTCCCCATTATAAATTTCACTTATAAAATAATAATAAATAAATACTTTGGCATTTTAAGTCTACATAGCATGTTCTACAGAATGCGCCTGTTTAAGATGATCATATTACTCTATTCACTCCATATACACATTTGCACATGGCCCATTAATATGGTAATTAATGCACGTAACTTTGGCTGCGATAGGCATATGAGTTGATACTTATGCAAAGCACCAAAAGGAGACACAGCATATTTTGATACTCCAAAGATACATCACAAGTTGAGTGGCTATTTGGCCTATTTCGGTCACGACCCACAGCTCGTGACCATAGGTTAGGGTAGGAACGTAGATCGACTGGTCAATCGAGAGCTTCACCTTTCGGCTCAGCTCCTTCTTCACCACTACAGACCGGTGCAGAGTCCACATATTTTTACATGTATTCTGTTTGTTATTGCAGTCCCTGTAGTCTTTAACAAGATGCCTGATTTTTATTTCTGTTTGACTGATACAGTCTAACTCTTGCAAATAGATATTAGAAAGTTATTTGCTCTCAGCAAGGATAAATCAGTACAGAGGAATGAGAGAGGTAAGTTAAGTAACCCACATAGGCAACATAAACCACTTTTAATCAAAATATATATTTTCAATTTAAAAAAATGTGTTTGAATGCAAAAACACACTTCAAACTAAAAAAAAAATGCATTTGTTTTCTTTGATTTTTTAATTTTTTTCTTTTTTATTGAAGTCAAGATTTTTAATTGAAACAACTTTTTGATTGAAGTAATATTGATTTATGTTTGGAAAATAAAACAATAATAAGTTGCGTCAAACAAAAAAAATATTTTCAAAAGAAAAATCACTTCAAACAAAACAAGAAAAATTTCAATCATAGGAAAATACATTTTGAATGCGAAAAAATATTTGAGACTCATAAATTTGCAGTTGAACACTTAATTTTTCATTGAAAATGTTTTCTTTGATTGAAGCAATGCTTTTTGTGTTTGGGCCATATTACAGGTAGGACATTTGTGTCTAAATCATTCAACCCCCCTAAAAGTTGCTTTAATAAAATTATAATATATGTATATATATATGTATATTTATATATATATATATATATATGTATATATATATATATATATATATATATATATATATATATATATATATATATATATATATATATATATATATATATGTATATATATATATATATATATATATATATACATATATATATATATATATATATATATATATGGCGGAAAACACAGACAAGGCAGAAAAAGCAGTTTCTGCTCTCGCACCCCTCTATAAAATAAACTGCTGTATTTTAAGCACCAAAAGAACTGTTGTGTCTGATAGAAAAATATGTCTATATGCTGCCATAACAGATTCACGGCGCATTAAGTCCCCGAACTATTTTTAATTTGTCCGTTTTACCCTGAAAACCTCCGTTTGCAGATATCACGCAACCGCTTTTCTTTCAACCCAGCCATAAAAAGAAGGTAAGCAATTATATTATTCAAAATGTCTGTCATTTTTAGCATAGAATCATTAATTGCTGTCTAATATTTCGTTTAAAAAAAGACTTTAAAAAATTATTTACTTGCATCTTTTAAAGTTTTAAACAAATTACATCATAATGAAAAAATTGGCGTCTGTAAAAACAGATACCTACCTCATAACTATACCTTGATTGTATTTTTTTCATTACTGTCGCATTTTCTCCAATATTTTAGATGATAAGTAATCGATCCAACCAAAGAAAAATTGGAAAAAAAAACATTAGAAGCGTAACTAAATGAAAATGAAAATCTTGATCACTCCTTGACGTCTGCGATTTTCTGCATCGCAACCCTTGTTATATTACCATGTTTCACCCATAAAATCACGAAAAAATCCAGCTGTGGCCATTCACATTATATGGAGTTTTTGGATCGGAACAAGGTAAGGACACGATAATATCTCGTTAAAATCATGGCGTCTTTAATTCTGCTCTTGCGTGCTCTCACATCCAGTTGGGTTTTGCTGTTTAAAAAATATATTTTTCAAATGAAATAAAAACCATTTTCATGCCAATAAGCTGCTCCGGAGCTCTGCTGTCTGATATCACATTCTGATATGCTCCATCTTCGTTAATATTTTTCTAATAATTTTATAAATTGTGATTAACCTGTTTTGCACATGCACCAATCGTTTTAAATAAAACAAGAAACGGAATCCCGCTGTCCAAAAGTTTTATTGCGATCAATAAGTGCACTTAAAAAAAAACACAAAAAAACTTGGACACTCTACAGAAGTGTTGGCAAGTGTGGACTGATGAAACCAAAGTTGAATTGTTTGGGAGTGACAGACAACATCATGTGTGGAGGAAAATTGGAACAGCTCATCAACATCAACACCTAACCCCCACCATGAAGCATGGTGGAGGGAGCATCATGATTTGGGGCTGTTTTGCTTCATCAGGGCCTGGACAACTTGCAATCATTAATGGAAGAATGAATTCAAACGTTTATGTTTTGCAGGAAAACCTGAGGCCGTCTGTCAGACAGTTAAAGCTACAAAGAGGATGGCTGCTGCAACAAGACAATGATACAAAACGCAGAAGTACAGTAAATTAACTTCAGAATCATTTCAGAAGAAAAAAATACCTGTTTTGGAGTGGCCAAGTCAAAGTCCAGACTTGAAGCCCATTGAAATGCTGTGCCATGACCTAAAGACACCGATTAATGCCAGACATCCCAGGAATCTGACGTAACTACGGTAGTTTTGTAGGGAAGAATGGGCCAAGATTAGTCCAGAACGATGTGCAGCTACAGGAAGCGTCTGGTTGAAGTTATTGCTGCCACAGGGGGCCACAAAATATTAAATGTGATGGTTCACTTACTTATTTTTCCCCCTTCTGTCATTGTTTGCATACTATCCCCATTAAAATAAGAAAACCTATAAATGTTTGGGTGGTTCTAGGTAAAGCAGACACTGTATTTTCATCTGTCTGATTTTGACAAAGATCAGATCACATTTGATGGCAATTTTATGCAGAAATGTGAGAAATTCCAAAAGGTTCAGATACTTTTTCATACCACTGTATAATTTTGTCCACGAATGCTCAACGAAGTGATAAGAATAGGCATACAATTTTGCAGTTATATCTTTAGGTTTGTAGCACATCCTTAACTTATTGTCTGCAGCTGGTTTCGATTTAAGGCGTATGGCGAGCAGTGTTGTTAATCTTACTTTAAAAAGTAATTAATTACAGTTACAAATTACTTCTCCCAAAAAGTAATTGCGTTAGTAACTCAGTTACCTGAATGTAAGAGTAATTAGTTACTTAGCAAAGTAACTGGTGATAATTTTCATGTGTTTTTTTTTTCTCAAAAAAAAAAAAAAAAAAAAAAAAAAAAAACAGGTCACACAATGTGAAGTTTATAGAGTTTTTTGGGACAATTGGCCCTAGCCAAATTCTTTACCCTAAACTTAACTGACAGGAGTATTGCAGATATTGCAATAAGTAGACAGTAACCTTTGCTATGTGTGGAAGTCATTTAAATGTTGTGAATCAACCGTTAAAGTTGTTAAAATTGCTCCCATTATTGCAGCAGTTCCCTTCTGTCTGTCTGTTTTAAAACTCTTTCATCATTTAAAGATAGATTTAAGTCAAGATTTTGCCGATTTAGGATCATTTTAGATAAAAAGTTACTTAGGTTCGCTAGGAAGGTTGTCTACAACAGAGCCTTCCTGAGAAGTCTACTGCTTTCAGATGGCGGCTGTTTACTAACGCATCTAGTTCTTTATTATACATGTTGCTAATGCAGCTGTGTCTGTCATTTGCATCTAGTTCTGTATATATGTGATATATACCAAAGCATCATGTGGGCGTAGTTTGTAGGCTATCGGCTACACTCAAGTATTATTGGAGCCACCTAGCATAGTAGCATCGCGTTTGCAATGGCGTCACCCTCCCTTGTCTCCTCCCAACTCCTGTTCTGCTCTCTCATCTCCGTGAGTCCGTCTTTCTCAGACTTTTCTCGCGTCAGTCAACCAACATAGTAACGCACGCCTTTCCCGCCTCCGTAAGGGCAATGGCGTTACCAAGATGAGAAAAGTAATTAATTAGATTACTCACTACTGAAGAAAATAACACCGTTAGTAACGCCGTTATATTCTAATGCCGTTATTGACAACACTGATGGCGGGGTAGATTCACACTGGTACTTTGAAGCTGGATGCTGTTCAAAACTTTCCACTTCCAACCATATATATATAGGCGCTTCCAGGAGTTCACGCACAGCATAGCAAGTCTCGGAGTCTCATCCACGTCCTGCTGAATCCATTTTGGGAGGTTCCGTGGGTTCCTCTGGTTCGATTTTGCAGTTTTAACTTTGTCAAAACACTGGTAACTTCAACCACAATTCATGTTGTTCTAAGCCGGATGTTCAGAGCAGAAATGATCAAAGATGTTTCGCCCAGGAAAGTTGTCTATACCGGCTAATATTTCGGCCAAAATTGAAAGAAGTCCATATATCGGCCTGATATATCGGCCGGCCAATACATCGGTCAAACTTTACCATCACTATTCAAAATGTCCCCGACGCTACGAGGGGGAGTTGTGCCAGCCTGATATGGAAGAGTGTGCCCATGGCAGCCAGTGCATGATCAAGATGGACGCCTTCCTGTGCCGCTGCCCCAAAGGTTAGGCTCTCTGCAGATAGGGCGTGGGGTTGCTCTTGGGTCCATCCCGCTCTTTCACACTCTCTCTCTCTTTTTCTCTCTCTCTCTCTCTCTCTCTCTCTCTCTCTCTCTCTGTCTCTCTTTTCCCCCTCCCCGTAAAATGCCAAGACAAACAGCTCTCATCTAATCCTCAGCCCTGAGGCAAGCTTTTTGCTTGCCTGCAACCAAAGCGCAAGAGATATTAAAAAAAAAAAAAAAAAAACTTGGCCGAGTTTCAACTTTCTCTCAGATTTTGAAGAAAAAAAACTTTTATTTTAGAACTTAGCTTAATTGCTTCAGCAGGAAATGCCCCAAAATGACCAGGAAGTGTCCCGGGGCCGTGACCAACAGGAAGTGACTTTAAAATGAACAGGAGTTACCTAATTAACGAAAGGGACCCCAAAATCAATGAGATATCAACAGGAAGTGACCCCGAAAGAACTGAAACCCAACAAAATTCACCCCGAATGACTCAAAATCAACAGGAAGCAGCCTGATATCAGCAGAAAGAGACCTGACATCAACAGGAAGTGAGCTCGAAATGACCCAAAACTAACAGGATATGGCCCAAAATCAACAGAACGTGACCCTAAAATGCCCCAAAAACTGCAGGAAGTGACCCTGAAATCTCCCAAATCGCCAAAAAGTGACCTAATGACAGGAAGTGACCCTAAAATGTTCCAAAATCAACAGAAAGAGGATTCATATCAACAGAAAGTGAGCTCAAAATGTCCCAACGTCAACAGGAACTGATCCAATAGCAACAGGAAGTGACTTGGAAATGTACAAGACTCAACAGGAAGTAACCCTATGAGTGTGAATGCCGAGAAATAGAGTAATTCAACTAATTGCAAGCCACAACTGGCCTCCTTGATCCAGAAAGAAAAAAGCCAGGTAAACTAAAATGTTTGTGTTTCATGTCCACAATCGACCCAACTCTCCTTCTTCTTTTCTTGGTGGGCACCAACTGGAGATCAATGAGTGCTTCTCGCAACCGCGTTGACCTCATCGATAGCTACAAACGCTCCTGTCCACGGGGAACGCAAGGTTAGCGCACCCCCTCCCTCCAACTCATCTACTATTTGTCTGTTCATGAACACATTGGCCACAACTCATAGCGATTGCCATCATAGTTTTGGGTCGCTTCCTTGTTCATTGTAGGGTATTTACATGCCACTTCCTTTTGACTTTTGGGTTACTTCTTGTTGCGTTTGGGGCATTCCAGGGTCACTTTGTGTACACTTTGGATTATTTCCTGTTCCTGTTCTTGCGTATTTTAAGTCACCTCCTGCTTGTTAGTCACTTCCTGTTGATTTTGAGGAATTCTCTGGTTACTTCCTGTTCATTTCAAGGCATTACCGTGTCACTTCCTATAGATTTTGGGTCACTTCCTTGTTAATTATAAGTTACCTACATGTCACTTCTTGTTGATTATTCAAATGCAGTGTCTTACTGACATTCTGTATATAGTTTGGTTTCTCAGGATCACCTCCATCTGATTTCCTGTGGATTTTAGGCATTTCCAGGTCACTTCCTGTTCTTTCTTAAATCCCCTTAAAATCAACATAAACTGAACTACAATGTACACCTGGAAATCTCAAAAATCAACAAGCAGTGACTAAAATAAACATAAATTTGTCCAAGAACGAGCCAAAAGTAAGCTGAAAACATCCAAAAATCAAAAGAAAATGTCTAAAACAAACAAGGAGGCATCTAGAAATGCCCAAAAATGAACACAAAGTGACCCAAGATCAACAGCTAGTGATCTAAAAAGTCCCCAAAATCAACAGGAAGTGTAATATAAATGCCCCAAAATCAATAGGGAACAGGACGTACTACGTCATTGTTTGGATGCTGGCAATATCCTTTACTTCCAGTCCGGCAGACTCAACGTGGATTGTAACCAGTCTTGCTGTTTACTTTGCCTTGGGATAGTTTTTATGCAGGAATCGTGTTTAAAAAGCAAAGTCGTCATGGCATTTACAGGGAAACGCTGTCAGTAGAGGTTCAAAACGGGTACTTTTCAAAAATAACTTTTATCAATGACGTAGACCCATACTTGCTGCCAAAGAAGGCAAGGACGACTTGCTCTCATTGACAACAAACGACATTATTGCATACCTTGTCTGCGGTGTGAGTGCCTACACATTGGTTCAGTTCAAAAATTACAAATCCCCTGAGGGTCATGTCCAGTTCACTAATGGATGGGTTCAGGACCAACAGATTTTCAAAGCGACAGACGACAACACGTTCCTCTGCTCACAGGTAGGCTACGTGCTGTGCAGTTCTCACAGTGTCTATCTTACTTTGTTTACATTTCTGTACCACAGTGCACGAACTGTTGTTAACATATCACCATCGTTTAACTCATGGTTCCCTGGTGCACGAAAGTAAAACCTAAAGCACAACAGGCTGTAGTAGTAACAAGTTTGTATTTATTGTACATGTTAATATCATTTGTGTTTGTATATTGCAATTAAAATTAGCTAATTAATGAGGTTCATATTCATGAGAAATGTAGCCCTGACCCCACTTCAATAATTTGTTTGGTCTTATTAATGGTTTTATTAATATCCTGTCCCCAGCAAAAAGTGTACATGCATGTCATGCTGCTATATCACCCCTACCAATGTTAAGACCAAACCTACGCTCTTGTTGTTAATCCATTGCTTTTTACATGATCAACTGATGATCCAGCATTTATCCTCTTATGGTTCGCTTGAATGTATCCATGTTGAAATCGACTGCTAAATGACTAAATGTATGTTTACTCTTATGCTTTTATTTTCTTTCATATTGATTTCAAAACAATGAGCTAAAGACTGGATTGTGTTTTTTCCCTCTGCCCTGACAGGTTTTGTACTCTCAGCGCCTCAACAAGACTCCTTTAAGGTCATGGGTCATCATTGCAAGGATTGGCCAAGTCATGAGTGTCCATTGTACATGCATGGCTGGGCTTGAAGAGTCTTTTTTTTTTTTTTTTTTTTTTATTTATTTATGATATTATACAGTGGGGCAAATAAGTATTTAGTCAACCACTAACTGTCCAAGTTCTCCTACTTGAAAAGATTAGAGAGGCCTGTAATTGTCCACATGGGTAAACCTCAACCATGAGAGACAGAATGTGGGAAAAAAACAGAAAATCACATTGTTTGATTTTTAAAGAATTTATTTCCAAATTAGAGTGGAAAATAAGTATTTGGTCACCTACAAACAAGCAAGATTTCTGGCTGGCAAAGAGGTCTAACTTCTTTTAACGAGGTCTAACGAGGCTCCACTCGTTACCTGTATTAATGGCACCTGTTTTAACTCATTATCAGTATAAAAGACACCTGTCCACATCTCAGTCAGTCACACTCCAAACTCCACTATGGCCAAGACCAAAGAGCTGTCGAAGGAAACCAGAGACAAAATTGTAGACCTGCACCAGGCTGGGAAGACTGAATCTGCAATAGGTAAAACGCTTGTTGTAAAGAAATCAACTGTGGGAGTAATTATTAGAAAATGGAAGACGCACAAGACCACTGATAATCTCCCTCGATCTGGGGCTCCATGCAAGATCTCACCCCGTGACGTCAAAGTGATAACAAGAACGGTGAGCAAAACTCCCAGAACCACACAGGGGGACCCAGTACCAGACGTGTCCCCCTGCTGAGGAAAGTACACGTCCAGGGCCGTCTGCGGTTTGCTAGAAAGCATTTGGATGATCCAGAAGAGGACTGGGAGAATGTGATATGGTCAGATGAAACCAAAATAGAAGTTTTTGGTAGAAACACAGGTTCTCGTGTTTGGAGGAGAAAGAATACTGAATTGAATCCGGAGAACATCATACCCACTTTGAAGCATGGGGATGGAAACATCATGATTTGGGGCTGTTTTTCTGCAACGGGACCAGGATGATTGATCTGTGTAAAGGAAAGAATGAATGGGGCCATGTATCGAGAGATTTTGAGTGAAAATCTCCTTCCACCAGCAAGGGCATTGAAGATGAGACGTGGCTGGGTCTTTCAGCATGACAGTGATCCCAAACACACAGCCAGGGCGACAAAGGAGTGGCTTCGTAAGAAGCATTTCTAGGTTCTGGAGTGGCCTAGCCAGTCTCCAGATCTCAACCCTATAGAAAATCTGTGGAGGGAGTTGAAAGTCCGTGTTGCCCAACGCCAGCCCCAAAACATCAATGCTCTAGAGGAGATCTGCATGGAGGAATGGGCCAAAATACCAGCAACAGTGTGTTAAAAGCTTGTGAAGAGTTACAGAAAATGTTTGGCCTCCATTATTGCCAACAAAGGGTACATAACAAGGTATTGAGATGAACTTTTGGTATTGACCAACTACTTATTTTCCACCATGATTTGCAAATAAATTCTTTAAAAATCAAATTATGTGATTTTCTGGCTTTTTTTTTTTTCACATTCTGTCTCTCATGGTTGAGGTTTACCCATGTTGACAATTACAGGCCTCTCTAATATTTTCAAGTGGGAGAACTTGCACAATTCGTGTTTGACTAAATACTTATTTGCCCCACTGTATATTGTAATATTTTCTGCCCCCTATCAGAGTGTGGCCCATTTGGCACTAATTTAAGGATTTTAAACTGTCTGTGCAAATATTGTGTTGGAGAACTTGCAATACTTAAAATGAAAATGCAAAATTTTTAAAGTACATATTCATTCTAGGGCTGTCAAACGATTAAAATTTTTTATCAAGTTAATCACAGCTTAAAAATTCATTAATCGTAATTAATCGCAATTCAATCTATAAAATATGCCAGATTTTTCTGTAAAATATTGTTGGAATGGAAAGATAAGACACAAGACGAATATATACATTCAACATACTGTAAGTACTGTATTTGTTTATTATAACAATAAATCATCAAAATGGCATTAACATTATTAACATTCTGTTAAAGTGATCCATGGATAGAAAGACTTGTAGTTCTTAAAAGATAAATGTTAGTACAAATTATAGAAACTTTATATTAAAACCCCTCTTAATGTTTTGGTTTTAATAAAATTTGTAAAATTTTCAAGCAAAAAATAAACTAGTAGCTTGCCGTTGTTGATGTCAATAATTACACAATGTTCATGGTGCTGAAACCCATAAAATCAGTCGCACCCAAGCGCCACCAGAGGGCGACAAAACACAAAAAAACCACAAGTAACAAATGGACATGACACTGTGCTGTCATTTTAATCTGTTTGAGCGGGGCATGTGCGGTAAATGTGTCAAATATTTTAACGTGATTAATTTATTACCGCCCGTTAACGCGATAATTTTGACAGCCCTAATTTATTCTGTCTGGCAATTTACCCAAGGCCAGTGAATTGTTTTTTTTTTTTTTAACTGCTTTGACAAAGACACGTTTGTAGTAATCTTGTATTTACAGTGGGGAGAACAAGTATTTGATACACTGCCGATTTTGCTGGTTTTCCCACTTGCAAGCCATGTAGAGGTCTGTAATTTGTATCATAAGTTCTCTTCAACTATGAGGGACGGAATGTAATACAAAAATCCAGAAAATCACATTGTATAAATTTTAAATAATACATTTGTATTTAACTGAATGAAATAAGTATTTGATACATTACCAACTGGTAAATATTTCGGCTCTTAGTTCTTTTTGAAGAACCCCTCCTGTTCTCCACTCATTACTGGAAGTAACTGCACCTGTTTGAGCTTGTTACCTGTATAAAAGACACCTGTTTACATGCTCAAACAAACCAACTCCAACCTCTCCACAATGGCCAAGACCAAAGAGCTGTGTAAGGACATCAAGGATAAAATTATAGACCTGCACAAGGCTGGGATGGGCTACAGGAAAATAAGCAAGCAGCTTGGTGAGAAGGTAACAACTGTTGGAGCGATTATTAGAAAATGGAAGAAGTTCAATTTGACGGTGAATCTGCCTCGTTCTGGGGCTCCATGCAAGATTTCACCTCGTGGGGCATCACTGATCATGAGGAAGGTGAGGGATCAGCCCAAAACTACACGGCAGGACCTGGTCAATGACCTGAAGAGAGCTGGAACCACAGTCTCGAAGAAAACCATCGGAAACACATTACGCCGTCATGGATTAAAATCCTACAGCGCACGCAAGGTCCCGCTGCTGAAGCCAGTGCATGTCCAGACACGTCTGAAGTTTGCCACTGACCATCTGGATGATCCAGAGGAGCAATGGGAGAAGGTCATGTGGTCGGATGAGACCAAAATCGAACTTTTCGGTCTAAACTCGGCTCGTCGTGTTTGGAGGAAAAAGAAGGATGAGTACAACCGCCAACACCATCCCAACCGTGAAACATGGAGGAGGAAACATCATTTTTTGGGGCTGCTTCTCTGCCAAGGGTACAGGACGACTGCACCGTATTGAGGGGAGGATGGATGGGGCTATGTATTGCCAGATCTTGGCTGACAACCTCCTTCCTTCAGTGAGAGCCCTGAAGATGGGTCATGGCTGGGTCTTCCAGCATGACAACGGCCCAAAGCACACAGCCAAGGCAACTAATGAGTGGTTCCGTAAGAAGCATCTTAAGGTCCTGGAGTGGCCTAGCCAGTCACCAGATCTGAACCCAATAGAAAATCTATGGAGGGAGCTGAAAGTCCGTGTTGCCCGGCAGCAGCCCCGAAACCTGAAGCCCCTGGAGAAGATCTGCATGGAGGAGTGGGCCAAAATCCCTGCTGCAGTGTGTGCAAACCTTGTCAAGGACTACAGGAAACGTTTGGTATCTATAATAGCAAACAAAGGTTTCTGTACCAAATATTAAGTTCGATTTTTGTGATGTATCAAATACTTGTTTCATGCAATTAAATGCAAATTTATTATTTAAAAATCATATGTGATTTTCTGTTTGTTTTTTTTTTTTTTTATTAGATTCCGTCCCTCACAGTTGAAGAGAACTCAAATTACAGACCTCTACATGCTTTGCAAGTGGGAAAACCAGCAAAATCAGCAGTGTATCAAATACTTGTTCTCCCCACTGTATATCATATATTACTTATAATTTATTATAATATTATATCATATTTGCTGCCCCGGTCAGAGGGTGGGCCTTGTTTGCACTAATTTAAAGATTTTAAACTGTCAGTTCAAATATTGTATGGGAGAAGTTGCATTATTTGAAATAAATCTACTGCAATTTACCAGTCCCAGTTCTTGTCTATAACACTGTCCAAACATTGTCAATGCATATTCCAAATGGAATAACATAATATTAAATCACCTGACTTTGTAATTATTACACCTGTTTATTATGAAGAGCTGAAGTAAACAACAAGCAGATACAGTTCGTCAAGAACTTGTTCAAGTCATGTTTTGGTATTCACATTTTATTGACTTTTCACAACAACACTTGGGCCCATGTTTGTAAGAGCACAGCAAACAACCACAAGCTTATCAAGAAAGGTAACATCCTCCCTTTTACACAGTAGAACAAAACTAATGGGAACCTTGTTTGACAAAATGGTGTACTCATTTCGAGTGTTCCCAATCACCCGTTCCACATGAATGCCAAGGTGTGCAATTTTCCTAGTGCTCTCCACATCTTGACTTCGACGAACCCCAAGCCATCCGTCGTGCCTTCGTGATCTATGATATTTGTTCCCCTTTATTGGTCCTCCATGCCCAAAAATGGTGAAAAGTGAGTCCAGTTTTCCTCACCCTTTTTTTGTCGTGGGAGACGCTGTTGCACCCGGTAACGCAACAATACACACCCATATTTTCTTCCTAATACACCGAAGGAATTAGCTTAGCACTACCTACCACACGTTACAGTTCGCATTGACTCTGCCTGACCAGAAGTAAAAGATATTGCCAGCATGGAGGCGTATCCAAACAAGTATCCCAAGTACGTCCTATTGCCTATGGACAAGTTTCCTGAGTGAAATATGGGCGGCGCCATCTTAGACAATGCCTCGAACTTCCGGTTTTAAAAAAATTTCATGAGTTGCGGATAAACTCAGTAGTGTGTTGACCAATGTTTCAATCGCGCACTGATTAACCCTTTAACACCGAACGTGTCGGCAGTGACGCGTTTACGCATATCATCTTTGAAGCTTCGTCACGCTGTAATTACGTCACCCAGGTGCCGCTGGTTGGTCTCATTTGAAAGTGCGGAAGTTGATGTCCACACCAGTTTTTATTTGAAGTCAATCGACCAAGAAAAACGGGAGATAATGTCCTTTGAGTTTTATTGCACTCATAAATATGCATTCAAACGCTGCATGGACTATGTATCTATCTCCATATTTCCATCATTTCTTGTCCTTTTTCAAAACCGAAAGCAGCACAAAAGACTACATACTGTATCCCAAGAGCCGTTGTGATGTCAAGAAGGACGAACCGAATGTGATCATTTTTTTAAATACATTTCCGAACGAGACGCCAACTAATGAAAGGGAGGCATGCGACGCAAGCAAAGGCCGGTTGGTTTGAGCGAGCGACTTTTAAACATGCAGAATGAATATAAAACTACATTTAGCGCAAGCTAATGCATTATTTCATTAAGTCGAGGAGGAAGATGAGCCGTATTTGTCATCTTTTTCTTTGCATGAGTCCGCGTCTCGGCGAATAGAAGTGACGGCAGCGCGCAAACAGCGAAAGAGTAGGCTGTGTGACGTGTGTGACGCAGCTCCATGACCTGTTCAAGCTTTATTGAGTGCGCAAAAAAATAAAAACTTTATGGGTAGCATGCCTGCACATTTTGAATTGAACTGAACTACCTGTCAATATTTTTTAAAATACATTTTTTCAATGTTATATATATTTTTTCTTTATTATAATCTTTTCAATTTTTATATATATACGTTTTTGTTATTTCACCTTTTTTTTTTTTTTTGCTATGTATATAATTCCACACGTTTGTTCATAGTAATATTACCTTTGGTGAGAATTTGCCATGTATATAACCTGTTTTGACCATAGTATGTGTAAAGGCCAAAAACGCCTATGACCATACCTGCTGTTTGTGTTGAATTGTCAAACATAAAACTATTCAATCTTATTTTTTTCTATTGAATGTTTATCCTAACAAGTTGAATAAATATGATCAAGCTTCAAAACGGTTGGTCGAGCATGTTTGGTTGTCAGTGGGACGTCAACATTACAAATATTGAAAAGAGATTTTGGGATCTTTTTGTCTTTTTGGGTCCAAAATGTGGATTAAAATTGGTCAATGAAGAAAACAGCAGTTGGACATGACGTGGACATGGACATGAAGTTCAAGGTGTCCTGAAAAAAGGGGACCCAATTTGGCCATTGTAAACATTTTTTTCTTTGAAATGTAATGGCAACATCAAATGCATGCAAATTAGGCCAAAATAGGCTTAGGTGTTAAAGGGTTAAACATACTCTCCGCACAAAATAAAATTCAACATTCAAACGTATTGTAACGTCACTACTACTGTCAGCGCTGCAATACTGGTGTGCTCGATACAACAACGTGACTCGGACAACTGTCGACGCCACTGTAATGTGTCAGCGCGACGCTCCAATTGGTGCGTTTCATACGGGAACGCGACACTTCCATTAGTGGTGAATAGGGATGGGAATTGAGAACCGGTTCTTATAGAGAATTGGTTTCTCGTGTATCAATTCCATGAAATTGTTTGGCAGATTATTTAACGGTTCTCTTTTACATTCCTAACAGTACAATTAATGTCACGGAATTGACGCATGATACACTTGGACAAGCAAGCATCACAACAATAATGCTCTCAGTGTACCCACCTACCAATTGTACCAAGAGGTGTCGCTAACGAGTTACAAAGCAGTGGTATTAACAGGCCAAGCCATTATTCATGAGACTACTTAAAGAAATGGTGATTTTTCCAAAAGTGTCTATTAATTGGTCTATCATATTCTCGTCAAATGCTCTATAAGAAAAATATAACATATATGCATCTAAAATAATCCTAAACGATCTTATTAGCAATTTTAATACTCCTGTTAGAAAGATTTCATGGGTATGCGTTCATTCCAATATCAGCCAGTCAGTTTCCTATTATTGTCCTACGTAATGCGCGCAGCGTATTCTGGGACCGAGACTAGGCGTAAGGTGCGCATTTCGAGCAGACGGCCACCTGTTAGTGGAATTATTAGTTTTTGTGCATCCATGAACGAATGTAAGTATTTCATCTTCATGCCATAAAGTTCTTATGATAAATTAG